>NW_026294534.1:58004550-59346028 GCF_007827085.1 Peromyscus californicus insignis | reverse complement strand
GCCAGGCTCCTCCACAAAAACACCACATGGGACCCTACAATCTACAATACCCATCTGCCTGTGACCACAGTCTACCAGTTCCCATTGGATCAAGAATGGCTTCATTAGACACAGAACCTGCCAGCTCTCACTGGACCAAGAGAGGCTTCCTAAGAAATAGAACCCACCAGCTCTGACTGGAACAAGAGCCCTGATAAAAGCAAGAGTGACTTTCTAAATCAGAGAATCAGCTAGCTTGGGCTGAGCCAAGAGCAGCTGCCTGAGATACAGAATCTGCCAGCTCCAATTAGACCAAGAGCTAAGATTGGACCCAGAGGGACCCCCTGAGACACAGACACAACAAGCACTGAGTGGACCAGTAGCAGCTTGCTCAGACACAGACACCTATTGCACCTGTCAGAGGAACAGATGGGCAGACTTCAATGCAAAAATACATACAACAACATAAAGAGCAATATGGCGTCACCAGAATCTAGCTCTTCTCCAACAGCGAGACCTGATCATCACAATATAGAAGAAGCAGAAGAAAGTGACATTAAAAGTAGCTTCATGACCCAGTCTCCAGGAACCCCCACCCAACACTGCCCCAGTTGCCAGCAGGCAGGGAAAACTCCTACAGGAAGGCCCCCCCTCACCAAAACCTCCCATTGGACTCTGCAATCTACAAGTTCCATGCCCTGCCCCAATACCCATCTGCTTGTGACCCCAGTAACTTCCTGAGACAGGGAAACCAAACTGCCATCTCTCATTGGACCAAGAATAACTTCCTGACACAGGGAATGTGCCATCCTCATTGGACCAAGAGAGGCTTCCTGAGACACAGAATCTATCAGCTCTGACTGAACCAAGAGACCTGATAAGACCAGAGTGGCTCTGTGAGTCACAGAATCAGCTAGCTTAGATTGGGCCAAGAGCAGCTCCCTGAGATACAGAATCTGCCAGCTCCAATTAGACCAAGAGCTAAGATTGGACCCCTGAGACACAGACACAACAAACACAGAGTGGATCAATAGCAGCTCACTCAGATACAGGCACCTCTTGCACCTATTAGAGGAGGAGATAGGCAGACATCAAGGCAAATATACAACAACATAAAGAGCAATATGGCATCACCAGAATCTAGCCCTCCTCCAACAGTGAGACCTGAACATCACAAGGTAGAAGAAGCAGAAGAAAGTGAACTTAAAAATAGCTTCATGAAGATGCTAGAGGCCTTTCAAGAAAAAATGAAAAATTCTCTTAAAGAAATTGAGGAAAAGACAAACAAAAAAATTGCAAGAAATCAATAAATCCCTTAAAGAAAGCCAAGAAAACCATTAAAAAGCAATGAAACAGGTGAGGAAAACAGTTCAAGACCTAAAAAGGGGAATAGAAACAATGAAGAAACACAAACAGAGGGAATGCTGGAAATAGAAAAATCTGAGTAAACAAACAGAAAACACAGATGCAAGCATACCCAACAGAATACTGGAGCTAGAAGAGAGAATCTCTGGTGTAGAGGTTACAATAGAGGAAATGGATTCATCAGTCAAAGAAAACACCAAAGCCAAAAAAGTCATAACACAAAATGTCAAAGAAATCTGGGACAACATGAAAAGGCCAAACCTAAGAATAATAGGGATAGAGGAAGGCAAAGAATACCAACTCAAAGGCACAGAAAATACATTCAACAAGATCATACAAGAAAACTTGCCCAACTTAAAGAAGGAAATATCTATGAAGATACAAGAAGCCTATAGAACACCAAACAGACTAGACCCCCCAAAAAAGTCCCCTCAACACATAAAAATTAAACCACTCAACATACAAAATAAGGAAAGAATATTAAGAGCAGCAAAGGAAAAAGGCCAAGTGACTTATAAAGGCAAACCCATCAGAATAACACCTGATTTCTCAATGGAGACTTTGAAAGCCAGAAGGACCTAGACAGATGTAATACAAACACTAAGAGACCATGGATGCCAGCCTAGACTAATATACCGAGCAAAATTTTCAGTCATGATAGATGGAGTGAACAAGACATTCCAAGACAAAACCAGATTTAAACAATACTTATCCACAAACCCAGCCCTACAGAAAGCACTAGAAGGAAAATTCCAATCTAAGGAAGTCAGATACACCCACAAAATATAGGCAATAGATAACCCCACAGCAATAAACCCCAAAGAAGAGAAATACACCCACACTACCACCAAAAGATAACAGGAATGAACAATCACTGCTCATTAATATCCCTTAATATCAATAGATTTAATTCACCTATAAAAAGACACAGACTAGCCAGGCGGTGGTGGTACATGCCTTTAATCCCAGCACTTGGGAGGCAGAGGCAGGCAGATCTCTGTGAGTTTGAGGTCAGCATGGTCTACAAAGTGAGTTTCAGGAAAGGCATAAACCTACACAGAGAAACCCTGTATTGAAAAACAAAAAACAAAACAAAACAAATGACACAGACTAACAGAATGGATATGAAAGCAGGACCCATCTTTCTGCTGCATACAAGAAACACACCTCAATTTCAAAGACAGACACTACCTCAGAATAAAAGGCTGGGAAAAGTCTTTCCAATCAAACGGTCTTAAGAAGTAAGCTGGTGTAGCTCTCCTAATATCCAGCAAAATAGACTTAAACCTAAAATCAATCAAAAGAGATGGAGAATGACATTACATACTTATCACAGGAAATACCCACCAAGATGAAGTTTCAATTCTGAACATTTATGCCCCAAATACAAGGGCACCCACATATGTAAAAGAAACATTGCTAAAGCTTAAATCATACATTATACCCCACACATTAATAGTGGGAGACTTCAACATCCCACTCTCACCACTGCACAGATCTGCCAGCTCAAAACTTAAAAGAGAAATAAGAGACTTAACTGATGTCATGACTCAAATGGACTTAATCAATATCTACAGAACATTCCACCCTAACAAGAATATACCTTCTTCTCAGCACCCATGGAACCTTCTCTAAAATTGACCACTTGCTAGGTCACAAAGCAAATCTCAACTATGTGAGAAAAAAAAAGTTGGAATAACCTCCTGTGTTCTATCAGACCACCATGGTTTAAAGTTAGATTTCAACAACAACAAAAATTACAGAAAGCCTAAAATGTCATGGAAACTGAATAATACTCAACAAGGAAGAAATAAAGAAAGAAATTAAAGACTTCCTTGAGTTCAATAAAAATGAATGTACTATGTACCCAAAATAATGGGACACTATGAAAGAGGAGGTAAGAGGAAAATTCATAGCACTAAAGGCCCACAGAAAGAAGTTGGAGAAATCTCACACTAGTGACTTAACAGCACACCTGAAAGCTCTAGAATTAGAAGAAGCAGAGTCACCCAAGAGGAATAGATGCCAGGAAATGATCAAATTGAGAGCTGAAATCAATAAAATAGAAACAAGGAGAACAATACAAAGAATCAATGAAACAAAGAGTTGGTTCCTTGAGAATAACAACAAGATAGACAAGGCCTTATCCAAACTGACCAAAAGGCAGGCAGAGAGCATACAAATTAGCAAAATCAGAAATGAAAATGAAATAAAAACTAACATTGAGGAAATCCAGAGAACCATCAGGTCATACTTCAAAAACCTGCACTCCACAAAACTGGAAAATCTAAAAGAAATGGATAATTTTCTGGATAGGTATCACATAACTAAGTTAAATCAAGACCAGATAAACTATTTAAATAGACCAATAACCCCTAAGAAAATAAAAACAGTCATTAAAAGTCTCCCTACCAAAAAAAGCCCAGGACTAGATGGTTTCAATGCAGAATTCTACCAGATCTTCAAAGAAGAGATAATACCAATACTTTTTAAATTGCTCCACACAATAAAAACAGAAGGAACATTACCAAACTCCTTCTATGAGGCTACAATTACCCTGAATAAGTATGGGGAGAGCAGACAGCCTTGTCTTGTTTCTGATTTTAGTAGAATCTCTTTGAGTTTCTCTCCATTTACAGTAATATAAACAGCTTGATATTGGCATAAAAACTGACATGTGGACCAATGGAACCCAACTGAAGACAGAATTCTCAACAGAAAAAGCTCAAATGGCTGAAAGGAATTTAAGGAATTGCTCAACATCCTTAGTCATCAGGGAAATGCAAATCAAAATTACTCTGAGATACCATCTTACACCCATCAGAATGGCTAAGATAAAAAAGACAGCTTATGTTGGAGAGGATGTGGAGGAACAGGAAAACTCCACTGTTGGTGGGAATGCAAACTTGTACAGCCACTTTGGAAATCAATATGGCGCTTTCTTAGAAAATTGGGAATCAACATCCCTCAAGACCCAGCTATTCCACTCTTGGGCATATTCCCAAGGAATTCTCAATCATACCACAAAGACACATGCTCAAATATGTTCATAGCAGCATTATTTGTAATAGCCAGAACCTGGAAACAACCTAGATGCCCTTCAACTGAAAAATGGATAAATAAAATGTGTTACATATGCACAATGGAGTACTACTCAGCACAGAAAAAATCATCCTGAGTGAGGTAACCCAGACTCAGAAAGACAAACATGGTATACACTCACTCATAAGTGGATACTAGATATAAAGCAAAGGATAACCAGACTGCAACTCCCAACTCCAGGGAGGCTACCTAGTAAAGAGGACTCTAAGAAAGAAACAGGAATCACCCAATGACAGAGAAATGGATGAGATCTACATGAGAAAACTGGGGTTGGGGGGGGTACTAGATGGCAAGGGTCAGGGGAAAGAGAGCTTAGGGGAGCAGGAGGTCCCAGCTGGATCAGGAACAGAGTGGGAGAACAAGGAAAGAAATAACATGATAAATGAAGACCCCATGGGAATAGGAAGAAGCAGAGTGCTAGAGAGGTCCTCAGAAATCCACAAAGATACCTCCACTGTAGACTAATGGCAGTGGTTGAGAGAAAGCCTAAACTGACCTAGTCTGGTGATAGAATGGCCGAACACCCTAAATGTCATGATAGGACTCTCATCCTATCATGGAAGCAGATGCAGAGATCCATGGCCAAGGCCCAGGTGGAGCTCCAGGAGTCCAATCGACAAGAGAGAGGAGGGATTATATGAGCAAGAGATATTGAGACCATGATTGGAAAGAGCACAGGGACAAATAACCAAACTAGTGGAAACACATGAACTGTGAACCAACAGCTAAGGAGCCCCCATGGAACTGGACTAGGCCCTCTGGATAAGTGAGAGAGTTGATGAGCTTGAACTGTTTGTGAGGCCTCCAGGCAGTGGGACCAGGACCTGTTCTTGGTACATGAGCTGGCTTTTTGGAACCTAGGGCCTATGCTTGGAACCTTTGCTCAGCCTTGGTGCAGGGAGGAGGGGACTGGACCTGCCTCAACATAATCTACCAGGCTGGGCTGACTCCCTAGTGGAGATTTTGCCTTGGAGGAGGTGGGAATGGGGGGTGGATTGGGGAGGATGTCTGGGGGATGGGAGAATCCATGGCTGATATGTAAAATTAAATTAGTTATAAAATAAAAATATTTATAAAAAAGAAGATGGTAGAGGACTTTAAAGAGGAAATGAATAAATTTCCTTAAAGAAATCGAGGGGGAAAACCCCCCAAAATGAGAAGACATCAATAAATTCCTTAAAAGAAAGCCAAGACAACTAAGAAAAAGTAATTAAACAGGTGAAGGAAACAGTTCAAGACTTGAAAACTGAAATAGAGGCAATAAGAAGACACAAACTGAGGGAATGCTGGAAATGGAAAATCTGACTAAATGAATAGGAACTACAGATGATTATAAGCATAAACAACAGAATACAAGGGATGGAAGAGAGAATCTCTGGCATTGAAAATACAATAGAGGAAACATTCATCAGACAAAGAAAGCATTAAAGCCAACAAAGTCATAACACAAAATGTCCAGGAAATCTGGGACACCATAAAAAGACCAAACCTTAGAATAATAGGGATAGAAGAACAATAAGAATACCAGCTAAATGGCATATAGAATATATTCAACAAAATCACAGAAGAAAACTTTTCCAACATAATGAAAGAAATGCCTATGAAGATGCAAGAAACTTAGAGAACATCAAATAAACTGGACCCTCCAAAAACGTCTCCTTACCACATAATAATCAAACCACCAAACATACAGAATAAAGAAAAAAAAATTAAGAACTGCAAGGAAAAGGTCAAGAAACATATAAAGGCAGACATATCAGAATAACACCTGACTTCTCAATGGAGACTCTGAAAGCCAGAAGGTCCTGGACAGACATTATGCAGACACTAAGAGACCATGGATGCCAACGTAGACTATTATACCTAGCAAAACTCTCAATTACCATAGATGGAGTAACAAAATATTTTATGATAAAACCAGATTTAAACAATACGTATCCACAAATGCAGCCCTACAGAAAGCCCTAGAAGGAAAACTCCAACCCAAGGAATTTAGATACACCCACGAAACACAGGCAATAGACAATTGCACACAAACAAATACCAAAGAAGGGAAACACACAACACTACCACCAAAAACAACAAGAATTAACAATCACTGGTTATTAATATCTTCTAATATCAATAGATTCAACTTGCCTATAAAAAGACACAGGCTGACATAATGGATATGAAAACAGGATCCATCCTGCTGCTGCATACAAAAAACACACCTCAACTTCAAAGACAGACACTACCTCAGAGTAAAAGGCTGGGAAAAGACTTTTCCAATCAATGGACTTTAGAAGTAAGCTGGTGTAGCTATCCTAATATCTAACAAAATAGACTTCAAACTAAAATTACTCAAAAGAGATCAAGAAGGACATTACATAATTATCACAGGAAAATGCAACAAGAGGAAGTCTCAGTTCTGAGCATTTGTGCCCAAAATACAAGGGCACCCACATTTGTAAAAAGAAACATTATTAAAGCTTAAATTGCACATCAAACTCCACACAATAGTAGTGGGAAATTTCAACATCTCAGTCTCACCAGTGGACAGGTCTGCCAGACTAAAACTTAACAGAGGAATAAGGGAACTAACAGACATTATGACTCAATGGAATTATAGATATCTATAGAATATTCCACCCTAACAAAAAGGAATATACCTTCTTCTACCCTATGGAACCTTCTCTAAAATCGACCACATACTCAGTCACAAAGTGAATCTCAACAGATACAAAACAATTGGAATAACTTCCTGTATTTTATCAGACCACCATGGCTTAAAGTTAGACTTCAATAACAACAAAAATTACAGAAAGCCTACAATCTCATGGAAACTGAATAATGCTCAACTGAATCACCGATGAGTCAAGGAAGAAATAAAGAAATTAAAGATTTTCCTAAAATTCAATGAAAATGAATGTACAATATACTCAAGCTTATGGACACTATGAAAGCAGTGCTAAGAGGAAAATTCATAGCACTAAGTGCCCCCAAAGAAGTTGGAGAAATCACAAATTAAGGACTTAACATCACACCTGAAAGCACTGGAACAAAAAGAATCAGACACCCAGGAGAAATAGATGCCAGGAAATAATCAAATTGAAGGCTGACATCAATAAATTAGAAACAAAGAGAACAATACAAAGAATCAATGAAACAAAGAGCTGGTTCTTTGAGAATAACAATAAGATAGATAAGGCCTTATCCAAACTAACCAAAAGGCAGAGAGAGAGAGAGAGAGAGAGAGAGAGAGAGAGAGAGAGAGAGAGAGAGAGAGAGAGAGAATCCAAAAATAACAAAATCAGATATGAAAAAGGAGACATAACAACTGACAATGAGGAAATCCAGAGAATCATCAGGTCATACTTCAAAATCCTCTACTCCACAAAACTGGAAAATGAAAGAAATGGACAATATTCTGGATAGGTACAATATACCAAAGTTAAATTAAGACCAGATAAACTATTTGAATAAAGCAATAACCCCTAAGGAAATAGAAACAGTCATTAAAAGTATCCCAACCAAAAAAAGCCCAGGACCAGATGGTTTCAATGCAGAATTCTACCAGATCTTCAAAGAAGAGTTAATACTAATACTCTTCAAATTGTTCCACACAATAGCGCCAGAAGAAATGTTACCAAATTCCTTTTATGAGGCTATTACTCTGATTTCCAAGCCACACAAAGATGCAACAAAGAAAGAGAATTACAGACCAATCTCCATCATGAACATTGATACAAATATACTCAATAAAATATTGGAAAACAGACTCCAAGCCCACATAAAAAACATTATCCACCATGATCAAGTAGGCTTCATCCCAGGGATACAAAGGTGGTTCAACATATGAAAGTCTGTCAATGTAATACACCATAAAACAAACTGAAAGAAAAAAAAAACACATGATCATCTCATTGGATGCTGAAAAGGCCTTTGACAAAATCCAACACCCCTTCATGATAAAGGTCTTGGAGAGATCAGGAATACAGGGAACATACCTAAACATAATAAAGGCAATTTACAGCAAGCCAACAGCCAACATCAAATTAAATGGAGAGAAACTCAAAGAGATTCCACTAAAATCAGGAACAAGACAAGGCTGTCTGCTCTCCCCACATTTTTTCAACATAGTACTTGAAGTTCTAGCTAGAGGAATAAGACAACAAAAGTAGATCAAGGGGATACAAATTGGAAAGGAAGGAGTCAAACTTTCACTATTTGCAGATGATATAATAGCATACATTAAGTGACTCAAAAATTCTACCAGGAAACTCCTACAGCTGATAAACTCATTCAGTACGGTGGCAGGATACAAGATTAACTTAAAAAATCAGTATCCCTTGTAGCTAGAGTTTTCCTGGCTGGCCCACAGTCAGGACAAATCTCTCTCACCCGCCAGTCCCAAGCCGCTCAGACCCGATCAAGTAAACACAGAGACTTATATTGGTTACAAACTGTATGGCCATGACAGGCTTCTTGCTAACTGTTCTTACAGCTTAAATTAATCCATTTCTATTAGTCTATACCTTGCCACGTGGCTTGTGGCTTACCGGTACTTTACATCTTCCTTGTCCTGATGGCGGCTGGCAGTGTCTCCCCACTCAGCCTTCCACTCCCAGCCCTATTCTCCTCCTTGTCCCGCCTATACTTACTGCCTGGCCACGGACCAATCAGTGATTTATTTATTGACCAATCAGCAACACATTTGACATACAGACCATCCCACAGCACTTCCCCTTTTCTTTTCTTAAAAAGAAAGGTTTTAACCTTTACACATCTCCAAAGTCAGCTTGGTATATTTGGGAATTTGGGCGTAGTTTCTCTTACTACTTCCTGCTGGAGGGGGGCGCTGTATCTTATGGGGACACAAAGAATATTTTAGGGTTATGGAGTAGTCCATGAGGGTGTATCGTTTGAGCCAGTTGCCTTGAAACGGTTCTGGATGTTGGATCATCTGGGCCATGGTGTCATCGGAGACCTTTCAGGTGGTCTTGGCTGGTCAAACCTGATGTGTCTTAGTCTGGAACAAATCCATAGCCTCTGACTTTCTGTGGAAACAAAAGCAGAGTCTCCTTTCCAAAGCAACATATCCTTATATCCAAATTTTGAAGTCAAGGTACCTTTAAAATATACATTTTGGCATAACTCAACAGCTTTTACAATCAAATGTTTTTCTGCAGTTAAAAATCCCAAAGACAACACAATCCAGATTCTCTGTGTAATATTCATCTTTACGTGGCTTATTTTTTATATTAATTTTACTGTCTCTTTAAAGACTTTATTTTTTAAAACTATGTATTTGTTTATATAACTGTATATATCACCTTTTTTTGTCTCTTTTAAGCCTACGTATATTTTATACACATTTTAAACTATTACATCTGAATCTGTCTTATTGTGAATCTGTTGCTTTAAGCTGCAGCAGCTGTGGCTGCTGGCTCCGCCCACCTCAGCTTTCCAACATGGCGGCGGTATGCTTACCGCCAGCTCTGGGAGCCATCGTGGGTCTATGCTTTTATCCAAGCAGCATGTAGCCCAGAAACCTCGTTTTTTGTTTTGTACTAGCAAAGGCTAAATCCACAATGCAGCTTAATGTGCCACTTGCAGAGGCCTCATTCCACCATACTGCAGGTCGAGCGCGCACGCTAGGAACCCGCCAGTAGCTCAAACCGGCAGCTGCCGCTCATTTGAGAGAGACAATTAGGAACTGTTTTTAGCTCCGTTTTAGAATCTTTTTTCTCAGGTTTTAGGTGGAAACTCTTGCCACCACGTTGGACGCCATTAATCCCTCCTATATACAAATGATAAATGGGCTGAGGAGGAAATCAGAGAAACATCACCCTTTACAATAGCCACAAATGATATAAAATACCTTGGGGTAACTCTAACTAAGCAACTGAAAAACCTGTATGATGAGAACTTTACGTCCCTGAAGAAAGAAATTGAAGAACATGTCAGAAAATGGAAAGATTTCCCATGCTCATGGATAGGAAGGCTTAACATAGGAAAAAATGACAATCTTACCAAAAGCAATCTGCAGATTCAATGCAATCCCCATCAAAATACCAACACAATTCTTCACAGACCTGGAAAGAACAATACTCTACTTCATTTGGAAAAACAAAAAACCCAGGATAGCTAAAACAATTCTGTTCAACAAAACCACCTCTGGAGGCATCACCATCCCTGACATCATGCTCTACTATAGAGCTATAGTAATAAAAACAGCTTGGTATTGGCATAAAAACTGACATGTAGACCAATGGAATCAAACTGAAAACTCTGAAATTAATTTGCACATGTATGAACACCTGATATTTGACAATGAGCCAAATCTGTACAATGGAAAAAAGAAAGCATCTTCAACAAATGGTGCTGGCATAACTGGATATCAGCATGTAGAAGATTGCAAATAGATCCATATCTATCACCATGCACAAAACTCAAGTCCAAGTGGATCAAAGACATCAATGTAAAACCAGTTATTCTGAACCTGATAGAAGAGAAAGTAGTAAATAATCTTAAACACGTTGGCACAGGAGATCACTTCCTAAATACACTACCAGTAGCACAGACACGGAGAACAACAATTAGTAAATGGGACCTCCTAAACCTGAGATGCTTCTATAAGACAAAGGACACAATAAATAAGACAAAATGACGGCCTATAAAATGGGAAAAGATTTTCACCAACCCCACATCTGACAGAGGGTTGATCTCCAAAATATATAAAGAACTTAAGAAACTAGACATTAAAATAACAAACAATCCAATTAAAAAATGGGTTATAGAGCTAAACAGAGAATTGTCAAAGTAAGAATTTCAAATGGCCAAAAGACATTTAAGGAATTTCTCAGCATGCTCAATCATCATGGAGATACAAATCAAACTGACTCTGAGTTACCATCTTATATCTGTCAGAGTGGCTAAGAGCAAAAGCACTGCGGACAGTTTATGTTGGAGAGGATATGGAGCAGTGGGAACACTCCTCCACTGGTGGTGGGAATGCAAACTTGTACAACCATTATAGAAATCAGTATGGCAGTTTCTCAGAACATGGGGAATCAATCTACTTCAAGACCCAGCTATACCACTCTTGGGCATATACCCAAGGAATACTCAATCATACCACAAGGACACATGCTCAACTATGTTTATAGCAGCATTATTCGTAATAGTCAGAACCTGGAAACAACCTAGATGCCCCTCAACTGAAGAATGGATTAAGAAAACATGGTACATATACACAATGGAGTACTACTCAGCAGTGAAAAACAATGACATCATGAAATTTGCGGGCAAATGGCACTAAAACATATCATCCTGAGTGAGGTAACCCAGATTCAGAAGGACAAATATGGTATGTACTCACTCATAAATGGATATTAGATGTAAAGCAAAGGGTAATCAGGCAACAACCCAGAACTCCAGAGAAGCTAACTAACGGAGAAGAACCAAAGAGGGACACATGGACCACCTTGGGAAGGAGTAATAGGTATCCACGAGTAAACTGAGGATGAGGGGTGGGCAATGGAGGGTAGGGGATAGGGAATGAGAACATAAGGGAATGGGATGGTTAGGCTGAAAAAGGAAGGGAGGGGGAATGCAATGAAAGATACCATGATAGAGAGAGACATCATGGGGATAGAGAGAAACCTGGTGCTAGGGAAGTTGCCAGGAATCCCCAAGGATGACCCCAGCCTGGGCTACTAGCAAAAGTGGAGAGGGTGCCTGAACTGAACTGGCTTACCCCAGAGATCAGACCAGTGAATACCCTCATGGTCATCACATAACTTTTCTCCAATGACTGATGGAAGCAGATGCAGAGATCCACAACTAATCACTTGACAGAGTCTAGGAGTCCAATCAAAGAGAGAGAAGAGGGATTCTATGAGCAAGTGCATCAGGATCATGATGGGGAAACATGCAGGGACGACCAAACCAAACTAGAGGGAATTCATGAAAGTTGGATCAATGGCTGTGGAGCCTACATGGGATTAGACTAGGCCTTTTGCATGGTGAGACAGTTGTGTAGCTTGATCTGCTTTGGGGCCCCCTGGTGGTAGGATCAGAATCCATCTGGTGCACGAGTGGGCTTTGTGGAGCCCACTACCTATGATGAGACACCTCTTGCAGTCTTGAGGCAAGTGGAAAGGCTTGGACGTAAATGAACAGTCTTATTAAATAAGAAACACAGAGCCAAACGTAGAGTTAAAAGCCCAAGAGGTCAGAGCAGTAGCTGAGAGCTGAGACTTAAAACTGCCTTCTTACACTTCTTGCCACTGCTGTCTTCCCCTCAGCAAGAGACCTACTTCCTATGTATCTGTCTTTTTATTGACTTTCTGTTCTGCCTTCCCATTGGTTGTAAACACAACCACATGACCTCCTCATCACTGCCTGTCTATACAGACCTCCAGGTCTTCTATGGTTGGTATTGAGATTAAAGGTGTGTGTCTCCATGCTGGCTCTATCCTTGAACACACAGAGTGTTCATGTGATTTGGATTAAAGGTGTGTGCCACCTCTGCCCGGCTTCTGCTACAGCTTGCTATTAGCTCTGACCCCCCAGGCAACTTTATTTATTAACATACAAATAAAATCACATTTCAGTACAAATAAAATATCACCATACTTGGACTTGCCTCTACTTGATGTGCCTCCTCATGGGATGCCTTGCCTTTGTGTGGGTGGGAGTGAGAGGGGTATGTTGGGAGGGGGTGCTGGGGGAGGCGGGAAGAGAGGGGTCTTTGATTGGTATGTAAAATGAATGAAAAAAATTTCTTAATAAAAAAATTTAGACTTTCTGGACAGTGAGACATGTTTACTCCTTGCAGGACCAATTTACTTCAGAGAAGAGGATGGGCATTGAAGTCATTCCATATGGAGTTTATCTTCTTCTTGGCAAAAGTAGCCATTTGGGCAAGAAAATGTTCTTGCCTGGACTGCTTGACAAAATGTTGTATCGACTGGACATGCAGGACCCATAGGAAGGTGACCACTGAACTTTGCAAGGCAAGATGGTCCTTCAGGTTCCTGCTTCTCAGAGGAGACTGCCAGATATTCTACAGGACACAGGGAAAAGTGAATGAGAGACTAGGCCTATGGGCTGAAGAATGGATGCGCCAACACTGCAGAGGAACTTTGATGACTGTCCAGGCAGGCAGCTGTCTCTGTCTTTTCCAGAGTTTTGGAAGTTTCTTACAATGTTCTTCCTGTTTTCTTAGGTACTATTATATCCTTCTGAGATTTTTGATGTATTTGAAACCTAGATAGTTATAATATGGTTTTCATTGGTTATGATAAGAGATAAGGTAGATATGAAATTTTGGACTCACAAATATAGGATAGATAAAATATTTTCTTTAATTTTACAAAATACAAATAGACTAGATACTATAATTGTAATTCTTGCTTGATATATGTAATTTTACTAGGTTAAAGTTAAAACCTTCCTTTTGTTTGGACAGAAAAGGGGAAGTGATGGGAGAATGTCTTTCTGTATGCTGTGAATATGTGTTGCTCTGATTGGTTGATAAATAAAGCAGTTTGGCCTATGACAAGGCAGCTTAGAGGCAGGTGGCAAATTCAAAGGGAGTGACAGGAAGAAGGCCGAGAGAGATGCCAGCCCACCCACCATCCAGGAAGCAGCATGTAATGGCACACAGGTAAAGTCATGGAACATGGGGTGACATATAGATTAAGAGAAATGGGCTGAGTTTAAATGTAAGAGCTAGTCAGTGGTAGGCCTCACCAATGGCCAAGCAGTTTTTTTAAATACATTTTTATTAAGAGATTTTCTATTCATTTTGCATACCAACCACAGATTACTCTGTCCTCCCTCCTTTGCTCCCCCAGCCTTACCCCCCACCCCACCCCCCATTCCCACCTCCTCCAAGGCAAGGTTTCCTCCCATGGGGAGTCAGCAGAGCCTGGTACATTCAGTTGAGGCAGGTCCAAGCCCCTCTTCCCTGCACTAAGTCTGCACAAAGTGCCTCACCATAGGCACTAGGTTCCAAAAAGCTGGCTCACGCACTAGGGACAGGTCCCGATCCCACTGCCTGGGGCCCCCCTATACTGGCCAAACAGTTTTAATTAGTATAAGTCTCTGCTTGTTTACTTGAGTCTGAGCAGCTGTGGACCAGGTGGGACACAGAAAAACTTTAGCTACATGTAACATAGCTCATCCTTGGCCTTGGGAGGCCTTGACTTACAAAGCGCCAAAGAAACATGACTACACTTGTCATGATAGGCTATTACAGTCTATGACTGCCTTTCTAGCCTATGTCCCAGGCCAGCTCCAGGGTATAGATAGGTCTTTGCTGCTAAATTTAAAGCAAGAGAATATTGCTTAGCTTAATTTTTTTGGTGAGGGTTTTAGCTTGTGTTTCATTTGCTTTGGTTTTTGGTTTTCTTTGTTTTTGTTTGAGTTTTTCTTATTTATTTGTTCTTTCTTTTGTTCTTGTCATTGAATTGATATTTTGCTGATTCTGTACACTATATATAATGACTGCCATTATAATCCCCATTGAGTAAAATGACTGTATTTTTATGAATAAAAAAGCAATTTCCCACTCTTCTCTCTTTCGACCCTTCTTTAGTCTGGTTTGGTGTCACACTCCTGTAACCCAAGAACTCACAGGCAGAGATGGATCTCTGCAAGTTCCAGGCAGCTTGGCCTACACAGAGTTCCCAGCCAGGGATCTCAGGGCTACACTGGGGATGGTGTCCTGGATGTGGATGACATTAACTACTCTGTGAATACCCATTTTATGATGGAAAAACTATCCATGCTGTATCATTGAGGTTTGTTTGTTTCTTTAAGATTTATTTCTTTTATTTGTATTATGGGTATTTTTCCTGCTTAGTATCTGCACCAGATGCATGCAATTCTCTCAGTGACCAGAAGAGGGCATCAGATTCCACCTGGAACTGGAGTTATCCAGGACTGTTATCTGTTCTCTGGGTACTCTGGGAGAGCAACAAACTCTCTTAACGAATCAGCCATCTTTCCATCCCCAGTACTTGGTGTTTGTCCTTCCTGCCCTGTGTGTTGTATTAATTAGGACTGGGTCCACCACAACAAAAAAGAGAAGTGTCTGGAGACCTGTAGGGACAGATACATGAGATAGACATGCTAAATCTCTTAGGCTGCCAGGCACTCATGCAGGGAATTTATGGGTTCAGGATCCTATCCCAGCATCACTTATCAGCATTGGAGTAGGTTTGTCACCTCTTATTTAGGATAACAAGGCACATTAGGTCCATCTGATGAAATGTAGTATTGAGGAGACCCTCCTGGGGGTAGAGAAGGGGTAAGGAATGTCTTTTGATGCTCCAGCCAAGTACAGTTGGGAGGAAGCTTCAGAAGAGCCTGAGTGGATGGAGCCTGCAGCAGAGGCCACATGGCTCTGGTGGAAAGCATGTTTGTGCAAGGGTAGAGTGGGATAAGGATGGTTGATGCTGGTCTTTTACCAGAGCCCATCTCAGAGTACATTGAGGAATGTGTCTTCCATGAGTGCTTTATTCCTGTGAAGCTCCCCTGGAATATATCTGACTTCTGAGACTGATAGAGAGTAAATATGTAGAGGAAGTAATCCCAGGGTTTAGGGGAGATGGGAGAAAGCCAGGGAGTCCATGCAAAACTATAGTCCCATGATAGCAATCGCCCTCCATTCCCCTAAAACTTTGTGTATTAGTTAGCATTAACTGCCAACTTGATACAGCTTGGAATCAACCGAAAGAAAGGCTCAGGGGAGTAATTGTCTTTGTATAAGGTTGGTCTGTGGGCATATCTGTGATATAGATATGTTTGATTGATATTTGGGTAGGAAAGACTAGCCATTGTGGGTGGTACCATTCCCTGGGCAAGTGGTCATGAGATACGTGAGGATACCAGGTGAATATGAGCCTGGCAAGCAAGTCAGCAAGCATGATTCCTCTATGGTTCCTTGGATCTGAAGATGGGCCAGGAATGAGAGAGGCCTGTGGGGTGGGCCACTTAGGGGCAGGCCTCCAAGGTTGAGCTCAGGGAATGGTTGGGCTCTAGCACTTGGGCTCCAGGGGCTTTACCACCCAGACAGGAATAGAAGTTTGAGGTGGGGGAACTACCTGGAAGTGAATCAGGAGAGGTCAAGCTCAGCTGTTGAGGGACCTTGGAGTTCATGGTCCCTACTCCAGCTTCTCCCTTCTCCTGTGTCTCCTCCTCTTCTTCAAGTAAGGCCTCAGCATCAGCTAACTTGGTCTGGAGCCCAGGAACAGGCTGCTAAGTACTGCCTTAACACTGGGGCCACAGGCATGCAGTCCTGTCCCATGGATACCACCCTGGCCTCCTGGCTCCTGGCTGAGGTCCAGCTCTGCTCACAGCCCACCTCCCATGGGGATCCCCATTGTCATTTGGTAGGGCAAGGCAGGAGTGTGGGCCACCATGGAGCCATAAAGCCAGGAGCTGCTCACCCAGGGTCAGCAGAGCCTGGCCCCGGCCATGACACAGCAAATGCTATGCTCACAGTGCTGCAGGCCTGAGGAGTGCTAAGACCTCAGGAGCTGTGGTAGCTGGAGGAGGAGGAGGCAGGGGGTGGCAAGGCAGAGCTACTGCTCCAGCTGCTCCTGGCCAAGGAGCAGGGCCACTTCTAGGACCCGACCCTCATGCTGGATGAGAAGCAGCGTCACCTGCTGCCCATTCTCTACCTGAAGGGCATCAGACTATAACCTACCAAGGGCACAGGTGCGTGACTGGTGGCTGTCCGGTGTGCCCTCAGGGCACCGCTTCTTTCTGTAGTTTATCTGGGGTGAGGATCTGGTAGCAGCCGCTGCTCTCTTTCTATTGCTCAGGTAACTTTCTTGCTCAGTCCATACAGGAGAGGAACTGATACCTGGACCTGAATTCACTCCTACTGCCTCTATCCTGAGGTTCCCGGGAAAAAGAAAGCCTTGCCTTGCCTCTTGTGATTGCTACTGCTGCAGGGTCCTCTGGAGGACACCAGGTCTCCTCAGGTTCACCTAGGCCTCTCTTCAAACTGATTATAGACTGGGGTACAATTTCCTGAACCATCTTTTCCCTGACCCCAAACAGTACATAAGTACTCCTGGGTTGCACAAATTGTAGTGATGATGACTGAGAATTGCATAAGGAGATTACCACCCAATTCTTATAGGCTTGGGATTTCTGATGATCTCAGTCGGAAGCAAGGTACTGCAGAATCTGCAGCCTTCTGTGTTGAATGCACATGATGGTACAAGGCATCCCAGAAGTGTCCAGAGCTGTCATACATTTTGATGAGCTGAGCAGGAAGGAGAAGTACCAGTTTCTAATAGAAGGTGACAACCTGCAGGTAGCCATGGCCACCCATGTTGTGAAAGGAACCTAGATTTCTTTAAATAACACCTATGACGTGCCATCATGTCTGGACCTTCAGCCAATACCCAGAAGTTTCCTGGCTCTGGCATTTGCTCACTCTTCCTCCAATTACACAGCAATTTGTTTTGGGAAATAGAGCAGAATATCCTTTCTGTTTGTCTTACAGGGAGGAAGTGGGAGTGGGTTAGCTCCTGGGAGACACTTTCTCCAATCACCTCAGCTCTCCTGGTGGAGAAACCTTAGGGTATTGAGGCTGCCCAGATAACTATCATCAATGAGATCAAATACAGGATGATCAACCAGGGCATGAACATGGACAGGAGGCATGTGATGCTGCTCTCTGACCTGAAGACCTACAAGCTATGAGGGAGGCTTGAAGTTCACTATCTGGCACACAAGGCCAGGAACTTCTATGGCATGTAAAGCACACTCCTATGAGGACTGACCTGGACAGAAAGTAAGGTATCACCACCAAACACCAATTGTGGTGATGGGGTTCTGATAAATTCCCAGTGTGAGAATTCCAACACAGCCAGTTGTTGGAGAAGAAAAGCTGGAACAGGCTTTTGTCCATGTCCTGAATTTTATACTACACCAGTATTGGCCATTACAAAAATCAGGACGCCCCATGGTGAGCTGGGGAGTCAATTCCCCAACCCAGTCTGTATGCTGCTCTTGTAGCTGTTACCAGAGAGTATGGCGAGGGATGTAATTCAGTGCCAGAGGGCTTGTCTAGAAAGCATGGGCCTCTTTGTTTGATATCCATCACACACACACACACACACACACACACACACACACACACACACACACTCACTCACACTCACATACACAGGGAGGGGAGGGGAGAGAATTACCTCGGTCTCAGATTGGGGTACAGGAGGAATCTGCATCTGCTGTGAGTTCTTTATTACTCCCCATAAAGAAGTTGATTTATTTTTTCATGACCCTTTCCTGATAAGCCTGTGCTTCAGTGGGGACTTTTAGAAATCAGAGGTGTTACTCAGTGGTAGAACAAAGCTGAGGTAAATATCTCAGGCCCGGGCTCACTATCAGCACTGAAAACCAACTAGGTCGTGTGTGACAGCGGCATTGCCCAAGAGAGAGGTCATCTGTAAGTTTGTGTTCCTTGGTCTGTTTGCTTGTTTGTTTGTGTGTTTGTTTTGTTTGCATGTTCCATTTCACTGTATCTCCCATACAAGTTTTATTTCTATTGGTTTGTCATGTGTACATGTGGGTGCATATTTTTGTAGGTGCCCTTGCATGTATGTGGAGGCCAGAAATCAACCTTGGGTGCCATTTACTTTTGACCTTTGCCTTTTAACTAATTATGTATATCATGGATTTCATTATGATCTTTCCATGTATGTATATGGCACACTTTCATCATAATCACCTTCTGTTACTCTCTTATCCACTTCCTAAACTGGCTCATTCTCTTTCTTTTTTATTTAAAGAAACAATGAATCTCATTAGGGGTGCTTACAAGGGCAAGTGCTGAGGGTTATTTGCAGGAACATGGGCACCTTTACACTGTGCACACAATTGAAGAAAGTATCTGTCCCTGTCCTAACAGCTAATTGGCTATAAATCTTCAATGAGATGTGGGGCTTCATGGATCCCTCCCTCCCCCAACATGCCAAGATGTTGACATAACTCCTCTTGTGAAGGTTAATGCCACATTTTCTTGACTGGAAGTACATAAATTGTTTCTAGTATTATCTTCTTGAGCATAGTAAAGGAGAAGTTCTCCCCCTTTGAAAACTCAGATTCTTAATTCTTTGTGGCACAGCATCTGGGGTACAATTGAAAGACTCTACGTATTTTTAGGCCCACTGCATCGTTGGCTATGAGGCTGTACCGATAGCCATCTGCCTTTAGTGGCACCATGAATATCTGCTTGGCTGGTTTTGTTGTTTCTGGTGTTGGGATATCTGCTGCTTTCTTTGGAACTTCTGGGACTGGCTTGAGACCCTTCTGATCATCTCCCCTGACACAGGGTGAAGTCTTCATTATTACCAGGTTTGGCCTGGCCAAATATGGAGTGTGTGTTGATGCTGTCCTCCTTTGAGAAGACAGTTGACCATCTCTTTGATGCTGCCTTTTTGTGCAGAAAGACACCTTATGAGGTAGGTTTGTAGTGTCAAAGGCCTATTGCTTACAGAACCAGTGGATCTTTTGTCTCTAGAGCCCAACAAAGGCACCCTGCCCTGCCCTCCCCCATTGTGAGCTATGTTCAGTGTGGTAAGCTTGAGTTCCAAGAAGAAAAAGATGGAGCCTAAGCCAATGGGACCTTTTAGCCCTTGAAGCTGTACTTGGCCATATTGACTAACACCCTACATGTTGTCCAGTGTTGGCAAGATGTGCACAGTGGAAGAGCCACCAGGTAGCAGTAGGGTGGCCTGCTGTCCTTCCTCCTAGTAAGACACTGAGCATGCAATTCAATAGTCAAGTCCTCCTCAAATTGTGGGATACAGACTGAAGAGGGAAAAAGAAACACAGTGAGAGGCAGGCCTGGTTGTGCATGCCTTTAATTCCAGAACTCAGGAGGCAGAGAGTTCAAGGCCAGCTGGTTCTACATAATGAGTTCTAGGCAATCAAGGCTACTTAGTGTGACCCTGTCTTAAAAACATCGAACAACAGCATCAAATTAAGGTGAAATGAAAAAAATGGACACGATTAGAGTGGGGAGATTAAGGATGGGAGGATCCCAGCGATAAGCCAGAGTATAGCTGTCATAAACCAGGACTGGGACCTAGCACCCAGCCCTGACACAGGAGACTGGGTCCTTACTAAAGGTTTGCAGCACCCACTTCCTGATGCTTCTCTGCCATTGATCCCTTTGCAGGCTTGGCATAGCCTCTGTCCCCCACACTACTTGGAAATGTCCCTTGTTTCTATGTCCAGAGCACTGTGGCCCAAATATTAGTTCTCACAATACATCAAGGTTAGTTTGGCTCTTTGACTCTCTGGTGCTGCTATCTTTGGCACCAACTTAGAATGCATTGGCTTCTTTATTGCTTCCTGTAGAATCTAACTTGTAGCACAGACCCGATACTTAGAGCTTCTAAGAGTTGAACAGGAGAAAGGAGAGGAACTATTCACCCATCCTTTCTAGAAGTCGGTGGAAGCCTGCCCAAGAGTTCTGATAAAGGCACTGGTACCCTTGGCCCTGTACTTCCAAAGCAGGTGTTATCTTTCTTTCTAGACACTAAGCTACAGAAGGCAGGTGGCAAATTCACTATCTCCTAATCATATGCAGGGTTTTTGCTCCCTACTCAGTTTCTCAAAGACTGAGTCTATCTCCTGCTTTTTATTCTTATGAGAGGACTTACTGAGGTAAATTGGCCACCAGTAACCTACTGGCTGAGGCAGGCAATGTCCTTCCAGAGGCAGTGATCCTCGGCCATCCTCTTAGTACTCAGGGGAAGGAAAGTGATGAGCCTAGTTCAACCAGGTAACATGTGCTATAGCTGGGCCTCAGATTCCGAGTCTTCAGTCCGGATTCAGTCATGTTCCCTCCACTGTGAGAGTGCAGCGACTGACCTTGGTTCTGGTTGTTTCTTTCCGTGTCTGAGTGCATCATCTTGGGAATCCCAATGAACATCGGGACTGGGCTCTTCAAGCACAAGGCCGACATGGACACAAATTCACCCAGGAGGCCCCTGTTGCTGGAGTTTTCCTGCCTGGCCCACAGTCAGGACAAATCTCTCTCACCTGCCAGTCCCACAGCCTCTCAGACCCGACCAAGTAAACACAGAGACTTATATTGGTTACAAACTGTATGGCCATGGCAGGCTTCTTGCTAACTGTTCTTACAGCTTAAATTAATCCATTTCTATAAATCTATGCCTTGCCACATGGCTCGTGGCTTACGGGCATCTTCACATGCTGTTTCTCATCGTGGCGGCTGGCAGTGTCTCTCTGACTCAGCCTTCTACTTCCCAGCTTTATTCTCCTCCTTGTCCCGCCTATACTTCCTGCCTAGCCAATGGCCAATCAGTGTTTTATTTATTGACTAATTAGCAACACATTTGCCATACAGAACATCCCACAGCAGGCCCCTGATCTTTTTTCATCACAAATGAATTCTAAGTCCCCCTTCTCACTTAGTTCATGGCATGAGAGCACCATTCCTGACCTTGGTTTCTTGTCTTGTCTGGTGCTGAATGGAAGAAGTTTGTGTAACGTGGACAGATGCCTGCATGACCTCATCAGTGCCCATGGTCAAATAAAACCCATGGCATCCACAGGAGCACCTGGAATGGGGAACTGGGAGTCTGCTTGTTACTCGACATGGGGGTGCACTGTCCTGCTGCCCACCCTGCTTCGGTGCTCATTCCACCTCACTCTGTCCCTGCTCCGGCTCCCAGTATGTGCCCACACCTGACTGTGAGACAGGTCTATGCTCACAAAGGCCAGGCAGGTCACAGTCCTGGTTCCTCACTTCTCAGTTATGTTGAATGCTCCACTGATGTACTCATGTAAGCACATTACTGTTATTTATTTGTTCTTTTGGGGGGATTTACAGTGTTTGTTGTTATTTTACTTTTGGAAACAAGATGTAGAACCATGAAAAGCAGCATCAATGTATCACTGGAAAATCACCTGGGAATGCAAAGTCTAAAATAGAAGTCTAGTTCCTAGCTAGGCATTGTCTATTTGAGTTTAAATGCCTTAAAAGGAAATAAAATAGAAACTTCTCATTATCCAGCAAAATGAATCTCCTGTATTTTAAGCTGTCCTGAAACTAGCTTTGTAGCCAAAGTTGACCTCAGGCTTAGCATCATATTGCTTCTATTTCCCAAGCACTAAGATTACAAGTGGGGCTGCCAAGGCCAGTGGGGACAGAGCTAGAGATGAACCCTGGGTTTTCTACAGTGGGGACACAGCTAGAGATGAACCCTGGGTTTCCTACAGTGGGGACAGAGCTAGAGATGAACCCTGGGTTCCCTACAGTGAGAACAGAGGTAGAGATGAACCCTGGGTTTCCTACAGTGGGGACAGAGCTAGAGATGAACCCTGGGTTTCCTACACGCTAGGCAATCACTCTGCCAGCTAAGATATGTCCATAGCTGTTATCTTTGGGGGGAAAGTTTTCCAGAGCTAGGAACATTTTTTCTCTGTGTCTACCCCCTAATCCAAATCCCACATTGTAATCAGCCATGCAGGCTCTTCCTGGGTGTGCTTCCAAGTGTCTGTATGTGAGGCAGCTGATAGTTCCTCCTCCACATTCATAGGATGTAATTTCTCAGTAGTATTTTCTATCTCATCATGATGACTAGGAAGATTTTTAGGAAAAAATGGGATATTTATGAACAGTATTTGGAAAGTAAACACTCAGTTCCCTACATGGGAAGTACTAAGGGATTTCCAATCAAGCAGAAATTTATCTCTGGCTTTGGAAGGGGGACGTGCTGAAAGGTTTCCCTTGTGTCCCAGGAGTAACTCCTGGAAAGGGAAGCATGACTTCTGGTGAGTTTTGAGGAGAGCTGATGAGCAGGGAGGCAATGGTAGCTCCCCATGACAGGAGCAGTTCCTTCCCTGGACATTCTATTGTATCCTAGAGAGCCCTGATATCCTCTGTGATGTCACTTTGATGTGACAACACCAACTGCTCTTGGGGCATTTGTTCAGTCCCTTTACAGTTCACCCATAGAAGACAGGTTGAAAAGACTAAGCAGGCTACTTGGGAGACAGAATGTAGAGCATAGAGAGACCAGAGTAAGGCAGAAGGAAGCTGACCATCAGTCTCAGTGTAAAACACTGAGAAGTAAATGGTCCTGGGGTTCACTGAGTGCTTGGCAGGGTACGGGGAGCTTCCTAGAGGAGGTGGGCTTAAGCTGGTTCTTCCACTTATGAGCTCAATAGCTGGAGTCTCTAGGAAACTTCTGGACTTCCCTGATTGTTGTGGTTCCTGAATGTCAAGGATTACAGGACATTAGTTTGTTTGTCCCAGAAGGCAGGAGTTGTTAAAGCCGAAGCTGTTGTGCTTGGAGCTTTTGGCTTACACTTTTACTGCAGGGTGGAGGTTTGAGGGGGACAAAATGAAGCCAGCAGGAGTCAGGGCATCACTGCACTTTGCCCCCAGTGGATTCCTCTAGATACAGTGACTGTCTGTCATTAGTAATAGGGAGAGGAATATGCTTTGGGTCAAGACCTCATGTCCTCAGGCTGTACAGCAGAGTTACTCTGACCACCACTCCTGGGCAGTGGCCCCAAATGTTCTGAGTCAGCAAATGTGGGTGGTAGGCTGTTCTCTATTGCATCCAAAGTATTGTTAAAGGCAGTGGACCAGGACAGAGATTGGCTTATTCCTTCAAGCTCCAGGAGTCAGTCCCAAGGTGCCAGTGAGTTTGGCTTGATGAGTCTGGTGACCATGTTCTGCTGCTGCATGGTTTCTCCATCTAATACCATGTGTCTGGAGTGACCTGGCAGGAGATCTGGACATATCCACACTACCTGAGTGCTTGTGGACTAAGCCAATTTTTCTCTGGCTTCTAAAACCATGGGCTTGTAAGCTCTACAGCTGGGTCCAGGAGTCAATTTCTGGGTCTCTTTTACTGGGCTTACCTTCAAAGTTTTCTCTGGGGTGATTTGAACCAAGCTTGAGTTTTCTTTTATCCTTTCTTTTTTTTTAAAGATTTATTTATTATGTATACAGCATGTATGCCTGCACTCCAGAAGAGGGCACCAGATCTCATTACAGATGGTTGTGAGCCACCATGTGGTTGCTGGGAATTGAACTCAAGACCTCTGGAAGAACAGTCAGTGCTTTTAACCTCTGAGCCATCTCTCCAGCCCAAGCTTGAGTTTTCAATTACAGGGCACTGGGAGATTTCTGTTGTGAGCTGGCTTCAACAGGTGTCTCTCCTTCATTTGACACTGGCCCAGGATCAGAACTGCACCTGCCTTGTTAGCAGGCATTGAAGCAGGCACCTTTTACCAACTTCCCTCAGGGCTTGTGTTTGCCTTAGCCAGTCAGAGTAAAACAAAAACATTTGCAGCAGAGCTTTTCTATAGCTCCTTCAGTGTGAAACCTCAGTAAAAAAAACCCCACTCGGCTGGGCAGTGGTGGCACACACCTTTAATCCCAGCACTTGGGAGGCAGAGGCAGGTGGATCTCTGTGAGTTTGAGGCCAGCCTGGTCTCCAAAGTGAATTCCAGGAAAGGCGCAAAGCTACACAGAGAAACCCTGTCTCGAAAAAACCAAAAAAAAAAAAAAAAAAAAAAACACTCTATCCCCTACAGACAAAGAGAAGCTTAAACCAGGATTCCTAAGTACAGATAAGAACTTAGACCCCTTTCAAGTTCCCAGGTGGTAATATCAGCTACAGGGACTTAAAAACACAGAGTCAGGATATTTGGCCATCTGGTAGGGGCTAATTGGCCATAAAACAGCCCAAACTTCTCAAACCCCGGAGACAGCTCATAAAACTCCTAACATGGTTGCTGAACAAACGAGAGATAAAGATAACATGATGGACTGAAAAAATGAAACTGATATTAACCAAGGAGAGGGAGGCCGGTTGTGGGGAATGAATTCTGTGGTCTGTGCCTTTAAGAACTAGCCTCACAGCCGGGCGGTGGTGGCGCACGCCTTTAATCCCAGCACTCGGGAGGCAGAGCCAGGTGGATCTCTGTGAGTTCGAGGCCAGCCTGGTCTCCAAAGCGAGTACCAGGAAAGGCGCAAAGCTACACAGAGAAACCCTGTCTCGAAAAACCAAAAAAAAAAAAAAAAAAAAGAACTAGCCTCACAAAGAAAGGGCAAGCTCCTCCTGGCCTCACTGCTATGAGTGCATTGGACTGGCTTTCCTGCCGCAGCTTGTAAACTTAAACAGAGTAAACCTTGCTTTTGCATTCTGGTACGTGCGTCCTCGGTGGTCTCTCTGGGGCTCACGATCTGGGCACAACATTCAGAGAAATTTCTCCCACTGATAGATCTTTATCTCATTTTGCTTGTTCCTTCCCCCCAGATGCAGAGCTTCAGATATCTCAGGCTGCGCCTCTGTTCCTCTGCTAGCTGCCTTTGGAGATTGGGGCTCCCTGACCCCAGAATCTGCCTCAAACTTTTAGCAGCTTTCATTTTCTGGGGAGGAATCTGTTCCTTCTGTTTCTGTTTCTGTTTCTTCAGAGTCTTTCTCCCTGACAGTCCCCAGTTTGGTCTCAGTTTATCACCTCTGCCCCAGAAACATTTTTTTTGACACTGAAGTGGCAGCTTTTCCTGCCACTGAAGGTAGGGGCTTTTTGTCCGTTTCTGTTTTCAGGGTCTGTGAGGTTTGTGTTCATAAATCAAGCTTAGCAAGGGAGGTTTTTGCCATCTCTAAGCTCGCATCAGACCTTCACCTGGCCCAATTCTCCTGTGGACTGTTTTCATTTGTCTGTGCTCTCAGAGCTTATCGCCTGAGGCAATCAACCCCTCAAGGGCTCCCTCACCTCACTGGGAGTCAGTCTAAACAAAGCTTTTCTCAAAAAGATGCTTTCTGATAGCAAAGAACATTACTCCTTGTTAGTTCTGCCCTGACTTGGCTCTTTATGCAGACAGCATTCCTGACTCGGCAACCCAACTGTAGATGCAGTTTGGCTTTACTGCTTTCCCAGAAAGGTCTTTTCTCTGATAGGAAAGCTTTTCTCAGATCTTTCTGCAGCTGTGGACCTATCAATCTCGGACTTGTAGGAAAGCGGGCAACTATACTGTTTCCACCGGCTTTAGCTTTGTTTGTTCATCAGCAATCTTCCCCTGGGTCCTGCACCTTCCTGCCTCAGCTCTGTGCTCCAGGAAGTTGTTTACAACTGCAGATACTCTAGCATCTCTGGAATGCACTCCAACTTGGAGGTAATGGCCAATGGATACAATGCTAACAGAGAGGTTTCGGCTCATCACTTCAGGGGATCTTTTCATTAGGGCAATTAAGAGCACCCTTTCATGCTGTTAGACTTTCACTCAGAAACAAAACCCTCCATACCTCAGCTCAGCTGTAACTGAAAAGGCTTGACTTTTTTGCTTTTCCTGGGTAAACAATTTCCTGCTGGGCTCTTTATGGCTCTTCACTCACTCTCCCAAGCATTTCCTCAGGGTATTCTGATCTGCTGCCTTTTACCAGCTTGAAGAGACAGAGCTTAGAAGAGGTTTTTAGGAAATCAAGCCCTGCCTCCCTCATTGCAGGGAGGATTTTTCTGGCTTGAAAGACAGGACTTAGAGAGGTTTTGCTGTCTTAACAGGTTTGTTGTTTTCCCTTAGAGCTAATCACAGGTGATTCCGCATACTAATATCTTCAGGTGATTCTAATTTTTGTCTTTCTGAGAAAGTTAAAGGCTTTAGTTTTTAAGAGAGCTTTTCAGTTTGATAAAGATTAAAGCTTTTTAGAGAGATTTTCCAAGAAAAGCTTTAGTTTGAAAGATTTTTTTCCCGAGAGAGAAAGACCAAATTTTCCCCAAACTTCTGAGTTTTAATTTTTTTTTTTTTTTTTTTTTTTTTTTTGGCTTCTTACACCCGCGTTTTTGCCTCAGGGAGAAATCACTTTTTCCTGTCACTTGGACTTAGCATTTTAACTGTCCCCAGGCCAAAAGCTTCCATAGGAAACTTTTATTCTGTGCGATAAGCTCAAAGAAGAGTTTTTGTTTTTGTTTTTGTTTTCTACCCATAAAGCTCAAAGAAAGATTTTTTTCCCAATTTGCATTCATAGCCCCAAAGTTAGAAAATTGAAGAGTTTTTCTGTCTAGTTGCCTTACTTATCTTAAATAATTTTTTAACATAGTATTACACTTCTAAATTTTTCCCACACTATATTACTACTCTATACCTTATACTTATTTTTCACAGATAGAAATTGAGAAAGAGCTAGATGATAGAAATTTTTTTTGCATTAATCAGTTTACAATTTATTACTACATATTGCTTATATTATCTTTTTTCTCATTTTTCTTTATTAAGAAATTTTCTGCTCTACATACCACCCACAGATCCCATCTCCTCCCTCTTCCCACCCCCCAGCCCTCCCAAGCCACCCCACATCCCTACATCCCCCAAATCAAGGTCTCCCATGGGAAGTTAGCAGAGCCTGGCACACTGAGCCTAGGCAGGTCCAATCCCCTTCCCACTGCACCAAGGCTGAGCAAGGCATCACACCACAGGCACTGGGCTCTCAAAAGCCTGCCCATGCACCAGGGATGAATCCATGCCCCTGCCTGGGTGCCCCCAAAACAATTCAAGCCAAACAACCATCTTCTGTATCCAGAGGGCCTAGTCCAGTCCCATGGGGCTCCACAGCCACTAGTCTACAGTTCATGGGCTTCCACCAGTGTGGCTGGTCATCTCTGCATGTCTTCCCATCATGATCTCCACATCCCCAGCCTGCAGAATCCCTCCTCTCTCTCATCGATTGCATTCCTGGAGCTCAGCCTGGTGCCTGGCTGTGGATCTCTGCATCTGCCTCCCTAAGTCACTGGACAAAGTCTCTATGATGACAGTTAGGTTATTCACTAGACCTGTCACCAGAGTAGACCAGTGCTGTGGGATGTTCTGTATGGCAAATGTGTTGCTCTGATTGGTCAATAAATCACTGATTGGCCATTGGCTAGGCAGGAAGTATAGGCGGGACAAGGAGGAGAATAAAGCTGGGAAGTAGAAGGCTGAGTCAGAGAGACACTGCCAGCCACCATGATGAGAAATAGCATGTGAAGATGCTGGTAAGCCACGAGCCACGTGGCAAGGTATAGATTTATAGAAATGGATTAATTTAAGCTATAAGAACACTTAGCAAGAAGCCTGCCATGGCCATACAGTTTGTAAGCTATATAAGTGTCTGTGTTTACTTGGTTGGGTCTGAGTGGCTGTGGGACTGGCTGATGACAAAAATTTGTCCTGATTGTGGGCAAGGCAGGAAAACTCTAGCTACAAATGGTGTCCAACGTGGTGGCAAGTGTTTCCACCTAAAAACTGAGAAAAAAGATTCTAAAACAGAGCTAAAAACAGTTCCTAATTGTCTCTCTCAAGTGAGTGGCAGCTGCTGGTTTGAACTACTTGTGGGTTTCTGGAGTGTGCGCTTGACCTGCAGTATGGCGGGAAGGAGGCCTCTGCAAGTGGCACATTAAGCTGCATGGTGGATTTAGACTTTGCTAGTACAAAACAGAAAAAGAGGTTTCTGCGCTACACGCTGCTTGTATAAAAGCATAGACCCATGATAGTTCCCAGAGCTGGTGGTAAACTACTACCACCATGTTGGGTAACTGAGGTGGGCAGAGCCAGCAGCCACAGCTGCTGCAGTTTAAAGCAGTAGATTCACAATAAGACAGATTCAGATGTAATAGTTTACAATGTGTGTAAAAGATACGTAGGCTTAAAAGAGACAAAAAAGGTGATATATACGGTTATATAAACAAATACATAGTATTAAAAAATAAAGTCTTTAAAAAGACAGTAAAATTAATATAAAAATAAGCCACGTAAAGATGAATATTTCACAGAGAATCTGGATTATGTTGTCTTTGGGATTTTTAACTGCAGAAAAATATTTTATTGTAAAAGCTATTGAGTTATGCCAAAAAGTATATTTTAAAGATACCTTGACTTCAAAATTTGGATCTAAGGATGTGTTGCCTTGGAAAGGAATCTCTGCTTTTGTTCCCACAGAAAACCAGATGCTATGGATTTGTTCCAGATTAAGATACATCAGGTTTAACCAGCCAAGACCCTCTGAAAGGTCTCCGATGACACCATGGTCCAGATGATCCAACATCCAGAACCGTTTCAAGGCAACTGGCTCAGATGACACACACTCATGGACTATTCCATAATCCTAAAATTTTCTTTGTGTCCCCATAAGATACAGCACCCTCCTCCAGCAGGAAGTAGTAAGAGAAGCCATGCCCAAATTCCCAAATTATATGTAATTTTACTTTGTTAAGGTTAAAACCTTCCTTCTTGAAAAAAAAAAAGTGGAAGTGCTGTGGGATGTTCTGTATGGCAAATGTGTTGCTCTGATTGGTCAATAAATCACTGATTGGCCATTGGCTAGGCAGGAAGTATAGGCGGGACAAGGAGGAGAATAAAGCTGGGATGTGGAAGGCTGAGTCAGAGAGACACTGCCAGCCGCCATGATGAGAAACAGCATGTGAAGTTGCCGGTAAGCCACGAGCCACGTGGCAAGGTATAGATTTATAGAAATGGATTAATTTAAGCTATAAGAACACTTAGCAAGAAGCCTGCCATGGCCATACAGTTTGTAAGCAATATAAGTGTCTGTGTTTACTTGGTTGGGACTGAGTGGCTGTGGGACTGGCGGGTGACAAAAATTTGTCCTGACTGTGGGAAAGGCAGGAAAACTCTAGCTACAGACCAATCCAGGCACCCTCTAGACCACTGCCAATACTCCCAGGTGGGGTCATCCTTGTGGATTCCTAAGAGCCTCCCTGGCACCCTGCCTAGAAGATAGAATTTTTTTTTTTTTTGGTTTTTTGAGACAGGGTTTCTATGTGTACCTTTGTGCCTTTCCTGGATCTTGCTCTGTAGACCAGGCTGGCCTCGAACTCACAAAGATCCACCTGCCTCTGCCTCCCGAGTGCTGGGATTAAAGGCATGTGCCACCGCCGCCCGGCCAAAATAGAAACCTTTATAGAGGAGATTTTTGAGTTGCAGCATTGGACATCCTTCCAGTCCATTTCTTTCTTTTCTCTCAAGGATAAATCCCCCTGCCCATATATATGTATATTCCATTAAACACTGGACAGTCACTTTTTCCACTGGCAGGGCCTGACTTGCACTTTAACCAGAAACTCTGTAATAAAACTTATTTTCCTTTGTCTTTAGTCCCTTCCCCCCTTTTGTTAGTCCCTGTTCATGGCACCATTCTGTGGGGCGTTTACCCACCAAACTCACAGTTCCCCAGAGTTTTCTTGAGTGCGAGCAGCAGGAAATAGTAGAAGGATTTAGGTTGTGAAGATAAACAAATAGAAAATACAAGATAGCCTCGAGGGGCCCTGGAACCTATTCCAATGGGTCCTGACTGTCTCTGCCCCAGGGTATTTATAGAAACACCAAGGGGTGGAGCAAAAGATCTCCCCCCAGCACAGCCAAGTGCAGATCATCTCAGACACCTGCACTCAGGCCCGTGGTCCTAATTATTCTCTCTATGAGGACCTGCTGGGTAAAGGCACAAGGAACCTGAAAATGGGCTCCCACAACCAGGGAACTCCTACAACACATCAACTCCTTCAGTAATGTGGCAGGATACAAGATTAACTCAAAAAAATTAGTAACCCTTCTATATACAAATGATAAATGGGCTGAGAAAGAAATCAGAGAAACATTACCCTTTACAATAACCACAAATAGGATAAAACACCTTGTGGTAACTCTAACTAAGCAAGTGAAAGACCTGTATGACAAGAATTTTAAGTCTCTGAAGAAAGAAATTGAAGAAGATATCAGAAAAGGGAAAGATCTCCCATGTTCATGGATAGGAAGGATTAACATAGTAAAACTGGCAATCTTACCAAAAGCAATCTACAGATTCAGGGCAACCCCCATCAAAATCCCAATACAGTTCCTATTTTATAAGATTGTTTTGGATATCCTGGTTTTTTGTTTTTCCATATGAAGTTGAGTATTGTTCTTTCAAGTTCTGTGAAGGAGAAATACTCTCCCTCTCTCTCTCCTTCTCCCCCTCTTCCTCTCTCTCCTTCTCTCTCACTCTTCCCCTCTCCCTCTCTATGTCTCCCCCACCTCTCTCCCTCAGTCCCTCCCTCCCTCTCTTTCTCTCCCTCTCTCCTTCTCTCTCACTCTTCCCCTCTCCCTCTCCCCACCTCTCTTCTCCTCTCTCTCTCTCTCTCTCTCTCTCTCTCTCTCTCTTTCTCCCTCCCCTCTCTCACTCTTCCTCTCTCCCGCTCCCCACCTCTCTTTCTCTCTCCGTCCTGGCCTGCTTCTCTCACAGACAGTTCCTGTCTGCTGGCTATGTTCAGTCTGCTTCTTTCTCTTTCTGCTCTGAATTCTTCTGCATGCCTCTAGCTGCTCGCTCTCTCTCTCTCTCTCTCTCTCTCTCTCTCTCTCTCTCTCTCTCTCCTACATTAAAAACCTTCCCCTTACCTATACAATGGAGTGATTATAGAGTCAGTTTATCTAATGCCAAGAAACAGTTTAAAATTTTTGCATAGTGTATTTTAATTGAAAATTATTAACAATTTGTGTACAGAGTTCAATAAATAGAATGTCCTCTTTCAGAGGAATATTTTTCTCTTGAATTTCTATATGTTTTAAAATTCTTGATAATATAGATATCAATTTGACTGCTTCAAAGGACTGTCAATCAACTGCAGAGTCAACTAGGAAGAAAAGCAAAAGCCAGAATTACTAGCAGTATCATCAGGAACATTAGTTGCATCATCAAGAGGATTATGGGCAGCAGCATCAGTGTTGTTATTGGCATCATCTCATGCAGTATCATCAGCATCATTGTGTATAAGGTGTGTGAATTGGAAGCTCCTTTTTTTGTTTTATGCTGCTTGTTTTGGAGTGTTTCAGAGATGATGCTATCCTCACAAGTCAGTGTATGTCCACAGAAAAGGCAGACACTGACTAGCATTTACCAGTTAGATATCTCTGTATATGCTTAGCCACTCCAAAAACACAAGGTTATCACTGGGAGAGAAAATAATTCTCATTCCAGAACAGGAGACAACCATGAACCAGCTAACATTATTTGGTCAGTTTTGGTGGACTGAACTGACTTTGTTACTTTTATATTATATATTTTCAATACAATTGGGGGAAAATCACTTTCTTCTGGTACCAGGTAAAGCCTATGTAGCCTCATATAAAGCATGGAATTTACTAATCATAAGTATTAGCACCAAAGAGAGTTAGTTTTCTGGGACAAAAATCATCTATTTTAACCACTGTTTGTGGACTAACTTACCCTGGCCATCGTTCCTTTTACTGGAAGCTTCTTGGTAAGATCTCCAGACTACCCTTGTAGAATCTGGTATATCACCCATGTCATCAGAGAGAAACAACAGGAAGGACAGACCTGTTGTTGGTGCTCATGCTTGGTCTGAAGTGGCCAGTTGGATGTGCAGTGTGAAAAGCTAGGTCAGCGTCATTAGCAGGATCCTTGGTGTCACTGGGACCACAGAGAGGAGCAGATTCTAGATCAATACTGAGCTTGTCAAGAGCCAGGTCAGCATTGTGAGGAGGGTCCCTGGTGTCACCAGGGTGGTGACCAGGAGCAAGCTCAGGGTCAGTGTGCGGTTGCCATCTTTGGTGCTCAGTGCTGGCAGCCAAAGCAACTGGACAGGCCAATTGAGCCTTGAAAGCCTTGTCCATGTCACCCAAGTCACCTGCATCACCAGGGCAGGCAGCAGGAGCTGGTTCAACGTGTGCCATAGCCCGCAGTGCAGCAATTCTGTGCACAAAAGGGTTGAAATGGGGTACATGCAGATACCCTGACTTCTTTTCTTTAACCTTTAAAAAATATTGAGATGTTACTTTTCATTAAAAATTTTATGATTTTTCATAAATCATTTTCATTTTAGCACTTGTCTGTTAATGTCACAGTCTTGATTTTCATCTCCAAATGTTTGTTGTTTAGTCTAATTTTATCATTACAGTCACTGATATCTTGTAACCTCTGCTTCCTTTCTGCTTGAGTAAAAGGCCCAGGATTTTCAGAAACCTCAAAAGGAACCTTCTCAGATTAATGCCTTTCTTCGTCTGCTCTTTGCTACCTAACATCATCATTCTCTGTATAATGGGGAGATATAAAAATAAAAGGACAAAATGTGTCCTCTCCAAATGTTATGACCTGGATTTTACATTCCAGCCAGATTAATAGAATGTGAAAGGAGGAGCTTCGGGAATGAAAGGAACCTCTCCCTTCTGTACTACGTAGTCCTTTCCCCATTGCCTTTCACAATTGTTCATTGGGACCCTGAGATAGCAAAACAGTGAAAGTGACCTGAACATTCGTGAACAAAGTGTGTCACTACCCATAGCAGTGGGGAGCTGCTGAGCTGCAAGTATGGATTCTGCAGATGCCTTCTGACCTCTTACACCTTAACCATGACTGTTATATGTGTGAGCAGTAGCCTATTCCAGCACCACTGTGGTGGCTTGAATGAGAACAGCCCCGATACACTCAAACATTTGAATGCTTGGTCCCCAGTGGGTGGAACTATTTTGGAAAGATTAGGAGGTGTGGCCTTGTTGGAGGGGATGTTTCCCTGGGGGGTGGGCATACATGTGTGTGTATTCATGTGCTTGTGTGTGTTATGCTGCTGCTGTGTGTGAAGACCAGAGAACAACTTTCAGGATCTGGCTCTCTCCTTCCCTGGGTGAAGCAGGGTCTCTCACTGTGTCTGCTACTCTGTGTGTTCCAGTCTGGCTGGCTTGTGAGTTTCAGAGCTGTTCTATGCTCTCAGCCTCCATTATGGATTTAGGGGTGCTGGGATTATACATGTCAGACACTTGCTACTTGTAGTGCTTTCTGGGATGGAATTCAGGTCATTAGACTTGCAAGGCAAGTGCTCTGACCCTCTGAGCTGTGTTTCTGGCCCATATATGTATGTGAGTTTGTTTGTTATCGGTTCAGAATGAAAATGATAAAGAGAAAACCATGAACTTGGCATGTGAGCTTTCTCATTTTTCAAAGCCAGGTATCATCCATGTACACACCTGTGTCATTACAACCTTGGTATGACTATACCTCTTTACAAAGACTTCTATTTGGCAATCTGTCAGCATGTGGTGGAGAACTGATATTATCTATCTCAGACTGTGGCTTTATACTATTTATACTGCTATTAGCAGGTGGCTTCTGGGAAAGTCTTGTGTTAGTTTAGTTTTCAGTGTGTTTAAGAGTAGAAAAGTGGGCTCCGGACTTCCCTTTTGGAAAACTGGTGAGTGCCCTTCCTTGCCCCGGACCCCATCCCTGGGCACCAGCCACTCCAGGGAAGACCTGCCCAACTTGGCCCCAGGTTCTGGCCACCGGGCAGGTTCCCTGCTAGCCCCACCGGGAAGGATCCCCTTCTCCAAGACCCCTGGCAGACCCTGCAGTCTCCACGCCCTGCCCCCACGCCCATCCGCCTGAGCCCCAAGCCTCTTCCTGAGACTTAGAGGCCGGCCCCCAGCTCCCATCTTGCTCCGGACTTCCCTTTTGGAAAACTGGTGAGTACCCTTCCTTGCCCCAGACCCCATCCCTGGGCACCAGCCACTCCAGGGAAGACCTACCCAACTTGGCCCCAGGTTCTGGCCACCGGGCAGGTTCCCTGCTAGCCCCACCGGGAAGGATCCCCTTCTCCAAGACCCCTGGCAGGCCCTGCAGTCTCCACGCCCTGCCCCCACGCCCATCCGCCTGAGCCCCAAGCCTCTTCCTGAGACTTAGAGGCTGGCCCCCAGCCCCCATCTTGCTCCAGACTTCCCTTTTGGAACACTGGTCTGGCTGAACCAAGTGTGCGGATAAGGCCAGTAACGAAGCACAAGGAGATGGGCAGACGTCAAGGCAGAAACATATACAACAAAATGAATAGCAATACAGCATCACCAGGCCCTAGCCCTCCTCCAACACCTAGACCTGAACATCAGAAATTGGAAGAAGCAGAAGAAAACAGCCTTATGAATGACATCATGAAGAAGCTAGAGGCTTGTGTAGAGGAAAAGACAAAAAAATGTGAAGAACACTGTAAACAACTAGAGGAAAGGGCAAACAAACTAGAAGAAATCAATAAAGTCCTGGAAGAAAACAATAAAATACTGAGAGAAAATCAAGAAAAATCAATGAAACAAATGAAGGAAACAGTCCAAGACCTGAAAAGGGAAATAGAAAAAATGAAGAAGACACAAACAGAGGGAATGCTGGAAATAGAAAATCTGAGAAAACGATTGGGAACTTCAGATGCAAGTATAATCAACAGAATGCAAGAGATGGAAGAGAGGATCTCTAGCGTTGAAAATACAGTAGAAGAAATACATTCATCAGTCAAAGAAAACACTAAAGCCAACAAAGTCATGAACCAAAATGTCCAAGAAATTTGGGACACCATGAAAAGACCAAACCTAAGAATAATAGGGGTCGAAGAAGGAGAAGAATACCAACTCAAGGGCACAGAAAATATATTCAACAAGATCATAGAAGAAAACTTTCCCAACTTAAAGAAGGAAATGCCTATGAAGATACAAGAAGCTTATAGAACACCAAACAGACTAGACCCCCAAAAAAAGTCCCCTCGCCACATAATAGTTAAACAACTAAACGTACAGAATAAAGAAAGAATATTAAGAGCAGCAAAGGAAAAAGGCCAAGTGACATATAAAGGCAAACCCATCAGAATAACACCTGATTTCTCAATGGAGACTTTGAAAGCCAGAAGAACCTGGACAGATGTAATGCAGACACTAAGAGACCATGGATGTCAGCCTAGACTAATATACCCAGCAAAACTTTCAATCACCATAGATGGAGTGAACAAGACATTCCATGACAAAGCCAGATTTAAACAATACTTATCCACAAACCCAGCCCTACAGAAAGCACTAGAAGGAAAATTCCAACCTAAGGAAGTCAGATACACCCTCGAAAACACAGGCAACAGATAAAGCCACAGCAGTAAACCCCAACGTATAGAAGTACCCACACATCACCACCAAAAAATAACAGGAATGAACAATCACTGGTCATTAATTTCCCTCAATATCAATGGACTTAATTCACCTATAAAAAGACATAGGCTTACAGAATGGATACGAAAGCAGGACCCATCTTTCTGCTGCATACAAGAAACACATCTCAAATTCAAAGATAGACACTACCTAAAAATAAAAGGCTGGGAAAAGACTTTCCAATCAAACGGTCTTAAGAAACAAGCGGGTGTAGCCATCCTGATATCCAGCAAAATAGACTTCAAACTAAAATCAATCAAAAGAGATCAAGAAGGGCATTACATACTCATCACAGGAAAGATCCACCAAGATGAAGTCTCAATTCTGAATATTTATGCCCCAAACACAAGGGCACCCACATATGTAAAAGAAACATTACTAAAGCTTAAATCACATATAAAACCCCACACATTAATAGTGGGAGACCTCAACACCCCACTTTCACCACTGGACAGATCTCCCAAATTGAAACTTAACAGAGAAATAAAGGACTTAACTGATGTCATGACTCAAATGGACTTAATCGATATCTACAGAACATTCCATCCTAACAAAAAAGAATATACCTTCTTCTCAGCACCCCATGGAACCTTCTCTAAAATTGACCACATACTTGGCCACAAAACAAATCTAAACAGATACAAAACAATTGGAATAACCTCCTGTGTTCTATCAGACCACCATGGTCTAAAGTTGGATTTCAACAACAACAAAAACTACAGAAAACCTGCAATCTCATGGAAACTGAATAATACCCAACTGAATCACCAATGGGTTAAGGAAGAAATAAAGAAAGAAATTAAAGACTTCCTAGAGATCAATGAAAATGAAGACACCACATATCCAAATTTATGGGACACTATGAAAGCAGTACTAAGAGGGAAATTCATAGCACTAAATGCCCACATAAACAAGTTGGAGAAATCTCACACTAGAGACTTAACAGCATACCTGAAAGCTCTAGAACAAGAAGAAGCACAGTCTCCCAGGAAAAATAGACGCCAGGAAATTATCAAAGTGAGAGCTGAAATCAATAAAATAGAAACAAAGAGAACAATACAAAAAATTAATGAAACAAAGAGTTGGTTCTTTGAGAAAATCAACAAGATAGACAAGCCCTTATCCAAACTAACCAAAAGACAGAGAGAGAGCATCCAAATCAACAAAATCAGAAATGAAAAGGGGAACATAACAACAGACATTGAGGAAATCCAGAGAATCATCAGGTCATACTTCAAAAACCTCTATTCGACAAAACTGGAAAACCTAAAAGAAATGGATAACTTTCTGGATAGGTACCACATACCTAAGTTAAATCAAGACCAGATAAACTATTTAAATAGTCCAATAACCCCTAACGAAATAGAAACAGTCATTAAAAGTCTCCCAACCAAAAAAAGCCCAGGACCAGATGGTTTCAGCGCAGAATTCTACCAGATCTTCAAAGAAGAGTTAATACCAATACTCTCTAAATTGTTCCACACAATAGAAACAGAAGGAACATTACCAAACTCCTTCTACGAGGCTACAATTACCCTAATTCCTAAACCAAACAAGGATACAACAAAGAAAGAGAACTACAGACCGATCTCCCTCATGAACATTGATGCAAAAATACTCAATAAAATACTGGCAAACAGACTCCAAGAACACATCAAAACAATTATCCACCATGATCAAGTAGGATTCATTCCAGGGATGCAAGGGTGGTTCAACATACGAAAGTCCGTCAATATAATACACCATATAAACAAACTCAAAGAAAAAAACCATATGATCATCTCACTGGATGCAGAAAAGGCATTTGACAAAATCCAACACCCCTTCATGATAAAGGTATTAGAGCGATCAGGAATACAGGGAACATACCTAAACATAATAAAGGCAATTTACAGCAAGCCAACAGCCAACATCAAATTAAATGGAGAGAAACTCAAAGCAATTCCACTAAAATCAGGAACGAGGCAAGGCTGTCCACTCTCCCCATACTTATTCAATATAGTACTTGAAGTTCTAGCCAGAGCAATAAGACAACATAAGGAGATTAAGGGGATACAAATTGGAAAAGAAGAAGTCAAGCTTTCCCTATTTGCAGATGACATGATAGTATACTTGAGCGACCCCAAAGATTCCATCAAGGAACTGATACAGCTTATAAACACCTTCAGCAACATAGCAGGATACAAGATCAACTCAAAAAAATCAGTAGCCCTCCTATATACAATGGACAAAGAAGTGGGAAAGGAAATCAGAGATACATCACCCTTTACTATAGCCACAAATGACATAAAATACCTTGGGGTAACACTAACCAAGCAAGTGAAGGACCTATATGACAAGAACTTTAAGTCCCTGAAAAAAGAAATTGAAGAAGATGTCAGAAAATGGAAAGATCTCCCATGCTCATGGATAGGCAGGACTAACATAGTAAAAATGGCAATCTTACCAAAAGCAATCTACAGATTCAATGCAATCCCCATCAAAATACCAACACAATTCTTCACAGACCTGGAAAGAATAATACTCAAATTCATATGGAAAAACAAAAAACCCAGGATAGCCAAAGGAATCCTGTACAATAACACAACTTCTGGAGGCATCACGATCCCTGACTTCAAGCTCTACTATAGAGCTACAGTAATAAAAACAGCTTGGTACTGGCATAGAAACCGACATGTGGACCAATGGAATCGAATTGAAGACACTGACATTAATCCGCACACCTATGAACATATAATTTTTGACAAAGAAGCCAAAAGTGCACAATGGAAAAAAGAAAGCATCTTCAACAAATGGTGCTGGCAAAACTGGATATCAACATGTAGAAGGCTGCAAATAGATCCATATCTATCACCTTGCACAAAACTTAAGTCCAAGTGGATCAAGGACCTCAACATAAATCCAGCTACTCTGAACCTGCTAGAAGAGAAAGTAGGAAGTAGTCTTGAACGCATTGGCATTGGAGACTACTTCCTAAATAGAACACCAGTAGCACAGACTCTGAGAGAAACAATCAATCAATGGGACCTTTTGAAACTGAGAAGCTTTTGTAGAGCAAAGGATACGGTCAACAAGGCAAAGCGACAGCCTACAGAATGGGAAAAGATCTTCACCAACCCCACATCTGACAGAGGACTGATATCCAGAATATATAAGGAACTCAAGAAATTAGACATCAAAATGCCCAACAGTCCAATTAAGAAATGGGCTATAGAACTAAACAGAGAATTCTCAACAGAGGAAACTCAAATGGCCGAAAGACATTTAAGGAATTGCTCATCATCCCTAATCATCAGGGAAATGCAAATCAAAACAACTCTGAGATACCACCTTACGCCTGTCAGAATGGCTAAGATCAAAAACACTGAAGACACCTTATGCTGGAGAGGATGTGGTGCTAGGGGAACTCTCCTCCACTGCTGGTGGGAATGCAAGCTTGTACAACCACTTTGGAAATCAATATGGCGCTTTCTTAGAAAATTGGGAATCAATCTCCCCCAAGATCCAGCTATACCACTCTTGGGCATATACCCAAGAAATGCTCAACCACACCATAAGAGCACTTGTTCAGCTATGTTCATATCAGCATTGTTTGTAATAGCCAGAACATGGAAACAACCCAGATGCCCTTCAACTGAAGAATGGATAAACAAAATGTGGTACATATACACAATGGAATACTACTCAGCAGAAAAAAACAATGGCATCATGAGGTTTGCAGACAAATGGATGAATCTAGAAAAAAATCATCCTGAGTGAGGTAACCCAGACTCAGAAAGACAAACATGGTATGTACTCACTCATAGCAGGATACTAGACATGAAACAAGGATGAATTGTCTGCTACTCACATCACCAGGGAGGCTACCCAGAAAACAGGACCCCAAGAAAGACACAGGGATCGCCCAATGACAGAGAAATGGAATGAGATCTACATGAACAGCCTGGACATGAGTGGGGGTAATGAAAGGCGAGGGTCGAGGGAAAGAGAGCTTGGGGGAGCGGGAGATCCCAGCTGGATCAACAACAGAGAGGGAGAACAAGGAATAGGAGACCATGGTAAATGAAGACCACATGAGAACAGGAAGAAGCAAAGTGCTAGAGAGGCCCACAGAAATCCACAAAGATACCCACACAACAGACTGCCGGCAATGGTCGAGAGACAGCCCGAACTGACCTACTCTGGTGATGGGATGGCCAAACACCCTAATTGTTGTGCTAGAAACCTCATCCAACTACTGACTAGGCCCTGGGTGGATCTCTGGGAGTCCAATCAACGAGAATGAGGAGGGTTTATATGAGCGAGAATTGTTGAGACCAAGGTTGGATAAAGCACAGGGACAAATAGCCAAATGAATGGAAACACATGAACTATGAACCAATGGCTGAGGGGTCCCCACTGGATCAGGCCCTCCGAATGGGTGAGACAGTTGATTGGCTTGATCTGTTTGGGAGGCATCCAGGCAGTGGGACCAGATCTTGTGCTCATTGCATGAGTTGGCTGTTTGAAACCTGGGGCCTATGCAGGATTGTTTGGCTTGGCCTGGGAGGAGGGGACTGGACCTACCTGGACTGAGTCTACCAGGTTGACCTCAGTCTGTGGGGAAGGCTTTGCCCTGGAGGAGATGGGAATGGGGGGGGGGGGGCGTTGGGGGGAAGGTGAGGGGGACGGGAGGGGGGGAGAACAAGGGAATCCGTGACCGATATGTAGAACTGAATTGTATTGCAAAATAAATTAAAATAAATTAAAAAAAAAAGAGTAGAAAAGTGATGTCTTTTTTCTTTCAGACACATGATTTAATTCCTTGAAGGATGAAAACTATAGCCCTTTTAGTTTGCCAGACTCTGGCATGTCTAATATCTATTTGCAATTATTGTTATTGGAGTTCATATTCTAATCATTTGCTTATCAAAGATGTGATTCCTTTCAGGCCCACTCTAACTCCTGCATAGTTATCATACTCAACACCATTATCGTTTACTTTCTGCATCATCATAAAAATTCTACATTAGTATTAAATTCTTCTATTTATATTAAGTATGTTAGCTTCCTGGGTTATTACTCTTACAGTCTAATGAATTTTCACTTAAATCTTAGAAGATGACTGGAAAGTGAACGTATGTGATGAAGAACATAAGAAAGATTCAAGAACATTTTCAAGCTAGGTTTCTTTTGTCTGCAACAATCCACAGTATTGAAAAGACAAGCTGTTCAGAAGATACTATCTTATCTTACAGTAAAGTACTGTACTTTTCCACATGGTGGGAATTACCTTTGTGGATATTTCTCTTCTAGAGTCATCAGGTACAGGCTCTTCCTTAAGATGAATAATAAGTTCAGCATTTTCAAGTTGGTCATGAACCATCTCCTTTACATTTTCTCTGATGTATGTTTTAAGGTGTTTGTACTGTAGTGAATTCTGCTGGTCTATTGTCACCACATCAGTTTTCACAGAAGGCCATGCCCATAAAGATGCATATTCAGCATTGCACTTCTCCTTTTCTTGTTCTTCAGTGATTTTCTATAGACAAGAAAATTGAGGGTTACTCTGATTGATTCAGACTCATGGGCTTTGTGTTTTGGTGCACTTGTTTTCAAAATGGCTTTTTTGTGTCCTTACATTTTATGGGATATGGGAACAGAAAAAAATAAGAAACTACATAATATTTAACAGGAATTTCTTTATATATGATCAGCTACTCCAAAGTCACTGGACTATCAATAATAAATGTAAATAATTTATAGCCTTAGCTTAGACTAGGAGAGAAACATGATTCAACAAACTTAACCTAGTAAATGTTGATAAGAATGAACACATATTATTTCATACTTATTTATATATTTTTTTTTCAAAAAATGAATGACATGCATGGTTCTGGATCAGATATAAGCTCTCAGCTGCTGCTCCAGTGCCATACCGACCTGCCTGCTGCCATGATCCCAGGCATGTTGGTCATGGATTTTCCTTCTGAAACTGTAAGCAAGCCCTCAACCAAATGCTTACTTTGATAAGTTGCCTTGGTCATGTTGTCTTATAGCAGTAGAAAATTAACTACATATATAACCTATGTTAAGAGTCACTGAGTTGATTTTATGCCTTTATTCCCTCTCTCAGTATAGACACTGATGACACCTAAAGACCAGGAGGCAGAGATAATTCTCTAAAGTTGTCGTGAGTGATTGGTAATAGGAAACTACAAATTTAAGCCTAAAAAAGATCATTAAAGGGAATGATCTTTTTACTTCAAACTAACTTAATGCCTATTACTGATACATTGCTCATAACATCAATTGTTAATCAGGAGGCTTAAATTTTAAGATACATGTATCATTTGGGGACATTTTACAAACAGGTCAAAAAACATTTTCAGAGTAAAACTGACCTCAATTATAACTATATTCTAAAAATCAAGTTTATCTGGAAGTTACTACAAATTCTAAGAGTTTGTTTTGTAAATTTCTATACTTCTGTACATTTTCTTGGTCTCTATACTAAATTTTTATGCAAATTATAAACCATAAATAAAAATGCAATAGTTTTTCAAGGAGAATTTAGATATGATCCATATGGATAGTGTTTAGAGCAATGAAGCTGTTAAGTCAGAGCACCTTGAAAAAGCAAGAATAAAGAGAGGGATGTAATATCTTTATTAACCTATTAAAGCTTACATATTCTCTTGTAGGAGTAGAACTCTTATAATATAAAGGAAGTAGAAGCTTGTTTTAGTGATAGGACTTCAGGCCACATTTCATATTCATGGACAAAATGCTCTAACACTGAGCCACATCCTGAACCCTAAATTCAATCCCATTTTCAAGACCTATCTATAATTTAAACCATCTCAATATAAGTCAGTACTAACCACCTTAAAAACACTAAAGTCTTTGCTATGATGTATAACAAGAGTTTTTAAGTTCTAATGTTTATAGTGGCAAAGTGAGTAACATCAAGAAGTACAGTCTGGTCCTTAGCACATTGATGCAAATGCATGCCTCATTTGTAGGGTACCAGTCTATAACCCTGGATCAAAGGACATCAGGTTCAATTCTTTAAAAGCAAAGGTTGAGGGAAAGAGAGCTTAGGGGAGTGGGAGATCCCAGTTGGATCAAGAACAGAGAGGGAGAACAAGAAATAAGACACCATGATAAATGAAGACCACATGAGAATAGGAAGAAGCAAAGTGCTAGAGAGGTCCACAGAAATCCACAAAGATACCTCCACAATAGACTACTGGCAATGATCAAGAGACAGCCCAAACTGACCTACTCTGGTGATAGGATGACCAAATACCCTAATTGTCGTGCTAGAAACCTCATCCAATGACTGAGGGAACCAGATGCAGAGATCCACGGCCAGGCCCCAAGTGGAGCTCCAAGAGTCCAATTGGCGAGAAAGAGGGGGGTTTGTATGAGCAAGAATTGTTGAGACCAACATTGGAAAAAGCACAGGGACAAATAGTCAAATGCATGGAAACACATGAACTATGAACCAATAGCTGAGGAGTCCCCAACTGGATCAGGCCCTCTAGATAAGTAAGATAGTTGATTAGCTTGATTTGTTTGGGAGGCACACAGACAGTGGGACTGGGTCCTGTGCTCAGTTCCTGAGCTGGCTGTTTGGAACCTGGGACTTATACAGGGACACTTGGCTCAACCTGGGAGGAGGGGACTGGACCTGCCTGGACTGAATCTACCAGGTTGAACTCAATCCCCAGGGGAGTCTTTACCTTGGAGGAGATGGGAATGGGGGGTGGGCTGGAAGGAAGGAAGGTGGGGGAGGACAAAGGAATCTGTGGCTGATATGTAAAATTAAATTTAAAAAAATTTTAAAAAAGACCAACTGAAAACCCTGATTGTTCATGAAATTTCTGGAAGTTTAACTTGTAGATGTAATTCTAAATGGTCTTATTAAATAAGAAACACAGAGCCAAATGCAGAGTTAAAAGCTCAGAGATCAGAGAGCAATAGCCAAGAGCTGAGACCACCTTCTCACCACTCTGCTGCCATCTTTCCCCTGAGAAAGAGACCTACTTCCTGTGTGTCTGTATTTTTATTGCTTTTCTTTTCTGCCTTCTCATTGGCTCTAAACCCAACCACATGACTTTCTCATCACTGCCTATCTATAAAGACCTCCAAGTCTCTATGGTTGGTACTTAGATTAAAGGCTTAGGTAACCATGCTGGCTTTGTCCTTGAACACACAGACTCTGCCTGCCTGCCATGTGATCGGATTAAGGGTATGTGCTACCACTGCCAGACTTCTGCTTAATGGCTATGACCTCTGATCCCCAGGCAACTTTATTTATTAACATACAAATAAAATCACATTTCAGCACAAATAAAATACCACCATATTTCCCCTTTCTATTCTAATAAAAAAGGAAAATAGTTATAACTAATATAAGAAAAACTATATACAATAAGTACAATAACTATATACAATATATACAGGCAATAAATACTTAAACAATGTCTAGTCCATTTGCTTTTGACAAATTCAGCAAAAATATTCCATTATCTATCCTATTTTGGTAAGTCCAAAATGTACCTGATTCACTTTCTATCCTAACTTATATTACTAACAGAACTATCTTATAATGTCTTTCAAATTTATACACGTACACCTCTTTAGTGAGCTTCTTTTCTAAAATTCTTAAGGAACACTGTAACTATAACTACGAATTTTCAACTAACTATAACTATAACTATCTAATCTTCAACTCCCTCAGATACCCAAGAAGGAAATAATATTACTTAAAAAAACAGGAAGTGCAAACAAGTGACTTCCAAAAAAATTGTGAGTTGACAGAAACAGCCAGCTGCCTGGACAGTCACCCAAAGTTTCTCTGCAAGTTGGGGCATCATCTTCAGCCTATAGGCTTAGCATATCTGAAAGACGCATTTGTGAAGTAGGATGTACACAAGGTCGACAGTTCGACCTCACATTTGGTGAGAGCAGTCCATGTACCATAAATAACTGAATTCCACTAGTGTCCTGTCATGATTCAGGATTTTAAATTCTGGAAATTGCTCATGTTTTTTTTTAATTCAGCTGTCCTTTCTTCTTGGCTTGTGTGTGGTTTCATCTCAGCATCCTGTTCTTCTCAGCTTGTGGGTGGCTTTAACTCTTTTATTAAATGTGAGTCTACCATTGAGAGGTTAGACTCTGTCAGCTTAGTTACTCTTTCAAGAATAACTGTTTCAGCTACTGTTCCACTGCACATCAGAAGCCATCGGCCCAATGCCTGTTCAGCTGCCTTAGAAGAAAAGGGCACTGTACCTTTTCTGGATTGTGAAGGCCACTTCAGGGATGGTGCCATATTGTCCTGGCCTCAGAAGATGCCTTTTGATAAAGCCATAACCACACTTGTTTTGTCAAGAATCGGCAGTCCTTTGTTTCGTGTCCTGTCTGTCTGTTTTGTCCTGTTTGTCAGCAGTTGATTCGAGGATACTTTGTTGTCCAGTGGCTAACTTTTGCCACAATGAAAGTTAATTCCATATGCAGTTTCTTCAATGCCCATATTTTCTCTGAAGTAGATTGGTACTGCCAGGAACTGACATGTCTCATAGTCATAAAAAAATTTCTAAGTTATTAAAACTTTTTAAATGCCATATTCTGTAGATCTCTGAAGGGTTTGAAGATGACATGTCTATTTAAAATATATCTGCTCAATCTTGAAAACATATCTAATATGACTACAAGTTCGAGTGTAATGTCTAACTACTAACTTTCATTTCTTTATATCCTAATAGTTGGTAATAATAACATTCAAGGATTAGCAAATTGCATTACATTGTTAAATGAATTGTATGAGAACAATATCTTGAATAAGATTAGAAATATTTGTATGGCATTTTCTAACAATATCAATCTCAATATATATAATTTGTATACAATATACAAAAGTCCAATCCAATATAAAGTATTTGAAACTAGTAATGGTCTTTTAAAAGTAGATTCAATAATATATCTTTTTATCTATATTGTATCTATATCTTCTTTTTACTTTTCAGAGTAGATTCAATTATCTACCCTCTATTCTATCATTTCCATATATCATTTTTTTAAATAAGAACCTTAAATCTAATTTCCTTTGCTTAGCCCTTTTCCTAACCCTTAACAACAACAAGTTGTAACCAACCCTCCTAAACAATGAAAATCATCCCAAAACCCATTAAAAGACCAAAAAACCACCCGCCCCACGCCAACTCTTTGGGAATGTGGGCGTCGTATTCTTAAAATTGCTTCCTGCTGGATATGGGCAAAGGCATCTTTATTCTGGAAAGAAAAATTTTGGGTTAATTGTCAAATTCTAGGAAAGGTAGCTATATCCTTTGTTGTCCAGTCTGTGCATAATGCCAAAGTTCAGGGCTTATCTCAAGTAAGTACTCTTTGAAACTGCATCATCTCAGCTAGCCATCTCAAAATTGCTCTGAGCAGTTTGCAGTTCAAAGATGATCTGTAATGATGTTTGTCAGCTTAGAGTTATTATTATTGTCCATGTGGAATTATTATTTTTGTGGGGCCCCATCTTCTTCCTGGAGACTTCAGTTGACGTTAGGCCTGGCCATGATTTCCTGCAGAAAACTGATAAAGACTTGAAACAAAGACATATATAGGCAGCTAATTGAAGCCTTTTTTTCTAGAATTAGTTAGTACTCTATATGACCATTAACATCTTAACAAAGTTTAATATATATATATTAATCTTGTGAATTTTGATATAAAATTTATACTTTAAGAAAAGTTTAAAGAATCACAATAGAATCAAAGAATTGAGATTAGTAGTAATAGAATAGTCCCTTAAATTTGTTTGTTTGTTTGTTTGTTTGTTTTCTCCTGTCCCATATCAGAACATGGCTCTTTTCTTCTGGCATGATACAGGGAGTTTGCATTTTCCTTTTAACAACATGCTTGGGTCTAAAGAAGGAGAGAGCCATTTTCCAACTCCAAAGCCAGCTTTAAATTCTAATTGAACTGGGACTACAAGAAGACCATTAGTGTTAAATGTCTTTAGAGAAGAGCAGAAACAAACATTTAGGAAGACTTATAAAATTTTATAGATGATATACCAATAGGCCACTCTTTTTCTTGGGACCTTTTTTTTTTTAGATAATTTGTCCTTTTTCTTCAGTTGTCTCATTTGTCCAGTGTTCTTCAGATTCCTTAGCTTTCATTCTCCTAAAAGACAAAAAGAAAAACCTTTCCCCAAGACTAACTTTCGGGAGGTTCCCTTTTGGCAAGTTATTATCTGATGAATTGAAAAGGCATGTATTAATGGTATAAGTTAGTTTAAATTGGATGGTCATGCTGGTTGATGAACTATCACCTCTTATAATTAAGAGGTCTCTCTTGTTTAAATTGAACTTTAATCAATTTTGATGGTATCCACAGTTTATCTTCTCCTGTAGAAACAAAAGCAACACCTCTTGCAATGTTTCAGTTTGTGGAAGGAACTAAGTGGTACCAGTTGTTGCCTACACCCAGTCCCTTCATGTCAATGTTTTCCAATAGCTTGTGTACAAAGAAAGCATTTACATGCAAATTTTTCTCTCTGTAGTATCATTTTTATTAAAATGCTAGAATATAGATAAAAGGGTTCAAACAATCTGTGTCTTAACTCATTAATTTATCCCTCATTCACATTGAGTTTCCTCAGACTGCTAAATGGACAATTGATTCCATAGGATGAGTGAAGTTAAATTACTAAATAGAGTCTTACTGCTGTTCTTATAGACAATAAGCTGCATGGATCTCAGTGCAGAACACTGCCACACTAATGATGTCAGGGTCTGCGAGTTTAATAGATATGTTAGGATATGATACAGCCTAGCTTCAATTAAAACAAAACAAAACAACAACAATACAAAAAAACTGATTATTTGAGGTCACTGTGTTGTTGACAGGAACAAAAATAAAGGGTCAAGAAATCCTTAATCGGCCAGACTCCCTTCATTAAAAGAACACCCATTGGAAAATTTCAATAGCTCTTATAAATGTCTGCAAAGGACTAATAGCTGTAAGGAAAACAATGTTATACTCAAAGCAAATGTCAGTGCAAAATAATATTTGTATTAACTTCTCCAGCATGGAAAAAGAAAGGCTGACAAAGGGGGAATTACATGGGATAGATATGGAAATAAGACCTCCATTATGAAACCTAATTTCTTCCAGAGATGCCTTAAGTAGCTGAGATCTAGGAGTTCCCATACTGTACTGATCACTGGTTCATATCTAGTGTCAGAGGCTGGAGGGATATTTTTACATAAATATTTTAACATGTCTATGGCCAGTCCCTATGAGATGTTGTATGCTATACAATCTTTTGTGTCTGTCCTCTTTCACTTAGCATTTTGAATTATTAATACCCTCCTGGCTGTATGCAATAAAATCTGCTGGGGAAAAGCCATCAAGAGTCTCACCCAGCCATGAATCCTGGGAACTGCGATAATGACCAGTATGGCAAGACAGGACCATGCTGTAGTAGACAGCTTCACCCTCTGTAGTATACAGACGTTAAAATATATACATATATTCATATAAGTGAAGTTTAATGGTGTTACTATATAATAGGGATCAGTTTTTCTCCTAGACACCATAGTCTATCAAAAAGTTCAGTGCTAGGCATAGTAATACTTTTTTCAGTCCCATATATAGCCTCCCTCTTCAAATTAGGAGATATTGTGGTGGTTCTTGATTAACCTTCAAAACTCAATGGTATAAGTCTTTTGCTGAAGATGTTATGTACTTGAGTCATAGAACATGGAGAAATCAATCTGGTACTAACCTGGAAGCTCCATCCCTCTGGGCTAGCTTTCAAAGTATTAGAAGGTGGTTTTCACACTACCAGAGAGGAAAGATCATCAACAGTCTTACCCATCTGTCAACCCTGTGAGCTACAATAACCACCAGCCTGGAAAGCCATGCACACAGGTGCAATAATGGTATGAATTCTATGGGAGTAACCAATCACTTTCTCGCTGGATTTAAAAGTTCAACAAAGACTTATAGCTGAGACTGTTGACAGAGTCAAACACCCACAGCTGGGTGACGCATAGGCCCTAGGGGAGATCCTACTATTATCTTGCTATGTTGAACTGTCTCCTGAGTTTTAACTTTAGACACATAGAATATTGCATCTCCCAACCATTGTTAGAAAAGATTCTCTTTACAGTAGACAATAATTATTAGATACCTACAACCTCAGTTTTTCAGTGTACAGAGGATAAGGGCCTGTGGAGCGCTCAGCTTTCCATGACACAGCTATATCACAGACTCAAATCCCTAGGCTTAGGAAGCATATCAGAAGAAGGGGGAGGAAATAGATTATAAGACCCATAGGTAGTGGATGTCCACAACAAAACAGTATTGGCTAGCTGAGACAGGGTTGCTGCACAATTAACTCATAGCAACTTTAACTGCATGCAACAGACATGTACAAGATCTGGCCAACCAACATCCTAGCATTAATGAGGGAGGGGTTCATGAAGTCCCACCCTGTGAGGAGCTATTGAAAGGTGATGGATGCTGAGGAAGGAGACTCAGCTTTCTTCAGGGATGCAGCATGTTGAGGCTATCCATGATCCAGTAATTTTATTACTTCCTTGCACACTAATTGCACTCTGTTTTCTTTTTAAAGAAAACATGAATTTGGGAAGGTATAGTACTGGTGACATATAGGGAAGATTTGGATGGTTGTAAACTGTGGTGCATTTGATCAAAATTTGTTATATGTATGTATAACATTTTTAAACACTAAAATAAAATAAATAAATTTAAAAAATAAATATATTCTCCCTATCAATAGAAACAGGGAATAAACACAGTACTTGGTGATGGGTCTATGAAGAATGAGTGGAGCCCAAAACTCCTCCTATGTCAATATTTCAAAACAATTTATCTGGTGATATTAACTAAGGTGGATACAACAGCTGACAGAATCAGATAAGAGCCAAAAAAGTGTCAGGACATTATCTTCAGTTTGTGATATGAAATTTGAGGTACTCAGAGGACTAGGAAGAAAGAACCAACTCAATGGACTAGGGGGAGGTGGCCTTACTTGGAAAAAGTACATGGATTTGAGAAAATGAATATTTGTAAAATATACTTAAAAATATAAATCCAGGGCTGGGAGCCATGGCTGTCCACTCCTGGGCCAGTCACTCTGTCTAGTGCAAAGATGGAACACGGTCTCTGCAGAGGTTATGACCCACTGGTTTGTTGGCAGAACTGGTCAGTGATCCTCCAAGGCGGCCATGGCAGAGCCACATTCTGCCTCCAATGGCCTCACGGATGAAGTCGCCCTCAGTTGCTGCTCAGATCTAGACCCCAGCACCAAGGGCTTTCTATTGCAGCAACTGAACTAAGGACCCTAAGAAATCCCTGGATTGTTTTTGTTTGTTTTGTTTTGTTTTTCGAGACAGGGTTTCTCTGTGGAGCTTTGGAACCTTTCCTGGAACTCACTCTGTAGCCCACGCTGGCCTCGAACTCACAGAGATCCACCTGCCTCTGCCTCCCGAGTGCTGAGATTAAAGGTGGGCACCACCACGGCCCAGCATCCCTGGATTTATATACTAAAGTTCTTGGATTGACGTTACTCCAAAAGTTTGATTTTCCCTCAATGAAATTTTCCCTCTATTTTTTGGCTTACAAAAATAAGAATGACATTCCTAAAGATAAGACTGAAAGAAGAGCATGGACATTTTCCAGAAAAGCTACACTTGAGTTGACACACAACCGGGGAACAGAGGATGATGAAACCCAGAGTTACCACAAAAGCAACTCAGACCCTCAGGGAATTGGTCACATTGGGATTGCCATTCCTGATGTCTACGGTGCCTGAAAAGATTCGAATGACTGGAAGTCAAGTTTGTGAAGAAACTTGACAATGTTAAAATGAAAGGTCTGGCATTCATTCAAGATCCTGATGGCTACTGGATTGAAATTCTGAATCCGAACAAAATAATAGAGATTACTTAGTTCCGTAAGAGTGCTCCTTTGAGGTGTTGGTGACAGTGGGGACAAGAAACAGTGTGATACAGATGCTAAGGCACCAGAAGCATTGAGAGCTGATGGATCTTTGCTCCAGTTCAAGTCATTCTGAAATCCTTTTCATTATCCTGTTTCAGTGGGTTTTTTTGAAATCCCCCCTCCTCTAATCAGTCAACCTAATTTTCAAGAACCAGTTTATGCTGTGGGATGGTCTGTATGTCAAATGTGTTGCTGATTGGTCAATAAATAAATCACTGATTGGCCCGTGGCCAGACAGGAAGTATAGGCGGGACAAGGAGGAGAATAGAGCTGGGAAGTAGAAGGCTGAGTCAGAGAGACACTGCCAGCCGCCATGATGAGAAACAGCATGTAAAGATGCCGGTAAGCCATGAGCCATGTGGCAAGGTATAGATTAATGGAAATGGATTAATTTAAGCTGTAAGAACAGTTAGCAAGAAGCCTGCCACGGCCATACAGTTTGTAACCAATATAAGTCTCTGTGTTTACTTGGTCGGGTTTGAGCGGTTGTGGGACTGGCGGGTGGCAGAGATTTATCCTGACTGTGGGCCAGGCAGGAAAACTCTAGCAACAAATGGCGTCCAACGTGGTGGCAAGAGTTTCCACCTAAAAACTGAGAAAAAAGATTCTAAAATGGAGCTAAAAACAGTTCCTAGTTGTCTCTTTCAAGTTAGCGGCAGCCTGCCGGTTTGAGCTACTGGCGGGTTCCTAGCATGTGTGCATGGTCGACCTGCAGTATGGCGAGAATGAGGCCTCTGCAAGTGGCACATTAAGCTGTGTGGTGGATTTAACCTTTGCTAGTACAAAACAACAACAACAAAAAAAAGAGGTTTCTGGGCTACACGCTGCTTTGATAGAAGCATAGACCCACTATTTCTGAGAGTTGATGGCTCCCAGAACTGGCGGAAAACGTACCACCGCCATGTTGGGAAGCGGAAGTGGGCAGAGCCAGCAGCCATAGCGCCAGTGCCGTTTCAGGCTTAGAAGGCTGCAGTTTAAAACAATAGGCTCGCCGGGCGGTGGTGGCACACGCCTTTAATCCCAGCACTTGGGAGGCAGAGGCAGGTGGATCTCTGTGAGTTCAAGGCCAGCCTGGTCTACAGCGCGAGATCCAGGAAAGGCGCAAAGCTACACAGAGAAACCCTGTCTCGAAAAACCAAAACAAATAAATAAATAAATAGGCTCAAGCCAATATGAAAAAATAAGCCACGTAAAGATGGCTACCATACAGAGAATCTGGATTATGTTCTCTTTGATATTCGTAACTGAAGAAAAACATTTGATTACAAAAGCTGTTAAGTTATGCCAAAATGTATATTTTAAAGGTACCTTGACTTCAAAATTTGGATGTAAGGATATGTTGCTTTGGAAAGGAGGCTCTGCTTCTGTTTCCACAGAAAGCCAGAGGCTATGGGTTTGTTCCAGATTAAGATACATCAGGTTTGACCAGCCAAGACCACCTGAAAGTTCTCTGATGACACCATGGCCCAGATGATCCAACATCCAGAACCGTTTCAAGGCAACTGGCTCAGACGATAGACCCTCATGGACTACTCCATAATCCTAAAATATTCTTTGTGTCCCCATAAGATACAGCGCCCCCCTCCAGCAGGAAGTAGTAAGAGAAGCTACGCCCAAATTCCCAAATATACCAAGCTGACTTTGGAGATGTGTAAAGGTTAAAACCTTCCTTTTTAAGAAAAGAAAAGGGGAAGTGCTGTGGGATGGTCTGTATGTCAAATGTGTTGCTGATTGGTCAATAAATAAATCACTGATTGGCCCGTGGCCAGACAGGAAGTATAGGCGGGACAAGGAGGAGAATAGAGCTGGGAAGTGGAAGGCTGAGTCAGAGAGACACTGCCAGCCGCCATGATGAGAAACAGCATGTAAAGATGCCAGTAAGCCATGAGCCATGTGGCAAGGTATAGATTAATGGAAATGGATTAATTTAAGCTGTAAGAACAGTTAGCAAGAAGCCTGCCACGGCCATACAATTTGTAACCAATATAAGTCTCTGTGTTTACTTGGTCGGGTTTGAGAGGCTGTGGGACTGGCAGGAAAACTCTAGCTACTAGTTTATCTTATGACTTTGACAAACTTGTGTGACTTTGCTTTTTAGATAATAATTAGAACGATCCCCTTCAGAGACTACATTTGCCACCCTGTCTCTTAAGTACTACTCAAGTCTGGTTTTGATTCATCATTTAAAATTTTGTTTTAAATGATTCTTTTGGAGGGGGCTGTTACCTTTTGGGGTTTCAGAAATAACTTTTCATAATGGAAATTAAAGAACACTGAACAGAAATGAAACTTCATATGTACTTCAAACAGCATAGTGTTTATTTTACAAAAGAGAAGGCACTCAAGAGCAATTCTGAATCATGCTGAAAAGGACACTGACAGAAATACTAATTTGTGTGTGTGTGTGTGTGTGTGTGTGTGTATTACTTTCAAAGTTCAAGGACAAACTTTACTGTTCTGGGAATGAGGAGAAGGAGGGGTTATTACTGGGAACTTAGAAACTGTGGTGATATATCATCATTGTCAGCAAATTTGGTGAGTCAACTAAGATATCTTAGGGGGAAAAATTGGTAAAAAGAAAATATTTTTTACCACATTAAAAAAGGGAAACATTTTTACAATGGAGGAAATTTGGTCTCTGTTTGATAACACATTAGGCAGTCTGAAAATGGAACAATTAAATGAGAGAATAAGTAAAATGTTGATGGGAGTTACATAACATCAATTATGAATATTATTTGTTTGGTCATTTTTGGTTTAGCATTAAAAAGTTTGGTTAATTTGAGTGCCAAGATAAAAGTTTAGAAAAACTTGTTAAAACAAATCATAGAGATATTGAGACCCAGACAGAAGAATTCAAAGGTGAACCTATCTCAGTGTTGAATGACACAGTTACAGAGAAACAGCCTGTTTTCAAACAACCAATTTTAATCTATCCAATAAACTTACGGGAACAGCCAAATGCTCAAGGCTATGTATGAGCTGACTGGACTCCAGCGGAAATGTTAGATATGAGGATACTTAAAGAAGTTATAGTCTCACATGGTATGCAATTTAAAGCAGATATTAAACTTGTGGTCAACTTATAATAGAATTATCCCCCAGGAATGGAAAGATTTGGTTACAGCAATCCTAGAGGCCAGTCCACAGTTACAGTGGAGAACCTGGTGGAAAGAGGAGGCTAAAACTATAGAACAATGGTGTAGGGCTAGAGATATGAAAATTTCCCAAGATCAACTTCTTGGAGAAGGCAATTATGCTGATATACAAAGACAATCTTTATGTGATAACCACACCATAATTCTATGCCACATCACAGCCATGAATGTGTGGGACAGAATTGAAAAAGCAAGGAAGAAAATTGAGTCATTTACAAAAGTTATACAGGGCCCAAAGAACTTTCACAGATTTCTTACAAAGGCTGTCTTCAGGAGTACATAGAATGATACCAAATTCAGAAGCTAGACAGATAATAATTGAATCTCTGGCTTTGGAAAATGCCAATACAGCATGTAAAAGGGTAATTAGGCCATTAAAGGAAAGACCAGCACCCTTGGAAGAATGGATCAGAGATACAATTAATATTGAATCTCATGACCAAGGATACTTAGATAGGAGACTAGATTTCCAGAGGTCTGAAGAAAAAAAAAATGTCTGATGCTTTAATTGTGGTCACCAAAAAGGGACTATAAATAGGGCATTCCTAGAAACAATGTTTCTTCAAGGAACAATGGCAACAGAATGCCCCTCCCTTCTGGATTATGCAGAAGGTGTGGTAAGGGCAAACACTGGACTAACAAATGTAGATCAACAAGGGACAGACAAGGTAATCCTTTACCTTTGCAGTCAGAAAAATCCCTGAGGGGCCTCTTGCAGGCCCCCATGGCAAATTCAGTTCAGTCATTTCCTGCCATCATAGAAAAAAACACTTCTCAGAGCAACTAAATAACCAAATGCCTATTATAAAAAACCATACTGCTCAGGATGATAGAACAGCTATAGCAGAGAGAACAAAAAATTCAAGAGAAACCATAAAGTGAATTTTTTGGCAAACATCTATAAATGAAAAAGACCAAAATTAAAAATACCAATAAATGACATTCTCATTGAAGTTCTTGTCAACACAGGTGCAGAAGTAACAATAATTGCACAAGAATCTTGGCTTCCAAATTGGCCTCTTCAGGAAGTAAATTTTTAGCTGTTAGGGATTGGAACATTATCTGAAGTGAAACAGAGCACAGATGGATAGGGCCAGAAGGACAGACAGGAAAATTAAAGCCATATGTGGTTAGTGTAGCTATGAATTTATGGGGCCATAATATATTACAACAATGGAATGCCCAGATTAACATTCCTCCAACCTCAGAAACAAATCATAAACTAACATATGTTTCTAAGAAAAATTATAAGGTATTATTATAAAGAATGGTCACCAACCATCCAGATTGCACAACAACAGGGCACAACAGCTGCTGATCTTTCAAAGACACCAACAGCTCTACATTTAAAATGGTTAACTGATAAGCCTATATGGGTTCAGCAATGGCCTTTAACAACAGACAAACTGCAGGCCTTGGAAGAGCTGGTAGAAGAGCAGTTAAATGCTCAGCATATTAATGAATCAACCAGCCATTGGAATTCTCCTGTATTTGTTATGAAAAAGAAATCTGGTATGTGGAGAATGGTAACAGACCTAAGAACAATTAACAAAGTAATTCAGCCAACGGGCTCTCTACAATCCAGAATTCCTTTGCCTACTCTGTTACCTAAAGGATGGCCTCTTATAGTTATTGATTTAAAAGACTGTTTCTTCTCAATACCCTTATAAGAAAAAGACAGAGAAAGACTTGCCTTCACAATGCCCACTTATAATCATTCTCAGCTGGTTAAGAGATATCAATGGAGGATTCTCCCTCAGGGAATGTTAAATGGCTCAACCCTATGCCAATATTTTGTATGACAGCTGTAGCAGGAATCTTAAAAGTTCTTATTAATGAAATCAAACCTGAGCCAGTTATTGGGGTGAACACTGGAAGATCAGAGAGTCAGAACAAGCCACAACTAACCTCACCTGGCCAACTTCTCAGCTGATCTTGTTTCCTCAGACTGGAAGCCTCTGAGTCCTCATATCTGAATGGCTCTCAGATGAACTGTGCTGCTCAAAACCTAAATGCTTAAACAGCCAAATGCTTAACCAGTCAAATGCTTCTAGTTCCTGGTCTTCACGCTTTATATATCTTTCTGCTTTCTGCCTCACTCCCTGGGATTAAAGGCTCACTTTCTGGGATTAAAGGCATGAGTCACCTTGCTTGGCTGTATCCTTGAACAGATGGATTTCTGCCTCTGGAATGCTAGGATTAAAGGTGTGTGCTACCACTGCCTATCCTAAGTATCTAGTGGCTTTTCTGTTCCCTGACCCCAGATAAGTTTATTAGGGTACACAATACTTGGGGAACACAATACCACCACAGACAGCCAATGGAAGTAATATGTAAACAGTTTCCTAAATCTGTAATTTATCATTATATGCACAATATTTTACTAGCTGATTCAAATGCAGACACCTTAGAAAGAATGTTTAAAGCAGAAAATTTTACTTTGTTGGGGATTACAAACTGCTTCTGCAAAGATACAAAGAGGAGATTTTATTAATTCTTTATGATATAAAATAGGTCCACAAAAATTAGACCCCAATAGGTGCAAATGAGAAGAGATCAATTACAAACACTTAATGACTTTCAAAGATTATTTGGAGACATTGCCAGTCTATGGACTGCTGTTGGGGTTAAAAAAAAATAATAAACTGAGTAATTTGTCCAAAGTCTTAGAGGGTGACAAGGACTTAAATAGTTCAAGAGAATTATCAGCTGAAGCTGAGAGAGAATTGGCTTTGGTGGAAAAGAAAATACAGGATGCACATGTGGATCCAAAGCTTGATTGCATTTGGTTATTTTACCCTCTAAGCATTCTCTTAAAGGGATTTTAATGCAGAGGGAAGATATTGTATTGGAATGGATATCTTTATCAAATAAACAAAGTAAAAAATTTAGAACTTACGTGGAAAAAAAATCTCTGACTTGATTTTAAAAGGAAAATTGAGATTTCGTCAATTAGCAGGGACAGACCCAGCAGAAATTGTAGTACCTTTAACTAAGGATGAAATTGTCAAATTATGGACAGAAAGTGAACCTTGTCAAAGAGCTTGCAGTAATTTTTTGGGAGAGATTAACAGCAAATATCCCCAAAGTGATAGAATTAAACTTATAAAGAGAGCTGATTGGATCCTACCTCACATTGTATAAGAAACCCTACAGTTAGTACAGATGCAAACAAACAAGGAAAGGCAGGTTACAAATCAGAAAATTTAAGTAAAGTGGTTCAAAGTCCTTATAATTCTGCTAAAAAGTCAGAATCATATGCTATTCTGATGGTATTAATGGATTTTTCATAAACTCTCAACATAGTTACTGACTCTCAATATGCTGAAAGAGTGGTCTTACATATTGAGACTGAAGGATGTATCCCTGAGTAGTCAGAATTAACTTCACTATTTATTCAGTTATAAAATATAATCAGGAATAGGAATCATCCCTTATATGTAACTCACATCTGATCACACATGGGTCTGCCAGGACCTCTAGCACAAGGTAATGATGAGATTGATAGACCATTGATAGGAAATGTGCTGGAGGTCTCATAATTTCATAAAAAACATCATGTCAATAGTAAGGGTTTTAAAGGGGATTTTTCTGCAGGAGACCCAGGCATTGCATCTCCAGCTGCAAGAGATCCCTGGCATTGCATCTGTAACTGTAAGAGATCCCTGGCACTGCTTCTGCAGCTACAAGTGCCAAACAGTAGAGAATTTACACAAAGCATTGGGAAAGTCAACCTTGGCAAGTTACACACCCAAGCAAGTTATTATAAATACAGAAAGTAAAGTACACAGAATTTTAAAAAGCAAGAAGTCTGTATGTTTAACCATGAGACAAGTGGCATTAAAATGCTTCTGACCTCTCCTCTCAGCCAACAGCATTTATTAAGGCAAATGAACCTGTTTCTGATGAGGTCTTTACAAAACTAATCAAATAGCAAATGTCTGGCCCTAACACAGGTAAAGGCAGCATCACCCTCAATAACACATACTGTACACTGTTCTTTTCTGAAGCTGTCTCAAGGGGCTGTGGACAGATACCAAAGTTGGCTTGGTTTTTTCCCAGAGGCCTCAAACAGACCACCTTTCTAAAGACAGTTTTCCAACATTAGGGAACCATATATGTGATATAAAACATGAAGACCCTGTGGCATTTCAGACCATTCAGTTCATACTTAAGGGCACTTAACAAGATTAATCTCATCAAATAGACCGGGCACAATCTGGAGTCCTTCAGCAAAATAACCATTTATTCAAGGCCATACAAGAACTGTGAGAGTGAGTCTCCTGGGACACAGAGGCATTTTAGATGGAGAATGACAGTGACCAGCAGCCTCCTGTCCCCAGGTGCCCACCTGTACCACATCACAGCAGCGTGCTGAGAGGCTCATCAGTGTCAGCCTCCTCCTTGGGTTTCTTCAGGAATCTAAATGCTTCTTCTGCACTCACTGGGAGCTGTACTGGCAGGAGTTTCCCTGAAGGTAAATTCATGTTCTTAGGTAGAAGCTTAAACCTTTTCATTTCTCTCCCAGAGTCTGTCACTGGTATTTTAACTAGCACAATAAACAGCTTGGAACTGAAATGCTGGGCTTTCAGGTCAATGGCTGGGTCTCTCTCTGTAATATCACACACTAAAAATGCTCTCCCTGACCTCTGTAACGCAACCCTGTGGGAGAGTGAAGACTCCTGCCCTGTCAGATGCCCTGTTAACAGTGAGGTCACACCCCAGCTGCACCTTCATCTGGAAACTGCCTCACCCAGCCTTAATATTAGGGGATGTGCCTAGGCTTATTGCAATGCGATATGCCATGTTTCATTGATATCCCTGGGAGGCCTGCCTTTCCCAAAGGGACACAGGAAGTGTGGATCTAGGGGAGAGGGGAGGTGGGGGAAGGGTTTAGGAGGAAAGGAGGGAGGGGAAACTGAGGTCTGTATGTAATATATGAGAGAAGAATAAAAAAGGTTTTTCTATAACCTGACAACAAGCCAAGGAAATTATAAGTAAATGTCTTGCTTGTTCCTTTTACAACCAAACTCTACTATCAGCAGGATGTAACCCAAAAGATACTTAGAGGAATGAAATCTGGCAGATGGATGTGTTTTATTTTGCAGAATTTGGAAAATTGGAATATGTACATTATACCATTGATAATTATTTAGGATTTCAGGGGGCAACTGCACTGAGTTTTGAAAAGGCTGATTTGGTAATCATGCCTTTGCTAGAAGTTATGGCTATCATGGGTATACCTGTACAAATTAAAACTGACAATGCTCCAGCATATGTCTCTGGTAAAATGAAATGGTTTTTTGCTTATTACAATATAAAGCATATTACAGGTATACCACATAATCCTACAGGCCAAGCAGTCATAGAAAGATCAACTCGAACTCTAAAGGATCAGAAAGGGGTAACAAAAAAACCCCAGAAATAGATTACATAATGCTCTGTTAACTTTGAATTTTCTCAATGCCAAGGAGAAAGGAACAAGAGCTGTGGAGAGACATTATATAACAGAAAAAACTAGAGAATTAAATCAGCCTGTATACTTTAAGGATGTGCTGACCTCAGAATGGAAACCAGGATATGTGTTACGTTGGGGATGAGGTTTTACTTTTGTTCTACAGCAGAACAAAAGCTATGGATACCATCAAAATTGATAAAGGTTCAATTTGAATAAGAGACATCTTAATTAGAAGAGGTGGAAGTTCATCAATTAATTTAAACTATTCATTCAGTTTAAACTAACTTATACCACTAAAAAATGCTTTTCATTTAATCAGATATAACTTACCAAAAGGGAACCTCCCCAAAGTTAGGCTTGGGGAAGGGATTTTGTTGTCATCTTTCAGGAAAATGAAGGCATTCAGCTAAGGAATCTGAAGAACACTGGACAAATGAGACATCTGAAGAAAAAGGACAAATTATCCTGAAAGAAAATGCCTCAAGAAAAAAGAGTCAATTGGCCTATTGGTATGTCACATATAAAATTTCATGTCTTCCTAAATGTTTGCTTCTGCTGTTCTCTACAGACACTTAACATAAATTATCTTTATGTAGTCCTAGTTCAATTAAAAATTAAAGCTGCCTTTGGAGTTGGAGAATGGCTTTCTCTTTCTCTAAACACAAGCATGCTTGCTAAAAGAAAATGAACTGGGCGGTGGTGGCACACGCCTTTAATCCCAGCACTCAGGAGGCTGAGCCAGGTGGATCTCTGTGAGTTTGAGGCCAGCCTGGTCTACAAAGTGAGATCCAGGACAGGCACCAAAACTATGCAGAGAAACCCTGTCTTGAAAAAAATTTGAAAAAAAAGAAAATGAAAAATCTCTGTATCATGTCAGAAGAGCCATCTGAAATGGGACAGAAGAAACCAAAATTAAGGGACTATTCTATTGCCACTAATCTCGTAATTCTTTGGTTCTATTTTGATTCTTCAAAACTTTTTTCAAGGTATGAATTTTATATCAAAATTTATAAGATTTACATGCATATACTTTTAAACTTTTGTCATAATATTACTGGTCATATAGAGTACTAACTTACTCCAGAAAAAAAGCTTCATCTAGCTGCTTCTACATGTTTTCGTGTTTGAGTCTCTATCAGTTTTCTGCAGGGAATCATGACCATGCCTAACAGCAAATTTGAAGTCTCCAAAAAGATGATGGGGCTCCACAATGATGATTCCATCAGGACGATGATAAACACCACCCAAAGATTGGCTTTCTACTACAAAATATTGGTGTTTTGTAATATAATTCTATACATTCATTCTCATATATTTATATATTATAAACACATAATAAGGTATTATAATTTTTAAAAAAGATTTATTTATTTATTATGTATACAGTGTTCTGTCTGCACGTATGCCTGCAGGTCAGAAGAGGGCATCAGATCTCATTACAGATGGTTGTGAGCCACCAGGTGGTTGCTGGGAATTGAACTCAGAACGTATGGAAGAACAGTCAGTGCTCTTAACCGAGGAGCCATCTCTCCAACCCAAGGTATTATAATTTAGTATATGTCATATAGAAATTAGAATAACAAAAAGCTTGTTGCTAAAATTTCACAAAAATAAGAAGATAGTATATTAAAATAATAATAATATTAATAATAATAATATTTATGAGAGTCATCCCCAAAAATCATAGTTTGCTTACATCTCATAACAATGTATTATAGGGGCTAGAGAGACAGTTCAGTGTTTAAGGGCACTGGCTGCTCTTCCAAAGGTCCTGGTTTCAATTCCCAGCAGCCACATGGTGGCTCACAGCCATCTGTAATGAGATGTGGCACTCTCTTCTGGCCAGCAGGCATACATGCAGACAGAGCACTGTATACATAATAAATAAATAAATCTTTAAAACAAAACAAAAAAAAAACCAATGTATTATAGATATTTTCTTTTATAAAATAGACTTCTATTCATACAATATATTCTGATTACAGTTTCTCCTCCCTCAACTCCTCCCAGTTCCTCCCCACCTCCTCTTCCATCAAGATCCACTTTCCTTCTGTCTCTCCTTAGAAAACAAATGTCTTCTAAGGGATAATAATAAAATAAAATGTAATATAATATGAGAAACAAAAACAAACACATCAGAATAGGACAAAACAAACACACGCAAGGAAAAGAGCCCAAGAGAGGGCACTAGAGCAGATACAGATAGACTCAGGAATCCCATAAAAACACAAAACCAGAAGCCATCACACATATGCAAAACCTGTAGGGTAACAAATAGAAATAATTAAAAACAAAGTAAAATACAAGTAAAAAAAAAAGTCCTGATATGATATTATAAGACCAGGGACCTCGAAAGATGCTGTTGAGTTTGTTTTCTGTTGGCCATTGGCTGCTGGGCTTGTCGCCTACTCTTAAGAGTGCTGTGCTTCCCCAGTGAGACTCCCTTGGAGAATATATAGTTTTCATTTGCAAATGGTGGTTTCTAGGACAGGGATGGGGTCTGTGCCCACTTCTCTTTCAGCTCTAGGACCACATCTGGTGCAGACCTGCGCAGGCCATGAGTGCTGCCTCAATCTCTGTGACTTCGTATGTGCAGCTCTCAGGCCTCATTTCCTTGGTGTCCTCCATCCCTTCTGGATCTCACACTCTTCCTGCTTCCTCTTCTTCAGGGTTCCCTGAGCTCCGAGGGGAGGGGTTTGATGGAGACATCCCATTTAGGGCTGGGTGTCTCAAGGTCTCTCATTGTCTGCATAATGTCTGGCTATGAGTCTCTGTATTTGTTCCCATCTGTTTCAGGAGGAAGCTTCTCTGATGGTGGCTGAGGAAGGCACTGATCTATGAATACAGCAGAATGTCACTTTATTGCTATGTTCCTTTTGTAGAATAGTAGTATTTGTTATTACCCTAGGTCCCTGAGCTATCTGGTCTCTGGTTCTTGGTCACCCAAGCAGTGTTTTGCATGGGTTCCATCTTGTGGTGTGGGCCTTAAATCAAATCAAATATTGGTTGGTTACTCCCACCAGCCTTGTGCCACCATTGCCCTAGCATATCTGGCAGGCAGGTCACCATTGTAGATCAAAGTGTGGCTGGGTTGGTGTTTATGTTTCTCTTTTGGTAGCATGCAGAGTACCTTTGGATACTAGAACACTAGCCAGTAGAGGTGGAGGCTCTAGCAAGGCAGCAGCTTGACTGCGTGTTCAATGAGTTGTGTAGGTGTTATTTTCAGCAACAGGGCCTTGCCATCAATTTGCTATTATTGTTGTTATTATTATGTGTATATGTAAATGCATGGTGTGTGCGTGTGTGTGTGTGTGTGTGTGTGTGTGTGTGTGTGTGTGTGTGTGTGTGTGTACAATGTACATATGCCACATCTCAAATGTGGAGATTAGAGGATAACTTCCAGGAGTCAGTTCTTTCCTTCCACCATGGGTCCCGGGCACTGAACTCAGGTCCTCAGACTTGAGCAGAGAGCTGCGATCACCTTTACCACGGAGCCATCTCACTGGGTCCCAGCAGCAGTTTTTTTCTTAGAGTAGCGGGTGTATCTGGAAGAGCTCTTGAGAGAACCCTCAGCGGAGATGCTGACCTATTTCCCTGTCCGTGTTTCACTTACCAGGGGCTTGGCACTGCTGAGGCCTGGCTGGCCTCATCTCCTCTTTAGCCTGTCCCCTTTGCTCTTTCCACTTGGCTGCCCTGGTTCTGCTGCTGGTGGCAGGGGTCTTCTCCTCCTCCTCCTCCTCCTCCTCCTCCTCCTCCTCCTCCTCCTCTTTCTTCCTCTATGCTCCTTTTCCCTCCTCCTCTGTGTGTATAAGTCCCTTCTCCTCCTCCTCCCCCTCCTCCTCCTCCCCCTCCTCCTCCCCCTCCTCCTCCTCCCCCTCATCCTCCTTCCCCTCCTCCTCCCCTCCTCCTCCTCCCCTTCCTCTTTCTTCCCCTATGCTCCTTTTCCTTCCTCCTCTGTGTGTATGAGTCCCTTCTCCTCCTTCTCCTCCTCCTCCTCCTCCTCCTCTCCCCCCTCTTTCTTCCCCTATACTCCTTTTCCCTCCTCCTCTGTGTGTGCGCACTTGCAAGTCTATGCCCACATGTGTGCAGTGCCTACAGAAGCCATAAGAGGGCGTCAGATTCCCTTGAGCTGGAGTTACGGATGGTTATGAGCAGCAGTGGATGCTGGGAAACAGACTCAGGTCTTCTGGGAGAGTAGTTAAGTGCTCGTAGCCATTGAGCCGCTTCTCCAGCTCCCTGTTTTTTAAGATATATTTTCTCCCTGAACCTGGACCTTACCAATATGACAGCCTTCCTGGCCAGCCTGTAATCAGCATGGCAGAAATGAATATATTCTGAAGAGATTCTTTGGTTATGACTATTAAAAATGGTCCCCAAGAAACTGCATTTTTCCCAGGAGTCTCATGCTGGTAGAAGGCCAGCCTAGGCCAGCCAGGGGGGCGAGTTTTTCTCCTCCTGGAGAGATTTCCAACCTTCCAAAGGTAATCATAGGGCAATGGTGGGTGGGACCTCACCTTGCTAGGACAGCTCAGATGCGCACAGAAATGCCTCACAGTTTAACTTACACCAGGACCCTGAAGGTGGGTTTGAGGGAGTCGCTGGGTCTCTTTGCTCTTCCCGAAGTGGCCACATTGATCAACTCTCCTTTTTCTGTTTTTCACTCCTAATTTGACTTTTCTAATTGGCTTATGGAGGACAGGTGACTGAGCCTGGCTCCTTGAGACACAAGCTGTGGCCCCAAGTTCTATATTAAGTGACCCCAGAGATCTGTTTGTCTTCTGGCCAGTGCTGGGATTGAGAGACCCCCCCCCACCCCAGTTCCCCCTAAGGCCCGGAGAGCTGAGGGAAGGGATATCTTAAAATAACCAGAACTGAGTCAGTTCCCCATTCTCAAACAGGGTGAAGTCGGAAGTTTTAAAAGTACAAAGGCAGGATGTCTGGTGGTGACTAACCACGAGATGCCCCCTCCCCCGAGATAGCATGACCAGACTTCAGAGATGGGCCATAAAACTCCTGACAGAGCAAACAGACAAACTAAAATAAGATAAAGTCCAGGCTTGGGAAAACTGGACCAATCCAGGAATAGAGCCGTACTAACCCCCTCCTCTCTGAAGAATTTTGTGGTTTTTGCCTTCAAAAGCTAACCTCCCCTAGAAAGAGGAACTCTCCTCCGTGCCTCGATTAGCCGGGCGCTGCGAACAAGGGCTCCCTACTAGCTTGTATTGCACCGAGAAGTAAACCTTGCTATTGCATTCTGGACATCTTTGGTCTACGGTGGTTTCTTTGGGGGTCCTAATCTGAGCAGAATAGGATGACAGGTGGGTGCCACCACACCCAGCTTGTTTCCTGTGGGTGCTGGGTTCTAACATCTCATGACTGAGTGGACTGTCTCCTCAGACCTTCTTCATTCCTGCTTCTGATGGACTCATTCTCATCTTGCCTCAGGCCTTTGCATTTGCTATTCTCAGCTCATGGCATGTTGTCCTCCTAGCTCTTGGAGACAGGCTCTCATATATCCCAGGTTTACAGCCCAGGATGACCTTGAAGTCCTGATCTCTGTCTCTACCTCCCCAGGGCTGGGATGACAAGTGTGCTTCACCAAGTCCTGTTTATGAAGTGCTGGGAATTGAACCCAGAACTCTCTGCATGCTAGGTGAGCACTCTACCAATCGAGCTGTAAGCTCTATCGACTGAGCCCCAGACACTCAAATCCATTTTGGTCATTGCGTTTTGGTGCTCAGCAAATGTATGTTTTTTTGTTTGCCTCCTCTAATCAAGACACAAGCTCCATGAGACAGGGGTTTCCCTGTCTCTCTCATTCTTGTTCTGTTCCCAGTTGTGGCCAGGTCTACAGTGATGCCCATGTCCTCATGGTCATTGATACTCAGTCCCTGCAGCTGGCCCTCTACTCATCGTGATTTGCTGTGTGGTAGTCTGCCCAGCCCCAGGTGCTGACTATCTGGATTGCTTTCAGCCTTGGATAGAAAACCTGCTTTTTGCAGTGAGCAGTCAATGGAGAGATGGTCAAAGTGCTGAGGCTGAGAATGAGTGCTCATCCTAAATAGGACATCTGCATTAAGCCTGTCACCCCGAAGTCTCAGGGCACATCTCAGCTGAGGTAAGAACCAGAGGGTAGAGAGGAGAGCTCATATGAGGTAAGAGCTGGAGGGTGGAGAGGAGAGCTGTGAAATGCCATCTTCTGGTCAAGACATGGCTGCTGTGGGATGTCTTTCTGTATGCTGTGAATATGTGTTGTTCCCATTGGCTAATAAAGTTGCATTGGCTTATGGCAGGGCAGGATGGAGAGACAGTGAGAGAGGAAGGGAGAGGAAGGGGGATGCTGTGAGCTGCCACCAGGAGAGGCAGGGTGTGAAAGTACCAGTAAGCCACGGAGCCACATGGCAAGACATAGATTAATAGAAATGGCTTAAGTTATAAGAGCTAGCTAGCAAGAATCCTGAGCCATAGGCCATACATATTGTAATTAATATTAAGCCTCTGAGTGATTATTTTATAAGTGGCTGCAGGACCACAGGTGGGAGAGATTCATCTGGACCTCGGGGCCTGGTGGGACTGGAGAAACATGGCCATCATGATAATGTTGTTACCTGCACATGATCAAGCCAGTCAAAATCTCAGCAGACACAGGGGTGATGGTCTCCAGGCCCCACCCCTTATTGAGGAGCTACTGGCAGTGGATAGTTGCTGGGGAGGGATAATCATTCTTTTTTGAGAATGTGGCCACTGGCAGATTTCCCATGCTCTAGTGGATATCTACATACCCATGCACGTATGAGCAGTACTAGCTGCACTAGGTGGAGTATTACAAAAAAAAAGACATGAAGTTGGGAAGGGGAGGTGTTACAGAAATACGGGGGGGAGGGAGGGTGGTGGTGGAGGGGGGATGGGAGGTAGCAGTAGATGCCACCATTTCATTGTGTACATGTATGAAATCCTCAAAAATAAAGGAAATATTTAAAAGGTGATGTAACTCTGTTGTCAGGGAAACTGAGACATGTTGGGAGAACAAAACCTTCCTGGCTCACCACTAACCTGTGATTGACAGGAGCTGGAGTGTCAGTGTCCACAGCTTAAGGGAAATCACACTAAAGTGAGATGCCAACAATAACCACTAGAGGGCCGATGTGCTGTCGCGTTCCTCCTAGGGACTAACCCTGGATGTTCGGCACTTCATTGCGCATAAACACATTTTCTTTTGTTTATAATTTTTCTTAAATTAATTGCTTTATTTATCTGTGCACCTGAGTGCATGCATGACATGGGCTGAGTGTGGGGTTTCTAGAACAACTTGTGGGAACTGGTTCTCTCCTTTCATCTTGTGGGTCCTGGGGCTAGAACTCAGTCGTCAGGCTTGGCAGCAAGTGCCTGTATCCCTTGAGGCATCTTTCCGGCCTCACTTTGTTTTTTGAGCCTGAGTCTGTCCTATGACCTGGGACTCACTGATTAGTCTGGCCTGGCAGCAAGCCTCAAGATTCATTTCGTCTCTGTCTCTGCAGCAGTGGGATTCTAAGTGTGCACCACCATGCCAGCTTTTTATGTGGGTTCTGAAGAGCAAGGTCAGGTCCCCATGTTTAGTGGGCAAGCACCTTAGGTGGTAACACCTCCCCAGCCCCAATTTTATTTTCTTTCCATCTCTTGGTATTGGGGTTAAAATAGCAGAATAGTGAGGGGAATATTGTGGTGTCAGAAAGAACTCCTTCTAGCCCTATATGGATTTTTTTTTTCTTTTAGGTATGTGTGGTGTAGGTACACACACTTGCCTGGGTGTGTGCATGGAGGACAGAAAAGAGCCCATATGTCCTTTATCACTCTCTGATTTATTCTCTTTGAACCTGGGACTCACATTTTGGGGGACTAGATTGGGAGCCAGCAAGCCTCAGCAATTCTCCTATCTCTGCTGGACTTAGTGGAGCTGTTGATCGCGAGGCCTGCTGGCTTGTTACAGGTCCTGAGGCTTGTGTAGCAAGTGCTCTTAACCACCAAGCTGTCCTTCAGCTCTGTCTGACTTGTATTGGTTTCCTGCCTCCCGTCTATGACACAGTTCCTATCTCAGACAGTGATTTTCTCCCTAAAGACAGGCATAACATCATGTATGTCTTTGATGCCTTGGAAGGCTGACTCACAGAATGCAGAGGTAAAATATGCATCCCTTCCTCCTTTGCTGCACAGTAGAGAAAGTCGTGTGTGCGCACGTGCGTGCGTGCGTGCGTCCATGCGGAGGTCAGGGGGCAGCTTGTGGAAGTTGGTTTTTTCCTTCCACCATGTGGGTCCCCAGGATCTAGTTCAGGCCATCAGACTTGTTGGCAAGCATCTGTACCCACTATCTTAGTGTTCGATTGTTGTGACCAAGTTGCCATGACCAAGGCAACTCTTTTTTTTTCTTTCTTTAGATTTATTTATTTATTATGTATACAGCATGTATGTCTGCATGCCAGAAGAGGGCACCAGATCTCATTACAGATGATTGTGAGCCACCATGTGGTTGCTGGGAATTGAACTCAGGACCTCTGGAAGAACAGCCAGTGCACTTAACCTCTGAGCCATCTCTCCAGCCCCGGCAACTCTTTTTTTTAAACACTCTTTTTTATTATTAAATTTTTTCATTTATTTTACATACTGACCACAATTTCCCTTTCCTCCCCTCCTCCATTTCCCTTTCACCACCTCCCATCCACTCTCCCCACCCCCCATCCACTCCTCATCTCCATTCAGAAAGGATCAGGCCTCCCATGGGAGTCAACAAAGCATGGCACATCAAGTTGAGGCAGGACCAAGCTCCTCCCCTGTATCAAGTCTGAGCGAGGCATCCCAGCATGGGAAATAGGTTCCCAAAAGCCAGCTCAAGTGCCAGGGACAGATCCTGATCCCACTGCTAGAAGCCCTACAAACAGACCAAACTACACAACTCTCACCCACATGCAGAGGGCCTAAGTTGGTCCCATGCAGGCTCCTAGCTGTTGGTCCAGAGTCTATGAGCTCCCATGAGCTCAGGCCAGCTGTCTCTGTGGGTTACCCTGTCATGATCTTGACCCTCCCTGGCTCATAAAGTCTCTCCTCTTTCTCTTCAACAGAGCTCCTGGAGCTTGGCCCAGTGCTTGGCTGTGAATCTCTGATCTGCTTCCATCAGTTACTGGATGAAGGCTCCCTAATGACAATTAGGGTAGTTACCAATATGATTACAGGAGAAGGTCAGTTCAGGCACCCTCTCCACTATTGCTAGGAGTCTTAACTGAGGTCATCCTTGTGGATTCCTGGGATTTTCCCTGGCACCAGGTGTCTCCCTAGCCCCCAAATGCCCCCCATCAAGATATCTCTTTCTTTACTCTCCCCATCCATCCTGCCCCCACCTGTCCAACCTGCTCCCTCAAGTTCCCATCCTCTCATACCCCCTGCCCCAGTTTACCCAGGAATCTCATCTATTTCCCCTTCCCAGGGTGATCTGTGCATCCCTCTTAGGGTCCTCCTTGTTAGCTAGCTTCTCTGGAGCTGTGGGTTGTAGTCTGATTATCCTGTGCTTTACATCTACCATCCACTAAAGAGTGAGTACATACCATGTTTGTCCTTCTGAGTCTGAGTTACCTCACTCAGGATGATTTTTATCTAGTTCCATCCATTTGCCTGCAAACCTCATGATGTCTTTTTTTTTAATCATTGAATAATGATACTCCATTGTGTAAGTGTACCACATTTTCTGTATCCATTCTTTAGTTGAGGGTCATCTAGGTTGTTTCCAGGTTCTGGCTATTACAAATAATGCTACTATGAACATAGTTGAGCATGTATCTTTGTGGTATGGTTGAGCATCCTTTGGGTATATGCCCAAGATTGGTATAGCTGGGTCTTGAGGTAGATTGATGCCCAGTTTTCTTTTCTTTTTTCTTTTTCCTTCAAGACAGGGTTTCTCTGTGTAGCTTTGCACCTTTCCTGGATCTTGCTCTGTAGCCCAGGCTGGCCTTGAACTCACAAAGATCCACCTACCTCTGCCTCCCGAATGCTGGGATTAAAGGCATGCACCACCACTGCCTGGCAATGCCCAGTTTTCTGAGAAACCACTATACTGATTTCCAAAGTTGCTGTACAAGTTTGCACTCCCACCAACAGTGGAGGAGTGTTCCCCTTACTCTACATCCTCTCCAACACAAGCTGTCATCAGTGTTTTTGATATTAGCCATTCTGACAGATATAAGATGCTATCTCAGAGTCATTTTGATTTGCATTTCCCTGATGGCTAAGGATATTGAACAATTCTTTAAGAGTATCTTGGCCATTTGAGATTCTTCTGTTGAGAATTCTCTGTTTAGATCTGTACCCCAATTATTTGATATTTTGATGTCTAGTTTATTGAATTCTTTATATATTTTGGCGATCAGCCCTGTCATATGGGTTGGTGAAGATCTTTTCCTATTCTGTAGGCTGCTGTTTTGTCTTATTGACAGTGTCCTTTGCCAAGGCAGCTCTTATACAAGAAAGCATTTTTTTTAAAAAAAGATTTATATATTTATTATGTATACAGTGTTCTGTTTGCATGTATGCCTGCAGGCCAGAAGAGGGTACCAGATCTCATTACAAATGGTTGTGAGCCACCATATGGGTGCTGGGAATTGAACTCAAGACCTCTGGAAGAACAGCAAGTGTTCTTAACCTCTGAGCCATCTTTCCAGCCCTACAAGAAAGCATTTTAACTGGGGCTTGCTTACAGTTTCAGAGGTTTAGTCCATTATCATCATGGCCGGGAGCATGGTGGCACACACGGCACTGGACAGTAGCTGGAGAGAGAGACACTGGGCCTAGCTTGGCCTTTTGAAACCTCAAAGTGCACCTCCAGTTACACACATCTTCCTCCAGCAAGGCCATACCTCCTAATCCTTTAAATGCTTCAGTTCCACTCCCTGGCGACCAAGCATTCAAGTATATGAGCCTATGGGGTCATTCTCATTCAAACCACATGTGCTGGCTAATTTTATGTCAACTTGACGAAAGCTACAATCACCTCAGAGGAGGAACTTCAATTGAGAGAATGCCAAAATAAGATCAAGCTGCAGGCAAGCCTGAAGAGCATTTTCTTAATTAGTGATTGATAGAGGAGGACCCAGCCCACTGTGGGTGGTCCCATCCATGGGCTGGTGGTCTTAGGTTCTATAAGAAAGCAAGCAGAGCAAGCCAAGCAGAGTAAGCCAGTAAGCAGCATTCCTCCATGGCCTCTGCATCAGCTCCTGCCTCCAGGTTCCTGCTGTGTGTGAGTTTCTGTCCTGACTTCCTTCAATGAGAAACAGTGATATGGAGGTGTAAGCCAAATAAACCCTTTCCTCCCCAAGTTGTTTTTTGGTCATGGTGTTTCATTGCAGCAGTAGAAATCCAAATTAAGATACTACTATACCCCCTGAGCCTGAGCCATCTCATTAGGCCCATGCCCAGCATTTTATGTGGGTTCTGGAGCTCAAACTCAGTTCCTCAAGCACGTAATCAACTGGGCCATCTCCCTTGCCCTGAACAAGCTTATTCATCCAGCTCCAAGTCTTCAGGATTCTAATTCAACAGGAAGCCAGAATAGCATGGAGGGAGGTGTAGCTGGAAGATTTCCTGTGTCCTAGCCTGCCGGCGGTCGGGATAAATCTCTTCCACTCGCGTCCCCCAAGTAAACACACAGAGGCTTATATTAATTATAACTGCATGGCCATGGCTCAGGCTTTTTTGCTAGCTAGCTCTTATATTTTAAATTAGCCCAAAACTATTAATCTATGTGTTGCCACATGTTCCGTGGCTTTACCTGTGTGCCATTACAAGCTGCTTCCTGGACAGCAGGCTGGCATCTCCTGACTCAGCCTTCCTCTTCCCAGAATTCTCCTTCTCTGCTTATCCCACCTATACTTCCTGCCTGGCTACTGGCCAATCAGCATTTTAATAAACCAGTGTACAAAAGCATTATTCCACAGCAGGGAGGCATGGCTGAGAGCTGCCCCAGCCTCTTAGGGAAAGAGAGTATTTGTCTCTGAGGAGGAGCCTGACTTGGTCCTCCCAGGGCAATAGAGATAGAAACGGCAGGGCAGGACCAGTCAATTTCTTAGCCAGGTGGTGTTCCCTGCAGCCACTCTTTCTCAGGGCTGTCACCCCGAGCTTGGTTCTCTCCAGAAGTAAGGAGACCTGGTCACTGCATAGCCATCCCCAGCCTGCAGAGGGGGCTCTGTAGGAAGGTCACAAGGCTGGAGCAGAAAGGACTGGCTGGTCTCTGTCCTTGAGGATTGGGAATGGTGACAGACTCAGGTGACCTCATCACCTGCCTCTGTGGACTTTGGGATGGTCCAGTTAGGATCACTGACAGGTGTCTCCCCAGAGATGGTGCCTAAGCTGGGGTTAGAACCCCAGCCTTCCTGATACACAGTGCAGGGAAGTGGTAAGAGCCAACCACCTAAAAAAGTCTGTGGGCTGGTAAGATTGCTCAGTGAATAAAGGTGCTTGTCACTAAGCCAATGAGCTGAGTTCAGTCCCTAGGACCCACGGGGTGGAAGGAGAGAACCAGCTACTGCAAGTTGTCCTTGTTATGGAATCTGTGACCCTGGGAAAAGAACACAGACTCAATCCAATTGTAATTAAAAGATTTATTGATTAGCTGCTAGCAGGACAAACAATCTTTGAGCCGAATTTGAGACTGCCATGAGGAAGGGGTAGAGGGAAGGATTTTGATAGGGGAAAACTTCAAGAAGTCCTTCAACAATGAGGTTCCTCTTTGGATTCCTGAGCACTGTGTGCTCCCTGTGGCTGCTGCTGAAGCCCAACATGGCACAGACCTATTGGGCCTTTGTGAAAAACTCTCCCCTTCTGTTGCCAATGGGGATTGAGAGCCCAATATGGCCAGCTTTGGCAAGCATTAACATAAGCCTAGGAACTCTAGCCATGCGGTCGAATTCTCCAGAAGGAAATGCATGGTAACTGCTTTTTCAAGTATGTTTGAGAACATGTCACCCAGACATCTTGGAGATTAAGGATAACCCTGAAGGTCACTGACCTCCATCTGTTAACAGTAACATGCCAGCTAAGCCTTTTCATTTTCACAACCCTCTTCAAGCTGGTGTAGTACCTACTTTTCAGGAGTGGCTCTGTGCAACATTTATTGGCCTCCTGAAATTCATCTAGACCCCTTTGAAGATACCTTAAAATTTATGAGCCTGAATGTAGCCATTATGAGACCATTAGTTCTGCTCCTTGTAAGCTGCCTGTTTTTTCTTTATGGTTCTTAGTTGTTCTTTTGCAAAGCTGCCAGCTTTAGTCGTGCTGGGATCAAGAAAAATGGGCCTTGGTGGTTCGTGTTCCTGGAGTTGTATCAATGCCAGTGGATGCTCACACGCTCCAGAAGAGAACTTGACATCGCTGCTGCTATTGTTGCTGTTATAGCAGTGGTGGCCACCGCTGCTACTGTTTCTGGGATTACCATTTCATAATTGCTTACTACAGCTAGCACAGTAGAGACCCTGGCAGCAAAAGTAGCTACCACAGTTAGTTAATCTTTCATTCTATTGGGCATGATAAATTTAATTCAATAGTTATATACATTTCAATTGGCTTTGAAAATTATAAATTTATAAACTCAAGTTCCATTTGCTTTTGGGATACCATCTTACAAGGACTCCAGTTTTTAGTAAAGCTCGTTAAGGAAGGGAATGGTGGACTGGAGAGATGGCTCAGGGGTTAAGAGCCCTGACTCTTCTTCCAGTACCCACATGGCAGGTCAGACCTGTCTGTAACTCCAGTTTCAGGAGACCCTGACATGCATGGCAAAAACACAAATGCACATACAAATAAAAAAAAATATATTTAAAAAAAAAGGAAGGGAATGGCTCAGTTGCCTTTAGCCTACTGGCTATGGGTGGGTTAGGACTTCTGTTGGTCTTTTCTGTGTCAAACACACAGATTGCAAGCCCAGTGCCACTTTGAGATCTTTGGCAGCAGTTAACTCTGCAGCTCACACATAATTGGGCCTGTATGATAATGATTATTCAGAGATGGGTAATTCCTGGGAGGGCAATCACCAACCTAAGACAGAGTGCCTGTGTGGCCTGGGCAGGTGTCTCCATGACGGGTAAGGTGACCTGCTGACGTCCCATGCAACCTAAGTCAGAAGCTCATTTTTTAGTAAAAGGGGGACCTGTAGGGTCCTGGCCCCTGTTTTGGGTAACTGTTGCCTTGCTGGCTGACCTTGACCTTAATATCCTCCCTATGCTAATTCCCTGCCTAATTCAGAGGTTCCACCCTCCTGAATGCTTAAGGGAAGTTCCTTGTCTGTGTATCCTGCATAACGGGCGTTAACAGCTTAGATGCAAGATTGTAAAACATTGGTAGCAACTTCTGCCCTCTGGGGTTCTCCCATTGTGCTGTAAGCCTGTATTTAAGACCTCCTTCCTCCTTCAATAAATGGCATTTGGCATTAAAAAAAAAAAAAAGAAAAGAAACAAGGTACAGTTGTGGGGGCACCTCTTTCCAACTTCTAAACAGTTTCTGTGGATTCAAAGCTTTGGTAAATAGCAGCAGCTAAGCTGGTAAGCAGTGAGGAGCATTCATCTGGCCTGGGGAAGAATGAATGACTGGGTGATGCCACCCCAGAAATCCCAAGCATGGGAAAATCCTGTGGCGAGCTGCTTGAAGGGGAACCCAAAGCAGAAAAGTAGAGCCATTCTTTCAGCACCCATGAGCAACAATAAAAAGGACAGAATGAAAGCCCCCTCCTCTGTCATCTCTTCACAGAGATGGAAATCGTGAAATTTAGATGCTCAAACAGATGCTCAGCAATTTAGAATTTGCATTATTTTTGTGATCGGAGGCTGGTGCTGTTTAATACACGTCCATCACATTAAAAAAAAAGTCCTTCAGTACTTATGCAAACAAGTAAAAACTGGTCTGTTCTGCCAAGGTAAGTGGTTAAGGCAATTCAAAACAATCTTTGGGTGCCCAAGACCTGCTTTGGTGGGTGGGGGTAGGGGGTGTGGTGGGGGTGGTGTTTGAATCCCAAAGAGGATGTGTGGAGTCCGTGGAGGGAAGGAAGAGGGTGGACATGATCTGAGGGTGAATGGAGAGGGCTGCTAGTGCCCTTTATTGAAAAAGGCACATATTGAAAAAATACACCTTTTGTACTCAATAGTTTAGCCACAGGCAAGATTGAAAGTACACTCAATGATTCAGGGACAGAAAGTGCCTATTAACTTCATCATAGCATTTTTCCTGAGACAAAAACCATAAGTTCAGCAAGTATCTAAATGCCTATTGTTCTCAAAGGTTCAGTAACTCCACCAGGCACCCTCTTACATTGATAGAAGGACAAGTTCCTTCTGTCAGAGATGAGGAGAATGACTGCTTTAGCAAGCAGGAACTTTCCCCAAGCCCCTGAGGGAATAGAGGCCCTTATCCAAATGCCTGACCTTGAGAAAAGGACTTCCTTGGGGACCAGACACTCCACTCCAATTTAAGAGCAATTTTCATTCCTCAAGGGGCATGATGCAGTGTAAGCACTGAGCTGTTCTCTAATTGTGTTCCTTTGTGTCTTAGTCTTACTCTACGGGCCTGTTCCCCTCATACACTCCCAAAAGGGCAGGTCCTGATGTCTTACTCTTTGCCCATTGTACGGTACCATTCTGATTTCTCTATACTTATTAACTCAACTCTTGACCTTAATGGCCTCAGGCTCTGGATCTCTGGGCCTGGATTGTAGGCATTTCATCCTTGGGATCAGGTGTGCTGGTAAATCTCTAACGTTCCTGTTCTTGGTATAATTAGGAGGGTACATTGGGATTCCTAGTCCTTGGTGGTGGGGATTTTTTTCCAAAGAATTATTTTGTTAAGAGGCCACCATTTTATACATTTTCACCCTGCAAAGCCCACAGAAAATTTCCCAAAGGAAAAGGCATAAAGGAACTCTCATAACACATAGTGAGAATCATTAAAAATGAAGTTAAAAGGTGCTGGAGAATTGTGATCTGCAATATCAAAATGCTGGAACTTGGTCAAGCAGTAACGGTTGCCATGTGGTCCATGCCATTTGGGTGTCTGCATAAGCAAGTTACAGAAACAAAAAAAGCAGTAGCCATATCATAACAAGTAGATGGTCAGGGCTGTGTATTTCTAGGTGGGAGTCACTCAGTTGAGGTTACTAGGAACTTATCCTCCAGGGACTGGAGTCAGAGACAAACCATTGGTGGCTACCAAGATGGATGCCCAGCATAAAATGGAACTTCTTTAGCCATCATACCCACTTGCTGTGGCACACAAATACCCACACACAATATATACATATCAAAAATATTTAAGATGTTTTATTGGAGTGTATTAATAATATATAATAGTGGGTTTCATTCTGACATTTTCATAAGTGTATATAATGTGTTTTGATCACATTCATCCCTCAGTGCCCTCTTTCCCCATCCCGCTCCCATTGAACCCCATCCCTTTCCAAGCTAGTTCTTCTGCCTACTCTTGCCTTTTTGTGTGTGTGAAGCAGAGTTTCACTCTTGCAGGAGCATGGGTGAGGGGTTATTTATGGGAGTATGGACACCTTACTAGTAGTGGCTGCACCACTGAAGAAAAGCTCTTCACTCAATGACTGGTAACTGTCTCTGTGGATGCTTCAGAATCGATGATGAAGATCTGTGTTATTTTTAATCATGTGTATGTGTTTGTGTCTGTGTGTGTGTTTGTGCATGTGAGTGTAGTGCCAGTGAAGGGCCAGAAGAGTGTGCCAGATCTCCTGGAGCTGGAATTGTAGGCATTATGAGCTGCCTGATCTGGGTGCTAGGAACTGAATTCTGGTCCTCTGCAAGAATGGTACACATTCTTAAAAGCTGAGCCATTTCTCAGCTTTAAAACTCAACCAACCAACCATCTAATCAATCAATCAATCAATCAATCAATCAATCATTGTGTGTGTGCGCACACATACTTGCCATGTGAAGGTTAGAGGACAACTTGCTGCATCCGGTCCTTGCCTTCTATCACGTGGGGTCCACGTACTGAACTCTCAGCAGCAAGTGCCTTCTCCCGTGAGCCATCTTGCTGGCTCCTGGATGCTCTTGAATAAAGTTGTCTCCTTCTTGAGTTGCAGCTCTTGCTCTGAGGCAAGACCTTTTTTTCTTTTTTTGGGGGGGGGGGGGGGGGCGGGGGGGATTCAGTTTTCCTCATCTTAGAGCTTTCATGGAGTGCTTTCCACTGCTGCAGGATAAAGCCTTAGCCAGGTCAGGCAGGCGGAACAAAGGAGAACCTTGAGGCTGTTCTGGAAGCTTCAAAACACATTGCGTGTATCTGATGTCTTGACGAAGGAGCAGAAAGTGCAGGAGGAATTCATTCAGCTGAAGAAAGGTGAGAGGGATGGGAAGGACGCCTCCCACCACATCTTCTCTTTAACCCACCCCCTTCTCTCTGGGTGTTGCAGTGATGTAAGGACTTGCAGATGACCAATTGACCCGGATTTCATCGTGGAGAAATGTTCCCACAATTGGAGGCCAAAGTGGTGAGGGCGGTGAGCGGGGAAGGACCTGGGAGGGGGAAGGGTCCTCCCTTCCCTGTGGGTCACATGGTCTCCTAGCAGCAGGGGCCACAAAAGAGTTCCCTACACCGGGGGCTTCTTGGGAAGTTTTAGTTTTTGAAAATGTACGTTTACTTATTTGTGTGAGTGGAGGTCAGAGGACAGCTTTGTGGAGTGGGTTCCCTCCACTATGTGGAACCCTGGTATCGAATTTGGGTGCTCTTAACCACCGTGATATTTCTGCAGCCTTGAGAAAAGGAAGGGAGAAAGGGAAGGAGGGAAAGAAAAGAAGAAGAGAAAAAGAAACTGAAAAAAAAGAGAAAAGAAAAAGATGCTCCAGAATTGAGCTGAAGCGCTGCCGTAGTTCTGCGCACTAACCAGTTAGAATGAACCCTCACCCTTCCACCAGCTCCTCTCCAGAGCTCCGCCTGTCAATCACTCAAGTCTCCTGAGCATTATCCCTGGAGGACACGACAGAGCTCAGCAAAGATTCTCTTCCGGGTATTCTAGTGTCCCCACCACCTCAACTCGCCCAAGTCCTCTTCCGCAGCAGTCCCTGGGACTTTCAGGGATGCTTGGGACGAATTCAAAGTTGACACAGGATCCCTTCATCTGTGCAGCGAGTCCTCAAGCAGCAGCCAGGGAGCTGCTGGAAGGTGAGCTTTGAAGGCACAGCTCAGGGCTGAGTTGCCGACAGCACAGATGGACCACATTCTGGAAGAACGCGCCTCCCCCTCCCCCACAAGTCTCAAGCGCAAACTCTGGTTTGACAAGCATCAAAGGATGTGAGCAGGGATCGTAGAGACGGCTGAGCAAGTACAGGCGCTTGCTGCCAAGTGTGACGATCCAGTTCAATTCCCAGGACCCACAGAGTGGTAGGAGCACAGAGACTCCAGCGAGCTGTCCTCTGGCCTTCCATTGTGGTGGGAGAATTAGTAAAGCCATGGTATCTGGCATGAACACTGAAATGTTGGGATTGTTTTAGACGCGCCTAAGTCCTGAGGAAATCTTGCGTATCTGATCAGTGATTTTTTTTTTTTTCCTGAGATTTATGGAGCTGTTTTTCTGAAGGAGCTTTATGGCCTTCGCATGACTAATCACAAGACACTCCCTGAGAACCTGGAATTCTTGTATTATTGGGTACTGCAAACTGCACAATAAGGACTGAGAAGTGCGTGGGTCATGTGTTCCTTCAGGCAGCACATAGATCATAGCAGAGGCTGTGGTATGAGAAACTTGACTTACTCTAAAAACTAACTTTTGTGTAACCATCAATAATGCATTTCTGCAAAGCTGCTCGGGGGTTCAGACCATTTGAGACGGTTGCCCTGCTGCTGCAAAGCTCCATTACATCCTCGAATGTCTCTCTTTGGTTGTCCTGCGTAACTTAGTATACTAACACACCGTGGCATGTGAGCCTACACATACACACACACACACACACACAGAGAGAGAGAGAGAGAGAGAGAGAGAGAGAGAGAGAGAGAGAGAGAGAGAGAGTATTCTAGACCACATACCAAGCCTGAGAGTTGCAAACTCCTTCTGAAATGTGGATGGCCACTCCTTCACATCTCTGAAATTCTCTTTTCAGGCATGAATGACATCACAGGAAGCTAGCCACCTATCCTGTGTGTCATAGAGATAGGATCCCACATGTCGATGAGGGTCATTCGAAGGAGAAGGTCCTTTGAAATCAAGCCCCTCCCCGTTTTTAAAAAGTCTTTTTATTATTTTTGCATGTGCGAATATTATGTGCATATACACGTGCGGGTATTTGCACATGTGTACTTGTACATATGTACGTGTCGGTGTGTTTATGGAGTCGAGGTTGATTCCAATTTTTTCAGTTGCTCACTTTATCTTTTATTATTTAACTTATTTATCTTTTATTGTTTTATTTTTATTGTATTTATATTGCTCTCACCACTTTTCAGTTCATTTTTTTGAGACAGTGTCTCTCACTGAGCCTAGAGGTCACTGATTGGTTAGACTGACTAGCCAGTGAGTTCCAGGGATCCCCTATTTCTGTCCCTGATTGATGTTTGCTCGATTTTTGCGTGGGTGCTGGGAATCTGAACTCGGTCCTCATGCTTGCACGCACTCTTCACCCACGGAGCCATCTCCCCAGCCCCTTACATTATTTTTATTAAAACATTTACACTTACAGAATAAGAACTAGTGAAAGACGAATCAAATTTTAAAAAGCAACCCAATGGAAACAACCGAACGTGTGGACATGAGTAAACACCACACACTTCCAGCAGCGTTGCTGATCAGGAGAGACACCTGGGAGTACATCTGAACCGCAGTTCCTGAGAGAACACAGTCAGGGAATGCAATAAATTACATTTGCTTTATTGATTGGCTGATTGTGGCTTGTATGCGTGTGCTGCATCAAGTTGTGTGGAGGTCAGAGGACAACTTGCAGGAGTCGGCTCTCTCCTTCCACCACGTGGCTCTCAGGGAATGAGTCCTCAGACTTGGCAGCGAGTGTCTTTATTCACCAAACCGTCATTAATTTAGAATCTGTCGTAAGCAGTCAGATACTAATCCAGCAAATCATGACTTCCCAGGTTTTAAATACAGCACAGCTAATGTGTCCTGAGGGTTAGCTAGAGGTATTTAAAGGTACTTCCCCTTCTCTGATGGGTCCTTTCCCAGGATTCTCCCCCACTCCTACTTAGAAATGCGTAATTACAAACCACGAGCTAAACCTGCATATGAGGGGGTGGGAAGTCCAGTGGTTAAGTGCAGCTGCTGCTTTTGCAGAGGACATGGATTCCACTCCCTGCACCCACTCGGTGGCTCAGAACTGCCTCTAACTCCAGTCCCAGGGGATTCATTGTCCAATTCTGACCTCTCCAGGAACCCGGCACACCAATGGTGAATGTAAATACTTGTAGGCAAAATGCTCATCCACCCCCCCAGAAAAATAAACCATTTTAAAATCCACATAGAACAGAACATGTGGCATTTGTGTTTCTGAACCTGAGTCACACTGCTTCAAATTTTATTTTCCAGTTGCCTCCATGTTCCTGCAGATTAACTTCATTTTTTTTTAACAGCTGAGTAATATTCCATTGTGCATATATTCCCCATCTTCATTCTTCACTCTGTAGTTGTGTTGTTTGATTTCGTTTTCCAGACCTTCGGGAATAAAACAGCAGTGAACACGGATATGCATGTGTCCCTAGTGACAGCAGTGAACATGGATGTGCACGTGTCTCCGTAGTAACAGCAGTGAACACAAATGTGCACTGTAGTAGGAGATGAAGTCCTTTGGGGATGTGCTCAGAAGAGGTACTGCTGGGTCATATGGAAAATTCTATAAATCTGAACTAGCAAGGCCCAGTCCTCCTGTCCCTACCTCCTCAGTGCTGGGATTACAAGTGTGTACCACTATACCCAGCTTTAAAAACCTTTATTTTAGCCAGGCGGTCGTGGCGCATGCCTATAATCCCAGCCCCTGGGAGGCAGAGATGGTAGATCACTGAGTTGAGGCCAGCCTGGTCTACAGAGTGAGTTCCAGGACAGCCAGGGCGACATAGGGAAACAGTCTCAAAAAACAAACAAATCTCTATTTCTTATGTAGGGTGTTTTGCTCGCATGCAGGTCTGTGGGTCCTACTTGGCTTTTTATGTGAATTCTGAAAACTGAACTCAGGTCCTTGTGTTTGCATGGCAAACACTCGACTGACTGACTCTCCAGCCCACGAAAGTTGTATCATTTCACATCCATCTTTTTATAAAAAAGCTAGCACTAGGTTTTAAGAAACTGTTTACTGTCTGTCGAGAGCCCTGAGTCCCTGCATTGTGTCATGACTTGACAGTGCTGGCATGTGAGGGGTTCACGAGACTAGCGTTGGAACAGCGTCCCAGGCTGAAGAGATGGCTTCGTGCTCTTGCAGAAGAGCTGAGTTTAGTTCCTAGTACCCTTTTCAGATGTCTCACAACTGCCGGTAATTCCAGCTGCAGGGGGCTGGGCGTCCACTTCCAGAATCCCTGGCACTAACACACATGTGAGTGTGCACACACTACACACAAATCACCACCCCATCTCTCCACCTCCCTCCATCTTTTTATACCATCTTTGACAACACATGGGATGGTGCACTTTGGAAGAAGGCCGTTGGAAAAGTCTAACTTCTTGTAAGATCATGGTAAGTTTTCTTTTTGCAATTGCAATTTTTAAAAAAGAGAATTAAATCGTTTATTGATTACATGATAATGGATGAGACACAAGCTTCATTCCCATCCATTATTTTATCTGGTACCATTATTCAATTTTGATATTGCATAGGGTGTGCCAACAACCATTTTATAATCAAAATTGTGACTTTGCTTGAATGACCCTTTTAATGGTGAAACTCAGTGAAGACAACAATACCTGGCAGTTTAACTACAATTCTTAAGATAACTAAAGTTGCCAGGAGTGGTGGCACATGCCTTTCATCACCCCAGCACTAGGGAGAGGCAGAGGCAGGCCAGATCTGAGTCTGGTCTACAAAGCGAGTTCCAGGACAGCCAGAACAAAAGTCCTCCTCCCCCCTCAAAGAAAAGGATAACTAAAATCTCCTACATTAAAAAACTAGGGCTGGTGAGATGGCTCAGCCAGTAAAATCACTTGTGGCCAAGCCTGATGACCTGAGTCAGATCCCTGGGGCCCATATGGTAAGAGAACTGACTCCTGCAACTCTGACCTCCACATGCATGCTGTGGTGCACACATTCACACACCAGACACACACACCAACTGGAAGCCGGTGCAGGCATTGGCAGCATGCACCTGTTTATGGGAGACTCCACAGACGGACCACCCCCTCCCACACACCGTCAGCCACATCGTTTGCAAGTTAAGCTCTCAGCAAACTGCCATGGAAGCACCAAGGCTAGTTCTGGAATGCCCACACCAGCGTGATTCCCTTCAGAAAATTCATCTCACTCTGAATTCATCTTCAGCTTAACTGAAACCCAATTACACACTTAACAGTGCCTGGCAACTGAATCCAGGGCCACTAAGCCACTGAAAAGCTCCCCCAGGGAGTCAATTTTCAAAGCAACATCCATGAACAAACAGCTCTGCAGAGTAGAGGCAGTGTTGGAACCAGTGATGCACACTGAGACACCATTACAGCTAAGTGAAAACACTCCCCAGAAAGAAACGGGCACTCGAGAGAGGACTCAGAACTTGCTCTTACAGTTCAGCTCAAGGGAATCCAATGCCCTCTTCTGGACTCTGCAGCAAGCTGAACTCACATGTGCAACCCCACCCCACCCCCCCACCCCCATGTAACTGATGTAAAAAGCATAAAAAGAGGCACTATTTTAGTATGAGTGATTGAGTAAACTTTGTGCTGGGGAAAAAAGACATTTTTATTAGAAAACAAATGTGGAATATATAAATGATAAAGTACAGCCACAACTAGCCAGTTGAGGCCTGTGACAAAATCTGGACAATTTACAAAGTCAGATTTTATTGGTCCCTTAATCACAAAAGCACTTAAATTATGTCGATCAAACATGTATAACTAAGCCAGGTGGTGGTGGAGCATGCCTTTAATCCCAGCACTTGGGAGGCAGAGCCAGGTAGATCTCTGTGAGTTCGAGGCCAGCCTGGTCTACAAAGCGAGTTCCAGGACAGCCAGGACTGTTGTACAGAGAAACCCTGTCTCGAAAAACCAAAAACCAAAACAAACAAACAAAAACCATGTATAACTAAATCAAAAAATACCAACAGAATTATGACTAAGAATCAGAAATCCACACATTTAGCAGTGAGCTAGAGAAAGATCACAGGACACTATCACATTTCTTTGCAATTGTGGCTTCTGGACAGCACTGGAATCAACAGGTTTTAAACTTCTTAGGTTTATGAGATTTGGGGACTCACTTCATTTCATGGGTTTGAAAACATTAACATTGCAAAAGTTCAAGTATTCCTTCATTTAGAGTCTGGGTCTGTGGTGGAGCTTATTGAAGACTTTCCACACTGCTGAAATTCAAGGTAGAACTTTCCCATACTATTAACAGTGATAGGTTTTCTTTCCACTGTGTCTTCCTGCCCATGTGTGCTAACAAGGATGGGCAAAAAGCTTTCCCAAGTTAGTATTCATCTGAAGTCCTCAGCGCTGAAATGCTTCCCAACAGGATGTCAACTCAGGGTTTGACACAGCGAACAAACTGTGGCACGTATTTCTGACTGAAACCAGTGCAGACCTTCGCACACACACTGCACCCGTAGGCTCATTTTTAACCCATGTGCTGGAATGTGTGGAGCACTTCTACTCACACTCAACTTCTAACTCATACTTAAAACTATCCATCACCAATTGACTGTGTATATGCATGTGTCTCCTAAGACTTTTGGAATACGAGAACCCCTTACCACATTCCTGACATTTATAGGGCTGTCCGTTGTGTGTTCTCATGTGATTCTGGATGTAACTGGAACAACTGAAGGCTTTCCCACACTCCTTACATTCATATGGCTTCTCTCCAGTGTGAGTGGTCAAATGATTTCGTAAGGAAGCACTATATTTAAAGGTTTTCCCACACTGCATACATTCATAAAGCTTTTCCTTGGCGTGGCTTTTTTCATGGTTTCGAAGGGAATAGACATACGGATAAGCTTTCCCACACACCTCGCATTTGTAAGGCCAGGCTCCACTGTGTGTCCCTAAATGTCTTCTTGCGCAATGGCCAGAAGTGAAGGTCTTCCCACACTCTTTACATTCATAGGGTTTCTCTCCAGTGTGAATTCTCTCATGTGCTTGAACATGGCTGGAATGTCTGAAGGTTTTCCCACACTGCTTACATTCATAAGGTTTCTCCCCAGTGTGAATCCTCTCGTGTAGTTTAAAGGAACAGTAACTCTTGAAGGTTTTCCGGCAGTGTTTACATTCATAAAGTTTTTCTGTTGTATGAAGCCTTCTGTGCATGTCGAGGGAACTGACAGTCCAGAACATCCTCCCACATTCCTTACATTCAGGTATCTCTCCGGAGTGAATTATCTTATGCCCCCGAAGGGCATCAGCATTAGGAAATGTTTCTCCACACACCTTGCATTTATGCCTGTCTGCATTGTGAGTTAGCATATGCCTATTGGCACAGTGGCGATAACGAAAGGCTTTCTCACAATGCATACATTTATAAGGTTTCTCTCCATTGTGGATCTTTTTATGTTTTTTAAGGGAGCTTGAGCACATAAAGGCTTTACCGCATGTTTCACATTCACAGTATTTCTTTACATATTTCTGATAGTCACATGGTCTCTGTTTAGAGTTGAACATACCATGCCTCTTCGGGGATGACTGACTGATGTTGTGGCAATCAGGAAGTTCAGGAATCTTGTTTATGATATCGACTGGATTTTGGGCTATGGCTTCTCTATACTGGCCATTGTCTGCAAGTTCATGGTCTCTCTTTACCATTTGGATTCTGTAAGAATTAAGAAATATAACCTTAAGAGTTTACTTATTAACAATGTTATACTTATTAGTAGATATTAGATTTACATTGGGAACATTCACAAGGTCCTTTGGGCTTTTATGTGGGCAGAAGTGCTGAGTGAATGCATATTGCTGACACGGGTATGGCCATGCTTCAGACTAATGACAATGGCAAAGCCTTCCTCCAGCCTCCGTGTTAATGTTGACTGTGCAAGTACAAGCATTTACAAACGAGTGACTGGTGTGTGTAAAGACTAGCAACTGTGCTGGGCGGTGGTAGCGCACGCCTTTAATCCTAGCACTAGGGAGGCAGAGGCAGGCGGATCTCTGTGAGTTCGAGGCCAGCCTGGGCTACAGAGTGAGTTCCAGGACAGCCAGGGCTACACAGAGAAACCCTGTCTTGGGGGCGGGGTGGGGGTGGGGGGGACACTAACAACTGCAACTTCCTCATCCCAGATGTTTACAGCCTGAGATTGCTGCCTACAGCCACCTCCTAGAGACAGCAGCTCTGTGGTGTACTAATAAATGCACTCAGGTGCCAAGTGTGGCCTACTTGGTGTGACTCCAGCACTGCCCACCTGACCCCAGCTTCCCTTACGAGTCTGTCCTTTCCTCACTCCCTTGTGGCCCCAGCCACACAAGGTATAGCACTAGAAAGAGGTTTTAACATAAGTGGATTCAAGGGGCTGTAAGATGGCTGGACCATAGCTCCTATCATTTTTTTTAAGATTTAGTTACTTTTTTAAATTATTTTTTATATATTTTCAATAATTTATTTAACTTTATTTTATGTGCATTGGTGTAAAGGTGTCAGATCCCTGGAACTGGAGTTACAGGCAGTTGTGAGCAGTCATGTGGGTTCTCGAAACTGAACCTGAGTTCTCTGGAAGAGCAACCAGTGTTCTTTACGGCTGAGCCATCTCTCTAGGCTCCTTATGTTTTTTTTCAAAGGATGTGTATGTGGTAGTTTGAATGAGAATGGCCCCCTCAGGCCCATGTATTTGAATGCTCTGTCCTCAGCTGGAACATCTTACATAAACTATTTTGCAGACCTTGAATATCCATAGGACACACAAGCATTCATTTTCAGAGCTTAGGGAGATTGTTTTTAAAAGAATAAATAGTCTGAATTTGTGCTCTTTTTAATATTTTCCCAACATCCAGTGATTCTCAGCTGTTTCTTTGTGGGTATTCATTACCTCATATTTCTCTTCAGACTTCTGTAGTAAGCTTCCAAATCCCACTGTTCCCATTGTCTTCCTAAAATACAGATGCAGAACAATTTTAAAAAAGTATAGTGATATCAGCTGCTTGGTGCACGAGGTGAACCTTGGCTGACCGTGTGCACGCGGCATCTTTACTCTGAATAAGCACTCAACAAAGCGAGTGAAACCTCGATGTCATGCTCACCTATAGAAGTCAGATTCCTGTAGGTTTCCTGCATCACATCTCTGTAGAGATTCTTCTGGAAAACATCCAGCAAGGCCCATTCTTCCTGGGTGAAGTTCACAGCCACATCCTCAAAGGTCACTGGGTCCTGAAACATCCCATGTTATTACAAAATAAAGAGACTGGCAGCGGCTGGTGCTTACTCTTTGCTGATACCAGGCTGAGAGGATAATGCTTCCATCAGTTCTAGGGCTTGGTAATTAGACCTACCGTCGTCTACTCTTCCTCCCACACTGCAACTGCAAGCAACACAGTGTTCTAGTTTGATTTCTGTTGCTGCGATGAAACACTCTGAGCAAGAACAACTTAGGTGAGGAAAGAATGTGTGGTGGATTGAATGAGAATGCCCCCACTGGTTCACACAGTTCAATTTTGGGTCCCAGTTGATGGAACTTTTTAGGAAGGATTCGAAGGTGTGGCTTTGTTGGAGGTATGTCACTAGCGGTGGGCCCAAGCCATTCTCAGTATGCTCTGCTTCCTGCTTGTGATCAGATGTAAGCTCTCAGCTACAACTCTAGTGTCATGCCTGCCTGCCACCATGCTCCCTGCAATGATGGTTATGGACTCATCCCATGAAACTGTAAGCAAGCCCTTAAATGCTTTCTTTTATAAGTTGCTTTGGTCATGGTGTAACCACAGCAGTAAAGTAACTGAGAGAGAGTTTATTTGGCTTACACTTCCAGGGTCACAGTCCCTCACTGAGGGAAACCAGGGCTTGGATTCAAGCAGGAAATTAGAACAGAAACTATGGAGGAACACTGCTAGCTCACTGAAGACTCATACTCAGCTACCTTTTTAAAAAAATATAGCCCAGGGCCATCTGTCTAGGGAATGTTGTTGACAGTGGGCTGGCCCTCCTACATCAATCAACAATCCAGACAATTGCTCACAGACAAGACCACATGCCAGTCTAGTCTGGGCAGTCGTTCAACTGAGACTGCCTCAAGATACACAGAAGGAGTAGCCTTTCATTGGTAAGTGCAGGAGATGATGTATATAGTGTAGATTACTATGCAAACATGAAGAAAACTTATTTGTGTGTGTGTATGTATGTATTGGTGACATCATAGGTTTTTCAGGTTAGAGTCCATGGCCCCTGTGAGTACTGTGCAGGCAGTGAAGCTCTCAGGCTGCTTTGTGTTTCTCTCTATGATCCCATAGAAGAAGCTTTCACAGGACAATTGGTCTTGGACATTCATCTTGTATATCCTGCAAACGTCACTGTATCCTGGCAACTACAGCTGTATTGATCCTGGCAATTGCCACTACATTCTGTTCCCGATAAAGGTATAAAAAGTCTGATTGCTCTCAATAAATCTTTCCCTGAAGAGGAATCTCTGGATCTGAGAACAGGGTCCCAGTTACAAAGAGCAAGTTCAGAGAGAATTCGACACAAGGAGACCAGAGAAAATTCCTAGTGATGCTATTCAGCTTTGGAAAGAAATCAACAGTAATAGATAAAAATGACACAGTTAAAATTAATATGAAAGTGATCAGGAAAAAACAACAAACGGGAAGAGGAAAACTAGAACTGAAGATAGTGACTAGTGTCTCTCTGTGAGGAGGTTGAGGATTTCTTCCATGTGCTGAGTTTGCTCCTGGTTTCCTGCTCCCAAACCCTATCCATCAAGTGCAGTTCCTCACAGCGGAAACTTCGCTGCTTCACTTCATCTCTTACTGAAGTTCTTAGGGTAAGAGAATTAACTCCTAAGTCAGGGTACAGGTCTCGGATGCATTGTGCATCCAACAGGAGAAGACATGAGGGGATTTTCTTTTCCCAGTGAGTGAAATGCCTGATCCCAATAATCCAGGACAAGGTAGCAATTATATACCCATTTCATTGAAGACTTAAGGGTCCTTTTTTTTGTTTTGTTTTGTTTTGGTTTTGGTTTTTCGAGACAGGGTTTCTCTGTGTAGCTTTGTGCCTTTTCTGGGACTCGCTTGGTAGCCCAGGCTGGCCTCGAACTCACAGAGATCCGCCTGGCTCTGCCTCCCGAGTGCTGGGATTAAAGGCGTGCGCCACCACCACCCGGCCTCTTTTTTTTTTTTTTTTTGGTTTTTCGAGACGGTTTCTCTGTGTAACTTTGCACCTTTCCTGGATCTCACTCTGTAGACCAGATTGGCCTCAAACTCACAAAGATCCACCTGGCCACCACCGCCCAGCGACTTAAGGGTCTTAAACAGGCTTGTGCTCAGGATGGACCAGGAGCTCCCTTTATACTGTCTCTCTTTGATTCTGTTTCTGGGGAAGCTTTTCTTTCCTTTGACTGGAGGGTTGTAGCAAAGGCTATCTTTTTTTTTTTTTATCTTTTATTTTCTAGTTTTGCTAACTATTTGTTACACTGTATTTCCAGGATTAATAATGGCAATGTGTTTAATTACAAAGTAGACTTATTAACATTTTTTAATTGTTTAATTTAATTCCACAGGGCCAGTGAGATTGACTTCAGTTCAATCCCTAGTTTGAAGAAAAAACAAACAAAAAACAACTGCAAAAGCTTGTCTTACTGGAAGTGAATATATTTATCTGATTTATTTAAAGATGTCAAAGAAATTCTAATCTCAGAAATTAAAACTATTAGAAATCAACAAAAATAACATGCCCATAACTTGGGATGTTAACAGGAGGCATGTATGGTGATACTCAATGACAGATCACACATCCTCCTGAGGCTTATGAACAAATCAACACTTTGGTACTGCAAGCATGGTATAAATTACCAGATTCTCGAAGAAAGACAGAGGAACTTTCTAAAATTAGACAGGGCCCTAATGAGACATATCAAGACTGTTTCCCACCTTTCTCAGGGGGCCAATCACCTGGTGGCTGATGGGCAGGCAGGAATGATTATTGTCAAATAACTGGCATATGAGAATGCTAACACTGCATGCCACACTGCCAACTGTCCCTTTCAAAAGAAAGAACACATAAATGATTACATCTGATTCTGTCTTGACATTGGGCCTTTACATACTTAAGGATTACTCCTGCTGTAGCCCTTGAAGGGCAGGTAGCACTCAACTATTAGCAGCCATTTCAACAAGAAATGAGGAATAACAAATGGCCCATCTTTATGTCAAAAGTTTGTTGCTACTGCTTTAAAAAGAGCTAAAAAATTGTTTCTTCTTGCTTTTATTATACATTATATGGATATTTTGCTTTCTGCCAAAAAAAATGCTAAAAGAACTCTTTGCAAAAATAAAAATTGGCCAGGAAGTGGTGGTGCAGCCTTTAATCCCAGCACTCGGGAGGCAGAGCTAGGTGGGTCTCTGTGAGACCAGCCTGGTCTACAGAGCGAGATCCAGCACAGGCACCACAACTAACAGAGAAACCCTGTCTTGGGGAAAAAAAAAAAACACCAAACCCAACAACAAATAAATAAAAACTGGATTAATCTGCCGGGTGGTGGTGGCCAACGCCTTTAATCCCAGCACTTGGGAGGCAGAGCCAGGCTATCTTTGTGAGTTAGAGTCCAGCCTGGTCTACAAAGTGAGATCCAGGACAGGCTCCAGAGCTACACAAGAGAAACCCTGTCTCGAAAAAACAAAAAACAAACAAACAAAAACCCACCTCCCCCAAAAAATTGGATTAATCCTTTAGATTTATATTCCTCAAAAAATTAAAAAAATTTATTAAATACTCTGGATAACTTAACCCTGGCTTTTGTATTTTATGCCCCTGTAAAACACTGAAAACTGACAATGCTCCTGCATACACCGCCAAGCCTTTCAGGAATTTTGCAAACAATTTGATACAACCCATCACGGGCATTCCATAACCCTCAGGGTCAATCTTTTGTGAAAAAGCTAATGGACAGCTTAAACGTTTAAAATAAAGGAGGGGGAGTAAGGTAGTTTGGCTGCTCCTCACAGAATTTATCCTTTTAAACATACATATAATCTAATTTTATTTTATGTATGTATGTCAGTGTTAGGGCGTCAGAAGCCCTGTTGTGAGCTACCATGGTGGTACTAGGAATTGAACCGGGGTCCTCTGGAAGAGTAGCTAGTGCTCTCAACAGCTGAGCCATCTCTCTCCATCCCTTATCTTCTATTTTATTTACTTAAAAAAATTAAAAAAAATTTAAATTTGGGCAAGGATGGCCTCACTGCTGCAGAACGTTTTTTGGGCCCCTCTAAAACATTTCAGGGTCCCAGTCCTTCCTTTGGAGAGATGTTATGTCTGGCCCATGAATGGCCCAGGTACAGCAATTCACTGGAGCCAAAGGCTGTTTGTGTTTTCTCCTCAGGGTGCTGAAAAGTCAGTGTAGATACCTGAAAGACTGACTCAACCTGTGGAAGATGGATGAAGAGCTTCCAAAGCGCCTCCAGAGGCTACACTCGAAGAAAAGGAGGAGAGAGCGGGTGACTGGGAGAACTGAGGAAATCTCAAGGGAAGGGTGTGGCTGCAGAACTCTGTACTTGCTAAGCTGTCTCGCTGAAGGCATCTGCCACTGCGACTGGGTTTACGTACCTGACCCGCCTGCGCTTCACTTTGCTAGCTGGAAAGAGAATAACATCCCTGTTTATGCAAGTAACTCAGATCCTGCTGTCGCTACTGCTGATCAAGTTGTTCCCTAAGCAAAGACGGTCACATGACAATTTGAGTATTGATGTTCAGACCCTGCACGATGAAATACTAATTATTCAGCATTCAAATGAGATGAATTACCCTCCTCCATTGCTGCACAAAACCTAGCAAAGACTTTTGACCATTATTTTGTTAATAGTTATACTGGGAAGCATTACAGCTTTAAGACTGATTTGCTACTCCATGTCTGCTGTAAAGATTGACTTGCATACCCTAAAAATGAAAAATAAAAGAGGGGAAAATGCAGGGAACCATGGATGTGGCCTGGCCTAGCTGCCCTGAGAGGCATGCATCATAGGTTTTCCAGATTAGAGTCCATGGCTCCTGGGGCACTGTGTGCCTATGCCTTCCCTCAGGCAGTGAAGCATTCAGGCTGCTTTGTGTTTCTCTGTATGTTCCCCTAGAAGTCAAGGAAGCTTTGACAGGACAATTGGTCTTGGACATTCATCTTGTGTACTCTGTAAGGTTTGCAAACATCACTGTATCCTGGCAACTGTCACTATATTCTGTTCCTGATAAAGGTATAAAGTCTGATTGCTCTCAATAAAACTGTCACAGGCTCGTTCTTCCTGGATGCCATATCAGGTAACCTGGAAAGTAAGTATGGGTGCTTACAAGAGGAAAACCCACAGGAAGCAGTTCGGTCCTTCTACCACGTGGGTCTCAGGGATCAGAGGTCACAAGACTGGGCAGCCAGCACCTTCACCCGCTGAGCCATCCAATTGGACTTAACATCTACACAGGGTCGATAGCACTTGACTAAATGCAGTGCTACTGTCTGGAGTGCTAAAGGAGTTACTAAGTATTCCCAAGACTGTCCCCCTGGGCAGACAGTTCAGTATTCAACCTCTGATGGCATCTAAGATCTGAGTTGGGGGAAGGGATCCCACCAGCTTAAATAACGGGAGAATCACACCAGGGACCTGGCTGGATTGTTCAGTGGGTAAAAGTGCTTGCTGTACAAATCTGTGATGTGAGTTTGAACCCTGGAAGGAGAGAGCACTGACTACTGCAAGTTATTCTTTTATGTCCACGTGTCTACCATGGCACGTGTGCACCCCACACCCAATAAACACCATCATACTGGCAATGGAGAATAGCTCAGGGGTTAAGAGCATCTTTTGTTCTTGCAGGACCCAGGTTCAATCCCCAGCACGCACATGATGATTCACAGCAGTCTGTAACTCAGGGTATCTGAATTTCCCTTCTGATCTCTGTGTGCACTGCATGCATGGGGTGCACATACATGCAAACAAAACAATTACACACACACACACACATACACACACACACACACACACACACACACACCTTAAAACAAAAACTCATACAATCAGAGATGGTAAAGAAATAGAAGCCAGGCTTTGGTGGCACAGTCTGTCATCCACTGCATACAGAGGCACATAAATGAAAGTCATTTTTTATCACGAGTGTAATTTAAAAATAAATTTAAAAAAAAAAGAAAGGAGGAGGAAGAAAAGAAGAGGAAGAAGAAGGGAAAGGAGAAGGGAAAGAAGAGGAAGAAAAAGAACAAGGAATAAATAATAATAATAATAATAATAATAATAATAATAATAATAAAGAGCTAGTGGAAGGGAAAAAAAGTCGTTTTTTTCAAAGATGACCAGCTCCTTCAAGCTCCTGCAGCTGTGACATCCCCACCATGATGAACTGTAAACAGGAACTGAACTGAAATAAACCCCCTCCCTTAAAAAAAAAAATGAGATCCATGTACTAACCAAAAGGACACACTACCTAAATTAACTGTAGACTATGCAGAATCTTCGAGGACTACGAGGATCAAACAATGCTAAAGTAGTCAGCTGTCAATGAAAATGCGACAAACCCTTACAGGTATGTTTGCGTCTAACATGGCAACAGATTACATGGGTGGGGGGCAGCCGTGGGTGGGGGTGGCTCTGCTCTGAGTCACCTGCTATTTTTCCAGAGGACTCAAGCCAGTTCCCAGCACTCAGACTGGGTGGATCCCAACCACTTGTAATTCCTGCTCCAGGGGATCCATTGCCCTCTTCTGGCTTTCCTGACCAATGCACTCATGCATCACACACACACACCACACACGACTCTTTTAAAACATGACAATCCCAAGAACATGAAAAATTAAACTCAAGAAAACAACAAAAGGAAAAGCTCGTTCTTTGAAAGACCCATGAGATTTGATAAAATTCAACTAGTCAAACTAGAAAGGAGAGAAGGTGCGTGAGAAGGTAAGCGCTTGCAGCCACGCCGGATGACCCGAGTTTAATCCTTGGGACCCACTGTGGAAAGACAGAACTGATTTCTGAATGTCTGACCAACACATGCACTCCATGGCACATGTGCACACATCTACACACACACACACACACACACACACACACACACACACACACACACACTCTGTCTAGCTAACCTCAGTGTGGGCTTTCCCCTTCTATTCCTACACTCCTTCCAATAGTCACATCCTACTTCTATTCATGACTTTATTGCCTTTTGTTGTTGTTGTTGTTTTTCTGTTTCAGTGTAGCTCAGGCTGGCCTCATATTTCCTAAGTAGCTCAGGCTGGCCTTGAGCTCCCAATCTTCGTCCTTCTACTTCCCTAGTAGTGAGATCACAGACATAGGCCAATTGCCTTTTCCCTGTGGTTTTTTTTTTGGGGGGGAGGGGGGGTCAAGGTCTCAGATAGCCCAGGCTGCTCCTGAACTGAATTCTCTGGCCTCTTGCTCCCCAAATGCTGGGTATTCAGAGACCTACTGCCATGCCCGGCTCACTAGGCATGCTTTTCCCTTTTACTTTAACAAACTTTATGTGTACGGGTGTTTGCCTACATGTATGTCTAGGTGGCATGTACATGCTTGGCACCTGCAAAGGCCAGAAGGTGCCACATTCTTTGGGACTGGAATTACAGACAGTTGTGAGCTACCATGTGTCAATGTATATATTTTGAAGGTAAGGTCTCATGTAGGTAAGGCTGGTCTCGAATTCTTTATCTTCCTGCCTTTATTTCCCAGAGCTGGGATCACAGGTCTGGGTCACCACGCCTAGTACCCACATACAAAGGAAGACACGAAGGGGTTGGGGCGATGTAGGAGACTTTCCACATTTAAAGCCATTTTATGATTGCTTTAGCTGCATTAGATACTAACCCTCAAGATAGGAATATTATTTCCTCAGGTCTTGATGGTTTCCTGTGTTCAGTACGGTCTGCTTCTGCAGTTAAGAGGCTTTCCGCTGTGGGATGGTTGCTTAGATACCCGTTTTTTGCAAGAGTTAGAGCTTCCTTACCCCCCTTGCCTTATATCTACCCTGAGATGTTCATGAATAAACGAGACTTGCTCAAAATCCTGTCCTGTCTCCATCTCTCTGTCTCTTGTTTCCCACATTCTCATTCCCCCTCTAGGGTCTCCGTTGACCTACCCGCGGGTCGGGACAGGGCAAGGAGCTGGCTCAGCAGTTAAGAGCATTTACAGTTCTTACAGATCTCAGTACCCATGTCTGATGGCTCACACTGTTTCTAATGCCAGCTCCAGGGGACCTGACACCCCGGGCTGCAGGCACCTGCACTCAGGCACACAGGCACACACACACACACACACACACACACACACACACACACACACACACACAGTCACAATAAAACAAAAAAGAAGCCATGGAAGTATGAGGGGTCAGAGGTTCAGTAGATGAGGGCGGCAATGAGGTATGTGTGTGTCTATAATTATAGGGCAGCAGAGACACCTGAGATGGTAACACAGCACTTTTGCTACTCAATTATGGGGACAGGAGTTTAGACCCCCAAAAAAGCTAGATTCCCCCAAATCAAACAAACAATAAAAAAAGTTTCTCTCCTGAAGGTTGAGAGCTTTAACCCACCCCAGCCTGAGGCCACACAGTCCCTACTTTACAGCCACTCTAAGAACAGAGAGAGGGAAGGTGGCTGGGGCTTCAAAGATTTCAGCCCAGCAGAGAAAGTGTGAGCCCCAGATACTGGCTGTTGGCAAGTGTTTGAGGTCTCAGGGCTGGGCACCTGGGGCTCTAAGGAAGCCCGGAATTTTCTAGGGTTTGGGTATCAGTTTCCTGGTAACTCCATGAGAACTGAAGTTCCCAAGAGGGAGAGCCAAACAGAGAGGGGGAGAGAGAAGAGAGATTAAAGAGATGAAGATTCTAGGCCAAAATGACTGATGATACCAAGGATCATGGAGAGAGGTGACCATACCTTTAATTCCTGGCACCTGGGAGTCAGGGAGGATTCTTTGAGTCCCAGGCCAGCCTGCTCTACAGAGTTCCAGGGCTACATAGTGAGAGGACCCCCCCCACTAGCCCCCCAAATCCTAAGGGGCTGCAGAGATGGCTCAGTGGTTATAAGCACCTGTTGCTTCTCCAGAGGACCTGGGTTCAGTTTCCAGCACCCACAGTGGGCCACTCACAGGATTATGGGGTTTTTGTCCCTTTGAAAGCCCACATCCTACAATTCTTAGCCAACCATGCACCTCCACCAAACCCGGAATATCTGAGAATGTCAGACACAGCTTCAGAAACCCACAGCATTGAGTTCCTACTTGCTGCAAACCTGTGGCCCTACTGAGGCCTTTGATAAACACTTCATGACTCTGTTCTTTCTTCTTGGTTTTTTTTTTTTTTTTTTTTTTTTTTTTGAGACAGAGTTTCTCTGTGGAGCCCTGGCTGTCTTGGAACTTAAATCTGTAGATCAGGCTGGCCTTGAGCTCAGAGACCCACCTGCCTCTGCCTCCTAAATGCTGGGATTAAAGGTGTGCGCCACCACCGATCATGCAACCACTTCCACAGTGGAACACTGTGTGAGGAGTGTTTGGGGGTCCCGGCCACGGCCACTCATGTCTGGATTCAGAATAAACCAGGCCTTTATTCCCCTAAGAGTTGTGTTTTTCCCCCTTAACATGCCCTGTATTATGATTGCTCTCCCTTCTGTTGCTGGGACTGGGTCCCTGTTTCTGTCCATAAGTAGGTCAGGGCCACAGGGTCCTGTCTTCAGACACAGGTAATGAACAGTGCTGGCCAGTCGGGGTTACAGTGGACTCCCATCCCCCACTCCTTTTGTTTGTGGTGTAACAGGGAAAAGAGAAACCTACAGCAGCTGAAGAAAAGTTTTTCCAAGAAGTTGTAAATTTTCTTGGTGGGGACAAAGACTTTTTTTCCCCTCGAGACAAGGTTGCTCTCTGTAGCTGTGGCTGTTCTAGAACTCCCTCTGTAAACCAGACTGACTTCCAATTCCCAGAAATTCGCCTGCCTCTACCTCCGGAGTGCTGGGATTAAAGGCGCGGGCCGCTACCGCCCTGCCAACTTTTTTTGAGTGTTCCGTCTGCATGTGTGCCTGCAGGCCAGAAGAGGGCATCAGCAACCATTACAGATGGTTGTGAGTCACCATGTGGTTGCTGGAAATTGAACTCAGTACCTCTGAGCCATCTCTCCAGCCCCGGAGACAAAAACTTTCTCTCATCCTAGGAACATGGTCTAACCAGGTTTGTGAATATGCACATAAGGAAACGCATCTTTAGAAAAAAAAAAATAGTTAAGTGGCGCACGCCTTTAATCCTGGTGCTCGGGAGGCGGAGGCAGGCAGATATCTGAGAGGCCAGCCTGGTCTAGGGAGCTAGTTCCAGGAGAGGTAGGGCTGCTACACAGAGAAACCCTGTCTCGAAACAAACAAACAAAAACAGTGAGGAGAAAAAGAAAGAAGGAACCTGCGCGATGGTTCAGCTGAAAAGGTGCTTGTTGCCAAACCTGACGACTTGCGCGATCCCCAGAACCCACAACGGTGGAAGGCGAGACCGGACGCTGCCCTCCCCACGGGCCCACCCCTACAAATAAGTGCAATTTAAAACACCAAAAGAACGTATCTAGAAACAGCCCCAAGAGTAAGTCACCCAGAGAGGGCCCTACGTCTCCCTTTCCACTCGAACCCCTTTTCCTGCAGTTCGGCTGCGGGCTCCAGGAAGAGGCCGCAGAGTCGGTCTGCAAACGCTCAGCAAGTTCCGGGAACTTCCGAGCGGCCAACGGCGCGGAGCCCGTGGCCCTCCGCCTCCCCCCGCGTCTCCACGCCGCACTCACCATGGCGCGCTCCCGCTCTCCCTGCGCTCCTCCTGGTGCCACCGCGGACCGTGCGCGTTGCTGCGCTGCCGAGGTGAGCGCCGAACAGGGCGGCACCGGAAGAGCGGCTGCCCGCTGCTGATTGGACGACTCCGCTTACACGCCATCCTGATTGGCTCCAGGGAGTCCCTGCTCCTTGATGGACAGGACCAGTCGCCTCCCGTACAGTCCCGAAACCGGTGCGTTCCAGCGCAGTCCTGCCCAGGCCTGGTTGCTGTCCAGAGCCATTCCACAGCTGGCTCAGATCTGATTGGGCGTGTGCACCGGGCTGAAGGTAGAAACTGGAAAATCTGGAGTTGCAGGCAGGCTAGCCTCGGCTCCATAGTGAGAGGTCAGCCTGGGCCGCAGGAGACCTTGTCTCCAAGAAGGACACAAGAAATCCAGATTTATTCACATAAAATTAGGTGTGATGGCACACACAACTTGTCACCCAGCACTGGGGAGATGGAGGCAGGAGGATTACGAGTTCAAGGCCAGCTAGGGCTACAATGAAACCTGTAGGGTCCAGGGCAATCTGAGGCTTTCTCGGCGGCGCTGATGAAAAGACAAAAGGGAAACACTAGTTTTGTGTTCTTGTCCAGGCGCAGACTTGGCACCTGCCCACCCTACCAGGGCTGTGGTTACTTGTTCCAAGGCCACTGTGTGCTTGCTGTGATGTTCCTGAGATATCCTGTATTCCCTTTGTGTAACACTGCCTGATAAGGCTCCCTGTTAGCAATTAATGGAGGTGACTTGGAAATGTGTGAAAGCAGATAGACATCTCCAGAGGCTGAATTATTCTTTAATCGGAAATGTTGTGGGATATTCACCAAAGAAGATTCCGCAGACATGGGTTTAAGCCAGCAGAATTGAGGAACCTGCCTCAATTTTGAAGACAGGAGCCATTATGCTGTATTTAAAAAAAATAAGTTTCGCAGGGCGGTGGTGGCACACGCCTTTAATCCCTGCACTCGGGAGGCAGAGGCAGGAGGATCTCTGTTAGTTCGAGGCCAGCCTGGGCTACAGAGTGAGATCCAGGAAAGGCGCAAAGCTACAAAGAGAAACTCTGTCCAAAAAAAAAAAAAAAGTTTCTATTGCCAATAAGAGCTGAGTTGCTCTCTGTTTCCTGGAACCCGACCTTCCGCAGCCCATGACCTTGACTTATTTTTGGGACTATCCTGACCCTCCCTGACCCCTCCCTAATCTCATGGTAGGTGACCACGTGATGTTTTAAAGGGTTTTTTTGTTTGTTTGTTTTGTTTTGTTATTGCCTCATTGCCCCTTTGTCTCTCCTTTGTAAAACTACTTGTGATTTTATTCCTTAAAAGGGGCCCAAGAGGTGGGTGGATTTGGGGATGCTCTCTCAAACCTGATTTAGGAAGTAGTCTCTGGTCAGCTCTTGGGTGCACTCCAATAAAAATCAATCTTGCTTCAAATTTGGTTGAAATTATAGTGGTCTTATTCATTTACCTATCTATCTATCTATCTATCTATCTATCTATCTATCTATCTATCTATCTATTTATTTATCGGAGCTGAGGACCAAACCCAGGGCCTTGCACTTCCTAGGCAAACGCTCTACCACAGAGCTAAATCCCTAACCCCATGTAGTGGTCTTATTCTTAAAGTTGGGATTAACAAAATGTCTTTATTAGCCAGCTGGTGACTATACTTGATGTTTGGGATCCCAGTGTAGCCCCCAACCTTTCTCAGGATGAACTTTTTTAAAAAAAATTTTTTTGTTTATTTGTATTTTATGTACATTGGTATTCTGCCTGCATGTCTTTGTGAGGGAGTCAGATCCCCCGGAACAGGAGTTACAGACAGGTGTAAACTGCCATGTGGGTGCTGGGAATTGAACCTGGATCCTCTTGAAGAGCAGCCAGTGCTCTTAACTGCTGAACCATCTCTCCAGCCTCAGGGTGAACTTTTAAGCACAAAACATATGCTGGGTTGACATACTTCAGTTAAGAACAGTTAGTCAGGGGTTGGGGTTTCATGGTCTGAATGGCACTTCCATCAGGGAGTTAGCTGTACTAAGGTCTGGGGCCTTGTCATGAGAACAGCTGAAGGGCAGCCATTTATCCTGAGTTTTGAGACCCAGTGTGTGTTGTGTGTGTGTGTGTGTGTGTGTGTGTGTGTGTGTGTGTGTGTGTGTGTGTGTCTTGGGGTTTTACAAGTGGAAAGGGAGGTTGAGGATGAAGAGTCTGTCACTTCCCCTGCAGTCTGGGAGAGGTGGATACCCGCAGGTTTCATTTGTGGATCCCCTTATCAGAAGCTCCCACAGGTGATGTCTGTCAGGTCCACTTGAGGCATTTAGGTCTTTAACATTTCATTCCAGACCCTGGCAACAGATAAGATGAGGCAATGAATTCTCTCCCTGGCTACTTCCTATTGAAGAGGGACAGCCTGAAGGTTGTCTCCAGGATCTAAGGGGGCCTAGGTCGGGCTGACTTCATGTAGTAGGAAGACAGCTTTAACTTGATTGGCTGGGCTCTGGTGGATCCTGAAATTGCCATCACGCTCTCCTAGAGCAGCTTCTGAAAAATAATCTTTAGGGGGTTATGCTGGAGACCAGCTCTGGTGGGGTTCAGGTCCCACAGAAGATGTATGGAGTTGGGGGATGGGGAGAGGGCTATGACCGACAGGATCTGAGGGTGAATAAGTATGGCTGCCTGCGCAGTTTATTGGAAAAAGAATACACCTTTTATACTCTGTCGTTGCACATAGAATTAAACGGGACAAGGGCCAGTGAGCTGGGGTGTATGTGGCTTGTGATCAGGGATCCGGGAGGCTAGCATTGACCTTGACAAGTTAATAGGCACCAGTCATATGTTAATGGAAGGGCCACAAGTTCCTCTTGCCAGAGATAAGAATGTCTTTTTTTTTTTTTTTTTTCAGCAAGCAAGAACTTTCTTTAAGCCCCTGAGAGAATGGGGGGCTTTGTCTAAATGCCTGACCACTTTCTTGGGGAATCATACACTCCATTATAGATTCTTGTATGGCTTAGTTTATCCAAATAACTAAAGCTTAAAAGTGAGTAAATGCCAAATGCCAGAGACGGCATACAAATGCCTGACGTGCTGCCAGCAAAAACTGGAGATGAGGGACCCAAGATTGTGGACCTCCAACCCTCCTCTCGTTCCCCTCCAGATCTTCTGCTTTGCATGCCTCTAGAGGGCCAAGGCACAAGTGCCTACATGTCCCAAGGTCATGATTTATGGCATGCACATGTCACATTCTCCTCCATATAATGACTTCTTGTAATGCTAATCTTTTTCTTCTATCTGATCTTCATGTTCTGTGTTCCTAGACCAAGGGTACTTTCTGTGAAATGGGATGGGAATGAAACAAATTTCAGGGGAAATTATCAGAGATGATCACCCAGGCTGGGGTCATGCAGTTATGCATGTCATGAGAAAGGACCTGCAGCCTGGGGAAGCTTTTCAGGCTTGGATAAAAGATACTGAATGTGTGGTCAACTATAGCACATGGTATGATGTGTATCAGCGCACTAGACTCAATTTGGCCATGATGAATAATTCAGTTTCTGAGGCTATTCCAAGGGCATGGTGTAAAACTTGAGACCCTAAGGGGTATTGGCTGAAGACTGTGGATGGAATAACATATAGATGGGATGACAAAGGAGAAGTGTGGGAACCTAGAATAGGAGGAAAATGGTGGCCTCCACCAAGAAAGGGAGATGGCAACTTTAATCCAGATATTTTGATTCCTCCTGAAGGAGTGTGGAGAAAATGTGGCAATGGTTGGAGTGATTGCAGCAAGTTTTATTGGGTTCCTAGATTGATTTTTTTGTTGTTGTTGTTTTTGGTTTTTTTGGAGCTGAGGCTCAAACCCATGGCCTTGCGCTTGCTAGGCAAGCGCTCTACCTCTGAGCTAAATCCCCAACAGGGTTCCTAGATTGAAAAGAGCTGCCAGGAAAGGTGAGCTCCTTTCATGGAAGTTTTGAAAATTGGCTCAGGTCTTCCTTGGAACTGTTGGGATAAGAAGGACAAAGCTGCTGACCTGCAGGGACGGATTTCTTGCCTGAGGTCATTGTGGCCCACCAGTCATGGGGCTTGGTGTTTGCAGAGGGCTGAGGAGGAACTTATGCAGCTGCAGAGGTCTTGAGGTCAGAGCAGGCTGTGTGAAAAGGAAATGACTGTCTGCTACATTCACCACTGTTCTTATTTTTATCCTTTTTTTTTTTTTTATGAAATTGCATGTTGCTAGCCTTTGGGTCAAATGCTCAGAAGACTGTATAATCATTAAAGAATAAAAATAGGTTGTGCTTGCTCTGGCATTAAGCCTGGGATAGTTTCTGTGTTTAATCAAAGATGATGAAGAATATATTGGTGATTTTTCTAAGAATAACCTTTGGAATTATGAGACTACTCCGTATTGGGTGATTTCCCCTTTCCTTTCTGTTTCCCCTTGCTCATGATTGAAAGACCCTAGCCCTTCAGGCTTACACCCCCAAGCCTCAGGAAGAAAGAAACTTCAAGCACCAGGAAATGAGAAACTAAAAGTCTAGTTCCCAGGGCAACCTGACTCAGCCACTACTCAATCACCCCTGTAACAATATAACAATATAAAGAGATTTCTATTAAGAGGTGTGCTCAACTGTGACTGGGAAAGTTGCAAATGTTCCAGGGAAGACCATCGTGACCTGTATGTACTCCCACCCTGATACCCCCCTTGAGGTTTCAAGAAAAATGTGCACACTGACGTAACTGTATCCCCCTCTATGATCACTCTGTAACCAGACAATGATTTTATGAAATTAGCTTCTAGAAATAAATCAATCGAAATGACATTGTATGGGAATTGTAATCTTGTGGGTTTTGTGGGTTTTTCCTTTGAAAGCCCTTATGGGGCTGCAGTAAGATGCGACTCTTGTTCTTTGGAGCAGAGTTTGCCCATCTGTACAGATGTTTCTTTAATAAAATCCTCGTGCTGTTGCATCAACTGGACTGGAGTCTGGGTTCTTGGGGCGCCCACCTGAGACCCTAAATTTTGGGGTCCAACAATGATAATAAAAGACTGAGGTTACCATGGCAGAAGCAGAGGCTGTAGCAAAGAAGCTACTTAGCAACTGCAGAAGCCTGAAGTGACCTGTCAACTTGCATGAGCACTGTCTCTGAGTCGTTATTATGCCTTCCTGGTATACTGTCCTTCTGACGCCCGAAACTGCTAAGGCTGGTCCCCGGCACATCTGGACTGAGGGCATCAGTTAACCTCTCTGCCTCATCAGCTCTTAGAAAACCTTAAAGACATTTCACAATGTGGGGGCCCAAAACAGCTTGACCGAACAGCTGCCATGACAGGCTTAGAGGCCCATACACAGCTTCTGTGATAGGCTTACCGGCAGACAACACCCAGACCCAGGGAAAGCCATAAGCTGATGATTTAATCTTGAAAGTTTTTGGGAATTGATTATGTAAAACCCAAGCTTTACATGCCTTGCTGCAAATAATGGTTTCATTATTAGAAGGATAAATAAAAGAGGTCATAAGAAAGGACCTGCAGCCTGGGGAAGCTTTTCAGGCTTGGATAAAAGGTACTGAATGTGTGGTCAACTATAGCACATGGTATGATGTGTATCAGTGCACTGGACTCAATTTGGCCATGATGAATAATTCAGTTTCTGAGGCTATTCCAAGGGCATGGCATCAAACTTGAGACCCTAGCCGGGCGGTGGTGGCGCACGCCTTTAATCCCAGCACTCGGGAGGCAGAGCCAGGCGGATCTCTGTGAGTTCGAGGCCAGCCTGGGCTACCAAGTGAGTTCCAGGAAAAGGCGCAAAGCTACACAGAGAAACCCTGTCTCGAAAAACCAAAAAAAAAAAAAAAAAAAAAAAACTTGAGACCCTAAGGGGTGTTGGCTGAAGACTGTGCATGGAGTAACATATAGATGGGATGACAAAGGAGAAGTGTGGGAACCTAGAATAGGAGGAAAATGGTGACCTCCACCAAGAAAGGGAGATGGCAACTTTAATCCAGATATTTTGATTCCTCCTGAAGGAGTGTGGAGACAATGTGACATCTTAGGGGAAGTACCTAACATCCCAAACATTCCAGCCGTTAGATAAGGTTAGATAAGATGGCCAGATGTCCCTGAATCTAGCACACACCTATTTCCATTTTACAGATACCCCTAGACAAATGTCAGCCAATCAGGGTACTGAACCCCGGAAATCCCCCTCACCCCAACCTCTGCTATGATAAAAACCTCCTCTGAGCTCAAGGCTCTCTGCTATCATTGCTGCATCAGACAGACAGAGAGAGAGACCAAACTTGGAGCTTGAAAATAAAGGCTCTTTGCTTTTACATATGGGATTTGGTCTCCGTGGTGGTCTTTTGGGGGTCCCCAAGATCTGGGCATAACATAATCATCTTAACATCCCTTAACATCCATTCTTCCACTGCTGGGTACTCCAAAATTAAAGGAAGCTAGATCTCAGTATGGCTAAAGATGGGATTCGTGTCCTCCTCCACAAAAAGTGACGCTCCTTACCAGCAAGTCCTAACTGGCTTAAGATGAGGCTCAAAGATGCAGGGACCAGACAAAAATCCAATGACAAGCCTCCTCCTATGTGTGGCCTTCTTGTCCCTCCCACTCTGGCTCCTTCCCTTGAGTGCTCCTTTTCCTTACTAACCATCTTTTTAAACCATCTTTTAGATGTTTTACCTACTGGACCTATGTCCCTTAAAGTAATGAGACTTGCCCCTAGACCCAAATAGGAATGTACCATGCAAGCTACCATGGGCATGGAAGGAAAAAGTGGCAGAAGGCTTGGGGAACATTATGATGTAATCTTGAAAGTTTTTGGGAACTGATTATGTAAAACCCAAGCTTTACATGCCTTGCTGCAAATAATGGTTTCATTATTAGGATAAATCAAAGAGGTCCTCTCTTAGAGAGCCTGAGAGAGAGAGTGTATAATCAACACATCCCTGTAAAGGCATCCGAAACCAAAGGGAAATAGTCCGCTCAGAAGTCAGCAAAACTTTCAGTATTAACAGCAAAGAAATGGGAAATTTCTGTCAGTTGAAGAGAATATCTCAAAGCCTTTCTTAAGGAGGTGGGATATGTGTAAAAAATGAAACTTTTTCACAATTTTTAAACAGGTGTTGCTATTGGTTCCACCCAGAAGAGAAGACGATTTTAATATTTTTTTTTTCTCGAGACAGGGTTTCTCTGTGTAGCTTTGCGCCTTTCCTATATCTCGCTTTGTAGCCCAGGCTGGCCTCAAACTCACAAAGATCTGCCTGGCTCTGCCTCCCGAGTGCTGGGATTAAAGGCATGCACCACCACCGCCTGGCCTATTTTAATTTATAAGACATGGATGCAAATACTGAACTCTCTAAAGAGAGCTCATCAAAGAGGGGAAATATTCCCGTTGCTGTTTGGTCCCCTTGCACTTTAATTTCCGATGCTTTTAAGCACCATTCCAGACTGAGGCCAAAAGCTTGTCTAATTAGGCTATGACTGATGGTGAGTTAGAGAAAAAAGGCTATGGAAATAGACAAAAACAAATCCAGGTATTTGACAGTTGACACAGCCAGCGCTTAGACTTCTGCCCTCACTACGTAAACTCGGCATGTTAGAACTCAGAGTCGCTTAGGTTCTGATATCTTTTATGATGAGCAGGAGGAGGAAGGCATTAAGAAAAAAAAAATTCCTCTTTAGAAGAAGAGATTGTTATTTCCAAAAATCAATGTAAAAAAAAGAAAAGCTATTCAGATGGGTGAGGGTCTAGTTGATGAGGTTCTTCATGATTGATCTCCTGCATGTAATCCCAAGTTTTCTAAGCCTTTTTCTTTTTTCTTTCTTTTTTTTCTTTTTTTCTTTTTTTTTCCCCAGAGCTGAGGACCAAACCCAGGGCCTTGCGCTTGCTAGGCAAGCGCTCTACCACTGAGCTAAATCCCCAACCCCTAAGCCTTTTTCTTAAAAAGAGGGATTGATATGAGGCTCAAAGAAGGCAGGATTTTCCATATGTTCCATAGATAATTTGTTTCAATTCCCTATAACTCAAATTGGACCTAATGATGAATTCCTATGTGGAGCTTTCAATTTTACTCATACTTCTATTGCCTTTAAGACAATAAAGGACCTTAAACAAGCAGTAGTTACTTGTGGAATGCATTCCACTTATGTTAAAAGAATTTTACAAGGACTCACCACTAAATACCAATTAATCCCATATGATTGGAAAGTTTTAACTAGGACCAGTATAGAAGCTGGATTTAATTGTAGTTCAGAACATGGTGACAAGATAAAGCTAATGCTATGGCAAAAAAAAAAAAATCAAGAAAATTATATTACTATGACTGCAGACCAAATCAGGGGATTCCCTGTTGACATTTGGTAGGTTGTTATACCCAGATCATGACACCAAAGGGACCACAGAAGACCGTGGATATCCAGAATGCAACAGCAAGGTTTATTCTATAGATACAAGTCTAGACAGGGAACTCATTCCTGCACCCAATACAGTGAGGCAAGGAGGAGTTGCTCTTGCTTTGTGAGCCTAGCTTTTTAAAGGCAAAAACCACAAGCCCTTCAAGGCGGTTGGGGGGATGGGGGTATTGCAAGGGTACAACTCAGATTGGTTTATTTTTATTTTTGCTCTTTTAATTGGGTGAGGGTATGTAACCTTTGAATTTACTGGTTGGGGGTTACAATTATCATTTTGGGGGGCAGTCTGGCACAAGTCCCAGGCTTTGTCCTTGAGCTGCCATGGGGGCTGGCTGGCCTAGCATGTACTGACAATGGGGACTGGCTCAGTAGTCCAGGCTCTGTCCTTGACTCATGCACATAACTCTAAGTTGGTGAGGGGTCCCAGACAGTAAACATCTGGCTGAACTTTGAGCAGTCAGAGTACATGCAGAAAGGGAGCTACTGCAAGGGCTATGTCTTTTGTTCATGGTCCTCCCAGAAACTGCTTGCTCAAGTCTCAGGAAACTGAAATTGAGGCCTGATCTCTGAGAGAAGACTGAGTAGCCTGTTATGGCATCTACTTGGTCCTTTCAAGGTGACTCCCCACCCTGGGACACCCTTGGCAGTCAGTCTGCTGTGTTGGTGAGTGAGAGCATGGTGGCTGGTTGTTGCTTGTCTGATTATTATTTCTGTTTGTATTTATTTGGGTAAGGCAAGCCCCTCTCTGGACTCCCTCAAAATGGTAGTTGTCTTGTGTTGTGTTTGTCTATATATTTAAGTTTTGTTGTAGTTCTGTCTCCCAGCTCTCTCCTTGCTCAGTCTTTGTCCCTTTTCTTGATTCAGTGAAGCCTGCTGTTTAAGTCCTGCTAAATCTCTTATCTCTGAGCTTTCTTAGTTCTCTGTTTGTTCTGATCCCTTCCTCTGGTCACTTGATTCCATTTTTCAGGGATTCAGATGACTTTGGGGGCATGAATAATATTGTTTTATGCTGTTCTTCATTACTAAAAAGCTGGCTCTGGTGTTGTATTATGGCTCTTCCTCTCCTGATCCAATCATGCTTGTTTAAAAGTTTCCTCAAATCTCTGTCCTGGGTCACAAGGCCATTTGACTCTAAGGTAGAAAGACAGAACAAATAGAATAGCCCAGGAAAAGACATTATGTGCTTTAAAACAATCAAAACAGACTATTCCTAAAATAGAAATTACTGTTGCAGAGCCAACATCGGTCTGCACCAGGTCTTCTATGTATATATTATAACCTCCAGTTTAGCATTTTTATGGGACTCTGGAGTGTGTGAACAAGTGGGTCTCTGATTCTTGTGCCTTCTCTTGGGCTCTTTTCCTTCTGTTGGGTTGCCTGATCCAGCCTTGATGTGATGGTTTTTGTTATTTTATTTTGTCTTGTTTGGTTGTTATCTTTTAGAAGTCTGTTATTTTCTAATGAGAGACAGAAAAAGAGTGGATGTAGAGGGGAGGTTAGGTGGAGAGGAACTGGGAGGAGTAAAGGGAGGGGAAACTGTAATCAGGATATATTGTATAAGAAAAGAATGTTTTTAATAAAAAAAAAAACCCTGAAAGATAGTGACTAGTAAACCTAGTTTGCTGTTGGAGGAGATTTACTTGTGTTGATTGCTCCGAGACCACCACCAATAGAGATGACCTTGGTTTGGAGGGCAAAATCCATGTTCAGCTGACTGGAATGGGCCATTGAGTTTCCTGGCTGACTAAGAAGAGAAAGAGAGGCACAGAGGGAGGAAGAGGTGGGGCCAAGGGGTTGAAGACTCCCTTGGATCCAGGAAGTATAGAGGGAGGATCATGTTTCGGTTCCTCAATAAATGACAAAAAACCCTAAGGGTTTGTTTCCATTTGTACAAATAAAAACAAAAAGATTGAATGTCTATGCTCACTCTATCATAAAGTGAAACTTTATTCAGAGTTCATTTGAGATCCCCAAATATTTGAGACCCTTGTATAGATTTCTACATTATTGCTCAGAAGTCAAAGATGAAGAAGGCATAACCTCTTGCATCCAATCAGAGGCCAATACTAAATTTAAAATTCTTGGATGTATGATGTCCAGAGACCAGCTTCCCTGGGGCATACATTATGTTTTCCCACGTTACCTTTTATATTTAGAAATGGGGTGCTCACAGGAAATGCTGGAGGCATAGTCACAGGATTCTGATGGAACACAAACATGGTAAAACAGATTCATTTTGGTATTGTAAAATTTAGCATATGTCAAATTGTTGGATATGCATCCCTACACATTCACATTAATTATGTTGATTAGTGTCATGTTGCTATTCTTTCCATTCACTTGATTTCAGAGTGCTAATGAAAACTTGGTTGAAGGTCCAGTGTGGTTCTGAGAAAGTGGTCAACAACCATAGGTATCATCCTAAATGTTAAGTTATATCTTGTCAAATTCCATCATTGGCTTTGGCTTCTCTATTTCCTCTTTATAAATACCCATGAAGTGGATCTTCTAGGAATTGAAGTACTATGAAAATGGTGCCCATTTTTTTCAATTAATGAGTTACATTATAAAGACAGGAAATATTAGTGATTTGGAATTAAAAAAAAAACAATAAATTGCTTACCTCATACTCTTTTTCTTAGTTTTAACTCTCTAAGCCAGTGATCCTAACCTTCCTAATGCTGCAACCTTTTAATACAGTTTCTCATATTATGGTAACCCCCAACCATAATATTATTTTGTTGCTACTTCATAACTGTAATTTTGCTACTGTTATGAATTGTGATGTAAATGTGGCACTGCTCTAAAACTTTTCCTAAAATACAAACTTACCTCAAGATTTGTACATTTATTAGATATAGTTAAAGTTCTGTAACAAAAAGTTAACTTAAAACTTCTTAGTCCTATTGAGCCCCCTACTTATCATTGTATCTCCTTTTTAAACTAATAAGGCAAACACAGGATCTTTGGAAAATTAATGAAAATTGGCAGATAGCTTCAAGTGATTACATATGAAAAACTAGTGATCAGTATCCACAACACAAGCCTTTTCCATTTTAACATGAACAGATGTTATTATTTACACCCTTGTTAAGCACAGACCTCTTGATCAAACACTAACTTTCTAGACTGATGCTAATAAATTTGAAATTGCTGGATGTTCTGACAGAAAAGAGATTTCCAAAGTACTGAGGGGTTGGTGTGGCATGGGGGGATTACCCTCCTTCTCCATGTGGAAAGAGGAACTACTCAAGAACATCCATGAAAACTAATGTCAGCATTGGATAACATTTGGAACTGAAAAGGGAACATATGAAAAAATACTTCTAATAATTACTGTTTTCTCTTTTATGAAAAATTTATCATGTGTTCATCTTCCTTATTTGTTTATGATTGGAGAAACTACATGGAATTGATCTGAAGGACATGTGACTTGTTCCTATATATATATATATATATATATATATATATATATATATATATATATATATATATATATATATATTTAAATGCTTGCACACCTTTTAATTTGAGCTCCCAGAGCATTTATATACTCTGAACCTGGATTGGTGTTTGGATGCCTGTAGAGATGGATCAAGCCTTGGAAGAATCTCCCTCCATGTCTATGTTTTATCATATATTGGATCAAATGAAAAAAAGGACTAAAATATGATTGGACTATTATTGCCACTGTATTGGGAATTGTTACCATTACTGCCATTGCTGCTACTGCTGGACTAGTCCTGCATCAAAGCATGCAAATTGTACATTGCAGTTAAAGATGACACTCTGATTCAGAAAAATTATGGAACACTCAAGACAGTATGCTTCATGTTGAAGTCACTGATTTGGAGTCAGCTGTGGTTATGATAGGTGATCAAGTTGTTAGCTTACAAAGACAATGATGAGCTGGGTGGTGGTGGTGCATGCCTGTAGTCCCTGCACTCAAGAGGCAGAGACAGGCAAATATCTGAGTATGAGGCTAGCCTGGTCTACAAAGGAAACTCTAGGACAACCAAGGATAACCAGAGAAACACTATCTCAAAAAACCAAACCAAACAAACAAACAAACAAACAAACAAAAATCCAAAGACAATTATCATTAAGATGTGATTAGAGACATCAGAACTGGTGAGTGATCCACCTGCCAGCCAAACTGTACCCCTTCCTGGATTCTGTCCCCCTTGACCCTTTTTCAAGCCCATGCCACCCCAGCTTGTCCCTGGCCCTACTGCTTCTAGGCCTGCTCCTAATCCCAGTGGACTTCTGTCACTGAGGCACAGACCACACCAGACACAACTGGTGAGTGATCCTTCTGTCCCATGGCCCACCCCTTCCCATCTTAGCACCTGTACCAACTGCTGGGCCCTTCCCCCAAACCCAGAGGAATCCCACTGCTCTGGTGCAGCCCTCACCAGTCAAGGAGCTGGTGAGTGACCCATCTGCCAGCTGGACTGCTGCAACCCCTGAATTCTGCTCTACCAAGAGACACCCAAACCCTCCCACCTCATCATACCCCTATGACCAACCATTTCCCAGAACTCCAGCAGACTCCACAGGCCCAGACATAGTGATGATTTTAAAATGATAAGGCGGCACTGGTTACCAGCGCTGAAAGGTCATGAGGCATGATAAAACCCAGTATCAGAGCTTTATTAGGAGGAAGGGGCGGGGGAGACCCAGGCCTGAGGAGAAGCATGTGCAGAGAACAGAGAGAGGGAGAGAGATGGAGATGGGGGGCAGAGAGAACAGAATAGAGAGGAGAAGGAGGGGGTCTGTGTTTGGCTTTTTAAGGCACAGGTGGGCTTATGAAGCTTTGCCAGGCATGCACTGATTGTGTCACCATGCTGCATGCACATAGTCAACAACAGCACACACTGATGACTTAAGACACAAGACCCTTTGCTTAGCTCCTGAACTGTGCATGTGTGGTCATGCAGCTGGAGCACGGCAGAATCCCAACACATAGTCCAAACCAGTTGGAAAAACAGTGCCAGCAGCTCTACTAGAGGCCAGGCTGGTCCTAAGTACCTTAGAAAAAGACTCAGGCTTTATTGAAGGGCAGGCTGTATCTAGAGAACCAAGAAGACTTCAACTTTACCAGCGACCAGACCAGATCAAAGGACCCCCAAGACCCCAGCAGAGACACCCTACTGGACCTGAAGACTCACCAGCCACCTTTGGCCACTTGGCCAGAAGATCAGAGGAAACAGAAACCAAGGAACAAAACACCTGTCCACCAGAGACAAACATAGTAATCAACACCTTGACCTATAATCATCCTAGATGCCTAAAGGCCAGTATAAGAAGCCAATCAATAGCAGAAAGGGCAATATGTCACCCCCAGAGCCCAGCTATCTTATGACAGCAAGACCTGAATATTCAAATGCAGCTGAAGCATAAGAAAATGACCTTATGAAGATGATAGAGGTCCTTAAAGAGGAAATGAAAAAAATTCCTCGAAGAAATCAAGGAAAAGACAAACAAAAAATTAGGGGAAATAAATAAATCTCTTAAAGAATGTCAAGAAAACCAGGGGAAAAAACAAACAGGTGATGGAAACAAATAAAAGTCTTCAAACCTGAAAATCGAAATAGAAGCAATAAAGAAAACACAAACAAGGGAATTCTGGAAATAGAAAATCTTGGTAAGCAACAGGAACTACAGATGCAAGAATCACCAACAGAATATAAGAGATGGAAAAGAGAATCTCAGGAGTTGAAGATATGATAGAGTAAATAAATTCATCGGTCAAAGAAAGTGTTAAATCTAGGAAATCTGAGACACTATGAAAAAACCAAACCTAAGAATAACAGGAATAGAAGAAGGAGAAGAATCCCAGCTCCAAGGCCCAGGAAATATGTTCAACAGAATAATAAAATAAAAATTTCAACAGAATAATAAAATAAAAATTTCCCAATCTAAAGAACAACGTACCTATAAAGATACAAGAAGCTCACAGAACACTACATAGACTGGACCAGAAAAAAGTCCCCTTGCCACATAATAATCAAAACACTGCTGGGCGGTGGTAGTGCATGCCTTTAATCCCAGCACTCAGGAGGCAGAGCCAGGCAGATCTCTGTGAGTTTGAGGCTAGCCTGGTCTACAGAGCTAGTCCAGGACAGGCTCCAAAGCTACAGTGAAACCCTGTCTCAAAAAAACAAACAAACAGAAAAAAAATCAAAACACTAACATACAGATCAAAGAAAGAATATTAAGGGGCTGGAGAGATGGCTCAGAGGTTAAGAGCATTGGCTGTTCTTCCAGAGGTCCTGAGTTCAATTCCCAGCAACCACATGGTGGCTCATAACCATCTGTAGTGAGATCTGGCTCCCTCTTTTGGCCTGAAGGGATATACGCAAGCAGAACACTGTATACATAATAAATAATTTTTTTTTAAAAAAAAAGGAAGAATATTAAAAGCTACAAAGGAAAAAGGCCAAGTAGTATATAAAGGCAGACCTATTAGAATCACACCTGACTTCTCAATGGAAACTCTAAAATCCAGAAGGGTCTGGTCTGATGTCTTGCAGAGTTTAAGAGAACACAGATGCCAGCCCAGACTACTACACCCAGCAAAACTTTCAATCACCATAGATGGGGAAAACAACGTATTTCATGACAAAGTCAAATTTAATCAATATCTATCCACAAATACAGCCCTAAAGAAGGTATTAGAAGGAAAACTCCAACCAGGGAAATTAGCTACACAAATGAAAACCCAGGCAATAGATAACCCAATGCCAGTAAAACCCAAAGAAGGGAAGTACACACACACCACCACCACCACCACCACCACCACCAAGAACAACAACAACAACAACAACAACAGCAAAACAACAACAATAACAGGAAATAACAATCACTGGTCATTAGTATCCCTCCATATCAATGGACTCATTTTGGCAATAAAAAGACATAGACCAACAGAATGGATATGAAAAGTGGATCCATCCTTCTGCAGCATACAAGAAACACACCTCAACATCAAAGAGAGACATTACCACAGAGTAAAGGGTTGGAAAAAGATTTTCCAACCAAACATACCTAAGAAGCAAGCTGGTATAGCTATCCTAATATCTAACAAAATAGTCTTCAAACCACAATTAATCAAAAAATGATGGAGATTTCATATTCATTAAAGGACAAATCCACCAAGATCATGTCTCAATTCTGAACATTTATGCCCCAAATACAAGGGCACCCACATTTGTAAAATAAACATTACTAAAGCTTAAATCACATATTAAGCACCACACATTAATAATAGGAGACTTCAATACCCGACTGTCACCAATGGACAGGTCATCCAGAAAGAAACTAAACAGAGAAATAAAAGAACTAACAGAAGTTATGACTCAAATGGACCTAACAGATATTCACGGAACATTTTACTCAAACACCAAAAACTATACGTTCTTCCAATCACTTCATGGAACCTTTTCTAAAACTGACCACAAGCAAGTCTTAATGATATAAAAATAATTAGAATAACTCCCTGTATCTTATCAGATCACCATGGATTAAAGTTGAATTTCAATAGCAAGAGAAACAACAGAAAGCCTACAAACTCATGGAAACTGAATAAGTCTCAACTGAATTACCACTGGGTCAAGGAAGAAATAAAGTAATTAAAAACTTCCTATAATTCAATGAAAATGAATGCACAACACACCCAAACTTATGGGACACAATGAAAGTGGTCCTTAGTGCTAATTCAAAGTACTAAGTGCCTGCATAAAGAATTTGGAGAAATCTCATACTAGCAACTTAATGGCACACCTAAAAGCTCTAGAAGAAAAAAAGCAAACATACTCCAAGAGGAGTAAATGGCAAGAAATAATCAAACTGAGGGCTGAAGTCAATAAAATAGGAACAAAGAGAACAATGCAAAGAATCAATGAAACAAAGAGTTGGTTCTTTGAGAAAATCTGCAAGATAGACAAATGCCTATCCAAACTGAATAAAAAGCAGAAAGAATATCCAAGTTACTAAAATCAGAATGAAAAGGGACAAATAACAATAGACACTGAGGAAACCCAGACAATCATTAGGTCATACTTCAAAAAACTGTACTCCACAAAATTGGAAAACCTAAAAGAAATGGACAAATTTCTTGATAGATACCACATACCAAAATTAAATTGAGACCAGATAAACTATTTAAATAGACCTATAACCCCTAAGGAAAAGAATCAGTCATTAAAAGTCTCCCAACTATAAAAAGCCCAGGGCCAGATGGTTTCAGCACAGAATTATACCAGATTTTCAAAGAAGAGCTAATACCTATACTCCTCAAAATATTCCACAAAATAGAAACAGAAGGAACATTGCAAAATTCTTTTTATGAGGCCACAGTCACTCTGATACCCAAACCACACAAAGATGCAACCAAGAAAGAGAATTACAGAACAATTTCCTTTATGAACATTAATGCAAAAAAACTCAATAAAATGCTGGCAAACCAAATCCAAATTGAAAAGATCATCATCAAATAGGCTTCATCCCAGGGATGCAAGGATGGTTTGACATACGAAAATCTGTCAATGTAATCTACCATATAAACCACTGAAAAGAAAAAAAAGAGATCATCTTATTAGATGCTGAAAAAGCCTTTGACAAAGCCCAACATCCCATCATGATAAAAGTCTTGGAGAGGCCGGGTGGTGGTGGTGCACGCCTTAAGTCCCAGCACTTGGGAGGCAGAGCCAGGCGGATCTCTGTGAGTTCGAGGCCAGCCTGGTCTCCAAAGCGAGTTCCAGGAAAGGCGCAAAACTACACAGAGAAACCCTGTCTCGAAAAACAAAAAAAAAACAAGAAAAACAAAAAAAAAGTCTTGGAGAGATCAAGGATACAAGGAATATTCCTAAATATAATAAAAGCAATATACAGCAAGGCAACAGCCAATATCAGATTTAATGGAGAGAAACTCAAAGCAATTCCACTAAAACCAGGAACAAGACAAGGCTGTCCATTCTCTCCATATCAATTCAATATAGTACTTGAAGTTCTAGCTAGAGCAATAAGACAACAAAAGGAAATCGAGAGAATACAAATTGGAAAAGAAGAAGTCAAGGTATCACTATTTGCAGATGACATGAGAGTATACATAAGAGACCAGAGAAATTCTGCCAGGGAAGTCCTACAGCTGATAAACACCTTTAGTGAAGTGGCTGGATACAATATTAACTAAAAAAATCAGTAGCACTCTTATCAATGAAAAGGCTGAGAAAGAAATCAGGGAAACAACAACCTTCATAATAGCCACAAATAATATAAAGTATCTTGGGGTAACTCTAACTAAGCAAGTGAAAGGCCTGTATGACAAGAACTTCAAGTCTTTGAACAAAGAAATTGGAGTAGATATCAGAAGATGGAAAGATCTCCCATGATCACAGGTTGGTAGGATTAACATAGTAAAAATGGCTGTCTTACCAAACCTACAGATTCACCATAAAATTTCAACATAATTTTTTTTTTCAAGACAGGGTTTCTTTGTGTAGCCCTGACTGTCCTGGAACTAACTCTGTAGATAGGCTGGTCTTGAACTCACAGAGATCTGCCTGTCTCTGCCTTCCAAGTGCTAGGATTAAAGGTGTGTGCCACCACCACCTGGCTCAACATAATTCTTTACAGATCTTGAAAGAATAATACTCAACTACATACGGAAAGACAAAAAACAAAACAAAAAAAAAACCCCAGGATAGCTAAACCAATCCTGTACAATAAAAGAACTTCCGGCGGTATCACCATCCCTGATCTCAAGCTCTACTAAAGAGTTATAGTAATAAAAATGGCATGGTATTGGCACAGAAACAGCCACATGGATCAATGGAATTGAATTGATGATCCAGACATAAATATATAGATCTATAGACACCTGATAGTTGACAAATAAACCAAAATTATACAATGGAAAAAAGAAAGCATTTTCAACAAATGGTGCTGGCATAACTGAATGTTGGCATGTAGAAGAATGCAAACAGATCCATATTTATCACCCTGAGCAAAACTCAAGTCCAAGAGGATAAAAAACCTCAACATAAATCCAGTTATACTGAACTTGATAGAAGAGAAAATGGGAAATAGCTTTGAATTCACTGGCACAGGAGACAACTTCCTAAATAGCACAGACTAGCACAGACACTAAGATTGACAGTAAATGGTACTTCATGAAACTGAAAAGCTCTGTAAGGCAAAGGACATTGTCAATAGACCAAAATGGCAGCCTACAGAATGGGAAAAGATCTTCACCAACCCCCCATTCAACAGAGGGATGATCTCCAAAATATATAAAGAACTCAAGAAACTAGACATCACAAAACCAAATAATCCAATTAAAAATGTGGTGCAGGGGCTGGGCAACACTGGCGCATGCCTTTAATCCCAGCACTCGGGAGGCAGAGCTAGGCAGATCTCTGTGAGTTGGAGGCCAGCTTAGTCTACAGAGTGAGATCCAGGACAGGCACCAAAACTACACAGAGAAACCCTGTCTTGAAAAACAAAAACAGAACAAAACAAAACAAAATGTGGTACAGACTTAAACAGAGAATTCTCAACAGAAGAATCTCAAATGGCAGAGAAACACTTAAAGAAATGTTCAACATCCTTAGCCTCCAGGGAAGTGCAAATCAAAATGACTCTGAAATTGCATCTTACACCTGACAGAATGACTAAGATCAAAACCACTGAGGACAGCTTATGTTTGAGAGCATGTGGAATAAGGGTATCACTCCTCCACTGCTGGTGGGAGCATAAACTTGTACAGCTACTATACATGATTTCAGGTTTGAGTCTTTATCAGGTAAGTAGGAATTAAGTTTTTGTATTCTGGATGTTTATAACAAATATTGATCCTTTAACCTCTCTGAGATGTGCTCAAACATCTAAAGTGTTTAAGTTTTCTGCAATGAACCATGACTACACCTAACAGCAACCTTTGAAGTCTCCAAAAGGATGGGCCCCACAACAATTCCCCCAGAACTATGATAATACCACTAAGCTCACAAACACCACCCAAAGATCAGCTTTGTACAAACTGCAAACTGCTCAGGACAAATTTGAGGTGACTAGCTGAGATGATCCAGCATCACAGACTACTCTAGCCAGGACCTGAACAAGCCCTGCACTTTCTCATTACACAGAGACTAGATAACAAATGATACAGCTACCCCTCCCAGGATTTGACAATTAACTCCAAGTTTTCTTTTCAGGACCCCTAAAGATGCCATTACCCCCAGACATCAGGAAGTAAACTTAAGAACATGCCACCCCCATTTCCAGGAGGTGGGGTCAGTGGTTTTCTGTCTTTCAATGGGTCATGAGTATTTGTCATCATTTAGGGTGTTAGGTTATAAGTTGTTATTGGTAATGGTCAGGAAAAAAGATGAACAAGGAGTTTAGGTTCAAGATTCTTGTTTTAAAAAGAACAAAAGGGGATATAGATATGATAAGATAGAAGGGTAGATTATTGAATCTACTCTAAAAGAAACGGGGGATATAGAAATAAAATAAAAAGGTGGATTATTGAATCTACTTTTAAACCAAAAAAAGCAACTACTATATTTAAATATTTTACATTGACATGGATCTTTGTATACTGATACAAATTTGAAATTGATTTTGTTAGAACATACTGTACATCCATTTCTACTCTTGCTCAAGGTACTGTACCTATACAACTCATTTAACAATGTCCTTAAAAGTTATTATTACCAACTATTTAGAATAATAAGGAAATGCATGTTAGTAATTATTCACCTATTACAATTGAACTTGTAGTCATGTTAGGTATGTTTTCAAGGTGAAACAAGAGATATATTTTAGATAGACAGGTCACCTTCAAACACTTCGGAGATCTACAGACTATGGCATTTAACGCTTTAATAACATAGGTTTTTTTTATGATAATGAGATGTCTGCTCCTGGCAGCACCAATCTACTTTAGAGATGATGGACATCAAAGAAACTCCATATGGAGTTTGCTTTCTTTGTGGCAAAAGTTAGCCACTGTGTAAGAAAATGTCCTTGCCTTGACTGCTGACAATATGCTGTCCAAAATGGACAAGCAGGATGCAAAATAAAGGACTGCTGAACTTTGCCAAGACAAGGTAGGACAGCCCTTCAGAATATCCTGTTTTACAGAACTCTGTCAGATATGCTAGGCCTGTAGGCCAAAGATGGATGCCCCAATGTTACAGATGAATCTTTGGTGACTGTCCAGGCAGTCAAATGTTTCTGTCATTTTTCACATTTTTTGGAAGTTGCTTGCTTGCACTTCCTGCCTACTCAGGTAATATTTCCGTTTTGGGTCTTGGATGGAGTTGAAGACTTTATTATTATAGTTATAATTTTCCTTGTTACTAGATTCAGAAAAGAAATTCATTAAAGAGGTATAAAGTGTATAAAGATAGACATCAAAAGATAGTTTGGGGTTGGTAATACAAGTTAGGATAGGAAGTGAATTGGGTATAGCACTTTGGATTCACCAAAATAGGATAGATAATGGAGTCTTTTCTCTGAATTTGCCAAATGTTTATGGACTAGACATTGTTGATGTATTTATTGCCTCTATATATTGTATATAGTTATTGAACTTATTGTATATAGTTTTTCTTATATTAGTTATAACCTTTTTTATTTTAGACAAAAAGGGAGAAAAGTGGTGATATTTTGTTTGTGCTCTAACAAATAAAGCTTGCCTGGAGATTAGAATGTAGATCCAACCACTAGAGGCCAGGCGGTGGTGGCACACACATTTAATCCCATTACTTGGGATCTCATGCCTTTGCTGCCAGTAATTGGGAGGCATATGCCTTTAATCCCAGTACTTGGGAGGAGGAGGAAGCAGGAAGTGATATGGTTGGTCAGAGAGAGGAAGTGATAAGGCAAGATGGAGACAGGAGCCCTTTCAGTCTGAGGATTCTTAGAGATAAGAAGTCTTTCTAGTGGCTGGCTGTTCTGCTTCTCTGATCTTTCAGCTTTCACCCTGATATCTGACTCCAGGTTTTTATTGTTAAGACCAATTAGAATTCACACTACACACATCTTTGCATCATTAAAACAAATGATTCACAGTAGAAACAAATGTAACACATCTCAAAATAATATTCAACAAACACAGTGTGAATCCTTTCTTGGTATCAATGAGAACTGGATAAACGAAGGCATCAAATATTGCATACAAACCTTGGGTTTCTTACCAGTGTCAGCTATTATTTGAAAGGAATCAGAGCAACTGAAATGTGGAAATCACATTTATTATACTAAGAGAGTCTATTTTCACTATGAGTCTTTTCATGTTTGTGAATGCTACTGTAACGACCAAAGGTTTTCCCACAATGCTTACAAACATAAGGTTTTTCTCCTGTGTGTACTACATCATGACTACGAAGGGAACTAGAAAAAGTGAAGGCTTTCCCACACTGCTTACATGAGTAAGGTTTCTCTCCAGTGTGACTTCTTTGATGTATGTGAACGTAACTGGACTGGGCGAAGGCTTTCCCACAATGCTTACATACATAGAGTTTTTCTCCTGTGTGAACTACAACATGACTTTGAAGGGAACTGGAAAAAGTGAAGGCTCTCCCACATTGCTTACATGAGTAAGGTTTCTCTCCAGTGTGACTTCTTTGATGTATGTGAAGGTAACTGGATTGAGCGAAGGCTTTCCCACAATGCTTACATATATAGGGTTTTTCTCCTGTGTGACTTCTTTCATGTATTTGAAGGTATCTGGATTGAGTGAAGGCTTTCCCACATTGCTTACACACATAGGGTTTCTGTCCTGTGTGACTTCTTTCATGTATTTGAAGGTATCTGGATTGAGTGAAGGCTTTCCCACAATGCTTACATACATAGGGTTTCTCTCCAGTGTGACTTCTCTCATGTACTTGAACATCACTGTGTCTCTTAAAAGATTTCCCACACTGTTTACATTCATGCTTTCTCTCTCTAGTGTGAATCCTTTTATGATTTTGAAGAGAACTGAGATTCCTAAAGGTTTTATCACACTGTTTACAGACATAGGATTTCTCTCTCATATGAATTTGTTCATGCTTCTGAAAGCTTTGGGGAGAACAGAAAGCCTCCCCACATTCCTTATGGCTTCCCACCATGTTCTTTATACATATGAGTTATGCATCTAGTCTGATATCTGAGGGACACATTTAGGGATGAAGGACCAATGAAGTCTTCACACCCAGGGCCTTCACATGGCTTTTCTCCAGTTTTTTGGTTCACCACAGGATCTGGAATCTCTTTGAAGATTTCTTCCCAATGACTACCTTCATAGTCACAGAGCCTCTCTACCACTTGACATCTGCAACAAAAGTAAAGCACATTACAAAATAATTTTACATTATGTCAGGAAAAGCGTAAGCTTTATATCCTGTATAAATTGTGTACAATGATACAGTGAAAGCTCAGTAAGATGGTTTAATTAGTAATAGTCTAAGCAGTGATAATCATGTGGAGTTTCTATGTAATTTTTCCAAAGTTAACTCTATTGCAAACATTGAAAAATCTGTTACATTTAAATATACCTTAAGCGTTCCTCATCTAAAACACAAAGGACAGATGTGTTAGATTTTAAAATATTAGACATACATGAGACCTAAATGCAAACATTCATTTAAGTTTCAAATATACCTTGCATCCAAAACATAAAGGTAACGTCATATAATCTCTTTAATAATTTTGTGTATGAAACAAAGTTTGTATATATTAAAACATCAGAAAGTGTTATGTGTGGTATCATGTTTATACGCAACAGATTCATGTTTAAATTTTTGAATTATAAATGCTCAGTCTGTAGGTGTATTCAAAGATATTTTGAAAACAAATCAGTTTGAAGCTTGGCTTACTTTGCTGTGTTTGTTTGAAATATTTTCTACAATTCCAGGTTTTCTGAGCAGCATTAGTTTTTCTCGTGAGTGCAAATTACCTCAGATTTCCCCTGGGATTCTTGTACTCATTTTCAGTGTTCTGTTCTCCCAATTTCTGTCCTAAAAGTAGACCCAGGAAACCCATTATTATGAGTTATTATGCAAAATTATGATTCAAGTTCTTGTTACACTGTGGTCACAAAGTTTATTCATCTAAGTATTCCATTTTCATATCCCAAGTCATAGAACAACAATGATTGGCAGTAGACATTGTGTGAACAAATTATATACCTCTTACCTATAGCATGCAGGTTCCTGATGGTTTCTCTCATCACAGCTCTGTAGAGATTTTTCTGTAAAGGATTCAGCAAAGTCCACTCCTCCAGGGTGAACTTCACAGCCACATCCTCAAAGGTCACTGACCCCTAAAACATATCACATATGTTTTCAGGAGAAAGGGTGAGATTGACAGTATTGGGGACCTATACTCAATTCACAGGAAATTCTCATGTTACTGGAAATTCTGACATTTATTCTGTGAATTGATTATTATATTCTGACCACTATCACACAATTTTTCTGGTGCTGCATTTGAACACTCCCTTGAAGAAATAACAGAACAGTGACATCTGGTGAGTTGTGATATGTTGTTGGGTCATTCCTAAGGTTTCATTGCATAGCGCTGGTCTGCAGCATGTACTACTCAGTGTACACAACAGTTACTGTCAGAAGTTTAGAGGCTTCAAATTCATTAAATGTAGGTGTTTACACAGTTCCATCTCCTTTACTTGTGTTTAGATGACAGGCTTCATCAGTATAGCTGCCAAAGGAGCTTAATTTGCCAAAACACTTCTTGTATTTGTTTACTAGCTTCCACTCTAAAAGTTGGTGCCTTTTTAGACACTCAGTAGAAAAAGCCTCCTTGGTCAGCCCCCTAATCTTCCTGGGTACCATGTCTAATAAGCTTCTTCTATAGACACATTTTCACACCTGCTGTCACAACTTGTCACTTGAGAAATATATAATTTCTATGATTACACTAACCAACAACATTTGGGAGCATGAACATAGTATACAATAGTTCAAATGAATTAAATGATACATAAGATTAAAGAAAGATAAGTGTTCTATAGTACAATAGTATAATTATCATTGACAATAATTTAATGCATATTTCAAAATGCAGCAGAAAATTTGACTTTCTGGAGAGATGGCTCAACACTTTTTTTTTTTGGCTAGGCAAGCGCTCTACCACTGCGCTAAATCCCCAGTCCCTCCCCACCCCCTTTTTTTTTTTTTTGAGAATTTGACTTTCTAATACAATGGAATGCTGTGTTATGCACCACATACACAGAAAATAGATTGATGATAGAACAGGTACTGTGGTATGGTGGCAGAATTGAAGAACACTTTAATATCTATGGGGCAAGGACAAACTGGTATCTAATTGGGTACTGTTTTATATTTATCTATATTTCATGTCCAGGAATCAACTTACTATATAATTAAATGAAAACAATAAAACTCTAATGCTTTGAAAAATCAGTCAAATCTTTAGAATGCAACAAAGAATTTTTCTTTTCTTTCTTTCTTTCTTTTTTTTTTTTTTTTTTTCGACAGGGTTTCTCTGTGTAGTTTTTTGGTTCCTGTCCTGGATCTCACTCTATAGACCAGGCTAGCCTGGAAATCACAGAGATCTGCCTGGCTCTGCCTCCCAAGTGCTGGAATTAAAGGCGTGGGCCACCACCGCCGGCTTAACAGAGAATTTTTCTTCTCATAAAAAAGAAGTTGTGTTAGTGTATGTCTTTAATCCCAGAACCTGGGAGGCAGAGGCAGGGCGACTCAGTGAGTTCAAGGTCATAGCCTGGTCTACATAGGAAATTTCAAGCTAGTCAGGGCCATATAATGATATCTTGGAGAGAGCAAGTCAGTGAGAAAGTGAGGATGGGGATGAATGAATCGAGGAGAGCAGTGGCGTTGGATGTAGGATGGTCACAGAGCTGGATGGAGCTCGCCTGTGGCTTTGGGAACTAGCACTCTGGACTGACTGCAATTCTGGTCAGCTAGCATGATCCCTCCCAGACATAATTTCCATGCTGAAGAAAAGAAAGTGATCCACGTCCCAGGCCATGATGTATCCTTGGATAGAGTGATCATGGCAGATGATGCTAAGATTTGGCAGTAGTGAGGTCTATATGGGTCAAGAAAGCTGTGGCCAAGGCTGTTCAGCAGCAAGTAAAATCTTTGTGACTCGGAAGCCTCAGTGGTTAAGAGTGCTCGCTGAGCAAGGGTGAGGACCTGCATTCTCAAGAGCACCCAAGTAGAAGCTAGGCGTCGTCACAGGTGACTGTAAACCCAGCACTGTGGGGCAGGGACAGGAGGATCGCCGGAGCTTGTCAGCCTAGCCATGGGTTCGGTGAGAGACCCTGTCTCACAGGAATAAGGTGAACCTTGACAAAACAAGCCACCAGATGTCCTGCTCTGGCCTCGTGCATGCCAGGACGTAAAGTCTCTCACAAAAGGACTGTCCCTTAAACCCCTAAACCTCCAACTCGGCTTCACACCATCCAGCCTCGAAATTCTTTTCTGTGGTGAAGCCCCGACTCCTGCTTTTGTCTGACTGGAGGTCGCCAAGTGGAAAGGGCACTCACCCTTCAGGACCGGGAGGCGGCAGAGCTAAGCCGCGCCTCCGCCCCTCCGTGGGACGCCGTGGGAGTCCCGGGCGCGGCTGCGCAGAGGCTCCGTCGGGGGGCGGGACCCAAGGGGCTGGCACAGCCCTGCCCGCCCGCCTCGCTCACCCGACGCTCACCATGTCTGCGCCCGGGGCTGCCGCGGCCCCACGGAGGCTCCTGGGCTAGCGGGGCTAGCGTTCACACGGCCAGGAGGCTCAGCCCCTTGGGACTCACACGGCCCACAGCAGTGAGGATGGAGGCGCCAGGAAGAAAGATGGCGGGTGAGGCGCTTTCGCTCAGCCCACCGGCGCTGCTGATTGGGCCGCTCACACAACCCGCGTACATCTTCGTCTGCACCGGCAGTTTCCTGTCCTATGGATCTCAAGACGGCTCCTAGGGATAGACGTCACACAGTCTAGGAAGCTAAACCGACCCGGACTCCCTCAGTTGGTTGCTGAGAGCCGCCAGGAAGAAAGATGGCAGACAAGGCCCTGCCTCTCGGCACTCCTGATTGGAGAGTTCGTACCTGCCGCTTCTGCGGCCGTCATTGCTGGTGCCCACAGATTCAGTCTCGGAGCCCTGAGTGACAGGATGTTATCCTCCCAACTCTGACAGCACCTCTTCCTCTCCTGTCAACAACCCTAATGAAACTCAGAGAGACACACAAAGACATGATAGATGAAAGGAGTCAAGGAGAGAGGGAGAGGGACAAGAGGGGGGTCTGTGTATGCGATATAAACAAGGTACATTATGTACATGAATGAAAATGTTACCATGAAATATTACGTATAATTAATGTATGCTAATGGAAACGTTATAAACGATACATTCCAGCAGTTAAGAAGTAAAAAGCTGCAGCAGTCCTTCAACAAAGGAAAGCTGACACATAAATAAATCCTTTTCAGGTTTATTATGAAGTGCCTCAAGCCATGATCCGTCCTCGAGGTGGAAGGGAAGGCACTAGACAGAGACGGGGAGGTGAGGGAGCGAGGGGCAGGCAGAGGCTGACAGACTGACCTTGAGAAGGGGAGGCGAGGTCAGAAGAGCTTCAGAGAGCAGCCTTCACCCCTGAGCTATCATCCTGAGTTGTCTCAGATTACTCTCCAGAACAAATTAAAAGTCTGATTTTTTTAAAAAAATAACCTTTTAGTGGACAGGATCTTTCATATCGTGTGATTTGGTTCAGCATAGTGTACATGACAAGGGAGCATGGAGCCAGGTACTATAGAGAACTGTCAAGTCACAGCACACTGCTTCTTAACTCTGTCCAAGAGAGAACTGCAGAGGGGCTATGGGATCAGGCCTAAAGAAGCAGGCTACTGCAAATCAGCCACAGTATCTCGGGTTCTTCTCTCTTGTCTCAAACTGGCCCATCTCAGGGCCAGGGTCTTAGGCCTCAAAGAAATACAGGACAAATGGTTAACCTAGGTGCCTATTAAAATATCAAAGCAGACACTGGCTGAAGTCAATGGTGGGTGGGACCAACCTAGATAGAGACTGCCTAGGTGTTGACACACCAGAGAAGAGGAAACCTTGATTGAAGAATTGCTGCCATCATACAATGGGTATGTATATGCATCATTTCCTTGCTAAATGATGTAGAAGGGCTCAGTCTACCACTGTGGGTACTACTATGTCTAGGCAGCTTTCCTGTCTTTAAAATCCAGAGAATCGAAAAAAAATTCTTTGCATATATGCATATATGCCTGCACACTTGTGGGTGCACAGAGGCCAGAGAACATCATTCTCTATCACTCTCCATCTTATTCTCTTGAGATAAGGTCTCACTGAACCCAGAGTTAGGCTGGCAGACAGGAAGCCACAGCCATACTCTGTGTCTGTCCCTCTCTGCTGAGATTACCAGTTAACAAGGACTATTGGGGTCAAGCCCCAGCTAGCCCTTTCCCAGGGTCTGGGCAAGGATCTACCACCAGCTGAGAATCTAATCTTAGGAATATTGAATGAATCTACACACACCAAGCTCTTTCAGTCCATTCATTTTATTCTTCTAAGTCAATTCTCAGTCTACAACTTTTCTCTCATACATTTCTGTGCTGTTCTTTGTTCTACCTTGAGTCTCTAAAGTTTCCAGGTTTTATACACATACAATCAGCAATTCTCTGGCCAAAGCAAGGCCACAAGGCTTGAATTCTTTCAGGGTCATAAAAGTAGATAAGATCGAAAAAAACAAAACAAAACAAAACAAAAAAAAAAAAAAAAAGTAGATAAGAGTTTACACCAGGCAGTGATTGTCAGGCTTTCTTATGACTCGAGGGGTGACTTGTAAAAGCCTCAGTGAACTCTTAAAGGGAATGGGGTCAAAAGATGGAGAGAGACCTTAAATCAATAGGGAAATCTAAGAAGGGAAAAAGGGGAATCTGTGTGTAATACTGCACTCCTAAGTGTGGTTAGATAATAAACTGAGTAGTAAACCAAGGTGAAAGTACAAGGAGTTAGGAATTGGTTAGTGTGAGCTTAGCCTGGAGCAGCACTTTCCTGTCTCTAGGAAGGGTGAGCCCAGGGCACGCTTGTTACCTGTCTATCTAAAGGCTGTGAATCAACAAATGTCCTTGGGTGTCTGAGAATGTTTCAAATGAGGTACTTTTGCCTGGACACTTAACACTGACCAAATGCCTGCCAATGAAGATAACTGCAGAAAGGCAGACCTCTCAGTTTTACATTGGAGAGAGGAACAAAGACCTGGTTGTGGCAAACAGGTTTTGACTGTGTGACTGTTTTCATACACAGCTGGGGGAATGTTATCCAAACACCCGAAATGTATAGGGGAAGTTGTGCCCAATAAATGATCAATCATACTGTTAGAAGTTCTTGGGAAAAGAATCAGATGGGAAGGGTACAATAGCACACAAGAAATTCACTGTAGGAAACAGCTAATACAGTATCACCAAAACTCAAGTTTTGGCTTTAACTTCCAACAGAACCCTTGGCTCTGATGGGTTAGCCTTGTCAGTGCCAGCTGAGTTCCTACTTCATATTTCTGTGACTTGCAGCAATCAGTGTTCTGTGGCTAAGCTCAGCTTTTTATGTGGGTGCTGGGGACTCAAACTCAGGTCAGTATAAGTGTACAGCAAGCACTCTTACTCACTGTGCCATTTCCCCAGCCAAGATGATGTTCATGCATAAACAGTATGTTTATACTCAAGGCCAATGTGAACTGACTATAACATTAAAAGATGACTAATTGATGACACATTTGCTAAAACACATAACAAGATTTATCACCTGCTCCTGTATTTATGTGTACCAATGCCAAGGACACAAGCTGACATATTAGGCCAGCAGTGAAAGCTTCTTTACACAGTGAGTTTCCATGAAGACTGACATGCACCTTAGCATGATGTCACCTGCTAATGCCTACTTTTCTTTAGAGCTCCGAGTTGGTGTTTCAATCTTGGTTCACCAGCTTTCTTGTCTCACAAAAATGGAAGCATTCATATTTGCAAATAGTATGTTCTTACATATATCTACATGATCTGTGCTCATTTCTATGTTCCTACTTTACAAAGCTGTCAAGCAAGAGATGTTTGAAAATTACTATGAAAGGCATAATATCGGGGACTATGGGGGTCCAGCCCCTCGATAGTCCCCTCCCAGGGTCCGGGAAGAATCTACAACCAGCTGATAATTAATCTTTGATGAGAAGAAATGAATCTATGTACACGAAACTCCTTAGTCCATATACTTTATTATTCTGTGACAGTTACAAGCTTATATTCTGCTCTCATATTTAGGTCTTTTCTTGCCTGATTTCTCTCTACACTTGTCCGCGGTCCCCTCTGGGTTCTATCTTAATTCCTTCATCTTGTTCTGCCCCTTCTAGGTTCTCATCCATCTTGTTCCTTCCCATATCATCTTTTCTCCCATCTCCTTCTCTCTCCTCATCTCGTTCTTCCTCACCTTGTTGTTCCCCAACTGGCTCATCATCCTCATCTTCCATCTCATTCCTCTAGTACTCTCTTCTAGCCCTTCAATCTAGCTCTTCCCCATCTCAGTTTGTTCCTTTCAAGTTCTTACCCGTCTAGTTCTTCCATTCTCTTTTCTCCTTTCTGACCCCCCCCCCCCCCCCCCCCCCCCCCCCCCCCCCCCCCCCCCCCCCCCGTGCCCTGGAAGTCCTGGTATATAAAGCCAGGCTTCCAGGGTCAAACGGAGGGGTGATAAGAATCACATTGAGAGGCAATAACCATTAATTATCATTTGCAAACCCAAAGGGAAGTGACCAATGGGGAAATTCAGGTAATATCTAAGAAGAGGGCTCCTATGTGCTCAACTATAATCTTAAACGTGATTGGTAGAAAATGTTAAGAATCTATAAGTTGCTAGGTCAATGGGAGAAAATAAAACTGCCTTCTTTTTTCCTGTGGCTCCTATCTGTCCTAGCTCTCTGCCGTTTTTCTTCAGGGTGGGGGAAAGTGTGCTCAGTCGCTAGGCAACCTGTGTACAGCTGGATGCCTCTGGTGATAGTTAAAGGGAGATCTGGAACTGGAGGTAAGGTTTGGGAAAGGAGGAAGTAAGGCTTAATTGGCACATCCACCAGGCCTTCTCAAACAGGTAGCCTGGATGGTTAAGTCTGTTCTTAGAGAATACAGAGATATCTCTGATAAAGTACTCTCCTCTATCTGGGGATGGACCTGGCCGGATGCTGCTAATGATGATAATTACAGGGAGGCTTGAACTGGGGTTCTGGCTGAGCATTGCTGTCAGGGCAGAAGGTTATCTAAATATTCCTAGAAGTGGTTAGGTAAGGAGTTAGCGGTCTATAAAGTTAGTAAGGCTGTAAGAAAGGAGGGTCTGAGCTGAATTGCACCTGACCTAGGTAGTGTCTCCTTGTGGAATTTACCTTAAATCAGGAGACTTGCATGTAGACTGTTATTACTGCTAGTCCTTGAAAGTGGCCAAGGGAGATATCTGATTCCAGAGAAAGCCTTTCCTGAGGCTGTTCTCCAAATACCTGGAATGTGTATGTCCAGAGAGTGATCAGTCCACACTGTTAGCCCTTCTTAGGGAAAAGTCAATTGGGAAAACTATGAAGGCACACATGATTTTCATAACAGAAGACAGCTGATATATAACAAGCCAAGTAACACCAAAAACTCCTTGGGATTTGGCTTCCTCTGGAGGAATTTCCTGATTCCTCCAGGTAGTGACTTTGCCATAACCAGCTGAGTTCTTATGATATATTCCTGCGGCCTGCAGCAGCATAACTTCTGTGCAGTGAGAGCTTTACTGTAATACTGGGCTCTTCATGCACTTTCCTAGGTTTCTACACTGGCAATTTACCTGAACATATCGCTTTCTTAGTGCTTTAGTCAGGGTTCTCTAGAGAAACAGAACCAGGGGATGATTATTATTAGCCTAGCTCTTGGTTCAAGGAAAGACTTTTTTTTTTTATTCAAAGGCAAAGCATGATACAGCAGGACATCTTCCTCTGGTCTCCAAAGGTGCACAGGCACACACATCTGCAATACACCTATGCACTCACCACATCCACAATGCTTACACACACTACACATGCACAAAATAATAAACTTAAAATAAAAAAAAGATCTTTCTGATAAACAAATCAAATATGGTATGTAGATAGATTTATTACAGCAATCCATTACATTCGTTGTGACTAATGACTTGGTCCTGGTTATCTCTGGCCAGAGCATACTTAAACCAGTGGGATATATCTTTTGATAAGAGAAGTAAAGGGAAAATTATGATAAAAAACTATAACATAAATATAAATATAAAAAGAGCATTAGTTAGTAGGATTCTACTACATAAAGACATTTCACCAGTATTTTGACAATGACTATAACATGAAAGGAAAAATTTGAAAAATTGTAAAGTTGATCTCTTTTTGATGATTATTTTGCAGATATATTGTCCATATATGAAAAATAACATGTGTCAATGTATACACTGTTGAAAACAGTTAAAATATAAAATATGTACAGAAATCTTATTTGGAGAAAATATTAAAAGTGAAAAATAGTTAAATCTACTTTAAAGTCATTTGTTCTGAATTTATATACATATATGACCTATGACAAGAGCCTAGTAGGAAAATCATAAGTATTAATAACCTTTCATATTTGTGAGCACTGAGCTTGCATGTGTGGAAGCTAGAGGACAACATCAGGTAAATCTCTCCTACCTCTCTGCCTTATGTGCTTGAGACATGGCCTTGCACTAATCTTAGAGCTTGTTTTCATCTAGACTAGTTGGCCAGCAAGCTCCAGTAATCTTCCTGAACCCCTACTTTCAATGCTGGGGATACAGGCATGTTTAGTCATAGCTGGCTTTTGGCATTAGTGCTGGGGATCTGGCCTAGGTCCTGAAGCTTTTCCATTGAGCCATTTTCAGAGCCCCAATTTAAAATTTTTTACAAGTCCATTAGCAAAATTATTTTAAAACTACATAAAAATTATGACTGCTCACATATTAGAAAGACATTTCAATTCAACATTTAAAATTAAAAGCAGAAAAAGTTATTAACTGAATTTACTAATACTGAAACTACAGATTAAGCACATGCAACTGTTTAAGTAAACCTTAGCAAATAATTTCAATGAAACATTGATTTTCAAGAAAAAAAATTAAAGCACAGTTTAGATCTACTTAAGAATGTGACACTGACAAACATTTATAAACATTAGAACATTTCCTCTAAAGGGTGTAATTTCTAAAGCATTCCATAAATTATTTTATGCCAGGCTCTTCACATTAGTTATGTTAATAGAATCCTACTACATCAGCCTTTGACACATGCTACAAATGACAATTCTACTTACATTTACAAGTTTTGACTGTGTATATGCTGGCCAACTGAAGACTTACAGATTTCTTCTAATCAAGGTTCTTGATACAATGTGTCCTTTTGTGTGTGTGGTGTGCATACATGTGAGGATGAGTGTTCATATGTGTGTGGCTGCACACTGTACTTGCATGTAGAGGCCAGAGGTTGATGTTAACGTTGGATATCTTCCTTAATCACTCTCCACTTTACTTTTTGAGAGATCTCTCACTGAATCTGAATAGACTTGAGTAGACTAGTTAACCAGCAAGCTCAGGGATCTCTTGTCTTTGCCTCCCTAGCACTGGAATTACAGGCATGTGTCACCATGTCTGGCTTTTATATGGGTGCTAAGGATTTAAACTCAGGATCTCATGCTTCTGTGGTAGGCACTATACAGATTGAGCCATCTCCCCATCCTCCTAGTGTTTTGGTTTTTTTTGAGAACTGAACAGAGACAAGTAGAGATAATCCCACATGCTTTACATTGATACACATTAAATTCATTATGCCATCATGCTTACTAGAAAGAGTTTGTAACAATGGGGCTCTCCTTTACTCTATATTTAGAGATATTCTCCAATGTGTCTCCATTCATGTTTTTGAAGGGAACCACAACATGTTAAGGCTTATTCACATTGTTTACAACCATATAGTTTGTTTTTTATTTTGGTTGTTGTTAATGAGATTAAAACTTATTCAAAGAGAAGGTCTTCCAATGTAGCTTACACACAGTGCATCTTTTCATGGTATCGAAGAGAACCATGAGTACTGTAGGATTTCCCACATTGTTTACATACATAGGGTTTCTCTCCAGTGTGAATTCTTTCATGGCATCGAAGGGAACTGTGATCAGTGAAGGCTTTCCCACAGAACTTACATACATATGGTTTCTCTCCCCTGTGGATTCTTTCATGGCGTTGAAGAGAACTATGATAAGTGAATGCTGTCCCACATAACTTACATACATAGGGTTTCTCTGCACTGTGAATATTTTCATGGCAACGAAGAGAACTGTGATACATAAAGGCTTTTCCACACTGTTTGCATACATAGGGTTTCTCTCCGGTGTGAGTCCTTTCATGGCAATGAAGGGAACTATGAAATGTGAAGGCTTTTCCACACACCCTGCACAAACAAGGTTTCAATCCGCTGTGAATTCGTTCATGTTTTTTCAATGCGCTGCTCAACACAAAGGCTTTCCCACATTGCTTACACCCATAGGATTTCTCTCCACTATGAATCTGTTCATGGTATCTAAGAGCATTGTGATGCATGAAGTTTTTCCCACATTGCTTGCATGCATAGGGCTTCTCTCCACTATGAATTCTTTCATGGCATTTAAGAGAACCTTGACGACTGAATGCTTTCCCACATAGCTTACATACATAAGGTTTCTCTCCACTATGAATCCTTTCATGACATTGAAGAGAACTGCAATCAATGAAGGCTTTCCCACATACCTTACATTCATAGGGTTTCACTCCAGTATGAATTCGCTCATGTCTTCGCAAGGCACTAGAACAAGTGAATGCTTTTCCACATTGCTTGTATATATAGGGTTTCTCTAAACTGTGAATCTTTTCATGGCATTGAAGGGAATTGTGATCACTGAAGGCTATCCCACATTGATTACATATGTATTTTATTCCATCATTAGTTTGTTCATGACTTTCAACCTTACTCAAACAAGGAAAGACTTTCAGAAATTGCTTGCATTCATAGGGTTTCTCTCCACTATGAGTCCTTTCATGGCGGCGAAGGCCACTGGAATAAGTGAAGGTTTTGCCACATTGCTTACATGTATAAAGCTGTTCTCCATTATGTGTCTTTTCGTGTGTCAAGAAAGAACTGGAAGAGTGAAAGGCTTTACCACATACTTTACATATATATGGCCCATGTCCATTATGTGTTATGTGCTGTTGAATATCAGCAAGAGTCAAAAAGTCTTTTCCACTCTGCTTTAAAACACAAGGATTTTCTGTAGCATGCATTCTTTCAGGGACCTGAACATTACTGTGTCTACTAAAACCTTCCTCGGTTTGCTTACATTCATAAGTTTTCTCTTCCACATGAGTCTTTACGTGTTCCAGAAAGCACTGAGGAGAACTAAAGACTTTCTCACATTCCTTATATATGGCTGGTTTCTCTGCATATTCTTGATTCTCACATAGTTTGTATACAGTCTGAACTGAAATGGGAAGAATTTTTCTTAAACTTTCATAGTCATCTTCAAGGGTCTTGTCTTCTTGTTTTTTTGCTGGAATGTAGATCCAGAAAAATCACTTTGAGTTAATACAACACTATAGAAAAGTATTAGATTCTAAGTAGGTTTCTGGTACAACATGACCATGACTGGTTTATTCATCAAAATTTCCGTGTCTGTACAAATAATGGAGCTGCATTGATAAGTAAAAATACATTTTTCTCATGGACTAAACAAGGCAATGATTTCACTCTTACCTATGGCAGCCAGGTTCCTGAAGGTTTCCTGCATCACATCTTTGTGCAACCTCTTTTGGGAAGAATTCAGTAAAGCCCACTCCTCTGAAGTGAAATTCACAGCCACATCCTCAAAGGATAAAGACTCCTGAAAAATGACATTATTTTCAAGAGGAAGAGTGAGACACGTTGGAGATATCTACTCAATGCACATGATGTTTATAGAATGTTGTGTTGTCTAAATGTTAAATCTATGTAATGCTCATCACTGTTCTGGTCAATGCGCTCACTTTTTTTTTTGTTTGTTTTTGTTTTTGTTTTTTGAGACAGGGTTTCTCTGTGTAGCTTTGCGCCTTTCCTGGTACGCACTCTGTAGCCCAGGCTGGCCTCGAACTCACAGAGATCCACCTGGCTCTGCCTCCCGATGCTCTCACTCTTTAACAATGTAATTCCAATGCTAGGCTGGAACTAAATTATAAAGCAAAAGTAGATGCCTGTTATGCTGTTCGGTCACCCAGTAAAGTCTGTAAAATGGTTCTGTTGCACCTCTCATTAAAAAAAAAAAAAAAAAATCCTACTAGGCCAGGCATAGCAGTGCACACCTTAATCCCAGCACTCAGGAGGCAGAGGCAGGCAGATCTCCTTGACCTGCCAGTCTTATATTGTGAGTTCCTGGCCAGCTAGGGCTACATAGTGAGGCGCTGTCTTAAAAAATCCCACTAGTCAGTATCCATAATAGAGTTAACATCAGCTATGTGGAGACTATTCTTAGAACAGGGCTTGGAAAAGTGCTTGCCTCTCAAGCATGAGGGCCTGAGTTTGAGCCCCCACAATTCCACATAAAATTTCTGGGTATAGTGGAACATACTTGTAATCCCAGCCCTGGAGATTACAGGTGGAGACAGGTAGATCCCTAGTGCATACTGATCAGCCAATCTAGTACAACTGGTAAGCATCAGGCAAAAAAAGATCCTTTTGCAAAAGGTGGACAGCATTCCCAAGGAATGACCCAAGGTTGTCCTCTGACCTCCACATGCATGTGCATACACATGTGCATGTGTACTTGTGCAAACATCTGTAAGCATATATATGCATTTAAAAAAAGATACATTTTCAACTTTCCCTGGGGTCTGAGACCTGGTATTTGGATGGACGTCACTAGCCTACCTGTGGAGAGGGGCTCAGTGTTCTAGTTTATGACAGCAATTGTTTAACTTGCATTGTCCCTCTAAATGTCTGAAAGCTTCTGACATGCTTAGCAGAAGGATATTACCTGATCAGAATGAAAATATGCTCTGGAGGATTAGTCTCCAATGAGCTGGTCTGACTGATAATACAGAATAAACACTTCATCTCCCAAATTCTTCCTTAGGAAGCTGCACATCTTTGGCTGCACAGAGAAAACTTGGGAATCTTAAATATTCTGAAAAACCTATAAAGGATAATCTACTATGATAATGTGAAAAGACTTTAGTTTTTCCTCAAAAATGCTAAGAGAAATAGAAATGAGGTAAATGGCATTGTTAGAAGGGGCTTACTGTCAGATATACTGAGGAAATATAATTATTTCTCAATACATCTTTATCGAGTGGACTACTAATCCAGAATTTCCTTGATCAGAAGATCCCTACATATAAATACATAGAAAAGCCCATAAAGAATGTACCATGTAGGCCGGGTGGTGGTAGCGCACGCCTTTAATCCCAGCACTCGGGAGGCAGAGCCAGGCGGATCTCTGTGAGTTCGAGGCCAGTCTGGACTACCAAGTGAGTTCCAGGAAAGGCGCAAAGCTAAACAGAGAAACCATGTCTCGGAAAAAAAAAAAAAGTTTAAGAATGTACCATGTAAACATATATGAACTGAATATTTTACAAACAGCACTGGGCAAAAGGGTTTAAACAAAATAACAGTATGTGGCTTCAATACCCTGATACCACAAATAGATCACCCAGAAAAAAAATCAACCAAGGAACTTCAGAGTTAAACTGCACCATAGATCAAATGCACTTAATGGCCATTTACAGAATAGTCTATCAAACAACTGCAGAAGACACATTCTTCTCAGCATCAGATGGAAGATTCTCCAAAAATACATTACGTATTAGGTGACAAAGCATTAGCAAATTCAAACACACATACACACACACACACACACACACACACACACACACACACACACACAGCAACTAACCAAATTAAAAAAACAAAAACCCAAACATACTCTGAAATGCTTTCTTACATTATATCAGATCAAAAAAGTCAAATTGCAAAGTATTTAATTTGGAAAAAAATATTAAGAAACCCAGAGCCAGGAAGACAGATTAGTTGGTAAAGTGCTTGCCACCTAAGCATAAAGACCTAATTTGTTCCCTAGTACTGACAGAAAAAGTTGGGCATGGTGGCACACACTGTGTGCTGGGGACTTGTAAGACCTGTAGTTGTGAAACTATTAGAGGAAGATAAAATGAAGCCAACTGTTTTGTAGAATGAAATATGATAACAAAAATAAATGAAAAGAAGCCTTTACCAAATATAATGTCATATGGAAAAAGAGACTAAACAGGACAGGAAATTGGGAAGAGGCAGGAATTGGGGATGAATCTGGGAGGAATTAGGAGAAGTGAAAGTGAATATGATAAAAATACATTGTATGCTGGGTGGCAGTGGCTTATGACTTTGATCCTAGCACTTGGGAGGCAGAGCCAGGAGGATCTCTGTGAGTTCGAGGCCAGCCTGGTCTACAGAGCGAGATCCAGGATGGGCACAAAACTACACAGAGAAACCCTGTCTCAAAAACAAACAAACAAACAAACAAAAAATTGTATGCTTATAGGAAATTTAAAAAAAAATACATTAATAAAGAAGAGACAAGCAAGTAATTACAGGAAAGATAAACAATCTTGAAGTGATCCATATGTAAGCAGAAAACTGACTCACAATATAGCAGGTATCAACAATGTCTTAGTTAGGGCTTCTATTACTGTGATACACATCATTACCAAAAGCACCCTGGGATGGAAAAGGTTTCTTTCAGCTTACATGTACCAACCACAGTTTATCAGGAAGGAAAGTCAGGGTAGGAACAGAAGCAGAGACCATGGAGGACCAGTGCTTACTGGCTTGCTTTTCATGGCTTGCTCAACCTGGTTTCTCTTTCTTTCTTTTTTTAAGATTTTATTATTATACATACAGTGTTTTGTCTGCATGTGTCCTTGCAGGCCAGAAGAGGGTACCAGATCTTATTACAGGTGGTTGTGAGCCACCATGTGGTTGCTGGGATTTGAACTCAGGACCTCTGGAAGAGCAGTCTGTGCTCTTAACCACTGAGCCATCTCTCCAGCCTGTTAACCTGGTTTCTTGTAGTACACAGGACCATCATCCCAGGAGTGGCACCAACACAGTAAGACGGGTCCTTCCATATCAATCAAGAAAATGTACCACACAGGCCAGTATGATGGAGGCATTTTCTCATAATTGAGGGTCCCTCTTCCAAAATGACTAGCTGGTGTCAAGCTGACATAAAATAAGCCAGTACAAACATTAATGTCAGAAATCAACCTGCTTAATATACTCTAGGACAAATTAGTATTTACTTGGAAACATGCACAGATTTCCCTTTCTCATGAAGATTAATCAAATTATACACTGAAATGGAAAAGACAAAATTCAAGTGTTTTGAGAAGTCATAGTCAAGTATCTTTTGATGTGTAAAGTTTCCTTTAGATATGCATATTTAGATATGTAGAAGATATGCAGATTAGTAAGTATAATGCCAAACAAACAAAATCAAGAATTAAAAATCTGCACCGAGCAGTGGTGATGCATGCCTTTAATCCCAGTACTTGGGAGGTAGAGGCAGGTGGATCTTGGTGAGTTTGAGGCCAGCCTGTTCTACAGAGCGAGTTCCAGAACAGCCAGAACTGTTACACAGAGAAACCCTGTCTCGAAAAACAAAAAAACAAAACAAAACAAAAAATTAAAAATCTAATAATTGACATTAGATGCAAGAGAGCCTTTAATAACATTCCATCCATGTCATGATCAAAGCTCAGAATCTAGTAGGTAGGCACAGGAGGATTATAGATTAAGATAATAAAGGCTTTCATGACAAACAGAACTAGTAATAACATGCTAAATGAGGGAAAACACTGAAAGCATTTTTTTAAAGATCAGAAAAAAATTACTCGGTGACTACCCACGACTCTTTTTGAATATAGTACTAAACTATTAGCCAGAACAAATATGCAAACAAAAGCAACAATAAGTATACGCGGATCTCTGAGTTCGAGGCCAGCCTGGTCTACAGAGCAAGTTCCAGAATAGGCTCCAACAGCTATACAGAGATACCATGTCTTGAAAAACAACAAAATGAAACAAAACAAAACAAGAAAAGAGTTCCAGGCCAGCTGGGTACACAGCAACACATTCAAGAAAACCAAGGACAGATCAAAAGATTACACCAAAAAGGCTTTAAGAGATTATAAACTATTTAGATAGGCAGGGGAGGGTACAAAATCAATAGGCAATGCCCTACATTTTCTCCCAGTGTTAATGAACTATCTCACAGAGACAGTTAAGATTGTCAGGAAGTCATGATATATGTACACATAAACTAAAATGTCCAAGAAAACCTCACTGATTATGTGAAAATCTTCAACAAAGACAGTGTTGAAGAAATAGAAATAGAAGAAACAGAATAGAAAGAAATAGAAAGAAAGGGTGTGAAGGTAGGGTGGTAGGGAGGTTTGGGGAGGAGTTGGGGGAGAGGAAAAGTGTGATCAGAAAATATTGCATGAAAATTTTTTTCAATAAAAAAGGCAAAAGAAATATTAAGAAAGAAATTAAGCAAGACATTAGAGGAAGAAAGACCTACCATGATCATGGATTAGGAGAATCAATATCACTAAAATGACTCAAAGTAAAAAAAGAGAGAAAGAGAGAGAGAGAGAGCGAGAGAGAGAGAGAGAGAGAGAGAGAGAGAGAGCAATGCTGCATGTTTTACATGACCTGATTTCAAAACACATAGAACAGAACAAAATCTGACAGAATACTGTCATAAATATAGATGTGCAGTCCAGTGGAAGAGAAAAGAGCACACAGGAATAACCCACGCGTTTGGCCAGTTGATTTTCAACAAAGGTGCCAAAAATATACACCTGAGGAAGGACGCAATAACTGATAAATGATGACGGTAATACTGGATTTCTACATGGAGATGTCTGAAACTAGACCTCTAGAGAAACTAGACCCTAGAGAAAAATCAATTCATAAATTGTTCACTTGTTGCCTCAAAATGATTGGCTGACCAGAAAAGACAAAACACTATTAAGCACTCTCTATTAAGTCAGCACCTTAATACTGTTATTTACCACTCCAAGAAAAGCCCTTCTTTTCTACCTCCTGATAAGCTTTCACACCTGACATCCGGGGCCTTCTCTCTATTTGTAAGTCTTTTCATGTGAGGCCATACCTTAATTAGCATTAAAAAATCGAATCAATCCCTACAAACAGTTTAATTGCATCACAGACGGCCACACATCTCCGCTCCGTGTTTCTCACAGGGATCGGTGGATCGCCCGGCCCGGTAAATTTGGCAATGTCGGGGAGGACCTGAGAATTGAGGGATTTCAACTGTCAATCAAAAAACAAACAAACAAACAAAAAAAAGCATTTGCCTGGGGGACAAAATCGTGGATTTTAGGAACGGCCTGGCATGAATCGGAAAGACAGGAAAATCCGGCTCTCCTAGGCAGAACAAAGCGATCGCGCATCGGCCCGCAGGGCTCGGGCCCACGACCCTCGGCCACCGCGTATTCGGGGAGTCCGGGGCGCAGCTGCAGAGGCGCCCCCCGCTACCCAGCCCGGCCGGTCCAACAGCCCGGCCCGCCCGCCCCCGCACCCCCGGCGCTCACCATGGCTGCGCTCGGGGCCTCCTGCGGCCTCACGCAGCTCCTAGGTTCAGGGGCCGTGGAGCCGCTGGGGTCCAGCGACCCGGGACTCCCTCAGCTGACTGGACAGCCTTGCAAGGAAGGAGAGTTGCCAGGAAGAAAGACGGCGGAGGAAGAATTTCCGCCCCGTTCTCCGGCGCTCCTGATCAAACTGGTTGCACCGGATCGCCACTTCTTGCGTCCGAATCCCTGGACTGCTGCCACCTGACTCTGTTACTAGGTTTGGAGGTCATACAAAAACCCCGAGGCTGAACAGCTTGCCACTCCATAAACTGACACCACCGGGCCAACTATGGAGGCACCAGGAAGAAAGATGGCGAGTGACGCTCTTCCGCTTCGCCTGCCGGCGGTCCTGATAGGACAACTCATACTGGCCGCTTCAGCTGCCCCCAGGATTGTTCCAGGGGGTCAGTTTCAGTCTGTGCGGCTGAACAATCCGCGCTCCCCGAGCTGACGAGCGTTTCACCACTATGGTGAGGAAAATCCCGTCGGGGCTCTTGACTCACACACGGAGCCCTTTGTGGCGGAATAACGGACGCCTACCTGGCTGGCTGGAACCAAAACAAGCGTTCCAGCCACAGTCGTTCTGTGCCCAGTCTTCTCTTGGTGAGGACCAGCTGACCTTGGATACCGCTGCATTTAAGCAGAACTTGCCTCTGACGTTGCCGAACGGCCACCTGCTGCATTTCTACACACTGCACCCCTCCCACTTTGGAAATGAACTCACCAGTTTAAGTGAATTACAAGGTTAGTGTCCCACGGAGACAATCCATGTGCTCAGAAAAGAGGAAGGCTAGCTTAGGACACACTGAAACAGGTACAGCCTGATGCCATTCTTGAACAATTTCGAATGAGACGGTTTGGTTCAGAGCCAAGACTTTCTCAAACTTTTTTTTTTTCATTCTACTCATTTTCACTCAAGAAAAGATAAACATGCCAAAAAGAGAATACAATCAGTCAATGCATATGGAAACTGGAGTTATATGCTAGCAGTGTTTCACAGAGGGAAGAAAAACATTTGAACTCTTACACAATAGCCTGTTTCATCCACTTTTACAAGGATCGAGAAGGCGACAATATTTTAAGCCTGAGAACTAACACCATAACAAGGCATCCTTTCTGAAAATGTTTCATTACAAAAATGGTATGTTCATCATAGATTCAATTTCTCTGCGTCCGTAGCACCTAGATTGGTCCACTTTGCCCACAAGTCCCAGGCTGTGAGAGACTTCCTTTTCCTGTTTAAGTCTTTACCGATTCAGACAGTTCAAATGCAGAGCGTTTTCTGATTACCATAGCTTCTGTATGGGGCCTCTAAGTCCCTCATCTGTATACTTTCTCATGGATTGTGCCTTCCTTTGTATTAGGTCAACCTTGAGGGACACTTTCTTTCTTTCTTAGTAGTTCTTAGAAAATTTCATACAACATATTTTGATCATATTCATGCCTGCCTCAAAAACAAATTATATTTATCAACACATTGATTGAAATAGTTATGAAAATTGTACAGAAATTGTTTGAAGAAAACATACATTAAAAAGTAAAACTAGTGAATACACACACAAAAGGTTTTTTTTTTTTTTTTTTTCCTGAACACAGGCTAAATATATAAGAAACTGTCACATCACTCCAGTAGGGACGTCAACAAATTATTTTCCAAAAAAAATGGAAAGCTTCATGCATTTCAGTTTCATCCTCATGCAGGAACCATATCTTTTGGTAGTTCGGATTTTAGTATATGTGTTATCAAAGTGAGCCCAATATCTCTAATACCATTAACCACAATTTTAAAACTATAAAAACTAATTCTATTGACATCTTAGAAAACCACCTCATTCCCTAATGGCTTAAAATAAAAACAAAAAACCAAATGTTTAGGATATAATTTGATTTAAAATTACTGCCTACTGAACTCACTATTGATATTGGTGAATTGTTATTCCTCAAACCTGGCAGAACTGCTTTTTCTGCAGCCCTTTTTCTTTAATTTTTTATTGAGAGCTACTGGTAGTGAAAGTCCATGGAGCATACAGCAGTGACAACTAGTGTTCAGAAGGCCAACCTATCAGAACTAAGGGTTCTGTTAGAGGAAACCATCATGTAAGGCGTTATGGAATTACTGCCTTTTGAATGAACTGGCTGTCTCTTGTTGTAACTTCTTGTGCAATAACAGCAATGAGTCTCCCCACTTACCATGCATCTCCATGTTGTGTGTACATGTAATCTCACGACTGCATCTCAATCTTGGGCAGAACTTTCCCTATACGTTTGGAGTAATTGGACAACTGTCCCCAGCTGAGTTTATTTTTCATTAACATATATCTGGCTAGGGCCATTCTCCAGACAAAAGTATTTCAGCAAAGATACCTTTTTCCAAGGACAAAACTGCACATAGATAAACATTAGCTCATCTCACTCACAGATAGAGAAAAGAACCACAAACAATTAAATCCTCAACCCCTTACCTTCACCCCGGGTTATTTTCACAAGACCCTAACTTAAGAGATTTTTCTGCTCACATTCCTGAGATGATGTTTTAGCCATTTGCTAGATACTGAGTTAAGGCAGTTACCTCCCACTGACCCAAGGAGATTGCCTCCAGGCCAGGCAGGCAATAGATACCAAACTTCTTTCTTGTGCAAATTAAGTTTTTATTCCTCCTCAGCCAGGTGCTATTCTGCCCCGGCCAGCAGGGTCTTCAATGAGGACCTAAAGGGAGAGCCGGGGAATGAGAGGGACAAGAGAAACAAAGAATGAGAGCAAGACAGGACATCTGATCAAGCTCCAAAATTTTATTTTTCTCTCAAGGCATATATAGGTAGGCAAAGGGGGTTGCAAGCAGGAAGGGACTTAGTAATGGGGGTTGCAAGCAGGAAGGGACTTAATTATGGGGGTTGCAAGCAGGAAGGGACTTAGTAATGGGGGTTGCAAGCAGGAAGGGACTTAATTATGGTCTGTTCAGCCAGCAGGAAATGTTGCTCTGAAGGTTATCTATCTACCCTTGTCTAACTGCCTAATTGCTTAACTGCAGCTCATTCACCTGATATCTGAGAAGAGGTTCTGGTATCTGTGGGAAGAGGTTCTGGTGCTATGGAGACTTAAGCAAAGTCTAGATCTAAGAAAAGAGCAGAGAAACCCAAATATGGCAGCATGTGTGTCAAGGTCACTTAGGCTTATGGCTCCCATCACTATTCCTAGATTTTCTCCTCAGCAATTACTCTTGAGTGAAAGTACTTTTACTAACCAAATACTACCTGCTCTGACATAGGTTGCTTAGCCACCTACCATATGTCCCCCTTCCTATCAGAAAGCAGCTGCAGCTGGGATGAGCGGGAAAAGTGGCACCAAAGACAGTTTACTTTCTTGTGACTTACTGACCCCTAACATTTTACCTAGCCATTTCTAGATTGTAGTTTGAGCACATAAATTCCCTAATGATCTTAGCCTTTAGTTGACCCTACCAGAGAACTCCCCTTTAATCACTCCCCTTTTGGGTTGTAATTGGAAGCTGACAATTAATTGCTTTATGTGTGGGTCCTTATCACCTCTCTCTGAGACCCTGAAAACTTGAAGCCTCACATTGCTTTACCAAAGAATTACTGTGTGGTTCTCTGAGAGCACTGAGAGGAGAGGATTGATAGAGAAGAACAAAGATGAGGACGGAGATGGTAAGAACTAGGTAGAATGATGAGAGAACAGCAGAAGGGACTGAGAGCAGGAGGGACTGAGAGCAGGAGGGACCGAGAGGGGCTAAGTAAGAGAGCAGAAAAGAAACTGTGTAGATAGAATCACCATAGAAGAATAAAGAGAATGGACTAAAGAACTCAGTGTGCATAGATTTATTGAATATCCCTCAGATTAGAATCCTCAGCTGGTTGATAGACTCTTCCGCGGACCCTGGGAGCAAACAATATAGGCTGGACCTAATATTGTTTGCATTAATTTTTACTATCATGTGTATGATGTGTGAGTATGTATGTATATTCCATGGTGTGCACATGGAGATTACAGGCCAACTTTGTGGAATTAGTTTAATTTTTTGACCTTTATGTGCTTTCTGGGCATTGAACTCAGGCCATCAGACTTGTGCAAGTGCTTTTACACACTTAGCCATTTCAAAGGCTTACATTTATTTTCAATTTTGAAATTAGAAATACATAGACTGAAATTAGAAATACATAGTTCAGAGATCTACTTTAGGAGCAGGTCACTGATAAGCACATTATATTTACAATCTTTACAGCACTTCTTTTAACATTGTGTAATTTTCAGAGCAGTTTATAAATTACTTAGCATCAGGCCACACTTGGTACCATTGTTTTGGTAGAATTCCACTATGGACAATTTTCTTACACTTACCAAACTATTTGTTACAAGTAAAATTTTTATTTTATATTTCACATTTACATGATTTGATGCAGGTGTACTCACATGGCCAACTAAAGACTTACATATATCTTCAAAAGAATCTTTTTTAGCGTGGTGGGTTCTATATTTTTTAATTAAACTGAGATGACAAGAGGTGTCCCCACATGTTTATATTGATATGAATTTTCTTCATTTGAACTGTTGATATTTCCTAGAAAAATCTTATGATAATGGGGCCTCCCCACATTCTATATTAGGGATTTTCTGATTTTATATTTTGAACAGGAACAAGAACATATGAAGACTTTCTCATGTTGCTTAGTCATGGTTTCTTTCCAGCGTGGAGTCCATGTATTCAAATTTTTACTTAAGAAAACAGGACTTCCCCAGAGTTTGCATTTTAGAGGTTTTCACTGCATAGTGAATTTGCTTAGTTTTTTAAGGTACTCCAAAGCATGAATTCTTTGACTCCAAGTTTTCATTCATAGGTTCCAAGTGTTTTATGATGTCAAATGGAACTGGAAAATGTAAATGCCTTCTTGCATTACTTATATGTATGGTTTCTTTCTTCTAGAGTCCATTTATGGCATTGAAGGGTACTATGGTAAAGAAAGGCTTTCTCACACTACCAACATACACAGGATTGCTATCCACTATGAAACCTTTCATGGTGTCAAAAGAAAGTGTGATACCTGAAGGCTTTCCCACATTGCTTACATACATGGGGTTTCTCTGCAGTATAAAGTCATTCATGTGTCCAAACATTACATAAAGCAGAAAAGGCTTTCTCATACTGCTTACATTCATAAGGTTTCTCTCCACTGTAAATGCTTTCATGGTTTTGAAAGGAACTGAGAGGGGTGAAGGATTGCCCACATAGCTTACATACATATGGTTTCTTTCCACTGTGAAGTTTCCTTGGCATTGCAAGTGATTTGTGAAGTCTTTATTCCATATCTTCTGCTGTGAGACTTTTCATGGAATAGAAGGGAACTGTGACTAGGGAAGGCTTTTCCATACACCTTATATACACAGGGCTTCTGTTCATTGTGAATCCTTCCATACTATTGAAGGAACTGTTATAAGTGAAGGATTTACCACATAGCTTACATATACAGGGTTTGTTTCCACTGTGAATTCTTTCATGGCTTTGAAGAGAACTGTGAGTAATGAAGACTTTCCTGCATAACTTATATAGGGCTTTTCTGCACTGAATCTTCAAATGGTAATGAAGATAAGCATGATTAGTAAAGGTTTTACCACATAGCTTGCATTCACAGGCATTAATGTCTGTATGAGTTTGTTCATATGTTTGTAAGGAACTTGACTGCACAAAAGCTTTCCTACACAGTTTACAAACATAAGATTTCTCTCCACTGTGAACTTTAGCATAATATTGAAGAGAACTGCTATAAGTGAAGGATTTCCCACACAGTTTACATATATATATATGGTTTATCTCCATTATGAACATTATGAATCCTTTCATGACATTGAAGGGAACTACAATCAATAAAAGCTTTCCACACAGCTTGCATATGTAGGGTTTCTCTCCACTGCGAATCCTTGCATGATATTGAAGGGAACTATGAATAGTGAAGGCTTTTAAACAAAATTTGCATTGATAGGATTCAACCCCATCGTGAATTCGTTCATATGTTTGTAAGGAACATGATTGCATATAAGCTTTCCCACATAGTTTATCTCTACTATGAATCCTTTTATGGTATCTAAATACAACTGAAGGCTTTCCCATATAACTTGCATAGATAGGATTTTTCTCCACTGTGAATCTTCTCATGGCAACAAAGAGAGCATCCCCATGCATTCCCAGCATCCCCACAGCAGCTCACAACTGTCTGTAATTTCAGTTCCAGGGGATCTGACATCCATGGCAAAATACAAATGCACACAAAATAAAAATAAATAAATTGCTGGGTGTGGTGGTGCACACCTTTAATCCTAGCACTTAGGAGGCAGAGACAGGCAGATCTCTGTGAATTCAAGGCTAGCCTAGTCTACAAAACAAGTTCTAGAACATACTCCAAAGCTACAGAGAAACCCTGTCTCAAAAAACCAAAAAAAGAAAGTATGTCTAACAATGTTTCAAATCTTTGGAACATGGTGATAACTTGCCTAATTTACATACAATAATTGAAAACTCTATTATTAGCTAGGCATGGTGGTACAAGCTATAATTCCAGCAATTGGAAAATAGAGACAGAAGGATCAGAAGTTCAAGGCCAGCATCAGCTATGTAGCAAGTTCAAGGCCAGCCTGGTTATGACACCTAATCAAAACAAAACAAAGAAAAATTCTCTACTATTCAAGACACTATTCTATTGAGAAAGAGGCTAGCAAACAGAACATGGGAAAGGTAAATCGTCTTTAGTGAGCCCACATACAAACAAAAATCAATAACAAGCATTGCATAACAACACATGACTTAGGGACAAACAATCAGTGGAAATATACATGGATTTCCCCTTTCCATGGACAATAATCAAATTAATACATTGAATTATGAAAAGATGAAACTTGGATATTTTTGATAAGTTATTGTCAAACATCTTTTGACATATGAGAGTAGGTAGAGTAACAAAGCAAAATAAATGGCATGTACTAGCTCCTGACATTTGGTACATTGGCCAGTGGAAGAGGATTCTTCCCTCCAAGGGGTAAAGCAAAAAGAGCCATAGAACAGTATAGAAAGTGGTATCAAGCCGGGTGATGGTAGTGCACGCCTTTAATCCCAGTACTTGGGAAGCAGAGCCAGGCGGATCTTTGTGAGTTCGAGGCCAGTCTGGTCTCCAAAGCGAGTTCCAGGAAAGGCGCAAAGCTACATAGAAAAAGAGAAATCCTGTCTCAAAAAAACCAAAAAAAAAAAAAAAAAAATGATACCAAGAAGCTATATAGGTGACTTTGTGTCTACACATGTCATAGTTACTTTTCTATTGCTGTTCTAGAATCCCTTGGCCAAGAGTTACAGAAGTAACAATTTATTGGAGCTTACAGTTGTAGAGGGTAGTCCATGACCACTATGGTGGGGAGCATGGCAGCTGGCAGGCAGGCATGGTGCTGGAGCAGTATCTGAGAGCTTACATCTGTTAACATTCTGACCCATTCCTTGACATCCCACTCCCTTGGTGCTGCCCTGCATCCTGATGTAAAAGCCTCATTCTAAGGGAAAACTCCTCCCCTTCTTCTGCCTCTCTCTTCCACTTTTCCTCCCACAAGGTGTGCACCCTTTGAACCCCCTCTTTCTTCCTTTCTCTCCTTTCTGTATTTCTCTCTGTCTTTCTAATAAACTCTTTCTGCTCAGATGCAGCATCTGGCTTGTGAATTACTGGCTGCCAGTCCTGCTGCCATGCCTGCATGGCACTGCATCTGCCCAGCATGTTTCCCTGCACACATGGGATCCCCTCAGGGTTCCCCATGTGATATATAATTCATAACAACATCCTTATCCATGGAGAGAGAGAGAGAGAGACAGAGAGAGAGAGAGAGAGAGAGAGAGAGAGAGAGAGAGAGAGAGAGAGAACTGGGAATGGTGTGTGATGCATAAATCTGATGTGGGATGTCCTTCTGTATACTGTGAATATGTATTGCTCTCATTAATTAATAAAAGGCTGACAAGGTGGTAGCTGGGCAGGAAGTTAGGCAGGAAAACCAAACTGAGAATGCTGGGAAAAGGAGGGGTGGGGTCAAGAAGTCTCCAGCCAGACACAGAGGAAGTAAGATGAGTATGTCATATTGAGAAAAGGTACCAAGCCACATGGCTAAACACAGATAAGAATTATGGGTTAGTTGAAGTATAAGAGCTAGTTAGTAATAAGCCTGAGCCATAGGCTGAACAGTTTGTGTCACCAAGTGTGGTGGCATGGATGTGTGGGTTCACATGGATCCGTGGAATGAAAACTCAGAGGCACCTTGAGAATGAATTTAGCCTTTCTGGGCTGCAAGGGATCCAGTCTCTAGGGACTGAAACACTTTTCCTCCACCCAGGGCTGACGGGAGCCATAAGCCTAAGCGACCTTGACACACATGCTGCCATATTTGGGCTTCTCTCCTCTTTTCTTAGATCTAAGCCTTGCTTAAGTCTCCATAGCACCAGGACCTCTTCTCAGATATCAAGTGAATGAGCTGCAGTTAAGCAATTAAGCAGTTAGACAAGAGTAGATAGATAACCCCCAGAGCAACATTTCCTGCTGGCTGAACAGCCCATAATTAAGTCCCTTTCTGCTTGCAACCTCCATTACTAAGTCCCTTCCTGCTTGCAACCTCCATTACTAAGTCCCTTCCTGCTTGCAACCCCCCTAATTAAGTCCCTTCCTGCTTGCAACCCTCTTTGCCTACCTATATACGCTTTGAGAGAAAAATAAAAATTTGGAGCTTGATTAGACATCCTGTCTTGCTCTCATTCTTTGTGTCTCTTGTCCCTCTCATTCGCTGGCCCTCCCTTTAGGTCCCTGTTGAAGACCCCGCTGGCTGGGGCACAGGGTGATGTATTTTTCTCAATATTTACACTTTAGTCACTTAATTTCCATATGTTACAAACAACCTGAAAGAAGCTCCCAAAACTACAAGGCCCAAGTGTAATTTCTTCAATTCATCACGTACCGCAGTTTTCCAGGTTTCCTGAACCAAGTTTCGCATAGGCCTTTGTATCCTTGGGAGACTCTCAGACAAGATTCACATAGGGCGACAAGAGAAACAGAAGGTATCTGTTAAATAAATGATGGATTAGGGCTAGGTGCTTCTCTTTGGAGCCAGGCCAGGTGTAGACCAGTGGGAGTGCAATCACAAGTTTGTAATTAATATTAAGCTTCTGAGTCAATTATTGGGGAAGTGGCTGCCAGGTATTTGAGAGTTGTTGGTGGGACAGAAACTTCTGACTACATAAATCTAATTAATCTTATCAATAAAAACCATAAGTCAGATATCAGGATAAAAATCTGAAAGATCAGAGAAGCAGGGGAGTAGCCACCAGTGACTTCCTACCTCTTCCATTCCTCCAAAATGCTTGTTAAAGAAAAATCCAAAATTTCTGTCTCATGTCAGAAGACCCACCTGATATGGGACAGAAGAAAAACTAAAGTGACTATTCTATTGCCACTAATTTCATAATCCTTTGGTTTTATTTTGACTATTTAATACATTTCTCAAGGTATAAATATTATCTCAAAATTTATAATGTTTATATATATATATATATTTTAAAATTTTTGTCATAATATTAATGGTCATATAGAGTACTAATTCTAGAAAAAGGCTTCCTCTAGCTTCCTGTACATGATTTTGGATTTGAGTCTTTATCAGGTAACTAGGAATTAAATTTTTGTACTCTGGTTGTACATAACATATATTGATCCTTTAACATCTTCAAGATGTGCTGCTTAAAACATTTAAAATGTTTAAGTTTTCTGCAGTGAACCATGACCATGCCTAACAGTGACCTTTGATGTCTCCAAAAGGAGGGTGGGGACCCACAACAATCATTCCACATGGACTATGATAATGCCACTAAGCTGACAAACACCACCTAAAAATCAGCTTTTGACTACAAACTGTTCAGGACAATTTTAAGGTGGCTAGCTGAGATGCTCCAGCCTCACAGAGTACTCTAGCCAGGACTTGACATAAGCCCTGCATTTTCCCATTACACAGAAACTGGACAACAAATGATACAGCTAGCTCTCCCAGGAATTGACAATTATCCCAATTTTTCTTCAGGGTCCTCTAAAGATGCCATTTCTCCTAGACAGCACAAAGTAATTTTAAGAACATGACATCCACATTCCCCAGAGGTGGGGTGGGTGGTTTTTGTTATTCAGTGGGTATTACCGATATTTGTCAACATATGTGGAATTGGCTATAAGTTGTTGGTAATGGTCAGGAAAAAAGATGAACAAAGGAGATTAGATTCATGGATCTCATTCTAAAATGAAAAAGAGGGAATATAGAAATGATAGGATAAAATGGTAGATTTTTGAATCTACCTTAATCCAAAAAATAACTATTAATCTTATATATTTTACATTGGTGTGGATTTTCATTTATTGATACAATTTTAAAATTAATTTTGTTATATGTATACTTCTAGTCTTTTTAATGTATTATGTTTATGCAACTCATTAAAACGTAATGTATAATTAAGAAATAAAGATTAATAATCATCTTTAATAGTCAAACTTATAGTCATGTTAGTTAGGTTTTCTAGGTATACAGAGATATAGTTCAGATAAATATGTAATTTTCAAACACTTCAAAGACCTACAGAATATGGCATTTAAAATATTTTAATAACTTAGACTTTTCATGACAGTGAAACACATCTGCTCCTGGCAGCACCAATGTCCTCCAGAGAAGATGAAGGGCATCAAAGAAACTCCACATGGGGTTTGTTTTCTTTATGGCAAAAGCTAGCAGTATGGACAAAGAAACTGTCCTTTCTTCAACTGCTGACAGTTACTGTCCAAACTGGACTAGCAGGATACAAGAAAGGCAACTGCCAAACTTTGCCAAGACAAGGTAGAACAATCCTTCAAAATTCCCTGCTTCACAGGAGAGTCTGTCAGATATGCTAGGCCTGTAGACCAGAGTAGGATGCCCCAATGTTGCAGAGAAACTTTGTGTGACTGTCCAGGCAGCCTAATGTCCCTGTCATTAGGTAACATTTCATTCTTCTGGAGTATTTGATGAAGTTGAAGACTAAATAGTCATAATTTTTCTTAGTTATGATAAAAGGGTAAATTAGATCTAAAACTTTGGACTCATCAAGATAGGATGGATAATTAAATGTTTTTCTCTGATTTTGTCAAATACAAATAGACTAGATATTGTAACTATAATTATTGCTAGATAACTGTTTTGTTGTATGTGTTAAAGTTAAAACCTTTTTTAATTAGACAAAAAAGGGAAAATGCTGTGGAATAGTCCTCTTGTATACTGTAAAGATTTGTCACTCAAATTGGTTTAATAAAATGATGATTGGTCAGTAGCCATGCAGGAAGTATAGGTGGGGCAACCAAACTAAGGATGATGGGAGAGAGAAGGGTGGAGTCAGGAATCACCAGCCAGATACAGAGGGAGCAGGAGATGAACATGGCATGCTAATAAAGGTACTACCACATGGCAAAGCATCAATAGAAATATGGGTTAATTTAAAATATAAGACCTAGTTAATAATAAGCCTGAGTTATTGGCCAAGCATTTATAATTCATATTCAGCCTCTGAGTTGGTTATTTGGGACAGGGTAGTCAGGACATGAAAAATATCCATTTACGGGTGTGGGCTTTTTAAACCTTAAAGCCTACCCTTGGTGACATACCCCCTCCAACAAGGCCATAACTCCTAATTCTTCCCAAACAGTTGCACCAATTGGAGACAAAGCATTTGAAGATATAAAACTTGGGGGAGGGGGGGTATTCTCATTCAAACCTCCACAACACAGAAGCTAGATTTTGAGAGTTTCATCTCTCAGCAAGCCCTGAATGTTACAGCCAGGAGCCATCTTGATGAGGTCCTATTTTTGGTTTTTGTTTTGCAATTTTTATTTTTTTATTTTATTTTTTGGAACAGAGTCTTACTATGTACGTAGCCTTGGCTGGCATGAAACTTGCTATATAGATCAGACTGGCCTTGAACTCACAGAGATTTGTCTGCCTCTGCCTTCTAAGTGCTGTGATGACAGCTGTGTGCCACCATGCCTGGTGAAAAGGTCCTGTTACTAGGGAATAAACTGCTTTTGATGTCAGAAAACGTATCATAATCACATCTCAGCATCCTCATGAACAAACTGCTACATTAGCTGGGTTGGGGGCAGACACATGGATTGAAGTAGTATATATGACACAAATTTGTTGTGAAAAGAAAAGACAAAAGTTGGTACCAGGGAATGGGTTACTGCTGTGACAATCCTGTTCATGTTATTTTTGGAGGAATGTGGAAGATTTTGCACTAAAAAGGTGTTTGAATGCTGTAAGCAGAGCTTAATGGGCCATCCTAGTAGGAATTTGAAAGACAGCAGTGCTGAGAGCCATGTGGATTTATTGAGGCAGAGCTCAAGAGCTTTCAAGAGGGAAACAATATTAGCAATCAGACTAGAGACACTTCTTGTGATGTTCTGGCAAATGTGGCTACTTTCTGATCTTGTGTTTGCAAATGTGTGCAGGTGTCCATGATGGCCAGAGGAGGATATTATATCACCTGGATCTGGAGTTACTGACATTTCTGAGACACCTGTCTTAGGTTTTTTTTATTGCTGTGACAAAACATTATGACTTATAAAAGAAAGCAATTAATTGGGCTTGTGGTTCCAGAGGGTTAGAATCCATGATGGTGAAGCAAAGGTATGAACAGCTGAGAGCTCACATCTTGATCTGCAAGTAGGAGGTGGATCAAGTCTCACCTCCCATCTCCCAATCCTTCCCAAACTATTCTACAGACTGGGGACCAATTATTCAGAGATATGAGCCTATGGGGTTTTGCTGACTGGGGGGCCAGCCTCTATCAGTGCAGGGCTCAAAAGGAATTCATGGAGTTGGCATACTAGATTTTTCTGTTTGAGGGGGTTAAGGGAAAAAGACACCCACACTCTCTCTTGATGGTTTTCTTCTTTATTCTTCTACTGCGTACTTCTTATCTATATATCCCAACAAAGATTTTCAGGCAATATAGGAATTACAGTGTGGTTACATTCTATTTTTCAAGTGATTGGTTATAATGAATAGAGGTAAAACCACATTTTTTTCATCTCCCTTACATGATTAAAACAAAGTCATCCCAAGAACCCACACACATTTACATCTAAGTAACTTGTTACAGATTAACAGAATATGGGCAAACATAGTGTAATTTTTTTCTCAGCCCATCTTTTTGTTGGCAGGCCATATACTGTGGTTACAAAGAAAAATCAATCACTTTATTATCTTGAAAGGTAATCTTATGAGGAATCTTAAAGGAATCACAAACCTAAACTTTTATACATGAAACACAATTGGTCAGCTCTACTTTAAATCTTTGGGGAACACTACCCACTCATCAATAGTTTTTTATATCTGGGGATTGAAGGCAAGAGTGGGTATAAGAAATTAATCATCACCTTTGATCATCAACCAATCCTAGCTGCTTTGTATTTTTGAACCTGACCTAATGAATCTATAACTCACCTCTGTGTCCTTGTAAACTTTAGATTGTTCTCTAAGGTTTTTAATCTCAAAGCTATTATCAAAACATCGGATCTAACCTGAAGTTATTTTGAGGTTTTGTTTCCCTATGATGCACACTGAAACCTGTGACTGCATCTTTTAACATTTAGATTAAAGGAATTCGAGCCAGCCTGGTTCTTGGGACTCATTTGTTTTTCTTAATCATTAACCTGAACTCTGATCTATGTAACTCCTTGGGTGAAACCCATAGGCCCTAGCTGTGTAACATTTCCTTGTATTTATTTTTAATCATCAAAACTTTATTTAAACTAACATTATTATTATCAATTAGACAGTACAACTTAAGAAGAAATCATCTTCACAGTAATCCACAGGTAAAAATGCCCAGTAGAACAGGATGTATCCATGAGATAAACACACCACATTACAGGCAGTGGGGATCTCCTTATATCCATTCACACCATGCCAGATACCAGAGAAAGATGACAGCGGCAAACGTGTAAAGACACAACAGAAGCAAAAGACAATCTGATGTCTGTGGTCTTGGTGGGGGCTGAGGCTTGCCTATCTGAGATTCATCTATCAGGGATTTGCCTCCTGGTGGGCCGACACCTTGAACTTCAATTGCCACCTGCTGTTCCTCTGACAGAGCCACCAGCAATGGGGGCCATTCTCATTCAAACAGTTCCACTTCCCAGCCCCAGTAGGCTTGTGGCCATATCATAATACATTTGCATTTAGTCTAACTTCAAAAGTCTTTTACAGTCTTAACACTGTTTAGAAGTCCAGTGTCTTCTGAGACTCAAGGCAGTCTCTTAATAACTGTAGTCCCTGTAAAGTCAAAGGGCAAATTACATACTTCCAACATACAGTGGAATAGAATATACATTACTATTCCCAAAGAGAGAAATGGGGGTATAGTGAGGAAATACTGGACCAAAGCAAGACTAAAACCCAAGAGGGCAAACTCTAAATCCTGTAGCTCCATGTCTAATGTCAGAGATTTAGATGACTATGCCCTTTGGGCTTTGCTCTCTGCAACAAACATACTTCTCTGTCTTGGGCTGGTTCCACTTTTCTTGGCCAATATCCCATGGCTCTGGCACCTCTAACATCTTGGGGTCTCCAATGCTATCCAGGCTTCATTTTCATAGCTCCACACAATGGCCTCTCAGGGCCTCCATGCAGGGACACTCTTACCACATGCCTGGCCTCAGTGGTTTTCCTTAACCTTGGAGAAAGATTCCAAACCCCTTTATTCATTATTCTAAAACCAGAACCATGTGGATGATGATGTTACATAAGGCAGTGAGAACAAGAGTCCTTGCCGGGCTGGGGAGATGGCTCAGTGGTTAAGAGCACTGGCTGCTCTTCCAGAGGTCCTGAGTTCAATTCCCAGGAACCACATGGTGGCTCACAAACACCTGCAATTAGATCTGGTGCCCTCTTCTGGCCTGCAAAGACACATGCAGGCAGAACACTGTATACATAATAAATAAAATAAATCTTAAAAAAAAAAAAAAAGGAGACCTTGCCTTGAATAAGGTGAGGACCAACATCAGAAGCTGCCCTCTGAATGACATATTCATGCTTACACTTATATATACACAAAAATAAAAAAGTTAAAAAAATCATCTAAATGGTCAGATATAGGAAACATCAGAAGTGACCACAGCCTAGTTATTCACTTTAGGATGATTCTTCCATGCATATACACATATTGCCATTTAAAGTGTTACTGTATTAACAATTTAAGATTTTTCAGTACTGATGATTTAAACCATAGCTTCCTTCATGATAGGCAAGTGCTCTACCACTTAGCTAAATCTCCAGCCCTCAGGAATTATCTCCACCTCCCCAAAACAGCCTCATTCTGTCCAGTCAGGATCCAACCAAAAACATTACTATTTTACATTCAAATGATGAAATAAAATTCCAAGAAGGTTTTATAAAACTGGCACCTTGTGTTACCAACATTTCTAAAAAGAAACAGATATACATACATAGGGGAAGCAGCTTGATTTACTCACAGTCACAAGGAACCCACACTTAGGTTAACTCTGTTTTTAAGATTAAAGAACATCTCAAGGTGCTGTTTTGGCCCATGGTAGATCACTGACAGGGAGGAAAAAGTAAGCAGAGAGGAAATTGCATTGTGGAACCTGCAAAATCCTTATTTTGACTGCACCCTCCCACTATGAACAGGTGCAGTTCTAACCAGCTACCATTCACTGACAGTAGGTTCTAACCTATGCTCTTTCCCCTACATCATGTATGTTTTTGTACTTAGGTGAATATATGCCACATATATGCTGGTGCCCATGGAGGGCAGAAGGTATCTTCTAGTGCTGGAATTACAAGTGGTCGTGAGTTACCTGACATAGGTACTAAGAACTGAACTTAGGTCCTCTGGAAGAGTGGCAAGTACTCTTAATGATTGAGCTATCTTTCCACATGCCTACTGCTAGGATTACAGCTGTGTATTCCACTTGGCTTCTTACAGCCTTTATAGTTTTTTTAAATTATTTTTATATGTATGGGTGTTTTGCCTGGTGCCTGCAGAGTCCAGAAGAGAGTTCTGGATCCCCTGGAATTGCGGATAATGGAGAGCCACCATGTGGGTGGTAGGACTTGAACCCAGGTGCTCTGGAAGCATAGCCCATGCTCTTAACCACTAAGCCAAACATCTGTCCCCTGACACTTAAGATGAAACCCTGCTAGGTTCATCTTGTACCCTTGGTTTTTGAGAAACTATCCAAATGCCTGTTATTTTAAAAATGGTTGCCTGACTTATCAGCAATGACAAAATATTAGTCAGAATTCCCTCTGTTAATTTCTTTCTTTCAGGCCTGTACTTCTAACCAACACTCAACACATCTTTGTCTCTAAGGCTAGGCTGATGGCAAGGAAAACTTTTGGGATGTTGGTTGGTTAGTTTTTATATCAACTTGATACAAGTGAGGGTCATTTGGGAAGAAGGACTCTCAATTGAGAAAATGCTTCCATTAAGATTGGCCTGTAGGCAAGTCTAAAGAGAGGGTGTGTTTTCTTAATTTGTGATTAATGTAGGTGGGTCCAGCCCATTGGGCAGTGCCACCCCTGGGCAGGTAGTACTAAAGTGTATAAGAAAGCATGATGATCAAGTCATAAGAAACAAACCAATAAGCAGTGCTCCTCCATGGTTTCTGCTTCAGTTCCTGCCTCCAGGTTCCTGGAAGAAATATAAAGTTGTTTTTGGTCATGGTGTTTTACCACAGTAACAGAAACCCTAACTAAGACAGGGTCTAAGAGGTGACATTACTAAATTCTACTAACTCCTCTTTAATTTCTCTTTAAATAATTAAAAAAAAAAATGAAGCCAGGTGTTGGTGGCACACACCTTTAATCTCAGCACTTTAAACTCAGGCAGAAGTGGACAGGTCTCTGTGCACTCAAGGCCAAAGAGAGTTCCAGGATATCCAGGTGGTTACAGAGAAACCCTGTCTCAGAAAAAAATGTGTGTGTGAGTGCACACCATAGCATATGTGTGGAGGGCAGAGGACATCTTGTAATGGAGTCAGTTTTCTCCTTCCACTATGTGAATCCTGGGGGTAAAACTCAGGTCATTCCTTTACCACCAAGTTGCTAACTTCTTTATACTTGCTCCTCCCTGCCCAGAAAACCCTCATGTGTTTATGCCACCCCCCCACCCCCGCCATGTGGTGGTTAAGAATGGCTCAATTGATTCATATATACAAATACTTAGTCTTCAGTTTTGGAACAATTTGGCAAGGATTAGAAGGTCTGGCTTTTTTTGAGGAGGTGGGTCACCGGAAGCTGGATTTGAGGTTTCAAAAGACTGCAGGTATTCCCAGTGAATTTTCTCTCTATGCCTCCTACTTGAGGATCAAGATATAAGTTCTCCTCTGCCCCAGCAGCCAGCCAGCATGTAAGAGTCCTATAGGCAGGCTGCTCCACCACTGCCACAACCCATTGGACCCTGTAACCTACAAGACCCACTCTGCCACTCAAACCCACTGAACCCATGATCCTCCCCTGGCCATCTATCCCTTAGAAAATCAATAGCCTTTAGAGGCACAAGCACTGTCTTCACCAATTGGAAGAAGAGCAGCCCCTAGAGGCACAAATACCATCTGTACCAACTGGAAGAGCAGCCTCCCCATGAACAGCCCTCTCCATCAACATCAGGAGATCCTATAAGCACAAGTGCCCCCACACCAATTGGAAGAACAGGCACAGGCCAAACCTACACCAGTTGGAAGAACAGACTCCATAGGCACAGGCATAACCCACACCAGCTGGAAGAACAGACTCCATATGCAGAAGTAAAGCCCACATTAGACAGAAGAACTGGATGCTATGCTGGATCTAGGCACACAAACCTCAGCTGAGACAACCCTACTTGACCTGACAACCAGCCAATCATCAGAACACTTGGCAATTCAGGCCAAAAAACAATAAATGAAACAGACAATAAAGGAACAAAAGACTCATCCAACAAAGACATCACAAGAATCAACACCTGTTCCTATGATTATCCTAAACCCAGATTCATAAACAGCAGTGTAAGAATACATTCAACAACATAAAGAGCAATATGGCACCACCAGAATCCAGTGATTTTATAACAGCAAGACCTAAACATCTCAACACAGATGAAGCAGAAGAAAATGACCTTAAAAATAACTTTATGATGATGGAGGTCCCTAAAGAAGAAATGAAGAATTCCCTTAAAGAAATTGAGGAAAAGACAAACAAAAAAAACTGGAAGAAAGCATTAAATCCCTTACAGAAAGTCAAGAAAGCCAAGAAAAAACAAACAGGTGAAGGAAACAGTTCAAGACCTGAAAATTGAAATAGAGGCAATAAAGAAAACACAAACCAAGAGAGTTCTGGAAATAGAAAATCTGGGTAAATGAACAGGGATTACAGATGCAAGCATAACCAACAGAATACAAGAGATGGAAGAGAGAATCTCAGGCATTGAAGAAGATGCAATAGAGGAAAGAGATTCATCAGTCAAAGAAAATGTTAAATCAAACAAATCCTTAACAAAAAACATTCAGGAAATCTGAGGCACCATGAAAAGACCAACCTAAGAATAATAAGAATAGAAGGAGAAAAATTCCAGCTCAAAGGCACAGAAAATATATTCAACAAAATCATAGAAGAAAACTTTCCCAATCTAAAGAAGGACATGCCTATGAAGGTACAAGAAGCTTACAGAACACCAAATAGACTGGACCAAAACAACAACAACAACAACGAAACATCCCCTTGCCACATAATAATCAAAACACTAAACATACAGAATAAAGAAAGAATATTAAGAGCTGCAATTGAAAAAGGTCAAGTAACATATAAAGGCAGACCTATCAGAATTATACCCGACTTCTCAGTGGAGACTCTGAAAGCCAGATCATCCTGGACAGACATTTTGCAGACACTAAGAGACCACAGATGCCAGCCCATTTTACTATACCCATCAAAACTTTCAATCACCATAGATGGAGAAAACAAGATATACCATGACAAAACCAGATTTAAACAATACCTATCCACAAATCCAGCCCTACAGAAAGTACTAGAAGGAAAACTCCAACCCAAAGAACTTGGTTGCACCCACAAAAACACAGGAAACAGATAACCTCACACCAGCAAATCCCAAAGAAGGGAAACACACACACACACACACACACACACACACACACACACACAAAACCACCACCACTAACAAAACCAAAAAATAACAGGAATTAACAATCACTGTTAATTAATAGCTCTTAATATCAATGGACTCAATTCACATATAAAAAGACACAGGCTAACAGAATGGATATGAAAACAGGATCCATCCTTCTGCTGCATACAAGAAACACACCTCAACCTCAAAGACAGACATTCCCTCAGAGTAAAGGGTTGGGAAAAAGACTTTCTGATCAAATGAACCTAAGAAACAAGCTGGTATAGCTATCCTAATATCTAACAAAATAGACTTCAAACTAAAATTAATCAAAAGAGATGAAGAATGACATTTCATATTCATTGCAGGAAAAAAATCCATTAAGATGAAGTCTCAATTCTGAACATTTATGCCCCAAATATAAGGACACCCATATTTGTAAAATAAACATTACTAAAATTTAAATCACACATCAAACCCCACACACTAGTGGGAGACTTCAACACCCCACTCTCATCAATGGACAGGTCTGCCAGACAGAAACTTAACAGGGAAATAAGGGAACTAACAGATGTTAAGACTCAAATGGACTTAATAAATATCTATAGAATATTTCACTCAAACACAAAAGAATATACCTTCTTCTCAGCACCCCCATGGAACCTTCTCTAAAACTGACAACATACTCAGTCACAAAGCAAATCTCAACAGATAAAAAAAAAATTAGAATAACCCCCTGTATCTTATCAGAATACCATGGCTTTAAGTTAGAATTCAACAACAATACAAATTACAGAAAGCTTACAAACTCATGGAGATGGAACAATGCTCAAATGAATCACTACTGGGTCAAGGAAGAAATAAAGGAAGAAATTAGAAACTTCCTAGAATTTAATGAAAATGAATGCACAACATACCTGAACTTATGGGACACTATAAAAGCAGTGCTAAGAGGAAAGTTCATAGCATTAAGTGCCCACATAAAGAATTTGGAGAAATCTCACACTAGTGACTTAACAGCACACCTGAAAGCTCTAGAACAAAAAACAAACAAACAAACAAACAAACACACAGGAGGAGTAGATGACAGGAAACAATCAAACTCAGGGCTGAAATCAATAAAATAGAAACAACACTGCAAAGAATCAATGAAACAAAGAGTTGGTCCTTTGAGAAAATCAACAAGATAGACAAACCCTTGTCCAAAATAACCAAAAGGCAGAAAGAGAATATCCAAATTAACAAAATCAGAAATTAGGCCGGGCGGTGGTGGCACACGCCTTTAATCCCAGCACTCGGGAGGCAGAGCCAGGCGGATCTCTGTGAGTTCGAGGCCAGACTGGGCTACCAAGTGAATTCCAGGAAAGGCACAAAACTACACAGAGAAACCCTGCCTCGAAAAACCGAAAAAAAAAAAAAAAAAAAAAACCCAGAAATTAAAAGGGGGATATAACAAAAGACACTGAGGAAATTCAGAGAATTATTAGATCATACTTTAAAAACTTTTACTCCACAAAATTGGAAAATCTAAAAGAAAGAGACAATTTTCTGGATAGGTACCACATACCAAAATTAAACTGAGATCAGATAAACCATTTAAATAGACTTATAACTCCTAATGAGAGAGAAGCTGTCATTACAAGTCTCCCAACCAAAAAAATCCCAGGGCCAGATGGTTTCAGTGCATAATTCTTCCAGAATTTCAAAGATGAGCTAATAGCAATACTCTTCAAATTGTTCCACACAATAGAAAGAGAAGGAACATTGCCAAACACTTTTTATGAGGCTATAGTTACCCTGATACCCAAACCATACAAAGATGCAACAAAGAAAGAGAATTACAGACCAATCTCCCTCATGAACATTGATGCAAAAACACTCAATAAAATACTGGCTAACTGAATCCAGGAACACATAAAATAAAATCATCTGCCATCTTCATGCCAGAGATGCAGGGGTGGTTCAACATATGAAAATCTGTCAATGTAATCTACCATATAAATAAATTGATTAGATGCTGAAAAAGCCTTTGACAAAATCTAACATGCCTTCATGATAAAGGTCTTAGAAAGATCAGGTACAAGGAAGATACCTAAACATAATAAAGGCAATTTACAGCAAGCCAACAGCCAACATCAAATTAAGTGGAGAGAAACAAAGTGATTCCACTAAAATCAGGAACAAGACAAGGTTGTTCACTCTCTCCATGTCTATTCAATATAGTACTTGAAGTTCTAGCTAGAGCAGTAAGACAACAAAAGGAGATCAAGGGGATAGAAATTGGAAAGGAAGAAATCAACTTTCACTATTTGCAGATTGTTGGAGACCGACTCCGGACAGCTGTGTCTTGAATTTTGTGTGACCTTCCTTACTTTATCAAACCTTGCAAAAACAGGTTCCTGGCCTAACCACGGGCTGTACAACTTCCTGGAGTACATGCTAATCAGCCAGCTGCAGGGACCTGGGACCAAAGCGACCTCACCCTTCCTTAGGAATTTTCCATTCTTCTCTCCTTTTGCTTCCCCTGCTCCCCCTCCCTGCCTGAAGCCCTGCTTATAAGCCTCAATACCCAGTCAATAAACGAGACCTTGACGCGACTCAGACTGACTTTGTCTTCCCTTATGCACCTGGTCTCCTTTCTCTCTCGCCCCCATTGATCTTTCAGGAGGTGCCTCCTCGGGTCTCCCCAATAACCTGGCCCGCGGGACGGGTCAGCAGATGATACAATAGTATACATAAGTGACCCCCAAAAATTCTACCAGGGAACTCCTACAACTGATAAACACCATCAGTAAGGTGGCAAGATACAAGATTAACTAAAAAAAAAATCAGTAGCCCTCCTATATACAAATGATAAATGGGCTGAGAAAAAAATCAGAGAAACAACACCCTTTACAATAGCCACAAATAATATAAAATATCATGGGGTAACTCTAACCAAACAGGTGAAAGACCTGTATGACAAGAACTTTAAGTCTTTGAAGAAAGAAATTGGAGAAGATATCAGAAAATGGAAAAATCTCCCATTCTCTTGGATAGGTAGAATTAACATAGTGAAAATGGCAATCTTACCAAAAGCAATCTACAGAGTCAATGCAATCCCCATAAAAATCCCAACATAATTCTTCCCAAACCTTGAAAGAATAATATTCAACTTTATGTAAACAAAACAAAACAAAAAACCCAGGACAGCTAATCCTGCACAATAAAGGAACTTCTGGAGGTATCACCATCCCTGACTTCAATTCTGCTATAAAGCTATAGTAATGAAAACAGCTTGGTATTAGCATAAAAACCAACATGTGGATGAATGGAATTGAATTGAAGACCCTGACATTAACCCACACACTTATGAACACCTGATTTTGACAGAGAAGCCAAAACTGTACAATGGAAAAAAGACAGCATCTTCAACAAATGGTGCTGGTATAACTGGATGTCAACATGTAGAAGACTGCAAATAGATCCATATCTATCACCATGCACCAAACTCAAATCCAAGTGGATCAAAGACCTCAATATAAATCCAGCTACACTGAACCTGATAGAAGAGAAAGTATGAAGTAGTCTTGAATACATTGGCACAGGAAACCACTTCCTAATATAGCACCAGTAGCACAGACACTGAGAGCGACAATTAATAAATGGGACCTCCTGAAACTGAGAAGCTTCTATAAGGCAAAAGACATGGTCAATAAGACATAACACCAGTCTACAGAATGGAAAAAGATCTTCACCAACCCCTCATCTAACAGAGGGCTGATCTCTAAAATATATAAAGAACTCTAGACAAGACTCGATATCAAAATACCAAATAGTCTAATTAAAAATGGGCTACAGATCTAAACAGAGAATTCTCAACAGAATAATCTCAAATAGCTGAAAGACATTTAAGGAATTGCTCGACATCCTTAGTCATCAGTGAAATGCAAGTCAAAATGACTCTGAGATACCATCTTACACATGTCAGAATGGCTATGATCAAAAACACTGATGATACCTTATGTTGAAGATGATTTGAAGTAAGGGAACACTCCTCCACTGCTGGTGGGAGTGCAAACTTGTACAGTTACTTTGGAAATTGGTATGGAGGTTTCTCAGAAAACTAGGAACCTATCTACCTCAAGACTCAGTGATAACACTCTTGGACATATAACCAAAGGATGCTCAATCATATCACAGTGATACTTGCTCAACTATGTTCATAACAGCATTATTCGTAACATCCAGAATCTGGAAACAACCTAGATGCCCTTGATCCAAAGAACAGATAATGAAAATATGGTACATTAATACAATGGAGTTTTACTCAGCTGTAAAAAAACAATGAAACCATGAAATTTGCAGGCAAATGGATGGAACTAGAAAAGATCATCCTGTGCAATGAACCACAGGAATATGAAACAGAGATTCAGCTGTATATAATAAAGCTATACTTGGAGGATCAAGGAATCCTTCTGGAGGAGAAGCCAAATATCAAATATTTGTTATTATCTGGCATTTAATATATCAGCTGTTTCCTGCTGTGAATTTCTTGTGCACTTGTAACTTCCCCAAGAACTTTTAACAGTGTATTTTACCTGAAATTCTTCTCAAGCATCCTAGGCTAAAACAGCAAACAGATCAACTGCTGTCTCCTGAATTAAAGTAAACATCCTTTGGGAGGACACCACCTGTCTCCTGGGTATAGCTTTGTTTCTTTTGCAAATGAAGCTCAGACCCTCCTTTCTCTCACAGCCTGTAGTGCCCATGCTACCACCCATTCACCACATCCGAGCTAGGGGCTGAGGATTAAAAATAGAGACAAGACAGCGAGTCATTCATCTCAGTAGAATGCTGAATGTCCTTTATTGAAGGAGGGAGGAGGCCTTAAATACAGGCTTACAGCACAATGGGAGAACCCCGGAGGGCAGAAGTTCCCTACAGATGTTTTACATTCTTGCATCCTAGCTGCTTACACCAAATGCAGGATACACAAACAAGGAACCTCCAGTAAGCTGTTTTAGGAAGAAAGAAACCAGCATGGAATCAGCATAGGGAGGACACCTGATCAAGGTCAGCAAGCAAGGCAACAGCTACCAAAGGAAGTGTGTGTGAAGGGGAGGGGCCAACAACAGCCCAAATGGCATTCCAGAACAATTGACTCAGAACAAAAGGGTTTTTTTTTGGCATACCAGGAGCAATGGAGCACTGAGTCAGGTTTCCTAGCTCCAGGTAAATTTACCCCACCCTGCCAGTGTATGGTGACATAGGAAAATAGAGGCAGGTTTATTTTTAGTGACTTATAGACTCCTTTACACAACCACCTGTAAGATTGTAGTTTGAGCTCATCTATGATAGACTCATAATATTTTACCTAACGACTTATAAGAATATATTTTGAGCACATAAATTCCCTTTCTGACTTGCTCCAGGACTTATCTGATCCTACTTCCTCTATTCACTCCCCTTTTGGGTTGCAAATGATGCTGGCCATCATGGCTCTTGTAGGGATCTTGGAAGCTTTGCTTTGAATTGGTGAGAGTCAGGCTGCTGGTAGGGCTGAGACTGGTTCTGGAGGAGGAAGGGGAATAAACCAATATGGAGAAGAACAAGGATGAAGATGAGGACAGGACAGAAAAGAGAGCTATGAGAGGACAGGAGGAGAAGGGACAGAGAGGAGCTAAATATAAGAATAGTATTGAAGCTGTGTAGATAGAATTTAATCTTAGAGGAATGAAGTAGACGGACAAAAGAACCCAGTGTACCTGCCCCCCCCCCCCCCCCCCCCCCCCCCCCCCCCCCCCCCCCCCCCGTTTTGGGTAACTGTTGCCTTGCTTGCTGACCTTGACCTTGATATCCTCCCTATGCTAATTCACTGGTGGGTTACACCCTCCTGAATGCTTAAGGGAAGTTCCTTGTCTGTGTATCCTGCATAATGGGCGTTAACAGCTTAGATTGTAAAACATGGGTAGCGAACTTCTGCCCTCCGGGGTTCTCCCATTGTGCTGTAAGCCTGTATTTAAGACCTCTTCCCTCCTTCAATAAACAGCATTTGGCATTTAATAAAAAAAAAATAGCAAGGGGGGGAGATTTGGGGGATTGGGGGTGTTGGGGAGGTTGGGGGGTGGGGCAGTGGGAGGAATCCGTGGCTGATATGTAAAATTAAATTAATTATAAAATTAAAAAAAAAGAACCCAGTGTACTTAGATTCTTTTCCCTCAGATTACCTCAGGTCATTTGTAGCCTCTTCCTCAGGACTCTGGGAGAAATCTCCTCAGGGCAGGCCCCCAGGAATTTTTGATAATCCTGAGTGAGGTAACCCAGACCAGAAAGACAAACATGGTATGTTCTCACTCCTAAGTGGATACTAGATATAAAGCAAAGGACAACCAGGATACAATCCATAGCCTTAGAGAAACTAGGTGACAAAGTAGACTCTAAGAGGGATTCATGGATTGCCCTGGGAAGGGGAAATAGATGAGATCTCTTGGATAAACTGGGGGGTGGGTAGAGGGGAGGGGGTAGGGGATGGGAATATGAGGGACCAGGATGGTCAAGTTGGGGGAGGGATGGAGAGGGAGAGCAATGAAAGAGATATAGGGCCATTATGGGGTTAGGGAGAAACCTGGTGCTAGGGAAATTCCCAGGAATCCACAAGGATGACCCCAGCTAAGACTCCTAGCAATAGTGGAGAGGGTGCCTGAACTGGCCTCCTGTAATCTGATTGGTGACTACCCTACTTGTCATCATGGAAACTTCATCTGTAACTGATGGAAGAAGGTGCAGAGATCCACAGCCAAGCACTGGGCTGAACACTGGGAGTCCAGTTAAAAAGAGGAAGGAGAGATTATATAAGTGAGGGAGGGGGGAGGTCAAGATCATGATGGGGAAACCCACAGAGACAGCTGACTCGAGCTTGTGGGAGCTCACAGACTCTGGACCTACAGCCAGGGAGCCTGCACGGCCCTGACCTAGACCCTCTGCATGTGGGTGACAGTTGTGTAGCTTGGTCTGTTTGTGGGGCATCTAGTAGTGGACCAGGATCTGTCCCAGGTGCACGTGCTGGTTTTGGGGAACCTATTCCCTATGGTGAGATGCTTCACTCAGCCTTGATACAGGGCAGGAGGTGCTTGATCCTGCCTTATTGATATGCCATACTTTGTTGACTCCCATGGGAGGCCTTACCCTTTCTGAGGAGTGGAGGAGGGGGTTGTAGAAAGGAGGTGTGCGGGGGAGGGAACAAGAAGAGAGGAGGGAAGGGAAACTGTGATTGGTATGCAAAATAAATAACATTTAATAATAAGCAAAAGAAAAAAACAATATGAGTTCTCAACTGTTCTCCCTCAATGTGTTTGCTCTATCATCATGGACTCTTACCTTCTGAAACAGCCCAATCAGTTGCTTTCTTTTATAAGTTGCTTTGCTCATGGTGTTTGGGCAGAGCAAAAGTAACTAAGACGTGTGTGGTCCATGCATTTTCATGTGCTTATTCCTATAGACACACATCTGGAGGCACAGGAGGGAACTGGACATCCTCCTCTATCTTTTTTCACTTTATTACTTCAAAACAAGTTCTTTCTCTGAACCTAGAGCTGGCTAGGTGTGTGACCAGCAGGCCCTGGTCACCCTCCTCTCCACTTCCCACAGAGCTGGGGTTACAGGAAAGCATGAGACTATGTCCAACCTGCTACATGGGTCCTGGGATCCGAATCCAGGTCCTCGTGCTTATGCTCAAGTGCTCTTACCCACTGGTGCATCTCAATGGCTCCAATGAAAAACCCTCCTCTACAAAAATCTGTCGATGTGGTATGCTCACAACTGGGCTTCTCTCCTATTAAAACCTTTCAAATAAGGTGATATGGTACCTTTAGCTGTATTTTAAAATTTTATTTTTAAGAATTTCATACATATATGCAATATAATATGAACATCTCTACCCCCATTTCCTGCCTTCATCTCTCCCCTTATCTCACCCATTACTCCTCCCCAGCTTCATGTCTTTTTCTTTCTTGATAACCCAGTAAGTGCTGTCCATATGTGTGGGGCATCCACTGGAGCATGGGAAACCTACCGGTAGCCATATCCTCAAAAATGAATGATTCTACCATTGACCTAGGCTGCTCTGAACCTTCTTTTTTCACTAGACAGCAGCCAATGGTCAAGTGCTGCAAATAAGAGACCGAGTGCTCAGCTCTAAATGGGACACCTATATTAACCTCACTAGCAACACTGTCAAAATGGAGATGGAAAGGATCGGGCGAAGGGCTGTGAAGCGCTGTCTTCTGGATATGACATGGATAAGGCAATCATGGACTCACAGCAGCTGTGGTTTCCTGCACAATACTTCATACAACATCAAGACGATTTCTAGGCCCTAACCCTTACTGAGGACCTACTGGGAGTGGATAGTTACATTTTGTTTTTAAATCAGCGCCTCCACTCCAAGGTTGCTAAGAACTGCCTCAGAGGAGACTCTTCTATTCCAAGGTCAAACCATGAGTATGTATGGATTTCCCCTTTCCAACGATTTTGGGATTCTGGGGAAGGCCCTGGAAACATAGGAACTTATTGCCAGGCTAAACACAGGCATGAAGGGACAAGCTGAATGTTTTTCTTGAGTCTAAAAACCTCTCTGGAGCTAGGCTACCCTGAGAAGAACGAAAGGCAACCGTGAAGCTCCTTCACCCACCCCCATCCCCACTGGGAGTCCTGGGTACAGCTGCACCGAGGCTCCCGCAGGAAAGGACACTGGGGTTCCGTGGACTTTGGAGCAGAATGACTGGGAGCCCCTCCTACAGCCCTGCTCGCCCGCAGTTTAGCATGTCTTCATCTGGGGCTCCTGTGGCCTCACAACAGGCTCTCGGACTCAGTATTCCCGGGCCAGTGAGGCTCAGTTACCCCTCAGGTAATGGGATGGCACCTTGACAACAGCAGTGCCAGGAAGGAAGATGGTGGGCGAGGAACTTCGCGCCACCCGCTAGTGCTCCGGATTGAACAGTTCTGACTGCGCCCATGGCCCTGACTGGCTAGTTTTCAGAAATCCATGCTGACCCGAGAGCAACGGGACAAGTGATCCAAGGATCAGGACCCCAAATGATACTTCCCAGCAGTTTTTCTTAGAGAAGGCTTCCTGTGGCCTGTGGAATAATTGCATTTAAACAGAGCTTGCACCTGGCTTTGCAGAGTCAAGCATCTGCTTTTTCAGCCTCAGACTTAAGTGTTTTTGACCCCAGAGAAAAAGAAGGACTGTTTAGGCCAGGCGGGCTACACAGGAACAGGATAGATGAGGTGATATAAAGCTTGGGGAGTTTGGGATGAGGCAGTTGACTTTATGGACGGGGCTTTTGTCAAAATTTTCTTTCACTCTATCCAACTTCAGATAAGAAAAGTAAGTAAATCTTACGATTATTTAATGCATACAGAAACCGGAGGTATGTGCCGACAATACTCCAGGAAGGAAAGGAAAACAGGACTCACCAGTTAAATGGCTCCGCAGCATGATAATCTGACCAGTGTTAAAAGCACGGACACCTGGCTGCAACCTGAGAACTGGGAAGTGGTGATGGCGGTGGGAGGCGGTGGTGGACACAGATCCTCGGCGGGCTTTGCAGTCCAGCCAGTCCAGTCCAAATGGTGAGCTCCAGGTTTACAGAAAGACCCCGACTCAAAAAAATAAGATCGAGGGTGATAGAAAAAGACATCCAGCCAGGGATGGTGGCAGATACCTTTAATCCCAGCACTAGGGAGGCAGAGGCAGAAGGATCTTGGTAATTTAGAGGCCAGTCTAATCTATAGAGTATCAGGACATCCAAGGCTACACAGAAAAACCCTGTCTCGAAAAACAAAAACAAATAAACAAGAAAAGAAAGAAAGAAAGAAAGAAAGAAAGAAACAAAGAAACAAAGAAAGAAAAGAAAATCGACATCCTACCTGACTTCCATACAGATACACAGGGGTTCATGCATTTGTATACACTTAACATACAGAGAGAGAAGAGAGAAGAGAGAAGAGAGAGAGAGAGAGAGAGAGAGAGAGAGAGAGAGAGAGAGAGAGAGAGAGAGAGAGATTTTGACTTAGCTTGGACAGCAAGCTGTAACCAAAGTCACAGGGAAACTAAGCATTTAGAAGACTGAGCACATCCCCAAGCCCGAGAGGCAACATAACTAAATAAAGCCCTGGAAGGAATCACCAGGAAGAATCTAACTTGGAGGCCATTACAGCTGAAAGGGAGAGGGCAAGGCAACACTGAACTAGGCTGATGCATTGGTGGATTTACTGGAAACGTGAAACTGCAGGGTGGCTGGCTATCTATTAGGTGATAGAGAGAGAATGGCCAGAGGCATTTGGGGGAGTCAAAAGCTGCCTGGCTACCTCTTGGGAGCAGAGAGCATAGCAGAAATGCTGGGGAGGGCCTTGCCATAAAGACTACCTGTAAGCAGAGAGGTGTGTAAGCTGGGAGTTTAGGGGTGAGAAGAGCTAGGAGGCTAGGCTAGCTGTGGGAAACCAGTTTCACAAGTTTCTAAGAAAACTGAGTGTAAGCTTTTACCTGTGGGCCAGCAGTCCTGAGTTCAGCTTGATCTGAACCCAGACTGTCATTTAGGACACTGTCAGTGGCATTGCCATTTGGGGGGGGGGGGGAGGGCTTGGGACCTTACAACGAATGGCACACTGTCTCTGCTTCCCAATGTGAAAATTTCTGTCCTTCCTAAGAAAAGCCTCACCTCACCACACTTCATGGTTTTTCCCTAAGCAAGCTGTCAAATTCATCAACTCCAAGAGACTGCCTAAGGACCTCTATAAACCTCATTTTCAGTTTTTTTCCCCTCATGTCCTAAGATTGACTTCAGGTGCCTGATCATGCTAATTGGGGACACTAGGATTAAGCTATACACCCAGCCTTCAGACTCCATTAATCTACTGAAGGTAAAGAGTGACTCCAGCAATTCCACTCATTGCAAAACCAAAAGGCTTCAGGAAAGAATCGGCCTGTAGCCAGGATGACTGTCTTAGAGAAGACACCAGACTCAAACATGGATCTGTTCTCTGGTGCTCTGCAGCTTTCACTGTCAGCATTTCTGAGTGTTTTGAGCAGCTGGAGGCCACGTGCAGGAAAGGACGGCTGCCCAGAGACCTCTCAAAGGAACTCCATTGCTCTCCCTTTCAGCCTTAATGTGGGCCCCAGCTTAGGGTCTCTGGACTCAGCTCTTTGCCCTCTATTCTAAGTTATTTTGCAAATGAGACAAGGCAATGAACAGAATTCTATATGAGACATGGGGATTATTGGATTTTCCTTCTGAATTTGTGAATTGAGGTGCTGAGAAGTTGGGATTTCCAGATGGTCTAGTCATTTCTCTTTCTATAGCTCTTTCCAGCTGTCTCTCCACCTCCCCTGACTCCCAGTACAGGGTTTCTCTGTAGCTTTGGAGCTTGTCCTGGAACTCACTATGTAGACCAGGCTGGCCTTGAACTCACAGAGATCTGCCTGTCTCTGCCTCCCAAGTGCTGGGATTAAAGGCATGTATGTGCACTACTGTCCTGCCAACTGTTTTCTTTTTTTTTTTTAAATTGTAATTGGGTCTAGTGAAGGTTTTCTGAATCCTGCATGCTATTTAAAAAAAAAAAAAAAATCAGCCAGGCGGTGGTGGTGCACGCCTTTAATCCCAGCATTTGGGAGGCAGAGCCAGGCGGATCTCTGTGAGTTCGAGGCCAGCCTGGACTACCAAGTGAGTTCCAGGAAAGGCGCAAAGCTACACAGAGAAACCCTGTCTCGAAAAAACCAAAAAAAAAAAAAAAAATCAGCATCAACCATTGCATATGGCGGCAGAATGACATACATATGTATGTTTTAAGTCCCCAAATCACAGGAAACATAAACCTGACAGTACTGAAACATAATTAGAAACCTTAGGTTCCATAATCCCAAGTGGAAACATAAGCCCACATAGCATAGGAAATAAAACAATTAGCATGGCATAAATCCTACACCATATGCATATACATATAAAACAATAACAGTCACTCTCATCAGGCAGCACTGCCTGCCATGCCTCAGTGTTCACATCTACATTTCGTAACTGTTGACACAGGATTGAGGAGGTACTGAATGTGGAAATATGATAAACAATGAGGACACCTTTATGTAGCCACAATTACTTCCCTCACAAGAGATACACATTCCAGATTTCCTGTTACCTGTCATCATTCATGGTCCTTAACAGTTCTTCTTCCCATTTGGTAAACATTCCAAGGTTTACAACCTAATTTTTCTCATAAACTATGACAGCATTAGTAGTAGTTTCATTTTGCATGTGACTATATACATAAATGCCTAGATAACCCTAGCTTGCTTTTGTATATTTCTAGTTTATGGTGATGGCATGAAAGGAATGCTTGAAAATGACAGGAAATGAATATTCAATGAACACAGATTGAAGATTAGAAATCCTGTCTCTGTCCTGGGTTTATTCTTACAACTTTCCTAAACATATTGTCCATCTGAGAGTCTGTGGCTTGAACTTGGAATGTCCCCCAGTTTCATGTTTTTTACTTTCAGCTCCCACTGTGTGATGCTATTTTGAGGATGTAGAGCTTTCCGGAAGTAGGGACTGGCTGGAAGTACATCACTAGGAGCAGACCTGCTTTTGAAGATTATACCCACTTATTTCCTACCTGTCAGTAGCTTCCTGTCTGCCAGTTATTGTGGTGGTTTGAATGAGAACAGCCCACATAGGCTCATATATTTGAATGCTGAGTCACCAGGGAAAGGATTAGGTGTGGCCTTGTTGGAGGAATTGTGTCACTGGGCTTAGATGTTTCAAGAAGCTTACACCAAGCCCCAGTTCACTCTCTTGGCCTGCAGATGATGATGTAGCTATCTGCTATCATTCCTGAACCATGCATGTCACCATGCTCCTCACGATAACCAACTAACCCTCTGAAACTATGAGCAACCCCCCATTTATGTGTTTTCTTTTATAAGAGTTACCTTGTTCATAGTGTCTCTTCATGGCAATAGAATAATGACAAAGACAGTTACATATTTACTGCAAGATCCCACGACTTTGGTGGTCATCATGCCTCCCTTGTGCTAATGACTGAGACCATAAGTTAGGAAAAACCCTCCCTTAAGTTGTTCTGCCATTTATTTTATCACAGCAACACAGAAGTAACTAATACAAATGCCAGGAGATTTAAGCAGTATAAATATACTGGGAGTAGGTGGATTACACATTTGAATTGAGGCAAGGATGATCATTGTCTCATGATGGTCTTGCTCATGTTGGGGATAAAAGACACTAGCAGAAAATATCTTTGCTTTGCAAAAGGATGAGTTCAGTCTGAAGTTGAGCTACTCAAGTGTAGTTTCTGATGATGCTAGGTGGGTAGTAGTAAGTAGCACAGTAAGGCACCACCTGTTTAGAAGCACAGAAACGGATGCCATTCCATATAGTCTATACTATTTGATGAACTATGATATATTCAATGTATTATAAAAGCCATTGTGTTAGGTGATTTTGTTCAACTACAACTAATAGAAATGATCTGAACATACTGAAACTAGAATCAACTTAGCTTTGTTTAGTAAAAAGTGTATCAAGTGTATTTTCAACCTACAATATACTTATTTAAGCTTGGGTTTTTGATAACATACCACCGAAGTAGAACAATTGTATTTACTGAAGAACAATGTCTTGTACAAAATACTATGCCTAAACAAAAAATAGTAAATTAAAACAAAGAAAATACCCCACAAAACATGGACCTAGAAGATTGTAGTTGTTCTCATGCCCACAAGGCCAAGTCTTATGATAAATGTCACACACCTGCAGAGGTAGATGTCCTCTGGACATGAACAAAACAAAAAATCCTGTGCATGTCTTTAAACTTGGTGAAATTGTACTTTTGAAACATATAAAAGAGCCACACCTGCCCTTACTAATTATACTGAAGCCTCATGACTTAGGTTTCCTTTCATTCTGTTATTGCAGCCTTCCTGGTAAGAAATACTAAATTACTAAAGCTATAACGGTATCCACACCTACAGTGTAGCCAGGCATATATCTCATTATGTTTATGGAGCATGAGGGGCATTTCATGTTTAATATCAAGTGATTCCTCTAAAACAAACAAATCTTTCAGAAATTTAAGCAAGAATGACTTTTAAGCATGGTGAAATGGCTCAGGTCTATTTTCCATGAAATAGAGTCAATTACAGGTTAACCTGGGTTCAGAGTAAGATACTGTGTCAAGCCAGGCGGTGGTAGCGCAGGCCTTTAATCCCAGCACTCGGGAGGCAGAAGCAGGCAGATCTCTGTGAGTTCAAGGCCAGCCTGGTCTACAAAGCGAGTTCTAGGAAAGGCGCAAAGCTACACAAAGAAACCCTGTCTCGAAACAAAACAAAACAAAAGGATACTGTGTCAAAAAACAAACAGATAAAAAGGAAAGTGATTTTAATGATAACACACATGGTTACCTATGGCTTAGGGACAGATTTAGAAGCATGACTCATTACATATTAGTCCACAAAAGGTAAGGTCCCTGCAGTCTCTGGTAAAAAGATGCTTAACCTAGCATGATGTATCTTTTAGTATGAGTTAAAGTACAAAGAACAAAATAAAAGTTACAACACAAGCCTGAAGTGAAATTAATACATGGATAAAAGTGCCATTACTTGTAAGCACATGATAATAATTTGACATTCAAGGAAAATACTGGCAAAGTCATATATTCTACCTAATATATGATTATGGTAGAATATTTGCAGTTATCTTCTGATTTGAGAATCTGTAAACTGGCCACAAAATAGTTGAGAACTCTAATGTGCAGTCTTCAAGAAAACATATATCAAAGTATAAAACACAAAATATAAAATGACATCTGACCTGAGAAGTAACCAACTGGGCTGCACTGAGAGATGCTAGGGTAAAGTAGCACAAGTATGCTTTGTCATTTCCAGAAATGATTAGATCAACAGGGTTTTACCCTAGCCTAAGGATTAACCCCTGCATGTGTTCAATGAGGGTGCTGTTGGGAGTGGTGAAATGCAGGAGGTATGGCATAATTGGCAGAAGTGGGTCACTGAGAAAATGTATCCTTATATTTTCTACTGGTCTCTTCTTACAATGCACACTACTTACTTTTGTGTCCACAATGATAGAAACTCCTTTACTTAATGAATTCCCTGTTATAATGGACTGTGAGCCAAAGGGAAGAAATTCTCCCCCTTGTTTCAAGTATTTGGCATTAATTAGCAATAAGAAAAAGAATATAAACATCAAAGATAAGCCAAGCATGGTGTTGCACGTCTTTGACTCCAGCATTGGGAAGGCAGAGGCACGTAGATCTCTGAGTAGATGCCAGCCTGGTAGTATCAGGACATCCAGGGCTACACAGAGCATTGTTTCTTTTCTTTCTTTCTTTTTTTAAAAAATATTTATTTATTATGTTGTTTATTCATTATGTATACAGTGTTCTGTCTGCACATATCCCTGCAGGCTGGAAGAGGGCACCAGATCTCATTACAGATGGTTGTGAGCCACCATGTGGTTGCTGGGAATTGAACTCAGGACCTCTGGAAGAACAGTCAGTGCTCTTAACCTCTGAGCCATCTTTCTAGCCCTAGAGCCTTGGTTCAAAACAAAAACAAAAACACCCCCAAAACACAAAAAGCCCAACAAAACAAAACAAGAAACATCAAAGAAGCTGCCACACAATCTTAATAGAGAAATCCTAAGAATAAAACTTTATTTTCAACAGCTCATTAATATTACTCTAAAAACATATTAGAAACACATTTGATTTACATATGGATCCAACATGAAAAGAAATATACATGACTAAAAAAAAAAAAACATTACCTTTAAAATTCATGCCTCATTGCTTTAAGAAATCTTAGATTAAGTCATCTGAAAATTTATTTACAAGAGTAATAATTAGAAGTAAACATTCTAGAGACTTATCTTCTGAATTATTGACAAATTAATGCAATATTCTTTCTCAAATTCATTCACTGGAATCTTAAAAAAAATTATTGTTACATAAGGAATTTTCACAAAACCCTGAAAATTGTTTTATAGCTGATAACTTTGTTATAAAAGTTTTGATATTGGGTACATTCTCAGAGGTCTGCCAACTGAAGATATCTGCACATCCATTTAGGATTTCTCACTATGGTATGTACTATCATGTCTGTGAATACAACCAAGATGACTAAAGGCATTCCTACAGACAACATGACACTGGTTCTCTGCTCTATGCATTGGCATGTTAAGAATACTTTTCCATGTTCTATACTTAGAAATTCCTTCTAGTGTGAGTCTTCTCATGCATTTTAAGGGAACTGGAACGAGTAAAGCCTTTCCCACATTGCTTGCAAATGTAAGGTTTCTCACCAGTGTGAATTAGTTCATGTCTTTGACAATCACTTAAAGTATAAAAGGATTTCCCACATTGTTTACATACAAAAGGTTTCTCTCCACTGTGAATCCTTTCATGCCGTCGAAGGGAACTGTGGCCAGTAAAGGCTTTCTCACATTGTTTACACTTATATGGTTTCTCTCCAGTGTGAATCCGTTCATGTATTCTAAACTTACTAAAAGAAAGGAAACCCTTCCCACACTGCTCACATACATAGGGCTTTTCACCACTATGAATCCTTTCATGATTTCGAAGGGCACTGGGATTAGTGAAGGCTTTCCCACAATTCTTACAAACATAGGGTTTCTCACCAGTGTGAATTTGTTCATGTCTCTGACAACCACTCAAAGAAGAGAAAGCTTTTCCACAATGCTTACATACATAGGGTTTTTCTCCACTGTGACTTCTTTCATGACGTCGAAGCGAACTATGATGAGTGAAGGCTTTCCCACATAGTTTACATACACAGAGTTTCTCTCCAGAATGAGTAAATTCATGTTTTCGAAAGTTACTGGAAGAAAAAAAACCTTTCCCACATTGCTTACATACATAGGGTTTCTCCCCACAGTGAATCCTTTCATGGCACCGAAGGGAGTTATGACGAGTGAAGGCTTTTCCACACTGCTTACATACATAGGGTTTCTCCCCACTGTGAATCCTTTCATGGCACCGAAGGGAACTGTCAACACTAAAGACTTTACCACATTGCTTACATTTATAGGGTTTCTCTCCAGTGTGAATCCTTTCATGTATTCGAAGGGTACTGGAAGAATTGAAACCTTTTCCACATTGCAAACATACATGGGGCTTCTCACCACTGTGAATTCTCTCATGATATCGAAGAGAACTGAGAGTAGTAAAGGCTTTATCACACAGCTTACATACATAGGGCTTTTCTCCAGTGTGACATCGTTTATGTGTTTGAATGGAATTGTAATAACTGAAGGCTTTCCCACACTGCTTACAGACATAGGGTTTCTCTCCAGTGTGACATCGTTTATGTGTTTGAAAGGAATAGTAGTAAGTGAAAGCCTTCCCACATTGTGTGCATACATAAGGTTTTTCTCCAGTGTGAGTTCTTTCATGGTCTTGAAAGTTAGTCAAATAACTGAAAGCCTTACCACATATATTACATCTGTATGGTTTCTCTCTAGTATGAGTACGTTCATGTCTTCGAATGTTACTCAGAAAAGAAAAGGATTTCCCACATTGTGTACATAAATAGGGTTTCTCTCCAGTGTGAGTTCTTTCATGTTCTTGAAAGTTAGTCAAACAAGTAAAGGTTTTATCACATATAATACATCTGTATGGTTTCTCTCCAGTATGAGTGCGTTCATGTCTTCTAATGTTACTCAAAAAAGAAAAGGTTTTCCCACATTGTTTACATACATAGGGTTTCTCTCCAGTGTGAATTGTTTCAACATACTGAAGAAAATCAGAATAAGTAAAAGCATTATAATGCTGCTCATCCATACATATTTCTTCTCTAGTTTCATTATTCACACATAGTTGAATGTAACCATTACTTCTGAAGATTTTCTCACACTGGTTAAATTCATAGGATTTCTGTCCAGTGTCAGTGTCTTCATGCTTTAGAAAGCATTCTGGATAAATGAAGGCTTTCTCACATTCCCCAATCTTATAGAGTCTCTCTCCACACAGCTCATATTGATGAGGTTTATGTGTAGTTTGAAGAGGCATAGACACATTAAGAGATGAATGACCAATAAGCATGTTGTCTTCATACACATGGCTTTCACAAATCATTGTTCTATGAGAAATTTTCCTGTCCACAATGGTGTTTGGAATCTGTCTCAAGATTTCTTCACATTCATTATCTTTGTTATGTTCTAACAGTCTTTTTACAACTTCATTTCTGTTAAAAAAAAAAAAAAAAAAAAGGAAAGTACACCAATAAAGTTATAAATTTCCTACCAGCAAAATTCCTGAGAATTTCGGAATATGACTGAAGGTTCTACAGGATGTGGAGACAGGTAATATCAAGACACTGTATTCATATAGGGTTTCTTTTTGTGCTAACATTTATTTGTTTACTATTTGTGTGTGCACATGTTATGGTGTACCTATGCAAGTCAGAGAACAGCTTGTAGGCGTTGATTCTCTTCTACTATATGGGTCTCAGAGACTGAATTCAGGTCATCAAGCTTGGTCATAAATACCTTTACCTGATGAATCATTTTCCTAACCCAATCATATGAGACTTTTAATACCTCTCATAGGTTAATTATTTTGGAAATGATGAATGTTTAAGTCTTATTTAGTTTTGAGGTCAATCTCTTGCTATGATGCATGGGCTACCTTCAAATTCAACATTCCTCCAGACTCCTAGTAGCTGGGAATGAGGACATGAGTGTTCACATTCGCCTTTATATCACAGATAAATGTACTTGATTATTCTTTATGCAAAATGCTTAAGCAAAAACTATTTCTCTAAGATTTTTTTCATATATATATCTTGAAGATTGTTTCCAGAGTAAACATAAAATTTCTTTATATTTTCTATATACTGCATACTCAAAGCCTGAAGGAAGGCACACATTATTTTTTTATTAACTTTGTGCATGGACAAAAGTTTGTATATACAAAACCATTAGAACATATCACTTGCAACATCATGGCAATACTGTAAGTGTTTCCAATGCTATAGCACTTTTGGAGATAAATGCTTCAGATTTTATCACCTTGAAGCTGGGCTTATTTGGATAGGTGTCTTGATTTTAAAAACTACTGGCCATTTTCACATTATGAGACACATTATCATGAGTTGGCAAAGTTACCTTTGATTTCTTCTAGAATATCTGTGGTCATTGTCTATGTGCTGGTCTTTTGGTGGTTTTCCTAGAATATAGACCCAGAAAAATCCGATTTACTAAGTTATAACAGAAAAACAAACAAACAAACAAAAAAACAGATTCTACATAGATTCATAATCTAATATGACCATGCCTGATATAATCACCAAATTTACCCTTTCCATATTCCAAATCATGGAGAAACATTTTCGAGCAAGACAGACGTATAATCTGATTGATTAAGTAGAAGTATGATCTCACTTATACTTATAGCAGCCAGGTTCCTGAAGGTTTCCTCCATCACATCTCTGTGCAGCTTCTTTTGGGAAGGATCTAGTAAAGCCCACTCCTCGACAGTGAAGTTTACAGCTACATCTTCAAAGGTCACAGAGTCCTAAAGTAGCCAAGATGTTTCCAGAAAAAAAGATGAAACACACAACACTGAACATCTGTGAGTGTTCTCTAAATGTTTAATATATATCCTGATCATTACATTCTTATTTTATATCCATAACTGTACTCTCTAACACAAGAATTCCCACATTAGCTTTGAATTCTTGGTAAAGCACAACACAACAATAACAAAACACCAAGTATGCTGATGGAACTTACAATTTCTACTGGTATACAAGTCTTTATCATTTACCCTACAATACTACTACTAGTGCAGATGTGTTAATAACCAGCTGCCTTACAATCACATATTTTAAGAATAGATTATGAGGGTGAGTTTCCTCATCCAATACTAGTTCCCATGGCCATAATGTTCTGCCTCATTGTAGACCCCAAGCAATGGAACTAAGTGACAAGATTGCATCATCTGAACCTTGACATAAAATAAACCTTTCAACCTGTATAAGTTACTTTTCTCATCACTGTGACTAAAAGCAATTCGTGAAAGGAAAGATTTATTTGGAATTATGTCTTGAGAGGGTAAAGTCTATCATGGCGGGGGGCAGACATGGCAGAATTCATGGGGATAGGATCATGCAGTAGGGATTCCACATCAGTGAAGATCAGGAAACAGAGCAGGGAATGCTGGTTTCTACTTGAATTCTTCCTTTTTCCTCTTTTATTCAGCTTGGCATCTCAGACTATGGTTATGTGTAATGGTTAGTAATGAATAAACTGGCAGATGGGCATCTGGGTACACCCATAGGGATTTATCTTGATTATGCTAACTGATTTGAGATAATCCATTTTAATTGTGGGTGAGACCATCCCCTAGACATGGGATTCTGGACTGTATAAAATGGAGAAAGTGAGCTGAACACTAGCATGCATTCATTACTTTCTTCTTCTGCCTTTAGATGTAATATGACCAGCTGCTTCAAGTTCCTGCTCCCTTGACTTCCCCATCAGGATGAACTATATCTTGAACTATGAATTAAACCCTTCCTTTCTTTTTTTTTTTTTGGTTTTTCGAGACAGGGTTTCTCTGTGTAGCTTTGCGCCTTTTCCTGGAACTCACTTGGTAGCCCAGGCTGGCCTCGAACTCACAGAGATCCACCAGCCTCTGCCTCCCGAGTGCTGGGATTAAAGGCGTGTGCCACCACTGCCCGGCCTTCCTTTCTTAAACTGCATTCACTAGGGCACTTTATCATAACAACACAAAAAGAAAATAAGATAGGTACCACACAGATTCACAGTGGGTATTACCTCCTCAGTTACCTTTCTGCAAACACTCTCACAGACATACTCAGAGGTGTGTCGTCTAGGTGACTCCAAATTACCAACTTAATAAGAAGACTAATCATCACAAAAACCTTCAGTTGCTTTTCCCAGGTATATTGTATAGGGATGCAAAGCTAATTAACATACCCCACTATTCAAGATAACATTAACAGACTGATTAAGAATAGATCATTGGTGCCTAGCCCAATCATCATCAGGCCTTCTCCAGCAGCTGATGGGAACAGATGCAGAGACCTACAGCCAAACATTAGGTGGAAATTGGGTAACCCCATGGAAGAGGAGGAGGAAAGACTTTAGGAGCCAGAGGGGTCAAGATCATGACCCACAGAATCAACTAAGCAGATCTCATAGGGGCTCACAGAGACTTAAAAGGCAATCACAGAGCATGCATGGGTTGTGCTAGGTCCTCCATATACATGTTAAAGTTGTTAGCTTGGTGTTTTTGTGGGACTCCTAACAGTGGGAGCAGGTGTATCTCTGACTCTTTTGCCTGCTCTTAGGATTCCTTTTCTCCTACTGGTTGCCTCACCCAGCCTTGATATGAGGGTTTGTGCCTCGTCTAATTGTATCTTGTTATGCTGTGTTATACTGATACCCCAGGGAGGCCTACTCTTTTTTTGAAGAGAAATGGAGGAGGAATGGATCTGAGGGAGAGGGGAGGTGGAAGGCCTGGGAGGAGTGGAGGGAGGGGAAACTGTGATAGGGATATAGTGTATGAAAGAAGAATTAAAAAAAAAAAAACAAAGAATAGATAGTGGAAGGGTCTAGGTGATGGCTCAATATATAAAGCACTTGCCATGCAAGCCTGAGTTTGAACTCCCTAGAACTCAAGTAAAGCCAGACATGGTAAGGCATATTTACAATTTTAACTGTGGAATCCTGTAAAAATAAAAAATATGTTAAATATTTTCTTCCTGGAAACAGGAAGAATCAAGGCATAATTAAAATAAAATCAAAGCAAAAAAAAAAAAAAACCCAACATCCAGCAGTATAGATCAAATCTTGTAGTTCAGTATCAAAGGTCTAGGAACTCCTATGGCAAGATGGTATGTAGAGACAAGGAAATCCCTGGAAGCTGGTGGGCCAACTAGCCTGGCATATGCAGTAATGAACAACAGAGATTGTCATTTGACTTCTAAACACAATTGTATTCGCAAGCATGCACCTGTGTGAGAGAAATGGATCACGTAAAAAGATAACAGTATTTAACTGGCCCAAATGAAAACAAAAAGTTGGTTTATCACATAGCAGGCATTTTACAACAATGTCATAAATCACAAATCTCTTTAATATAGAATAAAAGAAAAAACTGACTTTTGGAAACATGCATTGTAGTTCCCCTTTCTACTAGCAGATATAAAGCTATCCATTGAAATAGGAAAAAACAACTTCAATATTTTCAGATCACAGTCAAATTTTGAACTTAAATCTGTAAGAAATGGATGGAGACATTAAAGCCTATGAATATTGGGTTAGGCTTTAAGAGAGGAGGATAGGGATAGTCAGCCCTAGTTTGATTCTGTACAGGATGAAAACAAGGCAACAGATGAAAGTGAGTGGCTGTGGGTGATAGACCAGAAAAGCAAACTTGGTGGACTTAGGAGATTAGGGAGAAAAACAAAGCAGGAGAAGCAGAATTCTCCAACCTTTGACTTGTGGGAGGAGATGATCCTCTTTGTAGGGGTTAGGTGAAAGAGAAAACTACAGTCTGGTGAAGAAAGATGCAGGCTTGTGAAGAGCACAAATAGTGATTAACAGGGAACAATGAACCAAAATGACATTACAATCCTAAACATATGCAAAGGTTCTGATGCACCTCATTTTATAAAAAGCATACCAAAGGCTGGTTCTCAGAACCCACATGGTGGCTCACAATCATCCATAACTTCAGTTGCAAGGTACCTACAGTTTCAGGGAATGCCCTCTTCTGACCTCCACAGGCATCAGACATGCATGTGGTGCATACATAAACATGTAGGCAAGACATCCATACATATATAATAAATATATCCAAAAAATCATACTATTGGAATTAAAGACAGATTAACACTAATCCAATACTATGGGGTGATTTTAATACCCCACTGTCTCCAATAGACAGGTTATTTGGACAAGAAATAGAAAAATATCAGAATTAAGTGTTAGAGTCATACATCAAAGGAATGTAACATATCTATAGAATATTCCTCCCAAATATCAAAGAATATATGTTCTACTCAGCAGCCCATGGAAGCTTCTCAAAAATAAACCATATCCTGGGTCACAAAAAAAAAAAAAAAAAACACTTAACAAATTGTGAAAGACTGAAATAACTCCATGTATCCTATCTGACCAATATGCAATAAAACTTAAAATCAACAGTGAACAAATTTTTAGTAAGTACACAAACTCAGAGACTGAACAACTCATTATTGAATGATGAATGGTCTAAAGAGGAAATCAAAAAGAAATCAAAATTCTGGAACTAAATAATAATGAAAACAAAAACCTTTGGGACATATAAAAAACAAAACAACAAAACAAAATAGTCTGCAAAGGAAGTTTATAGCTTCAAGTGCTATAAACTTGCTGCTTAAAAAAATCAAGAAGCGGGGCTGGAGAGATGGGTCAGCAGTTAAGAGCACTGGCTGTTCTTCCAGAGGTCCTGAGTTTTCAATTCCCAGCAACCTGTGGCTGACAACCATTCATAATGAGATCTGGTGCCCTCTGCTGGCCTGTAAGCATGCATGTAGGCAGAACACTGTATACATAACAAAAAAAAAAAAAAAAAAAAAACCAGGAAGCACTTACAGTTCACAAAGGAACCCAAATTCAGGTTAAACCTGTCCCTGAGCTTTGAGACCATCTCACCACACAGTCACAGCTCATGATATATATGACTCCAGGAATTGAGTAGAGGAACTCTGAGTGGCCAAGAAATTTCATTTAGCCATCTCCACATACATTATTTTCTTTCCTTCAACTTCCCTTTTGGTAAACAGCACTGACTATAGGCCTTCCATCTCACAATGCCTTCTCTCTTCTTGAGGAGCCTTTCCTCTCTGTTCTTAGATGATGACATTTAAAATATCTATCCATTTTTTAAGCTATTACTCAGCGGAATACAAACTAGCCAGAGACCCATTTTTGCCTCAAAACAACGACTTCATCATTAATAAAAAAATACTTAAGTGAAGTCTCCTTAAGTTTTTCTCCAATCTTGTCACTTTTCTTTTTTATTCACCCCCCATCCTGGGTCAGAACAGGACCCTTTAACTTATCATCAACTTATCTGACCTGAGAGGAAACTTTCAGAGCTGAAGTTGCTACAGTCCCATCTTTTCAAAGATCGCCGTCCGTAGCTAAAAACCAAACGCCTTTTCTGCCCAGCCCTGGAGATGCTTGCACATACTGTACCTGAGGCTCCCCCCCCCCCCCCCCCCGCTATTGCCAATGCTCGCTTGAAGTAAAAGTCATGTCCCACCTCCTCGCCTTTCATTCTGCTTTAAAATCAATGTCCACAAGCAGCTCTAAGACAAAAACATTCATGACTTCATGGAGGGCCTCAAATGCCTCCTCCCCTCCGGCCTCACCTACGTGTGTACGTGGATACCCACTTTTAACGAGTTGGCCAAACAGTAAATACCAAGCAACGCAGGGACGTTTAGGACTAAGAAGCAGCTGGATGGGGGACAAACTCACGGAGTTTTAGACGTTGCTTCTAGAGACCTTCAGAGACTCCCAGGGCCCTGGGCACCCGCGGATCCCCTCCCCCGGAGCTGGGGCCCCTCGGCTCTTCGCCGCTGCGCAGTCGGGAGGCCGCCGGGGTCCCGTCACCCCGGAAGCAGAGGGACCGAGCCGCAACCCCCCTCCCCCCGCGCCATCCTGCCCGCTCTCCCCGCCCGCCTCGCCCGCTCGGAGCTCACCATGTCTGCGCTCGGGGCCTCGCCGGTCACACAGCCACCGAGGCTCAGTCACCCTGGGCTCCCACGGATGACGTGACAGCACTGCGACCGTGGCGGTGCGGGCCGAGAGATGGCGGGAGAGGGACTTCCGCTCGGCTCGCTGGCGCTCCAGCCTGGGCCGCCGAATGCACTCCCAGGACACTACGTCTGCACCCGCGCTCCCCTGGGACCCTCAAAACTGTCCCTGCCACTAGGTGTCACATGGCGACGGAGGCCGAACCATCCCGACCCCCTCTCCTGTCAGTACATATCTGCGACTCTGGAGGCACCAGAAAGAAGGATGGCGGGCGAGGGACTTCCGCCCCGCCCGCCGGTGCGCCTGTCCCGACAGCTCGCGGTCCGCCCCACGGCCTTCACCGTCGCTCCTGAGGTTGTCGGGCCCACAGCTACACAGGCTGAGCAACCCCCGCTGCCTCAGCGGCCGGGACCACGCAATCCTGCGACCATCCCGGCGCAGGGAAAAGGGATGGTGGGTGAGGAACTTCCGCCCCGCCCCCCGGCTGTCCTGATTGGACACCTCACATTGCTTTCAGCTTCTAATCTTAAAGTGAAGCTGGTTTGTCACCTTACCCAAATTAACCAAGAGACATTGAGGGAAGATTCAAATGAATAAAATTAAAGATGAAAAAGGAGTCAGTACAACAGACGACAGTGGATATTCTTTAAAAATCTGTATTTCAGAAAACTGAAAAAGCTAAGAAAGTACGCATTTTTTGATACATGTATAATTTACCAATGTTAAATCTAGATGAGATAAATAATTTAAATAGGCTCCAAGCCCCTAGTGAAATAGAAGCAGTAATGAAACATTTAACAAAAAAAAGCCTAGGGCCAAACGGATTTAGGCCAGAATTACATCACACCTTGAAAGAACACCATTAATCTTCAAATTACCTCACAAAGTAGAAACAGAGTAACATTTCTTAACTTTTTTATGAAGTCACTATTACTCTGATACCAAATCCACAAAAGACCCAACCAGAAGAAAAGAATAGATCATTATCTCCTACGAACATAGATAAAAAACTTTCAATGGAATATTTGCAAACCAAATCCAATAACACATCAAAAACATTATCCACCATATTCAAGGTGGCTTGATGCATTCCAGAGATGTAGGGATGGTTCAGCAAACTTAATCTACCACATAAACAGACTGAAAGACAAAAACCACACAGTCATTTCATTAGATGCAGAAAAGGCCTTTGACAAAATCTAACACCCCCTCATGATAAAAGTCCTGGGGAGACTAGGGATATAAGGGACTTAATAAAGGTGATTTACCACAAGCCCACAACTGTCATCATCCTAACTGAAAGAAACTCTAAACATTTTCACTAAAATCATGAACAAGACAAGATTGTCTATTCCCTCCTACCTGTTCAACATAGTGCTTAAGTCTTAGCTGTAGCAGATGAGACAACGGAAGGACATCAAGGTGACACAAGAGGAAAAGGAAAATTCAAAATGTCACTATTTACAGATGGTATGATTTTATACATAAAGGGCCTTAAAAACTTCAACAGGAAACTTCTACAGCTGACAAACACGTTCAACAAGTAGCAGGATTCAAAATTACATAAAAATCAATAGCCTTCTTATAAACAAACAACAAACAGGCTGAGAAAGAAAGCAGGGAGAAACAATGTTTTTCACAACGGCTTCATCAGAAAGTATCTTGGGATCACATTCTCATGGATAAGCAGGATTAATATTGTGAAAATGGCCATTCTACCAAATTCTACAGACACAACACAATCCTAATCAAAATTCCAACTCTTAATATCAAGAAAACAAATAACCTTATTAAAAAATTGGCACAGAACTTCACAGAAATTAAAAAAAAATTCAACTTCATATGGAAACACAAATCCCAGGATAGCTAACAACGGTTCTGAAAAATAAAATAACTGCTGGAGTTATCACCCCAGATTTCAGGTTATATTACAGAGCTACAGTAATAAAAATAGTATGGAGGTGGAATAAAGGCATACATGTTTTTTTTTTTTGTTTGTTTGTTTTTCGAGACAGGGTTTCTCTGTGTAGCTTTGCGCCTCTCCTGGAACTCACTCTGTAGACCAGGCTGGCCTTGAACTCACAGAGATCCTCCTGGCTCTGCCTCCCAAGTGCTGGGATTAAAGGCGTGCGCCACCAACGCCCAGCAAGGCATACATGTTAATCAGTGGAATCAAACTGAAGAACCAGACATAAACCCACACATCCACAGACACCTCATTTTTGATAAAGAAACCAGAAATGCACATGGGAAAAAGAAAACATCTTCAATAAATGGTGCTAGTTAAACTGGATGGCTAAATGTAGAAGAATGCAAATTGATCCATACTATTACCCTGCACAAAACTCAATTCCAAATGAATCAAGGGCTTCAACATAAGACTAGATGCCCTGAATGTGACAGAAGAGAAAGTGATGAACAGGCTTGAAGTCATTGGCACAGGAAAGAATTTTCTGAACAGAACACCAATAGTACACACATTAATACCAACAATTAATATATGGAATCCATGAAGCTAAGAAGTGCTGTGGGATGTTCTGTATGGCAAATGTGTTGCTCTGATTGGTCAATAAATAAAACACTGATTGGCCATTGGCTAGGCAGGAAGTATAAGCAGGACAAGGAGGAGAATAAAGCTGGGAAGTGGAAGGCTGAGTCAGAGAGACACTGCCAGCCGCCACGATGACAAACAGCATGTGAAGATGCCGGTAAGCCACGAGCCATGTGGCAATGTATAGATTAATGGAAATGGATTAATTTAAGCTGTAAGAACAGTTAGCAAGAAGTCTGCCACAGCCATACAGTTTGTAACCAATATAAGTCTCTGTGTTTACTTGGTTGTGTCTGAGCGGCTGTGGGACTGGCAGGTGAGAGAGATTTGTCCTGACTGTGGGCCAGGCAGGAAAACTCTAGCTACAAAGAAGCTTCTGCATAACAAAGGATACCATCAATTTGAACAAAGCAACAGCCTATAGGATGGGAAAATATCTTTACCTGCCATGGACTGGCCCATCGGGGGTACCACAACCGTAGGAGAACCAGGGCTTGGGTAGTCAGGAAAGCAAGGATTCGTCGAATGACAGATAGACAACACACTCAGAAGTGGTTTGAATCTGCTGCAATTTTACTTCTGCAAATCAGTAGTTTATATACAGAAAAGAAAACTGTTGAGTCATACAAGGAACAACAAGAGCTTGGCAATAATTCAATTACATCATCTTTGAAAAACAGCAAGCACACGATTAATCAGCGCTAGACATATCCCTTCACCCACAAGAACTTTATGACCCAAAGAGCAGTCTGTGGTTTCTAAACTTAGTACAGTCCCTAGACTTGTGTAGACTTCTTGTGGTTGCAGCTGTGTCCCTTTTCTTATCTCAGCAGCTTTCTAGTTTATTATACATTTTTACTTTTCTGGTTCCCATGACCCATTTAGCCAATTTGGATGTTGCAGACCCTCTCTAAGTCTTTTCTTAGTTCTTTCACCACATATCTCTTTTAATATAAAACCTTTTAACCTGCTGGAATATGGACTCTTGTACTTTTACGCTTGTAAGGGGAAGGGATTCTGTTGTAGTCCTTAAGTTTCCCATGCTGAACTTCCTCAACAGAGGGGCCCACCATCTGCCTCCTATGAGATAACGTTTTCTACCATAAATCACTTTAGTTGGTATTCTTAAAGGATTCCTAATGGGTGAGTGTTCATTCCCTAGAATTGCCTGAACCTTTATACTTTCTTTATCTAGCGGCTTGGGGTCTTTAAGAAATAGCTCATTCTGCTATATCTGATTAAGATCCATGTCCAGCTTCCCCTTTCCTCCATAGTTCACAACCTAAGCATTCATTAATTTTGGCTGTGCTTCATAGATTAATTAGAACATTGTCAGGAAAGCAGTTATACAGAACCCATAGCCAGGGAGCTCATGATCTGTGAAGTACATCTTCTTGAGAAGGAAGCATAACTCTGGCACTCTGGCAGGGACCTCCAGGGAGCTTAGTCCTGTGGGACACCTATCTCCCATCTGCTATTATTGGACATAATTGTTCATGTCACACGGATGACACTGGAGTTGGTGTGGCATTTATCAATTATCTATCTGATAGAGGATTAGTATGTAGAATATATAAAGAACAAAAAACCCCTCATTATCAAGAAAACTAATAACCTTATTAAAAAATGGAGTACCAAACTAAACAGTTCTCAAAAGATGAAACAAATATGGCTGAGAAACACTTAAATGTTCAACATCCTTAGCCATTAAGGATATGCAAGTGAAAACTACTTTGAGATTTCCCTGGGGAAGACCACCTCTCTCACTCCCAGCTTTACTCAGTTGCCTGTAGTTCTTTGAGGCCTTGTAGGCTCTCCCCTATCCAGTTTGGGATGTCCATTGGTGTAACACTGTTCAGAATGGCCAAAATCAATTAAAGAAATCACAGTAGACACTGGTGAAGTTGTGGGGAAAGGGGAACATGTATTCATTAGAAGATGCTGGTGAGTGTGTGAGGAAAGGGGAACATGTATTCATTGGCAAACACTGGTGAGTATGTGAGGAGAGGGGAACATGTATTCCTTGGCAAACACTGTTGAGTATGTGAGGAGAGGGGAACATGTATTCATTGCTTGTGGGAGTGCAAGCTGGAAGGCCCACTATGGAGGTTCCTCATGAATTTGAGAATTGATCTACCTCAAGATCCAGCATCTTGCATGCCAGATCTTTGGCATACACCACAAGGGCTCTCATTTTACTACAGAGATACTTGCTCCTCTGTGTTCACTGGTGCTCTATTCATAATATCCAGAAATTGGAAACAGCCTAGATACCCATTGACTGATGAAAGGATAATGAAAATGTGGTACATTTGCACAGTGGAATATTATTTAGCTGTTAGAGAAAAAAACTATAGAATCTGAAGTTTGGAACTAGAAACATCATTTTAAGTGAAATAACTTAGCCTTTCAAAGACTAATATCTCGTTTTCTCTTATATGTGGATATCAGCTTCTAAGCTTTTGCTATTAATGTTCATATAATCACAGAGGTTAGATAGTAAGAGGCCAGGGAAGGAAGGTATCTCCCAAGAAAGTAGAATATAGTGTTATGGAGAGATAAATGGGACACTAGGAGGATTAAACTGAGAAGCGATTGGGAGAGGAGGTTAAAGGAGGGAATATGGGGAGCGGTAACCAACACTTAAGGCCTTATGAAAATCCATGTGGAAACCTACTACATAGAGGTTTCCTAAAGTATGTGCATTTGTGAAGGGAATTTAAATGGAGTCACTATATAATGGGGGAGATAATGCCACAACTATGTGTTATGCTGCCAAATAAAATTTCCAGTGCCAGGAATGGATTACATCTTGTAACCCATTAGCGAAAAGAGTCACTTATCTTATCTCTGAGAGAAACTGAACATTTTGTTCATCATTTAATGTGACCATCCCCACCCAGACCTGGCTGAAATGGAGCTTCAAGGAGACCATGTCAAAAGCAAGGTATGTATCTTTGGGAGCCACATGACGCAGATAAGGATATAGGTCATGGTTACTCAGGATAGAATGAAATGGTCTATAGATAAATTGAGGGATGCAGAACATAGGATGATACATAAGGAAGATGATAACCATGAATCTAAGTGCTGAATTGAGGTTAAGTACCAGCTTGAAGCAGTAGGAAGGACAATTTTCACCCCATCAATAAAGTCATATGTCATTTTCCCTCATTTAAAAAAAATCACTGATCAATCTGAAACCCATAAGATCTTAAGGAATCTTTCTTATCTGGATAAAAACATATCCAAAAATGTTAGTGGAATTGAACAGCATCATTTGGAGGAAAATTTACCTTCTAGAAAATGAATTTTTTTTCTGATTCATTATCAGTTGGTTGGTTATCAAATTGCTGAAGAAGCATCTCACGGAGGGAGTGGGCCAGGGCATATACAGATTGAGTATGTTGTAATGTGCATTATTTATGGTGAGGTTGAAACTGTGCTTTGTAGCCATTCCAATGAGGCAGTGGATAAACAATTAGTGTACAAGAAGGAGAATTTTAGATTTAACAAGCAAAATACAACTATCCTAATTTTCTAGAGTAATTATATTTTAAAAAGTAAATGCTGATATCTCATAAAGTTCCAAATTATTTTCCATTTCAGAAATCTAGTATTCTCCTTTCCTTTTCTCTAAACACTCAAGAATGATACTAATGAAGGCATGTTTTCAATTCTCCCATCCCATACAACATCACCTGTGAATATTGGAAGACCTGGAGGAATGTTGAAATCTGGCAATTGTTGACCACATTGCACCAGTAAGTGCTATTTCAAATCTTCTGTTTCCACATATGTAATTAGGAACATTTTATTACATTTTGCATCCAAAATTATTCCATAGTAATTTGGGGTTTTTCCTGAGTTGGGTCTTGAACCCTGGGCCTTGTGCATGCTAGACAAGTGCTCTGATATTGAGCTACATCCCAAGCCCTTATTCCATAATAAAATACAACCATATCACAGGAGTTTATGTCAAAGCCAATTTCCAGAAATGCATTGGGCAAAAGTTTGGGATTCCTGCTGAACTCAATGGCAAAAACTAATGCCAGAAGCAGTTGGTATTTTTGGCTAGAAATCTAAAAAGAGGGATGAGGGGATGTTAAAGATGTGCTGTAGTGGGTAGCCATTCCAACTTTGATCTGGAAGTTCCAACCCCATTGAGGCTTCAGTAACTGTCACGCCTACAAGGTGGGGCTGAGAGAGGACGCTGAAGACCTGAGATCTGGATGCACTGGCTCTCTTGGTTCCTGGACTCTGGACGCTGGAGGTTGACCGAGCAGAGTTCTCCAGAGAACACCACCAGACTGCGCTACACCTTTTCCAGACCCTGTAACCTATCCCTTCACTTGTAAGTTATCCCACAAAATAAACCTCCCTTTTAACTACGTGGAGTGGCCTTAATAATTTCACCAATAATGTGCCTCTAGAGGCTGAAGAGAAGACTTGCTATTCTTGCAGAGGACCTGAATTTAGTTTCTAGCAGCTTAAGGACAATCCCAAGGGATCTATCCCCTCTTCTGGCCTCTGACACCAAGCAACCACACAGTGCACATGCAGGGAAAAAACCATATACATAAAACACAAACAATAAATCTCAAACAAAAAATGTAGCTTTGTGCCTGATAACTTTTAAATCAGATACACTGAATAATATATACTAAATTATATTTCCTCAAAAATACCTATGGTAAAGTAATTCCCCCCAATTTGCTGATTGGAGAGCATGAGACTTTTTTTTTTTGAACATTATAGTAGTTTAACAGTTAATGAATGTGGATTCTTTTGTGAATGAGAGTTTTAACATTGTGAAAATCTGCAATGATTCCCCTTAATTAATGCAATAGGTGTAGCTAAAAGTTTGTGGACTCTCCATGGACCATAAAGCAGACACTTACCAGAAAATGAATACGCTCATTCCTTTATCTTGAAATTGTCATTCTCAAGAAATGAAAAAAATGGTCAAGTCATTTACATAGTTTATGTTACTTTCTTAAATATCAGATTGCATTCACTGAGGGCATGACCTAATTTATGCTGAATGTGTAACCAAGCCATTTGTTGATGACCTTTAAATCCATAGGTAACTTTTATTCATAAATCACTTTATTGTTCCATGTTTTACTTCCCTTTATGTACTTATTTTCAGTCTTTAATATCTAATTCAATATCTAATTTTCAATTTGAGACTATCTAATGTTGAATAACATAAGATTTAAGTTAATAATTACTCTTCCTGTGTGATAAATTGAAAGATATGCCATGACAAATGTATGCTTTGACAGTTACCATGCCATTAGATTTTGTGCAGATAATTTTTTTTGAGACAGGATTTCTCTGTGTATCCCTGGCTGTCCTGTAACTTGCTCCATAGACCAGGCTATCCTTGAACTCACAGAGATCTACCTGCCTCTGCCTACTGAGTTCTGGGATTAAAGATGTGTGCCACCACCACTCAGCTTTGTGTAGATAAATTTATGTCATTTTTACAATCCTGTATTTAAGTGGGTTGGTTTATAATACTGACTTTGAATTTTCTGTACGTTTATCCACATATTTCTTTTTATTTTTCTTTTTTGAGACAGGGTTTCTCTGTGTGCAGCTTTGCACCTTTCCTGGAACTCACTCTGTAACCCAGGCTGGCCTCAAACTCACAGAGATCCACCTGGGTCTGCCTCCCGAGTGCTGATTACTCAGGTTGTCAGGCTTGGCAGCAAGCACCTTGCACACTGAGCCATCTCACTAACCCCCATTTACTGAGATATGCTTTATGTGACCTCATCCTGAGCTCATTCGTGGAGGGAAGCTCTCAGCAGGATGTTTGTTTTTAGAGAAGAAGCACTGCATGTGAAAATAAGTAAGCTGGGTTGACAAGAGGCTGAAAAATGTATGAAGAACATTTTTAGGAGTGAATTATAAGTGAGGTTTTTGAAAACTTCAAACACATTCCTCCAAATGTAGGACACAAAATGAGTACAAGCCAATAAAAATGGAGAGAGGATCTGAACAGATGCTTCATTGCAGAAGATTGACAGGTGACAAATATGCACATCTGCAGAATATTCAACATTTTCACCCATTAGGGAAATGTCATTGAAAACCACAGTGAGACCCTGCTGCAAACCACCACAAGCACTGAGAATATGGAGAACTAATGGCAGCTTATTATGAATTAAATAAAATTTACTAATTAATAAAAATTAACCTCACAACTTAGTAATAACCTTCCTAGTGAAGCTAGAGAAATAAAACCTATGTTTACACAAAAACTCATACATCTCATAACAGCATCATTCTTTAATTGTTAAATGCTAGAAACAATTCAGTGTTTTTTCAAGGGGTGAATAAATAAACTATCATACATACAACTAATAGAAAACTTACCAGCAGTAAGATTGAACACACTGATATATAAAACCATAGATGAATCTCAAATGTATCATGCCCAGTGAAATAAACCAATATCAAATGCTATGAACTGTATGGTATGGTGATATTTTAATTGTACTGAAATGTGATTTTATTTGTATGTTAATAAACAAAGTTGCCTGGGGGTCAGAGCTAATAGTAAGCCATAGCAGAGCTGGGCATTCGTGGCGCATGCCTTTGATCCCAGCACTTGGTAGGCAGAGCTAGGTAGATCTCTTTGTGGTCAAGGATACAGCCAGCACTGGAGACACACGCCTTTAATCTCAATACCATAGAAGACCTGGAGGGCTGTACAACAGACAGTGACGAGGCAGTCATGTGATTCGTTTTACAACCAATGAGAAGGCAGAACAGAAAGTCTATATAAGGACAAACAGACAGGAAGTAGCTCTCTTTCAGAGAGGTCTCTTGGCTTAAGAGGCGCTAGCTGCAGCAGGTGGGTAAGGCTCTTAGCTCTGATCTCTTGGCTTTCTTCTTTGCATTGGTTCTGTGTTTCTTATTTAATAAGACGGTTGGTTACATCTACAGTATGGTTCTGTTTATATAGTATATTGGTAAAGGTAAGCTAATGGAACAGGGAAGAGATGATCACTTGGCAGGGTTAAACATTAGGGAATTTGATGACAAAGAGCAACACTAGAGAACTTTGGAGGGGGCCATAACTGTTGTACATCCTAATTCTGTTGTTGCTTATATCACACCATACTGTATTTCAAGTTCTAGAAACAGGCTGACTTGGTGGCATACGTCTATATATAATCTAAGCACTCGAGAAATGAGGCAGGAGGACTGCCATAGGTTTGAGGCTGTGCTGGCTTACAAAGTGATTAACAGGCCAGCCAGAGCTACTCAGCAAGACCCAATCACAAAAGAAAGTTCTATAAATGTATAACACTATAAGTGTGTTGGTCTATGTATCTTGTGATGGTAATTACACAGCTACACATGTGAAAACACTTATAGTGCGTGAATTTTAGTCTTTGTAAATTACATTACAAAAATATTTATGTAAACAGAGGCTTTTCTCTGTCCCACCCCATCCTGCAGCTGCTTTCAAATAATCATTCAGAGGCTTATATTAATTATAAAAGCTCAGCCATTAGCTCAGGCATATTACTAACTAGCTCTTACACTTAAATTAACCTGTAATTTTTATCTATATGTAGCCATGGGCTTGGTATATTTTCTCAGTATGGCATTCTCATCTTGTTTCTTCTGCATATGGCTGTCAACTCTCTGACTCCACCCTTCCTCTTCCCAGCATTCTTAGTTTGGTCACCCTGTCTATACTTCCTGCCTGGCTACTGGCCAATCAGCATTTTATTAAACCAATTCAAGTGACAAATCTTTACAGTGTACAAGAGGATTATTCCACACATTTCCCCCTTTGGCTAATCAAAAAGGAAGGCTTTAACTTTAACATAGTAAAATTACATATAACAAAACAGTTATCAAGCAAGAATTGTAGCTACAATATCCAGTCAATTTGTATTTGACAAAATTAGAGAAAACACCTAATCATCCATCTTATCTTGGTGAGTCTAAAATTTTGTATCTAATATCTTTTATTGTAACTAAAGGAAACTATAACTGTCTAGTCTTCCATTCCATCAAAGATCCCAGAAGGGTGAAATGTTACCTAATGACAGGGACATCAGGCTGCCTGGACAGTCACCCAAAGTTTCTCTGTAATGTTGGAGCATCTATCTTTGGCCTACAGGCCTAGCATATCTGACACACCTATCTGTGGAGCAGGAATTTTGAAGGACTATCCCACCTTATCTTGGCAAAGTTCTGCAGTCACTTTCTTTTGTGTCCTGCTGGTCCAGTTTGGACAGTAAATGTCAGTAGTTGAAGCCAGGACAGTTTCTTGCCCAGTGGCTAACTTTTGCCACAAAGAAAGTAAACTCCATATGGAGTTTCTTTGATGCTCATTATCTTCTCTGAAATAGATTGGTGCTGCCAGGAGCAGACATGTCTCACTGTCATGAAAAGTCTAAGTTATTAAAACATTTTAAATACCATATTCTTTGAAGTGTTTGAAGACTACCTATCTGAAATATATCTTTGCATACCTAGGTAACCTAGCTAACATGACTATAAGTTTGACTATTAAAGATGACTATTAATCTGTATTTCTAAATTATACATTATAATTTTAAATGAGTTGCATAAACATAGCATCTTAAACAAGAGTAGAAATATACATATAGCAAAATTAACTTTAAATTTGTATCAACAAACTAAAATTCATACCCATGTAAAATATTTTGAGATTAACAGTTGTTTTTTGGATTAAAATAGATTCAATAATCTACCCTTTTTTAGTACAATAATCTACCCTTTTTGCCATTTCTTCTATATCATATTCTCCTTTCTTCTTTAGAAAGAGATTGACTATGACCATTAACAGTTTATAACCAACTCCCCCTAAATGAAAACAAACATTTATAAACAATATTTTGGGAATTTGGATATAGTTCTCTAGACTACTTCCTGTTGTTTGTGGGCACTGGTAATCTTATGGAGACCATGAGAAAATTTAGAATTGTGGTCAAGTCATGGCTGGGGTATTTTGTGAAGCTGGATCATTGCAGTCTGCATCCTGTTCTGGATGTAGAACTCAGAGGAACTGCAACAGAGGCACTTTGAAATGCTGGATCATCTGGGCCATCTGTTCCCATTGGAGATTTTTCCGGGGTGGGAGGTCTTCATTGATCAAGCCTGATTTTTCTTAACCCAGAATGAATCTAGAGCCTCTCATTTCCTGTGCAAATAAAATCAGAACCTTTTCTCAAAGTAACATATGCTGGCAGTAAGCAGGGGTGTAGTTTCTTTAAGATGTGGCTTCCTGGTTCTTATTAGCAGCATGGACAGCTTTTTTGGGAGGTACTGCTACTGAATACTTAAATAGGGTTTATGAGAAGCAAGAAGCTGTTCTACTTGGTGACAGTGTAGGCCCAAAAACTCCCCACAAACGTGGCTCCTGCCAGTACCTCTACTACATTTTGAAGTCAAGATGATTTTAAAATATATAGGTTGGTTTAATCTAGCAGCTTTTATAATCAAATGTTTCTCAGCAGTTGTCATTTGTCCATTAGCCATAAAAAAATGTAGACAATACAACATACGGTATCCAGATTCTCTGTGTATTTTCCATCTTTACGTGGCTTATTATATTTTTTATTACTCTAGTTCTTTTTTTTTTTTCTTTTTTTTTTTTTTTGGTTTTTCGAGACAGGGTTTCTCTGTGTAGCTTTGTGCCTTTCCTGGAACTCACTTGGTAGCCCAGGCTGGCCTCGAACTCACAGAGATCCGCCTGGCTCTGCCTCCCAAGTGCTGGGATTAAAGGCGTGCGCCACCACCGCCCGGCTACTCTATTTCTTTTTTAAGGACTTTACCCCTTTTCTTTTTCTCTCCCAAGTCTATGTATATTTTTAAGCACAATGTAACTTGTTTAGAGTTTTTTGTTTTGTTTTTTTTTTAATCTGTCTTTACTGCATATCTCTTTTTCTGACCACATGAGCATTTCAACTACTAAGCGGGTGTGGCTAGGACTAAAGCAGCGGCTTTGGCAGATGGCCCTGCCCAGCTCCTTGGTGCATGAGAGCTTAGCTTCATAGTAGAGGTACTGGTGTGAGCCATGTTTACTGCCTCAATTCTGGGAAGTTTTTGGACCCACACTGTCACCAAGTGTGGGTCCAGCCGCTTGCTACTCATAAACCCTATTTAAGTATTTAGTAGCAGTACCTCCCAAAAGAGCTGTCCATGCTGCTAACAAGAACCAGGAAGCCACATCTTAAAGGAGCTACACCCCTGCTTACTGCCAGCAAACACAGCCCACCCAAGAAAATGCTACTACTAAGAAGCCATGCTTGACTCTGTTCTTTTGTGTGTTTAGAATCTTTTTTTAAAAGCTTTCTCAGGTTTTATGTGGAAATTTTGGCCACACATTAGAACACCCTATGTAAACAGAGGTAGAGCTTTCTGTCCCATATGCCCCATTATACCTAGAGGTCACCTCCCAAATTACCACACAGAGGCTTATATTAATTATAAATGCTTGGCCAATGGCTCAAGCTTTTTACTAGCTAGCTCTTACATTTAAATTAATCCATATTTCTTATCTATGCTTTGCCACATGGTTTGTGGCTTATTACCTCATTTTCTACATGTCTTGCTTCTTTGGCAGCTGGCTGGCATCTCCCCGATCTGCCATTCCTTCTCCCCGTATCTCCATTTGGCTTTACCACCCAGTCTTATTCTACCTGGCTTTGGCCAAATCAGCTTTTATTATCAACCAATGAGAACAACACACATTCACAGCATATAGAAGGATCCTTCCACAGCATATTTATTTAGAAAATCCTTCAAATACCAGCACATCCTCACCAGGGCAAGCATCCTTCATGTGACTGTCAACTTGAGGCTTTGTAGAGGTTTGTAGAATGCAGGGCTAGAGAATTTGGTTTGGGGAAATATGGCTTACAAATAGCTTGCTGTCCTAAAGAACTGAAGAACCTTCAGTTGGGGATAAAAAAGTGATTTTGTTTCTTCTTGCTGATGACTTTAGGTAATGAATAGTGAAAAATACAGTTCTTTCATGAACCTCCCAAAAATATAAACTAAAAATTTCCTTAACCCCATCTCTACCTCTTTAAAATAGCTATGATTTGTGCTTTAGTATACACCTGCCTAGAACATATAATTATGTTATTTTTTTTCTGTTGAATATATGAGATCTTTGTACTCACTATACATTGCTTTCTTACACTCAAGGTCTTCAAAAGATGCACACATTCACATATATTCCATTCATAAATGGCAATTGGGTCAACAACGCCTTCTGTCCCAAGAGACCCTGGTGGGAGATGGGGGAGGCACAACTTGAGAAGCTTCACAGTGTTTGTGATTTACATTTTAAAGTTATATTGTATGAAACTTTGTTGTTGTGACAGCATTTATTTAAAGAACATCCTACTGTTGAATATTTGCGTTGTTCATAGTTGTTTTCTGTTGTTAGGCATAGACCATTGAGGATCCCTGTGTGTGATCTTTCCACAATTCCTTTCCTCCACCCCTCCCTTCATTCTCCCCGACTCTTGTTTTATTTTTCTGTTCTAGGACTTGGACCGAGAGTCTCACACTCACTAAGCACTCCAACACTGAGCCACATCCCTATCACTTTTTCTTATATTTGAGATAGGATCTTACTCTCAGGCAATTCTCAAATTCATGATCCTTCTGTCTCAGCTTCCTGAGTAGCTAGGTTTAGAGGCATGCATCACCATAACAATAAAATGTGTTTCTCAGACTGGAATGTCAGATTTAAGTATTTGCATTTATAAGGTATATGTAGCTGGAGTTTATATAGCTACTTCCAAGTTGGCCTCTCTAGAAGCAACTCCAGGCTTAAAATGAGACATATGTGTGTTTTCCGGTTTCCTCCCCCTCAAACCTTGTGCTTGTATCTTTCACAGGGTCATGATGATATTGAGTGGAAATTTGGAAGAACAAAGCTCTGGATGGGATACTTTGATGAAGGATGCACATGCCTCCACCTTTCAGCATTATCCAAGCCCCAGATCATTTCTCTATCTTGGCAACTAGTTCAACAACATCTTCTGTCCCAAAAGAGATCCTGATAGAAGACAGAGGAGGCACAACTTGAGAAGCCTCCATGGTAAGACCAAAATAAAATCTGTTTCCCTGGACACAAACTGTTTTCCTCCTTTCCCTTCTGCATGACAGCTCCCACCTTAAAGATCATAAACTCACTGTACCTTGTGCTTTTGTTATTTCTCAGCCAGGAGCCGCTGTGTCATTCTACATTCCTAATGTTTACCAAATCACTGGGGCAGGGGAATAGTGAGGGTGCAGGCCAGCTGAAAGCTCCCTGTCCATGCTGAGTCACAGGAATGCCAAGCTGATAGCCTGATACAAAATCAACATTACTAGGTACCGAATCCACACTGGGACCAAACACAGTAGTTCTTGGCCAGTTCTGGGGAATAGGAGCAAAATTTACTCTAGCTCTGTGTGGACTTGACTTGGGTAGGCTCCCTGTCACATACAAGCCAGTGTGTGGTATTCAGAAAGGGACTTAACTGCTTATCGGTTTTCTTTTCTTTGCAATAAAGCAGCATGATCTGGTGGCCTCCGAGGCATGACCAAACTGTTTTTCTGCTCTAGGTAAGGTGAGGCTGTCACGGTGAGGTGAGGTGAGGTGAGGTGAGATGTCATAGGACTAGTAAACCGTGGTGAGAGGACTGTGGAATGGCTGGTGTGCAGTGCTGGCAACAAGACCTCCCCCCTGTCACTCATGTGCAGACCTGCGCCTGAGTGCCCTACTAGTCCTGTATAAACCCAGAGGTCAGCGAAGTGCAGTCCCCCAGTTCTCTAGATTCTCCTCAATGTTTGTGCCCCTTGAGCCACTCCCGATCATTCCCTCCAAAGCCACTTTCCATCTTAAAGTGCTCATACCTCAAATAGAGCCTCAACCAACACATTCAATCATAAATGGGATAAGTGGCCTAAGCTCGCCCCTGAGGCACTCTGGCCCAATGAGCAACCAGGTTGACACTGTTGACCTTCCCCACCACCCTGTGCCTCCTGCCTGGACCATTGAGCTGGCACAGGCTAGAGGAGGTTAAGGAACTGCTGAGGAGCTGCTGAGGTGATGGAGGAGGTCTGTGGAGTTCAACATGGTGAGAACAGCCCCAGGCCAGGGTGGCTGGGCTCAGGGCTTCTGAAGAGGGAGTACCATGGATGGGAGACAACCATCTCTTCAGAGTCCCATGAGAGAGCAGCAAAGCCGAAGTGGCCCAGGAGGCCATAGTCTCCTTTTAGCTCAGGTCCAGTCAGGGCTAGGCCTGCATGGTTTTTTCAGAGCCTGGTGACTCTTTATAGCCCAAGTTCTCAAGAGGGCAAGATGTCCATTGTGAAGACCCAGGATGGCCAGGCCAGATGCAGTTCCTGCAGAGGCTGACAAATAGGTGCAAGAGTTCAAAGCCAGCCCACCCTCTTAGGACACCAGTCTCAAAACAAAACAAAACAAAGCAAACAAACAAAAACAGCAAAAGAGGGTGGCAGATAGGTTTTTGAAGTGAGAGCTTTGGTTTTCTATTTTTCAGTACCAGTGGAATGGCTTTTGTTCCAGAAGATTCTACAAGCTACCAAACTTTCTGACCTAGTGCTCACCATAGTAAAGTGAAAGTAATTGAGTCTGAAGAGCCTTTGTTTGGAATTTTAAGAAAGTCTCTCATAGACTGTGTTGGTCTCCACTTCACTGGGTAGGAGAAGACGCCCTGGAACACCTGGTACGCCTCTTCCTTGTAGGGAATCACAAGTATTTGCCATGAGCTCCAACAGCCTCGTTCCAAAGAACCTTTCTGTGGTTGTGACTGCTGCTGTTTCTCTTGTTATATGGTTCATAAGTGGGATCAATTGTTCACATTAGAAGGTAAATCTGAGATGTATGTTGTCGTGGGTCATAATCCTAAACACTAGGGAGGTAGAGGCAGGAAAATGGGATGCTCAAGACTAGTTGGAGTTAGCGAATTTGAGTCCAACATAGTTCAGAAGGCCTTCTCTTAAGAGGAAAAGGTAAAATTGAGAGTGTTTTTAAAAGCTTTTTTAAAATTTTGTTTTCTCCATTTATTTAAAATCATGTATATGTGCTGCAGAGAAACATGTGTTCATGAGTGCAGTTCCCCACAGAGGCCAGAAGAGGGCACTAAAAACCCAAGTGCTGGATTTATTAGGCAGTTGTGAGCCTGGGAACCAAACTCCCTTAACCACGGAAACCATCTCTCCAGCCCTAAGCAAAGAATCTTTGGATATTGAACTCGAGTTGTAAGAGGCGAGTCCGGTCTCAAAATGGAGGTAAAACTGCTGCCCGGTCGCCCCCAGCCTGACTCCGGCCGTCGCCGCCGCCTGCTGTGGGAAGTTCTGTATGGCAAATGTGTTGCTAATTAGTCAATAAATAAAACACTGATTGGCCATTGACTAGGCAGGAAGTGTAGGCGGGGCAAAGAGGAGAATAAAGCTGGGAAGTAGAAGGCTGAGTCAGAGAGACACTGCCAGCTGCCACGATGAGAAACAGCATGTGAAGATGCCGGTAAGCCACGAGCCATGTGGCAAGGTATAGATTAATAGAAATGGATTAATTTAAGCTGTAAGAACAGTTAGCAAGAAGCCTGCCACGGCCATACAGTTTGTAACCAATATAAGTCTCTGTGTTTACTTGGTCGGGTCTGAGAGGCTGTGGGACTGGCGGGTGAGAGAGATTTGTCCTGACTGTGGGCCAGGCAGGAAAACTCAAGCTACAAATGGCGTCCAACGTGGTGGCAAGAGTTTCCACCTAAAACCTGAAAAAATCTTCTAAAACAGAGCTAAAAACAGTTCCTAATTGTCTCTCTCAAATGAGCGGCAGCTGCCGGTTTGAGCTACTTGTGGGTTCCTAGCGTACGCACTCGACCTGCAGTATGGCGGGAATGAGTCCTCTGCAAGTGGCACATTAAGCTGCGTGGTGGATTTAGCCTTTGCAGGTACAAAACAAAAAAAGAGGTTTCTGGGCTATACACTGCTTGGATAAAAGCATAGACCCACGATAGCTCCCAGAGCTGGTGGAAAACGCCACATTGGGAAGCTGAGGTGGGTGGAGCCAGCAGCCACAGCTGCTGTAGTTTAAGGCAATAGATTCACAATAAGACAGATTCAGATGTAATAGTTTACAATGTGTGTAAAAGATGCGTAGGCTTGAAAGAGACAAAAAAGATATATAGAGTTATAGAAACAAATACATAGTTTTAAAAAATAAAGTCTTCAAAGAGACAGTAAAGGTGGTATAAAATATAAGCCATGTAAAAATGGATATTACACAGAGAATCTGCATTGTGTTGTCTTTGGGATTCTTAACTGCAGAGAGATATTTGATTGTAAAGGAAGCTGAGTTAAACCAATATGTATACTTTAAAGATACCTTGACTTCAAAATTTGGATATAAGGATATGTTGCTTTGGAAAAGAGTCTCTTTTGTTTCCACAGAAACCCAAAGGCTATGGATTTGTTCCAGATTAAGATACATCAGGTTTGACCAGCCAAGACCCCCTGAAAGGTCTCCGACGACACCATGGCCCAGATGATCCAACATCCAGAATGGTTTGAAGGCAACTGGCTCAGACAATACAGCCTCATGGACTATTCCATAATCCTAAAATTTTCTTTGTATCCCCATAAGACACAGTGCCCCCCTCCAGCAGGAAGTAGTAAGAGAAGCTACGCCCAAATTCCCAAATTATATGTAATTTTACTTTGTTAAGGTTAAAACCTTCCTTTTTGAAAAAAAAAAAGGGAAGTGCTGTGGGATGTTCTGTATGGCAAATGTGTTGCTAATTAGTCAATAAATAAAACACTGATTGGCCATTGGCTAGGCAGGAAGTGTAGGCGGGGCAAAGAGGAGAATAAAGCTGGGAAGTAGAAGGCTGAGTCAGAAAGACACTGCCAGCCGCCACGATGAGAAACAGAATGTGAAGATACCGGTAAGCCACGAGCCATGTGGCAAGGTATAGATTAATAGAAATGGATTAATTTAAGCTGTAAGAACAGTTAGCAAGAAGCCTGCCACGGCCATACAGTTTGAAACCAATATAAGTCTCTGTGTTTACTTGGTCGGGTCTGAGAGGCTGTGGGACTGGCAGGTGAGAGAGATTTGTCCTGACTGTGGGCCAGGCAGGAAAACTCAAGCTACAGCCGCCGCTCGGGGGGAGGGAGGGCCATGATCCAAAGAAACCAGAACAGTTGAGGAAGCTGTTTATTGGTGGTCTGAGCTTTGAAACCACAGATGATAGCTTAAGAGAACATTTTGAGAAATGGGGCACACTTACAGACTGTGTGGTAATGAGAGATCCCCAAACAAAACGTTCCGGGGGCTTTGGTTTTGTGACCTACTCTTGTGTTGAAGAGGTGGATGCTGTAATCTGTGCTCGTCCACACAAGATTGATGGGCGTGTGGTGGAACTGAAGAGAGCTGTTTCTAGAGAGGATTCTGTAAAGCCTGGTGCCCATTTAACCGTGAAGAAAGTTTTTGTTGGTGGTATTAAAGAAGATACAGAAGAATATAATCTGAGAGACTACTTTGAAAAGTATGGCAAAATCGAAAGCATAGAAGTTATGGAAGACAGGCAGAGTGGAAAAAAGAGAGGATTCGCTTTTGATGATCATGACACAGTTGATAAAATTGTTGTTCAGAAATACCACACTATTAATGGGCATAATTGTGAAGTGAAAGAGGACCTTTCTAAACAAGAGATGCAGTCTGCTGGATCACAGAGAGGTCGTGGAGGTGGATCTGGCAACTTTATGGGTCGTGGAGGAAACTTTGGAGGTGGTGGAGATAATTTTGATCGTGGTGGAAACTTTGGTGGAAGAGGAGGCTATGGTGGTGGAAGTGGTGGCAGCAGAGGTAGTTACGGAGGTGGTGATGGTGGATATAATGGATTTGGAGGTGATGGTGGCAGCTCTGGTGGTGGTCCTGGTTACAGTAGTAGAGGAGGCTATGGTGGTGGTGGACCAGGATATGGAAACCAAGGTGGTGGATATGGTGGTGGTGGAGGAGGATACGATGGTTACAACGAAGGAGGAAATTTTGGTGGAGGTAACTATGGTGGTGGTGGGAACTATAATGACTTTGGAAATTATAGTGGACAACAGCAATCAAATTATGGGCCCATGAAAGGGGGCAGTTTTGGTGGAAGAAGCTCAGGCAGTCCCTATGGTGGTGGCTATGGATCTGGTGGTGGAAGTGGTGGATATGGTAGCAGAAGGTTTAAAAAAAAAAGCAGAAAAGGGCTCCAGTTCTTAGGAGGAGGGAGAGCGAGGAGTTGTCAGGAAAGCTGCAGGTTCCTTTGAGACAGTCGTCCTAAATGCACTAGAGGAACTGTAAAACCTGCCACAGAAGGAGCGATGAGCCATAGTCAGAAAAGTTACTGCAGCTTAAACAGGAAACCCTTCTTGTTCAGGACTGTCATAGCCACAGTTTGCAAAAAGTGCAGCTGTTGATTCATGCACTGTGATGTCAATTAGATGTACATTCCTGAGGTCTTTTATCTGTTGTAGCTTTTTCTTTTTCTTTTTCTTTCCATTACATCAGGTATGTTGTCCTGTAAATTGTGGTAGTGGTACCAGGAACCCCACAAAAATTGAGGAATTTTTAACTTTTCAAAAAAAAAAAAGAATCTTTGAAAATACTTGTATTCACTTGAAAGGAATGCATGCTAACATATACCAGACAAGATCTAGGTCTACACAGCCAGAATTTGTCTTTGTTTTTTTAATTTTTTATTTTTTTTATCAGGATCTTATAAACCATGCTAGCCTCAAACTCATCTTCCTGCCTCAGCCCCTAATTGAGCTGGTTACTGTCATGTAGTACCATGTGTGGCTTGATCATTATTTTTCAATAGAAAGAAAGAAGAAGAAAGAAGTTATTAAGAAAACACTTTAATCCTGTTGTTTTGTGCTTATGACACAATCCTCGAAAGGCATGGAATTTGGTAACATGTTCTACTTGGCTTTGTGTTACTGTGGTAAAATGCTGACCAAAGCAACTTGGGGGAGGAAAGGGTTTACTTGGCTTCTGGGCTATATTCTGTCATGGGGGACACCTAGGCAGGAACTGCAGGAGACCATGGGGGAATACTGCTTACTTGCCTGCTCAGCCTGCTTTCTTACATTGCCCAGGTCTAAATACCTAAGGATAGCACTGCCCACGTTGGGTTGGACCCTGCCACATTGGTCATCAATCAGGGAAATGCCCCACAGACACGTTCACATTCCCTCTTCCCAGGTGACACTAGCTTCCGTCAGGGTGACGAAAACTAACCAGCACAATGGCTTTGCATATGCCTTTTCAAATTAACCCTTGAAAACTTGAGCAAATCAAGTATAATCTTACTATTTGCCTAAAAAGTTTTTCAACATTTCGTTGAGGAGTCTTTGGAAAATTTTTCATTAGGCAGGTTCTGTTTTGTTTTAGAGACATATAAGCATTGCTTGAATTCAAAAACAATATTAGAGAAGTAAGCATACTTTCTTTTTTTCATTACATTTACTTATTTGCCTGATTGTGCATGTATTTGCCAGTGGAGAGCAGAAGACAGCTTGCAGGAGATGCTTCTCTTCTTCCCCTACAGAGGTCCTCACTCTGGCACTAAGTGCCTTTAGTCCCCGAGCCATCTCGCCAGCACTATAGTTACTTTTATTAAGAAAATAGGTGACCAGGCATAGTGGTGTACGCCTTTAATTCCAGCACTCAGGACACAGAGGCAAACCTAACTTGTGAGTTCAAATCAGCCCAAGGTACATAGCAAGATCCTGTCTCAAAACAAAGGAAGAAAGAAAGAAAAAGAAAACAGGAAAATAGAAAGCAAAGTTTGGGCCTTCCCAACTTCCTGTGCAGCACAAACCAGCCAATTGTAAAGCTCAGTGGTGATCCATGAGGCCTATCTAAGCTATAGAACTACGCTTAATCAAATAAAATAACTTCCTGTCTTCTAAATACCAATTAACATCTAGTGTTTGTAATGGTAGGATAAAACAATTACTAGGTTTTATTTTTGAAGCTGACCACAAGCATATGTAACTGCTCATGCTACCAATTCAACAGTCTGCTCTTGAAAGACAGCATGCTAGAAGGTACATGTCACCAGTTTTGAAACTAAAGCCAAACATGAGGACAAACGGCAACAACATGCATACACTTTGCTTAACACCGTATCCCACTGTATTCATTCACAGCACTATGTTCAAGAGCCCATGACTTACAAAAATAAAAATTATTTTTTCGGTAAGTTTATAGTCATATCCATACCTACCCTGGGTCATGTTTGGCCCGTGAGCCACAAGTAGGGCACCCCTGATCTAGAGTATGTAATGGGACATCCTGCAAATTTCATTTGATCTCTATGTATTTATGGGGCCAATGTGTTTCAAATTGAATAAGTAGTTACTGAGTGTAGTTAGGTCTTGGCAATGAAATAGGTCCTCCATTTAAAATTTATGACTTGAGTAGAATCAAAGAAGTACAATTTATAAACATAGGACTAAAGAAACCAAAAGCTGGATATGGTGGCACATGCCTATAATCCTAGCACTCTGTATGTTGAGGCAGAAAGATTGCTGTTTTTAGGCCAGCCTGGGCTACCCCAGTATAGCGTCTCAGTACTTAACAATGTTTGGGAGTGTTACATTCCTAGACCTGAAAGGTAGGAGAGTGATTACTCTAAGCAGGATGGCTTATGAAGAATATGAACTCAAAAGTATTAGGTCATAGTGATGACAGCTCTGTTGTGTACATGAGTCAGCTTCCTGGTACACAGAAAGGGGTGGAGAGCAGCAAAGGGTTCATCTAGATGGGCAGACAGAAGACACAGTGACAGCCTGCAGGGCCGGGTGACCTGGGACCTATTCTGTCTTTCCTTACTCCATTAAGGCTTATCCTTTTGTCAGGCCACAGTTAAAACCTGATAGACTTTTCAGGGAGTTACTGTGACTATCCCTAATGAGCTGATTGTTGACATAGTGTGATTTCCAAGTCTCAAACATATTTTTATTATATTGTGCTAGAACATTTTCTGTTATAAACATAAGAATTAGTTCAATGATCCCATGAACAGAGATTCTGAATCTAACATTGCCTCTTTGTGAATAGAACCATTAGAAGCATATTTAATGATTTTACTGTGTAAAAATATACAAAATTAAATACAAAATCAATTTCATAACATTATTTACAACAAAATGTGCTATCTATTAGCAATTATTCCAATAGAGAAGTTAGCCATCCTCAACACTGATAAAAACATATACATAGTCCAGAGCCCAGAAGTCAAGTAACATTATCTCTACATGTGAACCAAACCTAATACTAACATTTTAAATTGAAATTTGTTCAGCAAAAAAAGTTTATAATTTTTCTGATAATTTAACAAAATCCTATTTTAGTAATTAAGTAAATAATTTATTTTCCAAATCCTCTAACAAGATATTTTATCGATATTTTTCATACTCTATATTTTGATGTTTTTTTCCCCTTTCCCAATTTCTTCCTGTTTCTCCCCACCTCCCTACCCACTCAACATTATGTTTTGTTTTTTCCTCTCTTTCAAAAAAGGTACAAAAAAAGAAACCAGAGACAAACAAACAAACAAACAACCCAAGAAACAGAAAAAAAACCTTTCAAAACCACAGAATTGAAAGTCAAAACTAACAAGAGAAAGATCAGTAAGACAAAAAATGTCAATACAAAGTAAAATGAAGCAAAAACTTGATAAAAATACTGTTAAGTTTGTTTTGTATTGGTCGATACTCCTGGCATGGAACCTGACATACAGCATGGTTAATAAATCCAGTGAGACTCCATTGGAGAAATTAGTTTTCCCTTTACTAAAGGGTATCAACTGCAAACAGCTTTTTGGTGAAGGGTGGGACCTTGTGTCCACTTCCCCTCTGAGTACTGGGACTCTATCTGGCTCAACGGATAGAGGTCTCTTATGTGTGCTGCCACAGTTTCTGTGAGTTTCATATGTTATGAACAGTCCTGCTATGTCTGGAATACACTGATTCCTTGGAGTCATCCATCATCCCTAGCTCTTACAATCTTTCTGCCTCCTCTTATGTACAGATTCCTGAACCTTGAGGAGTTTGATGGAGACATCTTATTTAGGGGTGAGTGGCCCAGTGTCTCCCACTCTCTGCACATTATCTAGTTGTGGGTCTCTATGTTTCTTGTCATCTACTGCAAGAAGAAGCCTCTCTGATGTGGATCGAGCAAGCACTGATCTATGGGTATTGCAGTATGTCATTTTATTCCTGTGTTCCTTTAGAAGAATAATAGTAGTAGATTTTCCCCTAGGCTGGTGACCTACCTTGTCTCAGGTTCTTGGCCATGTTAGCAGTGTCAGGTATGGGTTACATCTCATGGAGTGGAGCATAAATCCAACTTAAAAAGAATAGAGGCAGGCAGGGTGGCACATGCCTTTAATCACAACATTCTGAAGGCAGAGACAGTTGGATCTCTGAGTTCAAAGATAACCTGGTCTATAGAGTGAGTTCCAGGACAGCCAGGGCTACACATTGAAACCTGTCTCAACAAGCAAGTGAGCAAGCAAACAAACAAACTAACAAAGTTGTTTACTCCCAGAACAAATGTGCCACCATCGCACCAGTATGTCTTGTAGGCAGTAAATTGCTCTTGTAGGCTTCAGGGTTTGTTGCTGGGAGATTTTGATAATTGCCTTTATCCTCTAGTAGTGTGGATAGTACCTTCAAGTATCATGAATGCTAGTCAGTAGGGATGAAGCTTCTATCTGGGCATCAGCTCAACTTCTCCATGTTTGGTGACACAAGTAAGTGTTGTCTTACCTTTGTGAAGAGTAGTCAATAGCTAACAAGTTATTTTTTATCAGCCTGTTTTCCCATAATTAATAGTTGAAAGTAATAGATTTAAAACACTTCACCACGAAAAAAAAAGCCCCAAATTAACATTTTACTTCGGTACCAGTTTAGATGAATCCAACTGAGTATAAGTTTCAGAAAACCAGTTTTCTTTCAGTCCCCAGTTCTACAAACTTGTAAACTGCCTGCATTTAGGTTAAACACTTGTGATGGTCTGAAGAAGAATGGCCCCCATTGGCCCATATATTTGAGTGCTTCAACACCGGGGAGTGGAACTCTTTGAAAGGATTAGAAAGATTAGGAGATATGGCCTTGTTGGAAGAAGTGTGTCATGGGGTGGGGGTGGGTGGGGAAGGTGGACTTTGAGGTGTCCAATGCCCATGCGGGGCCCAGTCTCTTTTTGTATCTCTTTCTGTCTCTGTGTATCTATCAGCTCTTAGCTATTTCTCCAGAACCATGCCTGCCTGCCTGTGGCCATGCTCCCTGCCATAATGACAATGGACTAAGCCCTTGAAACTATAAGCAAGCCCTCAATTAAATGATTTATATATATGATTTGCCTTTGTCATGGTGTCTCTACACAGTGACAGTGACTAAGACACCACTTTGTCATAGTAAAAGAGAAAAATAGCTAATGCTAATATAATATATATTTTTATTTCATAATACACACACACATTATATAAATACATATATTACTAATGTAGTACAAAAATCATCCTGCAAGCACTTAAGAAAACAGACAATTGTGTTTAGAAACAGCTTACACTCACTGTTTCCAGTATAGGTTGGCATCTTAATAAATGAGTTTACACAAGAGTTCTACCAGAGATGATTCTAAGAAATACAAACTCAGTTCCACATGACTCTACCAGGACTACAGGACACACTGCACACAGATTGAGAGATCTAAGAAAAAATAATATTGATGTATAGATAGATAAATATGTATGTATGTATAGATAGATAGATGATAGATAGTTTAAGTACTACATTCAATACAACTCTGGTGTAGCATGTTAGGCCATGAGTAAAGTTGTTTTCTTTTTTTTTCTTTTTATTAAGAGATTTTCTATTCATTTTACATATCAAACATGGATTCCCCTGTCCTTCCTCCTCCCACCCCCTAGTCTTCCTCCACCCCCATTCCCACTCCCTCCAAGGCAAGATCTCTCCTGGGGAGTCAGTAGAGCCTGGTACATTCAGTTGAGGCAGGTCTAATCCCCTCCTCCCTGCACCAAGGTTGAGCAAAGTGTCTCAGCATAGGCACTAGGTTCCAAAAAGCCAGCTCATGCACTAGGGATGGGTCCCCATCTCACTGTGTGGGGGCCCCCTAAACAGCTCAAGCTAAACAACTCTCTCACTTATCCAGAGGGCCTAGTCCATTTCCATGGGGGTTCCTCAGCTATTGGTTCACAGTTCATGTGTTTCCACTAGTTTGGCTAGTTGTCTCTGTACATTTTTCAGTCATGGTCTTAATATCTCTTGCTCATATGATCCCTCCTCTCTCTTGTCAATTGGACTCTTGGAGTTCCACCTGGGGCTTGGCTATGGATCTCTGCATCTGCTTCCATCAGCCGCTGGATGAGGGTTCTATTATGACAGTTAGGGTGTTCAGCTATCCGATCGCCAGGGTAGGTCAGCTAGGGCACCCTCTTGACCATTGCCAGTAGTCTATAGTGGAGTCATCTTTGTGGATTCCTGGGGACCTCTCTAGCACTCTGATTCTTCCTATTCCCATGGTGTCTTCATTTATTGTGGTATCTCTTTCCTTGTTCTCCTTCTCTGTTACTGATCCAGCTAGGACCTCCCGCTCCCCTAAGCTCTCTTTCCCCCGGCCTTTGCCCTCCATTACCCCCCTCACCCCCAGTTTGCTTATGTAGAGCATTTCTCATCCATTTCTCCATTGCTGGGTGATCCCTGTATCTTTCCTAGGGTTCTCTTTACTAGCTAGCCTCCCAGTTGCAGTCTGGTTATCCTTATCCAGTATCCACTTATGAGTGAGTACATACCATGTTTGTCTTTCTGAGTCTGGGTTACCTCACTCAGGATGATATTTTCTAGATCCATCCATTTGCCTGCAAACCTCATGACGTCATTGTTTTTCTCTGCTGAGTAGTACTCCACTGTGTATATGTACCACATTTTCTTTATCCATTCTTTAGTTGTAGGGCATCTAGGTTGTTTCCAGGTTCTGGCTATTACAAATAATGCTGCTATGAACATAGTTGAGCATGTGTCCTTGTGGTATGATTGAGCATTCCTTGGGTATATGTCCAAGAGTGGTATAGCTGGGTCTTGAGGAAGATTGATTCCCAATTTTCTGAGAAAGTGCCATACTGATTTCCAAAGTGGCTGCTACATACCCAAATTTATGGGACACTATGAAAGCAGTGCTAAGAGGAAAATTCATAGCACTAAATGCCTACATAAAGAAGTTAGAGAAATCTCACACTAGTGACTTAACAGCACACCTGAAAGCTCTAGAACAAGAAGAAGCAAAGTCACCCAGGAGGAATAGACGCCAGGAAATAATCAAATGCTTTACACACTGAAAAGTACAATTTCCAGAGAAACTTTGGATATGAAGGGAGAGTTGAGCCAATGACATCATTCTGTATGTCAAAGAATTGGCTGCATCTCCACTGAGTCTAGAGAGACTCTCTGACAGTGAAAGGAACACTGCAGGGTTTGTATTTCAACAACTGTCATCACAGTGTCTTTTATACCTAACTTGCCACTGGCAGCCACACTAGGTAGTAAATCCAAATGCCTTCTTCCCTTCAGAGGTAAGACAAAAAGTGTCAGTATTATGGTAATGCAGGTAAATTTCTAGTATCACGTTACTGTGAATTTTGTTGTTCTCTGCACATATAGTGATGAGGGCTGACTGAGGGCTCCCATATGATAAGCTTAGGCTTTATCACTGAGCCACAGTCCCAGCCTATTTGATAGTGGGTCAGATGCCCTTCCTGAGTCATGGGGAATGCTAGGAAGGTATACTGAGTTTCCCTTACTTTAAATAAGGCAAACAAGGAATATTTTTATTTCTAAAAGCTAACTAGTGGTGAAGGCTTGAGTGAGTTCATAGTTTATGTAAACACATACAATGATTCCATGTCAGAAGATGACCCATGAAATTTGCTATTCCAGTTCCACAGCAAATTCTCCACTGCTCTTTCACCTGAGATAGAGCTCAGGGTGCATTACTACCAAGGGAGGGATCTTTCCAATAATTCTTTTCATGAGAGACGATGGATGCTTTCCTGAGCATCCTTTAAGCTGCACATAAGGCTGGGAACACAGCTGGAACTGAGGAGCTCCTTCCCTCAAAGGGGACAAGGGGAGTAAGCACGTCATCCTCCCTTGGGCTGTTTTGTAATGGTCCTTGTCCCTCTTCTGCTTCTTTCTGCAAGGTTTTATCATGATACAAAGGACAGTAGCCAACATCTAGTCCCAGTGGTAGGAATTTGCACCATAAACTGAACAATTTCAACTAAAAAGCTGAACAAGGTTCTTTGTTTTCCTGAAGAAAAAAATGTGTATATACTTCTAGAATTTTTTCTTTTTGGTTATTATTAATTAATTAATTAATTTGTTTGTTTGTTTGTTTTTGACATGCTTTCACTGTTATGTAGTTCTGGCTGTCACAGGGATCCACTTGCCTTTGCCTCCCAAGTACTGGGATTAAAATTGTGTGCCACCACACCCAATCTAGAATTTTTTTCTAGTATCATCAGCCCAAAGTCAAACAAGAACCACAAGAAGCTATTTTGTGACACAATCAATTGATGATACTTATTCTGGTAAGGATACTGCTCTCCATCAGTCTGAGAGAGTTCATTAGGATCATCACAATTGTGTGTGGGTGTTTATTTTAAGGTATATGCTTGATAAATTTCTGTCTTCTTTGATTTGAAATATACAGAAAATGGAAGAATTCTACATGAATTAATTGCCTACAAATAAATATTTCTTCTAGAGTATTCTCTAGATGGTCTCAAAGAAATTTATACTAACAATGTGTCTAATCATTTTTATGTTATATTTTTCTAGAGTTGTAATAAAATGCATTTTGTTTTTATTTTTAGGAGTGCACTACAGTACTGACACAATGCCTTTCTCTAGGTAAGACTTAACAGCACATTAATACTAGGGAAATTAAAAGATAACAAGCTAATTCTTTTAGGTGTATTCTCAGATACCATTTTGTGTACTTAAGTTTTACTTTGTCTTACAGTCTCCACAGTATTATCAATACATTTTTAGATTGGAAAGCATTGGATTTTTCTTTGTGGTGAAGAGGGTTGATGGAGGCCTCCTACATGCTAAGCATAGGCTCTACTGTAGAGCCACATTCTCAGCCCATTTGTTGGTGGGACAAATGCTATGTCTCGGCCACGGGCAGGGTCAAGGAGGTTATGCTGCAGTTTTACATACTGTAAATGAAGGAAACAAGAATTATTTTTATTCCTTTGTGGAGGGCAGGCTGTTAGCACACAGTGAAAGCTTGAGTCACTCTATGGTTTATAGGTGGAAACAAAAAAATGTTTCTGCTGAGGTACTTGGATTGCTGCTCTGTCCCCATCTTTCTTCCATGCTTCTATCCCTGGAGATACAGTTCAGGGTGCATAACTACTACAGGGGTCTTTCCAATCGCTCTTACCATGGAAAGTGATGGCAGCTGATGCTCAATTTCTTTGCACTGCACATGAGCGAGGGACCAGAGGTAGAATGAGGGCTTCAGCATCTTCCTCAGGAGTAGTTGAGGAGAGTATACACACTGACCTCTCCGGAGCTTTGCCACACTGGCAGCTGAAAATTCTGTGCAAAGGTCTTTGTCCTTGGCCTGCTTGTGTTTCTTATGTTCTGCTGTGCCGCAAAGGGCAGTCATCGTAGACTTAGCTTCCTTGTGTCTGGAATTTTCATCCTCAGTGGAACTCAATCCTTGGAGAAGCTCTTTTCACCATTATACTAGATGAATATACTCACAGTTCTCCTAACACCACTAGTCCAGAGACAAAAGTGGAAATTCTTTAACACTTCAGTTTGTGATATTGATTCTGGTTAAGATGCTACTTTGTCTCTGTCTGATAGTGCTCAGAATCATAGGTATGTACATAATTTATTTTAAGTAGTAACTTTTAATAAAATTATCTCCTTATATTTGAAATATACAAGGAAGTAGAAATTAAGAGTTTATTTTCTATTAAGAGTTTTATTTTCTATGAATCAATATTCATTTTAAAAGCTATCCAGAATTGGTGTCAAAGAATATGTGATAATCAAATATTAGTCTTGGCATTTAATAGTCATATTTTCTATAGTTGCTTATAACATATTTTGCCTTTCTCTTTAGTAGTTAGTGAAAGAATCAAACAAAAGACCTCAGTTTGGTAATAGTGTCTGGATTTTAAAATACACTGAATATGTAGACAAGAATATAAAGATCAGAAACTGACCCTGTGTTTTCCTTTGTGTAAGACAATTTTGGCTTATTTCTTCTTTAATCACAAGATGAACAATTATTTATAGAGCACATGACATTGAAATGACTGATTAAACCTCTGATACAGTATGAATGCTGCTGAGACTCCATGGCTGGGGAGATGATTCAGTGGATAAAGTGGGAGGTTGGATGCCCAGAATCTGCATGAAGCCTGATGGTTTTATATGCATCTATAATCCTGGAGAGCTTGTGCTGAGATGGGAGATGGAGACAGAGAATCCCTTGAAGTTTACTGGATAGCTAGCCTGGGGGTGGCATTCATGATCAAGAGACCCAGTCACAAAACTAAGGTTGAAGGTGAGAGTCGATGCCCAAGTCTGTACTCTAATCACAACTGCACACTGGCATGGATGTACCTCAGATCATACATACATACAAATACAGTGCACATAACATTCCATGCACATGTTTTAAAAAATTAGTTTTCAGGTCATTCATTCAAGTCACTAATATGTTTAGGGCAAGTTGTCTGCTGGGAAGAGTGTGAGTTAAATGGCAAGGTTCAAGACTCTCCTAGCTTTCGCTGATGATCACCTCAGAATGGCCTTATAGACATGCTTCTGTACAGCAGGTTAGTAGCCCCCTCAATGAGTTCTACAACTGTGATGAAATCCAAGGATGGTGGAAGTTGGGAAACAAAGTGCTTGGTCCAGAACTGACCAACCAGAAGCCCTAAAATTTGGAGCTCTTCATTGTAGTTTGGATGGAGTAGAGCTGAGGGGACAGTGTTGCTCTCCAGTGCCCTATAAAGACTCAGCATTGAGAGGGAGAACAAGGAATAGGGACCATGGTAAATGAAGACCACATGAGAATAGGAAGAAGCAAAGTGCTAGAGAGGGCCACAGAAATCCACAAAGATACCCCTACAACAGACTGCTGGCAATGGTCGAGAGACAGCCTGAACTGACCTACTCTGGTGATGGGATGGCCAAACACCCTAATTGTCGTGCTAGAAACCCCATCCAATGACTGAGGGATCTGGATGCAGAGATCCATGGCTAGGCCCTGGGTGGAGCTCTGGGAGTCCAATTAGCGAGAAAGAGGAGGGTTTATATGAGCGAGAATTGTTGAGATCAAGGTTGGATAAAGCACAGGGACAAATAGCCAAACAAATGGAAACACATGAACTATGAACCAATGGCTGAGGGGTCCCCAACTGGATCAGGCCCTCTGAATGGGTGAGACAGTTGATTGGCTTGATCTGTTTGGGAGGCATCCAGGCAGTGGGACCAGGTCCTGTGCTCATTGCATGAATTGGCTGTTTGAAACCTGGGGCCTATGCAGGGTCACTTGGCTCGGCCCAGGAGGAGGGGACTGGACCTGCCTGGACTGATCTCAGTCCATGGGGGAGGCTTTGCCCTGGAGGAGGTGGGAATAGGGAGTGGGCTGGGGGGAAGGTGAGGGGGAAGGGAGGGGGGAGAACAAGGGAATCTGTGGCTGATATGTAGAACTGAACTGTATTGCAAAATAATAATAAAAAAAGACTCAGTATTACACAGAAATGCCTGTTCAGTATAAAAATATTCATGTGACAGTTTCATTATATACTTGTGGACAGACTATCAAAATGCAGCTTCAAGGCACCAAAAATGTGGTGACTTCTGAGATTGTTAGCAACTTGATGCTTAGAGATAGAGTATATTTCATGTTCTACCAAACCAACTTCTTGGGAGAGAGCATGAGGCTCAATGAAATGCCTAAAAAGTTTGACAAAAAATGGACCATGGTGCTCTAGGGGTATGGGAAAAATGAAATAGGAGCATTACGTTATTTGTGCACATAACCACAAAGCCATCAGTTACTGCAGCCATCAGAACAAAGTGTGTGGAGGAACCACCATCGCCCCTCCTGTGTGTTTGTGTGCGCGCGTGTGTGTGTGTTGCATGCTTTGCCTATATCTGTGTGCAGACATGAAGGCAAGAGGAGGATATTGGTGTCTTGTATCATTCTCTAACTTACCCACTTGACATAAGGTCTCTCACTGAGCCTGGAGCAGCTCAGGCAGCCACCAAGCCCAAATGGTACCCTGTCAATTCCACCCACAGTCCTGGGGTTACAAGTGCATGCGTCCATGCCCATCTTTTCATGTGGATACTGAAGATTCAAACTCAGGCTGTTGTGTGTGGACAGCAAATACTCTTATGGAATGAGCCATCTCCCAAGCCACTGTTTTAATTTCTATTTTTAAATAGAACTATGAGTGAGTCTTAACTGAATGTTTTATAGATTGAGATAAGTTGAAGCTCACAAAGGTATCAAAAAACTTTAAAACAGGTCAACTTCAAATTACATAACTGCAGCCGGGCAGTGGTGGTGCACGCCTTTAATGCCAGCACTCGGGAGGCAGAGGCCGGCGGATCTCTGTGAGTTCGAGGCCAGCCTGGGCTATCGAGTGAGTTCCAGGAAAGGCACAAAGCTACACAGAGAAACCCTGTCTCGAAAAACAAAACAAAACAAAACAAAAATTACATAACTGGAAAAGTATCATATAATATACAGGCAACAAATGTTTCAACAGAGTTGCTCAAAAAACCAAACCCACCCATTATTTCATATTTTTATTCTAAAGGCTCTCTGAAAAACCTGATGTTCCTGGGCCTACAACAGAGGACAATGAAAGTACCTCTGTTATTAAGGTAAAATGCTCCATTGTGAAATTCATTTTCTTATGAATTTTGTTAAAATGCAACAGTAGTCCACCTATCAGAGTTTCATATGTAAAGTTGTTCAGAGGAAGCCATTTTGTAGATATGAAACTTTATAAATTCCAATTGAGCAGTAAGTCCTTGCAGGTAGTGGTGGCCCAATAAGAGAATGGACTGGAAACACAGTGAGTGGAAGATTGAGTGCAGTTCTCACAAAAGAGAAGATGTTTGATGTTTGACCAAAGATGATTTGCAGAAATAAATACACAGAGTGATTTTAAAACATGACTATGATAATACACATGAACACATTTTAATGGGTTATTTCAGTTATCCAGGAATCACCCATGTGCATAAATGCAGGTAGTTTTTAATCTTCCCTTGGACATTCTTTTTTTTTTTTTTATTTTTTTTTTTTTTATTTTTTTTTTTTATTTTTTTTTTTTAATTTATTTTAATTTATTTTGCAATACAATTCAGTTCTACATATTGGTCACGGATTCCCTTGTTCTCCCCCCTCCCGTCCCCCTCACCTTCCCCCCAACGCCCCCCCCCCATTTGTGTTGTTTCTTTTTTTTTTTTTTTTTTTTTTTTTCCCCTTTTCTATTTTAATAAAAAGGAAAAAAAAGAAAAAGGTTATAACTAACAAAAGAAAAACTATATACAAAAGTACAATGACTATATACAATATATACAAGTAATAAATGTCTAAACAATGTCTAGTCCATTTGTATTTGACAAATTCAGAGAAAATAATTTCATTATCTATCCTATTTTGTTAAGTCCAAAATGTATCTAATTCACTTTCTATCCTAATTAATCTTCAACTATAACTAACTAACCTTCAACTATAACTAACTAATCTTCAACTCCCTCAGAGACCCAAGAAGGAAATAATATTAGCTAACAAAAATAAAAACAGAAAGTGCATGCAAGCAACTTCCAAAAAATTTGTGAGTTGACAGAAACAGCCAGCTGCCTGGACAGTCACCTGAGGTTTCTCCACAGTGTTGGGGCATCATCTTCAGCCTATAGGCTTAGCATATCTGACAGACTCATTTGTGAAGTAGGATGTACACAAGGTCGACAGTTCAACCTCACATTGGGTGAGAGCAGTCCACGTACCAGAAACACCTGAATTCCACTAGTGTCATGTCATGATTCAGGATTTTAAATTCTGGAAATTGTTGTTGATTTTTTAATTCAGCTGTCCATTCTTGGCTGTGTATATATGGCTTCATCTTAACATCCCGTTCTTCTCCACATCCCTCTGTCAAATGCCAGTTTACTATTGCGAGGCGTGAGCTTAGTTACTCTTCAAGAATAACTGTTTCAGCTGCTGTTCCATTGCACATCAGAAGCCATCGGCCCACTGCCTATTCAGCTGCCTTCGAAGAAAAGGGCACTGTACCTTTTCCAAATTGCGAAGGCCACTTCAGGGATGGTGCCATATTGTCCTGGCCTCAGAAGATGCCTTTTGATAAAGCCATAACCACACTCGTTTTGGCAAGAATCAGTAGTCCTTTGTTTCAAGTCCTGTCTGTCCATTTTGTCAGCAGTTGATTCAAGGATACTTTGTTGTCCAGTGGCTAACTTTTGCCACAATGAAAGTTAACTCCATATGCAGTTTCTTCAATGCCCATATTTTCTCTGAAGTAGATTGGTACTGCCAGGAGCCGACATGTCTCATAATCATAACAAAAAAGAAAAATTTTCTAAGTTATTAAAACATTTTAAATGCCATATTCTGTAGATCTCTGAAGGGTTTGAAGATGACCTGTCTAAAATATATCTGCTCAATTTTTAAAACATATCTAATATGACTACAACTTCTATTGTAATGTCTAACTACTAACTTTCATTTCTTTTTTTTTTTTTATTAATTTATTTTGCAATACAATTCAGTTCTACATATCAGCCACGGATTCCCTTGTTCTCCCCCCCTCCCGTCCCCCTCACCTTCCCCTCAACACCCCCCCCCCCCATTCCCATCTCCTCCAGGGCAAAGCCTTCCCCACAGACTGAGGTCAACCTGGTAGACTCAGTCCAGGTAGGTCTAGTCCCCTCCTCCCAGGCCGAGCCAAACAATCCTGCATAGGCCCCAGGTTTCAAACAGCCAACTCATGCAATGAGCACAAGATCTGGTCCCACTGCCTGGGTGCCTCCCAAACAGATCAAGCCAATCAACTGTCTCATCCATTCAGAGGGCCTGATCCAGTGGGGACCCCTCAGCCATTGGTTCATAGTTCATGTGTTTCCATTCATTTGGCCATTTGTCCCTGTGCTTTATCCAACCTTGGTCTCAACAACTCTCGCTCATATAAACCCTCCTCATTCTCGCTAATTGGACTCCCAGAGATCCACCCGGGGCCTAGTCATGGATCTCTGCATCCAGATCCCTCAGTAGTTGGATGGGGTTTCTAGCACAACAATTAGGGTGTTTGGCCATCCCATCACCAGAGTAGGTCAGTTCAGGCTGTCTCTCGACCTCTGCCAGCAGTCTGTTGTGTGGGTATCTTTGTGGATTTCTGTGGGCCTCTCTAGCACTTTGCTTCTTCCTATTCTCATGTGGTCTTTATTTACCATGGTCTCCTATTCCTTGTTCTCCCTCTCTGTTGTTGATCCAGCTGGGATCTCCCGCTCCCCCAAGCTCTCTTTCCCTCAACCCTCGCCTTTCATTACCCCCACTCATGTCCAGGCTGTTCATGTAGATCTCATTCCATTTCTCTGTCATTGGGTGATCCCTGTGTCTTTCTTGGGGTCCTGTTTTCCAGGTAGCCTCCCTGGTGATGTGAGTAGCAGACAAGTCATCCTTGTTTCATGTCTAGTATCCTGCTATGAGTGAGTACATACCATGTTTGTCTTTCTGAGTCTGGGTTACCTCACTCAGGATGATTTTTTCTAGATCCATCCATTTGTCTGCAAACCTCATGATGCCATTGTTTTTCTCTGCTGAGTAGTATTCCATTGTGTATATGTACCACATTTTGTTTATCCATTCTTCAGTTGAAGGGCATCTGGGTTGTTTCCATGTTCTGGCTATTACAAACAATGCTGATATGAACATAACTGAACAAGTGCTCTTATGGTGTGGTTGAGCATTTCTTGGGTATATGCCCAAGAGTGGTATAGCTGGATCTTGGGGGAGATTGATTCCCAATTTTCTAAGAAAGCGCCATATTGATTTCCAAAGTGGTTGTACAAGCTTGCATTCCCACCAGCAGTGGAGGAGAGTTCCCCTAGCTCCACATCCTCTCCAGCATAAGGTGTCTTCAGTGTTTTTGATCTTAGCCATTCTGACAGGCGTAAGGTGGTATCTCAGAGTTGTTTTGATTTGCATTTCCCTGATGATTAGGGATGTTGAGCAGTTCCTTAAATGTCTTTCGGCCATTTGAGTTTCCTCTGTTGAGAATTCTCTGTTTAGTTCTATAGCCCATTTCTTAATTGGACTGTTGGGCATTTTGATGTCTAATTTCTTGAGTTCCCTATATATTCTGGATATCAGTCCTCTGTCAGATGTGGGGTTGGTGAAGATCTTTTCCCATTCTGTAGGCTGTCGCTTTGCCTTGTTGACCGTATCCTTTGCTCTACAAAAGCTTCTCAGTTTCAAGAGGTCCCATTGATTGATTGTTTGTCTCAGAGTCTGTGCTACTGGTGTTCTATTTAGGAAGTAGTCTCCTATGCCAATGCATTCAAGACTACTTCCTACTTTCTCTTCTAGCAGGTTCAGAGTAGCTGGATTTATGTTGAGGTCCTTGATCCACTTGGACTTAAGTTTTGTGCACGGTGATAGATATGGATCTATTTGCAGCCTTCTACATGTTGATATCCAGTTTTGCCAGCACCATTTGTTGAAGATGCTTTCTTTTTTCCATTGTGTGCTTTTGGCTTCTTTGTCAAAAATTATATGTTCATAGGTGTGCGGATTAATGTCAGGGTCTTCAATTCGATTCCATTGGTCCACATGTCGGTTTTTATGCCAGTACCAAGCTGTTTTTATTACTGTAGCTCTATAGTAGAGCTTGAAGTCAGGGATCGTGATGCCTCCAGAAGTTGTGTTATTGTACAGGATTCCTTTGGCTATCCTGGGTTTTTTGTTTTTCCATATGAAGTTGAGTATTATTTTTTCCAGGTCTGTGAAGAATTGTGTTGGTATTTTGATGGGGATTGCATTGAATCTGTAGATTGCTTTTGGTAAGATTGCCATTTTTACTATGTTAGTCCTGCCTATCCATGAGCATGGGAGATCTTTCCATTTTCTGACATCTTCTTCAATTTCTTTTTTCAGGGACTTAAAGTTCTTGTCATATAGGTCCTTCACTTGCTTGGTTAGTGTTACCCCAAGGTATTTTATGTCGTTTGTGGCTATAGTAAAGGGTGATGTATCTCTGATTTCCTTCTCCGCTTCTTTGTCCATTGTATATAGGAGGGCTACTGATTTTTTTGAGTTGATCTTGTATCCTGCTATGTTGCTGAAGGTGTTTATAAGCTGTATCAGTTCCTTGGTGGAATCTTTGGGGTCGCTCAAGTATACTATCATGTCATCTGCAAATAGGGAAAGCTTGACTTCTTCCTTTCCAATTTGTATCCCCTTAATCTCCTTATGTTGTCTTATTGCTCTGGCTAGAACTTCAAGTACTATATTGAATAAGTATGGGGAGAGTGGACAGCCTTGCCTCGTTCCTGATTTTAGTGGAATTGCTTTGAGTTTCTCTCCATTTAATTTGATGTTGGCTGTTGGCTTGCTGTAAATTGCCTTTATTATGTTTAGGTATGTTCCCTGTATTCCTGATCGCTCCAATACCTTTATCATGAAGGGGTGTTGGATTTTGTCAAATGCCTTTTCTGCATCCAGTGAGATGATCATATGGTTTTTTTCTTTGAGTTTGTTTATATGGTGTATTACATTGACGGACTTTCGTATGTTGAACCACCCTTGCATCCCTGGAATGAATCCTACTTGATCATGGTGGATAATTGCTTTGATGTGTTCTTGGAGTCTGTTTGCCAGTATTTTATTGAGTATTTTTGCATCAATGTTCATGAGGGAGATCGGTCTGTAGTTCTCTTTCTTTGTTGTATCCTTGTTTGGTTTAGGAATTAGGGTAATTGTAGCCTCGTAGAAGGAGTTTGGTAATGTTCCTTCTGTTTCTATTGTGTGGAACAATTTAGAGAGTATTGGTATTAACTCTTCTTTGAAGATCTGGTAGAATTCTGCGCTGAAACCATCTGGTCCTGGGCTTTTTTTGGTTGGGAGACTTTTAATGACTGTTTCTATTTCGTTAGGGGTTATTGGACTATTTAAATAGTTTATCTGGTCTTGATTTAACTTAGGTATGTGGTACCTATCCAGAAAGTTATCCATTTCTTTTAGGTTTTCCAGTTTTGTCGAATAGAGGTTTTTGAAGTATGACCTGATGATTCTCTGGATTTCCTCAATGTCTGTTGTTATGTCCCCCTTTTCATTTCTGATTTTGTTGATTTGGATGCTCTCTCTCTGTCTTTTGGTTAGTTTGGATAAGGGCTTGTCTATCTTGTTGATTTTCTCAAAGAACCAACTCTTTGTTTCATTAATTTTTTGTATTGTTCTCTTTGTTTCTATTTTATTGATTTCAGCTCTCACTTTGATAATTTCCTGGCGTCTATTTTTCCTGGGAGACTGTGCTTCTTCTTGTTCTAGAGCTTTCAGGTATGCTGTTAAGTCTCTAGTGTGAGATTTCTCCAACTTATTTATGTGGGCATTTAGTGCTCTGAATTTCCCTCTTAGTACTGCTTTCATAGTGTCCCATAAATTTGGATATGTGGTGTCTTCATTTTCATTGATCTCTAGGAAGTCTTTAATTTCTTTCTTTATTTCTTCCTTAACCCATTGGTGATTCAGTAGGGTATTATTCAGTTTCCATGAGATTGCAGGTTTTCTGTAGTTTTTGTTGTTGTTGAAATCCAACTTTAGACCATGGTGGTCTGATAGAACACAGGAGGTTATTCCAATTGTTTTGTATCTGTTTAGATTTGTTTTGTGGCCAAGTATGTGGTCAATTTTAGAGAAGGTTCCATGGGGTGCTGAGAAGAAGGTATATTCTTTTTTGTTAGGATGGAATGTTCTGTATATATCGATTAAGTCCATTTGAGTCATGACATCAGTTAAGTCCTTTATTTCTCTGTTAAGTTTCAATTTGGGAGATCTGTCCAGTGGTGAAAGTGGGGTGTTGAGGTCTCCCACTATTAACGTGTGGGGTTTTATATGTGATTTAAGCTTTAGTAATGTTTCTTTTACATATGTGGGTGCCCTTGTGTTTGGGGCATAAATATTCAGAATTGAGACTTCATCTTGGTGGATCTTTCCTGTGATGAGTATGTAATGCCCTTCTTGATCTCTTTTGATTGATTTTAGTTTGAAGTCTATTTTGCTGGATATCAGGATGGCTACACCCGCTTGTTTCTTAAGACCGTTTGATTGGAAAGTCTTTTCCCAGCCTTTTATTTTTAGGTAGTGTCTATCTTCGAATTTGAGATGTGTTTCTTGTATGCAGCAGAAAGATGGGTCCTGCTTTCGTATCCATTCTGTAAGCCTATGTCTTTTTATAGGTGAATTAAGTCCATTGATATTGAGGGAAATTAATGACCAGTGATTGTTCATTCCTGTTATTTTTTGGTGGTGATGTGTGGGTACTTCTATACGTTGGGGTTTACTGCTGTGGCTTTATCTGTTGCCTGTGTTTTCGAGGGTGTATCTGACTTCCTTAGGTTGGAATTTTCCTTCTAGTGCTTTCTGTAGGGCTGGGTTTGTGGATAAGTATTGTTTAAATCTGGCTTTGTCATGGAATGTCTTGTTTACTCCATCTATGGTGATTGAAAGTTTTGCTGGGTATATTAGTCTAGGTTGACATCCATGGTCTCTTAGTGTCTGCATTACATCTGTCCAGGTTCTTCTGGCTTTCAAAGTCTCCATTGAGAAATCGGGTGTTATTCTGATGGGTTTGCCTTTATATGTCACTTGGCCTTTTTCCTTTGCTGCTCTTAGTATTCTTTCTTTATTCTGTACGTTTAGTTGTTTAACTATTATGTGGCGAGGGGACTTTTTTTGGGGGTCTAGTCTGTTTGGTGTTCTATAAGCTTCTTGTATCTTCATAGGCATTTCCTTCTTTAAGTTGGGAAAGTTTTCTTCTATGATCTTGTTGAATATATTTTCTGTGCCCTTGAGTTGGTATTCTTCTCCTTCTTCGACCCCTATTATTCTTAGGTTTGGTCTTTTCATGGTGTCCCAAATTTCTTGGACATTTTGGTTCATGACTTTGTTGGTTTTAGTGTTTTCTTTGACTGATGAATGTATTTCTTCTACTGTATCTTCAACGCTAGAGATCCTCTCTTCCATCTCTTGCATTCTGTTGATTATACTTGCATCTGAAGTTCCCAATCGTTTTCTCAGATTTTCTATTTCCAGCATTCCCTCTGTTTGTGTCTTCTTCATTTTTTCTATTTCCCTTTTCAGGTCTTGGACTGTTTCCTTCATTTGTTTCATTGATTTTTCTTGATTTTCTCTCAGTATTTTATTGTTTTCTTCCAGGACTTTATTGATTTCTTCTAATTTGCTTGCCCTTTCCTCTAGTTGTTTACAGCGTTCTTCACATTTTTTTGTCTTTTCCTCTACGCAAGCCTCTAGCTTCTTCATGATGTCATTCATAAGGCTGTTTTCTTCTGCTTCTTCCAATTTCTGATGTTCAGGTCTAGGTGTTGGAGGAGGGCTAGGGCCTGGTGATGCTGTATTGCTATTCATTTTGTTGTATATGTTTCTGCCTTGACGTCTGCCCATCTCCTTGTGGTTCGTTCTTGGCCTTATCCGCACACTTGGTTCAGACAGACCAGTGTTCCAAAAGGGAAGTCAGTGTTCCAAAAGGGAAGTCTGGAGCAAGATGGGAGCTGGGGGCCGGCCTCTAAGTCTCAGGAAGAGGCTTGGGGCTCAGGCGGATGGGCGTGGTGGCAGGGCGTGGAGACTGCAGGGTCTGCCAGGGGTCTTGGAGAAGGGGATCCTTCCCGGTGGGGCTAGCAGGGAACCTGCCCGGTGGCCAGAACCTGGGGCCGAGTTGGGCAGGTCTTCCCTGGAGTGGCTGGTGCCCAGGGATGGGGTCTGGGGCAAGGAAGGGTACTCACGATTGTTCCAAAAGGGACGTCCGGAGCAAGATGGGAGCTGGGGGCCGGCCTCTAAGTCTCAGGAAGAGGCTTGGGGCTCAGGCGGATGGGTGTGGGGGCAGGGCGTGGAGACTGCAGGGTCTGCCAGGGGTCTTGGAGAAGGGGATCCTTCCCGGTGGGGCTAGCAGGGAACCTGCCCGGTGGCCAGAACCTGGGGCCGAGTTGGGCAGGTCTTCCCTGGAGTGGCTGGTGCCCAGGGATGGGGTCTGGGGCAAGGAAGGGTACTCACGACTGTTCCAAAAGGGACGTCCGGAGCAAGATGGGAGCTGGGGGCCAGCCTCTAAGTCTCAGGAAGAGGCTTGGGGCTCAGGCGGATGGGCGTGGGGGCAGGGCGTGGAGACTGCAGGGTCTGCCAGGGGTCTTGGAGAAGGGGATCCTTCCCGGTGCGGCTAGCAGGGAACCTGTCCGGTGGCCAGAACCTGGGGCCGAGTTGGGCAGGTCTTTCCTGGAGTGGCTGGTGCCCAGGGATGGGGCCTGGGGCAAGGACGGGCACTCACCAGTGTTGTAAAAGGGAAGTACGGAGCAAGATGGGAGCTGGGGGCCGGCCTCTAAGTCTCAGGAAGAGGCTTGGGGCTCAGGCGGATGGGCGTGGGGGCAGGGCGTGGAGACTGCAGGGTCTGCCAGGGGTCTTGGAGAAGGGGATCCTTCCCGGTGGGGCTAGCAGGGAACCTGCCCGGTGGCCAGAACCTGGGGCCGAGTTGGGCAGGTCTTCCCTGGAGTGGCTGGTGCCCAGGGATGGGGCCTGGGGCAAGGAAGGGTACTCACCAGTATTCCAAAAGGGACGTCCGGAGCAAGATGGGAGCTGGGGGCCGGCCTCTGAGTCTCAGGAAGAGGCTTGGGGCTCAGGCGGATGGGCGTGGGGGCAGGGCGTGGAGACTGCAGGGTCTGCCAGGGGTCTTGGAGAAGGGGATCCTTCCCGGTGGGGCTAGCAGGGAACCTGCCCGGTGGCCAGAACCTGGGGCCGAGTTGGGCAGGTCTTCCCTGGAGTGGCTGGTGCCCAGGGATGGGGTCTGGGGCAAGGAAGGGTACTCACGATTGTTCCAAAAGGGACGTCCGGAGCAAGATGGGAGCTGGGGGCCGGCCTCTAAGTCTCAGGAAGAGGCTTGGGGCTCAGGCGGATGGGCGTGGGGGCAGGGCGTGGAGACTGCAGGGTCTGCCAGGGGTCTTGGAGAAGGGGATCCTTCCCGGTGGGGCTAGCAGGGAACCTGCCCGGTGGCCAGAACCTGGGGCCGAGTTGGGCAGGTCTTCCCTGGAGTGGCTGGTGCCCAGGGATCCCCTTGGACATTCTTATTTCAGGATCACATATGAGAGCATCTCCTCTGTTTCTGTCTTTGCTTCATATTTACACTAGCAGGAAACTGTGGAAATTTAGCCACTTGTAATCTGTTCACCAAAGTTTTCATTATGAAATTACAGTGTGTTTCTATTTGATTCCCCAAGGTGTACGTTGAAAACTCTTCCTCTAGTTAAACAGTAAGTATCTTTTCCCCAAATAACCAGCAGTTCTAGAAGTGAAGATTCAATTACCATACAGTAACATTAACTTCTGGATTTTTTTTGTTCTGTATTTTAAAATAATACACACTTACATTATTTGTGCTACTTTCAAACATTTCAAATATTGGGGGAGTTTTAAATAGATACTTATAGGTTTATATTAAAGCAACTTCATTACTGTGAGCTGCTGGAGGTTAGGAAATCTGTTTGTAACCTAGAGCCCTAGAGTGAGGGTTTGTGTGAATCATAAGTTGCATTTTAATAATTTTTGAATGTAAATAAGTGGACAAATGGGTTTCTATAAAGCAGTTTCATAGGTACTATGATATGGAGGACACTAGTAATTAAATCAGTATTTACTTATAAATGGAAAATAAGCATTTTTGCCTCCCAACCACGGAAGAGAAACACTGATGAAAGGGATCTAGTAATATTAATCATGTAACATAAGATCTAGAAATTTTAAAACACAGGGAATTCAGTTTAGTCTCAACCACAAGGCCAAGGCCAAGTTTCTCAGTTCATGGTTTTCTCTTAATCTAGGCTAGCACAAATATTTTTCACTTTTTTTTTTTTTTTTTTTGTTTTTTCGAGACAGGGTTTCTCTGTGTAGCTTTGCGCCTTTCCTGGATCTTGCTCTGTAGACCAGGCTGGCCTCGAAATATTTTTCACTTCTTGATAATATTGTAGTAATTTGTAAATAGCTAAGCATATTTGAAGATATTTTATTTTAAAGTAATAGTTTCTACTTTTCATGTGTCAATACCCTGTGACTACTAAGGAATAAAGTAGTTTTGAAAGTGTGTACTCCAAAATTTCCTTTCAGAACCAAACCAAGAAGGTTAATCCTCTACCTTTCCACTGCAGAAAACACCTACACAATGTTTACATTGTAATAAGATCTACAGTATAAAGAAGAGGGACCAGACAGTTCTTAGAAAATCTGAAATGAACCTGTGTTCTCAGGGAGAGCCAATACCTGATAGCTCCGAAGAACAAACATGTTTAATGGTAACGCCCACTAATTTGAAAAGTAACATATTTGCTTGTTGTGAGGGGAATGATGCCTCTGTGTGCCTATGCCTGAAGTATTGCAAATAGTGTCAGAGAACAGGAACCCAGCCTCAAACATGTCCTTCACCTCATTCATACCCTCACTCCTGGGCACACCCATTCCAGTCACCTTCTAAGTGGTCCTCAACCTTCCTAACGCTGTGACCCTTTAATACAGTTCCTCATTTGTGGTGACCACTCCCAACCATAAAATTATTTTAGTTGCTACTTCAAAACTGCAATTTTGCTAATGTTATGAATCATGATGTCAATATCTGTGTTTTCAAAAGGTCTTAGGTGACCCCTGTGAAAGATTCTATGATCCCCAAATGTGTCGTGACCCAGGTTGAGAAGCACTGTTCTAAGGAGTGATAGTAAATTAGTCTATGGAAGCAAAAGTAAGAAAGTGAGCACATTTTTAACACAAGTGTGGAGAATTCATAAAAATACAGAGAATAAATATTAAAGACTCCTGGAGTAGTTGTAGTCAATATGAAAGTAACCAACATACTTGTATGTTTTAAGTTATGTATATAAATGTTTTGTATTCATTCTCCCTGTGCACCTTGTGTGTGTGCTGCCCACAGACATCCAAGAGAGCATCTGATCCCCTGGAATTGCTGTTCCAGATGGTTGTCAGCCAAGATGTGGGTGCTGTGAATCAAACCCAGGTCCTCTGCAAGAACAATTGTTATAAACTGTTCACCATCTTTCCAGCCCCCAGAATGAATATGTTTGATATGCAGATGATTAGAGTATAAGCCAAGATGTCATAAGTGGAAGTAAGCAGCCAATCTTAGGATGTTTGCTAACTTCCTGGACCCTAGGCCTCATCAGCCTGCCAGTTTGACACACTGAAATTCAGAGAATCTATAGGCAGGAAGAACAGCAATAGGAGACTGGGCATGTTGGAGCACACCTTTAATCCCTGCACTCATGGAGCAGAGGCACTCTGGTCTCTGTCAGTTCAAGGACACCCTGGTCTTCATTTATTTGGCAGATGGGGCAAGACCCATATGTGCCATAGCAGAAGTGTGGAGGTCAAAGGACAATTTATAGGAGTCAGTTCACTCCTCCCACCATTTCAGTCTCAGGGATTAAATTCAAGTTGTCAGTCATTCTGGCAAGTGCCTTTATCCACTTAGCCATCTCACTGGCCCTCTGATTTATACTTTGAAAATATTCTAGCATTAACACACACACACACACACACACACAACCACAGAGCAAGAGAAAGAGAGACAGAGCAAGAAGGGGGCTCATGTTTAAACACTTGGTTACAGTTTGGGAGATTGCTTAACCTTTGGGATATGGTATAGCTAGCAGAAGGTTGCTGGTGGTGGGTCTTAACGGTCATCACCATTTCTGGTACCAGTTCTGAGTACCTGTTCTGCTTCCTGTCTGTACCTGTCTGCTTCCTGTTCTAACAGCATGTGAGAAGCAACAGATCACTGCCACAGACCAAGCCCCCGTTAGCCTTTCCCACGTAACTGACGGACGTTCCCTGCAGCCACAAGCTTTCCTCCCTTGAATAATTTCTGTAGATACTCTGTCACAGCAAGTACAAAAGTAATAGCCCTCTTTTATTTTAAACCCCACTTAGAAGATATAAAGCAAGCAGAAGAGCTAGCTCTGTCTGCAGACCATACTTACACCAGCTGCTGATCTCCACTACAGATTGTTTAACAACTAGCTAATTACCTTGAAGCATCTAAGTTCAACATTAGGAGAGAAAGAGACAGATTTTACATAATTATTACACCTAATGAAACCATTAGTAACTGTAATTTTAATATTGTCAGAAAGAAAACTATTTTTTCTTTTAAGTGTAATTGAATTTGGCTTCCAAATTAATAGTAGATACTATATATAATCAAATTGAGAAATATTTAGTCAAGGGAGGACTTAGCAGAGAGATAGATCTCAAGTACTTTTAATAAGCAAAAACTCACTTGCCAGTCATCATAAGATTTCAGAGAAAATTCATTAGAATATAAATGAACATGCTTAGTACCAATAGAATTTTATACTAATATGGAATTTTTATAATGACATGGAAAGTAAATAATAATAATAATGTGGTGAGTATGATGACCATGGAGTAGTTACAGCTGGCATGAAGGGAACCAATATCTTTGATATGCAAATGATTAAAATATAAACCACAACATCATTAATAGCAATGAGATATTAGCATATACCCGAGTCAACTAAACCAAAAGAGTAGTGTTTTCTATCTTTTAAAGAAATAAGTCATGAGTGAACTAAAAATAGGCATCACTTTTCTGATGTTAAACTTGCATAAAACCAAACTATCACAAGACTTTCCCAGAAGCCACTGCCTGGCAATTGCAGTGTAATTAGTACAAAATCACAGACCTGAGCTAGATGTCAGTTCCACGTGCTAACAGAAGACTAAATAGAAGTCTTCATGAAGAGGTACAGTTAGCAATGACATAGGCATATTCCAAGGATGGTGCCTAGCTTTGCAGAAAGAAAAAGCTCACATGGCAATAAGAAGTTCATGGTTTCCTCCATATCATTTTCACTCTGAACTGCTAACAACCAATCTCTCATCTTTTCATTAAAAAGGTAGAATACACACACACACACACAGCACAGCACAAATAAGTACAAAACTGCATGCACACGTGTACACAACCCAATAATTTCTAGAATCCTATGAAATTGTGTATTCTGATAAATAAATGATGTCTGTATAGTCATTAGTACTCCTGTTGTATAATTAACAGTTCAGGAAAATATCTTCAGAATCTTCTCATTCATTTTCAGTGTTTCTGTTTTCCAAGTGGCATGTGTCTTTGTGTCATGTGGCCTTTTCTTTCCTTTTTTATAACTGGCTTACACATGCTTAGTTAATGAGAAAGAGGCAATGAGTGAGGAAACATGGAATATGAAAATTTATCTAAGTATGACAAATATCACATGCTTTGATATGTTCAAGTTCATCATTCTCAGTGAAACCAATGAACTGATAATTTCACATGATCCATTTGAACAGTTTGGACACACATGTAAGATGTATACTTCCTCATCTTCTTTGATCAACAATGCTTCTTAAGCTATTTTAATCATCTCTGTTACATCGTTTGATGATGCTGGGTAAGTTTTGGAATGTGAGTGTTTTCACATAAGTAGCACATGACCACCTCAAACCTCGTACTAAAAGGTAAATGTAGACTGCTAAATTAGGAGTTTCACTGAGATGTCATGAATGACAAAGACCTGGAGTCATTATTTGTTATGGAATAAATGTTGATGACTGTAGCTAGAGTTTTCCTGCCTGGCCCACAGTCAGGACAAATCTCTCTCACCTGCCAGTCCCACAGCCGCTCAGACCCAACCAAGTAAACACAGAGACTTACATTGCTTACAAACTGTATGGTCATGGCAGGCTTCTTGCTAACTGTTCTTATAGCTTAAATTAATCCATTCCTATAAATGTATACCTTGCCATGTGGCTCGTGGCTTACCGGCATCTTCACATGCTGTTTCTCATCATGGCGGCTGGCAGTGTCTCTGACTCAGCCTTCCACTTCCCAGCTTTATTCTCCTCCTTGTCCCACCTATACTTCCTGCCTGGCCACTGGCCAATCAGTGATTTATTTATTGACCAATCAGAGCAACACATTTGACATACAGACCATCCCACAGCAGATGACGCTTCTCATCTGCCAGGCAGCATCAAATGCATTCCCAAAATTCACACTTCCTAAATGTATCTGATTAAATTAGTTGTTGTTCTATGTATCCCATCTAACCAGCATTATGAAACTGTCTCACTTGTTTTTTTTGGCATGATTCACTGAGTAATACCCCTTCAGAGCTTTGAATGAATCCTTCAGACTTTGTTCATAACACTCTTACTGTAAGTAGATGATGGTTATATTAGTTACTTTCTATTACTATAATAAAACATCATGACCAAGACAACTTTTAAAAGGAAGGGTTTATATGGAGTGGGGCTTATGGTTCCAATGTGATACATACAGATCTGTCACCATCATGGTTCAGGCAGGCATGGTGCTGGAGCAGCAACTGAGAACTGACAGCTGACCCACACAGGAAAGAGAGAGCTCACTGGAAATGGCACCAGTTTTGTGAAACCTCAAAGCCCACCCCCAGTGGCACAACTCCTCCAACAAGGCCACACCTCCTAATCCTCCCCAAAATAGTTCCACTAACTGGAGACCAAGCATTCAAATATATGAGCCCATGGGGGCTGTTCTCATGCCCCCACAGTGGTGCTGGAATAGGCCATTGCAGCCATCCTCCAGGGGTAACAGTCACAGTTAAAGAGTGAGAATTTAGAAGGCATCTCCCAGAATCCTTACTTGCAGCTCCATGGTTCTCCTCTGCTGTGGATAGTGACACACTTTGTTCATGCATTTCAGAAGTCACCCTCACTGTTCTATCCCAGGACCCCAATGGGCAATTGTGAAAGGCCATGGGGAATGCAGTGCAGAAGAGAGCGGTTCCTTTTGTTCCCAAAGCCCCTCATTGTCACATTCTCTTAATCTGGCTGGAATGTAAAATCCTGGTCATAAAGACAGGAGAGAACACATTTTCTTTCTTTCTTTCTTTTTTTTTACATCTTCCCATAATACAGAGAATGATGAGGTCAGGTAGCCAAGAGCAGATGCAAGGAAGGCATAAAGATGAGCAGGTCCTTTTTAAGGTTTCTAAAATTTCTGGGCCTTTTACTCAAGTAGAAAGGAAGCAGAAGTTACAGGCTATCAGTGGCTTAGACTGAGCACACAACCATTTAGGGACTATAAATCAAGACTCTGACACTGATAGGTGCTAAAATGAATGAGTGAAATCTATGAAATGAAAACTAACATCTCAAAATTTCCTTAAAGTTTGAAGAAGGCAGTTTTTCTTCATGTACCATATGAGCATAGTATTGCTGTGCTTTTTTTTTTTTTTTAACTGCTGACATTGAGCCAAATCCTTCTGCATGTGCTAGTGAGAGGTGACACTGGAGAGGTGGATGAGAAAGGTGACTTGGATGCAGCTCAGAATGCTACTGCCAACATTGAGCCAGCTCCTGCATGTGCTGATGACACTGGTGAGGCATCTGATAGAAATGATGTAGGTATAGCTCAGAACACTGCCATAAATCCCACACTTCCTCTAGGTATTTGCACTGGGCATGCAAGGGAAAGACCACATGCTGACCCTGAGCCCACTCTTGGTCACCAGATTGGGTGACATCATGCACCCTTTCAAAATGCCGACTCAGCTCTTGAAGCTTGTCTTAGAGCTGAACACAAGTGTGGTAGATTCACTACTGATTAGGAATCTGCTTCTGTTCATGTCCCAGGTGAAGCTCTGAATCCTACTCAGGATGCTGACATAATTTTTGATTCTGCAAATCCAACTGAACACATTGGCCATAATGTGAACACCGACACTCCACCTGTTCCTCTTCTGGCACCAGACATGCTACTGCTCCTCGTAATATCCTTGATGTGGTTTCTGGCCTTTCTGTTATCGGTGACGACATGGGTGGTACACTGACTTCAACAAGTGCTACACAGAGAAAATTATTCAAGAGATACCAGAAACAAAAAAAGATAACCACAGCAATGTTTAAAAAGCTGAAGATTTTTGTACTAGAAAACTAATTTTCTTTGGCACTAATACTTACAATAAATAAATTTCATGCTTTATATAGGGCTATTTAGGCATTACCTAGAACCATAAAAAATAGATTCATTTTTCCAACCATATTGAAAAAATACATCACAAAAAAATAACAAGGTCAGTTTTGACCAAGTAAAGTTGGTAGGTTCACAGTTGTCTCCTATTCTGGAATGAGGGAATTATTTTCATTCCTAATGAGAACCTTGTGGTTTCTGAAAGGCAAGCAGAGAAATATAACTGTTAAATATTAGTTTGTATTTTTCTGTGTCCATATACTGTGACTTATGAGGATAGCCTCATCTTGGAAACAAACACTCCAATAGAAACAACATCTGAGTAAAAACAAAAAATAAGACTTCACATTCTCATACCTTCTCAAACACAGTGATACTGATGATACCACATAAGATTCTATTGATGATGCCACTGCTACTGCTGATCCTGATGATGTCACCAATGATGTTCTTGATGATGCAACTGACAATTTTTTTTTTTTTTTTTTTTTTTTTTAGTTGCTGCTGAAGCTGATCATTAGATTCTTTGAAAGAAGCACCTATCAGGACCTACTGACATATCAAGTCACCATCTGTCAGAAAGATTTTATAAAATATAGAAATTTTAAAGTTAAGTATTTCTCTGAAAGATGACACAGTATATATTGAATTCTGTATATGTTTGTAATATTTTCCCATTAAAATGTACTATGCAAAAATTTTAAGCTGTTTCTTGGCATTGTATAAACTGACAACATGACTGCTCAGTGGTATGGTTAATGGGAAGGATTTTAGTATAGATACCAGAGATAGGACAGATAGAGGCATCTGGAATGTCCAGAGCAGAGGGAGAAGTTGGCTGGACATAGCCGATTGGACCTGACCATAATAGAAGAAGAAACAGATCAGAGAGATAGAGAGAGGGAGTGAGGTAGAGGGGGAGGGGGGAGGGGGGAGGGGGGACATAGAGACAGGAGACAGAGGCAGAAAGATAGGTTTATAAAGAGACTGAGAAGCTGGGGAGGGATGCTTGTGAATTAGACGGAGTTTAGGGTAGAGGAGGAGGGGAGAAGACCTAGGACACTAGCATGGGCTTTGAAATGTATAACAGGTACTTGTGACACTGAAGGAGCCTGGAGGTGGCATGTGCCTTATTATGGTAATACACACCACAGGTAGCCATTTGTCTCTACTGTCAGTCACAAGAGAAATGACACCTTTGGGTAGAGGGGAATCAGCTTCACAAGTTTCTGAGGAATGCTGACTTTTGTCTACCCTCCAGAAATCCTCCAAAAGTCCAGGTTGAGCCCATTTCTGAATATCCGGGGCTGCCCTTGGAGTTTTGGGAATTGGAGTTTCCTTTGGACATAACAGGCATTAGTAAATTTTTGTGGATTGTATAGTCACACACCAGCTCTGTTGAACTTTACATACTCTAACTGTTAAAACACGAGTAAAAACACCCCCCAAACTGCCATATTATCCTTAGCATCCACAGAGTTTAAGTATGGTTGCTTACCTGCATTTCCTTTTCTGTTAATTATATGACACCCCACCCGCCAGACACATTAACTGCATAATGTCTGAGGGGTGTGGCCTTATGAGCCCCTTTCTGTGTGTGATGATCACTGTGTCCTGGACACCATTTCACAGAATCATCTATAACTTCTGCCTATCTCTTGCAAAGTAGTCCCTGAGCCTTGGAAGGTGTGATTCAGATGTCCTGTTGAGGTCTGAACACTTCACAGTTATGCATTCTCTAAACTTTGGCCAGTTGTGAGTCGGTCTATTCACCACAGCCCACTGCTGCTGTGAAATAATTCTTCTGTACACTATATATGATTGCTTTAATAAAGAAGCTGACTGGCCAATAGCTGGACACTATAAAGTTAGGTGGAAAAACCAGACTAAGGACAGTGGGAAGAAGAAGGGAGGATTTAGAGGAGTCACCAGTGAGAAAACAGAAGATGCAAGATGAAAGAGAGGTAGTACCATGTGTCAGAATGTAGATTAACAGAAATGGGTTAATTAAAGTTGTGAGAGCTAGTTAGTAATAAGCCTGAGCAATTGGCTGAGAATTCATAATTAATATTAAGTCTTTGTCTAGATGTGTTGATTATTCTTGGTCTCCTTTGCTTCTATATAATTATTTGTAGATTCTTAAGTCTGTGAAAACTGCATTGTAAGTCTGAATAGAATTGCATTTAATATATAGATTTAATTTCATAAAATGTCCATTTTCCCAAGATTTACTCTTGTAATCCTTAGGCACAAGCTCTAGTCCTACACAGAGAACTATAGGCAACAAAGGGATGCTGAGCCTGGGAGAGACTTCCCAGGGAATCACACAGTTGCTTATTCAATAGTCAGCCCTGGAGACACACAATCAAGTCATAGTATACAAAATGAGCAGGTCATATTTAAAGAGTATATATGTATTACATAGACATACATGCATGTAATACCAATTATTAAAAAAAAGAGGATATGATTTAGAAAGAGATGAAGGAGGTGTATATATCAGGGTTTGGATGATGGAAAGGAAAGGGAGAAATGAAATAATTGTATGATAATCTCAATTTAAAAAAGGCATAGGTCTTCTCAACATCTATTGTCCTCCTGAAATTCTTCTTCAGTGTCTATGAAGTGTTCACTATAGATATTTTTCATGTCCTTGGTTATATTTGCTCCTGTGACTGTGTGTGCATGCATTTGTGTGCGCGTGCGTGCGTGCGTGCGTGCGTGCGTGCATGTGTGTGTGTGTGTGTGTGTGCGCGCGCGCTGTCTTGGATTTCTTTTTCAGTGTGTTTGTCATTGGTATGTAGGATGGCTACTGATATGTTAATTTGTATTTTCTCACTTTGTTGAAAATGGTATTTGCTCAATTGCAGTTTTACTACTCTTTAGAGTGTCCTGTGTATAGAATTATATCATCTATAAGTTAGGATTCTTTGACTTTCGTTTTCTTTTGTACTTCTTTTATTTCATTTTCTATCTTATTTCCAATCACTATAGTGAACAGAAATATTTTAATGTGTCTGCTGTGTGTATGTGTGGTTAAGTAAGACAAAACTTCATTAAAAAAACAAAAACAAAAACAAAAAAACTATAAATAATCCACTCAGCTGAAATTCCAGGGCCAACATTCCTTGAAATACAAATATGTGCACAACAGCTCCTCAGCGTAGTGGTTAGTGTCCCCACCTGTCACAAATATGTGCGCAAAGTTGCATTCTACTTATCAAGTGGGCCACTTTCAGATAACCAGCTGTGTAGTAACATGAGGTCAAGCTCTGAGCACTTAGAGTAAGGCATGGCAACTATTTGCATTAGAATAAATTCTCAGCAGGACTTACAACTTAGCTCAAATACTGTGGATGATGTGGTGGTTTTTCTTGCATCCCCAGACCCATTTCTCACACTAATCAAATAAAGTGTAAACAAAAAGGAGAGAAATGATCCTTATGTTAGGTGATGAATAATATTAAGACTGCCCCATAATTTCAGATTTATGTGTCTTTTTAAGGATTGCATTTTTCACTACATGTAAAACTTTTTTAAATGCTGGAAAGGAAAAAAGGAACATATATATTGTTTACTGGACACATTCCCAGCACTGTGAATTCTACGATGATGGTTCTGAGTGAGAATTTAATTAGACATACCAGTTGTATCACTCCAGGGCATGCATACTTATGAACGTGAACTCACTATACTGAATCATATGTGTGTAAGTGTGTTTATCACTGCACTACCTGAAGTTGACAAGTTATGGAATGAGCCTAGATATCCACCAATCTATGAACAGATAAAGAAAATATAAATAAAGAGTTCATTCATAAAGACAAATTATGTAGAGATTACATAATTCCCAAGAAAACTGTTACAACTATGTATCTTCAGGGTAAAGAAATAGATAATTCCTCCAAACACAAGTAACACATGCCTTATCTCATAAATGGAATTTATAAAAAATATGAAAGGAGGAGGAGCAATGCTAAGGAAATGTAAGGGGACATAGTTTAGATGGAGGGAGTGTAACATGGAAATAAAGGGATGTAAATGAACAAATTGTTTTGCATGACAATAATGACATGTTATTTCATTAATTAATTACATGTACAGAGTAATAAGATTAATTTTGCCTAAGGGATTATTTCTTTATATATAACTAAAGATAATGACCATATTTTTATTATCTTCTAAACTTCTTTAAAAATTTTTGAATGATGGGATAGAGGTGGCCTAGCAGAAAAAAACACAATGTGCTCTTGCAGAGAACCTGAGTTCAGTTCCTATCACCCATCACAGTGACTCATAATCAAACACCAGTAACTCTAGTTCCAGAGAATCTGGAGTCTCTTCTTGTCTCTGTGGGAACTGTACTCATGTGTATATACCTCCCCTATATACATATATGTGGGATTTTAAAGGCATTATCTCATAATTTCTCTATTTAGTTTTATGGATGCAGAGAGGCTTACACCTATATTGTATATGTTATATATGATATCAGTTCATTCTCACATGCTCAGTTGTGGGAATAAAGGATTGTGATCAAACAAATGATGAGTAAGTATCATATAAGGTCATTATGGATCCCAGAATCATAAAAAGAGTTTTACAAAAGTTGAAGTTCACTATAACCAAAGACAGAAATTTTGGCACAATCTGTGAGCCTCCAGTGCCCCAAACACAACTATTAATTTTTTAAAAAGATGTCTAAATAACAAGCTAAATGAGGGGATAAATCAAATGATAAACCCAATCCCAAACCAGACACAGAAGCAAATAGTAAGATTCTAGGTAATTTTTCAGAGAATTTGCTCAAGTTTTCAAGGGTTAATTTGAAAAGGCATATGCAAAGCCATTGTGCTGGTTAGTTTTCGTCACCCTGACGGAAGCTACTGTCACCTGGGAAGAGGGAATGTGAACGTGTCTGTGGGGCATTTCCCTGATTGATGACCAATGTGGCAGGGTCCAACCCAACGTGGGCAGTGCTATCCTTAGGCATTTAGACCTGGGCAGTATAAGAAAGGAGGCTGAGCAGGCAAGTAAGCAGTATTCCCCCATGGTCTCTTCAGTTCCTGCCTATGTGTCTCCCGATGACAGACTATTACCTGGAAGCCAAATAAACCCTTTCCTCCCCCAAGTTGCTTTGGTCAGCATTTTACCACAGTAACAGAAAGCCAAGTAGAACATGTTACCAAATTCCATGCCTATCGAGGATTGTGTCATAAGCACAAAACAAGATTGAAGTTGTTCAACAAATTGAACAATTTCTTTCTTTCTTTTTAATGAAAAATAATGATCAAGCCACACATAGTACTACATGATAGTAACCAGCTCAATTAGGGGCTGAGGCAGGAAGATGAGTTTGAGGCTAGCATGGTTTATAAGACCCTGTCACAAAAACAAAGACAAATTCTGGCTGTGCAGACATAGGTCTTGTCTGGTATTTGTAACATGTGTTCAAGTGAATACAAGTATTTTCAATGAACACATGCTTCTCACAGACATATATTTAAAATAAACGAAGAAAAAAAATCATTAAAAAACATTCTCAGTTTTACTTTTTTCTCTCTTAAGAGAAAGCCTCCTAGCCCATGCTGGCCTCAAATTCACTAACGCAGACTAGTCTTTAATATCCAAATTTCCTGCCTCAGCTTTCCTAGTGTTGGGATTAGAGCATGCCACAGCATATATCTCAGATTTGCTTTCTAATGTCAACAAGTGATCCTACCCATAAGCCATATAACATGAGAAAGAGCCACATCCACAAACCACAGAAAGGTTCTTTGGGCAGCTGGGGGAACTGGTGGCAAATGCCTGTAATCCCTGCGAGGAGGAGGCAGAGGGTGGGCCTACCAGGTGTTTCAGGGCATCTTCTCCTACATATTGAACTGGAGACCAACATGAGCTACGAGAGACTGTCTTAAAAGAAAGGCTCTTTGGGCTTAGTAACTTTCACTTTCCTATGGTGAGCAATAGACTAGAAAGCTTGGGAGCTTCCAGAAACTTCTGGAACCAACACTACTGTTTGTTCACTCAGTCAAGGTCACTGGTATTGGCAGGCAGAAAACTAAAGCTCCCTCTCCAAAAACCTATCTGCCACCTTCTTTTGGTGTATTTTTTTTTTTTAATTTTTTTTTCAGACTGGGGTCCTAAGAGGGTGGGCTGGCCTCGAACTCTCGCACCTATTTGTCAGCCTCTGCAGGGCTGGGACTCCAGGCAGGAACTGCAGTCTGCCATCCTGAATCATCATAGAGGGCATGTTGGCTTTATGAGAACTTGGGCTGGGAGGAGTCACCAGGCTCTGGGAAGACATGTTGCCCTGGCCCTTTCTGGTCCTGGGCTAAGAGGAGACTGAGGCCTTCTGGGCCGCTTTATCTTCACCGCTCGTATGGGACCTTGGGATGTGAGGAGACTCTGAGATGGCGGTGTCCCACCCTCAGAGACCCTGAGGCAGGCCACCTTGGCCTGGGGCTGCTCTCACCATGTTAAACTCCACAGATCTCCTCCTCCACGCCTCAGCAGCTCCTTCCTCTGCGGTTTCTAATGTGCATGCACGCTCTGTGTTCCAGGCAAGAGGCAAGTTGAGGGGGAAGGGGAGGAGGAGGGGTGTTTAACTCTTCCCAGAATGCTCATTGGGCTAGAGAGCCTTAGGGGCGGGCTTAGGCCCCACATTCCATTACTTGATTGGATATGTTGGATGGGGCTCTATATGGAGGCTGGCACTTTCTGGTGGGATGTGGCTTTGGTGGGAAGGGTCTGGCGTGGCTGAAGGGGAACAAACAAACCTCTAGAGAATGGAGGCCTGTGCATCTCAGACCTCTGACTTTGGCAGGACAAATGGGGCACTCAGGCCTAGCTGGTATATGCATGAGTGACAGAGGGAAGGCCTATGGCCAGGACTGTACACTTGACATTCATAGTCGTTGGCAGGTCTCGCCTTACATGGAACAAAAAAAAAAAAAAAAAAAAAAAAAAAAAACCCCTGCTTGGCCATAACCCAGAGGCCACCAGAGAGCGTTGCTTTATTGCAAAGAGGAGGAAATTAAAATGACAAGCAGGAAAGTCACTTTCTCAACATCACACGCTGCTTGTATGTGACAGGGACCCTATCCAAGTCAAGTGCACACATACCTGAGTAGAGTTGATTTCTACTCCGCAGAACGGACCAAGAACTACTGTGTTTAGTCCCAGTGGTGAAGTGGTACCTGACAGTGTTGATTTTGTCTTAGGCTGGCGTTCCTGTGACTCAGCATGGACAGGGTTCTTGCATCAGCTGGCCTGCATCCTCACCATTCCCCTGCCCCAGTGATTTGGTAAACCTTAGGAATGTAGAATGACGCAGTGGCTCCTGACTGACAACGAAAGCAAGCGTAAGTTACTGTGATTTCATGACATTGAAGACAGGCGCTGTCATGCAGAAGGGAAAGGAGGAAAACAGTTTGGTGTCAGAGAAACAGAGTGTTTTTTTTTTTTTAAGTCTTACTATGCAGTTTCTCAAGTTGTGCCTCTTCTGTCTTCCCTCAGGGTCTCTTGGGACAGAAGGTGTTGTTGGCTCAAATACCCTTTATGTATAGATTATATATGAACATGTGCATCTGTTGAAGACCTTGAATGTTAAAAAGCCATGTATATTGAGTACAAAGATCTCATTTACTCAACAGAAAAAAAAGTACATATTTACATGTTCTAGGCAGGTAAACACTAAACTATAAACCGTGGTTCTTTTCAAGAGGTAGAGAAGGAGTTAAGGAAGTTTTTTAGTTTGTTTGTATTTTTGAGAAACTCATGAGAGAACCAGGTATTTTTATTTTTCACCATCTAAAGTCACCAGCAAACAACAGCAACAACAAAACTTTTTTTTTTTTAATCTCCAACTGAAGGGTCTTCTGTAAGTTCTTTAGGGCACCAAGATAGCTGTATGTGATTTTCCTCCAGAACACATTCTCTAGCCCCGCGTTCCACAAACCAGCCTCTAGTTGACAGTCACCTGTAGGACGGTTGCCCGAGTGAGGCTGTGAAGGCATTTGAAGCATTTTCTGAATAAACGTTTTTGATGTGTAATTTACGAAGACTAAAATTCCACACGTAAACGTTTGTATAACTATCGTCACAAGATCCATAGATCATCACAGACAGTGTCACAAGATCCATAGATCATCACAGACAGATTGCTACACATTTCTAGAAATTTCTTGTAAGTTTGGGTCTTGCTGTGTAGCTCTGGCTGGCCTGGTATTCTCTTTGCAGACCAGCACAGCCTCAGACCCACAGAAGTCCTCTTGCCTCATCTCTTGAGTTCTTGGGTTATGGGTGTGTGCCACCAAGTCTGCCTGTTTCTTGAACTTAAAATACAGTATGGTGTGATGTACGCACCAACAAAATTAGGATGTACAGCAGTTCTGGCCCCCTGCAAAGCTCTCTAGTGTTGCTGATGTCATCAAACTCTAACATTTAACCCTGCCAATTGGTCCTCTCTTCCCTGCTTCTGGAGCTTACCTTTACCAATACACCATATAAATAGAACCACACAGTTGGCGCCATTTGAGATTGGTTTAGTTCACTGACCATGGTACATTTGAGATTCATTTATGGTTCTGTATTTATCAGTGCATTCAGCCTTACTTGGGGGACTGGATCTGGAGGAGCAGAAGGAGAGGTGTGCATCCACCCTCAGCCTTCTTGTTGCCCTGGCAGGAACAGCCCTTTGGGTCAGAGAGTGCCTGCTGGGGTTGGGAGCTGCCACATAGCAAGGAGTTAAGGGAGGGAGGTTAGAATGGAAAGATCTTCATCCCCAAGATTACACATTAATAAAGATATTAAAAACTTAAGTCCCACAGCCTTACAGATTCAAACATTTTGCAAGGTGTCTCATGAATATCCAGTCTCTTTTCAAATCCAAATTCTCTGCAGAACTCCAAAATCTTTTTTAACGTTTAAAGTCTCTCAACTGTGGGCTCCTTTAAATTAAAAATAAATTAAGTACTTCCTTATTTCAAGAGGGAAGAACCATGGCACAGTCACAGTCTGAACAAAGCAAAACCAAACTGCAACAGTGTAGACGACACAATGTCACTTCTCCAGCTGCACCCTCTGCAGCACACACATCTTTTTTCTGGGCTCTGGCTGGCTCCACTGTTCCATTCTTGGTGGTCAGCCCATGGTACTGTCATCTCCAAAACTGCTGGGGACTTCGGCTGCAACTGGGCTATATTTTCATCAGTAGTCTCTCCTGGGCTGTCTTCTGAGACTCCAGTCCTACCACACAGTGTCAAGCCTAATCTGCTCTCCATGATCACCAAATGCCTTCAAAACCAGTACCACTTGGGTAACTTTAAAATATATATATATATAATTTTTTATTTTTATTATTTTCTATTAATTTTACATACATACCAGCCACAGATCCCCCTCTCCTCCCTCCTCCTGCCCCCAGCCTTCCTCCCAACCCACTCCCTATTCCCACCTCCTCCAAGGCAAGGCCTCCATGGGGAGTCAGCAGAGCCTGGTACATTCATTCAGTTGAGGCAGGTCTACCTGGGTGACTCTTACACTACCAAGTTTGGCTGTTTTTCTTTGTTTTTTGTTTTTTTTTCGAGACAGGGTTTCTCTGTGTAGTTTTGGTGCCTGTCCTGGATCTCACTCTGTAGACCAGGCTGGCCTCGAACTCACAGAGATCTGCTTGGCTCTGCCTCCCGAATGCTGGGATCAAAGGCATGTGCCACCACCGCCTGGCTCAAGTTTGGCTGTTAAGAGGAGGTACAACATTGGACACTTCTGGAACACAACTTCTGCGTCCTGACCCTGGGGAAACACTTCCCAGAAGATTTCACCTCAATGATGCCACTCTCTTCTTAATCATAGCTGGTTCTTCAGGCCCAGTTGAGCAGCGTCTAGTGACCTAACAAAGCAATGCTTTTTCTTATTGGTTGTGGTCTCTTGCTAATCAGCTGATTCTTCAGCTCCAGTTGGCCAGACACAGCAGCTTGTTCACACAAAAAGCCTGGTAGAGTCTTCACTTCCCTCTGAAACTTTGCCAGCCCGACATCCATCGTCTGTACTGTTCTCAACATTCTTACATTCCAAGCTCCTGCAGAACAGCTCAATGAGCTCTCAACACCCAATGGCTTCTCTGGCCCAAAGTCCCAAAGTCCTTCCACAACATGACTCCAAAACAACATGGCCAGTCTTTCACAGGAATACCCTACTTATGTTGCCAATTTGTCTTTGTTAGGGTTACTGTTGCTGTGATGAAACACCATGACCAACGCAACTTGGGGAGGAAAGGGTTTATTTGGATTATGCTTCCACAGCGTAGTCCACCACTGAAGGGTACCAGGACAGGATCTGATACAGAGGCCGTGGAGGTGTGCTTCTTACTGGCTTGTTCCCCATGGCTTATAACCAGGGCCCCTTGCCCATAGATGGCTCCACCCACATCAATCACTAGTTAAGAAAATGCCTTACAGTCTTTCTTATAGCCTGATCTTATGGAGGCATTTTCTCATCTGAGGCTCCCTCCTCTCTGATGACTTTAGTTTGTGTCAAGTTGACATAAAACAGCTAGGACAGTATGTCTGTGTACTGCCTTCATGGATGGTGGCCAAGAAGGCCAGAAGAGCAAGTCATATACCTCCCAATTAGAGTTACAGATGGTCATAGGCTAACAAAGAATGACTTCAATGGCCCAAACAGCCGGGGTGAGGGAGTCCTGAATACATGTTGTCATTTTTTTTTGTTTGTTTGTTTTTGAGAAAATATCTTGCTTATAACCCGGGCTTGCCTAACATCACAGTGATACTCCTTTGTCTGTGTGCTCAGTATAGAGATTTATAGTTGGCTTCCACCCCTAGATGCTTTTTTAAAAAGTAAATATGCAGAGTTGTTAGCTTTCTGCTGACTCTGCCCATGTCCCCCCTGAAAATAGTCTATTAGATGCTGTACTTCTAAAACTTGCTCGGCACGAGGCATCAGCTTATACCAGACCTACTGATTCTCAGGGTTCAAGTACACTTCAATCAACATAGGAGACCTTCACTCAAAACCACTTTTCGAAAAGGCTGGAGATTCAGCTGTTCTAGAATTAATATGCCTTCCCAGGGAGAAATCACACCACCCACTTGGAGATTAATAAAGAAAAAAATTTCTTTAATAGTAATGTACATTCAGGTCTGACTAGTGTTCAAAGAGGAGCTGCTCTGGAATAGATTTTACTAACTCATATATACCTTAGGCTTATGCATTCCACACACCCTGTCATCCTTAAATCTCTCTCAGGTCTGGGTACCAGGTTACACTTTGAACAATTTAAATAGGGAGAGGAGATTGCAAATCCTGGCCTTAGAGGGGGAGATTTACACCCCAAATATATTGTCAGAATAAGGTTTTAAGCAAAATGTCAGCTGCTGTGGTCCCATGTGGTCCTGCATTGCCCTTGCTTAGCGGCACGGTCAACAGTATCTTGTTAATAGCACTCCCTCAACTGGGAAGTGTCTATCCACTTTTCAAAGTCAGTAGAGCTTAGACTTCTTCCACCATTTTTACCTTTTTAAAAAGTCAAATATTGATATCACTTTTAAATTTCATTTTCTGTGCAGGGATCACTGCTCCAATCACTATTTGTTTCTGTTCTCCAATGTTTCCTGGCCATTAAGAACTTCATTCTATTTTCTCTCATGGTTATTATCCATTTATTTCTGCTTGGGGCAATGTCTCCTGTAACCCATGCTATGAATCTCACACTATGTAATTGAGAATGGCTTTGAACACCAAGCCCAAATGATACCCTGTCAATTCCACCCACAGTACTGGGGTTACAAGTGCATGCATCCATGCCCATCTTTTCATGTGGATACTGAAGATTCAAACCTAGGCTGTTGTGTGTGGACACGTGTGTCAGTCATTCCAGGCTTGGCCCTGACTGGTGAGTAAGGAGGAAAAAGAGACAGAGGAATGAGTGTCCTAATGCAGCCCAGGCTTTTATAGGGGGGTGGCGATGCAGAGGTGCTTGTGTAAGAATGGGAATTCATTGTCCACACAATTACAAGCTGTTATAGTCACAGTACAGGAAGGGAGTGGGGCATGAAGGAGCTTGAAAGTTTTCTGGTTTTGACCTCAATTGGGATTACCAATGTGCAATCAGTTAATCAATTATTGGTAATCCATAAATGTCCTGAGTAGTCCTTTCTTGGGCTCCACAGACCAGGTCCCTTGGCCAGGAGTTGACCTGTCCCCATTGAAATGTTAGGTCTGCACCCAGGACAGAGATTCTATTCTCTTGACCAAGGGCCTTTTTCTCTTAACAGGCCTTCATTACTACTTATAACTTTCCTCCTTCCTAGGGCCCCCAGAATCACTTAACATCAGATATCATAGTTCCCAAAACACTTTTGGCATCTTTGGCCTCTGGCAAGGATGAAATTGTTAAGAGTTCCAGTGATACTTCTGGCTTCTAGTCAAGAAAGCAACTGGTTACTTTTCTTTTCTTTTAATCCTGCCTCCAGTTCTTATCTCATCTCCCTATGACAAGGCAACCCTAACTGCTATTATGGCATTGAAACAATGACCGATCTGCCTCCTTCCAGTTGAATTTGGGGTATCACATGGCAGTATTGGAATACTCTTCCAGAGGACCTCTTGTAAAGTCCAAACTGTCAGATACATAACAGGAAAGGAATTACTTTATTGGTGCTTGGAAAGGACTAAAATGTTCAAAGTCCAAAAGATATTCTTGATGGATTCACAATAGGCCCCATCTATTAGATGTTTCTTTTTGACCTCTATGGTTGGTCTCCAGAGTGTTGAACCCACAATCAGCTTTCACACTCATCATTAGCCAAGAGTCAGCATGAAACCTATCCCATGTGGCTCTGGATAGGGAGAGAAGAGGCATTTAGCATCATTTAATTTGGGGCTCAAAACAATCATGGGCCTGTTTTCCTTGGCTGTGGGCAGGTGCTCAGGGAGCCAAGGTCTGACATCTCACATCTGGGCAAAATCCTTTTACCAAGAAGAAAATATCAGTGAGACTGGTTGTTTAAATAACCCCTCATATAGACTTACATCTAATGTCTGTGGAGTGCAATCCCTTGGGGTGTTACCAATTCTCTTAGTCTTTGGTTAAACTTTCCTGCTGAGTGCTGAAGACCATGTAGGTGGCCAAAATTAATATTTCTTACTGTGCTGTCAAGACCAGTGGAGCAACTAGTCCTCAGGGGTCACTTGGGCTTTAGAGGAACCTCAGACTCTTCTAGTTTTTCTTTTACCAGTTGTCCATTAATGTGAGGATGAGTTAAAGGCTTTGCTTTAGGTACTGTGGCTTCCTTTGAAGCCTTGAGAAAATCTTCCCCACAATGAACCTCCTTTTGTAGACTGAACAGTATTTCAGATTTATTGAGTGGGGTCTCCATGATCTCCATGAACAAGACAACAAGTGATCAATGGCTTTAGTCCCTGGGACCTCATTGACATTGTAGGGGTCTCCATGATCTCCATGAACAAGACAACAAGTGATCAATGGCTTTAGTCCCTGGGACCTCATTGACATTGTAGGGTAAGGGAAGAAATATTCTCCCTTTTAGTCCATCTAACCACATTAGAATTGCCTCCAAGAATGATTATGAAACACCCAGAAGATCAATTTTGTTGGGGACCGACTCCGGGCAGCTGTGTCTTGAACTTTGTGTGACCTTCCTTACTTTATCAAACCTTGCAAAAGCAGGAAGTTCCTGGCCTAACTGCAGGATATACGATTAGATAAACTTCCTGGAGTACTGCTAATCAGCCAGCTGCAGGGGCCTGGGACCAAAGTGACCTCACCCTCCCTTAGGAATTTTCTTCCCCTGCTCCCCCTCCCTGCCTGAAGCCCTGCTTATAAGCCTCAATACCCAGTCAATAAACGAGACCTTGACGCGACTCAGACTGACTTTGTCTTCCTTTATGCGCCTGGTCTCCTTTCTCTCTCGCCCCCATTGATCTTTCAGGAGGTGCCTCCTTGGGTCTCATCAAATAACCTGGCCCGCGGGACGGGTCACAATTTTACACCAGTTTGGTATTTTAACTACTGTATATTTCAATAGCCAGACATAACTCAATAAACTTAATGTTTATTGTGATATACATTTTAGCCAGTCTTTGAAAGAGTTGATATCTGACCTTGCCAACTTTAATACAATATATGATCTCTAAATCTCTTCCTTTACGTACCTTAAACAACTTACTCAGACCTTCATAACTTGCCAAAGCTTTCCAGTCTTTTTTAGTCTGGAGCCATCCAGTCATTATCATCTTCATATATCTAAGTCCTTCTTTACTAAGGCAATTTCAATATTTACATTCTTCTATTATGTCCTTCTATGTACTGGTTCCTTTTCCTAATACTGTGAGACATAGGAACATTAACAAATATATTTATGATCTGTTGTGTGAATTTACTCTCCATTTGAGGGGTGCAAAGCAATGTGTATCTCATCCTTATAAGTCACAATGCCGATGCAAAGTGCAATTTTACCAAAGTCCACCATGGAAAACCAATGAGTTTATTGATCTTACTTATTGAACATGGTTGAGGGGATACAGGAGTTTGGATACTGTGGGGGTTTGAACCAAAATGGCCCCCATAGTCCCACAGGGAGTGGCATTATTAAGAGATGTGGCCTCATTGGAGTAGTTGTGTTCTTGTTAGAGAAAGTGTGTCACAGACACTTTCTGCTGCCTGCTGATCTGGATGTAGAACTCTCAGCTCTTTCTCCAGTGCCATATTTGCCTGCATACCGGCATGTTTCCAGCTATGACAATAATGGACTAAACCCTCTGAAACTGTAAGACAGGCCCAGTGAAATGTTTTCCTTTATAAGAGCTGCTATAGTCATGGTGTCTCTTCATAGCAATAGAAACTCTAACAAGACAGATACCTGAAAGCAGCCACACAGGAATGTCTCTACTCAGGCTCTCCCATAGCCGCAGATGTGGAGCTCACCTTCTCTCTACTCTTCCACTGCCCATGTACTCAAGCATTACATTACATTTCTCAGTGTACATAGGTGGTAAACCTGATAGCACTCAAGGTAAATTCTCACCTTTAAGATGGCTTTCTCATAGGTGCAAATGCAGAATCCACCTCCTCCCGAGTCTTTCCCAGGCTATGTGCTCTAGCTCCTCCCACAAACCACAAGGTCACATGTCATTAGTGCTGAATTGCATACAGTTGCCTGGGAAAGAAGCTGTATACTCAGAAGAAAGGAATAACTCCTTCTGAGAAGGAATATCAACAGTCAGCAAACCTGGTGGTGGTCATCCTTTGTAAGCAGGCACAGCTGATCATAGGAAGGTGCCAATTGTTTGTCTTAAGAAAATGCTGAGCGCTGGGCAGTGGTGGTGCACGCCTTTAATCCCAGCACTCAGGAAGCAGAGCCAGGTGGATCTCTGTGAGTTCGAGGCCAACCTGGTCTACAGAGTGAGTTCCAGGACAAGCACCAAAACTACACAGAGAAACCCTGTCTCAAAAAACCAGAAAAAAAAAAAAAAAGAAGAAGAAAAGGAAAATGCTGAGCAACAACAACTAACTAAAAACAGATGAATAGAAACTATGTATAAGATAATGTAATACATTAATGTTTCCTAGGTACAATCTGTTAAACTAAACCTTAGAGAAAACACAAGACAGTCTTTATATAATACATGGCATCACTATAACCATACTTTTGTTTTTTAATGGGTATATGTAGTCAATACAAAGAAGCAGCAAATAAATAACAAAACATTATCAAATTGATATGTACAGTATCCAGTACAACACGATTAAGAAATCCTTCTTGCCAGGCGGTGGTGGTACACGCCTTTAATCCCAGCACTCGAGAGGCAGAGCCAGGTGGATCTCTGTGAGTTCGAGGACAGCCTGGGCTACAGAGTGAGTTCCAGGAAAGGTGCAAAGCTACACAGAAAAACCTTGTCTTGAAAAAAAAATGTGAATTTTAAAGAAATCCCTCTGAAAGCTATGATTCTCCAGCTTACTACAGAGAGATCTTTGCACAGGGGGGGGGTCTCTCTGTCCTCTCCGTGGATGAGCATCCCATTAGCTATTTTAACTACAGACATGTGACCAATAACAGTATACATAAAAGGTGAACATATATTTACATCCTAACATCCTAATCTCTAACAGGCCTGGTTTACATACTACTTATCTTTGAGGTATTTTAGAGGCAGCCCTCCTTTAGCTAAATTCTCCTTTGTGTGATTTACTGTCTCCTAAGCATTGGTAAATCCTTAATATCACCAATTCTACCTTTCTACATCACAGCTTAGTAGTGGAGCTACCCAAAACATGAGATGCCTTTTAAAACCTCCAAAAAATTAACTATGAATGGATCTTACATGTAAAGGTTAAGTGCAAAGTGCTGAACTTCTAGAAGATACTTGAGAAACTAGGCCTCTCTGAGTTTGGCAACCTGCTTGGGCCATGAGAAGTTTCTTTAAGGTCCCGATGTATAGAGCAAAAACAGCTCCTTCTCTAAAACCGGGAATATGCTTGGGAGAGCTGGTCATGTTCTGGGGGCAGAGCCTTTGGGAAGGGGTTGCTTCAGACCTTGAGAATGCAACTCTTTCCACACATCAGGCTATGGTTATCAGTCCCAGGGCCACTGCAAACTTTGTTCATAATGTTCTTGAGTTACCCCGTGTTCTTCTTGGGCAATATTGTCTGATTAGCCTCCTCCTGAATTTGTACACTTCCTTTTAAAATTGACCCCACTGGTTTATAGTAACAAGAGACTTGCTGTTGAATTTGGCACAAATCTGTGTCCAATCTGGGATAGGTCTCTGCTTCAGGTGGAAGCCAGGGCTGGAAAACACTGTGCTGTGTCTCTTCAGCTCACCTAGTCCTGTCACTCAGTCCACACTAACTAATCAGGCCCTCCAGTGGACCCTCCAGTCAGATGGGAGGGTTCTTCCGGGTGCCAGGCTTTTGGCTCAGCTGCTCTGCTGAGGAAGTCGGAAGTTGGATTGTGTACTGCGCCGTGGGCTCCACTGCAGGGAGCTTTGGGGAGAGCATGGGCGAGCTCTGCGGCCGAACCGTGGTGAGCGAAGGGCTGCTGTCCCCAGGCGGGGAGGAGTGGCCGGCCATGGTGAGCAAGGGGTCGCTGTCCGCAGACTAAAAGGAGTGGCGGGCTGATCTGCGGGAGCCGGTGTGATGGGTCCTATCCCGCTCCGTGGGAGCCAGCGGCCAGATGCAGAGCTCAGCGTATTTCTGCCTGGACCTGCGTGGTCTTGCATGGTCCTGCTTGTCCAGTGTGGTCCCTGCAACTCCCTGGGCTGGGGCAGCAGCCTCGGAATAACTTCACTCCACTGGCTGTGTCTGTGCAGAGCACTGGGAGCTGGACTGTGCTTTGAAGTGTCCTTGTTGACGTCACTGTGAAATGCTGATTCCTGTAGTGCTTGTATTGTCCCGATGGAAGGCAGATTTGCCAAACTCAGAAAGCCCTGGTCTCTCTAGTATCTTCCAGAAGTTCTGCACTTTTAACATTGAACATTTAGGTGTAGGATCCGTCTAGAGTTAATTTTGTGGAGCTTGTAAACAGTATTTCCTATGTAAGTAGCACTCCACTGCTAAACTGTGATGTAGTGGTATAAGAATTTACTAATTCTTAGGAGACATTAAGTCACACAACATAGAATTTAGCTAAGGAAGGGCTGCCTTCCAAATAACCCAAAGACAAGTGGTATGTTAACCATGCCTGTTAGAGATTAGTATGATAAAATGTAAATGTTTGTTCACCAGGACTAACCAGCCATTAAGCTACATTCCCATAACAAAGGAGACAACCCTGATTTATAACCAGCCTAAATGCCCACCTCCCCATCACAGAACAGGCTTCTAACTTGCTGCTCAAGGAACCATTACAGGGTCACAACCAGCCTTAAGTCCTGGTGTGCCATGAAGGTATATTAATTCTAGAACAGCTGCATCTCCAGCCTTTTTGAAAAGTGGTTTTCAGTCAAGGTCTCCTATGTTGACTGAAGTGGACTTGAACCATGTCTGTAGCTCCAGATGGGCATTGCTCTTGCTATCCTCCTGACTAACCACCCTAAATCCTTGGATTACAGGTCTGTAGCACCACAGAGAAATTACCAGTTTGAGTCACATAGTAGACTGTCCATTGCAGTAACAAGAAAAGGATTTGTGTGTGGAGCTTGGCTTCTCCCTTCAGACCAGAAGAGGAGGAACAGTGTACTGTGCACACTGCAGGGGAAACAGACTAGACAACAGCTAGATCACAGACTGAAGTTTAAGGCAGTGAGCTGCAGGGGTCTCCACCATCAAGAAGGGGCATGGTGAGTGACTTTCTGTGCAGTTTCCTGCAATGAATTGATTCCTTCCATGTGAATGAACACAGACAGCAATGGTGGGTATACAATTTAGGGAGGGTAGCTACTGAGTATTCAGTTTCCAGTTAGGGAACTCTCCTATGCAGATATGTGCAATCCTGATTGCAGTTGAGTCAGCTCAGAAGTTTGAGACACAGGCCATTGGCTGTAACTCTAGGTCAGCTTACAGCACCCAGCAGCTAACATTTTACATGGACAAAGTCATACAATGTCTTATTAATTGCATTCTCTCTACCAGGGAAGTGCCTACTCTGTTTCAAAGCCAGTATAACCTAGTATTCTTTCAATTATTATTATTATTATTATTATTATTATTATTATTATTATTATTATTATATCACCTGACTGTACTTAATTTGTTTATTATGTATACAAATGTTCTGTCTGCATGTGTCCCTGCAGGCCAGAAGAGGGCACCAGATCTCATTACAGATAGTTGTAAGCTACCATGTGGTTGCTGGGAATTGAATTCAGGACCTCTGGAAGAGCAGCCAGTGCTCTTAACCTCTGAGCCATCTCTCCAGCCCCTCTTCCAATTATTTTTATCATTTTTTAAAAGTCAATTATTGGTATCATTTTAAAATTTCATTTTCTTTAAATGAATTACTGCTTTAATCTTTGTTTCTGTTCTCCAGTGTTTCTAGGTCATTGATAGTTTCATTCCCTTTTCTCAAGTGCTGTTGATTATTTATTTCTATTTAGAGCAATGTCTCCTATAGTCCAGGCTTGCTTCATGCTATGTAATTGAGAATTGCTTTGAACACCCAATCCTGCCTCTGCTACCCAGTGCTGGGAAGTCAGTCAGTCAGTCAGTCAGTCAGTCAGTCAGTCAGTCAATCAGTCATTCCTGCATCTCCTTCTGGGCTGGGCCTTGACTAGTCAGTGAGAAGGAATAGAGACCAGTGAATGAGTGTCCTCCAATATCTGGCTTTTATTAGGAACTTAAAATGCTGCAGGACCTGTCTGAGAACTGAGTTCATTGACCAGCTGTAAAGCAGGTGTAGTCACAGCACAGAGAAGGATGGGCAGGGAGGAGGGTGAAACCTTGCCTGCTTTGTCAGTAGTTGACATTAGCAGTGAGTGGTGAGGTAATCAGTTTTAGATGATTGACACATGTCCTGACTGGCCATTTCTTGGGTCCACAGACCAGGCAATCAAGAATCTGAATACAGAACTGGAGTTCTTGTGAAACAAAATTACAGTAGTTACACTAGTTCAAGCAAATAGAAGATCTGGGTAAAATAGTGTGGCCCTGCCTAACATGACTGTATTTTCGAGTTTGAGATGTTAAGTCTGAGAGAAAAGGTATGAGTAGTACTTGGTATGCTCCAAATCTTGAGTCTCTGGAGCACATGGCCATAAAGCCTGTTTCAACTTCTTAACATAACTTTATGAATATAATTACATCATTTCCACCATATCTTTCCTGCCTCCAAGCCCTCCCATAGACTCTTTATTATTTTCTAATTTATGGCCTCTTTTTGCTTAAGCAACAGCAACTATTTGAATTTGAGCTGTGTTTGGCTGCAGGACTTCCCAACTATGAAGCAATGGGTTGGCTGCACTGGACATTGAGTGTGTAATGGAATGTGCACACAAAGGACCCTGTGCCTTGGAAGAGGAACAGGAAGTGCCCTAGGAGATTGGAAGATTCTACTAAAATACTAATTTCTCAGACTAGAGCCCTGTATCATAGGGTGGAAGGGCAGAGCTGGGAAGGCCTATGCTGTTTGAGTATTTTGATTTCTGCTCACCCAGCAGGGTAACTGCTACTGTCCTGAGGCCCAGCTGGGTGGCCCTAGCTAATGAGGGACCCTTGGAAGGCTTAACAATCAAGAGTCCCTGTGGGAGGTAACTTGCAGATTCTTTCTAAGGTTCTATTCTAATGCAACTGTAAGGAGCTGTGAGGGAGACCACAAGCCATGCCATAGTGAGTGTGGGGTCACTGTCTTCACTGTCACAGAGCAGGAGGAACAGTTCTGCTGAGCTGTCAGAGCTGCTGGGACTGAATTGGACCATAATCCAGACTGGTTCTGTTAGTCCTTGTGGTGACCTGGGTAGTGGCCCTTGGACCCTGACCCTCCTTGAGTGTGGATTCCCTGGGGTTAGGGAGGCTCTTCAGACCTGGCTTTGGGAGCTGTGGTGCTTATAATATCAGGCCTTGCTTCTGGTGTGTGGTGGGAAGACAGATTGGAAAACTGAAGGTCTGGTTTCTAGAAGTTCTAAATGTTGCATTCCCCGTTCAGTTTTGTGTGATAAATTTTACAAATAGCTTAGAAACTGGTAGAAATGAGGTGATGGGGATCATTCTTCAGCAATACTTGATCAGAGAAATTCAATTCCAGAGGACAAAAGGAGTTTCTGAGCTGCAAAAGTTTTTCAGGCGTGCATGGGGTTGCATTGATGGAGAGGGCAGATTCCACATTTTGTGCCTGAATGTGTGTGGCAGGAAGCAGACTTTAAATTATTCTTGTTTATTGTTTTGTGTGTGGGGGCATCAGTGGGGTTGGGCTTGCCTCCTTGAGTGTGGATTCCCTGGGGTTAGGGAGGCTCTTCAGACCTGGCTTTGGGAGCTGTGGGCACAGTGGGCAACAGAGCCATAGTCCACCTTTCTGATGACTTCCATTTCCAGAGAGAGGTCTAGAGCATGGGGCTGTTTGGAAGAGAGATCAGTAGCTGGAAAGTCAGAAATATAACAGTTTAGGGATCCCTTTGAGTCATCTGTGTGAATTTTGAAGTCTGTGTTATTTAATTTCTATACATCTACAATCATAAATAACATTGGCCAAGTTCACAATTTCCCTGGCTGAGTTTCCTTAGGTCTTTTGATGAAAGCTTGACTATATTTTTTTGCTTTTGTTCTTGGCTTTTTCTTTCCATCCTTTTATTTTTTTTTTTATTTTTTTTTTTGGTTTTTCAAGATAGAATTTCCTGTGTAGTTTTGGTGCCTGTCCTGCTGGATCTCTCTCTGTAGACCAGGCTGGCCTTGAACTCACATAGATCCACCTGCCTCCCGAGTGCTGGATTAAAGGCGTGTGCCACCACCACCCCGCTCCATCCCCTCATTCTTTCACAAATATTGTACATATTCCCAATTGTTGTAACATTGTGGTAAGTACAGAAGTCACATTGTATCAATGTGTGTACTATTTCTTCATAATCCTATTGAGAATTCTTAGTTTTTCCACATGGAATGTAGCTTTAGAATCAGGTTTCCTGTTAATTTTTTTTTTTGCAATTTTCCTTGGATTGTATTGAATTTATGCTACAAATTGAACATATACAAAATCTTTTTTTGTAGTATGTCATGTTAATGATGTTGTTTACAGAAATATAAAAGGGTAAAAGATATTATTCTACATAATCATTCGTTTAGCAAACTACAGTAAGTGTGTGAATCTGAAACTGATGTGAAATAATGTACAACACCATAGAAAGAAGACTGCAGTATAGAGTTCATTGACACAGAATATATTATTATGTTCACGTAAAAGATATCCCACTAAGTATGATTTAATTGAGAAACCAAAAAGAGTGAAAATAAAACATGCTCCAGAATTGAACAATGAATCTGAATGTGACATGGGATTATGTAATAAACTTTTGTGATTGTTGGTTGGGATTTTCCACAATATTAACTAAAAGCAGTTAAAGTCATGTTGCGCTGTTATAGTTGATATAAAATTGTACACATTTAGTGCATGTATTATGATGCATTTGGCCATATTACCTACACCCTAGCAACCTCATTACCACAAACAGCAGAGTAAACCATGTTCTCCAGACAGTCTTTTTCTATCCATGTGTGTCTACAGTAAACAGAGTTCTCATAAAATGACAGAATTGCTACGGACCCAGCAATCTTCTCAGTGTAATCTTCCCTGCACTTGAAATTAGTATTAAGAAGTATCAGAACTCTAGCTGGGCGGTGGTGGTGCACGCCTTTAATCCCAGCACTTGGGAGGCAGAGGCAGGTGGATCTCTGTGAGTTCGAGGCCAGCCTGGTCTACAAAGCGAGTTCCAGGAAAGGCTCAAAGCTACACAGAGAAACCCTGTCTCGAAAAACCAAAAAAAAAAAAGAAGTATCAGAACTCTCATACTCATGACAATTATATTCATGGTGGCCTAAGTAGGAAAGTAACATAAGTGTTCCCTTGTTGAGGACAAGTTGGGTGCCTCATATAGTGTTAAATGAATGAAGACATTCACAATGGTTAAAGGACCCTCACGCTTAGTGCTGTGTCTGTCATGACTCAGCATGTGATTTCAGCTTAGGCTTTGTCAACCCACTTCTTTTTTCCTTCTGATTTTAATCTCTAAAGTACTGTCATTTGTTAGATGGATATGAAAGCTTCATCCATCTTGTCTACCCTACAGGTAGCAATAGAAAAAGAAGGGCAGAAAGAATACAGAATCTAGCTGAAGCAATCGTCTTCAAAGGGTTTTTTCTGACAGGTCTTTCATACAAGTCTTTCTTTTGTTTTTTTAGAGTTACTCCAACATGTTTTATATTATTTGAGCCTATTGTGAAGGGTGTTGTTTATCTGATTTCTTTTTCTGTTTGTGATTTGTATATAGGAGGGCTACTTTTTTTTTTTTAAGTTAATTTTGTATCCAGCCACTTTGCTGAAAATGTTTATCAGGTGTACGAGTTTAGTAGTGAATTTTTAGGGTCATGTATGTACTATCATATCATCTGCAAATAATGATACTTTGACTTCTTCCTTTCCAAATTATATCCCCTTGATCTCCTTCAGTTGTCTTTTTGCTCTAGTGAGAACTTCAAGTAGTATATTTAGTAGATATGGAGAGTGGACTGCCTTGTCTGTTCCTGATTTTAGTGGAATTGGTTTGAGTTCCTCTCCATTTAATTTGATGTTGGCTAAAGGCTTGTTGTACATTTCCTTTATTATATTTATGTATGTTCCTTGTATCCCTAGTCTTTCCAAAACTTTAATCATGAAGGAGTGTTGCATTTCATCAAAGGCTCTTTCAGTGTCTAATGAGATGATCCTGTGCTTTTCTTCTTTCAGTTTACTTATATGGTGGATTACATTTACTGATTTTCATATGTTGAACCATCTCTGTATCCTTGGGATGAAGCCTGCTTGATCACTGCGGATGATCTTTTTGATATGTTCTTGTATTCTGTTTGCAAGTATTTTATTGAGTATTTTTGCATCAATGTTCATGAAGGAAAATGGTATGTAATTCTCTTTCTTTGTTGAATCTTTATGTGGTTTGGATAGCTGGGTAACTGTGGCTTTATAAAATGAATTTGGTAATGTTCCTTCTGTTTCTAGTTTGTGGAATAATTTGAGGAGTATTGGCATTAATGCTTTGAAAGTCTGGTGGAATTCTTTACTAAAACCTTCTGGTCCTGGCCTTTTTAGTTGGGAGACTTGTCAAGAGTGCTTCTTTTTCACTAGGTGTTATATGTTTATTTAAATTTTTTATCTGATCTTTATTGAACTTTTGTAAGTGGTTTTTATCAGGAAAAGTATTCATTTCTTTTAGATTTACCAGTTTGGCAGAGTACAGATTATTAAAGCATCTCCCTATGAGTCTCTGAATTTCCTCTTTGTCTGTTGTTATGTACCCATTTTCATTTCTGATTTAATTAATTTGGATATTTCCTCTTTGTCTCTTAGTTTGGATAAGGGTTTGTCTATCTTGTTGATTTTCTCAAAGAACCAACTCTGTGTTTCATTGATTCTTTGCAGTGTTCTCTTTGTTTCTATTTTATTGATTTTAGCCCTTGGTTGGATAGTTTCTTGCTGTCTACTCCTTTCTGTTATGCTTACTTTGTAGTGGGAAATTTAGTAGAGCCGTTGTACCTGGTGGAAACTCTAGAGTGATGGCTTACTGAGGCTTTGAAGTAATGTTTTGTAAATAATCAGTGATTGTTATCTGAGGTTTATGGAGTTGTTTTTCCTGTCGGAGCTTCAGAGCCTTTGCATGACTTCAGTCACAAAACATTTTGGCAAACCAAGAATTCTTTTTATGGCTGAGAATTACTTGGGTAATGTGTTTCTTCAGACAGTTCCTAGATCAGATTGAAGGTTCTGGTATGTGGAAATTGACTTGCTAAAAATACCTTTTGTGTCTTACTTGGAGTTCAGTCCACTGAGTCTGACCTCCCTGCACCTTTAAGGCTTCATTACATCCTTAAGTATCTCTCTTTCTTCAGTTGTCCTGTATGAAATGTATGAAATGTTTGCCAACATTACTTCTTTTTGTTGTAGAGCTTTCAGGTGTGCTGTTAAGTTGCTAGTATGAAATCTCTATTATTTTCTTTAATGTAGGCAATTAGTGATTTGAACTTTCTTCTTAGCACCACTTTCATTGTGTCCCCAAAATTTGGGTAACTGTTATTGATTATGTTCCTATGCTGGCATCTAGGCATCTGGGTTTGGGTTGATTATAAGTTTAGGTGCTGAATTCTGCATTTGTCTTGGTTGGGTGGGAGTTTTGTTCCTAGATTTCTGTTTTCTTTCTGGATTTTCAGAGAGTGTGTATGCTGAGTGTTACCCCTTTTACCAGCCTGCTTGGCTGGTGTGTTCATGGGAATGCTTGCTGCTCTTGGAGGCCAGAGGGAGAACATCTTAGGGATCCACAGGAGGCATGGACAGGGGAGGGGAGGCTGCCTTTAATGTTCTATTTCTGTGCTAGGGGCAACTGTGAAAATTGTGTCTGGGGTAACAGTGTGGTAGATCTTCAGACAACCTACCTGGTCTTTTGACAGGCATGGCTTGTGGCTGAGCAGGGGATGTCTTTCTGAGTTGGGTGGTGGGACACAGAGATGAGGCAAGTGGAAATGGTGTCAGGGATCCAAAGGATATGTGGATGGGGGAGATAAGGAACCTCTGGCATTCTCTTCCAGTGCTGAGGGCAACTGTGAGAATTGGGTCTATGGTAACAAACAGTGGGGTAGGTCTTTGGGCAGCCTGCCTAGTCTTCTGGCAGATATGATCTGTGTTTGTTTGACCAAGCTGGGGGCTGGAGCACAGAGATGGGGCAGAAAGAAAAGGGCAGGTAGGGATGGTCTGTGAGATCTATAGGAGGCTTGGACAAGGGAGAGGGGAAGCTGCAGCTGGTGTGTTGCAGCACTAGGGGCAACCCTGAATACTGGGTCTTTGTAACAGAGTGGCAAATGCCCATGGGCAGCCTACCTGGTCCTGTATCCAACATCTTATTACTGAAGCATCAGGTTCACAGGAATCATTTATACTTCTTTCTTTCTTTAAGTTTTTGTTGTTAATCTTTCAGTTTATTGGATAAAAAGTACTATGTGGGCTGGGCAGGTCATTCATCAAGAACCTGAGTTCAGATACCAACCCCCAAGTTGGGAGGCTCATAATCACCTACTACTCCAGATTCAGGGGATTTGACACCCTCTTCTCTGATGTGTCACTTATATATACGTGGAAGACCTTCTCACACACAAAAAACATACACATAAAGATGGGGATAAACTTGTTTTGAAAAGTGCTTATGACTTATAAAGCAATTAGAGTAAAACAACGTGCTTTAGATGTATAATACAAACCATATACAGTTTCTTTAAAAATCTGTTATCTTGCATTTGCTTTCAAAAGTTTGCATTTCCTCACTCTGGTGTACATAAATCTTCAGTCATAGGAAACAAAATAGTTCCTATGTGATCCTAACAGACACAAGGGAATGAGATATTTTAGTAGTCAAAACTATTTTCTACCATGTTGTTGAAACATCAGAAGGCTTTAATCAAAGCTCTCCCATTATGCTGAAATGGCCCTCCTTGCCAGACCCATATTCTGTTATTGGCAAAGGAAAAAACTGGAGTGCATTGAGTGAATGCTGGCCAGTGATGATTTTGATTTCAATTTTGGTTAGAATCTTGTATTTCTTGCTTAAGGACTGTGTTAAATTTGTAGGTCTATCTTTGTGTCTGCTTTTATCAGTGGTACCATCTATATTGTGTAAGTTTGTTAATTATAGTCTAATTAATTATATTGTTGTTTCTCTGGAAAATGATGGACCTTTGGGAGTATTTGTATTCAGAAAATTTACTATATTATGTTATGAGTTCCTTGAGTTTTTGTTGGTTTGGGGGCTTTCTATGGAGAAGCAGTTTTAGTTTTTTCTTCTTGATGCTGTAGGCTCTTCTCTCCTCAATTCTTGGCACATCTATTTTTCCAGGTGTTGCAATCATCAAAGTTTGGGTTTTTGCTACTTCAAATAATGATATGGTTAACATATTGATTTTGAGTTTTTAAAAACTGTCTCATATATTATTGTTATGTGTCCTAATTAGTTTCAGTTGTCAACATTGCAGGTTCTGTAGTCATCTGAGTGAGCCTCACTTGAGCGTGTGCCCCCGTCAAAATGATTGGTTGCTATGTCTGTTGATTGTGTTGATTGATGATTGATATGGGAAGGCTCTTCCACTGAGGGTAGCAATATCATTAAGCAAGTGGGCCTATGCTGGATAAGAGAGCTAGCTGAGGATGGGACACTGACCAAGGCAGAGAGAAAGCCAGGAAACAATGTTTGCCAGTGGTTTCCCCCTTCACTTTCTAGCTTGATTTTCTATTCTAATCTCCCACAATGGAGTATGATCTGGCAGAATCAGCCAAATAAACCTGTTCATTATGTGAGATACTTTTGGTTAGAGGATTTAATCACAGAAACAGAGAAGCAAGTTGGAAAAAAAGATGGCACAACAAAAGTGGTTATGTTGCTGGGCAGAACCTGGAATGTTGTCTTTTGGAGGAATGTGGAGATACCAGGACTTTAGATGGCAAAAGCCATAGAAAGTTGTGCATAGAGTTTAATTGACTGTTCTTGTAGGACCAGGGGGATGGGAATGTTGAGAGTAATATAAACAGAGGAGCTCAAGGTTATAGAATTTTAGTGGGAAATAGAGTCCATGAAAAATTAAGCTGGAGGTTGTTGTGTGATATTTTGGCCAATTTTTTTTCTTATTCTGCCAATGCTCTGAGAAATTGAGTAAGGCAGAATTAAAAAATAATGGGCTGTTTCTTAAATGGAATATAAAATCTGTTGGGTAACCACCAATGATGACTTTCAGGACTGCAGTGAACAAAAGCAACAACTGGAGCAGAAATAAATGAACAATCTGTGGGTTGTAGAGAAAACACTAAAACATCTTTAGGTAGTTTCAAATGGCAGTCAAGTGCTGAAACAGAGGCAGGAATTTCCAAGGCAGTTATCACCATTAAGTAGAAGGCCCTTAGTCTACAGTGGAAGCCTAGCAAGGTGCCCTGAGGATAACACTCCATCCTGTTAAGCCTTCAATTAATGGAAAGGGTAGGCAAAGTGATTCCCAGTCCCAGGAAGCAATTTCAAACAGAGCCTGATGCAACTGTGGTCCTAGTATGGTAGGGTCCATTCTAATATAGAAGCCAAACTTGGCAGGATCACTCATGTTGTGCTGGTTCTAGAAACAAGAAAGGTGCAAAATTTCAGGTCATGGATTCTTAGTCTGTGGTTTTAGTTCAGCACTGTTACAGGCATCTGTGTTTTTGGCAAAGTCAGAGCCCCAATGAGGAGACTGTGAGAGTCAATTACATGAAGCTGTGAAGATGAAGCCTGGGTTGCATTTTGAGACCACAAGATGTTGAGATTCTTAAGCTATGATTCATCTGCCACAGAGAGCTGCATATATGGAGTGGAGGTAACCAAAGAGAGATGTGTGAGAAGTTGCTGAGATAGGGTTATCTAACCCTTCAAACTGACATCCCCTATGTCTGCCACAGAGGTACAGGATTTTGTGTTTACCCTGCTGGGTTTCAGTTTTGCCTTGGTCCAATCTTCCTATGTCCCCATTCCTATATTTTGGATTGGGAACAGGTATTCTGTACCATTGTATGTTGGAAACTTGTTTTCTGATTTTACAAGATTTCACAGTTGCCTTGAGTATCAGAAGAGACTTTGGACATTTGAACAGTGTTGGGACTATTGTAGATTAGGGGGATCTTTGAAGTTAGATTAAATGCATTTTTATCATGGGATGATCATGATCTTATAGTGACTTGGGTCAGAACGTAGGTGATTGAATAAAAGTTCCCAGATAGGATGTTATATTTGAACACTTGTCTTTCCTTGTTGGCTTTCTTTTAGGCACTTATGGAACCTTCAGTAGGAAGAGCCTTTCTGGATGAAATTCCTCACTGGGGATGGGATTTGCTTGTCTATAGCCTCACCCTATTTTCTGTTCTTTATGTCTGGTGTGTTGTGATTGAAACTGATGAGCCATCTTCCTTGTCTTGCTTCACGACTTTACTACCATTATAGACTATCCCTAAATCACAGAAGATACTGTAGAAGCAATTGCTATTCAATGCCAAAACATTTTGCTGGGCTGATATTTTTGTTTAATTTTTTTGTTTTTGTTTTTGAAGACAAGGTTTCCCTGTGTAGTCCTGGCTTCCCTGAAAGTAGCTCTGTAAACCAGGCTGGCCTCAAACTCAGAGATCCATCTTTCCTGGTCTCCTGAGTGCTGGGATTAAGGTGGGCCAACATGCTGTCTTTTTTGTTTTTATATCATTGGCAGATGGGCCTTGAATGTAGGTTTTTGTACATGCCAAGCATATGCTGCTGTGCTGAGCTTCACCTACATCTTGAATTGTGAAATTTGCAGAGGGTCTCATTCTGCTTCTCTGGGTGGCATGAATTCATGACATCAATGCTGCCTGAGCCTGCTGAGTCATTGGATTACAGATTGTGACATTCTTCCTGCCTATTGTGTTTGTTTTGTAATTTTTTATAAGTTAATTTATTTTACATCCTGTCTACAGTTTCCCTTCCCTTTTCTCCCCCCAGTCCCTTTCCCCCACCCCTCTCTGTTCCCACCCCAAATCCACTCCTCTGTTCTTGTTTAGGAAAGGGAAGGTCTCCCGTGAATATCAATAAGACATGACATATAAAGTTACAGTAAGACTAAGCACTTCTCCATGTGTAAGACTGCACAGGTGACCCAGTATGAGGATTAGGGTCCCAAAAGCCAGTAAAAGAGTTGGAGACAGCCCATGTTCCTACTGTTAAGAGTCCCAGAAGAGGACCAAGCTACACAACTATAACACATATGCATAGTGCTCGGTCAGTCCCATGCAGGCTCCCTGATTCTTGATTTAGTCTTTGTGAGCCCCAGTGAGCCCAGGTTAGTTGATTCTATGAGTTTTCTTGTGGTGTCCTTGACTCCTCTGGCTTCTATAATTCTTTCTCCCCCTCTCCTGCAGGATTCCCAGAGCTCTTCCTATTGTTTGGCTGTGAGTCTGCATTTGTTTCCATCAGTTACTGGATGAAGCCTTTCTGATAACAATTGGGCTGAGCACTATTCTATGAGTATAGCAGAATATTTTTAGGCCTCATTACGTTTACATTTTTCCCCCTCCATTTGTGTGTGGTTCTATCCTAGGTCTCTGAGTCATCCAGCCTGTTGGTCCTTGCTATGGGCTGCAGGAAAATATTATAAGAACTCAGCTGGTTATGGCAAAGCCACTACCTGAAAGGATCAAGGAATTCCTTCAGAGGAAGCCAAATTCCAAGGAGCTTTTTATGCTTTGGCTTGTTATATATCAGCTGTCTTCTGTTATGAAAGTCACGTGTGCCTTCATAGTTTTCCCAATTGATTTTTCCCTAAGAATTGCTAACAGTGTGGACTGATCACTCTTTGGACATATACATTCAAGGTATTTGGAGAACAGCCTCAGGAAAGGCTTCCTTCCCCCAGCCCATCCGTTTCTCCCATTTCAGCACTGGAATCAGATATCTCCCTTAGCCACTTTCAAGGACTAACAGAAATAACATTCCAGACCACCACATGCTAGTCTCCTGATTTAAGGAGACACTGCCTAGGTCAGGTGGACCTTAAGTTATAACTTTACACAATTTAGCTCAGACCCTCCTTTCTTACAGCCTTGCTAACTCTATAGACCCCTAACTTCTTACCTAACCACTTCTTGAAATATAGACCGAGCACATAGACCCCCTTTTTCATATACTAACTGGTCATTAGCACTCAGTTGATCTCTTTTACTACCATTTTGGATTGTAAAGAAAGCCTGATGGTCACTGCCTGAGGGAAATTCTTACCTACCTTTATGACCCCATAGAATTCAAGCCAGGTGACCTTGTTCCACCAGGGGCTTACTGTTGCTTGGGTTTATAACTGGATTCCTGGGAGATTTAGGGAGAACTGAGAGAATAAGGAGTCAGAGAAGAGAAAAGAGAATGGAAGAACTAGATGGGTAAGAACTGGAGAGGAACAAACTGAGATGGGGAAGAACTAGATTGAAGGGCTAGAAGAGAGTACTAGAGGAATGAGATGGAAGATGAACAAGAGCCAGATGAGAAAGAACAAGATGAGAGAGAAGGAGAAGGAGCTGGAGCTGATATAGGAAAGAACTAGATGGATGAGAACTTAGAAGGGGCAGAACTAAGATGAAGGAATTTAGATAGAACCTAGAGGGGACAGCAGATAAATGTAGAAAGAAATCAGGCAAGAAAGGAGCTAAAAATGAGAGCAGAATAGAAGCTTATATAGAGAGAACTGACACAGAATAATGAAGTGTATGGACTAAGGAGTTTTGTGTACATAGATTCATTTTTTTTCATCAAAGATTAATTATCAGCTGGTTGTAGATTCTTCCCAGACCCTAGGAGGGGACTATTGAGGGGCTGGACCTCCGTAGTCCCCCATAGGTCCTGGTGTTCCAGGCAGTGTCAGGGGTGGGTTTACTTTCCTGGCATGGGTTTTAGTATAGACTGGTCATTGGTCGGCCACTCCCTCAATCTCTAGGCCACCCTTACCCCCGCACATCCCATAGGCAGGACAGACTATAGGTCTAAGGTTATATGTCTGGGTTGGTTTCCCACTCCTTCCATTTGAAGTCTTGCCTGGTCAAAGGAGATGGCCAGATCAGGCTATGTATCTGCTATTGCTAGGAGTCTTAGCTGGGGTCATTTTTGTAGATTCCTGGGAGATTCCCTTGCACCAGGTTTTGATCTGACCTTGAGATGCCCCCTTCCATTAGTCTCTTTCAGTACTTCCCCCTTGGTTCCCTCCCCCCAACCTGGTGCACTCATGTTCCCTTTTCCACCAGCAATCTACTCACAAAAATCTCTTCTATATCTCCCCTTCCCAGGGAGAGCCAGGCATCCCCCACCCTTTGAATCTTCCTTGTTACCTAGTCTCTCTGGGTCTGAGATTGTAGCATAGTTTTCCTTTATTTTACAACTAATACCCACTTATGAGTGAGTACATACCATGTTTGTCTTTCTCGGTCTGGGTTACTTTACTCAGGATAATTTTTTTTCTAGTTCCATCCATTTGCCTTCAAATTTCCTGATATCATTGTTTTAAACAGCTGAGTGATACTCCATTGTGTAAATGTACCACATTTTCTTTATCCATACCTCAGTTGAGGGACATCTAAGGTGTTTCCAGGTTCTGGCTATTACAAATAAAGCTGCCATGAACATAGTTGAGCATGTGTCCTTGTGGTTTGATTGAGTAACCTTTGGGTATACACCCTAGAGAGTGGTATAGCTGGGTCTTGTGGTAGATTGATTTCCTGTTTTCAGAGAAACCACCACACTGATTTCCAAATTGGCTATACAAGTTTGCACTTTGATGAGTAATGGAGGAATGTTCCCTTTGCTCCAATCCTATCCAGAATGATCTATTACTTATATTTTTGATCTTAGCCATTCTGACAGGTGTAAGATGGAATCTCAGAGGCATTTTAATTTGCATTTTTCTTATGGCTAACGATGTTGAACATCTCCTTAAGTGTTTCTTGGCCATTTGAGAGTCTTCTGATAAGAACTGTTTAGATCTGTCCTCCAGTTTTTTTGTTGTTGATTTTTTTATTTATTTTACATACTGACCACAGTTTCCCCTCCCTCCTCTTCTCTTGTTCCCTCTGCCCTCTACCCTATTTTTAAATTGAATTATTTGATTTGTTGGTCTAGTTTCTTGAGTTCTTTATATATTTCGGATATCAGCCCTCTGTTGGATGTGGGGTTGGTGAAGATCTTTTCCCATTCTGTAGGCTGCTGTTTTGTCCTATTGGTGGTGTTGTTTGCCTTACAGAAACTTTTCAGTTTCATGAGGTCCCATTTATTAAGTGTTGATCTTAGTGTATGCATTATTGGTGTCTTGTTCAGGAAGTTGTCTTTTGTACCAACACATTCAAGGCTCTTTCCCACTTTTTCTTCTATCAGATTCAGTGTATCTGGATTTATGTTGAGGTCTTTGATCCACTTGGACTTGAGTTTTCTTCAGAGTAATAGATATGGATCTATTTGCATTTTTCTACATGCCAACATCCAGTTAGACCAGCACCATTTGCTGAAGATGCTTTCTTTTTTCCATTGTATAATTTTGGCTTCTTTGTAAAAGTCAGGTGTTCATTGGTGTGTTATGTCTGGGTCTTTTATTCAGTTCCATTGATCCACCTGTCTTTTTATGTCAATACTATGTGGTTTTTATTACTACAGCTTTGTAATAGAACTTAAAATCAGGGATGTTGATACCCCAGAAGTTCTTTTACTGTTCAAGATTGTTTTAGCAATCCTAGGTTTTTTGTTTTTCCATATGAAGTTGAGTATTGTTCTTTCAAGGTCTATAAAGAATTGTGTAGGGATTTTAATGGGATTGCATTGAATCTGTAGATTACTTTTGATAAAATGGCCATTTTTACTATGTTTATCCTACTTATCCATAAACATGGGAGATCTTTTCAACTTCTGATATCTTCTCCAATTTCTTTTTTCAAAGACATGAAGTTCTTGTAATACAGGTCTTTCACTTGCTTGGTTAAAATTACACAAAGATATTTTATATTATTTGAGGCTATTGTAAAGGGTGTTAGTTCCCTGATTTCTTTCTCACCCTGTTTATCATTTGTATATTGGAGGCCTACTGATTTTTTTTACATTAATCTCATATCCAGCCACCTGACTAAAGGTGTTTATCAGCTGTAAGAGTTTCCTGGTAGAATTTTTGGGGTTGCTTATGTATACTATCATCTGCAAATAATGATATTTTGACTTCTTCTTTTTTGATTTGTATCTCCTTTATTTCCTTTGTCTTATTGCTTTACCTAGAACTTCAAGTACTATATTGAATAGATATGGAGAGAGTGGACTGTCAGGGTACACTGTTTAGCTCAGGTTGGTTGAAGAAAGAAGGCACTCCCCAGATGAAATTTTAAGGCCTATGTGGCAGCAGGGAGGTCCAACCTCTTCTGATGGACTGAACCCAGCAAATAGCCATACAAAGGTATATTCATTGAAAGTTACACAAAGTATTTCCTCATACCAAGGTCCTTAATCTAATTTACATGTCTTACTAAAGGAAAGCATCTTATGCCCTCATGACTTTAGTCCTTTATTATGTATCATTTGCCATATACAATAATACAAGAGCCTCAGGTGTGCATCTTGTGATTAAAGTCATGGGATGGCTACAATGCCACTTCAGGAAAACAATCACTGTTTCCCACAAGGATTCTTGAAGGTCAAAGTACTTCTAAAAAAAGCTGTTCATTCTGGTGTCTACCCATATAGTAATTCTGCTAAATTCCTACACAACAGTGGACAGTCTTGTTTTGTTCCTGATTTTATTGGAATTACTTTGGGTTTCTCTCCACTTAATTTGATGTTGGCTGTTGGCTTGCTGAATATTGCTTTTTTTAAAAAGATTTATTTATTTATTATGTATACAGCATGTATGACTACAGGCCAGAAGAGGGCACTAGATCTCATTACAGATGGTTGTGAGCCACCATGTGGTTGCTGGGAATTGAACCCAGGACCTCTGGAAGAGCAGTCAGTGCTCTTAACCTCTGAGCCATCTCTCCAGCCCAGCTTGCTGAATATTGCTTTTATTATGTTTAGGTGTGTCCCTTGTATCCCTAATCTCTCCAATACTTTTAATATGAAGGGGTGTTGGATTTTACCAGAGGGTTTTTCAGCATCTAATGAGATAATGATGTGGTTTTTTATTTAAGTTTGTTTATGTGGTGGGTTACATTGAGAGAATTTTCATATGTTGAACCATCCCCACATCTCTGGGATGAAGCCTACTTGATCGTATGGGTGATCTTTTTTATGTGTTCTTGGATTTGGTTTGCCTGTATTTTATTGAGTATTTTTGCATCAATGTTCATGAGTGAAAATGGTCTGTAGTTCTCTGTCTTTGTTGAATCTTTGTGTGGTTTGGGTATCACAGTGATTTTGGCCTCATAAAGAATTTGGCAATGTTCCTTCTGTTTCTGTTTTGTAGAATAATTTGAAAAGTATTGACATTAGCTCTTCTTTGAAAGTCTGGTAGAATTCTACACTGAAACCTTCTAGCCATAGGCCTTTTTTGTTTGGGAGACTTTTAATGACTGCTTCTATTTCCTTAGGGGTTATAGGTCTATTTAAATTGTTTATCTGATCTTGATTCAACTTTGGTAAGTGGTATCTGTCAAGAAATTTGTCCTTTTAGATTTTCCAATTTTGTGGAGTACAGATTTATGAAGTATTATCTTATCTGATCTTGATTCAACTTTGGTAAGTGGTATCTATCAAGAAATGTGTCCTTTTAGATTTTCCAATTTTGTAGAGTACAGGTTTTTGAAGTATGACCTAATGTTCCCATTTTCATTTCTGATTTTGTTGATTTGTATATTCTTTCTCTGCCTTTTAGTTAGTTTGGATAAGAGTTACCTTTTTTGTTGATTTCTTGAAGAACCAAGTCTTTGTTTCATTGGTTCTTTGTATTCTCTTTGTTTCTATTTTATTGATTTCAGCCCTCAGTTTGATTATTTCCTGCCATTGATTCCTCTTGAGTATGTTTCCTTCTTTTTGTTCTAGAGCTTTCAGATGTGCTGTTAAGTCACTGTATGAGATTTCTCCAAATTCTTTATGAGAACACTTAGTGGTGTGAACTTTTCTCCTAGCACCAATTTCATTGTGTCCCATAAGTTTGGTCATGTTGTGCATTCATTTTCATTGAATTCTAGGAAGTCTTTAATTTCTTTATTTCTTCCTTGACCCAGTGGTAACTCAGTAGAGAGTTATTCGCTTTCTATGAGTTTGTAGGCTTTCTGTTGTTTCTGTTATTATTGAAATCCAGCTTTAATCCGTGGTGGTCTGATAAGACACAGGAGGTGAATTCAATTTTTTTTTTTGTATCTGCTGAGTCTTGCTTTGTGGTGATGTATGTGGTCAATTTTGGAGAAGGTTCTATGAGGTACTGAGAACTGGTGTTTGGATGAATTGTTCTATAGATACCTGGTAGGTCCATTTGATTCAAAACATCTTTTAGTTCTGTTATTTCTCTGTTTAGTTTCTGTCTGATTGACCTGTTCATTGGTGAGAGTAGGGTGTTAAAGTCTCCCACTATTATTGTGTGGGGTTCAATGTGTGATTTAAGTTTTAATAATGTTTCTTTTACAAATTTGGGTACCCTTATATTTGGGACATAGATGTACCAAACTGGTGGATTTTTCTTTTGATGAGTATGAAATGCCCCTCTCCATCTCTTAATTAAATTTGGTTTGAACTCTATTTTGTTAGAGTTTAGTATAGCTACACCAGCTTGCTTTTTAGGTCCATTTGATTAGAAAATCTTTTTCCAACTCTTAACTTGAGATAATGTCTCTCTTTGATGTTGAGGTGTGTTTCTTGTATGGAGCAGAATGATGGATCCTTTTCCATATTCATTCTGTTAGCCTGTGTCATTTTATTGGTGTATTGAGCCTATTGATATTGAGGGATATAAATGACCAATGATTGTTAATGCCTGTTATTTTGATGTTGGTACTGTTGGTGAGGATAGTGTGTGTGTCTGTGTGTGTGTTTCCCTTTTTTGGGTTTTGCTGGTGTGATTTTATCTATTTCTTGTGTTTTTGTGGGTGTAGTTAACTTCCTGGGTTTGGAGTTTTTCTTCTAGTACCTTCTGTAGGGCTGGATTTGTGGATAGGTATTGTTTAAATTTGACTTTGTCATGAAATATCTTGTTTTCTTCATCTATGGTGATTGACAGTTTTGCTGGGTATAGTAGTCTGGGCTGGTATCCATGGTCTTTTAGAATCTGTAAAACATCAGTGCAAGCCCTTCTGGATTTTAAAGTATCTATTGAGAAACCTGGTGTGATTCTAATAGTCTAATGGTGTGATTCTGCCTTTATATGTTACTTGGACTTTTTCCATTGCCACTTTTAATATTCTTTCTTTGTTTTGTATGTTTAGCATTTTGATTATTAAGTGGTGAGGGGATGTTCTTTTCTGATCCAATCTATTTGTTGTTCTGTAAGCTCCTTGTACCTTTATATGCATGTCCTTCTCTAGGTTTGGAAAACTTTCTTCTATGATTTTGTTAAATATATTCTCTGAGTGTTTGAGCTGGGTGCCTTCTCCTTCTTCTATTCTTATTCTTATGTTTGGTCTTTTTATAGTGTCTCAGATTTCCTGTATGTTTTGTGTACAGAATTTTTTAGATTTAAAAATTTTTTACACATTTTCTTTGACTGATGAATCTATTTCTTCTATTGTGTCATCAATGCCTGAGATTCTTTCTTCTATCTTTTGTATACTATTGGTGGTGTTTGTGTCTGTAGTTTCTTTTCACTTACCCAGATTTTCCATATCCATGATTCCATCTGTTTGTGTTTTCTTTATTGCTTCTATTTCCATTTTCAGGTTTTGAACAGTTTCTTTCAGCTGTTTGTGTTTTCTTAACATTCTTTTAGGAATTTATTGATTTCATCCAACTTTTTTTGTTTGTCTTTTCATCAGTTTCTTTAAGGGATTTTTTTTCCATTTCCTATTTAAGGACATCTATCATCTTTATAAAATCATTTTAAAGGTCATTTTCTTGTGCTTCGGCTGTGTTGGATTGTTCAGGTCTTGCTGTCAAAGAATGTTGGTGCCATAGTGCCCTTCCTGTTATTTTGTTCTTACACTAGCATTTATCCATCTGGATTTGGGATAATTATAGGTGTTGATTTGTCTTTGTTGGATAGTTGCTTTGTTCCTTGGTTTCTATTTACTCTCTGGTCTTCTGGCCTAAATGGCCAAGAGTTTTGTTGACTAGTGAGTCTTCAGTCTTCTACTAGTGACTAATGGCCCACTATGGTGTTCCCTCTGGAGTTTTTGGAGCCCCTAGATCTGGTCTGGCCTCTGGTAAAGTGGAAGTCTTTTTCTGAAGTTGTAGGTCAGGAATTGGAGCCCAGAGGAGGGTATGCGGTCTGGGGTTCCTAGGACCAGCCTAGCCTCCAGTACAGCTGCTGGGTCTGGGGTCCCTAGATCTGGCCTATGCTCTGGTAAATCTGAAGGATGCTTCCAAAATTGCTGGCTAGGATATGCAGCCCTGTGGAGGGGGTGCAGTCTGGGGTTGTTGGGCAAGTTTTAAAGAGTGTTAGTGGGCAGTGGGCTGTGATTCTGCCTGGCCTCTGGTAAAGCTGAACAGTCCTTCTAAAGTAGTAGGCTGGGATATGGATCCCTAGGAGGGGGTACAGACTGGAATTGTTGGGTGATTTTTAAGGAGTGTTAATGGGCAGTGGACAGTGTCTTACTTGGGATACCTAGATGTGGCCTGGCCTCTGGTAAAGATGAAGTCTTCAGAAGTTGTAGGCTGAGATGTGGAGCCCAGAGGAGGGGATGGAGTCTGGGATTGTTGGGCAGGCTTAATGGTTAAGTGGGCAGTGGGCAGTGTCTTATCTGGGGTCCAGTAAAACTGCTGGGGCTGGGGGTCCTACGGTGAAGCTTAGGGGAGGAGAGTCTTGTTTTGATTTTTTTAAATGAATGTATTTTACCTGTATGCATGCATATGCACCACATGTGTGCCTGTTTGCATGCATATGCACCACATGTGTGCCTGTTCCTCACAGTAATCAGAAGACAGCCTCAGAACCCCTGAACCTGGAGTTATAGATAGTTGTGAGCCCCTATGTAATATTTGCAATTGAGCCTACCTCTTCTGTGAGACCAGCAAAAACTATTAACTACTGAGCCATTTCTCTTGCCCTATGTTGTTTATTTATGATCAACATTTATATTGCTAATGTTTTCACCTGCCCACTTGTAACTTTAAATACACATTCCCTTTTAGTAAGATCTCATTAATGGTACCATTTAAACTGGGACATTTCAGATTTTTGGGAGATGAATACAGAACTGGAGTGAATGCATAACTCTTGTAGGAACTTTAGTAAAACCTCTGAGTTCTTTCTATCTTGTCTGTTTGTTTGTTTGAGTTTTGGAGGGGAGTCCTGGAACTCATTGCATAGACCAGGATGGCATCCAGCTCAATAAAATTCACCCGCCTCTGCCCCCTGAGTCCTGGACTTAAAGACATGAGCTAATACACCCAGATTACACATTTTTTTTTGGAGTTAGTAATTGTTTATTCAGTTTCTCTGATGTGTACTCAGTACTGTTGATCTGTTTGCTTCTCTCTGTCTTTATGTCTGTTAACTGACATTTTCTTATTCAAAGGGCATAAAAATGACAGGGGTGAATCTCCTTTTCAGTTTCCTTCTAAAGTAATTTGGTAATTGCATTAGAATTTCTGTGTCATGGAATAAGTATGGGAAGCACCAGAATTATATGAATATATTATCAAAGAAGGATACATTTACAGTATTGTCACTATCATGCTTTCCGTTGTACACATGTATGGGATATTTTAGAATGCAGTGACCTATGATGATGTGCATGTTGACTTCACTCGGGAAGAGTGGGCTTTGCTGGATCCTTCCCAGAAGAGGCTCTATAAAGATGTGATGCTGGAGACCTACAGGAACCTCACTGTGATAGGTAAGACTGTGAATGTTCCTTCCCTTTCCCAAATAAGGGGATAACTGTTTCTTCTGTAATTTTGACTGATAAAGACTAAGAATGAGGTGAATAAATCAGGCAGGGTTCTAAGATAAACTGATGATAATAACTTATTTTGCGTAATTTCCAATAATATATCATACATTTTCTGGTACTATATTTTAGGCTACAATTGGGAAGACCATAATATTGAAGAACATTGTCAAAGTTCTAGAAGACATGGAAGGTAATTTTTATCTGCAAGTGGATACAAATGTGCCTCTGAAGAAATTTTAATATTCCTGGAAGTTTTAAAGAAAGCAACAGTATAAATAAGCACAGTTTTAAGTGTATTGATAATTATTAAATTCTCACAAAACCATGTACTTCAGTGTCAGGGAGCTGGTTTGTGTTTGTAAGGCATTCTTCTAAGAAAGAAGACAAGGAAACAACACTTTAACAGATATCACTATTTTAACCATAGCTCCATGATAACTATGCTATAGAACTACCAATATGTTTACTTTATATGATTCCTATATTGCAAAGACATACATGTAGAGTAGGTGATAAGTATATGTCCAAAATCTTCTTATAAGCAAATTGTTCATGGTAAAGCTAGTGTTACTCATATGCTTGTAATGACTTTGCTAAGTTTAGTGAGCAGGGCAGTTTTGCTAAGGCAGAGTGAGCAGAGACTCAAGAACATTGTTGCGGAGAAACCTAAATCCATAAACCACATGTCTTTGAGGAACAAGAAGTCAAACTGTGTGAAGGCAATGTGGAAACCATTCAGTTGTTATTTTTCTTTTCATAGGTATATTAGATGTCACAATAGATACAAGCCATGTGAGCATAGAGATATTTAAAGAAGCAATGTACCTCTCTCTCTCCTAGAATAATTAAAGGATGTATAATAGTCCCCACTTTAAGTAGACTTATAGAATGTGATACAAGTTTGTGATTAATTGGTTTTCCAACTGCATCAGGAATACATTAGCAAACTCATACCGCACAAAAGCTCTATGAGTATTAGGAATGTGGAAATTCATCTGTTTGTCCTGGTTCACTTTGCAAATGTAGTATGACTCACACTATAGGAAAATTTATGAATGCAATTAGTGTGGTAAAGCTCTGAATTCTTCAATTCACTTCAAATATGTGAAAAAACTCATATGGAAAAAGGATGTTATAAATGTGAGCCATGTAATAAAGGCTCTTACCATCACAGGTATTTTCAAAAGTGCAAAACAACTTATAATGAAAGGGAATACTCTAAATGTAAATAAAGTGATAAAACTTTAAGATCTGATTCCTTTTTACAATTAAGCCAAATTGTAAAATTAGTTCATTTAGGTTAAAAGATTCATCAGTGTAATGAATGTGGTAAAGTTTATACATGTGGCAATTTTCTTCATAGGCATGAAAGAAGTCATACTGGAGAGAAACCCTCTGAATATACTCAATGTGCTAAAGCCCTTACATATCACACTCATCTTCAAAGACATGAAAGAATTCATACTGGAAAGAAACTCTATGAATGTAATCAGTGCAGTAAATCCTTTGCATGTCACAATGGTCTTCAAAATCATGAAAAAAATTATAATGAAGAGAAACCCTATGAATGTAAGCAATGTGGCAAAGCCTTCACATGTCAGAGTAGTCTCCTAAGACATAAAATAACACATACTGGAGAGAAACCCTATGAATGTAAGCAATGTGGTAAGGCCTTTGCATATCGTAGTTATCTCCAAATACATAAAAGAACACATACTGGAGAAAAACCCTACAAATGTAATGAGTGTGGAAAAGCCTTTTCATGTCATGCTCATCTTCGAAAACATAAAAGAACACATACTGGAGAGAAACCTTATAAATGTAATGAATGTGGTAAAGCTTTTGCACAAAACTGTAATCTCCAAATACATAAAAGAACACATACTGGAGATAAACCCTACAGATGTAATGAATGTGGTAAAGTCTTTGCACGTCATGGTCATCTTCAGATACATAAAATATCACATACTGGAGAGAAACCCTACAAATGTAATGAATGTGGCAAAGACTTTGCACGTCATGGTGATCTTCAAAGTCATGAAAGAATTCATACTGGAGCAAAACCCTACAAATGTGATGAATGTGGTAAAGCCTTTACACGCCACAGTGATCTTCAAAGTCATGAAAGAACACATACTGGAGAGAAACCCTACAAATGTAATGAATGTGGTAAAGTCTTTGCACATCACAGTTATCTCCAAAGACATAAAAGAACACATACTGGAGAGAAACCCTACAAATGTAATGAATGTGGTAAAGCCTTCGCATGTCATGGTTACCTTCAAATACATAAAAGAATACATACTGGAGAGAAACCTTACAAATGTAATCAATGCGGTAAAGACTTTGTAGATCACACTCATCTTCGAATACATAAAAGAACACATAGTGGAGAGAAACCCTACACATGTAATGAATGTGGTAAAGCCTTTGTACGTCATAGTTATCTCCAAATACATAAAAGAACACATATTGGAGAGAAACCCTTCAAATGTAATCAGTGTGGTAAAGCCTATATATGTTATAGTCATCTTCAAATACATAAAAGAACACATACTGGAGAAAAACCGTACAAATGTATTCAATGCGGCAAAGCCTTTGCACATCATAGTCATCTTCGAAAACATAAAAGAACACATACTGGAGAGAAACCCTACAGATGTAATGAATGTGGTAAAGCCTTTTCACAAAATTGTAATCTCCAGATACACAAAAGAACACATACTGGAGAGAAACCCTACAGATGTCATGAATGTGGTAAAGCCTTTTCACGTCATGGTCATCTTCAGATACATAAAAGAACACATACTGGAGAGAAGCCTTACAAATGTAATGAATGTGGCAAAGACTTTGCACGTCATGGTGATCTTCAAAGTCATGAAAGAATTCATACTGGAGAGAAACCCTACAAATGTAGTGAATGTGGTAAAGCCTTTACACGTCACAATGACCTTCAAAGTCATGAAAGAACACATACTGGAGAGAAACCTTACAAATGTAATGAATGCAGTAAAGTCTTTGCACATCACAGTTATCTCCAAATACATAAAAGAACACATACTGGAGAGAAACCCTACAAATGTAATGAATGTGGCAAAGCCTTTGCCCGTTGCAGTAAACTTAAAATACATGAAAGTACACATACTAGAGAGAAACCCTATGAATGTAATAAATGTGGTAAAGCCTTTGCACTTCCCAGTTATCTACAAAGACATAAAAGAACACATAGTGGAGAGAAACCCTACACATGTAATGAATGTGGTAAAGCCTTTGTACATCACAGTTATCTCCAAATACATAAAAGAATACATACTGGAGAGAAACCCTATGAATGTAATCAATGTGGTAAAGCCTTTTTACGTCATAGTCATCTTCAAACACATAAAAGAACACATACTGGAGAGAAACCCTATGAATGTAATCAATGTGGCAAAGCCTTTGCAGATAGCAGTCATCTTCGAATACATAAAAGAACACATACTAGAGAGAAATCCTATGAATGTAAGCAATGTGGTTAAGCTTTTATATGTAGCAGTATTTGAAATCATGAGAAAAAAATCATACCGGAGAGAAACACTATAAATGTAGTCAGTGTGGAAAAATTTTGCACTTCATGGTAGTCTTTAGACAAGAGTAAAACATTTAGTGTGTAATCAATCTGTTAAAGCCTTTGCACATCATATTAGTTTCTGAGAACCTGAAAGAACTCCTAACAAAGCAGATCTGACTATAAAGTATTTGATAAGATCCTTAGCCAACACAGTCAGTTATACAAGATTATTTATTCCAGAGAAAAAGACCTGACAAGGGTCAAAATCTGTTCAAGCATTATGATGTACATCTTTATTTTACTTGCACCTGTGAACTCATGTGAACAAAATCCCTATGAATTTAAACTATGAGGTAGCCCTTTTAGATTTCACTTTTTTCTTCAATTACATGAAAGAATTCGTCTGGTGTAAAACTTCATCAGTAGTGCCTTTTCTGTTGCTGTGATAAAATGTAATGTCTAAGGCAGCTTATAAAATAGTTTAATTTGGCTTATGGTTCCAAAGGGATATAGTATCACAATGAAAATGGCATGGCAACAAGCATCAGACATGGTAGGTAAAGCAGGAAGTTCAGAGCTCACCTCCTGAATCTGCAGCATGATGCAGAGAGAAGGAGCTGGAAAGGGTATGTGGATGTAAACTCTCAAGCCAACTTCCAGTGACATATTTCCTCCAACAGGATAGAATTTCTTAAATCATCCCAATGATACCACCAACTGAGAAGGATTGATTTCTCTGACTTTAAGCCTACATGCTTGTATTCTGTTCCTTGAACAAATTCATGATGCAGAAAAACTCCATAGGTAAGCCTTTAGATACCTAAACATCTGGGTAACAGGAATGAATGCTTACATGAGAAAAACATCCATGAGTGAAATTTTGTTCAGTGATTTATGTCTTTGTGTGGGTATGTGCATGTGCATGTGCATGCTGGTCCCCAAGATGGTTAGACCCTGTAATCTTCTTGTAGTAGCAATTATAGGAAATTGTCAAAATTCTGGCCTTGGTCCTGGGAATGAACCTGTCTTAACTGCTCTACTATGTCTCTAGCTCTGTAAGTATTTTAAAGCCTTTTTCTTTGATGTTAGGAATAGGAAGCAACTCATACACAAGAAAAACCATATTCATGTAAATGATTTGGTAAAGACTTTAGAAATCACAATTGCCTTCACTTTCAAGAAAAAAGTTTCATCTCTTTTTTCATCATAACCTTGAAGGCAGTGAATTATTTACCATGTTCACTCAAGTGTAATGGTAGAGATCACCAATTGTGGTTTGTACTTTGAAATATTAGGAATATGTATTGAACTGTACTGTATGTGTGGCAAACCCATTTACTGAAGTTTATTTGGTGGTTCACATTTTCCTTCTGTGGCTTCTGTTCATCTTCTAGTGTGCTTTCACCTGGTGATAGGTATTTTTCTGTTGTAATGTATAGAACGGGATGCCCATCATCTAAATGGTCCATCATTTAATTGAATATCAGGCAGTGTGTGATCATACTTTTCAAGTAAGGGAATATGTGAAATGGTGGTCAGTTGTTTTTCCTGGTTTTGCTTTTCATATATTCACAAATTCCCTTGACATGTTGTTTTTACCCAGCCTGGTTTGTATGTCAGTAAATAGTCAAAGCTACATTTGACCTCTTGATTCTCTTGTGTTATCCTCCTAAGTCCAAGTCTAAGACTAGAAGATATACCCCCAACATATCAAGTTTTGTGAACACATTTTAATAATGTTAATGTTAAAATGCCTAGTAGAAGTAACTATAAGAAACATTAAATACCTCCTGTGTGTATCCAAAGCAGCATTTTCATCTCTCTGGTAGAGATGTAATAAAGTAGGATAATCAGCAATCAACTGTATATCTCATAAATACTTTAATGGTTTGGTGGTTTGAAAGAAAATGGCCCCCAAAGGGAGTGTCACTATTAGGAAGTATGACCTTGTTGCAGTTGGTGTGGTTTTGTTAGAGAAAGTGTGTCACTGTGGAGGTAGGCTTTGATGTCTCATATATGCTCATAAAAACTGACCACTTCCTATTGCCTTTGGATCAAGATGTAAGGACTCTCAGCTCAGCCCCATGTTTGCCTGCATGCTGCTTTGCTTGCCACCATGAGTATAAAAGAGTAAACCTCCGAACTGTAAGTGAGTCACCCCATTAAATGTTTTTGTTATAAGGGTTGCTGTGGTCATGGTGTCTTTTCACTCCAATGGAAACCTTAGCTAAGACAATGTACTATGGGCATGTATATGTTCTTTGACATTTCATGCTTCTTCATATCTCCATTAGTTATCCATTGGCACATCATTTTGAAGTACTGCCTAATAATGTAACAGCAACAAAATTTATTTTTTAAAAAACTTTTCTGGTGTGTGTGTGTGTGTGTGTGTGTGTGTGTGTGTGTGTGTGTGTGTGTGTGTGTAATGTGATTATAGGTTTTTAGGCCATGACAGATATATGGAGACTGGAAGACAACTTTGTAGGATATACATTTGGCTATCTATATGTGATGATCAAAGTCAGGTTGCCAGCCTTGCACACATTTTCCACGGAGCCATCTAACTGATGCTCAAATACAATAAGTTGATAAATTGCATCAGTAAACTATTGTGTTTTCAGATGGTAAACATATTGTCAGCTAAGGATGGGGGAAAATATGACAGTTTGAATAATAAATTCTATCTGCAAATGAAAATGATGTACAGCTATTTTTTTTGGACTGTGTTAGTTTATTCTGAGAACTAAATACTTGTTCATAACACTTTGTCAGAAACACAAATGAATGCCAGAGAATTATCTTACTGGGTAAAGTTGGTTATTGCTAAGCCTGATTACCTGAGTTCAATCTCTAGGAGATCTGCATTTTCCCACAAGTTTTTCTCTTATTTCTACATTTGGGCAATGGTATATGCACACTCACATACCCGCACATAAATAAATAATTTTAAAACCCAAATAAGTGCCATTGAGGTCACTTGCAGCCAAACGAACTCCCTATATTTCATCTCTAGAACTCACATAGGAGAAGTAGATAATAATCACCTGTAAGTTGTCCTCTCACTACCACATGTACACTATGGCACAGGTGTATACACACAAACATAGTTCAAACATTTTCAAATGGGTGAAAATTAAAAAAACAAAGAAAATAATTCATTTTTGAGAACATATGGAATGATTTGCCAGTTTAAATTATAATTATAGAATATCAAGAAGTATTACTGTTCATCAGAACAATGATAGTTCCTTTTTAAATATTATTTTATCCTTTCATTCTCTGATTCAAAGATTGGTCATTCTAAAAACATATCTCAGCTGGGTTTTATGCACACCTGTAATTCCAGCACTTAGGAGACAGTGGCAAGCCAACATTTCTGAGTTTTAGGCCAGCTTGGTCCACACAGTGAGTTTCGGGATAGCAATGGCTATGTAGAGATATCCTTTCTCAAAAAAAAAATTTGAAAATGAAAGAGTAATCTCAAATTATGGAACTTATCCTAATATAATCTGACTGGACTCTGACTGGTTTCAATTAAGCCTTTTATTATCTTTACTTACATCAAGAGCATTGTGTTAACAATGAAAATAAGAGACAATGTGGAGAGTCCATTCACAGAGGGATAGAAACCCATTGATTCCTCCTGCAAACATCTGATGGACTTTCATCACTGTCAAGTGATAGAAGGCAGAAGGAATAATGAGACATTGTCACCTTCTGCATTTTAGTAATATATTTAGGAGCTGGAGAGTTTGCTTAGTAGTATTGCTTCTTTTGTGTACCCAAGTTGGGTTTCTAGCACCCACACAGATGGCTGAGGACTACCTGTATTTCCAGATACAGGAGATCTGATGCATTCTTCTGGCCTCCTAGGGTACCAGATAAGCAAATGGTGAATATATATATATTGCTGTGGGATGTTCTGTATGGCAAATGTGTTGCTGATTAGTCATTAAATAAAACACTGATTGGCCATTGGCTAGGCAGGAAGTGTAGGCGGGACAAGGAGGAGAATAAAGCTGGGAAGTGGAAGGCTGAGTCAGAGAGACGCTGCCAGCCGCCACGATGAGAAACAGAATGTGAAGATACCGGTAAGCCACGAGCCATGTGGCAAGGTATAGATTAATGGAAATGGATTAAGTTAAGCTGTAAGAACAGTTAGCAAGAAGCCTGCCATGGCCATACAGTTTGTAACCAATATAAGTCTCTGTGTTTACTTGGTCGGGTCTGAGCGACTGTGGGACTGGCAGGTGACAGAGATTTGTCCTGACTGTGGGCCAGGCAGGAAAACTCCAACTACAAATGGCGTCCAACGTGGTGGCAAGAGTTTCCACCTAAAACCTGAGAAAAGATTCTAAAACGGAGCTAAAAACAGTTCCTAATTGTCTCTCTCAAATGAGCTGCAGCTGCTGGTTTGAGCTACTGGTGGGTTCCTAGCGTGTGTGCTCGACCTGCCTATGGCGGGAATGAGGCCTTTGCAAGTGGCACTTTGAGCTGCATGGTGGATTTAGCCTTTGCTGGTGCAGAGCAAAAGGGGAGGTTTCTGGGCTACACGCTGCTTGGTTAAAAGCATAGACCCCCGATAGCTCCCAGAGCTGGCGGTAAACCATGGCCATGTTGGGAAGCTGAGGTGGGTGGATCCAGCAGCCACAGCTGCTGCAGTTTAAGGCAATAGATTCACAATAAGACAGATTCAGATGTAATAGTTTACAATGTGTGTAAAAGATACGTAGGCTTGAAAGAGACAAAAAAGATGATATATAGAGTTATAGAAATAAATACATAGTTTTAAAAAATAAAGTCTTTAAAGAGACAGTAAAGGTAGTATAAAAAATAAGCCATGTTAAAATGGATATTACACAGAGAATCTGCATTGTGTTGTCTTTGGGACTTTTAACTGCAGAAAAATATTTGATTGTAAAAGCTGTTGAGTTATGCCAAAATGTATATTTTAAAGGTACCTTGACTTCAAAATTTGGATATAAGGATATGTTACTTTGGAAAGGAGACTCTGCTTTTGTTTCCACAGAAAGCCAGAGGCTATGGATTTGTTCAAGATTAAGATACATCAGGTTTGACCAGCCAAGACCCCCTGAAAGGTCTCCTATGACACCATGGCCCAGATGATCCAACATCCAGAATGGTTTCAAGGCAACTGGCTCAGACGATACAGCCTCATGGACTATTCCATAATCCTAAAATTTTCTTTGTTTCCCCATAAGATACAGCGTCCCCCTCCAGCAGGAAGTAGTAAGAGAAGCTACGCCCAAATTCCCAAATTATATGTAATTTTACTTTGTTAAGGTTAAAACCTTCCTTTTTGAAAAAAAAAAGGGAAGTGCTGTGGGATGTTCTGTATGGCAAATGTGTTGCTGATTAGTCATTAAATAAAACACTGATTGGCCATTGGCTAGGCAGGAAGTGTAGGCGGGACAAGGAGGAGAATAAAGCTGGGAAGTGGAAGGCTGAGTCAGAGAGACGCTGCCAGCCGCCACGATGAGAAACAGAATGTGAAGATACCGGTAAGCCACGAGCCATGTGGCAAGGTATAGATTAATGGAAATGGATTAAGTTAAGCTGTAAGAACAGTTAGCAAGAAGCCTGCCATGGCCATACAGTTTGTAACCAATATAAGTCTCTGTGTTTACTTGGTCGGGTCTGAGCGACTGTGGGACTGGCAGGTGACAGAGATTTGTCCTGACTGTGGGCCAGGCAGGAAAACTCCAACTACAATATATATATATATATATATATATATATATATATATATATATATATATATGATTCCATATTGTAAAAAAGGTTTTTATGTATGTATTACTTTAAAAAAATAAGCCGGGCAGTGGTGGGGCATGCCTTTAATCCCAGCACTCGGGAGGCAGAGGCAGGTGAATCTCTGTGAGTTCAAGGCCAGCCTGGTCTCCAAAGCGAGTTCCAGGAAAGGCACAAAACTACACAGAGAAACCCTGTCTCGAAGAAAAAAAAAAGAAAAGAAAAAAATTAATTCAGGTGTATAAGTTTTGCCAGTGTGTATACCAAGTGCATCCCAGGTATCAGCAGAGGCCACAAGAGGGTGTCTAATTTCCCAAGACTGGAATTACAGACAGTTGTATGCCCATAGAGGTCAGAAGACAACTTGCCAGTGTTGGCCCTCTCCCTCCACAGTGTAGGTCCCATGGACTGAACTTAAGTTGTCAGGTTTAGTGGCAGACACCTTTATCAAATGAAGCATTTTAGTGGCCCAAGAATACTTTCTTATAGCCAACTCAAGCAAAGTAGCTGAGCTCATATTTAAATTCAGCACAGAGGCAAGACTGGAAAAAGTGGAGTGCAGATAGTTCAGACAGGAGTTAGCTAGGCTGGAAACATTAGCGTACTTCTGTCAAGTGTCACAAGATCTTTGTATGGATAGGGATCCATTTGGACAGTGTGTGCAGATTCCAAAGGCAAGGATTAACCCCTTCCAGCATTTAGTTTATTTCCTTTGCAGTATATGCACTTAACAGAAACACAAGCCTTCCTCTTCAGGTTTCACTGCTGCTCTGTCTCCATCTTCATTGACAACTCCATAGGTGTCTCCCAAAGTAGAAACAATCTAAGAAAAATGCAAAGCAAGTGCAAAAACAATCACATCATGTATAGCTGTCTCTCTATTGCCAGGGGCAGGAATGCAAACCTTCTGCCCTTTGATTTGTGGCATATCAAAAGGACACCCTGCTCAATAGTGCTTGACACTGCTTTCTAGCCATGTGAAGTGGCTCCAGGACTCTGTCTACTTTGTGTGGATTAGTAGCTAAGAGTGAAAAGACATGTCTGTGACTGGCTGAAGAAAAAGAGTTTTCCTCAAAGTTTGATTTTCCCCTTAACCACTTAACCTGGCAGAATGGAAGTTTTTGCTTGCTTACATAAGTATTGGAGATTTTTGTGTGGGTTTCCTCTTTAAAAGTCCTTCCCCATACCCCTCCTGGACAGCAATCTCAAATTTGGCTCAGAGATTATTCATCTTGTTACTAGCTACTCAATAAATCTTTAAATATAATTGGATTGAGTCTATGGTCTTTTCCCAGGCATCACAAACTCCATTTTCTGGGCATATTCTGGGCACTCATGCAGTATGGGGATTGTAGTTGCTGGGAGCCCTCTCCTGACACCTCTCAAACTAGGAAATAGGGAGTTTGCTCTGCTTTCTCTGCAACTCTCCCTCTTTCCCAGTCTAAAGCAAGCTTCTTTCCCCTCTTCATTGGAAGTCCTGTCTCTGCAGTACAAAGTATGTACTTCCCCTGCTCCTGTAGCACTCCCAGGAATACAAGGCTGAGACTTTCATTCTTGACTTAGGTCTTTACCCCTTTAGTAGATAACAGTTAATCCTATGCTTTTAACTAAATACTCAGGGATTTATCCATTTGGGTCACAAGCTGCTAGAACACCTCTATGTGACTTCCCCATTTATATGAAGGCCAGTTTCCCTAGGCTCTACTTTCCAGTTCCCAGGGGATCAAGTCAGTCTCACCACTGAACGGGAATGATCAGAGAGATCCAGTTCAGGATTTTTTTCCCTCCTGGAAGGCAGTTCCAAGTCAGCAAAATAATTGGGGTAAGATATGATCCTGACATCTCTGCTCACCTTGCATAGGAAGACAAAGAATTACAAAGAGCTCACTGCAATCAGCTTACCTGCAGACAGGCAGAGAAGTCTTAGCACTGAGCCTCTGGATTTGGGCTCAAGTACAATTCAGAGGAGGAAGAGGATTCTATGCAATTAGAAATCATTCTTACCAAAACAGGAAAAAATACATCACAGGTTGATGGAAGGCGAAACCCAAAATTATACCTTGCGGGCAATGAGTTCTATTTACAGCCAAAACAGATTTTTTAAAAATTCCTGTTTATTTGATGCTGTATCCTAGCCAAGAGAAGAGTCAGTTTGTTGTGTTAAGTCCTTGTTAATTAATTCCATTTGTCCTGTGCTAAGGTAATTAAGACTTCCATTTGTAATCAAGAATAAGTTCCTGGTCTGATGTAAACTTGCCATTCACTTGATGTATATCCTTGCCTTTGTTCATCCCTTTTCCATTGTATCCTTTTAACAATGAATAACCGTCAACCTTCTCACCCCTGTGAACACCTTATCTCTCCTATAAGAGAGACTTCCAGGACTTGGGGGGAGACAGTTGGTTGGCCAGTCTTGGGTGCACCCAAATACAGCTTACTTTAAGCTGAACAGTCATGGACTTGTTCCTTTCTTACTTGAGAATCTTAAGATTAACATATGGAGGCCACAGTAGGATAGACTATCCACCCCAATTCTGCTGAAGTTGGGTTTGAGCTCTTCACTCTGGAATCCTTGAGAGACTGGTGAGCCACCGAGGGGTGTGTGCACCTTGGGATAGCTAATCTAGGTGACCCATGGCTCTGGGGAAGTGCTGCCCACTCTGTGAACTCCTGATATGAATGGCTACACTTGAAAAGAAAAAAAGCAAGGATTTTTTCCCTATTCTCCCCTCGCCCCCATGAGGAAGCATCCCTCTGGTAAGTCATTGGTTCTGTGGGATCCTAGTTTGGTGACAGAAGGTCTGATGAGACCCACCAATCCTTTGTCCAGGGCAAAGGGGAATGCCCCATGGCCTACTGGTTATTTCTGGTTAATTGGATTTCAGCCAGAGCCACCAGTTGTTTTCTGACCTGCCCTGGAGCTCTGAGCATGCCCTGATGACACTGGGGACCAAGTCAAAAACTTTGGAGAGGCCCAGCATCTTGATGCCACTGTCAGAAGTGTTCCAATGCCTAGGCTACACAACAAAGCCAAGGATGTCCCAAGACATTGGGAGCCAGACCTAGAGTTTGGAGGGGCCCAGTGTGGGGATGTCAGGCAGGCCAGGGGTTATACAAGGAGTCAACTAAAACAGCCTCTGATCTGTTAAATTCTCTTGGTCAGACTGATGAAACATCTGTGTGACACCAATTGCTACTGTCCTCTCTATTATTTTTGCTTTGTGTCCAGTCTTGTGTCTGGTCTATCTTTGTGTGTTATAACTTGGGGTGACTAAATTAGATGAACGCATGACATAGGAAACAAGTCTGGTAAGGTGGGCAGCCCTCTAACCTATGTTCTAAAAAACTTTAACAAACTTACCCCTATAGTTAGGAAAGATTCCAGCTATCCCATCATCAAAATTGGGCTGCGAATGTCTTGTGAGCTTGAATGGCCCAAATTTGGGGTCAACTGGTCCCCAAGAGCACTTTTAACCCACAAGTGGCCTGGACAATAGTAAATATCCATGGCAATCCTGGCCATCCAGATCAAGTTGTATATTTTTTTGCCCTGGGCCAAGGCCAATTCTGCCCTGCCTTCCTGGATGAGAGTATTCATGATCCAGAGTGAATAGGACAGCCAAGCTCTCCTAGTTAGTAGAAGAGCCTTCCAGGAGGTGGCTGCCAGACTCAAGACCCTCTCCAAAACCTGCTCTAGGAGAATCTGCCCTGCAAGCCCAAGACTTTATTCTAAAGCCAGTCCTTCAGGAGTTGCCAGAGGACTTGGAGTCCCCTCCCCACTTATAGCCATTCCTACCTGAGCTTCCTTCAGTGTCTTGAGTATCATCCCATCCAACACATCTAGCACTGCCCAGAAGGCTACAGACATATGTGTCTCCAGAACCGGCTCCTACCCCGCCACCTCATCACCCTCCCCTGCTCCCTATTTCCTCCACTCCTGGCTCCCATTTCCAGCTCCTGTATTCCTCCCTGACCCCTCACCCTCCAATGACCAACAGAGTACCCCAAACTGTTCTCCAGCCCCTCTACCCATCCCCTCCCAGGTCTCCTTGAACCCTCTCCTGCTCCCTCTTTCCCTGCCCCACAACCTGTCTCCTCTCAATCTATTCCAGCCTTCTTCATGCAACATACCTGTCAGGGAATCCTGTATGCCCACCACCACTCTGCTTATATCCTCTCCTTGAACTCTCATGCCAGCAAATTCCATCCACCTTTCCTGAACTCTCAATCACTGACTTCAAGGCAAGACCTGTTTCTGCCCTTGCCCCCTTGCAGGCAGTATCTGGGTGGATACTATATTGCTTTTTCTACTACAGATCTCTACAGCTGGAAAAACCAGAACTCCCATTTCAGTGTCAGTCCTGATTCTCTGATCGCTCTAATTCTGTCCTTTTCAATCATCTCCCTATGTGGGATGACACTCAGCAGATTGTCCAAACTCTCTTCACCATGGAAGAGAAAAAGCAGAATCTCACAAAGGCGGCTGAGGCAATCACTGGGACAACCACACTGCCTGAAAAATGGAGGGCTGGGAAGAGTGAGTCTTGCCAAGGTGAAGGCCTCCTTGGAATTATAACACTGAGAAAGGTAGGAAAATGCTCAGAATCTATCACCAGACTCTGATAGAGGGATGAACAGAGCAGCATGCAGGCCCACAAATCTGTCTAAGGTAACTGACATAAGGAAGGGACTAGAAGAATTACCTTCAGCTTTCCCAGAGAGCCTCCTGGAAGCTTATTGGCTATATAATTTTATGGATCTGGAGGACATAGCAAACCTTAGTATGATTAACTTGATTATTGTCTCCCAGTTGCCCTCTGATGTATGTAAGAAGATTAAAAAGTTTTATGGATTTGCAGGGAAGAATAAGTCAGAGCTATTAAAAATAGCCCAAAGGATATTGGACAGACAAGAAAAATAAGGCTGACCAAATGGCCAAAAAGATGGGCCAAGTCACAGTGGCAGCACTGCAGGACACAGTCATTGTTATCAGGAAGAAAAACTACTACCAAAAGATCAATGTTCTTACTGCAAAGGAATGAGGCATTGACAAAAATGAATGCCTGCAGGGAAAACAGGTGGACTCCTGGTGAGCGTCAGGACAGAAGACCACCACTGAGGCAGGTAGGCCACAAACCTAAATTGGTCCTGGCTATGGAAGACTAGTAGGGCCAAGGCTCCTTTGAATTGGGCCCCAAGGAACCTATGGTAACTATTAATGTTAGGGCAGCCTACTGAGATCCTGATTGACACTGGTGTCACTTACTTGGTCCTGTAGTAGCCCCTGGGACCTCTCAGCAATCAGACAATGAAGATACAAGGGGCAACAGGGGATGTGAAACAATACAAGTGCACCACTGACCTTACTGTTGACTTGGGTCAAGGAACTATAACCCATCTCTTATCATCCCTGAATGCCTTTTCTCATTATTGGGGGCAGGATCTCCTGAGCAAACTTCAGGCCATGATTTTGTTCTTGGGGACAACCCCCAGGTTACAAGTGGGAGGGCCTGCAAAAGTCTTGACTATAACCTCCCCACTAAGCCAAGAATACCTGCTCAATCCAAAAAAATCCCTCTCACCCCCAAGATGGGAAATGGAAAATGTTATTAATTCAAGATGTTTCCAGAGTATGGGAAGAGGACAATCCCTCTGCCCTGGCCAAATATGTGCCACTTTTGTAGTAGAGGTTACATCTGGGGCCATGCCCATTTGAGCCAAGCAGTACCCTATCAGCCCATAAGCCCTGGATCAGGGTATATATCAGATGCCTCCTTAAAAGCAGGTATACTCATTCCCTGCCAGTCAGCCTGGAATACCCATTTGTGGCCTGTCCCCAAACCTGGAATTCAAGACTATAGATGAGTACAAGGCTTAAGAGAAGTAAACAAATGGGTAGAGGCCATTTATTGCACAGTTCTGAACCCATACACTCTGCTCAGTTTATTACCACCAGAACACAAGATTCATACTATATTGGATCTAAAGAATGCATTCTTCTCCATCCCCCTATCAAAATTAAGTCAACCCATTTTCACATTTGAGCAGACTGACCCTGAATTAAGAATATCAGGACAACTGACATGGACCGGATTGCTTCAAGGATTTGAGAGCTCTCCTACCATCTTTGATGAAGCAGTCAATAAGGGCTTAAGCATCTGTTACTTTGCTCCAATATGTGGATGATTTACTTTAGCAGCAAAAGATGAAGAAGACTGTTTAAGAGTCACTCGGGGCCCTTTAGAGATTCTGGCCCAATTAGGATACAAAGTTTCCTAGAAGAAGACTCAAATTTTCTCACTTCAGGTTACCTACTTGGGTTATGGACTAAAAGAAGGAAAAAGATAGCTCTCCCAAACCCCCATAGTGGCTATAATGCAAACCCCAGTTTCTCTCTCTCTCTCTCTCTCTCTCTCTCTCTCTCTCTCTCTCTCTCTCTTTTGTTTTGAGGCAGGGTTTCTCTGTGTAGTTTTGGTGCCTGTCCTGGATCTTACTCTGTAGAACAGGCTGACCTCAAACTCACAGAGATCTGCCTGGCTCTGCCTCCCAAGTGCTGGGATTAAAGGCGTGCGCCACCGCTGCCCAGCAAACTTCAGTTTCAACTGCTAAACACAAGTTAGGAAATTTCTGGGAACTAAGGATAACAGAATTTTCCCAAGTTCCTGCCCTGAGAAAATTCCTCCCAGAGTCCTGGGAAAGACACTATGTATGGCATGGGGTATCTGAGGGAAAGGAATCTATGTACACTATGTTCTTCTGTCCATAAGCTTTATTCCTCTATGACAAAATTCTATTTATACAGCTTCAGCCCTGTCCTTACATTCATATCCTCTCTGTGCCCAGTTTTCCTGTCCTCATAGTTTTAGTAAGATCCTAAATGCTTTTGACCTGATCTTCATCCTCTGTTCCTTCATCCTCTATCTATCCTTCCTGGCTCCTTACCCCTGGCCCTGAAAAACTCTACAAGAGATCTGTTTTACCCTCTACAGAATCTCTGTCCTTCTGTCCTCTTTCTGGTCATGCCAGTTCTGTCTCCTCTGTTCCTGCATCATCCCTCACTCTTCTCTCCCTGGCCATGCATTTCTGTGTCTGCCTGTGGAATTCTGCTTCAGTCCTTAATGCCACTGTTAATGCAAAAAGCCCTATTGTTCTCAGTCAATTCCTCTGGAAGGCTGGTAGGCTTGAAGGCAAGGGATAGTATGAACTTCATTTACATAAGAAACAAAGCTATGCATCTACTGCCTGCTTGTCACCTAGGCTCTGTAGGGGGTGTTAGTACTTAGTGGAACAGTGTCTGAGAAGCTTAGCTGTTTGCTAAAATGGTCTATAGTATTTGAGCACACAAGAATTTCATAGCAGAAGACAGCTGAAATATTAAAAACTGGATAACACAAAATATTCCATAATAAATGGCTTGCCTCTAGAAAAATACCCTGAAATTTCTAGATATAGCTTTAATATCCAGCTGAATCTCTATAATATATTCTTGTGGCCCACAAGAGGGAACTGTTGGATACTGCCATCTCTGGATACCTGAGTTTTCTGAGATTGTCAGGCCCTTGTGCTCTACAATGGCTGGGGATAACACCCCTTTAAAATGAACTGAGGAACATGAACAAACCTTTAAGAACTTAAAGAGGCTTCAGCCTCTGCCTTGACTCTCCCTAATGTCTCCAAGCCTTTTCACCTCGATGTCCATGAAAGGAAGGACATTGCCAAAGGTGTTCTGAGACAGAGTCTGGGACTGTGGAAGAGAACAGTGACTTATATTTCAAAAATACTGGCTGCAGTGGCCTCTGGATGACCTCCTGTCTGACAGCCATTGCAGCCACTGCAGTCTGGGTAATCAGTGGATGTCAAATGCCTGTCTAATTCATTATGAAGCACTTCTCCTAGAAAAGGACAGACCGACTTGACAAATTCATCCTTCTATTGGACAATGATCCTGAGGAGCTGATCCATGACTGCCTGGAGATGCTGGATGTCATTCAAGGTCCATGAACTGACCTGACAGACATCATATTCATCACCAGAGATGCAGATCTCTACACAGATGGAAACATCTTCATTCAGGAAAGAAGCAGTTATGAGTGGGGGAGATGGTCACAGGCCAAAAAGAAGTAATCTGGTTACAAGCCCTGCCTAGAGGCACATCTGCCCAAAAGAGCAGAAATAATTGCTCTAACACAATCCTTAAGATGGGCTAGAAAGAAAAAGTGGATATCTACACTGACAGCCAGTATGCCTTTCCCATGGCTCATGTTCATGGACAGAGTTATAAACAAAGGGATTATTTACTTCAGAATGAAAGACTATTAAAAATAAGCACAAAATCAGTAAATTGTTAGAGGCTATTTGGTTGCCAGCTGAAATGGCCATAATACACCATCCTGGAAACCAAAAATGCAAAAGCTTCCAGACTCAAGGTAATAACTATGCAAACCAGGTTGCCAGAGAGGCTGCACTCAGGGAACCCTGCCCCCAAATCATCCTAGAGATATCAACTGTTTCTGAACTCCCACTCAGCCTCAATAAAGATGTCTGTAACTATGATCCAGAAGAACTCAAGTCATATTCTGACTTGGAGGCCTATTGTTTGATGTACGGGGCATTTACCCACCAACCTCACAGCTCCCCAGAGTTTTCTTGAGTGAGGGCAGCAGGAAATATTAGATAGAAGGATTTAGATTGTGGAGATAAACAGATAGAAAATACAGGATAGCCATGAGAGGGCCTGGAACCTATTCCAATGGGCCCTGACTGTCTCTGGCTGAAGGTATTTATAGAGACACCAAGGGGTGGAGCAAAGGACCTCCTCCCCCAGCACAGCCAAGTGCAGACCATTTCAGACACCTGTACTCAGGCCCGTGGCCCTAATCATCCTCTATGCGGACCTGCTGGGTAAAGCCACGAGGAACCTGAAAACCGCCTCCCATATTGATGTTAGGTCATAGGTGCCACAGTAGAGAAAGAAGTTCACCAAGATGCAAGCCTTCATTGTCTGAAGAAGCAGATGGGTTCAGACTTCTTGGAAAAGACTGACACACAGCTAGCTCACTCCAGTTACTTTATTCAAACAATTACAAGTGAAAGATCCAACTATAAAAGTCGTCTTGCTCTTGCTGCCCATGAAAGCAAACAACCCACACAAATCCCAGAACTCCAGGTCTTCCAGGTATGTTTTGGGACCAATGTCAATGGAGTTGCAAGCTCTCATGCAGTACCAAGTGCAGACCCTCCAGAGAAAGAGCATTTCTTCAAGGTTCACACAGTCTCAAAACAATTTCTCAGCCTCTACTGAATAACCCAAACATAGCAAAGGCTTTGCTGAAACATTTTTCTCAAAGATAGACACAAAGACTTTACTATACATTGCACTTAAAGCCAGACATAAAGGCTTTACTTTACATATGTTTACAAAGGCCTGAGAAAACAACATGGGATGTTGGATCTTACTAGATGAAAGAATTTGCATGCCAAAGGTGTTGGGCCATAATTGGCTTACCCAGCTCCACGCACTTGTCACCTAAGAAGATTTCAGATCTCATGTCCCTTTATGCCTGGCTGCCTGGGCACAGGAGATACTTCAAAATATTTCAAACCATTTGCCTAACCTGTGCTTAGGTAAATATAAAACAGGATATGCTCCCATCAGGATGATGGAATCAAGGTACTGTACCTGGTGAATTTTGGAAAAATTGACTTCACTAAGTCAACACAGGACCATATGGATACAAATATTTGCTGGTTCTTGTGGATACTGTCTCAGACTGGGTAGAGGCCTTTCCATCCCAACAGAAACAGCCCAGGCTGTAGCCAAGAAAGTAATAATGGAAATCACTCCCAGATTTGACCTCTGGGATCTACCAATGGGCCAGCCTTCATGATCAAATTGTCTAAATTACTCTCTAAGGCTCTTACTATAGGTTGGCAACTCCATTGTATGTATCATTCTTGGAGTTCAGGGAAGGTAGGAAGGACAAACAGGACTTTAAAGGAGATTTTTAACTAACTACACTCTTGAGACTTGGGGTAACTGGGTTAATCTCTTGGTTTATATTCTTCTCAGGATCTGCTGCACCCCTACTAGGAAAAGTTTACCTCATATGAAATAGTGTATGGAAGACTACCCCCTATGATCTTTGAGTGCAGCTGATGTTCAGATTGTCCCACCATGACTTCTGAGTCCCAGGAAGGATTGCAATTAACTTTGGATAAGATTTTCCCCCAAGTACACACAGCTCAACTTGTTGGGTACTGGTCCCTGATCACTTGTTCCAGCCCAGAGATGCTGTGTTGATCCACTGCTTCAAAACAGACAGGCTTGAACCCAGGTGGAAAAAAACCTTAGATAGTAATTCTCCAGACTCTCACTGCCAACAAAGTTGCCAGTATTTCTACCTGGATTCATCACTCTCACCTTAACAAGGCACTGGAGGACCAAGAACACCCAAAGGAGAAAGGGAATAAGAAGAGGTAGACTGTGACTGAATGTGGTCCCTTAAAAGTTAAGATTTCTAAAGTTTAAAACTTTTTCACTTCTTTTTTTGTTGCTTTTGATTGCTGCTGTAGTTGCTCTGTGGTTGACAATTATGCTCAAGTTAGCCTTAGGACTTGCCCCTAACTGTAAATTAACTGGGAAAATAGGACACCTGCTACAGGAAATACATTAATATTACTTTCTAAGACTAGGGACTTTTCCAACCAACCAGGTCCCATTGTTTGGCTGTAGGAAGGAAAACAAATTGTTTGTTTGTTTTTAACCAGATAGAAGGACAACAAATGGGATCAACTAACCTGACTGACCAGTCCCCAAAAAACAACACAGTCTTGAGCATAATCAAGTATTCCTTAACAAGTTCTGATAAGGGAAAGTAAAAATGTGTTAAGATAAGAAAAGAAAAAGAAAACTCTTTCACTGAAATTAAAATACCAGAAATGCCACTGTCAGCAGCTAATCAGTTATATACCACTCTGTGGCTCCATCTAGTGTCAAACAGTGGACAGACATATTTCTTTTGTTTCACAGGGGATTCTTCATTTCTGGACTCTTAAGAAAAAAAATCTTTAAGGAATAGGAGTCACATATAAGCATTACACCAACTTACCAGGTGATTCAATGGAGCATGCCTCTGTAAATGTTTCCAAAGCTATAGCCTATATTCCTGTAAATAATACCCTTTTCACCACTGTCCATGTTTTTATTTTACTAATGTTCCTCCCCACTACAACATCACTTCCAATCATGTACTCCCCTGATGCATAAATCTAATTAATCTTGCCAATAAAAACCAGGAGTCAGATATCAGTGTAAAAACCTGAAAAATCAGAGAAGCACTGGAGCAGCCACCAGTTGCTTCCTATCTCTCTGGTTCCTCTAACCAAAAGGGCCAAGATCCTGTCTCTGCCCCACCTTATCACTTCCTGTCTTCTCTCTGTACAGACCTCTAGACCTTTATGGTTAACTAGTGGCTGGCTCTACCCTCTGACTTCAAGCAAGATTTATTTGTCAGAATACAAACAAAATGTCATACATTTCCCTTTTTTGTCTAAATAAAAAGCAAAGGTTAGAAAAACTCTATACAATAACTATATACAAATGTATACGGGCAATAATTATATTAACAATATCTAATTCATGAACATTTGACAAATTCAGAGAAAATACTCCATTATCTGTCCTATCTTGGTGAGTCCAAAATGTTGTACCTAATTCACTTTCTATCCTAACTTGCATTACCAACCCAAAACTATCTTTTTATATCTCTCAACGTTATACACTTTACACCTATTTTGTGAGTTTCTTTTCTGAATTTGGCAACAGGAAAAACTATAACTGTCTAGTCTTCAACTTCATCAGAGACTTGGGAAGGATATAAAATTACCTGAGTAAATAGGAAGTGCAGAGCAAAACAACTTCCAAAATTAAGAAATGACAGAAACAGCTGGGTGCCTGGACAGTCACACAAGGTTCCTCTGTAACATTGGGACATCCATCTTTAGCCTACAGGCCTAGAATATCTGACAGACTTTTCTGTGAAGCAGGACTTTTGGAGGACTGTCCCACCTTGTCTTGGCAAATTTCAACAGTCACTTTCTTTTGTGTGTTGCTTATCCAACTTAGACAGCATACTATCAGCAGTTGAGGCAAGGGCACTTTCTTGCCCAGTGGCTAACTTTTGCCAGAAGGAAAGTAAACTCCATATAAAGTTTCTTCAATGCCCATCATCTTTTCTGAAGTAGATTGGTGCTGCCAGGAGCAAACATAGCTCATTGTCATAAACAAAACAAAACAAACTTAATGTTATCAAAATGCCACATTTTATAGGTCTCTGAAGAGTTTGAAGACTACCTGTCTTTATAAAATATATCTGTTTGACCTTGAAAAGATAACTAACATGACTACAAGTTTGATTGTAGTAGGTGATTAACTACTATACTGCATTTCTTTATTATTCTAAATAGTTTGTAATAATAATTTTCAATGACTGGAAATTTACATTACATTGCTAAATGAGCTTTATAGGTATAATACCTTGAACAAGAGTAGAAACATATGTAAAGTAGGTTCTAACAAAATAACCTTAAATATGTATCAATATACAAAAATATCTTAAACAAGAGTAGAAATATATATACAGTATAACAAAAATAAACTCAAATTTGTATCAATATATAAAAATCCATACCAATGTAAAATATTTAAAACTAGTAGTTGCTTTTTTGGTTTAAATTTGTAGATCCAAAAATCTGCCCTTTTTGCTTATCATTTATATATCCTCCTTTTTCTTTTCAGAACAAGATCCCTGAATCTAATCTTCTTTGTTCAGCTTTCTTCCTGACCATTACCAATAACAACTTGTAACCAATCCCTTAAATGATGACAAATATCCATAACCCACTGAATGACCAAAATCTGCCCACCCCACCTCTTGGTAATGTAGGTGATATATTCTAAAAAGTTGCTTCCTATTGTCTGGGGGTGACAGCATCTTTCAGGACCCTGAAAACAAAAATTGGGATAGTTGTCAAGTCCTGGGAGAGCTAGCTCTATCATTTGTTGTCTAGTCTCTGTGTGATGGGAAAGTGCCAGGCTTGTCTCAAGTCCTGGTTAGAACGGTCTGTGAGGCTAGATCATCTCAGCTAGCCACCAATGGCTGTTGTATAAAATATTGGCACAGGGTGGGGCTGGTTAAAACCCTTTGTGGGAGAATCTTTCATTGATATCTCTTAACATGCTGAGAATTATTATAAGTAGGTACTATGAAGGCAAAATTTTCTCTATCCTTTTCTTGTATAGTGACAAAATGATGTTTAAATCAATAACTGTAATAGACCATCCTTTAGGTAATAGGGAAGGCAGGGGAATTCCAGGCTGTAAATAGCCCTTTGACTGAATCACCTTATTTATGGCTCTTATATCTGTTACCATTCTCCATTTTCCAATTTTTTTTTAATGACAAATACAGGAGAATTCCAAGGACTGGTCAATTCTTTAATATGCTGAGCATTTAGCTACTCCTGTGCCAGCTTTTCTAACGCCTGTAATTTTTCTGATGTCAAAGGCCATGTTCCACCCAGACAAGTGTTTCAGTTAAACATTTCAAATGTAGGGCTGTGGTACCTTTGGAAGATCAGCAGCTGATAGTTAACTTCTATGGTTAACTAATAGCTAGCTCCACCCTCTGACTCCAAGCAAGCTTTATTTGTTAGAACACAAACAAAGTATCACACAACAATTACCAGAGGAAAACATTCACCCCTTGGGATTGAACTTTTTCTGTGAGAATAACACTTATTTTGCCATCTCCACAGGTTATAAAGCATATGTGTAATAGGATGTATCACTTACCAAACCTGTTCCATTTAGTAAGTCTCTGTGATCTATTAATAGAATCAGGAGATCTCTCCCTGAAGACTGTGATGACTCACTATATCTGCTAGACTCCACTTCAGTGGCAAATGCAGCCACCTTTCTGTTACCTGTCATGGTAGTTTGAATGTAATTGGCTCCCATAATCCCAAAGAGGAATGGCAATATGATTAGGTGTGGCCTTGTTGAAGTAGGTGTGGCCTTGTTGGAGGAAGTGTGTCACTGTGAGGGTGGGCTTTGAGGTTTCCTTTGCTAAAGCTTCACTCAGTGTGACTGACAGACCACTTCCTGTTACCTTCTGATCAAGATGTAACCAGCACCATATCTACCTACACATCACCATGCTCTCCACTATGATGATAATGGACTAAACTTCTGAACTGTAAGCAACCACCTCAAATGTTTTCCTTTGTAAGAGTTGCATTGGTCATGGTGTTTCTTCACAACAATGGAAACCCTAACAAAGACATCTATTCCTGACTTGGTTGTAGCAATGCAAAAAGAGATCTCTAAAATAGCTTGTATAATAGCTGAGACTACTAATACTACAACAAAGATATTAGCAGAAATTAATCAAGAAATAGGAGAATTAAGACAACAGTCCTACAAAATAGGGCTACAATAGATTTCTTATTGCTAAAATATAATCCTGGATGTGAATAATTCCCTGGAATATATTGTTTTAACATATCAGATTTCTCCTACACCATTGATAACAAGATCAATGACCTGCATACAGAGATTAACAAAATTTCTCAGGTTCAACATGACTGACCCTCCTGGCTGAGATGGTTCTCTCCCTTCATTCATCCCCTGATAGTTATCTTATTGATCATAATTTTGGGCCCCTGTGTTTTTCAATGTAACAGTAATGTTATTACTTGTTATTTATCAAATGCAAGGATTCTGTTCTCCCAATTTCAACCCCAGGCAGTGTTTGATCACTTTTTAAATATTTGAAAGGGTTACACAGGCCAGGGGGGAATATAAGACCAAAAACAGGTTAATGAAGACCAAAATGTAAGACAGGAATGTAAGACCAAAGCAGGTTAATGAAGACCGAAACCAAGAAAATATAACTTGCACGTTAAAAGTTCTGTTCACAGATAAAACAATTAAAAAGAAGTTCCTGGTTGTTTGGTGCTACATTATAGCTAAGAGGTAAGTGTAGCTGGAGAGTTTCTCTCCAGGTACCACCAAGCCCTTGCAATCCACAGCCCAATTATAAAATAATCACTCAGACACTTATATTACTTATAAACTGTATGGTCATGGCAGGCTCCTTGCTTGCTGTTCTTATATCTTAAATTAACCCATTTCTATTAATCTATAAGTTGCCACATGGCTCGTGGCTTACCGGTATCTTAACATGCTGCTTCTCATCACAGTGCTGGCAGCATCTCCTTGCTCAGCTTTCCACTTCCCCCGAATTCTCCTCTCTCCTTGTCCTGACTATACTTCCTGCCTGGCTACTGGCCAATCAGCACTTTATTTATCAATCAATCATCCACAGCAGATAAGTCCATTTGTTCTGGGTTAAGTACTTGCTAATTAATGCCATTTGTCCTGTGCTAATTCCCTTCTAATCAAGAGTAAGTTCCTGGTCTGATGTAAACTGCTTGAAACTCCCATTGACTTGATATATGTCCTTGCCTTTCTTCTTCCCTTTTCCATTGTATCCTTTTTAACAATGAATGACCACCAATCCTCTCATTCCTGTGAACACCTTATCTCCCCTATAAGAGGGACTTCAAGAGGCCAGTGGGGGCTGCTCTCTCAAACCTGGACTTGGGGGAGAAACCTGACAGACTAGTGTTGAGTGCACTGAAAGACAGCTTGTTTTAATTTGGACAACTGAGGACTTGGTTCTTTCTTCCTCAGGATTCAGGATTAAAATGGGGAGATCTACCAGGTGTTCAAGGGCATCTTCTGCTACATAATGAACTGGAGACCAACATGGGCTATGAGAGAATGTCTTAAAATTCCAAAAAAAAAAAAAAAAAAAGACTTTTGGGGCTCAGTAACTTTCACTTTCCTATGGTATAGGCTAGAAAGCTTGGTAGCTCCTAGGATCTTATGGAACAAAAGCCATTCTTGTTCTCTCAGTCAAGGGCACTGATATAAGAAAACAGAAAACCAAAGATCCTTCTTCAAAAACATGTCTGCCATCCTCTTTTGCTGTATTTTATTGAGACTGGTGAACTGGCCTCCAACTATTACTCCTCTTTTGCTAGCCTCTGCAGTGTTGGGACTCTAGGCAGTAACTGCATCCTGCCATCCTGGGTCTTCAAAATAGGCATCTCACCCTCAGGGGTGGGCTTAGGCCCCACATCCCATTTATGATTAGATATGTTGGTTGTGGCTCTATTTGGAGGCTGGTACTTTCTGGTGGGGTGTGGCTTTGGTCCAAAGGATCTGACGTGTCTCAAAAGGAACAAACATTGAGGAACATCTGGAGACTGAGGGTTTCCACATACCAGACCTCTTGCTTTGCACAGGACAAGGCCTCACTGAGCTACTCATGAGTGACAGAGGGAGGGCCTTGTGTCCAGTGCTGCACACCTGCCATCCCATAGTCCTTGCTCTGCTTCACCTCACCTCATCTCACCTTGGCCTGCTCACTTCACATGGACCAGAAAACCTGTTTGACAGACTGGTAGGGCACCAGATTATGCTGCTTTATTGCAAAGAGGAGAAAATTAAAAGACAAACAGGTGCCTTACTGTCACAACATCGCACAGCTGCTTGTATGTGACAGGGACCCTACCCAAGTCAAGTCTACTCATAGCTAGAGTTTGCTTTTACACCCTAGAACCAGCCAAGAACTATTTTTTTTGTCAAGAACTATTATGACTAGTCCCAATGGGAAAGTGGTACCTGATAGTGTTGATTTTATATCAGCTTGGCAGTCCTGTGACTCAGCACAGCAGAGAGCTTTCAGTTGGCCTGCATCCTTATCATTCCCCTGCCCCAGTGATTTGGTAAACACAGGAGTGTAGAATGACACAGTGGCTCCTGGCTGACAAATAACAAAAGCATAAGTTACAGTGATTTTATGATATTTAAGATATTAACTGTCATGAAGAAAGGTAAGGAGGAAAATAGTTTTGTGTCTAGAGAAATGCCTTTTTTTCTTTAGTCTTACTGTAAGGCTTCTCAAGTTGTGCCTCATCTGTCTACCATCAGGTTCTCTTTTGGGACAGAAGGTGATGTTAAATCAGTCTCCAAGATAGAGAAATTATTTAGGGCCAGGGATAAATTGGAAAGGTGGAGGCATGTGCCTCCTTCATCCAAGTATCTCACCCAGAGCTTTATTCTTGCAAAATTCCACTCAATATCATCATGACCCTATGAAAGACATAAGTGCAAGGTTTGAGAGTGAGGAAGTGGGAAAATACACTCATGTTTTATTTTAAGCTCTGTAGTTGTTTCTAGAGAAGACAACCTGGCAGTAGCTATATAACTGAAATTACATATACCCAATTAATACAAATTATATAGATCTGACATTCCACTTTAGAAATAAATTTTATTGTTATGGTAGTGCATACATCTAAACCTAGAAACTCAGGAAGCTGAGGCAGTAGGATAATGAGTTTGAGACTGGCTAGAGCATAAGATTCTACCTTAAAGTACAAAAAATATTGTAGGGATATGGTCACATGTTGGGGTGCTTGGCCCTCTGTCCAAATACCAGGACAGATAAAAAAGAAAGGGGGAGAAAAAAATGGGAGAACAGAGGGAGGGAATTGTAAAAATATTATAAACAGGGCACCTCAATATAATATGCTTAGCAATATCAACCAACTGTGAAGAACCTAAATATTGAATACTAGGAGGTAATTTAAATAAATTATGTCACAACAACAGTGGCACACAATCTAACTTTCAAATATAGATGACTAGCATGGTGAAGCATCTTAATTGTGCCTCTTCTGTCTTCCATCAGGGTCTCTTTTGGAACAGAACATGTTGTTGAATCAAATAGCCTTTATATATAGATAATATGTAAATATGTGCATCTGTTGAAGACCTTGAGTATAAAAAAGCCAATGTGTATTGAGTGCAAGAATCTCATTTATTCAGCAGAAAAAAACCATATTTACATGTTCTAGGCAGGTAAATACTAAACTATAAACCATGGTTCTTTTCAAGAAGGGGTGATGGGGTTAAGGAACTTTTTAGTTTACACTTTTGGGAGGTTCTTGAGAGAACTGTATATTTTTATTATTCACCATTTAAAGTTGTCACCAAAAGAAAAAAAATCAATTTTTCATCTCCAACTGAACTTTCTTCTGCAAGTTCTTTAGGGCAAAAAGATATCTGTATGTTGTTTTCCTCTAGCCACGCATTCTACAAACCAGCCTCCAGTTGACAGTCACTTGTTGGACGGTTGCCCTAGTGAGGCTGTGCAGGCATTCTTAGCATTCTTTAAACAAACATTTTAAGGTGTAATTTACAAAGACTGACATCCACCCATTGTGTTTTCACACATATGTAGCTGTGTAATTACCATCACAAGATACATAGACCATCACACATCTATTGTTACACATTTATAGGACTTTCTTTTGAGACTGGGTCTTGCTGTATAGCTCTGGATGGCCTGGTATTCACTTTGTAGACAAGAATGGCTGTAAATACATGGCAGTCCTCCTGCCTTACCTCTCAAGTGCTTGGATTATAGATGTGTGCTACCAAGTCTGCCTGTGTCCAGAACTTGAAATACTGTATGGTATGATGTAATTACCATCAAAATTAGGATGCACAACAGTTCTGGCCCCCTCCAAAGTTCTCTGGTGTTGCTCTTTGTCATCAAACTCTCTAACGTTTAACCTTGCCAATTGGTCACACTTCCATGCACCTGTAGCTTACCTTTACCAATATGTTTATAAACAGAACCATACAGTTCATCGCATTTGATATTGGTTTATTTCACTGAGCATGATACATTTGAGATTCATCTATGGTTTTGTATACATCAGTGTGTTCAATCTCACTGCTGGTAAGTTTTCTATTAGTTGGATGTATGATAGTTTATTTATTCACCCCTTGAAAAAACACTGAGTTGTTTCTAGTATTTAACAATTAATGAATGATGCTGTTATGAGATGTATGATTTTTTGTGTAAACATAGGTTTCTTTTCTCCCTCTTCACTAGGAGGTTATTACTAAGTTGTGAGGTTAATTTTTATGTAACTTCATAATAACTTCATAATAAGCTGCTATTGGTTCTCCATATCTCTTTCCGTGGGGGTTTGCGGCAGGGGCTCATTGTGGTTTTCAATAGCATTCCTCAAATGGGTGACAATGTTGAATTATCTGCAGATGTGCATATTTGTCACCTGTCAATCTTCCTCGATGAAGTATCTGTTCAAATCCTTTGTCCATTTTTATTAGCTTGTACATGTATTTATAGCCTTTTAGATTTGTAGAAATATGTTTGAAGTTTTCAGAAATATCAGACAACTCATTCTTAACATTTCCTTCATGTGTTTGTCCAGCCTCTTGTCAACCCCACTGGTTTCATTTTCCCATGCAATGCCACGTTATAAAACAAACATCCTAAAGAGAGCTTCCCTCCGTGAATGAGCTCAGGATGAGGTCGCATAGGGTAAATCTCAGTGAATAGAGGTTAGTGAGGTGGCTCAGTGTGCAAGGTGCTTGCTGCCAAGCCTGACAACCGGAATTCAAGTCCTAGGAGACAGATGGTTGAAGGAAAGTATTCACTCAAACAAGTTTTCCTCAGACCCCCACATGCATGTTGTAGAATGTGTGCATGTGTGCACACCCATATACACATTCCAAGTAAACAAATTAATCTAAAATATAAAGTCTGTGTGAATAAATCTTTTATGGAAGCTGCTGGACTGATGAAGTGGGCTAACTATCTGGAGAGGATGTGGGCTGGGATGCCAAGCCTGTCCCTTCCAGTGGCTTCCAGGACATTGCTTTTCACATGGGACTCCTTGTTTTCAAGGCTAGAGCATGGTCCGTGATATTAACAACAAACAAATTTGGCAAGACAAATGGTGGGGAGAAATTGCTGTGAAGATATTCTCTTTAGGGAAGAATACTCATGGTTCTGAGAAACAGACATTTATCAGACTGTGATTGCTCCAAACCACAGAGGAGGCACACACACAAAAAAATCTAAAGGGAACCATGACCACGTCTAACAGCGACTTTGAAATCTTCAAAAGGATGACGGGACCCCACAAAGATGATTCCACATGGACTATGATAAAGCCATTAAGCCATTTAAAACCATGGAAAAATCGACTTTGGACTACAAACTGGTCAGGACAATTTTGAGATGGCTAGCTGAGATGATCCAGCCTGACAGACTACTCAAGCAAGGACTTATGACAAGCCCTGAACTTTCCTTTTATGCAGAGACTGGACAAATGATACAGGACTTGACAATTAACCCAAAAATTTTCTTTTCAAGATTCCCTAAAGATATCTTCACCCCTAGGAAGCTAAAAGAAAAAGAGAATAAGATATGAGATAGATCATTGAATCTACTCTGAGAAAAAAGATAAAGAAATAATAGGATAAATAGGTAGATCACTGAATCTACACTGAAGAAAAAGGGGACGATATAAAAATGACAAAAGGTAGACTACTGAATGTATTATGAAAAGAAAAAAGATGGAATATGGATATGATAAGATTAAAAAGGGAGATTATGGAATCTACTTTTAAAAAGGAACTACTTGTTTTAAATAAGATAAGTATGAAAATTTTTTGGTCTGAGTTTATCAGATGTTACTGCACTGGACATTGTCAATATATATATTGGAGTTTTTTATCTGAATCTGTCAAATGTTAATGGACTAGACATTGTTAATGCAATCTTGACTGTGTATATTGTATATAGTTACTGGATATAATTTTTCTTGTATTAGTTATAAGCTTTTTTAAATTTTAGACAAAAAGAGAGGAAATGTGGTATTGTATTCCCCCAAATATTGTGCATGCTAATAAACTTAACAACAAACAAGAAGACCTTTAAACAAACTAAAATGACCTGATGATTAAATGCAATGAGTGACCCTGGATTATGTGTAAAGGACACGCTGGACATGGTTAGGTGATTATGACAAAGAGGGACTCTAAGTAATTATCAGCATTAAACTTCTCAGCAGTGTTGGACAATAGATATGTGCTTCACCATTTTTGGAGAATTGTTAAGATATTTGCAACATTCAAATACTGAAAGAGATAATGTAGGGCCTCTTCATTTTTTTATTTTATAAACTTTATTTGCTTCAAGGAACATTTTAGTTTATGATTGATGATTCATGCACATTGACTTTTAACTTGACACAGTGCTTGATAAGAAAGTTTCCATAAGGGGTTAGAGTATAATCAGGGGTAAGGTACATATTTAGCTTGTACAAGGCCGCCAGGGCTCTCCCCAAAACAAACATGGTTTGCCTGTTATATGGAATAATGGCCTCTTTAAAGTCTGCTTTTTTGTGTGAGATAGGGTCCCACTACACAGCCCTGGTTGGATAAGCAACCAGGCTACTCTTGAACTCAGAGATCTTCCTGCTTCTGCCTCATGGTGCTAGATTAAAAACAAGCATCACCACACTCAGCTTGAAAACATCTTTTAAAATGTTTAATTAACAAATAGAAGACCTATATATTTCTGGAGTACAACATGATTATTTTTCTTTTCTTTTTCTTTTTCCAGACAGGGTTTCTCTGTGTAACAGTCCTGGATGTTTAGGAATTCACTTTGTAGACCAGGCTGGCCTCGAACTCACAGAGATCCACCTGCCTCTGCCTCCCAAGTGCTGGGATTAAAGGCATGTGCCACCACCACTGGACAAACATGATGTTTTGATATATGTATATGCAGCGGATATCGTTCTGTATAAATAAAACACTGATTGGCCAATGGCCAGGCAGGAAGTAGGTGGGACAAGGAGAGAGGAGCATTCTGGGAAGTGGAAGGCTGAGTCAGGGAGACACTGCCAGCCACCGCCATGACAAGAAACATGTGAAGATGCCGGTAAGCCACAAGTCACGTGGCAAGGTATAGATTTATAGAAATGGATTAATTTAAGATGTAAGAACTGGATAGCTAGAAGCCTGAGCCATTAGACCCAACAGTTTAAACAATATAAGTCTCTATGTGTTTACTCGGTTGGGTCAAAGTGTCTGTGGGACTGGCAGGTGAGAGAGATTTGTCCTGACTGTGGACCAGGCAGGACTGGAGAAAACTCCAGCTACATGTATACACTGAAATGATTTAATTAAACTCATTAATACATCCATCACCTCACAGAGTCAACAATTGTGGTGAGAACATTTAAGCTGTCTTGATCTAATCTTTGAAAAGTAAATATGTGGAAGCACATGAAAGGGGAAGTTAGAGTTGCCTATGAAATTAAGGCAAATAGTTAGATGACCCTTGGAGTGAAGAGATTTTTCCTAGATCCTCTATGTGGGCCAAGTATAATCATTAGGTTGCTTGTAAGTGTAAGAAGGAGACAGAGAAGAAGTGTCAAAGTGATATAGTGTGAGAGACTCAGTCAACCGTTGTTACCCTTGAAGGAGGAAAGGTTGTGTTAACCAAAGAAAGCAAGAAATTTCTAGAGACTAAGAAAGAGACATGAACGTGGACTTCCTATTAGAGCTTCAGAAAGCTCAGTCAACACTTTGATTTCAGTGGCAGAAAGTGAAGACCAATAGGCTTCATCTTGCTCATTTGCATAGTGGTCTTCAGGGTTCAGTATCTCACAGCCCATTGGACTGGGGACTTAGTTGCTTGCTGGCTCTTGACAAGACACCTCTCTCTTTTCCTTATCACATATTCCAGGGCAGCTCATAGCATTGTAACTGTCTTTAATCAGAGAGAGTGAAGAGAGAAGCCAGTATGTTCATAGCCTAATCCTGCAATTCTCACCCAGCTTTTGAAAAGTATAATTGACAAATGTTGTGAAGTATAGGTAAGAGTTCTTCCAATTATTTTTATCTTTTAAAAAAGTCAAATATTGATATCACTTTTAAATTTCATTTTCTGTACAAGGATCACTGCTCCAATCACTCACTATTTGATTCTGTTATCCAATGTTTCTCAGTCATTAAGAACTTCATTCCGTTTTTGTCCCATGGTTATTATTCATTTATTTTTGTTTGAGGCAATGTCTCCTGTATCCAAATGCTTGCCTCACACTGTGTAATTGAGAATTGCTTTGATCACTAATCCCGTCTCTGCCATCCAGTTCTGTGAAGACATGTGTGTCAATCATTCCAGGCTGGGCCCTGACTGGTCAGGAAAAAGAGACAGGGGAATGAGTGTCCTAATGCAGCCCAGGCATTTACTAGGGAGTGGTGATGCAGAAGTCATTGTGTAAGAATGGGAATTCATTGTCCACACATTACAAGCTGATATGACCACAGTTCAGAAAGGGAGGGACATGAAGGAGCTTGAATGATTTCCAGTTTTGTCTGCAGTTGGGATTACCAATGTGCAATCATTTAGTCAATTATAGGTGATCAATACATGTCCTGAGTGGCCATTTCTTGGGCTTCACAGACCAGGTTCCAAGGTCAGGAGATTGACTTGTCCCTATTGAAATAATAGGTCTGCCTCCAGGCCAGAGATTCGATTCTCTTGACTAAGGACCTTTTTCTCTTAATAGGCCTTCATTGCTATTTTTAACTTTTCTCCTTCCTAAGGCCCCCCAGAATCACTTATTATCAGAGATCAGAGCTCCCAAAACACTTTTGGCATCTTTGCCCTCTGGCAAGGATGAAACTGCTAAAGTCACTTCTGGCTTTCAGCCAAGAAAGCAACTGGTTATTTTTCTTTGGGTTTTTTCACCCTAAACTGTAGCTAGAGTTTTCCAGTCCTGCCTGGTCCATGGTCAGGACAAATTTCTCTTACCCGCCAGTCCCACAGCTGCTCAGACCCAACTGAGTAAACACACAGAGACTTATACTGCTTATAAACTGTATGGCCGCAGCAGGCTTCTTGTTATCTAGTTTTTATATCTTAAATTAACCCATTTCTATTAATCTATAAGTTGCCACATGGCTTGTGGCTTACTGGTATCTTTTACATGTTCCTTGTCATAGCGGCTGGCAGCGTCTCTCTGACTCAGCCTTTCACTTCCCAGAATTCTCCTCTCTCCTTGTCCTGCCTATACTGCCTGCCTGGCTACTGGCCAATCAGTGTTTTATTTATTAATCAATCAGAGCAACACATTTAACATACAGAACATCCCACAGCACTAAACTGCCTAGTCCATTTCTACCTCCAATTCTTAATCCTATCTTCCTCTGAAGAGGTTACCTCAACTGCTATTATGAGATTGAAGCAATGACTAATCTGTCTCCTTCCAGCTGAATTTGGGGCATTAGGTGGCAGTGTTGTGATGCCCTTCCAGAGGGCCTCCCATAAAGTCCAAACTCTCAGATGTACAGGAGATAGCAATTCCTTTACTGGTGTCTGGAAAATGTCACAGTCCATAAGACATTCTTGATGGCCTCACAATAGCTTCCATCTATTAGATCTTTCCTTTGATCTCTAGGGTTGGTCTCCAGAGTGGTGAGTCCACAATCAGCTTTCACACCCTGTTTCATCATCATGGTGCCCTTCCCATGTGGGTCCTAGATAGGGAGAGAAGAGGTATTTAGCATCATTTAATTTGGGGGTTAAAACAATCATGGGCCTATCTGCATCGGCTGTTGGCAGGTGCTCAGTGAGACAATGTCTGACATCTCACCTCTAGGCAACATCTTTTTGTGAAGAAGAAAATATTGGTGAGATTGGTTGTCTAAATAACATCTCATGTAGACTTTGTCTAATGTCTGTGGAATGTAATCCCTTGGGTGGTTACCAATTCTCTTAGTCTTTGGTTAAACTTTCCTCCTGAGTACTGACCATGCAGATAGCAAAAATTAATCTTTCTTTCTGTGCTATCAAGACAAGTTGAGCAATTAGTATTGAGGGGTCACTTGGGCTTGAGAGGAACCTTAGACTCTTCTAGCCTTTCTTTTGGTTTTCTTCAGTGTAAAGAGTGTAAAGATAAGACAAAGGCTTTTCTTTATGTATTGTGGCTTCCTTTGAAGCATTGAGTAAATCTTTTCCACATTGACCCCCCCCCCCCCCCCACTTTGTAGACTGGACAGTGTTTCTTTCTTTTTTTTTTTAAGATTTATTTATTTATTATGTATACAGTATTCTGTCTGCATATATACCTGCAGGCCAGAAGAGGGCACCAGCTCTCATTACAGATGGTTGTGAGCCACCATGTGGTTGCTGGGATTGAACTCAGGACCTCTGGAAGAACAGTCAGTGCTCTTAACCACTGAGCCATCTCTCCAGCCCTGGACAGTGTTTCAAATTCATTGAATGGGGTCTCTGTGGCCTCCATGAACAAGACAAGTGATCAATGGCCTTAGTCCTTTCAGTCCCTCATTAGAATTGCCTTCTAATAAGAATAATAATAAGAATGATTATTAAACACCTAGAAGACGAGCTTTACACCAGTTTGGTACTTTTAACTACGGTATAATATTTCTACAGCCAGATATAACTCAGTAAACTTTTGATTGACATATATTGTGGTGATATTTGTAATCTAAGAAATAAAGCTTGCCTGAAGATCAGAGGACAGAGCCAGCCACAGAGTTAGCCACAGGGGTCAGCCAGTGGTGGCACACACCTTTAATCCTAGCTCTCAGGAGGCAGAGGCAGAGATCTGTCTAGATTTCTTTTTTTTGTTTGTTTGTTTTTTTTTTAATTTATTTTTTGTTTTGTTTTTTGAGACAGGGTTTCTCTGTGTAGCTTTGCGCCTTTCCTGGAACTCACTCTGTAGCCCAGGCTAGCCTTGAGCTCACAGAGATCCATCTGCCTCTGCCTTCCAAGTGCTGGGATTAAAGGTATGCACCACCACCACCCAGCTCTGTCTGGATTTCTGTGAGTTCAAGGCCACACTGGGCTACACCAGATTAATCCAGTCTAAAAAAGAAATAGAGCCAGGCAGTAGTGACACACACCTTTAATTCCAGCATTTGGGATCACACACCTTTAATCCCAGCACTAGGAAGGCTGAAACAGGATGTAATATGGCTGGGCAGAGAAAGGAACCTAAGGCGTGAGGAGATAGGAAATTTTCTCTCCCTTGCAGAAGCTCTGTCAAGCTGAGGAGTTGGTGAGGTAAGAGGTAGTAGCTGTGGCTTGCTTTGCTTCTCTGGTTTTTCAGCTTTCACCCTGATATCTGGCTCTGGGTTTTTATTATAAGACCATTTAAGATTCATGCACCAATATATTTTAGCCAGTTCTTGAAAGAGTTGATATCTGACCTTGCCAACTTTAATACAAGATATGATCTCTAAATCTCATCTGTTATGTACCTTAAATTATTATTCAGATCTTCATAACTTGCCAGAGCTTTCCAATCCTTGTTATTCTGGAGCCACCCAGTCATTATCATTTTCATGTATCTAATTCCTTTACTGAATTCATTTCCGTATTTACATTCTTCTAACATTTTTTTTTAAATGTACAGGTTCCTTTATCTAATACCATGAGACCTAGGAACATCAACAAATAATATTTATGATCTGTTGTGAGAATTTTATCGCTGGTGGAGGGGGACAAAACAATGTCTTTTCTACCCCCATAAGTCCCAACTACAATGTAAAGTACAATTACACCAAAGTCCACCCTGGGGAAACAATGAATTTATTGAGCTTACCTACTGAACATGGTTGAGAAGATACTTACAGAAGCTTGGATACTGTGATGGTTTGTATCAAAATGGCCCTCATTGTCCCCTGGGGAGTGGCACTATTAGTAGGTGTGGCCTTGTTGAGGTAGGAGTGGCCTTGTTGAGGTAGGCATGGCCTTGTTGAGATAGGTGTGGCCTTGTTGAGGTAGGCGTGGCCTTGTTGAGGTAGGAGTGGCCTTGTTGAGGTAGGAGTGGCCTTGTTGAGGTAGGAGTGGCCTTGTTGAGGTAGGCGTGGCCTTGTTGAGGTAAGAGTGGCCTTGTTGAGGTAGGAGTAGCCTTGTTGAGGTAGGAGTGGCCTTGTTGAGGTAGGAGTGGCCTTGTTGAGGAAGGAGTGACCTTGTTGCAGGAAGTTTGTCACAGTCACTATCTGCTGCCTGATGATCTGGATGTAGAACTCTCAGCTCTTTCTCTAGCATCATATTTGCCTGCACAGCACCATGTTTCCCGCCATGATTATCATGGACTAAACACTCTAAAACTGTAAGCCAGCCCCAATGAAATGTTTTCCTTTGTAAGAGTTGCCATAGTCATGGTGTCTTTCCACAGCAATAGAAAATCTAATTAAGACAGATACCCAAAAGCAGCCACACAGGCATGTCTCCACTTAGTATGTGCAATGGCTCTCCCATAGCTGTATATGTGGAGCTCACCTTCTCTAACTTCTTCCACTGCCCATATACTCTACATTACATTACATTTCTCAGTGTACAAAAGAGGTAAGCCTGATAGCATTGAAGGTAAATTCCTTCTTTTAAAGATGACTTTCTTATAGGTACATATGCAGAACCCATGTCCTCTGAAGTCTTTACCAGGCCATGTACTGTAGCTTCTCTGTAAACCACAAGGTCACATATCATTAGGGCTGATTTGCATACAGTTGCCTGGGAAAGAGGCTGAATACTCATAAGGATGGGATACCTTCTTCTATGATGGACTATTAACAGTCTGCAAATCTGGGGGTGGTCATCTTTTGTAAGCAGGCACAGCTGATCATAGGTAGAGGCAATTGTTTAATGTAGTACTGAAAAATAAGAATTAAATAAAAGAAACCTGAATAGAAACTGTGTATAAGATAATGTAAGAAATAATATTTCCTAGTTACAATCTGTCAAACTAAACCTTAGAGAAAACACAAGACAGTATTCATACAATACATGGCATCACTACTATAAGCATACTTTAGAATTTTAATGTGAGTATGTAGTCAATACCGAGAAACAGCAAATACATAACAAAACATCATAAAATTGATGTTTACAGCATCCAGTACAACACAACTAAGATATCCCTCTTAAAACCATGATGCCCTAGCTTACTATAAAGAGATCTTTATGCAGAGGGTCTCTTTATCTTCTCCATGGGTGAGCATCCCATTAGCTGTTTTTACTATAGACATGAGACCAATAACGATATACATAAAATGTGAACAAACATTTACATGCTAATATCCTGTCTCTGACAAACCTGGTTAACATACTACTTATCTTTGGGGTATTTTAGAGGCAGCTCTCCCTTAGCTAAATTCTACTTTATGTGCCTTACTATCTCCCAAGCATTGGTAAATCCTTAATATCACCAATTCTTCTCTTCTACATCACAGCTTAGTAGTGGAGTGCTACCCAGTACATGAGAGGCCATTTATAACCTCCTCAAAATTACCTGCAAATGATCTTACACCTAAATGTCAGGTGCAAAGTACAGAACTTTTAGATAATATTTGAATAACTAGGCCTCATTGAGTTTGGCAGCCTGCTTAGGCCTTGGGAGCTTTCTCTAAGGCCCTAATGTATAGAGCAAAAACAGGATTCCGTCTCTAAACTCTGGAATTTGCTTGGGAGAGCTGGTTACGATATGGAATCAGGGACTTTGGGAAGGGGTTGCTTCAGATCCTGAGAACCTAACTCTTTACACACATCGGTCTATGGTTATCAGTCCCAGGGCCACTGTGAACTTTGTTCATTATGTTCTTGAGATACATGGTGTTCCTCTTGTGCTATATTGTCTGATTAACCTCCTCTTGAATTTGTACACTTTCTTTTTAAAATTGAACCTATTGGTTTATATTAACAAGAAACTTGCTGTTGTAATTGGCAGAAATCTGCATCCAATCTGGGATAGGTTTGTGCTTCGTTTAGAAGCCAGGGCTGGGAATCACTGTGCTGTGTCCCTTCAGTTCTCCTGGTCCCCAGGAGAAGCACTCCTGTCACTCAGGCCTCACTAGCCAATCAGGGCCTCTGACGGACCCGCCAGCAAGATGGGAGGGTTCTTCCGGGAAAACTGGCTCTTGGCTCAGCCCCTCTGAAGAGTAGGTCGGAAATTGTGCAGCCTGCTAAGGAAGGCGGAAGTTGTACTCAGTGCTACGCCTTTGGCTCCGCTGTAGGAAGCTGTGGGAAGAGCTCTGGGGAGTCCGGAAGCTGCACCATGGTGAGTGAGGGGTTGCTGTCTCCAGATGGGGAGGTGTGGCGGGCCATTGGTGAGCAAGGGGACGCTGTCCCCAGCATGGGAGGAGCGCTCGCTCGAGCCGAGGGAGCCGATGTGGTGGGTCCTTCCCGGGGCTGTGTGGGAGCCAGCGGGCAGATGCAGAGTTCAGCGTGTTCCTGACCGGTCAGTCCTGCGCGATCGGTCTTGCGTGGTCTTGCAACTCCCTGGGCCGGGTAGGCAGCCTCTGAATAACTTCACTACTCAGGCTGAGTTTGCGCAAAGCATTGGGAGCAGGACTGTGCTTAGAAATACCCTGGTTGTTGACGTCACTGTAAAGCTGGAGCCGGTAGTGCTCGTATTGTCTCTGTGGAAGACAGATCTGCCAAACTCTGAGAGCCCTGGTCTCTCTAGTATCTTCCAGAAGTTCTGCATTTTTAACGTTGAACATTTAGGTGTAGGATCCGTCTGGAGTTAATTTTTTGGAGCTTGTATACAGTATCTCCTGTGTAGAGTAGCACTCCACTGCCAAACTGTGATGTAGAAGAGTAGAATTGATGATAATAGAATTGATGGTATAAGGATTTACCAATGCTTAGGAGACATTAAGTCACACAAAGTAGAATTTAGCTAAGGGAGGACTGCCTCCCAAATTCCCCAAAGATAAGTAGTATGCAAATCATGCCTGTTAAGAGATCAGTATGATTAAAAATGTAAATGTTTGTTTGTTCACTAGGATTATCCAGTGCTTAAACTACAATTCCCACGACTTAGACAACCCTGATTTACAACCAGCCAAAAGGCCCATTCCCCCATTAAAGAACAGGCCTCTAACATACAGCTCAAGGGGCCATTACAGGATCACAACCAACATTAAGTCCTGGTGTGCCATGAAGGTGTATTAATTCTAGAACAGCTCTATCTTCAGCCTTTTTGAAAAGAGACTTTTAGTCAAGGCATCCTATGTTGATTGAGGTGGACTTGAACCATGCCTGTAGCCCCACAGGGCATTGCCCTTGCTGTCCTCCTGACTAACCACCCTGAATCCTTGGATTACAGGTCTGTAGCCCCACAGAGTTCTAAAATGACCACTTTGAGTCACATAGTGGACTGTCCATTGCAGTAACATGAAAAAGATTTGTTTGGGGCCTGGCTTCTCCCTTCAGACCAGAAGAGGAGAAACAGTGTACTGTGCACACAGCAAGGGGAAACAGACTAGACAATAGCTAGATCACAGACTGAAGTTTAAGGCAGTGAGCTGCGGGGGTCTCCATCATAAAGAATGACCTGCTGGGGCATGGTGAGTGACTTTTTGTACAATTTCTCTCAATGAATTAATTCTTACCATGTGAATGAACACAGAGAGCAATGGTGGGTGTACAATTTAGGGAGGGTAGCTACTGAGTATTCAGTTTCCAGTTAAGGAACTCTCTTATGTAGATATGTGCAGTCCTGATTGACACAGTTGAGTCAGCTCAGAGGTCTGAGACACAGGCTGTCAATCTTTGTCAGCTTACAGCACTCAGCAGCTAACATTTTATATGGGACAAAGTCATACAATGTCTTATTAATGGCATTCTCTCTACCAGGGAAGTGCCTACTCTGTTCCAAAGTCAGGATAGTCTAATGTTCTTCCAATTTTTATAATTTTAAAAAGTCAGGCTGGGCAGTGGTGGCACATGCCTTTAATCCCAGCACTCGGGAGGCACGTGGATCTCTGTGAGTTCAAGGCCAGCCTGGGCTACAGAGTGAGTTCCAGGAAAGGCGCAAAGCTACACAGAGAAACCCTGTCTCAAAAAAACAAAAACAAAAACAACAAAAAAGGGCAGGTATTGATATCATTTTATCAATTTAATTTTCTTTTTTGATTTTTTTGAGACAGGGTTTCTCTGTGTAACAATCCTAGCTGTCTTGGAACTTGCTTTGTAGACCAGGTTGGCCTCGAATTAACAGAGATCTGCCTGCTTCTGCCTCCCAAGTGCTGGGATTAAAGGTGTGGGCCACCACCGCCCAGCCAATTTCATTTTCTTTAAATGAATTACTGGTCTAATCTCTATTTGTTTCTATTTTTCTATGTTTCTCGATCATTATGAATTTCATTCTATTTTTCTAAAGTGCTCTTTATTCATTTATCAGTTTAGAGCAACGGTCCTCAACCTGTGGGGTCGAGGCTACCTTTGGGGGCGTCAAACACATCTTGGTTGCCCAAGACCACCAGAAAACACAGATATATTTATATTACAATTCATAACAGTAGCAAAATTATAGTTATGAAGTAGCAGTGAAAATAATCTTATAGTTAGGTCTTGATCACAACATGAAGAACTGTATTAAAGAGTCACAGCATTAGGAAGGTTGAGAACCACTGGTTTAAATCAATGTCTCCTGTAGCTCAGGCTTGTCTCACACTATGTAACTGAGAATTGCTTTGAACATTTAATCCTGCCTTTGCTGCCCAGGGCTGGGAAGACAGTCCTATAACTCCTTCCAAGCTGGGCTATGACTGGTCTGTGAGATGGAAAAAAATAGACCAGCTAATGAGTGTCCTCCAACCTTTCTGACTTTTATTGGAAACTTACAGTTGAAGTGGGACCTGTGTAAGAATTGCATTCACGAACCAACTGTAAAGCAGGTGTAGTCACAGCACAGAAAGGGATGGGCAAGAAGGGTGAAAGCTTTCCTCTTGTGATAGTAGTTGACATTAGCAGTGAGTAGTGAGGTAATCAATTTTAGATGATTGATAAATGTCCTGACTGGCCATTTCTCTCGTCCACAGACCAGTCAATCAAGAATCTGGATACAGAACTGAAGTTCTTGTGAAACAAAATTACAGTAGTTACTCTAGTTCAAGCAAAATAGAAGATCTGGGTAAAATGGTGTGGCCCTGCCTAACTTGACTGTATTTTCCAGTTTAAGATGTACAGTCCAAGAGAAATGGCATGAGTAATACTTTTTGTGCTTTTATATAAGTCCCTAGTCTCTGGAGCACATGGCCATAAAGCCTGTTTTTAACTTTTTATCATTTTTTTTTTGTGTGTGTGTAATTTCTTTTTTTTTTTCTCGAGACAGATTTTCTCTGTGTAGTTTTGGTGCCTGTCCTGGATCTTGCTCTGTAGACCAGGCTGGTCTCAAACTCACAGAGATCCGCCTGCCTTTGCCTCCTGAGTGCTGGGATTAAAGGCGTGCGCCACTACCACCAGGCTTCAACTTTTTATCATTTTTTTGGTATAATTATAATTACATCATTTCCACCATATCTTTTCTGCCTCCACGACCTCCCATAGACTATTGTTTTTCAGTCCATGGCCTCTTTTTGCTTTAACAACAGTTACTGTTTGAATGTGACCTATGTTTGATTGTAAGAATTCCCAGATATGAAGCAATGGGTTGACTACACTGGACATTGAGTGTGTAATGGAATGTGCACATAAAGGACCCTGTACATTGGAAAAAGAATAGAAAGTGTTCTGGGAGAATGGACAATTCTGCTAAACTACAAATTTCCCAGACTAGGGCCCTGTCTTCTGGGATGGAAGGGTAGAGCTGAGAGGGCCTGTGATGTCAGAGTCATTTGATTTCTGCTCACCCCGTGGGGGAGCTGCTACTGTCCCGAGGCCCAACTGGGTGGCCCTAGCTATTGAGGAACTCTGAGAAGGCTTAGCAATCAGGAGCTCTAGTGATAGGTAGCATGCAGATTCTTTCCACGATTCTCTCTGGTTCTGCTCTAGGGAAATGTGAGGGAGACCACAAACCATGCTATGGTGAGTGTGGGGGCCACTGACTCCACACCAGGAATAGCAAGCAGATTGACTGAACTATCCAAGTTCAAGCTTCTTGGAGTAGAATGAATTGTGAGCCACTCTGTGGTTCTGTTTGTCCATGTGGTAGCCTGGACAGTGGCCCTTAGCCTCTGAGCCTCCCTAAATGTGGATTCCCTTGGGGTGGGGGAGGCTCTACAGCCCTAGCCATGGGAACTGGTAATATTTGTATAGCACTGTCCAGTGTCCACACACAAGTATTACTGTTAATGTTCAGGGGAAGACAGATTGGAAAACTGAAGGTCTAGTTTCTAGGAGTTCTGAATATTGCGTTCCACATTCAGTTTTGTGTGAAAAATTTTATGAATAAATTGATAGAAGGCAGGTGGATAACATTTACTGATTTTCATATGTTGAACCATCTCTGCATTTTTGGGGTGAAGCCTACTTGATCACTGTGGATGATTTTTTTGATGTGTTCCTGTATTCTGTTTGCAAGTATTTTACTGAATATTTTTGCATCAATGTTTATGAGGGAAAATGGTATGTAATTCTCTTTGTTGAGTTTTTATTTGGTTTGGGTATCTGGGTAATTGTACCTTCATAAAATGAATTGGGTAATGTTCCTTCTGTTTCTTGTTTGTGGAATAATATGGGGATTACTGGCATGTATGATTTAATTGAGAAAAGAGTGAAAATAAGCCGGGCGGTGGTGGCGCACGCCTTTAATCCCAGCACTGGGAGGCAGAGGCAGGCGGATCTTTGTGAGTTCGAGGCCAGCCTGGTCTACAGAGCAAGATCCAGGACAGGCACCAAAACTACACAGAGAAAACCTGTCTCGAAAAAACAAAAAACAAAACAAAAATAAAACAAAACAAAAAGAGTGAAAATAAACTTTTATTTTCATTAACTCTTCTTTGAAAGTCTAGTAGAATTCTGTGCTAAAACCTTCTGGTCCTCAACTTTTATGGTTGGGAGACATGTGACTTCTATTCCATTAGGGGTTATAGGTCAGTTTAAATTGTTTATCTGATCTTGATTGAACTTTAGTTAATGGTACCTATCACAAAATTATTCATTTCTTTTATATTTTCCAATTTGGTAGACTACAGGTTTTTAAGTATGCCCTTATGATTCTTTGGATTTCCTTGGTGCCTCTTGTTGTATCCATTGTTCATTTCTAATCTTATTAATTTGGATATTTTCTCTCTGTCTCTTAGTTTAGATAAGGGTTTGTCTATCTTGTTGATTTTTCTCAAAGAACCAACTCTGAGTTACACTGATTCTTTGCAGTGTTCTCTTTGTTTCTATTTTGTTGACTTTAACCCTCAATTGGATAGTTTTTTGCTGTCTACTCCTTTCTGTTAAGCTTACTTTGTAGTGCGAAATTTAGTAGAGCCATTGTTTGTACCTGGTGGAAACTCTAGAGTGATGGCTCTGCAGTAATGTTTTGTAAATAATCAGTGATTGTTATCTGAGATTTATTGAGTTGTTTTTCCAGTAGGAGCTTTAAAGCCTTTGCATGACTTCATTCACAAGACATTTCTGGCAAACCAAGAAGTCTTATAATGGCAGAGAATTGCTTGGGTAATGTATTCAGACAACTCTTAGATTAGATCAAAGGTTCTGATTTGTGAAGACTGACTTGCTAAAAAATACCCTTTGTATCAATAAAAATCAATAAAAATGCTTCTGCAAGGCTGCTTTGGGTTCAGTCCACTGAGTCTGACCTCCCTGTTCCTTTAAGGCTTCATTACATCCTCAGGTGTCTCTCTTTCTTCAGTTGTCCTGTATGAAATGTATGAAATATTTATCAATATTACTTCTTTTTGTTGCAGAGCTTTCAGGTGTGCTGTTAAGTTGCTAGTATGAGATTTCTACCATTTTCTTTAATGTAGGCAATTAATGATATGAACTTTCCTCTTCACACCATTTTCATTGTGTCCCCAAAATTTGGGTATGTTGTGTATTCATTATCATTGAATTCTAGAAAGACTTTAATTTCTTTATTACTGTTGACCCTGTAGTCATTCAGTAGAGAGTTGTTTAGTTTCCAAGAGTTTGTAAGCTTTCTGTTGTTTCTGCTGTTGTTTATGTCTAGTTTTAATCCATGGTGTTCTGATAGGAATGCAATTGATTATTTCAGTTTTTTTCTTATCTGTTGAGACTTGCATTGTGTGTGTTTGTCATCAATTTTGGGGAAAGTTTTCTGAGGTGCTAAGAAGAATATACATTTTTTTTTATATTTGAGTGGAATGTTCTCTAAATATCATTTAGTTTTCATTTGGTTTCTAATGTCAGTTAGCTCCAACATTTCTCTGTTTTTTGTCTGAAGGACCTGTTCATTGTTGAGAGTGGGTATTGAAGTCTCTCACTATTAGTGTGTGAGGGTCAATGTGTGATTTAAGCTGCAGAAGTGTTTCTTTTACAAAGGTGGTGGGTGACCTTGTGTTTGTGGCATAGATGTTAAGATTTGAAATGTCATCTTGGTTGATTTTCCCATTAATGAACATGTAGTGTCCTTTCCCATCTCTTTTGATTAATTTTTGTTTGAATTCTATTTTGTTAGATATTAAAATGACTGTACCTGCATGCTTCTCGGGTCCTTTTGCTTGGAATATCTTTTTCTAGCCCTTATCTTATGGTAATGTCTATCCTTGATGTTGAAGTGTGTTTCTTATATGCAGTAGAAAGATGGACCCTGTTTTTGCATTCATTCTGATAATCTGCATCTTTTATTTGGGAACTGAGGCCATTGCTATTGAAAGATATCAATCAACAATGATTGTTAATTCCTGTGTTGTTGTTGTTAGTGTGTATGTATGTGAGTGTTTGTTTGTGTTTGTGTGTGCTACCCTTTTCATTTTGGTGATATGAGATTATTTCCTGTGTTTTCATGTGTGTGGTTAACCTCCTTGGGTTGGATTTTTCCTTCTAGCACCTTCAGTAGGGCTGCATTATAGACAGATATTGTTTAAATTTGACTTTATCATGGAATATCTTATTTTTTTCATTAATGGTGAATGAAATTTTTCTGGATATGGTAATCTGGACTAGGATCTGTGATTTCTTAGAGTCTCCAAGACTTGTATCCTACACCCTTCTGGCTTTTAGAGTCTCCATTGAGAAGTCAGGTGTAATTCTCATAGGTCTGCCTTTGTATGTTACTTGATCTTTTTCCTTTGTAGCTTTAATCTTTCTTTGTTCTCTGTGTTAAGTATTTTGGTTATTATATGGCAAGAAGACTTTCTTTTCTGGTCCAATCTATTTGGTGTTTTATATGCTTCTCGTACCTTGATAGGTACCTCCTTTAGGTTAGGAAAATTTTCTTCTATGATTTTGTTGAAAATATTTTCTGGACCTTTGAGTTTGTATTCTTCCCCTGGTAGTCTTTTCATAGTTTGCCATATTTCTTGGATATTTTGTGTATGATAATTTTAGATTTAATGTTTTCTTTGACTGACGTATCAATTTCTTCTCTTGTATCTTCAATGCTTGAGATTCTCTCTTCCATCTCTGTGTTCTGTTGGTGATGCTCGCCTCTGCAATTCCTCTTTGCAGTCCTAAATTTTTTATTTCCAAGACTCTTTCAGTTTGTGTTTTCTTTATTGCTTCTATTTCCATTTTCAGGTCTTTTACACTTTTGTTTCTTTCACTTGTGTGTTTTCTTGGCTTTATTTAAGGTATTTATTGGTTTCCTCCAGTTGGTTGTGTTTTCTTGGCTTTCTTTGAGGGATTTGTTGATTTCCTCTAATTGCTTGTGTTTTCCTTAAGGCATTTATTTCCACTTCAATCACCATATAGTTGGTTTTAAGGTCTTTTTTTTTTTTTAATTTATTTACCGAACCCAGGGCCTTGCACTTGCTAGGCAGTCGTTCTACCACTGAGCTAAATCCCCAACCCTAAGGTCTTTTTCTTGTGCCTCAGCTATGTTGTAATATTCAAGACCTGCTGTGGTAGGATAGTAGGGCTCATTGGTGACATAATGCCCTGACTGTTATTGATTATGTTCATAAGCTGACATCTAGGCATCTAGGTTTGGGTTGATTATAAGTCTAGATGCTGAATTCTGGGTTTGTCTTGGTTGGGTTGGAGTTTTGTTCCTAGATTTTTGCTTTCTCTCTGGATTTTCAGAGTATTTGTGCTGAGTGTTGTCTTTTTTACTGGCCTGCTTGGCTGGTGTGTTCATGGGGAAATGCTTGCTGCTGTTGGAGGCTGGGGGAAGAGCATCTTAGGGATCCACAGGAGGTATGGAGGGGGGAAGGGGAAGCTGCCTTTAATGTTCTATTACTGTGCTAGGGGCAGCTGTGAAAACTGTGTCTGGGGTAACAGTGTGGTAGATCTTCAGACAACCTACTTGGTCTTCTGGCAGGCATGGCATATTGCTGATCAGGGGGTGGTTGCCTGAGTTGGATACTGGGACACAGAGATGAGGCAAATGAGGATGGTCTGAGGGATCCACAGGTGGTGTGGACAGAGTGAGAGGAAGGTACCCCTGGTATTCTGTTCCAGTGCTGAGGGCAACTGTGAGAATTGGGTCTATGGTAACAAACAGTGGGGTAGATCTTTAGACAGCCTACCTAGTCTTCTGGCAGGCATGGCCTGTGGTTGAGCAAAGGGTGTCTGCCCAAGCTGGGAGCTGGAACACAGAGATGGGGCAGAAAGGGAAGGGCAGGTAGGGATGGTCTATGGGATCTATAGATGCATGGACAGGGGATAGGGGTAGCCTCAGCTGGTGTTGTGTTGCAATGCTAGTGGCAACCCTGAATATTGGGTCTCTGGTAATGGAGAGTGGTGAATGCCCATGGACTGCCTACTTGGTCCCATACCCAACATCTTAATACTGAGGCATCAGATTCATAGGGCTTGTTTACATACTTCTTTATTTGGGTTTTTGTTTTTGTTAAAACCGTGAAAGACTTTGTTTATTGGATAAAAAGTACTATGTGGGCTGGGCAGGTTACTTAGCAAGTATTATTCTTGGGGTTGACCTGAGTTGATATCAGTTCAGATACCAATACCCAAGTTGGGAGGCTCATAACCACTTGTTACTCCAGATCCAGGGTATCTTACACCCTCTTCTGATGTGGCACCTGTACACACATGGAAGACATTCTTTTTTGCACATTCAAACATACACATAAAGATGATGATAGACTTGTTTTCAAAAGTGCTTATGACAATTGCTTTAGGTGTATAATACAAATCATACATTGTTTCTTTAAAAATCTGTTGTCTTGCATTTGGTTTTTAAAAGTTTACATTTCCTCATTCTGGTGCAGCCTTACATTCAGTCTTCAAAGATAGGAAACAAAATAGTTCCCAAATGATGTAACAGACACCCAGGTTTTATCATAAGGGAATGAGATACTTTTAGTAGTCAAAACTATTTTCTCCAATGTTGAAACACCAGAAGGCTTCATGTGAATCTCTCCAGTTTTGGTGGGACAGCCCTCCTGATTGCACAGGGTGGATGCTGGCCAGTGATTTTTTGACTTTGATTTTTGTTAGAATCTTGTATTTCTTGTTTAAGAGACCATGTTAAACTTGTAGGTCTGTCTTTGTTTTTCCTTTTATCATTGGTGACATCTATATGTGTGAGTTTATTAATTATAGTCTAATTATATTGAATTTTTCTGGAAAATATTTGATGGACCCTCACCAATTTTTGTATTCAGAAAATTAATTATATTACGTTATGAGTTCCTTGAGTTTTTGTTGGTTTGGGGACTTTCTATGGAGAAACAGTTTTAGTTTTTTCTTCTTGATGCTGAAGGCTCTTCTCTCCTCATTTCTTGGCACATCTATTTTTCTAGGTGTTGGAATCATCAAAGTTTGGGTTTTTGCTACTTTAATGATATGGTCAACATATTGGTTTTGAGTTTTTAAAACTGTCTCATATATTATTGTTATGTGTCCTAATTAGGTTCAGTTGTCAACATTTCAGGTTCTGTAGTGATCTGAGTGAGCCTCACTTGAGGGTGTGCCCCCATCAAAATGATTGGTTACTATGTCTGTGAGAGATTGTGTTGATTGATGGATGTGGGGGGAGGCTCTTCCACTGAGGGTAGCAATATCACTAAGCAAGTGGGCCTGTGCTGGATAAGAGAGCTAGCTGAGGATGGGACACTGACCAAGGCAGAGAGGAAACAATGTTTGCCAGTGGTTTCCCCCTTCATCATCTAGCTTGATTTTCTATTCTAATCTTCCACAATGGCATATGATCTGGCAGAATCAGCCAAATAAACCCATTCATTACCAGAGATGCTTTTGGTTAGAGGATTTAAATCACAGAAGCAGAGAAGCAAGTTAGAATAAAAGATGGCACAACAAAAATGGTTATGTTGCTGGGCAGAACCTGGAATGTTGTCTTTTGGAGGAATGTGGAGATACCAGGACTTTAGATGGCAAAAGGCATAGAAAGTTGTGCATAGAGTTTAACTGACTGTTCTTGTAGGACCAGGGAGATGGGAATGTTGAGAGTAATGCACACGGAGGGGCTCAAGGTCATACAGTTTTAGTGGGAAATAGAGTCCATAAAAAATTAAACTAGGGGGGCTGGAGAGATGGCTCAGAGGTTAAGAGCATTGGCTGCTCTTCCAGAGGTCCTGAGTTCAATTCCCAGCCACCACATGGTGCCTCACAGCCATCTGTAATGAGATCTGGTGCCCTCTTCTGGTATACAGACAGACTGTATGTGTAATAAATAAATTAAAAAAAAAATTAAACTAGGGATCATTCTGTAATAATTTGGCTTCAAATCTTTCTTACTCTGTTCATGTCATGTGAAATTGAGTAAGGCAGAATTAAAAAATAATAATGGGCTGATTTCTTAGATGGAATATTGAGTCTGTTGGATGGTTATTAATGGTGACTCATTCATGACTACAGTGCAAAAAAGGAGCAAGTGGGGCAGAAATAAATGAATAATCTGTGGATTGTAGAGAAAAGTAGCTCTAGGTAGTTTCAGATGGCAGTCACAGGCTGAAACAGAGGCAGGAAGCCCCTTGCTCTACAGTGGAAGCCTAGCAAGGTATCCTAAAGGTAACAATCCATCCTGCTAAGCCTTTAATTAATGGATGGAGTAGGCAAAGTGATTCCTAGTCCCAGGAAGCAACTTCATACAGAACCTGTTGCAACTGTGGTCTAAGTATAGTAGGGTCCATCCTAATTTAGAAGCCAAACTTGGCAGGATCTCCCATGTTGTGCTTGTTGTAGAAGCAAGAAAGACGAAAAAGTTAAGGTCATCGATTCTTATTCAGTAGTTTCAGTTCAGCACTGTTGCAGGCATGTGTTTGGCAAAGACAGAGTCCCAATGAATAGACTGTTAGAGTTCATTGTATGAAGATAGGAGGATGAAGACCACAAGATGTTGAGATTCCTAAGCTATGAGACATCTGCCACAGAGAGCTGCATATAGGGAGTAGAAGTAACCAAAGAGAGAAATGTATGAAAGATTGCAGAGATAGGGCCAACTGAGCCCTTTGTTACTGAAGCCCCCTGTTTCTCACACAAAGGTACAGGATTTGGTATTTGCCCTGATGGGTTTCAGTCTTTCCTTGGCCCAATCTTCCCTCACTATGTCCCCATTCCTATATTTTGGAATGGGAATGGGTATTCTATATATTGGAAAGGTGTAACTTGTTTTCTGATTTTACAAGATGTCAAAGTCAAGAGATTGCATTGAGTATCAGAAGAGACTTTGGGCATTGGAATAGTATAGGGACTGTTGCAGACTATGAGAATCATTGAAGTTAGACTAAATGCATTTTCATCATGGGATGACCACAAGTCTGGTCAGAATGATGACCATAAGCTTGGGGAGATGACCATAAGTCTGACCTGGGTCAGAATGTAGTTGATTGACTGAAAAACCTCCGAGTAGGGATGATGTATTTGAACACTTGTCTCCTCTTGGTGACTTTCTTTGGGATTACTTATGGAAACCTTTGTAGGAGGAGACTTTCTGGATGAAATTCCTCATTTGGGATGGGATTTGAATGTCTATAGCTTCAACCCATTTCCTGTTCTTTGTGTCTCCTATGTTGTGGTTGAAACTGATCAGCCAACTTCCTTCTTATTTTGTCATGTCTTTACCACCATTTTATTTATTTATTTTTATTTTTTATTTTTTTAAGAAATAATTTTTTTGTATTTTGTCAGATCATAGTACAATAAAACTAGAAGTCACTGGAAGAAGATCTACAAAAACCATACAAACATAAAGACTGAACAAATTTATGCTTGGATGACCAGTAAGGTCACTAAGGAAATCTGGGAGGAAATTAAAAAGGTCCTTGAGTCAAATGAAAATGAAAGCAAAACCTACTACAAATTTTAAGATACAGCTAAAGCAGTTCTTTTTTTTTTTATTTTTATTTATTTTTCTATTATCAGCTTGATACAGTGCAAATTCTTTTTCTTTTTTTTTCCCAAGACAGGTTTCTCTGTGTAGCTTTGCGCCTTTCCTGGATCTTGCTCTGTAGACCAGGCTGGCCTTGAACTCACAGAGATCTGCCTGGCTCTGCATCCCCAGTGCTGGGATTAAAGGTGTGTGCCACCGCCCCCCAGTCAAATTCTTTTCCTAATAGTGAAATGTTTCACTGAGGCTTGCCCAGTGATTGAGTAAAATCAACTTATTATAAGCCACAGTCATCCTAGGGTCCCCCCTGCTCTGTAGCCTCCCTGGTTCTGTGGGTTGCAGTCTGATTGTTCTTTGCTTTATATCTAGTATCCACTTATGAGTGAGTACATACCATGTTTGTCCTTCTGGGTTTGGGTTACCTCACTCAGGATGGTATTTTCTAGCTCTATCCATTTGCCTGCAAATTTCATGCTGTCATTGTTTTTCTCTGCTGAGTAGTACTCCATTGTGTATATGTACCACATTTTCTTAATCCATTCTTCAGTTGACGGGCATCTAGGTTGTTTCCAGGTTCTGGCTATTATGAATAGTGCTGTTATGAACATAATTGAGCATGTATCTTTGTAGTATGATTGAGCATTCCTTGGATATATGCCCAAGAGTGGTATGGCTGGGTCTTGATTACCACCATTTTAGACTCTATCCCTAAATCACAAAGGATACATTAGAAGCCATTGCTATTCAGTGCTAAACCATTTTGCTGCCCTGATGTTTTTATATGTTTGTTTGTTTGTGAAGACAAGGTTTCTTTTTTTTTTTTATTTTTTGGTTTTTTGTTGTTGTTGTTGTTTTCAAGGCAGAATTTCTCTGTGTAACTTTGGAGCCTGTCCTGGAACTCCCTCTGTAGACCAGGCTGACCTCGAGCTCACAGAAATCCTCCTGCCTCTGCCTCCTAAGTCCTGGGATTAAAGGCATGTGCCACCACTGCCCAGCTGAAGACAAGGTTTCTCAGTGTAGCCCTGGTTGTCCTGAGTGTAGGTCATACTTGCCTCCAACTTGGGGAACCACCTTACTCTGGCTTCCAAGTGCTGGGATCAAAAGTGGGCTAACACTCCTGGCTCTTTTTTGTTTTCAGATTATTTGCTGATGGGCCTGAAATGATAGTTTTTATACATGTCAAGCATATTCTGCTGTGGTGATCTTTATCCACATCTTGAATTTTGAAATTTGGCAGAGGGCATCATTCTGTTTCCCAAGATAGCATGTATTCATGACATCAATACTGCCTGAGTCTTTTGAGTTATTGGATTGCAAACTCAGCCATTTGAATTTCTTTATGAAGTGCCAGTCCTGCTGTTGTAGCAGTAACAGCCAATGCAACAATTCCCATAAGTATAGCAATGACCAGTCTGATCATTCGACGAGTTCTTCTTAATATTCTTTCAGCAAGCTTCTGCACTAGGATCATCACAGGTGAGCCTTGCCATGGCCTTGACAACTTCACTGGTGTTCAGGCTGCTGGCCTTGCTCTAAGACTGTATAAACTTCAGAGGTTACATTTAAAGACATACTAGAATTAACACAAGTATGGATAGTATAGCATTCACAAGTGATGCTATAATTATTAGGGTGCCATTGTATGGGCCCCTTCAGTGGTAAATAAGGTAGTGGTACACATGCTATAAAGAGCTGACTTTGAGAGAGACACCAGGGGGCCATCCAAGGAGCAACATGTAATGGGATACAGAGCCAGCCATGCTGGAGGCCTCACAGCTTCCTGACAGGACCTAAGGTTGAGGACCAAGCCTTCAACACAAAGGCATCTGAGGAGCTTAGAAGCTATGGCAGAACCCCTGGCTGCTGGAAACTCCAGGCAAATATAGGCTGGCACCTGAATGCAAGAACATCTGAGGGCATTGTGTTTCCCCAAAGTGCTTTCCCTTTTGGGGAGACTACATCAGTCAGAGGGCAGGGGACTATCCTGCCTACTGGTAATTCTAGCACCAAGCAAAGGGTCTGGGATATATTCAGGGGTCACTGTATGATCATGGCATGAATAAATAATAAACTGAGCTGGGCGGTGGTGGTGCACACCTTTAATCCCAGCACTCGGGAGGCAGAGGCAGGTGGATCTCTGTGAGTTGGAGACCAGCCTGGGCTACAGAGTGAATTCCAGGACAGGCTCCAAAGCTACACAGAGGAACCCTGTCTCGAAAAACCAAAAAAAAAAAAAAAGAGCTGACTTTGATTTAATCCAAAAGACAAAGTACACTTATCTTCCTTATTGTTTTAACTCTTCTTTCCATGCTTTAATAGGGTGGAAGGAACTTGCTAATTTCCATAAGTTAATCTGAACTGAGTTGTCAAATTGCAGAGAGAACTTGACATTCCAACTCCATGCTATTGGAGAGGTTCATTAACAATAGAAAGAATTTCTACAGTTCCATTTGAGCTATAACTGTGTTATCTTAATTCTGAGTGAGAATATTTTCCTTGAGGGAAGCCATAAGGGCTCCAATCTATAATGTCTCCTTGGGAGATATTACTTAGCCCTTGAGGGTTCTCACTCTTACATTAGTTTCCTTCTAAAGTGACTTGGTGATTACAGTCAAAATTCTGTGTTAGGGAATGAATAAGTATGGGAAGCACCCGAATTACATGAATATATTGTCAAACAAGTATGCATTTACAATGCTGTTCGTATCATGCTTTCTGTTATACACATGTATGGGATATTTTAGAATGCAGTGACCTATGATGATGTACATGTCGACTTCACTCAAGAAGAGTGGGCTTTGCTGGATCTCTCCCAAAAGAATCTCTACAAAGATGTGATGCTAGAGACCTACAGGAACCTCACTACTATAGGTAAGACTGAATTTTACTTCACTTTTTAAAATAAGGGGGCAACTGCTTCTTTGTTATTAATGCTCTTTTGTAATTTTGATTGAGAAAGAGGAAGAATGAGGTAAATAAATCAGGCAGAGTTCTAAGGTTCACTGAAGATAATAACTTAAATTATACATAATTTCTAATAATATATCATACATTTTCTGGTCCTATATTTTAGGCTACAGTTGGGAAGACAATAATAATGAAGAACATTGTCAAAGTTCTAGAAGACATGGAAGGTAATTTTGATGTGCAATTGGATACAAATTGTGGCTCTTAAGAAATTTTAATGGGAACTGGAAGTTTTAAGGCAAAGTAATAGTGGAAATAAGCACAACCTTAAAGTGTAGTGGTGATTATTAAATTCTCACAAAACTATGTACCTCAATGTTAGGGAGCTGATTTGTGTTTGCAAGGCATTCTTATATGAAAGAAGACAAGAAAACAAATGCCTCAACAGATATCGCCTTTTGAATCATAGCCCCATGACAGCTGTGCTGTAAAGTGCCAATCTATGTAATTTCATACCACTCAGATATTCCAAAAGTTACACATGGTGAACAGGTGATAAGTATATGTCCAAACTCTTCTACTAAGCAAACAGTCCATGGTAAAGCTGGTGTTACTCAAATACTTGTTGGGAACCTTACTAAGTTTAATGAGAGGGGCAGTTTATGAGAATCAAGAAGATTGTTGGGGAGAAACCTCAACCTCTATACCACAGGTCTCTGAGGAACCAAAAGACAAATGGTATGAATGCACTGTGGAAACCTTTTATTAGTTATTCTTCCTTTATTAGGTGTTTCATATTTTTCTCTGAATACAAGCCATGTGAATATGGAAAGAAGCAATATACCTTTCTCTCTGCCCCAGAATAGTATGTTGTAGTCCCCCTTTAAGTAGACTTGTTGAATGTGATACAAGTTTGCAATTCATTGATTTTTCCAACTTCATTGGGAATACATTAACAAACTTAACACTGTAGAAAAGCCCTATAAGTAGTAGAAATGTAGAAATTCTTCCATTTGTTCTGATTCACTATGCAAATATGAATTATTGGAAAATGTATGAATGCAATCAGTGTGATAGAGTTCTGAGTTTTTCCAGTTCCCTTCAACTATGTGAAAAACTATGTGAAAAAACTCACATAAATTATGCTATAAATGTGAGACATGTGAGAAAGGCTCTTTGCCATCACAAGTATCTTCAAAGACACAAAACAACCCTTAATGAAGGAGAATACTGTGAGTGTAAACAAAGTGATAAAACTTTAAGATCTGATTCATCTTTACAATTAGACCAAATTGTAAAATTAATTCATTCAGGTAAAAATGAATATAATGTATTTGGTAAAGTTTTTACATGTGTCAATTATCTTTGCAGGCATGAAAGAAATCATACCGGAGTGAAATCCTGTGGATATACTCAAAGTGGTAAAGCCTTTGCATATGACAGTCATCTTCAAAGTCATGAAATAATTCCTGCTGGAGAGAAACGCAATCAATGTAGTCAGTGTGGTAAAGCTTTTGCACATCATAGTTATCTCCGAATACATAAAAGAACACATACTGGAGAGAAGCCCTGTGAATGTAAGCAGTGTGGTAAAACCTTTGCACATCTTAGTAGCCTCCGAAGGCATAAAATAACACATACTGGAGAGAAACCCTACAGATGTAATCAATGTGATAAAGCCTTTTCACAACCCACTAGTCTCCAAATACATATAAGAACACATACTGGAGAGAAACCCTATGTATGTTATCAATGTGGTAAAGCCTTTTCACAACACAATAGTCTCCGAGTACATAAAAGAACACATACAGGAGAGAAACCCTACAAATGTAATGAATGTGGTGAAGCCTTTGCACGTCATAGTCATCTTCAAAGGCATGAAAGAATTCATACTGGAGAAAAACCCTATGAATGTCTTCAATATGATGAAGCCTGTGCACATTTCTATAGTCTTCAGCATCAAGAAAGAATTCATCCTGGAGAGAAACCCTATGAATGCACTCAATGTGGTAAAACCTTTGCCCATAACAGGCATCTACGGATGCATAAAAGAACACATTCTGCAGAGAAAACCTGCAAATGCAATCAATGTGGTAAAGCCTTTGCACATAACAGTTATCTCCGAATGCATAAAAGAACACATTCTGGAGAGAAACCTTATGAATGCACTGAATGTGGTAAAACCTTTGCATATCATAGTTATCTCCAAATACATAGAAGAACACATACTGGAGAGAAACCCTATGAATGTACTGAATGTGGTAAAGCCTTTGCACGTCACACTAGTCTCCAAATACATAAAAAAACACACACTGGAGAGAAACCATATACATGTAATCAATGTGATAAAGCCTTTGCACATCACAATTATCTCCGAATACATGAAAGAACACATACTGGAGAGAAACCCTATGAATGTACTCAATGTAGTAAAGCCTTTGCACATCACAGTAGCCTTCAAATACATAAAAGAACACATACTGGAGGAAATCCTATGAAATCAAGCAATGTGGTTAAGCCTTTGCATGTAACAGTAGTCTTCGAAGTCATGAGAAAAAATCATACTGGAGAAAATCCCTAAACATGTAGTCAGTGTGGTAAAGTCTTGGCACTTCATGGTAGTCTTCTTACAAGAGGAAAACCTTTAATGTATAATCAATCTGTTAAAGTCTTTGCATATCATACTAGTCTTTCAGAACCTGAAAGAACTCATACCAAAGCAGATCTGACTATAAAGGATTTGGTAAGATCTTTAGCCAACATACTTATGTTCAGTTACACAAGATTATTTATTCTGGAGAAAAAAAATCTGACAAGTGTCAACAGTCTGTTCAAGCATTATGATGTCCCTCTTTATTTTGTTTGCACCTGTAAGCTCTGGACAGAAGCCCTATGAATTTAAACAATAAGGTAACCCTTTTAGATTTTACACTTCGCTTCAATAACAAGAAATACCTCATGTAGGTGTAAAACTTCATGGGTATGGTTGGTCTGTGCCCTCCAAGTCTTCCACTCTTTCCTTTTTTTTTTTTTTGGCAACTACATGTAGCTGTCAGTGACAGCACCTTGCAGACTCCCACTTGATGAAAGGTCTTCACATGGACCTTAAAGCTCTTCAGTCCTCACCCTGTCATTCTGGGAACTTGCCTACCTGATGGGAATAAGGATATTCTAAAGAGACATTTACATCTTTACCATTGGCTAACAACTAGTGTAACAGTGGACCCCATGAAATTCTAATTTCCCCAGGAATCTCATTCTGGGAAAAGACTGAGTCCTCCAGAAGAAAACTTTCCTGTTGAAGAAACATTTAGTCCTTATCTGAATACCTTGCAGTAGAGAAAGCTGAGAATTGGGGATGGATTTAGGGATGGGAAAAATTTATTATATGGCTTGGTTAGATTACTTAGTTGTGCATATCTCTTGCCTTCTACTGATGGATTGATTACCTTAAATCTTCATAATTGTTCTAAATTGTGCATACTGAATAAATATCATGTTTTAATTTTTATTAGTAGTTTTCTTTTTTCTTTTTCATTTTAACAAGTGCCTCACTTGATTCTCTGTCTGACGTAGAACTGACTGTATAGACTAGGCTGTCCTAGGACATCAAGGAGATCTGCCCACATTGCCTCCAGAGTATCTGCATTATAGGTGGGCATATCACCATTTGTTAAGTTGGTTCTTTTAATTGGCTTAATAAGGATGAGTAGCTGAGCCTGGCTGGTTAGGGTAGCCAGGACACAGGCTCTGGTCCTAATTCCAGTAACAGAAGAAGGCTCTCGTTAAATACAGTGTTCTTACCTTAAAGTCCACTGTCTTCCAATTGTGATGAGTATTGTTTTTCTTTATCATTGAGTCTGTTATAACTCATCAAGGAACTGGGGCAGAGTACTGTCCTTATTCTACAGATGGTGAAACCCAGGCTCATGAAGATCATTGGTTTTGAATGTACTTAAGTGTAACTGCTCCTCTTACTCATCCCATCATTCTAATGACTCACTAAATGAAGTTGAAGCCACCTAAGCGGGCATGGTGTCACAGACTTGTAATCATGGTACTTAGGAAGCAGTGGCAGGAATTTCATGATTTCAAAATCATCTAAGGTTAAAATGGTCAATGGAGTATGGTGGGAGTCCAAAAGAACTAAGGGAGACTATGATTGGTTCTGGCCAGTGTCCTATGATTGGTTCTGGCCAGTGTCCATAGCTTTCCCTGTAGCTCCAGAACTTCAGTGCATGGCACCAACAAGTGTTAGCTGAGGTATTTACACCCCAGGTTTTCTATTAATAATGTTTCTTGTCCAAGGCAGCCTAGGTCACTTCAGAGTCTGACTCCTGTTGTTCATTAAACAGTGGCATTTTCCTCCAAGTGGGAGAATTAGCCTTAGGCAGGGATGAGCTCCCTAATTGCATATCCAATGCAGTGTGTTCAGCCCTGAAATCATATACACAACCAACAGAAAAGGACTCAGCAGATTTTATTCATGTATTTGTGCAAGCTTAATCACACATGCTTAACAAGAATGAAATTGGAAGGGAAGAATTTGTGAAGGGATGGAGAGAGGACAGGAAGGGGAAAATGATGTAATATATTTTATTTAAAGTATATAAAAATGAATTTTTAATAAAGAGTTGACTAGAGAGACAGCTTAGCAGTTAAGAGCCCTGGGTGTTGTTATGGAGGACACAGGCTCCATTCCCAGAAACCACATGGTAGCTAACCATCTCCTGTAACTGCAATCCCAAGGGATCTGATTTCCTCTTCTGGCCTCTGCAGGTACTGTGCACAAACACTTGCAGGCAAACACTCATACAAAACACAGAAATAGAGCTTAAAAATGGAATTCTCTACAGTGATGTCACAGCCCTGAGACAGCAGGCAGAGCTAGTTAAAGTGAAGCAGCTGTGACCTTCCTCTGAGCCAGCCTGCTTTGAAGCAAATCAGCCTTATCCTGAGGATAGAGTTGCTCAGCAAGACTATTCATCTAAGAACAGCATCCACAGTGCTGATAGGTGACTATCCCTTGATATTTTCTGTATTTGTGTTCTCTGCCCTTTGTATGTGTAAGAATTGTGGCAATTCTTTTAAATCCATTGATAACATCTTTTAAATGTACATCGTATGATCTAAAAGATAGATTTCCTCTGTAAATCTCCATCTGCCCAAGTGGTAGACTTGCAGTCTCCTGTCCTTTAAATTGTTCAATGTAGCCGGGCGGTGGTGGCGCACGCCTTTAATCCCAGCACTCGGGAGGCAGAGCCAGGCGGATCTCTGTGAGTTCGAGGCCAGCCTGGGCTACCAAGTGAGTCCCAGGAAAGGCGCAAAGCTACACAGAGAAACCCTGTTTCGAAAAACCAAAAAAATAAATAAATAAATAAATAAATAAATAAATAAATAAATAAATAAATAAATAAATAAATTGTTCAATGTACAACCTGGAACCTGAACCTAAAAGAGACTTGAGGATGACAGCATATGAGGAATGTAAAGTCTATTCTAGGCTGGCTCCTCTTTTAGTGTTAGCCAGATGCACACTTTTGTTAAAGAGATTATTGTTTATAACTTTAAGCGTATGGAGTGATTTCTCCCATGGAAGGTATATTAATTCTAGAAGAGCTGTACCTCCAGTGTTGTAGAAAACTGTTTCTGAGACAAGCTCTCTTATGTTGACTTAGGTGGCCTTGATCCCCTTCCGTTACTCTCCAGGGCCATGACCTTGCTGTTCTCTTGATTAAACCAACTAAATTATTAAAATAAAGGGCTGTACCACCACTGAGTTTTAAAATTACTCATTTGAGTCATGTAGTAAACTATCCATTGCAGTCACTGGAAAAGGATTTGCATGAGGATCATAGTTTCTGCCTTCACACCAGAATAGGAAGAACAGTTTATTGTGTACACCACAGTGGAAACAGGGTAGGCAATCAGCTGATGGAGTCCCCATTATGAAAAAGGACCTGATTGTGGCAGGGGGAGCGATTTTGTAATTTACCAGCATATATTTATTTATCTCATGTTAATGAAGCCAGGCCAGATTGGTGGCTGTACAATTTGGGGAGGTGAGCTTGAGCCCATAAATATTGAAATTCCAACTAGGGTGCTCTGCTTTGCAGATATATGCAGTCTTAGTTGGCACAGTTAAGTCAGCTCAGCAGGTTGAGTAAAAGGCCATTGGCTGGAACTGTGTATGTCAGGTTACAGATCTCAGCAGCTAACATTGCACATAGGGGCAAGGTCAAACAGTATCTTATTAATGCCATTCTTTCAACCAGAGACAACCAGAGAAAGGCCTGCTCTTTTTTTTTTTTAGAGCCAGTAGAGCCAGCTTTTTAAAAAGTCAGTTATTGTTTTCAATTTTAAAGTTTGATTTTCTTTATATGCATCACTGCTCTAATCTTCATGTCTTTATTTTCAAATATTTCCTAGTCATTAATAATTTCTTTCCATTTTTCTCAGGTGCTATTGATTATATCTGTTCAGAGCAGTTTTTCCCATAGCTCAGGCTTGTCTCACACTGTAATTGAGAATTGCTTTGAATATTTAATCCTGCCTCTGCTGCCCAGGGATGGGAAGACAGTCCTGCCACTCCTAGTCTGGATCTTAACTGGTCTGTGAGAAGGAAAAATAGACCAATGAACAAGAGTCCTCTAACCTCTTTGGCTTTTATTGGGAACTTACAAATGCAGAGGGACCTATGTAAGAACTGAGTTCACTGACCAACTTTAAAGCAGGTGTCATCACAGCGCAGAAAGCTATGGGCAAGAAGGAGGGTAAAGGTTTTCCTGCTGTGACAGTAGTTGACATTAGCTATGAGTACTGAGGTAATCAATCTTAGATTATTGATAAGTGTCCTAACTGGCCACAGACCAGGAAATCAAGAATCTGGATGGGGAACTGAACATATTGTGAAACCAAATTACTGTAATTTCTCTAGTTCAACCAAAATAGATCTGGGTAAGATGGTGTGGCCCTACCTAACATGATTGTATTTTCCAGATTATGATATACAGCCTTAGAGAAAAGCCTTGAGTAATATTTGGTGTGCTCTCATGCAAATCCCTAGTCTCTGGATCACATAGTCATGAAGTCTGTTTCAACTTTTTAACATAATTTTGGGGATTAAAATTACATCATTTCCACCATCTCTTTCTGTTGTGGAATATTTTGATTGTATTCTGACACTCCTTGCCAATAAAGTTAAACCTAGCTGCCCAGAATTAGCAGGTAGAGAAGCCAGCAATTTGAATAGAGATGATGCACAGGAAGGAAAGGGTGAGGACTGGAGTTTGATCTTCCTCTTGGTTCTGGAACAAGGGAAGAGGTGGGTCTCTTGTAGTGTCTCTGGCCAAGAAGAAATATCAGCTAGTTCCTACTAGCATCTTTGAGCTAGCAGGTTTTTACCCCAGCCTTTGACTCCTGAGTCTTATTGTAAATAAGCCCCACCAGGCCGTAGCTTGAGGGGCCATGAGGCTTCAGACAATAATTAAAATATCATTAGATTCATGTGCAGCCTCTGTGCTGGCAGAAAAACAGCATATGGTGCTCCAGTGCATGGCATGGCCACACAGACGGACAAAACTTGCCAGCTGGTGCCACTGAAGCCACCCCCTGGGCCTCTGCAAGACTGCAGGACTCTAGAACATGGGCTCATGCTTGAAAATTTCAGCTGTCTCTGATGACAGCTCTGTTGCTGCAGACAAACTGAGAAACCAGCAGATTTGGTTAGACACTTGGCAAGTCCTTAAGGAGAGTTAAACAATATTAAAGGTTAAGAATTGGAAATGTTACAAAGTAGGGAGTTGGGACTCTGTATAGTGCTACTATGAATGGCTTGCAAATGGAAAACATAAATGAGGGGATAAACCACTGAGCTGGCATTGACATAATGCTGATTATAACTACTATCAGTTTAGTAATTGAGGTGGTTTGAAAGAAAATAGCCCCCAAAGGGAGTGGCACTATTAGGAGGTGTGGCCTTGTTGAAGGAAGTATTTCATTGTATTGGTGGGCTTTGAGGTCTCTTTTTCTCAAGTTTACCTCAGTGTGGCAGTCAGTCGACTTCCTGTTGCCTGCAAGATGTAGCACTCTCAACTCCAGCATCACATCTGCCTGCATGCTTCCATGCTCCCCTTTGTGATCATAGTGGACCAAACCTCTGAAACTGTAAGCTAGCCATTCTCAATTAAATGCTTTTTTCTATAAGCATTTCCGTGGTCATGGTGTCTCTTCACAGCAGTAGTAAACCCTAAGACAATAATTCATATTTTTTCCTTTAAAAGGTGGCTTGATAACTATCAAAAATTCAAATTTGATAAAAATAGAATCCTTAGAACGACTTACTAATGAAAACGAAATTTTGGCTGATAAGATACAACCCTTAGAAAGACTTAACTAATGAAAATAATAAAAATTTGTTACGATAAAAGTCTTAGCCAGGCAGTGGTGGCACACACCTTTAATCCCAGCACTTGGGAGGCACAGCCAGGTGGATCTCTATGAGTTTGAGGCCAGCCTGGTCTACAGAGCAAGATCCATGACAGGCACCAAAACAACACAGAAAAACCCTGTCTTGAAACAAACAAACAAACAAAAAGTCTTAGAAGGGCCTACTATTGATAAGATACAAACTTCAGGAAGACCTACTAATAAAAAGAAGAAAAATACTCAGATACAGATGGGAATTTAGAGCAAAACCCACCATACCATTGTATTATGAAACTGAAGAGGAACAGCCTAAGGTTATTAGAAAACCAATCTTAATTTATCCAGTTACCTTACAAGAAGGATCACCATATGATAGGCACCCACACCCTTTGCAGAAGTTAATTGGAATCCTGTAGAAATGATAGATTTTTAAGAGATTTAAGGAAGCAGTCATTTCATGCAGTATGCACCCTTTGTGAAGCAGGTGTTAAGTTCATGGGCAACTAGGAACAAAATTATTCCACAAGACTGGAAATATTTTGCTACAGCAAATTGGAATGTTGTCCTCAATTACAATGGAAAACATGGTAGAAACAAAGCTAGGGTCATAGAGCAATGAAGGACTAGAGATATTGAAATTTCCCAAGATCAGTGGAAATTTTCTTGGTGAGGGCCATAATGCTGAAATGCAAAGACAGTCTACACTTGATGATCACACCTTGATTCTATGACATATAGCAGCTTTGAATGTTTGGGACAGGGTTGAAGAATCAGTAAAGAGGACTTGAGTCATTTACTAAAATTATTCGAGGTCCAAAAGAAGCCTTCACTGATTTTTTTTTTATGAAGATTGACTTCAGCTGTAAATAGAATGATATCACATTCAGAAGTTAGACAAAAAAATAAAATAAGATGCCGGGCGGTGGTGGCGCACGCCTTTAATCCCAGCACTCGGGAGGCAGAGCCAGGCGGATCTCTGTGAGTTCAAGGCCAGCCTGGTCTCCAAAGCGAGTTCCAGGAAAGGCGCAAAGCTACACAGAGAAACCCTGTCTCGAAAAACAAAAAAAAATAAAATAAAATAAGATAAAACAAGAAGAAGAAGAAGAAGAAGAAGAAGAAGAAGAAGAAGAAGAAGAAGAAGAAGAAGAAGAAGAAAAGAAAACACTAATTAATAATGCCAAAGGGTGAGTAGGCCTAAGTCAAGATCAGCATCCATAGTGTAGTGGATCCAAAATACAGCTGATATTGGATCTTAGACTTATAATGATACCGAATAGGAGAAGTGATTTCTAAAAATTTCAAGAAAAAAATGTCAGATATTTTAATTGTGGTAAACAAGGTGATTTGGAAAGGGATTGTAGGCAAGGTGTTCCTAGAAACAATATTTTTTCTAAAATTAATCCTGACAGTATGCAGAAAGTCTGGCAAAGATAGGCATTGGACTAATGAATTCAGAACAAGGGACAGGCAAGGTAACCCTTTGCCATCAGGAAATGCCCTGAGGGGCCTGCTGCAGGCCCCAATATAAAATCTGGTTCAATCATTTCTTGACAGCATGGGAGAAACTCATCCACAGCAATTAAAAGACAATACCAGTTGTTAAAAACCCATGCTGCTCTGAATGTGATTGAAGACACAACAGCTTCAATAGATCCAACAAGGGCTGGAGAGATGGCTTAGTGGTTAAGAGCACTGGCTGCACTTCCAGAGGTCCTGATTTCAATTCCCAGCGATCACATGGTGGCTCACAACCATCTGTAATGAGATCTGGTGCCCTCTTCTGGCTTGTAGACATACATGCTAGCAGAACACTGTATACATAACAAATAAATAAATTTTTTAAAAAATAGATACAACAAAAACTCAGCAAAGACCAGAAAACAAGTATTTTTGGAAACTGCTATAAATGGTCAAAAACCAAAGTTAAAATATAAATAAATGACATTGAAATTGATGGTCTTTTAGACACGGGGCAAATGTAACAATAATTTCAACAAAATCTTGACATCCAAGTTGGCCTCTTTAGGAGGTAAATGTTCAGCTTCTATGGATTTGAACTTTATCTGAGGTGAAACAAACTGCAAGATGGGTTGAGTGTAAAGGGCCAGAAAGATGGATAGAAAAATTAAAATGATACGTGGCTAACATAGCAATGAATTTATGGGAATGTGATTTGTTGCAGCAATGGAAAACACAGATTAACATTTCTCCAGTCTTAGAAACAAACCATGAAATAAGGAATGCTTCTGAGAGAAATATTAGAAGGTATTATCAAGAACAGTCATAGACCATTCAAGTTGTACATAAGCAGGAAACAACAGCTGTTGGTTTTTCAAAGATGCCAACAGCCCTACCTTTAAAATGGTTAACTGACAAACCTATGTGGGTGGAAAATGATCTTTGACATCAGAGAAATTACAGGGACTAGAACAGCTTGTTCAGGAGCAGCTCAATGCTCAACATATTGAAGAATTGGCCAGTCCTTGGAATTCTGTATTTGTCATTAAAAAGAAATCTGGAAAATAAAGAATGTTAACAGATATAAGAGTCACAAATAAGGTGATACAGTCAATGGGCTATTTACAGCCTGGAATTCCCTTGCCAAGTGATAGAAAAATCGTCAAACCTTTGCTGTTAATATGATGTTTCTTGTGATATTCTTCCAACCTTTGCTGTTAACATGATGTTTCTTGTGATATTCTTCCAACATTTGCTGTTAATATGATGTTTCTTGTGATATTCTGAGGCTTCCAGTGCATTTTTTACCAATAGTTGAACAATTTTGCCATTTCCTTGTGCTAGAGGGTCTGGTAGACCTGTATGGGATCTGTTATGTGTTATATACAAGGAATGATTTCTATTTTTGATTACTTGTTATAGTTGAATAAATAAAATGTTAATTCAGAATAATTTGGGATAAATTCAGCAGTTTCTATATGTAAAACAACTCTTTTCTGCATATTGAGAGTCAGTAACTATATAAAGAGGTTCTGGAAAATATAATAATACAATGAGAGTAGCATATAATTCTGATTTATGAACTGAATCATAAGGGCTTTGAGCCAGTTTATTTAATTTTCCTTACTTATAAACTGGCTTTACTGGTTTATTTACATCAGTATAGAATGTAGAGGCTCTAGAAATAAATCCCTTTATTATACAAGGGATAATCCAACTATTTCTTTTGATAAACTGATGTCTCTTGCTTTTGGGATATCTGTTGTTAATCTCTACCAACAAGGACCTTTTTTTCGTTTTCTTTTTTTTTTTTGGTTTTTTGAGACAGGGTTTCTCTGTGTAACTTTGTGCCTCTCTGCAACTCACTTGGTAGCCCAGGCTGGCCTCGAACTCACAGAGATCCGCCTGGCTCTGCCTCCCGAGTGCTGGGATTAAAGGCGTGCGCCACCACCGCCCGGCAGGACCTTTTTTTCTTAACAGGCCTTCATTACTACTTTTTACTATAAAATCCTAGTCAATTTCTACCTCCAGTTATTATCCCACCTCCCTCTGAAGAGGTAACTCTAACTGCCATTATAGGATTGGGGCAATGACTGTTCTGTCTCCTTGCAGCTGAATTTGGGGTATCAAGTGGCAGTATTGGGATACCATTCCACAAGGCCTCTCTTAAAGTCCAAATTCTCTGATATAGACAGGAAAGAAATTCCTTTCTTGGTGTCTATAAAGGACTAAAATGTCCAAAGTCCATAAGCCATTCTTGATGGATTCACAATTGCCCCCATCTATTAGATGCTTTCCTTTGACCTCTGGGGTTGGTCTCCAGAGTAATGAATCCATAGTTAGCTTTTATACCCTTCTATAGCTGTTTCAGCAGATAAAAGTCAGCATGAGGTCCTTCCCATGTGGCTTCTGGATAGGGATAATGGAAGTATTTAGCCATCATTTAATTTGGGGGTTAAAACAATCATGGGCCTATCTTCCATGGCTGTGGGCAGATGCTCAGTGAGCCAAGGTCTGAGGTATCACATCTGGGCAAAGTCTCACTAAGAAAATATTAGTGAGATTGATTGTCTAAATAACATCTTATCTAATTAACATCTTATGTACTCTTAAGTCTAATGTCTGTGGAGTGCAATCCCTTGAGGTGTTACCAATTCTCTTAGTCTTTAGTTAAACTTTCCTGCTGAGTGCTGAAGACCATGCAGGTGGCCAAAATTAATCTTTCTTTTTGTGCTGTCAAGGCCACTGGAGCAACTAGTCCTCAGGGTTCACTTGGGCTTTAGAGGAACCTCAGACTCTTCTAGTCTTTCTTTTACCAGTTGTCCATTAATGTGAGGATGAGTCAAAGGCTTTGCTTTAGGTACTGTGGCTTCTTTTGAAGCCTGGAGGAAATCTTTCCCACATTGATCCTCCTTTTGTAGACTGGATAATGTTTCACATTCATTGAGTGGGGTCTCCATGGTCTCCATGAACAAGATAAGTAATCAATGGCCTTAGTCCCTGGGACTTTATTGACCTTGTAGGGCAAGGAGAGAAGTATTCTCTGTTTTAGTCCCTCTAACCACATTGGAATTGCCGCCAAGAATGATTCTTAAACACCTGGAAAATCAGTTTTACACTAGTTTGGTACTTTTAACTACTATATAGTATTTCAATAACCAGATATAACTCAGTAAACTTAATTGACATATATTTTAGCCAGTCCTTGAAATAGTTGATATCTGACCTTGCTAACTTTAATACATTATATGATCTCTCAGTTTCATCTTTTATGTACCTTAAATAATTACTCAGACCTTCATAATATGCAAAACTTTCTAGTCATTTTTAATGTGGAGCCATCCAGTCATTATCATCTTCATATATCTAAGTCCTTTACTACACCATTTCCGTATTTCCATTCTTCTATCATGTTCTTTTTTGTACTGCTTCCTTTTTCTAATACCATGAGACATAGCAACATTAACAAATCTATTTAATATTTATGATCTGTTGTGAGAATTTTCTCCCTGGTGGAGGGGGACAAAGCAAAATTTAGCACATCCTGATAAGTCCCAATGACAATGCAAAGTACAGTTTCACAAAGTCCACCCTGGGGAAACCAATGAGTTTTTGAGGTTACTTACTGAGCATGGTTGAGATACTTATAGGAGTTTGGATATTGTGGTGGTTTGAATCAAAATGGTCCCCATAGTCCTATAGGGAGTGGCACTGTTAAGAGATGTGGCCTTGTTGGAGTAGTTATGGCCCTGTTGTAAGAACTGTGTCACAGTCACGTTCTGCTACCTGCTGATCTGGATGTAGAGCTCTCAACTCTTTCTCCAGCACCACATCTGCATGCACAGCACCATGCTTCCCACCACGATGATAATGGACTAAAGGTGTAAGCTAGCCCCAATGAAATGGTTTACTTTATAAGAGTTGTCATAGTCATGGTGTCTCTCCGCAGCAATAGAAACTCCAAGACAGATAACCCAAAACAGCCACACTGGAATGTTTCAATGCCTCGTATATACAGTGGTTCTCATACACCTGCATATGTGGAGCTCACCTTCTCTCTATTCTTCCACTGTCCATATACTCCAGCATTACATTGCATTTCTCAGTGTACATCGGAGGTAACCCTGGTAGCATTCAAGTTAAACATTTAAAGATGATTTTCTTATAGGTGCATATCCAGAATTCACCTCCTCCCAAGTCCTTTCCAGGCCATGTACTCTAGCTCCTTTTCCAATCCACAAGGTCACATATCATTAGGGCAGAATTGTGTAAAGTTGCTTGGGAAAGAGGCTGTATACTCAGAAGGAGGGGATCCCTTCTATAATGGAATGCCAACAGTCAGCAAACCTGGTGGTGGTCATTCTTTGTAAGCAGACACAGCTGATCATAGGAAGGTGCCAATTGTTTGTCTTAAGATAGCACTGAGCAACAACAGTTAAATAAATGAAAGCTGAATAGAAGCTGTGTATAAGATAATGTAAAAATTAATATTTCCTAGGTACAATCTGTTAAACTAAACCTTAGAGAAAATACAAAACAGTCAATATAATACATGGCATCACTACTATAACCATGCTTTTTCAAGGGTTTCTCTGTGTAGCTTTGAAGCCTGTTCTGGAACTCACTCTGTAGCCCAGGCTGGCCTCGAATTCACAGAGATCTGCTTGCCTCTGCCTCCTGAGTGCTGGGATTAAAGGCGTTTGCCACCACCGCCCTGCTAACCATGCTTTTTTTAATGGATGTATGTAGGCGATAAAAAGACACAGGAAATATATAACAAAACACCATCAAATTTATGTTTACAGAATCCAGTACAAGACAAGGAAGAAATCCCTCTTTAAACTGTGATGCCCCAGCTTACTACAGAGATATGTTTCCTTAGCATCCAATTAGCACTTTTTGTCACAGACATGTGACCACTACCAGTATACATAGAAGGTGAACAAACATTTACATTCTAGCATCCTAATCTTTAACAGGCCTGGTTAACATACTACTTATTTTGGGATATTTTAGAGGCAGCCCTCCCTTACCTAAATTCTCTTTTGTGTGACTTACTATCTCCCAAGAATTGGTAAGTCTTTTGTTTTGTTTTTGTTTTTCGAGACAGGGTTTCTCTGTGTAGCTTTGCGCCTTTTCTGGAACTCACTTTGTAGCCCAGGCTGGCCTTGAACTCACAGAGAACCTCCTGGCTCTGCCTCCCGAGTGCTGGGATTAAAGGCATGTGACACCACCGCCCGGCACATTGGTAAATCTTTTTATACACAATTCTCTTCTACATCACAGCTTAGTAGTGGAGTATTGCCCAGTACCTGAGATATCATTTACTACCTCCACAAAATTAACTGCAAATTTATCTTACACCTAACTGTTAAATGCGAAGTGCAGAACTTCTAGAAGATACTTGTTAAGCCAGGTCTCATTGAGTTTGGAAACCTTCCTAGACCTTGGGAACTTTTTCTAAGGCCCTGATGCATAGAGTAAAAACAGAGCTCCTTCTCTAAAACTGGGAATATGCTGTGGAATTGGGCACAAATTTGCATCCAATCTGGGATAGGTCCTTGCTTGGGTGGAAGCCATGGGTGGGAACCTCTGTGCTTTCCTTCCAGCTCACCCGGTTCTGTCACTCAGACCTCACTAGCCAATCAGAGCCTCCAGCGGACTCGCCAGAGAGATGGGAGGGCTTTTCTAGTCTCCAGGTCCCTGGCTATGCTTCTCCATAGAGGAAGGCGGAAGTTGTCCTGTGTGCTGCTCCTTAGGTCCTGCTTCGGGGAGCACCGGCAAGCTTGGCAGTCGCACAATGGTGAGTTAGGGGCTGCTGTCCCCAGATTGGGGTCAACCGCCGGCTCAGCCGCGGGTGCCGGTGTGGTGGGTTCTCCCAGAGGCTGGCTGGGAACCAGCGGGCAGAAGCTTGAGTTCGGCGTGTTCCTGCCGGGTCCCGAGTGGTCCTGCATGGTCCTTGCAACTCTCAGGGCCAGGCGGCAGCCTCTGAATAACTTCACTCCCTGGGCTGCGTCCGTGCAGAGTATTGGGAGCAGGTCTGTGCTTTGAAATTTCCTCCTTGTTGACGTCACTGTGTAATGCAGGCGCCTGCCGTGCTAGTATCATAAGGCAGATTTACCAAACTCGGAGAGCCCAGATCTTCCTAGTATGTTGCAGAAGTTCCGCACTTTTAATATTTAACATTTAGGTTTGGGATCCGTCTGGAGTTAATTTTGTGGAGCTTGTAAACAGTATCGCATGTGTAAAGTAGCACTCCACTGCTCAACTGTGATATAGAAGAATAGAATTGATGGTATTAGGATTTATCAAATCTTATGAGCCACACGAAGTAGAATTTAGCTAAGGGAGGGCTGCCTCCCAAATACTCCAAAGATAAATAGTATGTTGACCATGCCTGTTAGTAATTAGTGTGATAGGATGTAAATTCCTGTTCCCCAGGATTAATCAGTTATTAAGCTATATTCCTTTAACAAAGGAGGCAACATTGATTTACAACCAGCCAAAAGACCCATCCCCCATTCAAAACAGGCCTCTAACATGCTTCTCAATGGGTTATTGAAGGGTCACATGCAACATTAAGTCCTAGTGTGCCATAAAGGTATATTAATTCTAGAACAGCTGCATCTCCAACCTTTTTTTGCCCCCCAGACAGGGTTTCTCTGTGTAACACTGCTGGCTGTCCTGGAACTCACTTTGTAGACCAGGGTGGCCTTGAACTCACTGAGATCCACCTGCCTCTGTCTCCCAAGTGCTTGGATTAAAGGCATGGAACACCACCACCCAGCTCTCCAGCCCTTTTGAAAAGTAATTTTGAGTCAAGGTCTCCAGTGTTAATTGAGGTGGACTTGAACCATGTCTGCATCCCCACAGGGCATTGCCCTTACTGTCCTCCCAACTAACCACCCTAAATCCTTGGATTACAGGTCTATAGCACCACAGAATTCAAAAATTACCAGTTTGAGTCACAATGAGGGATGTCCATTGCAGTAACAGGAAAAAGATTTGTATGTGGAGCATACAGGACAGAAGAGGAGGAAAGTGTACTGTGTACACTGCAGGGGGAAGCAGACTAGACAACAGCTAGATCACAGACTGAAGGGCAGTGAGCTGCAGGGGTCTCCATTATAAAGAAGGACCTAATAGGGGAGGATTAGTGACTTTCTGTGTAATTTCTCAGCAAGTATTAATTCCTTCCATGTGAATGAACACAGACAGCATTGGTGGGTGTACAGTTTAGGGAGCACAGCTTAAACCACTGAGTACTCAGTTTCCACTTAGGGAACTCTCCTATGCAGATATGTGCAGTCCTGGTTGACACGTTAAGTCAGCTTGGAGTTTTAAGACACAGACCATTGTCTATAAATCTGTGTCAGCTTACAGCACTCAACAGCTAACATTTTACATGGACAAAGTCATGCAGTCTCTTATTAATGGCATTCTCTCTACCAGGGAAGTGCCCACTCTGTTTCAAAGTCAGGATAGTCTCATGTTCTTCCAATTATTTTTATCTTTTTAAAAAGTCAATTGTTGTCATTTTTGAAATTTCATTTTCTTTTAGCTAATTACTGCTCTAATCTCTATTTGTTTCTATTTTCCCATGTTTCCTGGTCATTAAGAATTTAATTTCATTTTTTTCTTAAGTACTATTTATTTATATGTATATCAGATTAATTTAGTGATTCTCAGTCTTGGAGGTTGTGGTTCCCTTTCATGGATCAGATGACTCTATCACAGGAGTGGCCTAAGACCATCGGAAAACACAGATATTTATATTATAATTCATAACAATAGCAAAATTATAATTATGAAGTAGCAATGGAAGTAATTTTATATTGGGGAGGGGGGGGGTTACCACAACATGAGGAACTGTATTAAAGGGTCACAGCATTAGGAAGGTTGAGAACCACTGGTTTAGATCAGTGTCTCCTGTAGCTCAGGCTTGTCTCACACTATGTAGTTGAGAATTGCTTTGAATATTTAATCCTGCCTCTGCTGCCCAGTGCTAGAAAGACAGTCCTCTTAACTCTTTCCAGGCTGGGCCTTGACTGGTCTGTGAGAAGGAAAAACAGACCAGTGTATGAGTGTCCTTCAACTTTTCTAGATTTTATTGGGAACTTAAAAGTGAAGAGGGATAGATGATTGAAAAATGTTTTGACTGCCATGTCTTGGGTCCACAGATCAGGCAATCAAGAATCTGGATAAAGAACTGAACTATTGTGAAACCAAATTACTGTAGTTACACTAGTTCAACCAAAATAGAAGAACTGGATAAAATGGTGTGGCCCTGTCTAACATGACTGTGTTTTCCAGATTTAAGATGTACAAACTGAGAGAAATGGCATGAGTAGTAATTGGTATGCTCCAAATCTCTAGTCTCTGGAGCACATGCCGTAAAGACTGTTACAACTTTTTAACATAATTTCTTGGGATTATAATTACATCATTTCTATCCTATATTTCCTGCCTTGAAGCCCTTCCATAGACCCTTCACTGTTTTCTAATTCATGGCCTCTTTTTGCTTTCACAACAGTTACTGTTTGAATGTGAGCTGTGTTTGACTAGGACTTCCCAGCTATGAAGCAATGGGTCGGCTGCACTGGACATAGGGTGTGTAATGGAATGAATGTGCACACAAAGGACCCTGTCCCTTGAAAGAGGAACAGGAAGTGCTCTAGGAGACTGGAAGATTCTAGTAAAATACTAATTTCCCAGACTACAGCCCTGTACCATAGGGTGGAAGGGCAGAGCTGGGAAGGCCTGTGTTGTCTGAGTCATTTGTTCTCTGCCCACCAAATAGGGGAGCTGCTAATGTCCTGGGGCCCAGCTAGGTGGCCCTAGTCAATGAGGGATTCTGAGAAGGCAATCAGGAGCACCAGTGGGAGGTAGCTTACAGGTTCTTGCCAGGATTCTCCTCTGGTTATGCTGTAGGGAGCTGTAAGAAAGACCGTAAGACATGCTATGGTGAATGTGGCACCACTGTCCCTAGACCAGAAAGAGCAGATTGGCTGAGATGTCAGAGTCCTGGCTTCTGGGACTGGGATGGACTGTGAGCCAGACTGTGGTTTTTTTTGGTCCCTGTGGTTACCTGGACAGTGGCCCTTGGCTTCTGAGCCTTGCTGAGTGGATTCCCTAGGGAGGGGGAGGCTCTGCCGCCCTGGCATGGGAGGCTATGCTGCTTGTAATATCACTGTCCAGGGTGCACAGAGGCATTGTTGTTGGTGTGCAGTGTGAAGACAGTTTGGAAAACTGAAGGCCTGGTTTCTAAAAGTTCTGAATATTGCATTCCACTTTCAGGTTTGTCTTATAAATGTTACAGATAGTTTAGAAACTGGTAGAAAGTAATGAATGGGATCATCCTTCAGCAATCGACGATTAGAATGCTTTTAACTTTCTCCTACTGCCAGCCATCGTGATTGTGATTCAGGGAAGTTCAGTTCCAGGGACAAAAGGTGTTTCTGAGCTGCAGAGGTTTCTGAAGTTTGTATGATGTTGGGCCGTTGCATAGGTCAGATGCCACATCTTGTATCATAATCCATGTGTCAGGAAGGAAACATTAAATTATTCTTCTACACTGTTTTGTGATTGGTACCATTGGGGCTGGGTTTGCCTGAAACCACAAGGGGACATGGGAGGACTGTAGAGCCATAGTAGGCTCTGGATTGGATCACCTCCATTTGCAGATGGAGCTCTAGAGCATGGGGCCTCTCTAAGAGAAATACCAGTAGCTTGGAGGGTCAGAAACATAACAGTTTAAGGGTCAGTGTGAGTTAATTTTGTGGGAATTGTGAAGTCTGTGTTTAATAAATTTCTATACACATAGAATTATAGGTAGCTGGGTAACATTGGTCAAAATCACACTTTTACTGGCTGAGTTTTCTTAGGTCTTTTAATTAAAAGTTGACTATATTTTCCTGCTTTTGTTCTTGGCTTTTTCTCTCTGTCCCCTTTATTCCATCATAAATATTTATACATTCTTGATTATTGTAGCTTTTGTGGTTAATATAAAGGTCACATTGTGCCAATGTGTATACTATTTTTTTTTAAAAAATAATCCATTGAGTATTCTGAGTGTTTCCACGTTGCATGTAGCTTTGGCATCAACTTTCCTGTTAAATTGTTGGGCATAGTCTTTGAATTGTAATCAATTTATGGTACAAATTGATCATATATAAACTCATTATTTTGTTTTTTTGTTTTGTTTTTTCGAGACAGGGTTTCTCTGTGTGTCTTTGTGCCTTTCCTGGAACTCACTCTGTATCCTAGGCTGGCCTTGAACTCACAGAGATCCTCCTGACTCTGCCTCCCAAGTGCTGGGATTAAAGGCGTGCACCACCACCGCCTGCATATAAACTCTTAATATTGATGAATTATGTTCCCAGTGATCCTTTCTTTCTTTCTTTCCTTCTTTCTTTCTTTCTTTCTTTCTTTCTTTCTTTCTTTCTTTCTTTCTTTCTTTCTTTCTTTCTTTCCTTCCTTCCTTCCTTCCTTCCTTCCTTCCTTCCTTCCTCCCTCCCTCCCTCCCTCCCTTCTTTCTTTCTTTCTTTCTTTCTTTCTTTCTTTCTTTCGTTTTGTTGTTGTTAGTCTGTGGAAAGATTTTAAATTATTGGATAAAAAGTGTTATGGGTGGGTGGTGGTGGTGCACTCCTTTAATCCCAGCACTTGGGAAGCAGAGCCAGGCAGATCTCTGTGAGTTCGAGGCCAGCCTGGTCTACAGAGCGAGATCCAGAACAGCCACCAAAACTACACAGAGAAACCCTGTCTCAAAAAACCAAAAAAAAAAAAAAAAGTGTTATGGGGATGGACAAGTGTCCAGCACAAATTCTTGGGGATGACCTGAGTTCAGATCCAGCACCCAAGTTGGGAGGCTCATAACCACATGCTACTCCAAATCCAGGGGATCTCATACACTCTTTTCTAGTGTCCTGTACACACATGGAAGAAGACATTCTTTCAACCACATAAACTTACACATGAAAAACAGTGATAAATTTGTTTTCAAAAGTGCTTGTGACTTATAAATCAATTAGAACAGAACAAGTTGCTTTAGGTGTATAATACAAGTCATTCAATGTTTCTTTAAAAGTCTGTTATCTTGCATTTGGTTTGGAAAAGTTTTTCTTCCCTCACTGTGATGCAGACTTACATCTAATCATCCATCATAGGAAAGCGATCGTAACTTTCATGAGCCAGAAGGTAGATATGCATAGTTAGTATAGCAAATGTTATATTTTATTATGCTGATGGTCATCACACAAGGTTTACAATCTAAATTCCTAACTAAGGTCCTAAGCCTATCTCCTCAAGGCTGCTCACTTGTGTGATGTATCTTAGGTGAAGGACTGGTCCAGTTTTTAAAAGTCTCCAATTCTGGATCCGGGGAGGGGAGGAGAGCTGCTTTAGCTGCTGGACAGATCAAGGTGATGTCTCTCCAGATGTACAGAGCAGAGCATTGCTCTTATTCTTTGCTTGTATACTGTCCAGTGGGAGTCATGAGGTTCTAGAACTGAGTCTGGTATCTTGAGTGAGTGATATCACTGGGTTCTAGTTATCAGGTACAGCCTCGGGTATAGTGGGGTTCCTAAGTTATTTTTACATACCTAAAAGGTGTTTTTTTTTTTTTTTTTTTAATTTTTCGAGACAGGGTTTCTCTGTGTAGCTTTGCGCCTTTCCTGGAACTCGCTTTGGAGACCAGGCTGGCCTCGAAATCACAGAGATCCACCTGCCTCTGCCTCTCGAGTGCTGGGATTAAAGGCATGTGCCACCACTGCCCCGGCTAAAAAACTATGCTCATTACATTCTATCCCCTGGTTCTTGATGTGCACACAGTGCTGATGGGGACTACATATAAGAATTATTAACAATTTCACAGCAATTTGAAAATTTGGACCAGAACAGGAAAGGTTCAGGTTCATTATTATATAGGGTACCTGAGTCAAAAACATGTCTCTGTTCCAGGGTTAAGCTAGAGATCTTAGACATGCTTACCTGTCCTTAGAAAGGAGCTGTAACTCTAGTAGCATTGTATATAGCCAGACAACCAGGTTCTGGGGGAAAAAAAAGTGAAATCCAAGATGTTTCTGATGATGTTATAGATGTCAACTGTGAGGTTGAAAACCTTCATGGAGCATGCAGTAAAGACTCCATTGCTAAGGTCTGTGAGTTGATTTTCAAATACCTAAGGGGTCAGTTCTGACATTTGGAGCTCACTGGGCAGAGTGGGTGGCAACAAAGATGTTGGCTCCAAGTGAGATGGTGTGTTCCTCTGTGTAGTAGATACCCTCTGTATTAGTCTAACCAGTCCATAGGTAAGAAAGAATCAGTGGGTACAACAAATCCATCCCCAGGTTTCCTAGGCAATGAGTGTATGTGCTAAGCCGGTACTGTATTGTTCATATAGACTAAGAGTAAATATATTTTGTAGAATCCATGCTCACACCAAGAGGTTTGCCTTGGGTCCAGTATAGACTTATGGATCACTGTTTTCATTCCAAATCCTGTAGAAAAGGGATGAGATAGGTCTGTGTGCTCATTGAAAAGAGTCTTGCTTGGATACATTCATTTCTTTGTTCTTCTGAAAAGTTGTAGGAGATAATTTTGAGAGATTTGTTTGTATACAGCTAGTTTCCACAAACTGTCAGCTGTGTATTTGTTAGACTCTGCCAATGATTGCTTTAATACATTTAGTTTCAAATTAAGGCCTGCAATCAGTTTTTTTGAGTAGTAGTTAGTCCATCAGACAAGGTGTTAATAGCCAATGTTTGTTCTTCAGTAAGATTTCTGATGTCTGCTGTATCTGCATTGATGTCTGAAAGAATAGAAGATGCTAGGCATAGTAAGCTCTGAGTAAGGAGCCAACCAACATAGCTCCAGCAACCATCAATTGTAAAGGTTTTCTTGCTGCAAACTTACTTCCTGAGGAAGTGGAAAGTCTGTTGTTTCATTGTCATGGAATGCATGCATGGTATTACAACTACAAAAATCCTTCCTCATTTGGCAAGCAGGTTTTCTTTCTTTCTTTCTTTCTTTCTTTCTTTCTTTCTTTCTTTCTTTCTTTCTTTCTTTCTTGCTTTCTTGCTTTCTTGCTTTCTTGCTTTCTTGCTTTCTTGCTTTCTTTCTTTTTGTTATAAAAATGGGTTCCAGTATGTCACTGATAATTAGTGAAGTCCCTTGTTCCTTTGGTTTCATAATTTTCCTTAAAAATGTGTCAGCAAATGTAGTTGTCAAGTTGTAAATCTTCTGAGAGTGGTGTATGAAAAAGACTGATAGGTCAGTTAGGTTACTCCATTGTCTCTTCCACCACTTAGACTTGTTGTTTTATTGGTGGTGTATTAAACGTATAGTGGTGGTCCAGTTGAAGTTGGAGCCCTTGATGGACAGCAAAGCAATTTGAATGAACTTGCCCTCACAAGTCCAGTATGAACTGGGTGATTGCATTGAAAAATCATCCCATATGTAAGAGGAGACATTAGTCAGTACATTAGTCCTCTTTGCATTGGTTGATAATCATCCCAAAGATTCTCGTATGAGGGTTGAGGCCTTTTGCACTAAAAACTGTGGTGGTATATAGGCCATGTCTGTAGAAAATATGGCTGGCTATGCTAAGGTATAATCTGAGTTGTGTAGAACACCATGCATGTACAAAGGGTCTGGGTGTCTGCATGAGTTCTCCTCAGGTGGTGGGGCTTCAGTGTTGTAAGATGTGAAGGGTTGTAGCAGCTGGTCAGTCAAGGTCATGGAAATCTGTAGTGTTCTGTCCCCAGTGCTGTAATTTCCAGCCAGTCATTAATAGGTGGAGATTGTCACGTCCGCCTCGACCAGCAAGGAAGACACAACACCAGGCTCTTCTCCAAGCAGTTTATTCAGGTACCTTGAAACAATCTTCTGACCCCGGGGAGAGCCAACCTACAACTTAAATAGCCTCTGGGTAGCCTACCCCAGTCTGCCACGTGGGTACCACGGATAGGTCCAGGTACGTGGAAGCAAGCCAGATCCCAGCCTTAGCCAAATAAGGAGTTGTTTTTCAGAGTTGTTTTTCAGAGAGCACTCACTGTCGGGAGGGTGGAAGGCGGAAGCCAGCGCCATCTAGGAGGCACGGCTGCACGCAGCTCTCTACAGGAAATGAATCATTTTCTGCCTTCCCTAGCAGGTGGTTATTCCATATGTCCATCTCATCATAGTAGGGTATGTTGGGAAATTTGGCCACAAACACTACAGTCACATTTGACATACTCAGTTCTTGGTATAGTCCAAAAATATGAATTTCGGCGTTTGAATCCATATGGTAATGGTATTGTATTACAAGAGAGAAAATGTTTGCATGGTGTTTTCCTATCAGTGTCTGGGTCAAAGGCACAGTTATGCCAAATTATGGGTTCACATGGGTTGGTTGTGGTTGATGTTGATGTCTCCTCAGTCAAGCAAACTGGCTCCTCATTCTGGTCTCAATCTGGATAGTTGTATACATTTTCATTTGCAATCCTGGTAGTTTTATTGTACTGGTAGTCAATAAATATACAGGGTTCATCTGCCATAAATATGAGGACAAAAATGCTGGGAGGAATTTTGTGTTTGTTACTATTTCTGTGTTTGGCATTTCAAATCTTATTCTTCCCTGGTTGTTCCTTGTAAGGTAGAAGGATGATTTAAGAGCTATTTCTCATTTTGGGTTTTTTTTTGTTTGTTTGTTTTTGTTTTTGTTTTTGGTGTTGTTTTTTGAGACAGGGTTTCTCTGTGTAGTTTTGGTGCTTGTCCTGGATCTTGCTCTGTAGACCAGGCTGGCCTTGAACTCAGAGATCTGCCTGGCTCTGCCTCCTGAGTGCTGGGATTAAAGGCATGTGCCACCACCACCTGGCAAGGAAACACAAACTCTTGACAATGTTCCTTCCTTCCAGAAGCTATTTCTCTTCAGTAGAAGTTGTAGATGGCTGATGTTACTGTGATATTTCTACAAATCTATGTTAAATGGCATTTCAATGTGTTTCTTTCCTAAAAATTTGTGTTCTCAGCATCCTCTTGGTCATTGGTGTCTATAGTTCTCAATATTGGTGCAATATGGGCATTAGCCTTTCTCATTCATCACAATAGTGATACCAAACTGTATTCCCAATAGCTTCACAATGAACATATGGAACATTGACTGCATTCCTAGTGTATGTGAGATTCTAGTGGGAATCAGTCCAAGGGGTAGCAGGGTAAGTCACCAATATCATGCTTTACTCTTGGCTTGTTTGTTATAGTTGCTGTTGGTATGGTGGCTGTTTCATTTATTGTTCCTGGTACTGCAGATATGGTTGCTGATGAAAGTGACGTCTCTGACTTTGGCCAACTTTTTTTTTTTAATTTTTTAAATTTTATTTTATGTGCATTAGTGTTTTGCCATGGGTTTTAGGTCCCCTGGAACTGGCGTTACAGACAGTTTTAAGCTGCCATGTGGGTGCTGGTAACTGAACTCAAGTCCTCTGGAAGAACAGTCAGTGCTCTTAAACACTGAGCCATCTCTCCAGCCTCGACTTTGACCATCTTAATGGTGTTGGTGATCGTGATATGAACAATGGTGTTGTCAACAAGCCTGAGGTTGACTCATTGGGTAATATTAAACTTATAGAATTTGACAGGAAGAGTCCCAGGAACAGGAAGAGTCCCAAGAACAGTGTCCTGGGTGTCTTGGCCGAGCAGATCAATACCATAGAGTTGTTCCATCTTATATTCTCTTTCATTTTCTTGTTGAAGTTTCTATGAGTCATAGGGTGTAATTTGTTATGGTTCTGCCTTGCCATGTTTATTTCCCTCTCTGTTTGGGCAGAAGTATAATGCCCAGTTAGCACCAGTGCTGAGTAAAGTAATCCTAAGGCTATTACTATCCTTTTGAAAGTGTAAATCCAATATATTGGGTTAACTACATTATGATTGTAAATCACCTAATTTTCTTTTTAAAAAATTTTTTAAAATTAATTTTATAAACCAACCACAGATCCCCCTCTCATCCCTCTTCCTGCTCCCCTCAAACCTTCCCCTGACCTACCCCCCAACCCCTCCTCCAAAAGGGTAAGGGCTCCCATGGGGAGTCAGCAAAGTTGAGGCAGGTCCAAGCCCCTCCCCCCTGCATCAAGGCTGAGCAAGGTGTCCCACCATATATAATGGGCTCCAGAAAGCTAGCTCATGGACCAGGGATAGATCCCGATCCCACTGCCAGGGGCCTTTCAAACAGACCAAGCTACACAACTGTCTCCCATCTGCAGAGGGCCTAGTCCAGTCCCATGCCAGTTCCACAGCTGTTGGTCTAAAGTTTGAGTTCCCACGAGCTTGGTTCATTTGTTACTGGGACTCTTCCTGTCAAATTCTATAAGTTTAATATTACCCAATGAGTCAAGCTCAGGCTTGTTGACAATACCATTGTTCGTTTCACCAGCACCATTAAGATGGTCAAAGTTGGGGCTGGAGAGATGGCTCAGTGGTTAAGAGCACTGTAGATTTCTGTAGATTTCCCCATCATGATCCTGATCCACCTTGCTCATATAATAATTCCTCTTCCCTCTCTTCAACTGGACTCCCAGAGCTTGGCCTGTTGCTTGGCTGTGAATCTCTACATCTGCTTCCATTAGTTGTGGGAGCCCACAAAAGCTTCCTTGTGAGATTTGAGCTTGCTTTACACAGCAGGGCTGCATTAGGGGATGGATGGCTTGATCATGTGCATGGTCATCAGGTGTTTGGGATGGTCTGCACTTGGCTGTGCTGGGGGAAGGTCTTTTGTGCCACCCCTTGGCATTCCTTTAAAAGCCCATTAGTAGAGACAGAAGGGGTTGGTGGATAAGGATCCAGACTCACTGGAGGTTATCCTGTGTTTCTATCTTTTTCTCTCCCCTCTATATTTCTATCTAAATCTCTTATTCCTCACCCCTCAAGAGTCCATGGGGTAAATAAATGTGGGAACTGGTCTCCCACACATGGAGCCACTGAACTGGGACCCAGGGACTTGGCAAAGCTTGAGGAGAAAGCCCCATGAGAAGCAGTTGAACTGGTCCAGTTTTGTAGTGAAAGTGAAGGTGGAGGAAGAATGAGGGGCTGAAAGACAACTGAATAAGGCTGCAGCATAGATATATCTCTTTATCAAAGTTTCTTTCTTTCTCTCTCTTATATCTATAAAAATTATGAAAGGTGGAATATAGGAATATAGTGTGAGAAAAATTTTGAATAAGAGTAGAATTTCCTTAGTGTTAAAATGGGGCATGAAAATAGTAAGCAAACCTTTGAAGAGTCACTTGTAGAAAGATTAAAAAATAGAGGGGTTAAGGTAAGTACAGAGGTTTTTGGAGTTCATAGAAGAACTGTGTCCTTGGTTATCTGAATATGGGACTTTGAATGCAGACTCCTGGGCATGAATTGGGGTTGAAATGCAAAAAACATTATGAAGAATATGAACCAGAAAGGATTCCTGTGGAAGCCTTTGGCCTGTGGGCATTGATTTGGGATAGTTTAGATCTAAGCTCTAAAACACAGGAGAAAATTTTTTCTGAGGCATATGTGGGAGAAACAAAACCCTCCACTCCACCAGCAGAGCCTGAGAAGACTTGTACAACACCATAACAACAGAATTAGTTTCCTCTTTGCCATGAAGCCAAAGTTTAGAGAACTGAAGTTTTCAGAAAACTTGGTGGTCTTTCTCTCTCAAAAACTGAAAACTTTCTTGGGAAAAACTTAATCTCTCTTTAAAAAACTAAAAGCCTTTCAGAACTTTCTTTCTCAGATTCTCTTTCTGTAAGGGCAAGAATTTAACTCACCTGGAAATCATCTGTCATTTGCTCTAAGAAAAAAACAAAAAGACCTCTTGGAACAAGACAAATTCTTTCTGCTAGCACTGTCTCTTTCGAGCTAGTGTTAGTAAAACAGCAGATACTTCATACCCTAGACAGAAATCCCCTGAGGCTAGATAGCCTAGCCCTAGATGCTCGGGAAAGTGCAGGCAGAAAGCCAAGGCAGGGATAGCTTCCCCAAGGTGAAGCTGCATCATAGGCTGTTCAGGACCTGGGGAGGGTCTGCTGGTGTGGAGGAAGCAGTGGAAGCTTTGAAATCCTCCCTGCAGTGAAGGAGGCAGGGCATGAGCTATGAAAAAACTTTCTCTGAAAAAGCTCTCTTTTCTATTGGGGAAAGGACCTTTCTGAAAAAGCTCTGTTTCAAATGCTTTCATTTTCTCCTTCACTGACCTGGTGAGCAGAGGGAGTGAAGCCCTGAAGGGTTTTTGCTTCTGGCAAAAAGCACTGAGTGTGTGTGGGCAGACGGATGCAACCCGCTTGGGGACAGTGTCAGGTGAAGGAAATACACCTGTCAATGCAAGCTTAGGGAAGAAAAAGATCTCCTGTGGTGAAAGAACAAAAACTTGAAATTTGACTTTAGCCATGTAACCAGAAACGGGAAGTGTGGAGTACCGGAAAGACAACCTGGGAAATGTAGTTCAAAAGGCAGTCTGGGAAACATAGTACCTAATGGAACAGCATGGCGATATAGAGAAAGGCATTATGGGAAATGTAGTTTTATCAGATTAAAATGGTGATACTGCTCAGAAACTCTTTTTTCAGCTCCGAATGCAGGTTTTTTTTCTTCAAAGCAATGTTAGAAAGCTTAATTTTACCTCATGAGAATGAAGAACAGGTGAGCAGCTTGCCTCTAAGGAGATTATTGAAGTGCTAATACTGTTTATCAACAAGCCACTTTGAAACCCTTTAGAAAACAAGGAAAAATGGCCCTTACACTGGGAGATTGCTTCAGGAGCTTGAGAGATTGAGTGAGGCTTAAGATTCAAGAGAAAAACATTGATATCATTAAAAAATGCTCATGGTAAACTTAAAAGGCAATTTTTAAAAATTAAGAAGGGGGAAAATTGAGAGTTTGCTGAATATCAACTCCAATGAAAAGCTGAAAAGAAATGGAGCTCAAAGCCACACTGCTTTTGTCTGACTAGTAGCAAATCAATGCAGGCTTGAGATAGTGTGTATTAGCTGCACAAGGAATTTTTGCTAAGAGCTTTATGGCAGCTCAGAACAGTAATTTCACCCTCACTCTGAGGCAAGGCTTTTTGGTAGAGCAAACTGAAAGTTCTACTGTAACAGAAACATTTGTCTGAATTGTGGCACAGGGGAGCTGCAATGAGTTAGGTAAAGGGACAGCCCCTAGTTAGAAACAGTCTATCACTGAGCGCATCTCTGCTGGCTACAGAATGGCTGAGAGAGCTCAGCAGGAATGGTGACTTTGGGGAGTGACATTTTCCTGAGAGTGTTCCAGCCCCCCAGCAACAAGTGTTACAACTCCATAGCAACAGAACTCACTAAATCACAGGGTTGAGAGAGCCAAATTAGACTCTTGTTTAAAACACTCAAGATCTTTAGGCATGATATCAAAGCTGACTATAAACTCTGAATTTTACTATAAATTCTGAACTTTAGAAATGATTTGTGTATTCTTGTCTTGTTAATAGTTTAGCTAAGAAATCTCTTCTAAATGTTAAGAAATCTCTTTTAGATGCTTACTAGTGTAACTTAGTTCTAGATGTCTGTATAGTTATAGAGTTTCCTCTTAAATATAAGGTTGGTAAATAGTTCTTCTAAGAGATATGTGCTAATAGAGTTTCCTTACGAATATAAGTTTATAAGATAATTACATAGTTTGCTCTTGAATATAAGTTTGTAAGAAGTATAAATAAGTAAGATTATAAAGAGTTGTAAATATGGAGCTGGCATTGGTGGCTCACACCTTTTATCCCAGCACTCACGAGGCAGAGCCAGGTAGATCTCTGTGAGTTTGAAGCCAGCCTGGTCTACAGAGTGAGTTTCAGGAAAGTCTCCAAAGCTACACAGAGAAGCCCTGTCTTGAAAAAAAAAAAACAAAAAAAGTTGTAATATGTATAGTGATGTAAGTGTAAGAAGTGTAAATACATATAGTAAATGGCCATGCTAGTTATAAATATGTATAGTAAATAGTCATGATAGTTGTAAATATGTAACATGTATACTAGAATTATGTTGATGTTAATGAACCAGAGTTTGGTAAAAGCTAAGGGATTCTTTAAGTTTGTAATTTGTCTGATGTGGTTTGCACAGCTAAGGCTGTTATAAACATCTTAGCTAAGGCTGTTATAAACATCTTAAGACTCATTCCAAAAAAGATATACCATCTTTATAATCCTCTACTCCTGTACTGGGAGGTGTGGCAACTATGCATATTACTGTGGAGGTTGTAAACTCAATAGGAACCTGGGCCAGAGCTAAGTTAGCTCAGTACTCCCTCCTACCAGAGACTGAGAGTCAAGGATGAGCAACTTTCTCTTGCCAGCTTCCCAACCTAAGCCAGAGGGCATTTGATGGAAAGTCCAAGATGGGTAAGGGTTGTCTGGCTGAAGGGGATGACCTAATATAGACCTCAGGCTATCTGATGGGGCCTGATAGGCTCTTTAAAAAATAGAGGACGGACCTGTGGGAGCCCACAAAAACTTTCTAGTGAGATCTGAGCTTGCTTTACACAGTAGGGCTGCATTAGGGGATGGCTTGACCATGTGCATGGTCACTGAGTGTTTGGGGTGGTCTGCACTTGGCTATGATGATCTTTTGCTACACTCCTTGGCATTCCTTTAAAAGCCCTTTAGTAGAGATAGAAGGGCTGGTGGGTTTTTACCCAGTCCCTCCCAAGGCTATCATGTTTCTGTCTCTCTCCCTCTATATTTTTATCACATATTCCTCATTTCTCCCTGCTCAAGAGTACCCTGGAGGGAAAAATTGGGGGCAGGCCCCCCACAATCAGTTACTGGATGAAGGCTCTGGAGTAGGCCAGTTGAGGCACTCTCCCCTATTGCTAGCAGTCTACTCTGGGGTTGTCTTTGTGGATTCCTGGGAATTTCCCTAGTATCAGGTTTCTTCCTAACTCCATAATGTCTCCCTTTATAAAGATCACTTTCATTGCTCTCCCATTCCAACCCTCCCTCACCTCAACCATCCTGTTATTTCATGTTCTTGTCCCCCATCCTCTCCCCTCTATTGTCCTCCCATCCCCAGTTTACTCATGGAGATCTCATCTATTTCCCCTTCCCAAGGTGATCCATTCATCCCTCTTAGGGTCCTTCTTGTTTTCTAGCTTCTCTGGAACTATGGGTTGTAGTCTGGTTATCCTTTGCTTTACATGTAGTATCCACTTATCAGTAAGTACATAGCATGTTTGTCTTTCTGAGTCTAGGTTACCTCACTCAGGATATTTTCAAGTTCCATCCATTTGCCTGCAAATTTCATGATATCATTGTTCTTTACAGCTGAGTAATACTCCATTGTCTATATGTACCACCTTTGCTTTATTCATTCTTTAGTTGAAGGGCATTTAGTTTGATTCTAGGTTCTGGCTATTACAAATAATGCTGCTATGAACATAGTTGAGCAAGTGTCCTTGTGGTTCGATTGAGCATGCCTTAGGTATATGCCCAAGAGTGGTATCATTGCATCTTGAAGTAGATTGATTCCCAAATTTCTGAGAAGTTGCCATACTGATTTCCAAAGTGGCTGTACAAGTTTGTACTCCGCCAGCAGTGGAAGAGTGTTTCCCTTGCTCCACATCCTCTCCAACATAAACTATCATCAGTGTTTTTGATCTTAGCCATTCTGACAGGTGTAAGATGGTATCTTAGAGTTGTTTTGATTTGCATTTCCCTGAGGACTAAGGATGTTGAGAGTTCTCTGTTTAGATCTGTAGCCCGTTTTTAAGTTGGATTGTTTGTTATTTTGATGTCTAGTTTCTTGAATTCTTTATATATTTTGGAGATCAGCGCTGTCAGATGTGGGGTTGGTGAAGATCTTTTCCTATTCTATAGGCTGTCATTTTGTCTTATTGACCATGTCCTTTGCCTTACAGAAGCTTCTCAGTTTCAGGAGGTCCTATTTATTAATTGTTGCTCTCAGTATCTGTGTTACTGGTGTTTTATTTAGGAAGTGGTCTCCTGAGCCAATGTGTTAAGGCTACTTCCTACTTTCTCTTCTTTCAGGTTCAGTGTAGCTGGATTTATGTTGAGGTCTTTGATCCACTTGTATTTGAGTTTTGTGCATAATGATAGATATGGATCTGTTTGCAATCTTCCACATGTTGGCATCCAGTTATGCCAGCATCATTTGTTGAAGATGCTTTCTTTTTTTTTTTTCCCATTGTACAGTTTTGGCCTTCTTTGTCAAAAATCAGGTGTTCATAAGTGTGTGGGTTGATGTTAGGATCTTCAATTTGATTCCATTCATCCACCAGTCAGTTTTTATGCCAATACCAAGCTGGGGTTTTTGTTTGTTTGTTTGTTTGTTTTTGTCTTATTTTATTTTGTTTATCTATAGCTCTATAGTAGGGCTTGAGGTTGGGGATGGTGATGCCTCCAGAAGTTGCTTTATTGTATAGAATCATTTTAACAATCCTGGGTTTTCTGTTTGTCCATATGAAGTTGAGTATTGTTCTTTCCAGTTCTGTGAAGAATTGTGTTGGGATTTTGGTGGGGATTGCATTGAATCTGTAGATTGATTTTGGTAAGATTTCCATTTTTACTATGTTAATCTTACCTATCCAATCCATGAGCATGGGAGATCTTTCCATTTTCTGATATCTTCTTTAATTTCTTTCTAAAGAGACTTAAAGTTCTTGTCATACAGGTCTTTCACTTGCTTAGTTAGTGTGATCCCAAGGTATTTTATATGATTTGTGGCTATTATAAAGGGTGATGTTTCTCTGATTTCTTTTATGGCCTGTTGATTTGTATATAGGAGAGTTACTGTTTTTTTTTTTTTTTTTTTTGAGTTAATCTTGTATTCTGCCACATTTCTGAAGGTGTTTATTAGCTGTAGGAGTTCCCTGGTAGAATTTTTGGGGTCACTTATGTATACTGTCATATCATCTGCAAAGAATGGAAGTTTGACTTCTTCCTTTCCAATTTGTATCCCCTTGATCGCCTTTTGTTGTCTTATTGCTCTAGCAAGAACTTTGAGTACTTTGTTTAATAGTGTGGGGAGAGTGGATAGCCTTCTCTTGTTCCTGATTTTAGTGGAGATTCTTTGAGTTTCTCCCCATTTAATTTGATAGTGGCTGTTGGCTTGCTGTAAATTGCCTTTATTATGTTTAGATATGTTCCCTGTATTCCTGATCTTTCCAAGACCTTTATCCAGAAGGGTTGTTGGATTTTGTCAAAGGCTGTTTTGTCATATAATGAGATGGTCATGTAATTTTTTTCTTCCAAATTTGTTTATATTGTGTATTACATTGACAGATTTTTGTATGTTGAACCATCCTTGCATTTCTGGGATGAAGCCTACTTTGTCATGGAGGATAATTTTTTTAATGTGTTCTTGGATTCAGCTTGCCAATATTTTATTGAGGATTTTTGCATCAATGTTCATGAGGGAGATTGGTCTGTAATTGGTCTTTGTTACATCTTTGTGTGGTTTGGGTATCAGGGTAATTGTAGCCTCAGAAAAAGAGTTTGGTCATGTTCCTTCTGTTTCTATTGTGTGGAACAATTTGAAGAGATTTGGTATTAGCTCTTTGAAATTCTGGTAGAATTCTGTGCTGAAACCATCTATCTGGTCCTGGGCTTTTTTTAGTTAGAAAACTTTTAATGACTGTTTCTATTTCCTTAGGGGTTATAGGTCTATTTAAATTGTTTATCTGGTCTTGATATAATTTTGGTATATTGTACCTATCCAGAAAATTATTCGTTTCTTTTAGATTTTCCAATTTTGTGGAGTACAGGGTTTTTGAAGTATGGCCTGATGATTCTCTGAATTTCCTCATTGTCTGTTGTTATGTCTCCTTTTTATTTCTTATTTTGTTAATTATGGATGTTCTCTCTTTTCCTTTTGTCTAGTTTGGATAAGGGCTTATCTCTTTTATTGATTTTCTCATAGAACTAACTCTTTGTTTCATTGATTCTTTGTATTGTTTTCTTTGTTTCTGTTTTATTGATTTCAGCCCTCAATTTGATTATTTCCTGGTGTCTAGTTCTCCTGGGTGAGTTTGCTTATTTTTGTTCTAGAGCTTTCAGGTGTGCTGTTAAATTGCTAGTATGAGATTTCTCTAACTTCTTTATGTGGGCATTTAATTTTCCTCTTAGCACTGCTTTCATAGTGTCTCATAAATTTGGATATGTAGTACATTCATTTTCATTGAATTCTAAGAAGTCATTAATTTCTTTCTTATTTCTTCCTTGACCCAGTGATAATTAAGTTGGGCATTGTTTAGTTTCCATGAGTTTGTAGGTTTTCTGTAATTTGTACTGTTGTTGATTTCTAACTTTATGCCATGGTGGTCTGATAAAATACAGGAGGTTATTCCAATTTTTTTTGTGTCTGTTGAGATTTGCTCTGTGACTGAGTATGTGGTAGATTTTCGAGAAGGTTCCACGGGGTGCTGAGAAGATATATTCTTTTGTGTTAGGGTGGAATGTTCTGTAGATATCTATTAAGTCCATTTGAGCCATAACTTCTGTTAGTTCCCTTATTTCTCTGTTAAGTTTCTGTCTGGCAGACCTGTCCATTGGTGAGAGTGGGCTGTTGAAGTCTCCCACTACTAGTGTATGGGGTTTGATGTATGATTTAAGCCTTAGTAATGTTTCTTTTACATATGTTGGTGTCCTTTGTATTTGGGGCATAAATGTTCAGGAATTGAGACTTCATCTCAGTGGGTTTATTCCTGCGATGAATATGTATTGTCCATCTGATTTCTTTTGATTGATTTTAATTTGAAGTTTATTTTGTTATATATTAGAATAGCTACACCAGCTTGCTTCTTAAGTCCATTTGATTGGAAAGTCTTTTCCCAGACGTTTACTCCGAAGTAGTGTCTGTCTTTGAATTTGAGGTGTTTCTTGTATGCAGCAAAATGATGGATCCTGTTTTCGTATTCATTCTTTTATCCTTGTCTTTTTATAGGTGAATTGAGTTCATTGATATTAAGAGATATCAATGACCAGTGATTGCTAATTCCTGTTATCTTTTGGTGGTAGTGTGCATGTATTTCCTTTCTTTGGGATTTGCTGCTGTGGGGTTATCTATTTCCTGTGTTTTCATATGTGCATCTAACTTCCTTAGGTTGGAATTTTCCTTCTAGTGCTTTCTGTAGGGCTGGATTTGTGGATAGGTATTTTTTAAATCTGGTTTTGTCTTGTAATATCTTGTGCACTCTCTCTATGGTGATAGAAAGTTTTGCTAGGCATAGTAGTCTGGGTTGGCATCCGTGGTCTCTTAGTGTCTGTATAACACCTGTGCAGGACCTTCTGTCTTTCAGAGTCTATTGAGAAGTCAGGTGTTATTCTGATGGGTCTGCCTTTATAAGTCATTTGGCCTTTTTTCTTTTGCTGCTCTTAATATTCTTTCTTTATTCTGTATGTTTAGTAGTTTGACTATTACGTGGCGAGGGGACTTTTTTTGGGGTCTAGTCTGTTTGGTGTTCTATAAGCTTCTAGTATCTTCATAAGTATTTCCTTTTTTAAGCTGGAAAAGTTTCTTCTATGATTTTGTTGAATATATTTTCAGTACCTTTGAGCTGGTATTCTTCCCTTTCCTCTATCTCTATTATGTTTGGCCTTTTCATGGTGTCGCAGATTTCCTGGATATTTTGTGTGATGACTTTTTTGGCTTTAGTGTTTTCTTTGACTGATGAATCTATTTCCTCTATTGTATCCTCCACACCAGAGAGTCTCTCTTCTATCTCTTGTATTCTGTTGGTTATGCTTGCATATGTAGCTCCTGTTTATTTAATCAGATTTTCTATTTCCAGCATTCCCTCAGTTTGTGTCTTCTTCATTGTTTCTAATTCAATTTTCACATCTTGAACTATTTCCTTCACCTGTTAATTGGTTTTTCTCGGTTTTCTTGACTTTGTGGGATTTACTGATTTCTTCCAGTTTTTTGTTTGTCTTTTCCTCAATTTCTTTAAAGGAATTTTTCATTTCCTCGTTAAAGACCTCTATCATCTTCATAAAGTTATTTTTAAGATCACTTTCTTCTGCTTCTCTGTTGTGATGTTAAAGTCTTGCTGTGGTAGAACTGCTAGATTCTGGTGGTGCCATATTGCTCTTTATGTTGTTATATGTATTTTTGCACTGGCGTCTACCCATCTCTTCCTCCAATAGGTGCAAGAGATTCTGTGTCTGAAAAAGCTACTCTTGGTCCAATGAGAGCTGGTGGGTTCTGTGTCTTAGGAAACAGCTGAGGTCACAGGATGGGTGGTTTTGGTATAGGGAGTGGGTCTTGTAGATTGCAGTGTCCAATGTGGGGTGTTGTTAGTAAGCCTTGCCGGAAGGGGTCTTTCCTTCTGGCTGGCAACTGGGGCATTGATGGATGGAGTTGGGAGGGACACACATTGTGCCCCAGAACCTAGATCCTAGAGGCAGGACTCTCTAGGTGGAAGAGGAATCACTCACCTCCTAGTTCAAGCAGAGCTGGCAGATTCTGTGTCTCCCTTCTGCTTCTTCTGTGTTAGCATGTTCAGCTCTTACTGTAGTGGAACCACTAGGTTCTAGTGGTGCCATATTGCACTTTATGTTTTTGAATGTATCCTTGCACTGGCATCTAGCCACCTCTTCCTCCCATTGGTGCAAGCAGTGTTTGTGTCTCAGTGAGCTGCTGTGGTCTCAGGACATGGGTGGGTTTGTGCTCAGCATGGGTCTTGTAGATTACAGAGTCCAATGGGTGATGGGAAGGCCTGCCAGCAGGAGTCTTTCTTGCTGACCTGCAGCTAGGGCTGCAATGGGTGGGGGTTGGGGGACAGGTTGTGCCTTGGGTCCTAGGTCCTAGAGACTGGGCTGACCAGCTGAGAGAACAGTCATTCCCTTCTTGGTCTAATCAGACTGGTGTAGTCTGTGACTTAGGGAGCAGCTGTGATCTCGGGGCATAGGTGGGTTTGGGGGAGGGAGTGGGGCTTGTAGATTATAGGATCCAGTGGGGGGGTTGGTAGACAGGACTTCCTGCAGGAGTCTTGCCTGCTGGCCTGCAACTGGGAGTGTGGGGGCACAGGCCTAGAGGCTGGGGTGACCATCTGGGAGAACAGTCACTCACCTCTTGGTCCAATCAGAGTTTACCAAGTCTAGGTCTTGGGGGATGGATGGGTTTTGGGGATGGATTGGGGCTTGTAGATTACAGGGTTCAATGAGGGGGAAAGGTGGGCAAGCCTGCTTGCAATAGTCTTGCCTGCTGGCCTGCAACTGGGGCTGCAGTTGGTGGGGGTAGGGGAGCATGGGTTATGCCCCATCCCTAGGGCCTAGAGACTGGGGTGACTGGCTGAGAGAACTTGCAGCCTTTTAGAAAAATGTTTCTGTGACACACTCTCTTATGTTCACTCAGGTGGCCTTGATCCTGGTCTGCTGCTCTTTAGGTCAATGACCTTGCTGTCCTCTATATTACACCTTCAAAATTCTAGAATGACTGTACCACCTCAGAGTTGTAAAACTGTCCATTTGAGTCATGTTGTTGACTATCCATTGCAGTCACAGGAAAAGGTTTTGTGTGTGGAGCATGGTTTCTGCCTTCAGACCAGAATAGGAGGAATAGTTTATTGTATACACTGAAGGGGAAAACAGTGTAGTCAATCAGCTGTTGGAGTCTCCATTATGGAAAAAAAAAAACCTGATTGTAGCAGGGTCAGTGTCTTTGTTTTTCCTATCATGTATTAATTTATGTCATGTGAATGAAGACAGACTAGATTGGTGGGTGTATAATTTAGGAAGATAAGCTTGATCCAATGACTACCGACTTTCCAATGAGGGAACTCTCCTATGCAAATATGTTCAGTCCTGCTTGAAACAGTTAAGTCAGTTCAGAGGTTTGAGACACAGACCATTGATTATAAATCTGTGAGTCAGGTTACAGATCTTAGAAGCCAACATGCACATATGGGCAAGATCATTTAGTCTCTTATTAATGACATTCCTGCTACTAGGGAAGGGCCTACTCCTTTTCAATCTCAATATATCTCTTTTTTTTCTTTAGTCTTTAAGTATCTTTATCATTAAATAAGCCAATTATTGGCATCATTTTTAAATTTCATTTTCTTTAAAGAACACTACTGTTCTAATATTTATTTGCTTATGTTTTCCAATGTTTCTTTGTCATTAAGAATTTCATTCATTTTTTCTCAAGTGCTGGTGACTATTTCTGTTTAGAGTAATGGCTTCTGTAACTTAGGCTTGCCTCATGCTATGTAATTGAAAATTAATTTGAAGACAGCTAATCCTGCCTCTGCTGCCAGTGCTGGGGAGACAGTCCTGCAACTCCTTCCAGGCTGGGCCTTGAATGGTCAGTTAGAAGGAAAAACAGACCAGTTAATGAGTGTCCTCCAATATCTCCTGTTTGAAGCCACCCCACCCCCACTTTTCCCCCAGGGTATTCTTGAACAGGAGCAGCAGGAAATATTAGATAGAAATATAGCTGGAGAGAGAGACAGACCGAAACATAGAATAGCCTTGGGAGGGCCTGGATCCTTATCCATCAGGCCCCAACTATCTCTGCCAAAGGGCTTTTAAAGGAATGCCAAGGGGAGGAGCAAAAGACTTCCACCCAGGGACAGCCAAGTGCAGACCCTTCCAGCCACCTGGTGACCTTGCCCATGGTCAAATCATCCCCGTATGCAGCTCTGCTGTGTCAGGCAAACTCTGATCTCACAAGGAAACTTCTGTGGGCTCCCATTTTCTCCAACTTTTATTGGGGACATAACTAATCGAGAGGGACCTGTGGACAAATTGAGTTCATTGACCAACTTTGAAGCTGATGTAGTGACAGTGCAGAAAGGGAGGGGCAAGAAGGAAGGTAAAACTTTCCTGCTTTGGCAGTAGTTGATATTACCAAAGTATAGTCCATAATAAATTTTAGATTATCAGTGAATGTCCTGACTGGCTATTTCTCGGTTACACAGCTGAGAAAAACCAAGAATCTAGATAAAGGACTGACCTTATCATGAAGCCAAATTAAAACAGAAGATCTGGGCAAAGTAGTGTGATCCTCCCTCACAGTGCTGTTATTTTCCTGGTTGAAGATGTTCAGCCTGAGAGAAAAGATATGAGTAATCCCTGGTGTACTTTCATCATGCAAAGCCATAGTCTCTTGACCCAACCCATTTTCCATTATTGGCAAAGGAGAGAGTGGGAGTGCACAGGATGAGTTCTGGCCAGTGATTTCTTGGAGTTTGATTTTGTTTCTAATCTTGTTATTCTTGTTTAAGGGACCATGATCTATATTTGTAGTTGTGTCTTAAGGTCTCTCTTTTTTTTTCCAGTGGTGCCATCTAGTTAGTTTTATTATCATCTAATTATATTGTTGTTTCTCTGGAAAATGATGGACCTTCACCAATTTTTATATTCAGAAAGTTTACTATATTGTGTTAAAAGTTCCTTGAGTTTTTGTTGATTTGTGAACTTTCTGTGGAGAGAGAGTTTTAGTTCTAGGGACAGAGATGTGGCATTGGTGTAATGGAAAATATGACCACCAATTTTGCTGTTAAGGAGATTGCCCTGAATAACTTGAGCCTCTCTGTATTTATTTCACTTGAAAGTCACAAAGTTTATAATTTCAGTTTTATTTCCTTAAATTTGTTCCAAGAAGCTAGACAATAATTCACTGAAAGTTTTATCACAAGTTTCCTTCTCATATGCTTTATTTCCCTTAGACATTTAACCTTATGACCTCATAGTTAAGCACCTCTCAGTGGTCATCATGGTTAGCACATTGTTGTGGTGGTATTTTATTTGTGCTAAAATGTGGTGATATTTTATTTGTGCTTTAATAAATAAAGCTTGCCTGGAGATCAGAGGAAAAAAATCAAGCCATTATTAGTAAACAAAGAAGACAGGCAATGGTAACACACACCTTTAATCCTATCACTTGGCATGCAGGGATCTTTCTGGATCTATTTGCTCATCTCTCTTTTTATGTCTGTTAGTTGGCATTTCTCTTTTGAGGCTGTATCCTACTCAAAGGGTGAAGAAATGACAGGTGAGCTTCCTATTCACTTTCCTTCTAAAGTAACTTGGTGATTATATTAGAGTTTCAATCATGGAATAAGTGTGGGAAGCACTGGAATTATATAAATATATTGTCAAAGAATTATGCATTTATAATGCTATCACTATCACACTTTTTGTTGTACACATGTATGGGATATTTTAGAATGCAGTGACCTATGATGATGTGCATGTTGACTTCACTCGGGAAGAGTGGACTTTGCTGGATCTTTCCCAGAAGAATCTCTACAAAGATGTGATGTTGGAGACTTACTGGAGCCTCACTGTTATAGGTAAGACTGAATTTTACTTCATGTTTTAGAATAAAGAGACAACTGTTTCTTGGTTATTGATATTCTTCTATAATTTCAATTGAGAAAGGAAGAATGAGGTGAATAAATCAGGCATGGTTTTAAGGTGAGCTGAAGATAGTAACCTAAATTTTGCACAATTTCTAATAATATAGCATACATTTTCTGGTTCTATATTTTAGGCTACAATTGGGAAGACCATAATATTAAAGAACATTGTCAAACTTCTAGAAGACATGGAAGGTAATTTTCATGTGCAAGCTGATATAAATATGCATTTGAAGAAATTTTAATATGTACTTTAAGTTTTGAAGGAAAGCAACCGTGTAAATAAGCACGTCTTAAAGTGTATTGATTATTAAATTCTCACAAATCCATGTATCTCATTGTCAGAAAGATGATCTGTCTTTGCAAGTCATTCTTTTAAGAAAGAAGACAAGGAAATAATGCCTTAACTCATATCCATTTGAATCACAGCCCCATGAGAGTTAGGCTGTAGAACTGCAAATCCTTTTATTTTTATACCACTCAGATGTTGGAAAAGGTATATATGTTGAATAGGTGATAAGTATATGTCCAAAATCTTGTAATAAGCAAGTAGTTCATAGTAAAGCTAGTGTTACTCATATATTTGTAGTGACTTTGCTGAGTTTAGTGAGTGGCAGTTTATGAGTATCAAGAAGGTGTTTGTGAAGAAGCCTTAATTCCTATACCACATTTCTGAGAAACAGAAAGTCAATCTGTGTGAATGTGATATGGAACCCTTTTATTTGTTATTTTTCCTTTAATAGGTATATGTTGCTCTGGATTCAAGCCCTGTGAGCATAGGGATATGGAAAGAAGCAACATATCTCTCTCTTTTTACCAGAACAATTAGACAATATGTAGTAGTCTCTATGTTGAGTAGACTTGTTGAATGTTATACAAGTTTACAATTAATTTGTTTTCCAACTTCATTGGGAATGCATCAAAAAACTCACACTACAGAAAAGCCCTATGAGTATTGGAATGTATAAATACTTCTAGTTGTCCTGGTTCACTTTGAAAATGTAGTATGATTTATACTATAGAAAAATTTATGAATGCAGTAGATATGGTAAAGGTCTGAGTTCTTCCAGTTCTCTTTAAATATGTGAAAAATCTCATATATAAAAAGGATGCTATAAATGTGAGCCATGTAATAAAGGATCTTACCCTCACAGGTATTTTCAAAGACACAAAATGAAGAACCCTTAATGAAGGGGAATACCATCAGTGTAAACCTTAAGATCTGATCCCTCTTTGCAATTAGACCAAATTGTAAAATTAATTCATACAGATATAAAGATTCATCGGTGTAATGAATGTGGTAAAGCTTTTATATGTATCAATTATCTTTGCAGGTACAAAAGAAGTAATACTGGAGAGAAAGCTGCTGAACATACTCAATGTGTTAAAGTCTTTGCATATCACACGCATCTTCAAAGGCAAGAAGGAATTCATACTAGAGAAAAACCCTGTGAATGTAATCAATGTGGTAAAGTTTTTACACACCGTAATACTCTTCGAATACATAAAAGGACACATACTGGAGAGAAACCTTATGAATGTAATCAATGTGATAAAGCCTTTGCAAGTCATGGTCTTCTTCGAAAACATAAAAGGACACATACTGGAGAGAAACCTTATAAATGTAATCAATGTGGTAAAGCCTTCTCACAACACAGTAATCTCCAAGTACATAAAAGGACACACACTGGAGAGAAACCCTATGAATGTAATGAATGTGGTAAAACCTATGCACGTCATAGTCATCTGCAAATACATAAAAGAACACATACTGGAGAGAAACCCTACAAATGTAATCAATGTGGGAAAGTCTTTTCACACCAGAGTAATCTCCGAGTACATAAAATAACACATACTGGAGTAAAACCCTATGAATGTCATGAATGTGGTAAAACTTTTGCAAATAACAGTTATCTCCGAATACATAAAAGAACGCATACTAGAGAGAAACCCTATGTATGTAATCAATGTGGTAAAGCATATGGACGCCACAATCATCTTCAAACACATAAAAGAACACACACTGGAGAGAAACCCTACAAATGTAATGAATGTGGTAAAGCCTATGCACAATACAGTAATCTCCAAATACATAAAAGAAGACATACTGGAGAGAAACCCTATGAATGTGATCAATGTGGTAAAGCTTTTACAAGTAATGGTCAACTTCAAATTCATAAAAGAACGCATACTGGAGAGAAACCTTATGAATGTAATCAATGTGGGAAAGTCTTTGCACATCATGGTAGTCTTCAGATACATAAAATAATACATACTGGAGAGAAACCTTATGAATGTAATCAATGTTTTGAAGCTTTTGCGCTTCACAGTCATCTTCGAATGCATAAAAGGACACATTGGAGAGAAACCCTACAAATGCAATCAGTGTGATAGAGCCTTTGCATATATCATCAGCAGTTTTTGAAATCATGAGAAAAAATATACTGCAGAGAAACCCTATAAATGTAGAGAGTGTGGTAAAGTTGTTTTCTTTATACAAGAGTAAATCTTTTATCATGTAATTGATATGTTAAAGCCTTTGCATATCAGAGTAGTCTTTGAGGACCTCAAAAAACTCATACAGAAGGCAATCTGATCATAAATGATTTGGTAAGATCTTTAGCCAACATAACATCCAGTTATATAAGATTATTTATTGTAAAGAAAAAAAATCTGACAGGTGTCAACAATCTAGTCAAGCATTATGTTGTCCCCCTTTATTTTGTTTGCAACTCCAAACTCATGAACAAAAGCCCTATGAATTTAAAAGATAAGGTAACCTTTTAGATTTCACACTTTTATTCAATTGCATGAAATAACTCATCCAGGTGTAAAACTTTATGGATTTGTATTAGTGCCTTTTCTATTGTTGTGATAAAACATAATGTCTAAGTCACCTTATGAAAGGGTTTAATTTGGCCTGTGATTCCAGAGTGATACAAGATCACCATGAAAGTGTCATGGCAACAAGTGTCAGGCATGGCAGCTAAATCAGGAAGCTAAGAACTCACATCCTCAGCCTTCAGCATGAAGCAGAGAGTGGGAACTCAAAATGGTTTGTGGATGTAGACTCTCAGGCCCACCCCCAGTGACATATTTCTTCCAGCAGAGCAGTAATTTTTTAAATCTTCCCAAATGAGACTACCAACTGAGAAGGATTGATTTCCCTGACTTCAAGCCTACAGACTTGCTTTCTGTTACATGAACCAATTCAAGATGAAGAAAAACTCTGTAAGTAAGCCTCAAAACCTCTGTTACAGGAGTGAATGCTTACATGAGAAAAAACATTCATGAGTGAAACTTTGTTTAAAGATTTGATTTAATTTTAATTATGTGATATCACTGTGTCTTTGTATGGGTATGTGCATGTGCATGCTGGTACCCAAGAAGGTTAGACCCTTGGATCTTCTTGTAGCAGGAATTGCAGGAAGTTGTCAAGAAACCGACTTTAGTCTGGGGAATAAACTTGTCATAACTGCTCTGCCATATCTCTAGTCCTGTAAATATTTTAAAGCCTTTTAATATCCTCTTGATATCAGCAAATATGGAAGAACTCAAGAGAAAAACCCTATTCATGTAAATGATTTGGTAAAGACTTTAAATATCACAGTTGTCTTCAGTTTCCAGAAAAAAACTTGTTTCATCTCTTTTTCATTGTAACCTTGAAGTAAGTAAATCATTTACCATGTTCACGCAAAACTGATAGCTGAGATCACAGCATCATGGTTTCTATTTTGCAATATTTGAAGTAGATATTAAAGTGTGTTATATGATGGCCAATTGATTTAGTGAAGTTATTTTTGTGGTTCTTATATTCCTTCTGTTGCTTTTCTTCATCTTCTATTGTGTTTTCACTTAGTGATAGATATTTTTCTGCTGCAATGTATAGAATGGGATGCCCATCATCTAAGTGGTCCATGTAAATATTAACAAGTGTGTGATCCTATTTTTCAAGTAAGGGTATCTCTGAAAGGGTGGTTGGTTGTTGTTCCTGGGTTGTTTTTTTTTTTTTCATATTTTTGCAAATTCCTTTGAGATGTTGTTGTTTGTTATACAGCCTGGCTTGGTTATCAGTAATTAGTCAAGGATACAATTGAACTCATGATCCCAATGAGTACAAGTTCAAGGGTGGATGATATACCTCCAGAGTTTGCTGTTTTGTCAACACATTTTAACAATGTTAATGTTAAAATGTTTAATGGACGAGAATATAACGAAACATTAAATGCCTTATGTGTATACCCAGCAGCATTTTCATCTATCTGGTAGAGATGTAATAATGTAGAATTATCAGCAATCAACTATATATTTCACAATATAGCTTGATGTTCTATGGATATGTATATAGTATTTGAAGTTCCATGCATTTTTATGTCCCCATCAGTTATCCATTTAACACTTCATCTTAAAGTACTGTCTTTTATGGGAATTATTCAGAGATGCAAGATGTAACATTAATGAGATTTATTTTTTTATAAAAACATTTCTGTTTGTGTGTAATGTGATTATGGGTTTTTGGCTGTGACAGATATGTGGTGGCCAGAAGACAACTTTGTGGGGTCTGCTTTTAGCCATTTTCATATGGTGATCAAGATGAGGTTACTGGCCTTGCACACTGCAGACATTTCCCACTGAGCCATCTCACTGGTGCTCACATAAGATTAGCTGAAACATTACATCAGTAAAATAATGTCTTCTTTTCATATTGTAAACATATTTTCATCCAAGGATAAAGTAAAATAGAGTAAAAAAAATATTATTTATTTGAATAATAAATCCTATTTGCAAGTGAAAATGATATATTGCTATCTTTTATTTATTAACTATGACCTCTTTTACCACTCCCATTTTGGATTGTAAAAGAAAGCCTGGTGGTCACTGCCTGAGGAAAATTCTTACCTGCCTTTATTCAAGCCTGGGGACTAGAGAGATGGCTCAGAAGTTAAGAGCACTGGCTGCTCTTCCAGAGGTCCTGAGTTCACTTCCCAGCAACCACATGGTGGCTCACAACCATCTGTAATGAGATCTGGTGCCCTCTTCTAGCCTGCAGGGATGCATGCAGACAGAACACTGTATACATAATAAATAAATAAATAAATAAATAAATAAATAAATAAATAAATAAATCTTAAAAAAAAAAGAATTCAAGCCTGACCCTCTTGCTCAGCCAGAGGATCGCTATAGCTTGGGTTTATAACTGAATACCCTAGAGGAGGGAGACCTGAGAGAGAGGAGGATTTTGACTAGAGAACTTGACGACAAGACAGAGAAAAGAGAACAGAAGAACTAGATGGAGAAGAACTAGATTAAAGGGCTAAAAGAGAGTATTAGAGGAACAAGATGGAAGATGAGGAAGAGACAGATGGGAAAGAACAAGAAGAGAAAGAAGGAGATGGGAGAGGAGCTAAGATGGGAAAGAACTAGATGGATGAGAACCTAGATGGGGCAGAACTAATAAAAAACTAATAAGGTTGGTTAACAAGATGGGGCAGAACTAATATGAGAGAATTAAGATAAAGCTTAGAGGAGACAGCAGATAAATGTAGAAAGAAATGAGGCAAAAAAGGAGATGGGTATGAGAGCAGAATAGAAGCTGTGTTGAGAGAGAACTGACTCAGAAGAATAAAGTGTATGGACTAAAGATTTTCATATACATAGATTCATTATCAGCTGGTTGTATATTCTTCCCAGACCCTGGGAGGGGACTATCGAGGGCTGGACCCTTATAGTCTCCTTTATTGCACAATAGTATTGCTTCAGTTGGGTACTCGTTTGATTCCTAGAATCTGCATCAGATGGGTCATAACTACTTGTTATTTCCAAGCCCAGGAGATATGATGCATTCTTCTGACATCCTAGAGCATCAGACATACAAATGGTGGAAATGTGTGTGTGTGTGTGTGTGTGTGTGTGTGTGTGTGTGTGTGTGTGTGTGTGTGTGATTTTAAAAGTTTCCTTCATGTAGATGTTATTTTGAAAAAGAATGAAATTTAATCTAGATGTCTTAAGTTTTGCAAGTGTGTATATCAAGGGCATGCCAGGTACTAGTGGAGATCAGAAGAGGGGTCTGATCCCTTGTGACTGGAGTTACAAACAGTTGTGAGCTGTCTTTTGCATGCTGGGAATCAAAGTCCAGCCCTGTGGATGAGCAGCTAGTGCTGTTAGCTGCTAAGCCATCTATTCAGCCCCATGAACATGTCATTATAGCAGTAAGGTATGGATGGCTGATACTGAGTTCATCTTTACCTCAGCCTTGATCACCAAAAGAAATATAAGATTAATAGCATCAGAAACTAACTTAGTCATGGTTCTTAAAGAAGATTCCATGCCCAAATGTCCACAGAATGAGGGAAGAGTACAAAACTACTATCTATCCTGCCTTGCATCCAGGAGTAGGCAGTTTCACTTTCTATCTCAATGTACCTCTGACTGGCATCAGCAGCCTGCATCTAGCTAGATAGTGTGTTCCTTCTTGTGGGCTAATCAGGACTTTCTCACAGCCCTTCAAGGTGACTCTGAGCTAATCAGAACTTTCTCACAGCCTTGGAGCAAACAAGCTTGAACTCTATTGACTCAGAATAGACTTCAGATTCAAATTGGGAAACTGAGGGGGCTGGAGAGATGGCTCAGAGGTTAAGAGCACCGACTGCTCTTCCAGAGGTCCTGAGTTCAATTCCCAGCACCCACATGGTGGCTCACAACCATCTGTAATGAGATCTGGCACCCTCTTTTGTATACATAATAAATAAATAAATGTTAAAAAAAAAACTAATAAGGTTGGTTAACAAGTACTGATACATTACCAACCACAGTGAACCTTTAAAAAAAAAACAAATTGGGAAACTGAGTCAGTTGTGGGCTCCCACAGCCAGCACCAATTGTTGAAGCTGCTTTCTTTTTTTTTCTATTGTATAATTTTGGCTTATTTGTAAAAAATCAGATGTCCACAGGTCTGTGGATTTATGTTAGGATCTTAGATTGTAGTTTATTCATCCACCTGTCTGTTTTTATACCAGGACCATGCATTTATTATTACTATAGCTCTGTAGTAGAGCCTGAAATAATGAGGGATAGTGATACTTCATGAAGTTTTTTTATTGTACAGTATTATTTTAATACTCCTGGGTTTTTTTGTTCTTTCATATGAAGTTGAGTATTGTTCTTTCAAGGTCTGTAAAGAATTGTGTTGGAATCTTGAGTACTGCGTTGAATCTGTAGATTGCTTTTGATAAGATGGCCATTTTTACTATGTTTATCCTACTGATCCATGAGCATGGGAGATCTTTCCATTTTCTGATATCTTCTTCAATTTCTTTTTTCAAAGATCTGATATTCTTGTCATAGATCTTTCACTTGTTTGGTTAGAGTTATCCCAAGATATTTTATGTTGTTTGTGGCCATTGTGAAGGATGTTGTTTCCCTAATTTTTTTCTCAGCCCATTTATCATTTGTATACAAGAGGGCTACTGATTTTTTTTTTTAGTTAATCTTGTATCTAGCCATTTCACTGAAGGTGTTTATCAGCTGTAAGAGTTCCCTGATAGAATTTTTGGGATCACTTATGTATACTCTTGTCATCGGCAAAGAATGAAAGTTTGACTTCTTCCTTTCCAATTTGTATCCCCTTGATGTCCTTTTATTGTTTTATTGCTTTAGCTAGAACTTTGAATATTATACTGAATAGATATGGAGAGAGTGGGCAGCCTTGTCTTCTTCCTGATTTTAGTGGAATCACTTTGAGTTTCTCTCCATTTAATTTGATGTTGGCTGTTAGCTTGCTGTATATTGCATTTATTATGTTTAACTATGTCCCTTGTATCCCCGATCTCTCTAAAACTTTCATCATGAAGAGGTGTTGGATTTTGTTGAAGGCTCTTTTAGCATCTAATGAGCTGATCATGTGATTTTTTTTTCTTTCAGTTCATTTATATGGTGGATTACATTGATAGATTTTTTTTTTATTAAACCATCCCTGTATTTCTGGTCATCCCATCATTCTAATGACTCACTAAATGAAGTTGAAGCCATATAAGCCATTAGCAGTGGTATGGGTCTTGCCATTAATGGTAGCACAGACCTTGTAATCATGATATTTAGAAAGTGGAGGCAGGAATTTCAGGATTTCAAAGTCATCCAAGGTGAACATGTTCAATGGGGTATGGTGGGAGACCAGTGGATCTAAGGAGACTGTGATTGGCTCAGACCAATGTCCACAGTCTTCTTTGTAGCTCCAGAACTTGTGGGTCATGGGACCAGCAAGGTGTCAGCTGAGGTATTTATGCTTCAGATTTTCTATTATTGATAATGTTTCCTGTCTAACGCAGTTAAGATTACTTTGGGTTCAAACTCTTTTTGTTCATTAAAGAGTAGAATTCTCCTGCAGGTGGGGTGAGCTTCCTAATTGCTTATCCAGTGCAATGTGTTTAGCCCTGAAACCATATACACACAACCAACAGAAATGGACTTAGCAGGTTTTATTCATGTATTTGTGCATACTTATTCACACATACTTAACAAGGAAGGAATTGCAAGAGGAGAATCTGGGAAGGGATTGAGTGAGGACAAGGAAGGGGGAAAGTGACATAATATATTTTAATCACAATGTATGAAAATAATTTTTAAATAAAAATGTAGCTAGAGAGATGGCTTAGCACTTAAGAGTACTGGGTATTGTTACTGAGGGCACAGGTTTCATTGCAAAGAAACCCTGATAGCTAACCATCTCCTGTAACTTCCATTCCAAGGGATCTAATACCTTCTGGGCTCTGCAGGGACTGCAACAGACAAATTGAGGCTAACACCCATATTCATAAAAAAAAATAAAGCTTAAAATTGAATTCTGTACAGTTATGTCACAGCCTTGAGACAGACAGCAGTCAGGGGTATTTGAGATGAACTTCTGGTCCTCCATGGAAACAACTGTAGCCTTCCTCTGAGCAAGCCTGCTCAGAAGCCAAAGCAGCCTTATTCTGAGGTTAGAATAGCTCAGAAATGCTGGTCACTTAAGAACAGCATTCACAGTTTGGATAGGTCACTTTCCCTGATGTTTATTTTGTATTTGTGTTCTCTGTCCTTTATATATATGAGAATTGTGGTATTATACATATTTTAAGTGTTTTTTTTAGATCATACACTATGATCTATTTATAATGTGTGATGTAAAAGATAAATTTGCTTTGTAAATCTCTATCTGCCTAATTGGCTAGACTTGCAGTCTCCTGTCCCTATTTAAATTGTTCAAAGTGCAACCTGGGGCCTGGATCTAAAAGGGACTTAAGGATAAAATTTGTTCTAGTCTGGATTCTCTTTTACCGTTAGCCACAGCTCGATATACATTGTTATTAATGAGATTTCTGTTTATTAAACTTGTAAATATGTGGAATGATTTCTCCCTAGGAAGGCGTATTAATCCTATATCAGCAGTGCTTCCAGCCTTTTAGAATAATCTTTCTGAAACAAACTTACAAATGTTGACTCAGGTAGCCTTGATCCCATGCCGTTGTTCCCCCGGGGCAGTAATATTGTTGTCCTTGTGATTAAACCAACTAAATGATTAAAGAATTCTTACCACCACTAAGTTTTAAAATTACCCATTTGAGTCAGGTAATCAACTGTGCATTTCAGTAACAGGAAAAGGACTTTCATGTGGGGCATGGCTTCTGCTTTCAGACCAGAATAGGAGGAATAGTTTGTTGTGTACACTGCAGAGGAAAACGGGATAGGCAATCAGCTGCTGCAGTCACCATTATGAAAAAGGTCCTGATTGTGTAATTTTACAGCATGTATTATTTCATGTCATGTGAATGAAGACAGACCAGATTGGGGGGTGTACAATTTGGGAAGGTTAGCTTGACAGTAATACTTCTATGCAGATATGTTTTATCCTGGTTGACACAGTTAACACAAGAGAATTGAGACACAGACCATTGGCTGTAGTTGTGTGTATCACATTATAAATCTCACCAGTTAAGATTGCACATAGGTGCAAGGTCAAACAGTATCTTTTTAGTGCCATTCCCTCTGGCTGGGAATGATTTGCTCCCTTTCCAAGTCAGTATTGTTATGTGTATTTTCAATCATATTTATCTTTTTTCAAAGTCAATTATTTCACTTTTTAAATCTGATTTTCTTTAAATGCATCATTGCTCTGTTCTCTTGTTTGTAATTATTCTCCAATGTTTCCCAGTCAATAATAATTTCTTTTCATTTTTCTCAAGTGCTGTTATTTATTTCTGCTTAGAGCAATGTGTCCTCTAGCCTCATGCTATATAATTGAGAATTGATTTGAACACCTAATCCTTCCTCTGCTGCCCAGGGCTGGAAAGAAAGTCTTGGAACTCCTTTCAGGCCAGGCCTTGACTGGTTAGGAGAAGGAAAAATAGACCAGTTAATGAGTGTCCTTTAATCTCTCTGGCTTTTATTGGGAACTTACAAATGAAGAGGGACCTGTGTAAAAATTGCATTCACTGACCAACTGTAAAGCAGGTGTAGTCACAGCACAGAAAGGGATGGGCAAGAAAGAGGGCGAAAGCTTTCCTGCTGTGACAGTAGTTGACATTACCAATGAGTAGTGAGGTAATCAATTTTAGATGATGAATAAATGTCCTGACTGGCCATACACCAGGCAATCAGGAATCTGGATAAAGAACTGAAGTTATCATGAACCAAATCACTCTAGTTTAACCATAATAGAACTGAAGTAAATGGTGTGGCCCTGCCTAAACAGAACTGTTATTTTAGAGGTTTAAGATGAACAGTCTTCTAATTCATGGCTTGGTTTTCTTTAGCATCAGTTACACAGTAATAAATGTTACTGCTTTAATGTGACCTGTGTTTGGCTGCAGGACTTCCCAGCTATGAAGCAAAGGGTTGGCTGCACTGGACATTAAATGTGTAATGGAATGTGCACACAAAGGAAGAGAAAGAGGAAATGCTCTGAACAACTGGAAGAATTTTCTACTAAAATACAAATTTCCCAGGCTAGGGCCCTATCTGAACCTAGGGTGAAAGGGCAGAACTGAGAAGTCTTGTGCTGTTTGAATCATTTGATCTCTCCTAATCCAGTAGGGGAGATGCTGAGGCTTAGGTAGTATCTGGTTTCCCAGGGGTCTGTGGAAGAAACAGGGTCACTCTAGGATGAATCTTAGCTTTTGCAGCCACAGTGGAGTCAGTTTCTGGTAAACTGACTCGACTGTAGCTTCACTAAAGACTTTTTTAACTGTTGTACAGTTTTTAGCAAGTCAATTTCTGCACACTACAACCTCTTATCTGTAGCTCCACAAAGGAGACAAATGTCAAAGCAATTCTCAATCACATGATATCTTGGTTTTTCCCAGTTCCCTCTCAACCAAGTTTGACAGAGGCTTTGAACCTTTGAGGAAGCACTCAGATAAGATTTACATACTTCAAAGAGAAGGTAGTGGACACAAAAGGTGACAGTCACAAAAGGCAGATCAAAGCCCAGGTGCTACTGCTTTGGAATCAGGCCAGCTACAAAGCTCTGTGGGAACTCCAATTACAGTCCCAGCTGGGTAATCTTAGCTATCTAGGGACTCTGGGCAGGCCTAGCAATCAGGAAGAGCAGGTTGGCTGAGCTGTCAGATCTGCTAGAAATTGAATGGACTATGAGCCAGACTGGTTCTGTTGATCCATATAGTGATCTGGATAGTGGCCCTTGGCCTCTGAGCCTTCCTGAGTGTGTATTCCCTAGGAACAGGGAGGCTCTTCAGACCTGGCCATGGGAGCTATGGTGCTTATAATATCACTGTCCTGTGTACACACAGACATTGCTTTTGGTGTGCAGTAGGAAGACTGTAGCTAGAGTTTTCCTGCCTGGCCCACAGTCAGGACAAATCTCTGACACCCGCCAGTCCCACAGCCACTCAAACCCAACCAAGTAAACACAGAGACTTATATTGGCTACAAACTGTATGGCCGTGGCAGGCTTCTTTGCTAACTGTTCTTACAGCTTAAATTAATCCATTTCTATTAATCTATACCTTGCCACATGGCTCGTGGCTTACCGGCATCTTCACATGCGGCTTGTCATGGTGGCGGCTGGCAGTGTCTCTCTGACTCAGCCTTCCACTTCCCAGCTTTATTCTCCTCCTTGTCCCGCCTACACTTCCTGCCTAGCCAATGGCCAATCAGTGTTTTATTTATTGACTAATCAGCAACACATTTGCCATACAGAACATCCCACAGCAGAAGACAGATTGGAAAACTGAAGGTCTGGTTTCTAGACGTTCTGACCATTGCATTCCCCATTCAGTTTTGTGTGACAACTTTCACAAATAGTTTAGAAACTGGTAGAAAGGAGGTAATGGGGATCATCCTTCAAAAATACTTGATTAGAAATGCTTTTAACTTTCCTCTACCACCAGCCACAATGGCATGATTTAGGGAAATTAAATTCCAGGAGACAAAAGAAATTTCTGAACTACAGAGGTTCCTTGGGTGTGCATGGTATTGGGTGGGTAGATAGGGTACATTCTACATCTTGTGCCATAATCAATGTGGCAGGAAGCCGATATTAAATTATTCTTCTAAACAGTTTTGTGTGTGGGCATCAGTCAGATTGGGTTTGCCTGACACAAGGGAGACTTAGAGGATGCAGTGCCATAGCCAACCATTCTGATCACCTCCATTTCCAGGAAGAGCTCTAGAGCATGGAGCCTCTGGTGGTTTTTAGCAGCATTCTTACCCTGCAAGGAAAAGTCATGAAACGCAACATAATCCACTAACAAGAGTTTTACTAAGACAAGGAGAAAAGGATAGACGTGATCAGGCCTGCTGAAAGGATACGTGTGTGAAGGGGGTGGAGGAACATGGAGTCTGTCTTTTAAAGGCCAAGTTGCACCTGCGTACACAGGCCCACATGGCTATTCCACACATGCACATAGATCACGTGGTTGTGCCACGTGATTTACGCAACCATGAAGCCAACGGGATCATGCGACATGAAGGATTTATGACCCAGAAATGACTAGGCAGAAATGACTAAGTGTCCTGCCAGGCATGCACAACCATGGGGGTGTGGTTGGAATTCCTGTCAGCCTCTCTTTTTGAAAGAGAGATCAGTAGTAGCTGGAGGGTCAGAAATTATAGCAGTTTAAAGGTCATTCTGAGTTATTTTTGTGGGAGTTGTGAAGTCTATTTAACCTCTATAGCTATACAATCATAGGTGACAATGGTCAAGTTCACATTTTTCCTGGCTGAGTTTCCTTAGGTCTTTTAATGAATGCTTAACTATATTTTTGTCCTTTTTTTTCTCTTGGCTTTTTCTCTCTGTCCCCTTATTCTTTCACAAATATTGTACACATTCTTGATTGTTTTAGATTTGTGGTAAGTACAAAAATCCCATTGTGTCAATGTGTGTACCATTTCTTCTTAATCCTATTGAGAATTCTGTTTTTCCATATGGAGTGTAGCTTTAGAATCAGGTTTCCTGTTAAAAAGGTTTTGGGAATTTTCTTTGGATTGTATTGAATTTGTGCTGCACATTGAGCATACTCAATATATTTTTAAAATACATCATGTTAATGGTGTTGCTTATCGTAATATCAAAGGGTAAAAGATACTATCTTACATAATTATTCATTTACTAAATGGCAGTAAATGTGTGAAACTGAAACTTATGTGGAATAATGTATAAAAACATAAAAAGAGTACTGCAATATAGTTTAGTGACACAGAATACAGTGTTATGTTCACATAAAAGATATCTTACTAAGTATGATTTAATTGAGAAAACAAAAGGAGTGAAAATAAAAATGCACTAGAATTTAACAATGAATCTGAATGTGACATCAGACTCTGTAGTAGCATACAAAATAAACTTTTATGGCTCTTGGTTGGGATTTTCCACAGATATCAACTGAAATTAGTTAAAAGCATGTTGCATTGCTGTAGTTGATGTAAATTGTACATTTTTAGTGTGTGTGTTCTGATGCATTTGGACATATTACCTATGTTCAAGCGACTCCATTACTACAAACAAAACGGTAAGCCACGTTCTCCAGACATTTTCTTTCTATCCATGTGTTTATGTGTGTCTACAGTATACAGAGTTCTCATAAAATGACAGAATTGCTTTGGATCCCAGCAATCTTCTCAGTATATTTTCCATATGCTTGAAATTAGTATTATGAAGTATCAGAATTCTCATGCTCATGGCAGTTGTATTCATGGTGGCCTAAAGATGAAAATAACCTAAATGTTCACGTGTTGAGGACAAGATGGGTATCTCAGGAGGCCATTGTGATAAATGAATGAAGACAATAGCAATGGTTAAAGGATTATACAGTTATGAAGGACTCTCACAGTCAGTGCTGTATTGGTCATGGGACAGCATGTAATTACAGCTTAGACAGTGTCAATGCACTTCTTTTACCCTTCTGATTTTAATCTCTAATGCACTCTCACTTGTCTGATGGATGTGAGAGCTTCTGTCATCTTGTCTACACTGCAGGTAGCAATAGAAAACGAAGGGCAGAAAGAGCCCAGAATCTAGATGAAGCAGTCATCTTCAAAGGGTTTTACTAATTTTTTTGTTGGAATGCAGAGAAAAAAATTAAATATGAAGCTTTTTGTTGGAAGTTGTTATAGAGATGAGATCCAAATGTGCTATTATAGTGTAAAATGCAGAAAATTGCTTTATTTGGATGGTTGAGAGCTTTCTGTCAATTTTTCATACTACATGACAAAGTAAGAGTGAGGTTAACAAACAGGCTGACTTGTTTTGTTTGAGTTTAAATAATGACAATAAAGTATAGTTTTAAAAAAATGTAATAGCCTTAGACAAGTGACTCATCTCTTTGTTTTCTTTTTATCAAATAACCCACCTTAGATGATAACATTTTCATTTTTGCTATGGAGACTGTGTTTAAACATTTAACATTTTTAATATATCAGTTTGTGTATGGTCAATGTATTATATAATTAATGTGGCAATACTTCTGATTTCACAGATCTAGACAAGTCCCAAGAATGAGCTTGAAATAAGTGCCTGTGTGATGCTCACCCTCTGCACATGCAGAAAGAGAACTGTACCTCTCTTTCCCTGACTTCACTATCCCACATCTCTTTGTTCATTATTGCTTCCCTTCTTCTTTGCATTTCATCTAGGGAAAAAGGAATTATCTTTTTAATTGAAAACAAACTCTTCTCTCACATAATACATCCCAATCTGAGTTTCCCCCCCACCTCCCCTCCTAGGGCCCATCCCTGTTCCCTCTTTACCAGATCCACTCCCCCTCCATTTCTTCTTCAGAAAAGAGTAGGGCTACAGGAAAGAACAGCCAAACAGGACCAAAGAAGATACAGAAAGATAAGTCAAAAAACCTCATTGAGGCTGAACAAGGTAACCCAATAGGAAGGAAAGACTCAGGAGCAAGCGAAAGAGTCAGAAGTATATCTTCTACCACTGTTAGGAGTCCCACTAAAACACTAAGCTAACAGCTGAAATATATATGCAGAGGACCTGGTGCAAACCCATGCAGGTCCCATGTTTGCCATTTAAGTCTCTGAGGTTCCTGGCCATTTGGGCAGTGTAAGGCATGGGTTCCCTTTCACAGTTTGGACCTTAAGTTAAAACAAATATTAATTGGCCACTCCCACATGTTCTATGTCACCATGCTCTAGCACATCTTGCAGGCAGGACAGATTGTAGGTGGAAAGTTTTGGAGGTGGGTTGGTGTTCAGGTTTCACTTTCTGTAGCCTATTGAGTACCTTCTTGTGACAAGGAGATAGAACATAGAGGCAAAAGTTCCAAGCCTGCACCTATGAAACCTCTCTGCATTCACTGAGCTGTGTGGAAATTGTCCTGGGAAATGGAGCCCTGCTGTCAGTCTTCAGAGAATAACCTTCTGTCTTAGCAGCAGCCTGAGTTGTTTAAGAATCTCCAGAGGACCTCCTTAGCCGACAACTGTACTCAATGTAACTCAGTCCCATCACTACAAAAGACAGCAAGTTCAGACTCCTTGTCCTCCATTACTAGGAGTCCTCATTCAGGTCACCCTCACAGATTCCAGGAAGTTGTCAATGCACTAGGTTTCCACACTAGCCCCTAAATGCCCCCTAATTCCAGCTCTCTCTCCCTGTACTCTCTCCCTCCTTATGCCCACCTGGTCCCTCCTTATCCTGACCTCACTCACCCCCATCCCCCCTACAGAATCTATTCTATTTAGCCTTTTAAGAATTCATGCTTTGCGCCAATAGCTCTCCTCTTTACCCAACCTCTCTGGGTCTGTGGATTGTAGTTAATTATCATTTACTTAATAGCTAATATCCACTTATAAGTGAATACATACCATATCTGTCTTTGTGGGACTGTGTTAGGTTACCTCATTCAGGATGATTTTTTTCTAGTTGCATCCATTTGCCTATAAATTTCATGATGTCACTTTTTTAAACAGCTAATTAATACTATATTGTGTAAATGTACCACATTTTCTTTATACATTTTTCAATTAAGGAACATCTAGTTTCTTTCCAGCTTCTGGATATTATGAATAAAGCTGCAATGAACATAGTTGAGTAAGAGTCCCTATCGTAGGATGGCGTGTCCTTTGGGTATATGCCCAAGAGTGGTATAGCTGGGTCTTGAGCTAGATCAATACCCAGTTTTCTCAGAAACCACCATATTGATTTCCATAATGGCTGTACAAATTTTCACTCCCACCTGCAATGGAGGAGTGTTCCCTGTGCTATACATCCTCACCAGCATGAGCTGTCATTTGTATTATTGATGTTAGCCATTCTGACAGGTAGAAGATGGTATCTCAGAGTTATTTTGATTTGTATTTCCCTGATGGCTAAGGATGTTGGACATTTTTTAAGTGTTTCTCAATCATTTGAGATTCCTCTGTTGAGGATTCTCTGTTTAAATCTGTGTCAAAATTTTAATTGGATTCTTAGGGTTTTTAATATTTAGTTTCTTTTTTTTTTTTTTTTTTTTTTTTTTTTGGTTTTTCGAGACAGGGTTTCTCTGAGTAGCTTTGCGCCTTTCCTGGAACTCACTTGGTAGCCCAGGCTGGCCTTGAACTCACAGAGATCCGCCTGCCTCTGCCTCCCGAGTGCTGGGATTAAAGGCGTGCGCCACCACCGCCCGGCAATATTTAGTTTCTTGAATTCTTTATATATTTTGTATATTAGGCCTCTATTGGATACGGAATTTAAAAAATATTTTCTCATTTCTTTTTTTTTTTTTTTTTGGTTTTTTGAGACAGGGTTTCTCTGTGTAGCTTTGCGCCTCTCCTGGTACTCACTTGGTAGCCCAGGCTGGCCTCGAACTCATGGAGATTCGCCTGGCTCTGCCTCCTGAGTGCTGGGATTAAAGGTGTGCGCCACCACCGCCCAGCTATTTTCTCATTTCTTAGTCTACCATTTTGTCCTACTAATGATGTCCTTTGCCTTACAGAAGATTTTCAGTTTCATGAGGTCCTATTTATTAATTATCAATCTTAGTTCCTGAACTGTTGGTGTCCTCTTCAAGAAGTTGTCTCCTATGTCAGTGCATTCAAGGTTGTTTCCTACTTTCTCTTCTATCAATTTCAGTGTGTCTCGTTTATGCTGAGGTCTTTGATTCACATAGACTTGAGTTTGGTGCAGGGTCATAAATTTGGATCTATTTGCATTCTTCTACCTTTGGATATCCAATTTGACCAGCACCATTTTTTGAAGAAGCATTATTTTTATAGTTTGTATTTCTGGCTTCTTTATCATCGGTATGTGGATTTGTTTTTGTGTCTTTGATTCGGTTCCTTTGATCAATGTGTCTAAAAGCCACCAATAACATGCCATTTTCATTACTATAGCTCTATAGTATAGTTTTCAATCAGAGATGGTCATATTTCTGTAAGTTCTTTTATTGTCCAGGATTGTTTTGGTTGTCCTGGGCTTTCTATTTCTCCATATGAAATTGAGTATTGTCCTTTCAAGGTCTATAAAGAATTGTGTTGGAATTTTGATGGGGATTGTGTTGAATCTGTAGGTTGCTTTTGATAAGGTGACCATTTTTATTATGTTAATTCTATAGATCCATGAGAATGGGAGGTCTTTTCATCTTCTGATATATTCATTTTCTTTCTTCAAACACTTGACGTTTTGGTCATACAAGTCTTTCATTTGCTTTTTTTGATTTATTGCAACATATTTTATATTATGTGAAGCTATTGTGAAGGGTTTTTTCCCCTGATTTCTTTCTCAGTCCATTTATCATTTATATATAGGTGGGCTACTGAATTTTTTTGAGTTAATCTTGTATGCATCCACTTTGCTGAAAGTGTTTATCAGCTGTAGGAGTTTAGAGGTAGAATTTTGGGGGTCATTCATGTATAGCACCTTATCATCTTCAAATAATGATGATTTGAATTCTTCCTTTCCAATTTGTATCCCCTTAATCTCCTTCAGCTATTTTACTGCTCTAGCTAGAACTTCAAGTACTATATTGAATAGATATGGAGAGAGTGGACAATTTTTCTTGTCCTTGATTTCAGTGGTATTAGTTTGAGGTTCTCTCCACTTAATTTGATGTTGGATATAGGCTTTCTGTAAATTGCCTTTATTATGTTTAGGATGTCCCTAATCTCTCCAATGCTTTTTATCATGAAGCAGCATTCAATTTTATCAAAGGCTTTTGTGGCATCTAATGAGATGATCGTGTGGTTTTTTTTCTTTCAGATTATTTATATGGTAGATTACATTTACAAACATCCATATGTTGAGCCATCTCTGCATCTCTGAGATGAAGTTTGCTTGATGATGGTGGATGATCTTTTTGATGTGTTCTTGATCAGAATTTTTTGAGTATCTTTTACATCTATGTTCATAAAGGAAATTGGTCTGTAATTCTCTTTCTTTGTTGAGTCTTTATGTGATTTCGGTATGTCGGTGACTGTGGCTAGATGCAACAAAGAAAGAGAACTACAGAACAATCTCCCTCATGAACATTGATGCAAAAATACTCAATAAAATATCAGCAAACAGACTCCAAGAACACATCAAAACAATTATCCACCTTGATCAAGTAGGCTTCATCCCAGGGATGCAAGGATGGTTCAACATATGAAAGTCTGTCAATGTAATACACCATATAAACAAACTGAAAGAAAAAAACCACATGATCATCTCACTAGATGCTGAAAAGGCCTTTGACAAGATCCAACACCCCTTCATGATAAAGGTCTTGGCAAGATCAGGAATACAGGGAACATACCTAAACATAATAAAGGCAATTTACAGCAAGCCTACAGCCAACATCAAAGTAAATGGAGAGAAACTCAAAGCGATTCCATTAAAATCAGGAACAAGACAAGGCTGTCTGCTCTCCCATACTTATTCAATGTAGTACTTGAAGTTCTAGCCAGAGCAATAAGACAACATAAGGAGATCAAGGGGATATAATTGGAAAGGAAGAAGTCAAGCTTTCACTATTTTCAGATGACATGATAGTATACATAAGTGACCCCAAAATTTCGACCAAGGAACTCATACAGCTTATAAACACCTTCAGCAATGTAGCAGGATACAAGATTAATTCAAAACAAATCAGTAGCCCTCCTATATACAAATGACAAATGAGCTGAGAAGGAAATCAGAGATACATCACCCTTTACAATAGCCACAAATAATATAAAATACCTTTGGGTAACTCTAACTAAACAAGCAAAGTACCTGTATGACAAGAACTTTAAGTCCCTGAAGAAAGAAATTGAAGATATCAGAAAATGGAAAGATCTCCCATGCTCATGGATAGGTAGGATTAACATAGTAAAAATGACAATCTTACTAAAAGCAATCTATAGATTCAATACAATCCCCATCAAAATTCCAACACAATTCTTCACAGACCTGGAAAGAACAATACTCAACTTCATATAGAAAAACAAAAAACCCAGGATAGCCAAAAGAATCCTGTACAATAAAACAACCTCTGGGGTTGGGGATTTAGCTTAGTGATAGAACACTTGCCTAGTGAGTGCAAGGCCCTGGGTTTGGTCCTCAGTTCAAAAAAAAAAGCAACCTCTGGAGGCATCACAATCCCTGACTTCAAGATCTACTATAGAGCTATAGTAATAAAAGCAGCTTGGTACTAGCATAAAAACCAACATGTAGACCAATGGAACTGAACTGAAGACCCCAACATTAATCTGCACATTTATGAATATATGATTTTCGACAAAGAAGCCAAAACTGCACAGTGGAAAAAAGAAAGCATCTTCAACAAATGGTACTGGCATAACTGGATGTCAACATGTAGAAGACTGCAAATAGATCCATATCTGTCACCATGCACAAAACTTAAGTCCAAGGGGATCAAAGACCTCAACATAGATCCAGTTACTCTGAACCTGATAAAAGAGAAAGTAGGAAGTAGTCTTGAACGCATTTGCACTGGAGATCATTTCCTAAATATAACACCAGTAGCACAGACACTGAGAGAAACAATAAATGGGACCTCTTGAAACTGAGAAGCTTTTATAGGGCAAAGGATACGGTCAATAAGACAAAACGACAGCCTACTGAGTGGGAAAAGATCTTCACCAACCCCACATCTGACAGAGGGCTGATACCCAGAATATATAAAGAACTCAAGAACGTAGACATCAAAATACACAACAGTCCAATTAAAAAATGGGCTATAGAGCTAAACAGAGAATTCTCAACAGAAGAAGCTCAAATGGCTGAGAGACATTTAAGGAATTGATCAACATCCTTAATCATCAGGGAAATGCAAATCAAAATGACTCTGAGATACCATCTTACACCCGTCAGAATGGTTAAGATCAAAAACACTGAAGACAGTTTATGTTGGAGAGGATGTGGAGTAAGAGGAACACTCCTCCACTGCTGGTGGGAATGCAAGCTTGTACAGCCACTTTGGAAATCAATATGGTGCTTTCTTAGAAAATTGGAAATCAACCTCCCTCAAGACCCAGCTATTCCACTCTTGGGCATATACCCAGGGAATGCTCAATCTTACCACAAGGGCACATGGTCAACTATGTTCATAGCAGCATTATTTGTAATATCCAGAACCTGAAAACAACCTAGATGCCCATCAACTGAAGAATGGGTTAAGAAAATGTGGTACATATACACAAATACTCAGCAGAGTAAAGCAATGACATCATGCAATTTGCAGGCAGATGGATAGAACTAGAAAATATCCTGAGTGAGGTAATTCAGACTCAGAAGGACAAACATGGTATGTACTCACTCATAAGTGGATACTAGACATAAAGTAAAGGACAATCAGACTGCAGCCCACAGATCCAGGGAGGCTACCTAGTAGGAAGGACTGTAGCTTATAATAAGTTTTGGTTTTGCCCAATCACTGGGCATGCGTTAGAGAAACATTTCACTATTAGGATAAAAATTTGTACTGTATCAAGCTGATGAAAGAATATGCTGTCTGTACTTTCAGGAGGGGAGGCTAAAATCTTTTTAGATTATGGATTAGCCTAAAGAAAAATGTCTGCTGTAAATCAAACAGTGAAGGGGAAAATAAATAGGAATCTCACTTACACAACTTAAGTAAAACATAGCTCTCTGAACAGATGAAGATAGATTTCTTCTGTATCCCAGAATCTAATCAATATTTATATGTATAATTCAGCTATTATTTGGCTTAAAAGGGCTTATTGGGAAATGTTATCATTTTTATTATTTTCTACAGAGAAAATATTTTCCAGTTTCAAATAACCCTAGACTTTTGAATTATAACCTGTTTTTATGTTCAAGTTTATCTGTGTATTATTTGTCTGCAGTTGTACATGAAATGTTTTTTGCCCTGGCCAGCAGGGTGTCAACGGGGGCGACCCACCTGTGGGAGAGAATGAAAGGGATGGGGGAGACACGAAAGGAAGACAGCAAGACAGTGTGTTCTGATCAAGCTGCAAATTTTATTCTCCTCAGCAAGGCTTATATAGCATGGGGGGGAGGGGGCAGGAAGGAGGGAAGGGGTTCACGACATGCCATACATGCAGGTGAAGGACTACATGCAAGTCGTGAGGCTGCTAGGTGGTAAGGTCACTGGTCAGTGCTCATTGTTCTGTTGCTATGCTACCTGACCTGCCTGACCTGTTCTTTATCTTTGGGGGCATCTGGTTTAGGTCAGGGGCTTGTTCTCTGGCCTAGCTAGTACTTTTCCATGGTCCATGTTTGGTCCCTGACATCTCCCCCTTCTATACATATAGCAAAACAAAGAAAGGAGGCCCAAATATTTTTGCTGTGATGGGAGAGGGGTTCTATCCCTGATAAAATCCATTGTTAACAGTCGGTCCATGTAGGCATCCCCACATGCCCCGAAGGAAGCTGGAACAATGCAGTTTTTTACAGGGGGCATTTGAATTTGGGGAGAAAGGTATAGGGTCTGCATAATCGCTGTGCAATAGAGCATGTCATCCAAGGCACCCAGGATGGTGGGGCACTTTAGTCTCCCTGCCTTCTGCAGTCCCGGCTGCACCCTTAATCCCCTATGCAGTGGGCTCCAGCTCCCAGGCACAGGTGCATCCTCCCCTGAGCTGAGGGGCCTGTGCTGATATGGAGTCTTTATCTGGTTCATCAAGACCATGATCATGGAGATCGAGGCGATGGTAATGAACCTGAATTTCTTTTGCCTGAAGTTCGGCCAGCTGACCGCGCACAAATCAAATTAATCTAGACAAGGCCCAAGGGCCGAATGTCAAGACAAGAATGAGGCCAACCAAGGGTCCCAGAAGGGACGGCAGGAGGGTGGTTAGCCAAGGAGATGCAGAGAACCAATTTTGGAACCAGCCTAGCTCTTGATCTCTTTCTTTTTTTGTGCTTCTCTAAGCCTTCCCGGACCTTGGCCATGCTATCCCTTGCTACTCCTGTATGATCAGTATAAAAGCAGCACTCTTCCTTAAGAGCTGCACAGAGACCTCCTTGCTGTAAAAAGAGGAGGTAGAGCCCTCGGCGGTTTTGGAGGACCACCTCTGAAAGGGAGGTGAGGGAGGATTCAAGGGCGGAAATGCCTCGCTCAAACTATGCTATATCTTCATCTATGGAAATTCTAAGCTCTGAATAATGTTGATTAGATAAAACCAGGGAAGCTATGCTCATACCGGCCCCTGCAGCTCCGGCCCCCAGGAGGACAGCCAGAGTGACCATAGTCACGGGTTGGGGCATCCTATGCTTTCCTCCCTCCAATAAATTTTGCAATTGTGGGCAGTCTGACCCCACCCCCAGAGAAGAAAAAGAAAATTTGTAAGTGGGAGATATAAACTGTAGTCAGGTTGTATTCCTCCCAGTCCTTCTTGGCTGTGGGCGTTGGCAAATGTTGATCGCACACCATCACCGCCGGCGTGATCTCCTGAAACTTCTAAGAACCTTCTTAATAGACAAAATCTTAGACATGTTAGCAATATAACAGTGGTGAACTTTATCAGAGCAAAATTATGAGTCCTTGGAGCCTCAACAAAACATCAGGATAGCCAAAGAATGAAATCTGAAATGTGTTATTTATATATCTCTCATCTCATATATATTTTGACAAAAATTAATAAAATACATTTAGAACACAATTATTCTAATCATATTTCTATAAGTTTTGATGAACAGTTCATCAAAAGGATATGGAATTGTATCAATTTATTTATATTCAAGCCTCAATATTTAAGAATCTAGAGGTAAATAACAGCCTGTATTTAGTCTGGCAGCTTTAGAGCGCCTTTGTCCTGCAGCTGCCAATATATGGTGTGACCAGGCAATCCAGGATTCATAAAGGCGGGTCAATGTCCTATAAAGACATGTATCCTCCTCCTGACATTATATCACGACCTTTTTAAATATCAGTGAGGAGATCATAGAGGCTTAGGTGTAACTTTGTGACTTGGCCTGGTGGTGATAAGGAATACCTGTATTGGGGGATATGAAAAATTAAGCACCAATTCTTTTTTTTTGTTTGTTTGTTTTTTGGGGGGTTTTTTTGTTTGTTTTTTTTTATTTTGCAATACAATTCAGTTCTACATATCAGCCACGAATTCCCTTGTTCTCCCCCCTCCCGTCCCCCTCACTTTCCCCCCAGCCCCCCCATTCCCATCTCCTCCAGGGCAAAGCCTTCCCCACAGACTGAGATCAACCTGGTAGACTCAGTCCAGGTAGGTCTAGTCCCCTCCTCCCAGGCCGAGCCAAGCAATCCTGCATAGGCCCAGGTTTCAAACAGCCAACTCATGCAATGAGCACAGGACCTGGTCCCACTGCCTGGATGCCTCCCAAACAGATCAAGCCAATCAACTGTCTCACCCATTCAGAGGGCCTGATCCAGTTGGGGACCCCTCAGCCATTGGTCATAGTTCATGTGTTTCCATTCATTTGGCTATTTGTCCCTGTGATTTATCCAACCTTGGTCTTGACAATTCTCGCTCATATAAACCCTCCTCATTCTCGCTAATTGGACACCAATTCTTAAGAGCTCTTGAAGTATATGTAAGGCTGTTGTCTATATATGAGCTCAAGACATTCCTAAAATTAAAAAGCAGTGAAAGAAATGGTGTATTATTTTTTATTTTATAACCATAAATCATGAGGACATAAGCCTCGTAGGTAAGCTTCCATAGGGAGAGAATTTATAATTGTTGGACAGACATATGAAAAGATGTCAGTATATCCTGTAGAGCTATTTGTCATTCTATAGACTCACAAGTTTCATAGTTTGATATAAATATAATATCATCTGTACAATAAATGTAAGATATATGTATATACATATACATGTATACATACATATAGGTTGGGGGACTGTGAGGAAGCTATAATTGACAGTTTTGATAGTTAATCTGTATATATAATGAGGAACTTTGCTCAATGAATGAGTCCTGGATAAACAGAACTCGCATTTCCTGCTCTGTATGTCAGCTTTGGCCTTCATCATGGTAGGGTGAGTAGGCAAGTTAAAAGCAAAATGCTGAAAATCCTTAGGTTGCGGAGGTATGGTAAAGAAGCAATCTTGTATATCTATGACTATTTTTTTTTATTTCTGGGGATGGCCCTGGGAGATGGCAAACTAGGCTGTGAGACTTTCCTTGGCTTTAATAAACTTTATTTAATTTTTTAAGGACCTATAACAGTCTATAAGCCTGATTTTCCTAAATAAAAAGATATTGGGGTGATTTAAGGGCTGGTAGGGGACTTTATATGCCTAATATTTAAGTTTTTCCTCCACCAGACAGGTAGCAATTATAATTTTCTCAGCATTTAAAAGCCATTGTTTGATCCAGATAGGAGCATTAGATTTTCCTGACCTTTTGGCTACATTATTAGCTTGACCTAGGCCTGTAAGAGATGAAGAAGTAACAGTCGTCTTAAGTACTTGGCCAATCTTTTTCTGAAATAAAAGAAACATCTATGTTTATGTCTAGCAAGCCAATTATCTTCTTTCCCTGTATTTTAAGTGTTTAGTTGTTTGGAATATTTAATTTCCTGAACCCAGAATGCCATATCACTAGAATCCACACCAGCAGCTCCCTTAGGCGCTGCCCTGTATGAATCTGAATTGTACAATGATCTTAATCTCTCCAGTAAAGTCAGAATCACACATCCCTAGGGCAACCTTGTACAGCTGAGGAGCTACGGCCTATAATTAGCCCCAGTGTCCCCTCTGAGGAGGTCCATAGACTTTTGTATTAAGGTATACATAAGTTTATTTTTAAAGCCTATATATCTATCTCAGACTTCAATAAAAACCTTATCCATAGATCTAACTTAGGCATACATCCTCAATATCTTTAGGTTACTTATTGAGATTTATGTATCATTTATAACATATCTAGATGTTTATATGTTATATTTCTCTATGCCAATTACTTGCGTTACATTTGTAATAAATTATTTCTTAACGTTCTTAAACATTCTTTATATCTAATCCTTTATATCCTATAAAAACTTTACATCTAAAAGCATTTTTATATTTAATTTATCAGGCGATATTGGTGATTGATTACTGAGAGCAGCCAATATGGTGAATTCCTTTAAACAAAGGAACAGTCAAAGTTTATTTTGAAAGCTTGTTTGGCAAGCTACTTTTTCTATGAATTTGGATAGCAAGGCAAATTATCTTTTAGGCTTGGTAAATGGGGATCTAATCTAAATGATCTCAATGCATATTTGGACAAAACCCTGGCAATAAAGGGTATGGCAGTTTTGTCCAAAGGTTAAACATTTTAAATGTTAGGGGGCTAAGTAATGAATTGATTATATGAAATTTAGCATACTCAGCATGTATATAAATAGGATTTTGCATACATTAGAAGATTTGATCATTTATGATGATTAATCCTTAATTTGTATCCTAATAATTATCTCTAATAGCTTATAGCTTAAGTACAACTTATCCTTAACAGTTTACAGTTTAGGTCGACCAATCAATCAATAAGTTTTATTTCTTAATTATCTTTAATTAAAGTAAACTTATTCTTAACAATTTATAAGTTAGTTGTCTTTATAAACTTAGATCTTAGGTTTTATACCTGTCAGCTTTAGCCTTAAAAATATTAAGTTATTTTAATATAGAAACAGGAACTCTTATTTAAAATATAGTACATAAGGAGAGTAACAATTTAATAAATCCTTTAAGGTGTATCATGAAATGAGATAAGCACAGTAAAACAAAGGACGATTTTTTTTTTGTAGCAGCTGCACCCAGTCTGTATCAAGCCAGATAGCCACCGGAAATGGCAAGGTGAGGAGAAGGGTGGAGATGACTCAAAGGCAGAAGTGAGCTGAGATGCAGATAGCAGATAGTTAGGTTCAGAGGGAAGAAGGCAGATGTTTAGGATTCCAACCCCCAAACATCTTCGGGGGTCTGATGAATCCATACAGGTCGTAGCAGGGCGTCCCCTAAGCAGGACCTGTTTTTGCGATGAGTTAACTGAAGTTCTTGTACTTGGCCAAGATTTTTGTAAATTACCAAGAACTTAAAAGTCAATCCAGAAAGAGGAAAGAGACAGAAAAAGACACTTTTTTAGGAGAGCTGGGAGTTGTCATTAGTTTTTAAATCGGCACTGGCTGTGAGACTTACATTAATTTAAAAGAAGGCTGCTGGAGTGGAGCTCCTAGTTAGCTGCAGGGCAAGTTTAGTGCTCAAGTTAGCCCTTAGATTCCAATAGTTTTAGCAAAAAGGGCTGTTTGTAGCAGGACACTGCTGCTACTATGGAGAACATAGGGAACTTCATTAGCTCTAGTTTACACTCTCAGGAGGTCTGGTAGTGTGATAATATTGTGTTATCTCCTTATAAGACCCTGAATGAAGTAACGGCAGGTTTCTCCATAAAAGGGAGGGGTTAGAATCTCTGCCGCTTATCATAATCTGACGGTAAATGAATTTCATAAGGTTGGCAGCTTTTAGGGGTCGCCTAAATCTTTTTTTCCTTTTTTTTTTTTTTATAAACCTTTAGGATATCATTAACATCAATCGTCCTTCTTGGGGAAACCAGGGACAACAGTCCTCTAAGTGACTAAAGAATTTGTTGAGGTCTTTTTTTTTTTTTTATGAACCCTTATCCCTCATGTCTTCAGGGCCTCTTTAATGCCCTTAAGGAAAAGGTCACGGGAAGAACTTCCCTGTCCCATGGTTAAGCCTAAGTTTAGACTAACCTCGTCCTTCCTGCTCTCCTCCCAATCGTCAAGAAAGGGTGTTGAGTCAGGCGGTCTCAATGGACTATCAGCAAAAATATCTCCACCAGATGTCTGGACTTTCCTGGAGAAGGACGTTCAACTCCCAACGAGGCGAGGGTCAAGCCACCACGTTGGGCGTCAGTTGCCCCGGCCAGTGGGGTGTCAACAGGGGTGACCCACCTGTGGGAGAGAATGAAAGGGATGGGGGAGACACGAAAGGAAGACAGCAAGACAGTGTGTTCTGATCAAGCTGCAAATTTTATTCTCCTCAGCAAGGCTTATATAGCATGGGGGGAGGGGGCAGGAAGGAGGGAAGGGATTCACAACATGCCATACATGCAGGTGAAGGACTACGTGCAAGTCGTGAGGCTGCTAGGTGGTTAAGGTCACTGGTCAGTGCCCATTGTTCTGTTGCTATGCTACCTGACCTGCCTGACCTGTTCTTTATCTTTGGGGGCATCTGGTTTAGGTCAGGGGCTTGTTCTCTGGCCTAGCTAGTACTTTTCCATGGTTCATGTTTGGTCGCTGACAGTTTTTACATTTAAAAAAAGGACAAATACTATAGAATTGTATTACATGAAATATATAGAACATACAAATTCATAGAGACAGATTAGACGTTATCTCAAGATGGAGAAGAAAGGGATATAGAGCAATGATTTCCTAAGTACAGATTCTCTGTTTTGTGTGATGGAAAAGCCCCACAAACGAATAGTATTATCAAGACATAATATCATTAATGTAATAAATCATGTCATAAATATAGTTATTGAATGAATACTGTGAATGTAATCAATGAATGCCATAAATGTAATTAATATCATGAGTGTAATTAATGAATATCATGGGTGTAATTAATATCTTGAATGTAATTCATGCCACTGAATTGTGAACTAAAAATGGTTACAATTGCAAATATTATGTTCATTAAAAAAATAAGGTGGAATATAATCACCATATATTATATGTGTGTATGAAATTGAAGACAGTGATGTTCTAAAATAGAAAGTGGTGATTGTGTCATAGGCCTATGATGATGCTGGACTAAAGTCTATCAAATTGTGCAAACAGGCAAATTATATACTATGTGAATTATTTGTCAATAAAGATTTTACAAAATATAAAAAAGCCATATTCTTCACCAAAATGTCACAAGAATGATTTCTAGGCAACATACTAACATTCTCTGAAACCTCTTGATCCACCAACAGTGGTTCAAATCACACTCAGTACCACTATCTTCCATGCTCCTACTAGCACGGCCCATTAAGCAGCACTTAAAACATTCCACTGCTTTCCTAACCTAAAGTACCAAAGTCCAAATTTCTCCAAACAAAAACATGGTCAAGCCTATCAAAACAGTATCCTGGTCCCTGGTACCAATTGATCTTAGTTGGGGTTTCTATTGCTGTCAAAACACCATGACCACAAAGCATGTTGGGGAGGCAAGGCTTTATTTAGCTTACACTTCCAAATCATAGTGCATCATTGGGGAAAGTTAGGACAGTAATTCAAGCAACTCAGTAAGCAGCTACCCCCAGGGTCTCAGCTTCAGCTCCAAACTTGCTTTTTGGTCATGGTGTTTCAGCACAGCAATAGAAACCATAGACACAAGGAGATCCATGCATGCCACCTATAGCCATCCTTGTTACTTAGCCTCTCTAGGTCTGTAGATTGTACTATGATTATTGTTTACTTAACAGCTAGTAGCCACTAATAAGTGAGTACATATCATCTTTGTCTATGTGGTTCTGGGTTGCCTTACTCAGGATAATAAAGAACTTATAAAACTAGACATCAACAAACCAAATAAATAAATAAAAAAAGAGTACAGCTCTAAACAGAGAATTTTCAACAGAGGAATCTGAAATGGCTGATAAACAAAAAAATGTTCAACATCCTTAGCCGTCAAGGAAATTGAAATCAAAACTACTCTGATATTTCATCACACCTGTCAGAATGGCTAAGGTTAGTAGCACATGAGAAAGCTCATACTGGCAAGAATGTGGAACAAGTGGAAGGAAGACTCTTCCATTGCTGGAGGGAGTACAAATTTGTACAGCCACTATGAAAATCAATATGGCAGTTCTTCAGATAATTGGGGATCCATATTCTCGGGACTTAACTATACCACTCTTGGGGATATACTCAAAAGACGCTCCTCCATTTTACCACAAGGAGACTTGCTTAACTCTGTTCATAGCAGCTTTATTCATAATATCCAGAAACTGCTATGTCTGTAAGTGATTGTGTTGATTGATGATGGATGTGGGGGGAGGCTCTTCCACTCATGATAGCAATATCCCTAAGCAAGTGGGCCTGTGCTGGATAGGAGAGTTAGTTGAGCATGAGACAGTGACCAAGGAAGAGAGAAATCCAGAAAACAATGTTTGTCCATGGTTTTTGCTGTCAGTTGCTAGCTTGAGTTTCTGTCCTAAACTTAAAAAATGACAGACTCTGATCTGACAAAATTAGTCAAATAAACCCATTCATTACTAGAGATGCTTTTGGTTAGAGAATTTAATCATAGCAACAGAGTAGCAAGTTAGAACAACAACAACAAAACAAAAAAAAAAAAAACCACCAAAAGTGGGTTTTGTTGCTAGGCAAAAACCTGGGAAATGTTGTCTTTTGAAGGAGTGTGGAAGATATCACAACTTTAGATCACAAAAGGCATAGAAAGCTTTACATAGAGCTTAACTGGCTCTTCTTGTAGAACCTGGAAGATGGGAATGTTGAAAGTAATGCAGACAGTACAGTGGAGGTCAATGTCATAGGATTTTCAGTTGGGAAGAGACTCTATGAAAAATTAGGCTAGAGGTCATTTGTGTAATGTTTTTGCCCAAAATCTTTCTTATTCTTTCCATGCCATGAGAAATTGAGTAAGACAGAATTAAAAGGTACTGGGTTGATTTCTTAGATGGAATATTTACTTTGTTGGATGGTTATAACCGATGACTCATTCAGTTCTACAGTGAAAAAAAAGCAACATGTTGGACAGAATTAAATTAAAATATAGTTTCAGATAGCAGTCAGATGCTGAAACAGAGGCAGGAACTTTCAAGGAGATCATCCTGATTCAAGAGAAGGCCCTTTCTCTACAGCAGAAGCCTAGCAAGGTACCTTAAGAGTAAGACTCTATCCTCTTAGGCCTTCAGTTAATGTCAGGACTAGACAAAGTGATTCCTAGTCTCAAGAAGCAGCTTCATACAAAACTTGTTGCAACTGTGGTCCAAGCTTGGCATGGTCCATCCCAATTAAGAAGCCAAACTTGGCAGGATCACCCATGTTGTGCTGGTTCTGGAAACAAGGACTAAAAATTTCAGGTCATGGTTCTTAGTCTGTGGTTTCAGTTCACCACTGTTGCACGTATCTATGTTTGGCAGAGTCAGAGATCCAGTATGAAATTTCATTGAATGAAGCTGTGAGGATGAAGCCTGGGTTGCATTTTGAGACCACAAGATGTTGAGATATCTAAGCTATGAGAGATCTTCAATGGAGAGCTGCATATAGGGATTGCAAGTAGCTAAAGAGAGAGATGTATAAGAAGCTGCAGGGAAAATGAGCCACCCAAGCCCTTTGAAACTGAAGCCCCATGTGTCTGAGACAGAGCTACAGGATTTGGTATTTGTCCTGCTGGGTTGCAGTCTTGCCTTGGTCCAATCTTCCCTCACCATATCCCCATTCCTCTCCTTTGGAATGGGAATGGGCATTCTGTGCCATTGTATGTTGGAAAGAGGTAACTTGTTTTCTGATTTTACAAGATGTGATAGTCATGAAATTGCCTGAGTCTCAGAAGAGACTTTGGATATTTGAACAGTATAGGGGCTGTTGCAGACTATAGCAATCATTAAAGTTATAATAAATACATTTTATTCTTGGAATGACCATGAGCCTATAGTGACCTGAGTCATTGAATGAAAAGCTCCCAGATAGGATGATTTGAACACTTGTCTCTTCTTGGTGGCTTTCCTTGGGGTTCTTGTAGAACCTTTAGTAGGAGGAGCCTTTCTGTTTGAAATTCCTCATTGGGAATGGGATTTGCATATCTGTAGCCTGAACCCATTTTCTGTTCCTTGTGTCCTGCTGTCATGCCTTCAACACTATTACAGATGGTTTTTGAAGATAAGGTTTCTGTGTGAAGTTCTGGCTGTCCTGAAAGTAGCTCTGTAGACCAGGCTAGCCTCAACCCAAAGATCCATATGATTCTGGCTCCTAATGCTGGAATTAAAGCTGGGCCAACATGCCTGTGTGGTTTTTTTTTTTGTATTATTGGCTAATGGGCCTGGAATGTAGGTTTATGTCCATATCAAGCATATGCTGTTGTGCTGAGCTTCACCTACATCTTGAATTTTCAAAATTGGCAGAGGTTATCATTCTCTTTCCCAGGATGGCAATTAATGCTTTCTGAGACTTCTGAGTCACTGGATTATAAGTTTGTTACATTCTTCTTACCTACTATGTTTATTTTGAATCCTTTTAAATGGGTATAAGTCTTTTGCCTATATGCATGGATATGCACCACATATGTGCCTGTCCCTCACGGTAGTCATAAGATAGCCTCAGAATCCCTGAACTTGGAGTAAATGAATAGTTGTGAGCTCCCATGTAAGTACTGGCAATTGAGCCCACCTATCTGCAAGACAAGCAAGAGCTCTTAACTGTGGAGCCATCTCTCCTGTCCTATGTTGTTTATTTATGATCAACATTTACATTGCTAATGTTTTTTATCTGTCTATTTATAACTATAACACATTCCTTTTAGTAAAGATCTTATTAATGTTACAATTTAAACTGTGGCACTTCAGGTTTCTGAAAGATCAATACAGAATTGGATTGAGTGAATAACTCTGTAGGAACTTTAGTAAAAACTTCTGATTTCTTTCTACCTTTTTAGTTTGTTTGATTTTTGTGATGGAGACATGATCTTATTAATATGTAACTCTGGCCATCCTGAAACTCACTAGATAGGCCAAAGTGGCATTTAATGCAATTGAATTCACCTGCCTCTACCTCTGGAGTGCTGGCATTATTAAAAGCATGAGCCAATATACCCAGCTTGCCCATCTTTTTGTAGTTAGCAATTATTCATTCAATTTCTCCGATATGTAGTCAGTACCATTCATCTGCTTGCTTGTCTCTATGTCTGTTAATTGGCATTTCTCTTTCAAAGCTATATCCTATTCAAAGGGTGTAGAAATGACAGATGAACCTCTTATTCAGTTTACTTCTAAAGTGACTTGGTGATTACAGAAATTCTGTGTCATGGAATAAATGTGAGAAGCACCAGAATTATGAGACTTTGACAATTATATTGTCAAAGAAGTATACATTTACAGTGTTATCAGTATCATGCTTTCTTTTGTACACATGTATGGGGAATTTTAGAATGCAGTGACCTACGATGATGTGCATGTTGACTTCACTCAGGAAGAGTGGACTTTGTTGGATCCTTCCCAGAAGAGCCTCTACAAAGATGTAATGCTGGAGACCTATAGGAACCTCACTGCTATAGGTAAGACTATGGATTTTCCTTCATATTTCAAAATAAAAGGACAATGTTCCTTGTTTATTGATACACTTGTGTAATTTCGTTTGAACAAGAAAAAGAATGAGGTAAATAAATCAGCCAAGTTTCTAGGGTTTTCTGAAGATATTGAGTTACATTTTACATAATTTCCAATAATATATCATACATTTTCTGGTACTATATTTCAGGCTACAGTTGGGAAGATCATAACATTGAAGAACATTTTCAACATTCTAGAAGACATTGAAGGTAATTTTCATATGCAAGCTGATACAAATGTGCCTCTGAAGAAATTTTAATGTGTCCTGGAAATTTTAAAGAAAAGCAGCAGTGTAAGTAGCACAGCTTAAAGTGTAATGATGATTATTAAACTCTCACAAAGCCATGTACATCAACATTAGGTGCCTAATCTATGTTTCCAAGGCATTCCTCTAAGAAAGAAAACAAGGAAATGCTTCCTTAACTGATATCACCATTTGAATCATAGCTCCAGGAGAGCTATGCTGTAGAACTGCCAGTCCATTTAGTTTCATCCCACTCAGATATTGCAAAGGATATACACATTGAATAGGTGATAAGTATATGTCCAAAACCTTCTAATAAGCAAATAACCCACAGCAAAGCTAGTGTTACTCATATACTTGTTGTGATTTTGCTCAGTTCACTGACATGGGCAGATTATGAGTCAAAATGGTTGTTGTGAAGAAACCTTAATCCCTATACTACACATCTATAAGGAATAGAAAGTCAGACTGTGTGAATGCAATGTAGAAACCATTTATTTGTTACTCTTCCTTTGATAGGTATAGCATATTTCAATATGTATACAAGCCATGAGAGCACAGGGATGTGGAAAGAACAACATAACTTTCTTTCCCAGAACAACTAGAAGATATATAGAAGTCCCCAGTCTGAGTAAACTTGTTGAATATGAAACAAATTTACAATTAATTGGTCTCCCAACTTCCTTGGGAATACATCAGTAAACTCATATTGCAGAAAGACTCTATAAGTACTGGAATGTATACATACTTCTGTTTGTCCTGGTTCACCTTGCAATTGTAGTATGACTCACACTGTATGAACATTTATGAATGCAGTAAGTATGGTAAAGCTCTCAGTTTTTTCAGTTCTATTCAAATTGTGAAAAATCTCATATAGGAAAAGATGCTATAAATGTGAGCTATGTAATAAAGGCTCTTACCATCACAGGTATCTTCAAAGATGGAAAACAACCCTTAATGAAAAGGAATACCATGAGTATAAACCTTAAGATCTTATTACTTTTTACAATTGGACCAAATTGTAAAATTAACTCATACAGATATAAAGATTCATCAGTGTAATGAATGTGGTAAAGCTTTAATATGTGCCACTTATTTTTGTAGGTATGAAAGAAGTATTCAGAAGAGAAACCCTCTGAGTATACTCAATGTGTTAAAGCCTTTGTATATTACAATCCTCTTCAAAGGCATGAAAGAATTCATGCTGGAGAGAAACTCTATGAAGATACTCAGTATGGTGAAGCTTCTGGATGCCACAGTATGCTCCAAATACATAAATGAACACATACTGGAGAGAAACCCTATGAATGTAATCAGTGTGGAAAAGCCTTTCGAAGTCCCAATCATCTTCGAATACATAAAAGAGAACATACTGGAGAGAAACCCTATGAATGCAATCAGTGTGGTAAAGATTTTGCATATCACAGTAATCTTCGAATACATAAGAGAACACATACTGGAGTGAAACCTTATGAATGTAAACAATGTGGTAAAGCCTTTGCACAGTTTCCAAAACCATAAAAGAATACATACTAGAGAGAAATCCTATAAATGTAATCAATGCAACAAAGCCTTTGCGCAAAGCAGCACTCTCCATATACATAAAATAACACATATTGGAGAGAAACCCTATGAATGCAATCATTGTGGTAAATCCTTTATACAACACTGTAATCTCCCAAACCGTAAAAGAACACATACTGGAGAGAAACCCTATGAATGTAGTCAGTGTGGTAATGCTTTTGCAAGTCATGGTCAGCTTCAAATTCATAAAAGAACACATACTGGAGAGAAACCTTATGAATGTATTCAATGTGGGAAAGCCTTTTCACTACACAGTAATCTCCAAAAACATAAAAGAACACATACTGGAGAGAAACCCTACAAATGTAATCAGTGTGATAAAGCCTTTGCATATATCCGTAGTCTTCGAGTTCATGAGAAAAAGTCATACTGCAGAGAAATTCTATAAATTTAGTCAGTGTGTTACCATTTTGCATTTCATGGTAGTCTTTATACAAGAGTAAAACTTTCAGTGTGTAATTGATCTAATGAATTGGTCTCTGGCATATCACAATAGTCTTTGAGGGCCTGAAAAAAAACCTAATACAGGAGAGAATCTGACTATGAAGGATTTGGAAAGATTTTTAGCCAACACACTTACATTTAGTTACACAAGATTCTGGAGGAAAAAAATCTGACAAGTGTCAACAATCTGTTTAAGCATTATGATGTCCCTCTTTATTTTGTTTTCATGTGCAAACTCATGGACAAAAGCCCTATGAATTTAAATCATAAGGTAACCCTTTTAAATTTCATACTTCTTAGCTGGGCGGTGGTGGCGCACGCCTTTAATCCCAGCACTTGGGAGGCAGAGCCAGGTGGATCTCTGTGAGTTCGAGGCCAGCCTGGGCTACCAAGTGAGTTCCAGGAAAAGGCGCAAAGCTACACAGAGAAACCCTGTCTCGAAAAACCAAAAAAAAAAAAAAAAAAATTCATACTTCTTCAATTTTGTGAAATAATTCATGCTGGTCTTAAATTTTATGGATGTGAATTAGTGTCTTTTCTGTTTCTGTGGTAAAATATGATGTCTAAGTCAACTTATGAAAGAGTTTATTTGGCCCTTTGGTTCCAGAGGGATATAGGATCACCATGAAAATAGCATGGCAACAAGTATCAGACATGGCAGCTAAAGCAGGAAGCTAAGAATTCACTTCCTGAGCCTGCAATATGAAGTAGAGAGTAGGACCTGGAAGTGGTGTGTGGATGTAACTCTCAAGCCCACCCTAGTGGCATATTTTTTCCCAGCAGGGCAGCATTTTTTAAATCTTCCCAAATAATACTACCTACTGAGTAGGGTTGATTTCTCTGACTTCAAGCATACTTGCTTGCTCTCTGATTTCCTGATGAAGAAAATCTCTGTAAGTAAGCCTTTAAATACCTCAACATTTGAGTTACAGGAATGAATGCTTACATGAGACAAACATTCATGAGTGAAAATTTAATGACTTGTTTTAATTTATCATCTTGATGTTAGGAAGTGGGGAAGAACATATTCAAGAGGAAAATCCTATTTATGTAAACAATTTGGTAAAGACTTTAAACTTCACAGTTGTCTACAGTTTCAAGAAAGTCTTTTTCATCATAGCCTGAAAGAAGTAAATTATTTACTGTGTTCAATCAAGTGTAATAGTAAAGTCAACCATTGTGGTTGTGGATTGTATTTTGAAAATTTGGGAATAGGTATTGAAGGTTGCTCCATGTGTGGCTAATCCATTTAATGAATTTTATTGGGCGGTTTTTATATTATTTCTGTGGCTTCTATTCATCTTCTATTGTATTTTTACCTGCTTTATAGGTATTTTTCTGCTTCAATGTATAGAATGGGCTGAATCTAAGTGGTCCATTGTTTATTTAAACATCAGGCAGTGTGTGATCATACTTTTCAAGTAAGGGTGTCTGTGAAAGGGTGGTGGGTTTTTGTTCCAGTTTTTGTTTTCATATTTTTACAAATTCCTTTGAGATGTTGTTTGTTATCCAGCTGGCTTAAATGTCAGTAATTAGTCAGGGATATATTTCAACTCTTGGTTCTCCTATGTCAGCCTCTTGAGTACAAGTCCAAGCGCAATGTGCACTGTTTTATGTATACATTTTAACAATGTTAATGTTAAAATGTTTAATAGAAGAGAATATAAGAAACAATAAATACCTCATGTGTGTATCCAAAGCTGCATTTTCATCTCTCTGATAGAGATGTAATAAAGTAGGACAAATAGTAATCTACTGTATGTCTCACAGCATCACTTGATGTGATATGGATATACATATATTATTTGATGTTCCATGGTTCTTCCTGTACACAGTAGTTATCTATTTGGCACTTTGTCTTGAAGTACTGCCTTCTAGGGGAATTATCTAGAGATGCTAAATAATGTAACAGCAATGAGATTTATTTTTAAAAAATTCTGGTGTGTGTGTGATGTGATGTGATTATGGGTTTTTAGGCCATGACGTATATGTGGAGACCGGAAGACAACTTTGTGGGGTCTAATTTGGGCCATCTTTATATGGATATCAAGGTCATGTTCCAGCACTGCATACCACAGACATTTCCCACTTAGCTGTCTTAATGATGCTCAAATAAGATTAGCTGAAACATTACAACAATAAAATATCTTTTTTAGTATGTAAACATATTGTTATCTAAAGATGGAGGAAAGCAGGACAATTTGAATAAAAATTCTATTTGTAAATGAAAATGATATACTGCTGTCTCTTCTTTTTCTTTTTTTTTTTCTTTTTTTTGGGGGGGGACGTGTTAGGACTAAACACTTGTTCATAATACTTCCTCAGAACCATAAATGAATGCCTAAGATGTTTCTCAGTAGCTAAAATTGGTTACTGCTAAGCCTGATGACCTGAGTTCAATCTCTAGGAGACCTATATTACTTACTCCTAAAAGTTTTCTATTATTTTTCATCTGGGCTGTGGCATATGCACAGCCACATACCAGCACATACGTAAATTAATCTTATACCCAAATAATGCCCAAATGAGGTTACTTAGAGCCAAACTAGACTCCCTAGGTGTCAGCTCTAAAACTCACATAGGGAAAGTAGACATTAGACACATATAAGTTGTCCTCTCATTGTTACATGTACGTCATGGCACAGGTTTGTACACACACAGTTCAAACATTTTTTAAGTGGATGAAATTAACAAAGCAAAGAAAATAAGACAATTGTTAAGAACATATGAAATGATTTGCCAGTTGAAATTACTATAGTATTTCAAGAAGTATTACTGCACATCAAAACAATGATGGTTCTTTTTTAAATCTTATTTTATCCTTTCATTCTCTCAGTCATTTTAAAAACATCTCGGCTGGTCTTAGAGGTGCATGCTGATAATTCCAGCACTTGAGAGACATTGGCAGGCCAATCTCTCTGATTTTGAGGCCAGATTGGTCCACATAGTGAGTTCTAGGACCGCCATGGCTGTGTGCAGATATCTTGTTCAAAAAAAGTTCCAGAAAGAAAGAGCATATCTCAAATTATGGAACTTTATCTAATGTATTCTGACTGGACTCTGGTTGCAACAAAACCTTTTGTAATCTTTGCTTTCTTTAAGAGAATCATGTTAATAATGAAAATAAGAAATGTGGAGAGTCCATTCACAGTGGGATAGGAATCCATTGAATTCTTTGACAACCATCTAACAGGGACTTTCATCTCCTTCAAGTGATAGGATACAGAAGGAGTAATTCAACATCTTCATCTTCTGCATTATAATGGCATATTTCAGAGCTGAAGGGTTTGTTCAGTAATATTGCTCCTCTTGGCTATTGAAGTTTGGTTCTGAACACCCACATCAGATGGCTCAGAACTACTTGTATTTCCAGTTTCAGAAGATTTGATGCCTCTTCTAGCCTCCCAGTTCACCAGATATGCAAATGGTGAAAGGACATATATGTCATTCCAGATTGTAAAAGTTGTTTTCTTCATGTATATGGTATTTTAAAAAAGAATTATAATTAGTTTATGTATAAGTCTTGCCCACTGTGTATACCAAATGCATACCAAAGACCAGTAGAGAGCAAAGATGATGTCAGATTCTCCATGACTGAAGTTAACAGAGTTCTGAACTGTCTTTTGGGTACTAGAAGTCACATCAAGTCCCTGTGGATGAGCAACCATTTCTTTTAGCTGCTGAGCCATCAATTCAGCCCCATGAACATATCATTAATAGCAGTAAGGTGTGAATGCCTTATCCTAAGCTTATCTTATTTCATCCCTGATAACCCAGGAGCAATATAAGATTGATAGCATCAAACTCACTTAGACATGGTACTTCAATAAGTTTCTGAGCTGAAATCTCCACAAAATGAGGGAAGAATCAAGAGAGAAATTGACAATACAAGTCTTTAAAAAGTGGCTGACAATTTGACAAAGGCCACAAGACTGAGTTCATGTGGTAAATAGGCAGCAATGGGAGCCCATAAGGACATGTGTCAGGTGTACCCCTGTTTGAGATTATGTCTCTTGAAGGAAGAAAAATTGCTGGCATGAAGAATTGCATGTTGAAAGGGATGATATTCTGCTTCCCTGGTACCAGCACAACCCTCAGGAGGCTTGCATGATGGTGACTTTGGATGACATTCAGGTTGTCTGGAGATCCTGAAACTTAAAGAAGTCATTCTAAGGCTAGGGCAATCAGGCATTTACAAAGAGCTATGGAATATACAGGAATGTATACAGAGGGAGCTTTGGGTTTGAAAGCCAGAGGATCAAATGGCCAGAGAGCACTGCTCAGGGTGTACCTGAGGACAAGCTGACTCCTACTATGCTCTGTCCACTCAGCTGTGGTGGGTTAGTTGTTGCCATATCTTCTACTCATTCCTTATTCTTGGCAACTACAGTATAGTTGCCAGGGTAAGCATCCTGCAATCCTCCATCTTTGAAGGGAAAATCAGATGTGACTACAGAGGCATTGACTTATCTGTCAAGTGGCTTGGCTAAATAAATCAACCAGTCTCCAAGACTTGCAAACACTGAGCCATTGCTGAATGAGGATAGCTTTAATGCTTTCAATGGGTTTAATTTCAAAAGTCAATTTATTGTAAAAATGTGCAAGAGCTAAAGTTTGCTCATGTAGTATTGGCATTCTCATTTTTTTCTGAATTCAAAGGGACTCTCAGTTAGCATTAGTCACTTCAGGAATAAAATCCCAACACAATAAATCACTAGTTTAAATGAGAATGGTGATTCTCAAGAATTATAGAGATGATAGAGCACAATATGTCAGTATTTTTAGGGATGGACAAAATACAGTAACAATCTCTGATTACCAGAAGCCTATAGCATAGTATTTAAACCACATATGCAAATCACCAATTGCTATTAAGGCACTATGACAGGGCTGGGGATGTAGCTCACCTAGTTAAGGGAGTTGCCTTGCATTCACATGACCAACAACACATGTAACAGCTATGGTAGTGGTGCTCACTTGTAATGCCAGAACTTCTGGAGACATAGAAGTAGTGTCAGAAGTTCAAGTAGTCACAATGAGGTCAAGGTCAGTCTAGGCTACCTGAGAGCCTGTCCCAAAAACATAAATAAACAAACAAATGAACAACCAAACAACTATAAAGTCAGACAGAGGCAGGATCAAACACATTTCCTATGATGGAGGACAATACAGAGGGACTGGAGCAAAGGCTCAGCGATTAAGAGGACTGGTTACATTCTAGGGGACCTAGTAAAATCTAGGGTGTGATTTTCAGCACCCACATAGCACCTCAAAATCATCTATAATTCCAGTTGCAGGGCATCTGTTATCCACTTCTGGCCTCCATAGGTACCAGAAATGCAAGTAGTACAAAGATATATATGTAGGCAAAGTATAAACATAGGAAAACTTAAATAAAAGCTACTATTTTCTACTAAGAAATTTCCCAAGAAAATAAGTGGGGTAGGAGTGGCTATATGATCATTTGGGCTATAAACATAGAGAGGCAATAGTATAAAAATAAGTACCAGGATTGCATACACAGTTTTACTCAGCTGAATGAATTACAGACAAGGACACTTATGGATTCTGGCTATGCTCGGTCTTTCTCACCTCATTGTTTACAAAGGGCCCTAATTCACAGCAAACACCTAGCTGTTCCTTAAAGCCAAGCTGGCTAAACAGACTTTGTGTTGTGACAAAGCAAGGCACTGAGTGTCCCTACAAGGAGCACAACCTTTTTTCAGTGGCCTAACAGAACATAGTCTGGGACTGCAGGAAAACTTTATTCCTTAATTTTTGTTTGTCTGAACCTTCTTGGTACATTGTTAGTGTTATAGAAAAATAATAATAGCTTCACTTAACAGAAGCACACACAATGTCTCCATATGTCCATAGGACTAAAATGTATTCTGTATTTAAGTGATATGAACGCAAAAGTCCTAACTTCCAACTAAAGAGTAGGAAATGTCATCCCAATGATTGTAAACTTGTAAGCAAGAGCTACATTTGATAGCAGATGTCACATTTGCTGCAATACACAACCATTTAGACATATATGAGTGGGAAAAATAGCTTGAAGATCACTGATATTTTACTGGGCATACACCTGTAATCCCAGCTCATGGAAGACAACAGGATTATCCCAAGTATGAGACCAGCCTGGTCTACATAGATGAGTTCCAGGAAAGCTACCCAGAAAAACTAGCTCAAATATATTGATTAATTCATGACTTAAACATTTTAAAATGGGGCCTTTCAGTGGAACAGAAATGAGTGTTTTTGTGTGTTGTGGTGTGAATACCTGTGCAGGGAGCTGTAAGAGAAGCACGGGTGAGCTCTGAAGCCATGACATGGTTTATCTTATAAATGTTACAAATAAGAGATACGGACTGCACCAGCTCAAATTGGACCAAGAGATGAGTCTTGCTCTCCAAGCCAATCACAACAGCCTCTAGGCTTTAGGCCGAGGGGCACAACCAGTGTCCCTATACTCCCACCCATTGCAGCCCCAGTTTCAGGCCAGCAGGCAGGTCTCCTGCAGGCAGGTCTGACCACCAACACTCTACCCCTCAAACCCACCCATACTCCAAGACTGCAGCTGCTCCCTGAGACGCAGTCTCTGCCAGCTCCAACTGGACCAAGATCTCCAACTGGACCAAGCATGTCGATTGGACCAAGAGTGGATCCCTGAGATACAGACAGTGTTTGCACCTATTGGAGGAAGAGATGGGTAGATGCCAATGCAAGAATACATTCAACAACAAAGAGCAATATGGCACCACCAGATCCTAGTGGTTCTACATCAGCAGGACCTGAACATCCCATATAGAAGAAAGAGAAGGAAATAACCTTATAAATGACTTCAAGAAGGTGATAGAGGCCTTTAACGAGGAGATGAAAAATTCACTTTAAAAAAAATCTGTAAATTCCTTAAATTCAAGAAAACAAAGAAAAAGCAATCAAACAGGTGAAGAAAACAGTTCAAGACTTGAAAATTTAAGTAGAGGCAAAAACTAAGACACAAACTGTGGGAATGCTGGAAATGGAAAATCTCAGTAAATGAACAGGAACTACAGATGCAAGCATAAACAACAGAACGCAAGAGATGGAAGAGAGACTCTGGCATTGAAGATATGATAGAGGAAATAGATTTGTCAGTCAAAAAACCATTAAAACAAACAAAGTCATAGCACAAAACATCCAGGAAATGTGGGGCACCATGAAAAGACCAAAGCTAAGAATAATAGAGATAGAAGAAGGAGAAGAATCCTAGCTCAAAGGCACAGAGAATATATTCAACAAAATCATGGAAAAAAACTTTCCCAACCTAAAGAAAGACATGTCTATGAATATACAAGAAGCTTACCAAATACACTGGACCCAAAAGAGAATTCCCCTTGCTACATAATAATCAAACCATTAAACATACAGAATAAAGAAAAAATATTAAGAGCTGCAAAGGAAAAAGACCAAGTAACATATAAAGGTAGACCCATCAGAATAACACCTAACTTCTCAATGGAGACTCTGAAAGCCAGAAGGTCCTGGACAGACATTATGCAGAAACTAAGAGACCACAGATGCCAGCCCAAACTATTATACCCAGAAAAACTCTCAATCATCATAGATGGATTAAATAAACAAATTATTCCACAACAAAACCAGACTTAAACAATACCTATCTACAAATCCAACCCTACAGAAAGCACTAGAAGGATAAATTCAACTCAAGGAGGTCAGATGCACCCATGAAAACACAGGCAATAGATAATCCCACATCAACAAATCCCAAAGAAGGGAAACATACATTACCACCAAAAAAAAAAAAAAAAAAAAAATAAGAATTGACAATCACTGGTCATTAATGTCTCTTAATATCAATGAACTCAATTTGCCTATAAAAAGATACAGGCTAACAGAGTGGATACAAAAACACAATCTATCCTTCTGCTGCATATAAGAAATATACCTCAACTTCAAAGACAGACACTACCTCAGAGTAAAGGGCTGGGAAAAGTCTTTCTAGTCAAATGGCCTTAAGAAGCAAGTTGGTGTAGCTATCCTAATATCTAACAAAATAGACTTCAAATTAAAGTTAATCCAAAGAGATCAAGAAGGAAATTACATATTCATCACAGGAAAAAAATCCATCAAGATGAAGTCTCATTTCTGAACATTTATGCCCCAAATACAAGGGCACCAATATATGTAAAAGAAATATTAATAAAGCTTTAAATGCACATTAAACCCTACACACTAACTTCCACTCTCCACTTTCACCAGTGAACAGGTCTGCCAGAATGAAAGTTAACAGAGAAATAAGGGAACTAACAGACATTATAACTCAAATGGAATTAATAGATATCTATGGAATATTCTACCCAAACACAAAAGAATATATTTTCTTCTCAGCACCCCATGGAACTTTCTTGAAAAGTGACCACATGCTTGGCCACAAAGCAAATCTCAACAGATACAAAAACATTGGAATAACCTTCTGTATTCTATTGGACCACCATGCCTTAAAGTTAGATTTCAACAGCAACAAAAATTATAGGAAGCCTACAATCTCATGGAAACAGAATAATGCCCAACTGAAGCACCAATGGGTCAAGGAAGATAAAGAAAGAAATTAAAGATTTCCTAGAATTCAATGAAAGTGGAAATACAACATATCCAAACTTATAGGACACTATAAAAGCAGTGCTAAGAAGAAAATGCATAGCACTAAATGCCCACGTAAAGAAGTTGGAGAATTCTCACACTAATGACTTAACAGCACACCTGAAAGCTCTAGAACAAAAAGAAACAAACTCACCCAGGAGGAATAGACACCAGGAAATAATCAAATTGAGGACTGAAATCAATGAAATAGAAACCAAGAGAACAATACAAAGAATCAATGAAACAAAGAGTTGGTTCTTTGAAAAAATCAACATGATAGGCAAACCCCTATTCAAGTTAACCAAAAGGAAGAGAGAGAGAAACCAAATTAACAAAATCAGAAATGAAAAGGGAGGCATAACAACAGACAACGAGGAAATCCAGAGAATCATCAGGTCATACTTCGAAAACCTGTACTCCACAAAATTGGAAAATCTGAGAAAAATGGTCAGTTTTCTGGATATGTACCACATACCAAAGTTAAATCAAGACTAGATAAACTACTTAAATAGACCAATAACCCCTAAGGAAATAGAAACAGTCATTAAAAGTCTCCCAACCAGGGCTAGAGAGATGGCTCAGAGGATGAGTGGTGACTGATGGCTGGTAGGTCCTGAGTTCAATTCCCTGCTCCTCCAGACGTTCTGAGTTCAAATCCCAGCAACCACATGGTGGCTCACAACCATCTATAATGAGATATAGTGCCCTCTTGTGGTCTGCAGGCATACATGCAGGCAGAACACTGTATACATAGTAAATAAATAAACCTTAAAAAAAAGTCTCCCAATCAAAAAAAGCCCAAGGACCAGATGGTTTCAGTGCAGAATTCTACCAGATTTTCAAAGAAGAGCTAATTCCAATACTCTTCAAATTGTTCCACACAATAGAAACAGAAGGAACATTAGCAAAGTCTTTTTTGAGGCTACAGTTACCATGATACCCAAACCACACAAAGATGCAATAAAGAAAGAGAATTACAGACCAATCTCCCTAATTAACATTAATGCAAAAATGCTCAACAAAATATTAGCAAACTGAATCCAAGAACACATTAAAAAAAATTATCCACCATAACCAAATAGCCGTCATCCCAGGGATGCAAGGATGGTTCAACATATGAAAGTCTTTCAATGTAATACACCATATAAACAAACTGAAAGAAAAAAAACCCACATGATCATCCCATTATATGCTGAAACAGCCTTTGACAAAATCCAACAGCCCTTCATGATAAAAGTCTTGGCAAGATGAGGAATACAAGGAACATTCCTAAACATAATAAAAGCAATTTACAGCGAGCTAACAGCCACCATCAAATTAAATGGAGATTCCACTAAAATCAGGAACAAGAGAAGGCTGTTCAATCTCCCCATATTTATTCAATATAGTACTTGAAGTTCTAGCTAGAGCAATAAGACAACAAAAGGAGAACAAAGTGATACAAATTGGAAAGGAAAAAGTCAAACTTTCACTATTTGCAGATGATATGACAGTATACATAAGTGACCCCAAAAATTCTACCAGGGAACTCCTACAGTTGATATACACCTTCAGAAATGTGGCAGGATACAAGATCAACTCAAAAAAATCAGTAGCCCTCCTATATATAAATGATAAAAGGGCTGAGAAAGAAATCAGAGAAACATCACCCTTTACAATAGCCACAAATAATATAAAATACCTTTGGGTAACACTAACTAAACAAGTGAAGGACCTGTGTGATAAGAACTTTAAGTCTCTGAAGAAAGGAATTGAAGAAGATATCAGAAAATGGAAAGATCTCCCATGCTCATGGATAGGTAGGATTAACACAGTAAAAATGGCAATCTTACCAAAAGCAATCCACAGATTCAATGCAAGCCCCATCGAAATTCCAACACAATTCTTCACAGACTTGGAAAGAACAATACTCAACTTTATATGGAAAACCAAAAACCCAGGATAGCTAAAAGAATCCTGTACAATAAAGCAACCTCTGGAGGCATTACCATCCCTGACCTCAAGCTCTACTATAGAGATATAGTAATAAAAACAGCTTGGTACTAGCAAAAAAACTGACATACAGACCAATGGAATCGAATTGAAGACCCTCACATCAATCTGCACACTTATGAACACCCGATTTTTGACAAAGAAGCCAAAACTATACAATGGAAAAAAGAAAGTATCTTCAACTAATGGTACTGACATAACTGGATGTCAACATGTAAAAGATTACAAATAGATCCATATCTGTCACCATTCATAAAACTCAAGTCCAAGTGGATCAAAGACCTCAACATAAATCCACTAACACTGAACATGATAGAAGAGAAAGTAGGAAGTACTCTTGAATGCATTGGCACAGGAGACTACTTCCTAAATATAACACCAATAGCACAGACACTGAGAGAAACAATTAATAAATTGGACCTCTTGAAACTGAGAAGCTTTGTAGGGCAAAGGACACAGTTAATAAGAAAAAAAGACAGCCTAAAGAATGGGAAAAGATCTTCACCAACTCCACATCTGACAGAGGGCTGATCTCCAAAGTATATGAAGAACTCAAGAAACTAGACATCAAAATACTGAACACTTCAATTAAAAAAATGGGCTACAGTCGGGCGGTGGTGGCACATGCCTTTAATCCCAGCCCTCAGGAGGCAGAGCCAGGTGGATCTCTGTGAGTTCGAGGCCAGCCTGGGCTACCAAGTGAGTTCCAGGACAGGCGCAAAGCTACACAGAGAAACCCTGTCTCGAAAAACAAAAAAACAAAAAAAAAATGGGCTACAGACCTAAACAGAGAATTCTCAACAGAATCTCAAATGGCTGAAAGACATTTAAGGAAATGCTCAACATCCTTAGTCATCAGAGAAATGCAAATCAAAATGCCTCTGAGATACCATCTTACACCTGTTAGAATGGCTATGATCAAAAACACTGATGACAGTCTATGTTGGTTAGGATGTGGAGCAAGAGGAACACTCCACATGGTGGGAGTGCAAACTTGTACAACCACTGTGGAAATCAGTATGGTGGTTTCTCAGAAAATTGGGAATCAATCTACCTCAAGATCCAGTCATACCACTCTTGGGTATATACCCAGGGAATGCTCAATCATACCACAAAGATACATGCTCAACTATATTCATAGAAGCATTATTTGTAATATCCAGAACCTGAAAACAACCTAGATGCCCATCAACTGAAGAATGGGTTAAGAAAATGTGCTACATATACACAATGGAGTACTACTCAGCAGAGAAAAACAATGACAGCATGAAATTTGCAGGCAAATGGATAGAACTAGAAAATATCATCCTGAATGAGATAACCCAAACCCAGAAGAATGAACACGGTATGTACTCACTCATAAGTGGATACTAGACATAAAGTAAATGACAATCAGACCACAACCCACGGATCCAGGGAGGCTACCTAGCAAGGAGGACCCTAGAATGACTGTGGCTAATAAGTTTTGGTTTTGCCCAATCACTGGGCGTGCTTTAGGGAAATATTTCACTATTAGGATAAGGCCGGGCGGTGGTGGCACACGCCTTTAATCCCAGCACTCGGGAGGCAGAGCCAGGCGGATCTCTGTGAGTTCGAGGCCAGCCTGGGCTACCAAGCGAGTCCCAGGAAAGGCGCAAAGCTACACAGAGAAACCCTGTCTCGAAAAACCAAAAAAAAAAAAAAAAAAAAAAAAAAAAGAATTTGTACTGTATCAAGCTGATGAAAGAATATGCTGGCTGTACTTTCAGGAGGGGAGGCTAAAATCTTTTTAGATTATGGATTAAGCTGTAGAAAAATGTCTGCTGTAAATCAATCAGTGAAGGGGAAGATAAATAGGAATCTCATACAACTTAAGTAAAACATAGCTCTCTGAATAGATGAAGATAGCTTTCTTCTATATCCCAGAATCTAATCAATATTTATATGTATAATTCAGCTATTATTTGGCTTAAAAGGGCTTATTGGGAAATGTTATTATTTTTACTATTTTCTACAGAGAAAATATTATCCAGTTTCAAATAACTCTGGAATTTGGAATTATCACTTGTTTTTATGTTCAAAAAAATTTAAGTTGAAAATGCTGAAGGACCACTGAACTTAATGTTGTATTTACATATCTATATCTGTATAAAGTAATGGTTATAAATGTTTGTTTAAAAAGGTAAAGAGCAAATGTGAATTTAACAAGAAGTTGTAGATCTTTAACACTGTACACAAACTCCTTTGTTACAAATAAATAATTATGCTTCTTTAATTCACTTTACTGCCTCCACAGCTCTCTCTCTGTACACCTTTCCTCTGCTCTCTCTCTCTGCACCTCTGCTGCCCTGCTCTTCTTTGCTGCTCTTCCTCAGCCCCTGTCTGTACATCACTCCTGCTGTGTTCCACAGCCAAAATCTGGACAATTATAAATTACATTTTCAGGGTCCTACCCATTCTCTAATATAGGATAAATCATGTAGTTTCTCTTAGGCTAGTAGTGTCACATTGACCCATGTACATAGCTCTAAGTTGGTGCAGGGTCCCAGACATTAAACAATGGGCTGGACCTTGAGTGGTCAGGGTATATGCAGAAAGGGAGCTACTGCAAGGACTATGTCTTGATGTAAACAACCTGTCCTTGATTTAGCAATAGACAACACCTAGGAATTAGTCTTTGTATAGTCTCTGTAGAGGCAGCTTAGTCTGTTTTGGGCTAGTTCTAAGGTCTATGCAAAATGTGTAAAATGCTGTCTTTGAGACTGAGAATCCTATGTCAGTCTGTGTAATGTAAAATATTCCAGTATTATTTCTATACATCAAAATTATATAGCTTAAACAGAAGTCATCTTCCTGATCATCCACAGCTACATGTGTACCCAAAGATGTAAAAACACACTACCAGCTGTTCTTATTAGGGAGGCATAATAGTGACACCCGAGAAAGTTACAGACAGAAACCAACCGGTTTCCACAGCCAGTTGACCCCAAGGCTTTGCCAGGTGGGGCTCCCCATTAGGGAGTTACACATCTGATGGATCCACTTGTCAAACACTAGTTGTTACCTGCTGTTTACTCCCATGACCCTCGGCAATCCTCCATGCTTCCTGCCCATTGATTTCATGAGAGACAATAAGCTATATGCTATTTAATTACTTGAAGAGGAAAATCCTGTTCAATTTTCATTTGTTAACCAAAGTCAATTAGTTACCTGAGTGAGACAAAAGTCACACAGGATGAGAACCCACACTTTCTGTCTCCAAATAAAATGTTCTGTAATTCTCTAACATTTTAAGTCAGTTCCTCCAAATTAGGTATACTATTATTCATATTTTGAAAATTTAATATATTAAATTAAATATAATTTAATTTGCTACAAGTTCACCCTAATAATTCATGAACTGAGGAGGTGGAGGCATGTGCATCAGGAATTGAAGGTCAGCCTCAGCTATATAGCCAGTTTGAGGCCAGCTAAGTAAAAACAAATGAAGAAAATAGCAAGATAATTAAGTTTCATCAACACCTCAGTACTTTCCTCCCTCAACAGCTACAGCACAGAAACCTACAACTTACACTCATTCTAGGTATTTGAAATGTACATTTCTAAAATTCTACAAGGAAATTTAGGTTTTAACATTCACACAACATTTACATTCCATTAAACCTAGAAAGTTAGCACGTGGCTGCATTCCTGCTGAGCTCCTCCTGGCCTAGCTCCGGAGAGCAGCACCGAGCCCTAATCCAGCTTTTGTTTCTCTTATCGCCCTATGTGAATCTTGTCTGAGAGTCTCCCAGGGATCAAAGGCCTATGCAAGACTTGGTTCAGGAAACCTGGAAAACCATGGTACCTGATAAATCAAGGAATTTGCACTTGGCATTGTATTCTGGGGAGCTCCTTTCAGGTTGTTTTGAGCATATGGAAATCAACTTGCTAAAGTGTAAATATTGAGAAAAATAAAAATGCTCTGGGTGAAGGAAATGCTTCAGTCCTTAGAGGCTGGACCCCCCTGGAGCCAAGAAAGGCTAGATTCATCTGAGTTTTCTTTCCAGAGATCCACATGAACCCACACACCCTTACCGAGACATTCCGCAACATTAACACCTCTTTACTCAATCTTAAATGACACTTTGAGATTGTATAATCCTAGACAGACAGTATCAAGCCATCAAAAGCTCATGAGGGAAGAACAGATTAGTCTGTCTTTTCAGGGAGGATGCTGATCTCAATCCTAAGTGATTAGCACTGAACACATGCAGATAAAGGCAACATAACTGAATTTAGTAGGGAAAGGTGTGTGTGTGTGTGTTATTGTGTATAAAGCAAAGATAAGCATAGAAGTCTATATCATAAATTTGTGAAGAGGTGCCTTCACTCACGGAAACATCCCATCAGCCCAGTATTTTCACTTGCATTTTTTTATTTTTGTTTTTCCTTTTTATTGAAAATAGATTCTCCTCTCATAAAATATATCCTGACTACAATTTTTCTTCCCTCTAATCCTCCCAGTTCCTCCCCTCCCATCCAGATTTACTCTTTCTGTCTTTTATTAGAGAATAACATGCTTCTAAGAGGTAGTAACAAAACAACAAAATAAAATATAATTAGATGAAACAAAAACCATCACATCACAGTTGGACAAGTCTAACCAACAGAAGGAAAATAGCCCAACACCCAGCACCAGAATCAGAGATTGACTCATTTACATACCCAGGAGTCCCATAAAACACTGAACTGAGAACTATCATAGACAGGCAGGGGACCTGGTGCCGACCCCGCAGGCCTTGTGCTCGCTGCTTCAGTCTCTGTGGTTCATAGGAGCTTAGCTCAGTGTGTGTAGAGGCCTTGCTTTTATAGTCCCCTCCACCCCCTCAGGCTCTTACACTATTGTTGTCTCCTCTCCCAAGGAGTTCTCTGAGCTCTGAGGTGAGGGATTTGACAGAGACCTCCCATTTAAAGCTGAATGTTTTCAGTTTTAAAATTAAACACACTAGAAACAAGAATTATTATTTGACTAATACCTTGACCTTTTGAGGGGCAAAAATTACTCATTCTGCTATGAAGTATTTTTAATTAGTATACCAAGTATTAGGTTCCTTTATGGTATTTTGAAAATACAACTTGTTTTTGAAGATCCTCCTCTAATAGTCCCCCCCCCCTTGCTCTCCACCTCTCCATCCCCAGTAGACTTTTTTTTTCCTTTTTTTTTTTTTTTTTTTTTGGTTTTTCGAGACAGGGTTTCTCTGTGTAGCTTTGCGCCTGTCCTGGAACTCACTTGGTAGCCCAGGCTGGCCTCGAACTCACAGAGATCCGCCTGGCTCTGCCTCCCGAGTGCTGGGATTAAAGGCGTGCGCCACCACCGCCCGGCCCCAGTAGACTTTTTTTCAGTTTTCCTGTCACAGTCATTTGATTATTACAGTTCCTATCTCCCATCTCTGTCTGGAGACTTACTTCCCCTCTCTCAGCTCTAGGTTCATGATCCACCTATAGCCCATCACTGATACAAATACATACATAAAAAGCTAAGATCTGGGGACTGAGGAGATGGCTCAGCCAGTTAAGTGCTCGCTGTACAACCGTGAAGACCTGAGTTCTACTCCAGAATCCATGTGTCAGTTCTCCAAGAAATTCCTTTCCCCAGAGTCTGGCATTTAGATGAAAGCAAAAAAAAAAAAAAGTGATTTTATGAGAGGCAGATAGGTTTCTATGGGTTTGGGCCAGCCTGGACTACAATATCAAGTTCCAAACCCATTAGTTCTATTGTGAGACCCTCTCAAAAACCCAAAATCTGAATACTATTATTATTATTATTACTATTATTATTATTATTTTATGATGTGTTTCATTCCCAGTGTAAAGGACTATGAAAGAGTCTGTTATGGCATTGCTTATGTTCCAGGAGAAGACAGATACATTGTGGAAGTGAAACGTAAAGTGAGGTATAATTTAGCAAGTGACTGAGAAAAGTGACTAACTGCTTGCAAATGGAACTAATCAACAAGGATACAAATGAAAAGGAAACAAAAGTCGACAAGTACTTATGAGTTCATTCATGAAGGAAAATAAAAATTAAGAAAAAAGTAAAAACAATGAACTAAACCACCACTAGGCCTATCTGTCAAGTAAAAAACTCTAGGGGAAGCTTCCAATCAAAAGATCATATTGTAACTTGACTTCTAAGAGTATCATACAATTCTTGGTTTATGATATACATCTAATGTTTGTTGAATGAATGAGCAAAGGAACTCACTACCTCTCTATAAATCAGTGAAATCATTTATAGACTTTTTCTTGAGTGTCTACGGCTACCTTCTTCCAGGATTTCAGAATGAATGGCCTAAAATGGGTCCTGTTGTTACAAAAATGACTTCCAAGCCTATCTATCAGATCAATTACTATATCCTATTGTGTCAAACACCAAAATGGCTCAAAATAAAACCTACTAAATGTACAATTAATCTTGGCCTCCAATGGTTAACTTCTAAAATGAACAGTGAAGTGTGATTGGTTAATAGTATTACCCTAGGATGCATAGAATACTCAGAAAATTCACCCATGAAATTGTCAATAATGTCTTTGGTACCCAAGATTTTCTAACACTTGAATAACCAACTGATACTCTTACAAACATGTAGTTTATCTGCATAAGCAGCACAAAGTGATATCTGTATTCAATACAACTATCTTCCTCCCATCCAATTACTTTTTCTCAAAGGAATCTTCTGAACATTAATAATTCTCATAAATATCTTAAATTAAATATAACCAAGAAAGCTGGGCAGTGGTGGCACATTTAATCCCAGTTCTTGGGAGGCAGAGCCAGGTGGATCTCTGTAAGTCTGAGACCAGCCTGGTCTACAGAATGAGATCTAGGACAGGCACAAAAACAACACAGAGAAATCCTGTCTTGAAAAAACCTATATCTATATATCTATATATCTATAGATATATATATATCTCCAAGGAATTGAATGACTTGTACAATGAAAACTCTAAGCTTCATGAAACAAAAAAGAAGAAGATACAATAAACTGGAAAGACCCCTATACTCTTGGATTGGCAGGGATAATATGATGAAGATGGCCATTCCAAAAAATTAATCTAGAGACTCAATGAAACCCCTTAACAATTCCAACACAATTCTTTACCGAAATTGATGAACTGATCTTAAATTTTATATGTAAATACAAAAGAACCAGATTAGTCAAAGCAATCATAAACAACAATAATACTGCTTGAAGTATTATAATCACACATTTCCAGTTGTACTATAGAGCTATAGGAATGAAAAAAAAGTGTGATATTCAATGAAAAAAGATTCATTGATTAATGAAATATAATTAAGCACCTATACATAAATTTATACTTATAGACCCATGTGTCATTTAACAAAGAAGTCCAGAGTATACCACAGAGAATTGATAGCAATTCAACAAATGATACTGATCAATCCATTAGCTACATGTAAAAGAATGAAACTCAATCCTTTACCCAGACCAAGCACAAAAGTCAACTTCACCTTCATCAAGGGCCAGAACCTAAGACTTGATACCATGAATCTGACAGAAGAGAAAGTAGGAATTGGCTTGACCTCATTCAAGCAGAAAAGGACTTTCTGAACAGGACCCTAAAAGTACAGACATTAAAAACAAAAATTAATAAATCAGACCTCATGAAACTAAAAAGTTTATATACAACAAAGAACACCATCATTTGAGTGAAAAGGAGTCCTCAAGTGTGGGTAAAAAAAAAAAACTCACTAACTCCGTATGAAAGGGAGGGATAATATCTAGAATATAAAAAAAACTAAACTATTAACTATTAAGAAAACAAAAATCAAAAAGTGGGAAAAGTTGAACTGGTGCCTAACTAGAAGCTTCAGTCCTACTCACTAGTATTTATGATGTGCAAGGTACCATGCATGCCCACCAGAACAGAAAGGTAAACACTAATATCACTATATTAGTGATATATATTATATATATCACTATAAATACTGCACCCTAAAATAGAGACTTGCCTGTCAGAGATTCTGGTGTAATAGTGGTACAAAGGTTATGGAAGTGACTGGTCACTGTTGATTGTATTTAAAGACCACTCCATGAGATGGAACCCATACCTGACACTGATAAAGCAGCCAAGATCCTGAGAATAGATAAGGCATGAGCCTGGGGGAAACCCAATACTATTATCCTACTGAAGTAGCAAAGGGACATAATGAGTGTCATACCCATAGACCTGTGTTTCAATCAGCTCTCATTAGAGAAGCATCTTCTCACAGGAGATGAAAACTAACACAGAGACCCCAAACTGGAGCAAAATAAAGAGTAAGTGTGAACCCAGTTTTAAATGGGATGACTTGTTTAAAACCTTCCCCTTAAGGCTAGTACTTCTATAGAACCAGAGGTACAAAGATTGTAAGAACCAGAGGTAATAGATGACTCCAAGGAATCAGCATCTTCCAGATAGAATATTATATAAATGAAACATTTTCCAACCAACTTTCTAGGAAAAAAAAAGAAAAAAGAATATAGAATCTGTGAAATAATACTAAAAATATCAGTAGGATCTGAATTAATAATGATTTACTCAATTTAGAAATACAAATGCAAAATTAAAAATGTCAAAAAATACACAAAAAAGGTTTTGTTTTTTCTAGAATGAGAATAATACATAAATGATGTCTTCACAAGGAATTCTGCAGAAGAAATACCTCCAAATAGCCAACTCTGCATTCCAGATCCTGGAAACAAGGACAGAATGAGGCCAGAGTCATAGGATGGAAATAATGAATGATGGTAGAGGTCAACAGAGTGACTTTAGAGCAATCTGAGGAGGTTTGATAGTAGCACATAAGGCCAGCGCCATGTGTACCACCCTGTGATTCTTTTTAACATAGCAAGAAAAAGACAATATTCATGTGTCAATTTCCTGAAACCAAATTACAGTAGTTACTCTAGTTCAAGCAAAATAGAAGAGCTGGGTAAAATGTGTGGCACTGCCTAATGGAACTGTTATTTTCCAGGTTTAAAATGTTCAGCCTGAGAGAAAATGTGTGAGTAACCCTTGGTGTACTCTCATGCAAATTCCTAGTCTCTGGAGCACATAGACATAAAGCCTATTTAAACTTAACATAACTTGGGGAATTATAATTATACCATTTCCACCATCTCTTTCCTGTCTCCAAGCCCAAGTGTGTCAGTCATTCCAGGCTGAGCCTTGACTAGTCAGTAAGAAGGAAAAAGAGACGGGGAAGGAGTGTCCTAATGCAGCCCAAGCTTTTATTAGGTAGTGGTGATGTAGAGGCATTTGTGTAAGAATAGGAATTCATTGTCCACACATTATAAGCAGTTATGGTCACTGTACGGAAAGGGAGGAGCAGGAAGGAACTTGAAAACTTACCAGTTTTAAGTGCAGTTGGGATTACTAATGTGCAATCAGTTAGTCAATTATAGGTGATCTATAAAAGTCCTGAGCAGACATTTCTTGGGCTCCCCAGACCAGGTTCCTTGGCCAGGAGATTGACCTGTCCCCATTGAATAGTTAGATGTGCATCCAGAACAGAGATTTGATTCTCTTGACCACAGGTCTTTTTCTCTTAACAGGCCTTCTTTACTACTTTTAACTTTCTGCCTTCCTAAGTCCCCCAGAATCACTTAGCATCAGAGAACAGAGCTCCCAAAACTGTTTTGTCATCTTTGGCCTCTGGCAAGGATGAAACTGCTAAGAGTCCTAGTGTTACTTCTAGCTTTTAGTCAAGAAAGCAATGGGTTACTTTTCTTTGGGGTCTTTTTATCCTAAACTGCCTCATCAATTCTACCTCCAGTTCTTATCCCACCTCCTTTTGAAAAGGTAACCCTAACTGCCATTATGGGATTGGGGCAATGAATGATTTAGCTTCTTCCAGCTGAATTTGGGATATCATGTGGCAATATTGGGCTACCATTCCAGAGGACCTCTCATAAAGACCAATCTCTCAGATATAGACAGGAAAGGAATTTCTTTACTGGTGTCTGGAAAGGACTAAAATGTCCAAAGTCCATAAGACATTCTTGATGGGCTCACAGTAGCCCCCGTTTATTAGATGTTTCTCTTTAACCTCTACAGTTGGTCTCTGGAATGATGAATCCACAGTAAGCTTTCACACCCTTTCAAGGCTGTTTCAGCAGCCAAAAGTCAGCATGATGCTCTTCCCATGTGGCTTCTGGATAGAGAGAGAAGTGGTATTTAGGGATTATTTAATTGGGGGATAAAACAATCATGGGTCTGTCTTTCTTGGTTGTGTGCAGGTGCTCAGGGAGCCAAAGTCTGACATCTCACATCTACATAGTTTTTTTTTTTTTTTTTATGAAGAAGAAAATATTAGTGAGATTGGTTGTCTAAATAAACATCTCATGTAGACTCACATCTAGTGTCCGTGGAGTGCAGTCCCTTGGGTTGTTACCAATTCTCTTAGTCTTTGGTTAAATTTTTCTTCTGAATGCTGAGGCCCATAAAGGTGGCCAAAATTAATCTCTCTTTCTGTGCTATCAAGGCCAGTTGAGCAACTAGTCCTCAGGGTTCACTTGGGCTTTAGAGGAACCTCAGACTCTTCTAGTCTTTCTTTTACCAGTTGTCCATCAATGTGAGGATGAGTCAAAGACTTTTCTTTATGTACTGTGGCTTCTTTTGAAGACTTGAGAAAATCTTCACCACATTGACCCTCCTTTTTGTAGACTGGACTATATTTCAAATTTATTGAGTGGGGTCTCCATGACCTCTGTGAACAAGACAACAAATGATCAATGGCCTTAGTTTCCAGGGACCTCATTGACCTTGTAGGGAAAGGGGAGAAATATTTCTTTTATCCTCTCTAAGCACATTAGAATAGGCTCCGAGAATGATTATCAAACACCCGGAAGATCAGTTTTACAACAGTTTGGTCCTTTTAACTACTGTATACTATTTAAATAGCCAGACATAACTCTGTTTGGCAACCTACCTAGGCCTTGGGAGGTTTCTCTAAGGCCCTGATGTATAGAGCAAAAAGCGGAGCTCATTCTCTAAAACCAGGAACATGCTTGGGAGAGCTGGTAAAGTTCTGGGGTCAGTTCTTGGGAAGGGATTGCTTCAGGTCCTGAGAACCCAACTTTTTCCACACATGGAGCTCTGGCTATCAGTCCTAATACTACTGTGGACTTTGATTAAAATGCTCTTGAGATACCCTATGTTCCTCTTATGCAACACTGTCTTAAGATTAGCCTCCTTCTGAATTTGTATATTTCCTTTTAAAACTGAATGCCTTGGTTTACATTAATGAGATATTTACTGATGAATTTGCCACAAATCTCCAGTAAATCTGGCATAGGTCTGAGCTTCAGGTGGAAGCTAGAGACTGGGAATCCCTGCTGTAGCCTTTCAGCTCACCAGGTCCTGTCACTCAGGCCTCACTAACCAATCAGAGCCTCCAGTTGACCTGCTAGTCAGATGGGAGGGTTCTTCCGGGCACTAGGCTTATTTCCTCTGCTGATCTCCGTTGTGGGACGAAGTGCGGTTGATCACAGAGTCGGCTTAGTGGTGAGCGAGGGGCTGCTGTCTCAGGCTGGGAGGAGTGGTCGGCCATGGTGAGCGAGGGGCTGCTGTCCCCAGACTGGGAGGACCAGTCGGCTGAGCCGGGTGAGCCGTGTGAGCCAATGTAGTAGGACTTCCCATGGCTGAGTGGGAGGTCCTGGTGTAGTTCTGCTCCGTCCTGCGTGGTCCGTGTAACTCCCAGGGCCAGCGCGGCAACCTGTGAATAACTTCACTCTATGGGCTGTGTCTGTGCAGGGTATTGGGAGCGGGACTGTGCTTAGGACTACCCTTATTGTGGACATCACTGTGAAATACTGGCATCTGTGGTGCTTATATTGCCACTATGGAAAGCAGATTTGCCAGACTCGGAGAGCCCTGGTCTCTCTAGTATCTTCCAGAAGTTCTGCACTTTTAACATGTAACATTTAGGTTTAGGATCCATCCAGAGTTAATCACTGCTAAACTGTGATGTAGAAAAGTAGAATTAGGCTGGGCTGTGGTTAATCCCAGCACTCGGGAGGCAGAGGAAGGTGCCTCTCTGTGAGTTCCAGGACAGGCTCCAAAAGCTACACAGAGAAACTCTGTCTCGAACCTCCCCACCCCGAACCCCCCCCCCTCCAAAAACAAAACAAAAAACAAGTAGAATTGATGGAATTGAATTAATGGTATAAGGATTTACCAATTCTTAGGAGACATTAAGTCACACAAAGTAGAATTTAGCAAAGGGAGGGCTGCCTCCCAAGTACTCCAAAGATAACTGATATGGAAACCATGCCTGTTACAGATTAATGTGATAAAATGTATATGTTTGTTTATCAGGACTAACTGGGTGTTAAGCTACAATTCCCATAACAAAGGAGACAGCCCTAAATTATAACCAGCCAATTCCCCCCCACCCTCCCCTCCCCCCAGCGAAGAACAGGCCTTGCTGCTCAGGGGACCAACATTAAGTACTGGTGTGCCATAAAGATATAGAACAGCTGCATCTCCGTTCTTTTTGAAAAGTGGTTTTGAGTAAAAGTTCTCCAGTGTAAGATTGAGGTGGACTTGAACCCTGTCTGTAGTCCCACAGGGCATTGCCCTTGCTGTCCTCCTGACTAACAACCCTAAATTCTTGGTTTACAGGCCACAGAGTTCTAAAATTACCAGTTTGAGTCACATAGTGGACTGTCCATTGCAGCGACAGGAAGAGGATTTATGTGTAGCGCATGGCTTCTCCCTTTAGACCAGAAGAGGAGGAACAATGTACTGTGCACACTGCAGGGGAAACAGACTAGACAATAGCGAGATCACAGACTGAAGTTTAAGGCAGTGAGCTGCAGGGGTCTCCATTATAAAGAAGGGCCTGATGGGGCAGGGTGAGTGACTTTCTGTGTAATTTCCCAGTGTTTATTAATTCCTTCCATGTGAATGAAGACAAACAGTTCATGGGTGTACAATTTAGGGAGCATAGCTTGAACCACCGAGTACTCAATTTCCACTTAGGGAACTCTCCTATGCAGATATGTGCAGTCCTGGTTGACACAGTTAAGTCATCTCAGAGGTTTGAGACCCAGGCCATTGGCTGTAAATCTGTGTCAGTTTATAGCACTCCCAACAGCTGTTGGTATCAGCTGTTGATATCATTTTTAAAATTTCATTTTCTTAAATGCATTACTGCTATAATCTCTGTTTGTTTGTTTGTTTGTTTGTTTGTTTGTTTGGTTTTTTTGAGACAGGGTTTTTCTGTGTAGTTTTGGTCCCTGTCCTGGAGCTCACTGTAGACCAGGCTGGCCTTGAATTCACAGAGATCTGCCTGGCTTTGCCTCCCAAGGGCTGGGATCAAAGGCGTGTGCCACCAACACCCAGCTTATTTGTTTCTATTTTCCAATATTTCCCAGTCTTTAAGAATTTCATTTTGTTTTTTTCCTAACTCCTATTTATTTATTTACTGATATCAGTTTAAAGCAGTGGTTCTCAACCTGGTGGGTGGTGGTCCCTTTGGGGGATCAAATGACCCTATCACAGAAGTGGCCTTAAACCATCGAAAAACATAGATATTTATATTACAGTTCATAACAGTAGCAAAATTACGGTTATGAAGTAGCAGTGAAGATAATTTTACCATTGAGAGGTGTTCACCACAACATGAGGAACTGTATTAAAGGGTCACAGCATTAGGAAGGTTGAGAACCACTGATTTAGATCAATGTCACCTCTTGTATAATATTAGAGGGACCAGCCTTAATATTATACATCCCAGGGGCTCAGGAGAGAGAACTACTAATGACAAGGACTATTTTCGGGAAATAGAATCTCAGTACACCAACCTCTATAGTCCACTTGCTTTAATTCCTCTGGCATAACATCCTTCATACACAGCTTCAGTTCTGTTCTCGTGCCTAGCTCCTTTCTTGCCTGATTCCTCTCTATACTTATCCATTGCTCCCTCTAAGTTCTATCTTAATTCTCTCATCTTAATTCTGCCTCATCTAGGTCCTTTTCAGCTCGTTCTTACTCAGCTAGCTTACTCATCTGTCTCTTCCTCATCTTCCATCTCATTCCTCTAGTACTCTCTTCTAGCCCTTCAATCTAGTTCTTCCCCATCTCAGTTTGTTCCTCTCAAGTTCTTACCCATCTAGTTCTTCCATTCTCTTTTCTCTTCTCCGTCCCATGCCCTGGAAGTCCTGGTATAAATACACTTACAAGCAGTATTCCCTTAGCAGTTCAAAGCCAGGCTACCAGGGTCAAACAGAGGGGTGATAAGAATCACATAGAGGGGCAGTAATTGTTAATTATCATTTGCAACCCCAAGGGAAGTGATGAATGGGGAATGAATTAACTAAAGGCTAAATTCGGGTAATATCTAAGAAGAGGGATCTTAAGTGCTCAACTATAACCTCAAACATGATGGGTAGAAAATGTTAAGAATCTATAAGTTGCTAGGTCAATGGGAGAAAATAAAACTGCCTTCTTTTTTTCCGGTGGCTCCTATCTGTCCAAGCTATCTGCCGTTTTTCTGCAGGGTGGGGGAAAGTGTGCTCAGTCACTAGGCTACCTGTGTATAGCTAGATGCCTCTGGTGATAGTTAAAGAGAAATCTGGAACTGGAGGTAAGATTTGGGAAAGGAGGAAGTAAAGTTTAATTAGCACATCCGCCAGGCCTTCTCAAATAGGTAGTCTGGATGCTTAAGTCTGTTCTTAGAGAGTACAGCGGTATCTCTGATAAGGTACTTTGCTCCATCTGGTGATGGATCTGGCCGGATGCTGCCAATAATGATAATTACAGGGAGGCTTGAACTGGGGTTCTGGCTGTGCATAGCTGTCAGCACAGAAAGTTATCTAAATATTCCTAGAAGTGGTTAGGTAAGGAGTTAGAGGTCTATAAAGTTAGTAAGGCTGTAAGAAAGGAGGGTCTGAGCTAAATTGTGTAAAGCTATTACTTAACATCCACCTGACCTAGGCGGTGTCTCCTTGTGGAATTTACCTTAAATCAGGAGACTTTCATGTGGACTGTTATTACTGCTAGTCCTTGAAAGTGGCTAGGGGGGATATCTGATTCCAGAAAAAGCCTTTCCTGAGGCTGTTCTCCAAATACCTGGAATGTGTATGTCCAGAGAGTGATCAGTCCACACTGTTAGCCTTTCTTAGGGAAAAGTCAATTGGGAAAACTATGAAGGCACACATGATTTTCATAACAGAAGACAGCTGATATATAACAAGCCAAGTAACACCAAAAGCTCCTTGGAATTTGGCTTCCTCTGGAGGAATTCCCTGATCCTTCCAGGCAGTGACTCTGCCATAACCAGCTGTGTACAGCTAGATGCCTCTGGTGATAGTTAAAGGGAGATCTGGAACCAGAGGTAAAGTTTGGGAAAGGAGGAAGTAAGGCTTAATTGGCACATTTAAGCTGATATATTCCTGCAGCCCTCAGCAGTCACCTGTAGTTCAGAGTTGCCTTATAGGATGTAATTGAGAATTGCTTTGAACCCCTAATCCTGCCTCTGCTGCCCAGGGATGGGAAGAGAGTCCTGCCACTCCTTCCAGGCTGGACTTTGACTGGTCTGTGAGAAGGAAAAATAGACCAGTGAGTGAGTGTCCCCCAACTTCTCTAGATTTTATTGGGAACTTACAAATGAAGAGGGACCTGAGTACAGATTGAGTTCACTGACTCTAAATCAGGTATAGTCACAGAACAGAAAGGGAGGGGCAAGAAAGATACCCTCTTTCCTGCTTTGACAGTAGTTGACATTAGCAATGAGTAGTGAGGTAATCAACTTTAGATGATTGATAATTGTCCTAACTGGCCATGTCTTGGGTTCAAAGACCAGGCAATCAGGAATCTGGATAAATAACCAAACATTCATGAAAACAAATTACTGTAGTTACATTAGTTCCACCAAAATGGAAGAACTGGCCCTGACTGACATGACTGTGTTTTCAAGGTTTAAGATGTACAACCTGAGAACAGTGGTGTGAGTAGTACTTGGTGTGATCTAATACAAATTGATAGTCTATGGAGCCATGGCCATAAAGCCTATTTTAAGTTTTTAATCATATTTTTTTGGATTATAACTGTATCAATTCCACTGTCTCTTTCCTGCATCCAAGCCCTCCCATAGACCCTTGTTTTCTAATCCATGGCCTCTTTTGCTTTAACAACAGTTACTGTTTGAGTGTGATGTGTGTTTGGTTGTAGGACTTCTCAGCTATGAAGCAAAGGGTTGGCTGCATGGGACATTGAGTGTGTAATGGAATGTGCAACACAAAGGACCCTGTGCCTTGAAAGAGGAACAGGAAGTGCTCTGGGAGAATGGAAGGTTCTACTAAACTATAAATTTCTCAGACTAGAGCCTTGGCTGACCATAGGGTAGAGGGGCAGAGCTGTGCTGTCTGAGTAATTTGATCTCTGCTCACCCAGGAGGGTTACTGCTAATGTCTAGAGCCCCAACTGGGTGGTCCTAGCTAATGAGGGACTCTAGAAGGCTTAGCAGTCAGAAGCACCAGTTGGAGGTAGCTCACAGGTTTTTACCAGGATTCTCCTGTTTCTGCTGTAGGGAGCTGTAAGGAAGACCACAAGCCATAGCATGGTGAGTGTGGGGGTCATTGTCCCCAGACCAGGAGGAGCAAGTTTGCTGAGCTCTCAGAGCTGCTGGGAGTAGGATGGACCCTAAGCTAGACTGTGGTTCTGTTGGTCCATGTGTTGACCTGGGCAGTGGCCCTTGGCCTCTAAGTGTGGATTCCCTGGGGAGGGGAGACTATGCTGCACTGGCATGAGAGGCTAAGATGCTGGTAATATCGGTTTCCTGTGTGGACACCCAGGAACTGTTTTGGTGTGCAGTGGAAAGCCAGATTGGGAAACTGAAGGTCTGGTTTCTAGAAGTTTTGAATGTTGCATTCCACTTTCAGTTGTCTTATAAATGTTACAGATCGTTTAGAAACTGGTAGAAAGGAGATGATGGGGATCATCCTTCAGCAATATATGATTAGAATGCTTTTAACTTTCTGCTGCTGTTGTACCCGTTTCTCGAAACCCCCAGAGACCAGCAAGTAGCTGGTTTCCAATGTAAGCACATAAGGGTCCTTTTATTGTCAGGTTCAACCTGGGCTACCGCCAGGCAGATGGAAGGAAATGTGGCGGCAGCTGTGAGCCCAGGTGTAGAGAGTTTTTATAGGGAAAAACTGCAAGCCAGAAATTGGCAATTTGGAATTGGGTAGAAGGGATATGGGGCAAGGTGATTTTTTGAAACTATTGATCTAGACTTTGGGCGCGAAACCACATTTAAAACCATTGGGTTAGACTTTTGGCGGGGAACCACAACCTGTTGAACAGGATTATCTGGACTATTCAGCCGGATGATCTAGATATCTTCAAGGGCCATAAACCGCAGACAGAAAGTCTGCAGGAGCATTCTGCTCTGTATCTGTTCGAGTTGTTATGGCACATTCCTGAGGTCCTTCCTGGAACTGAGTACAGCAGGTGGTCTAAGATAGTGGCCCTACCCTAAGATGGGGTCTGTATTGCCTTCACACTACCAGCAGCCACAGTGGTGTGATTCAGAGAAGTTCAGTTCCAGTGCACAATAGGAGTTTCTGAGCTGCAGAGGTATCTCAGTTGTGCATGATGTTGGGCAGGAGGATAGGGCAGATGCCATATTGTATATCATAATCCTTGTGGCAGGAAGCAGACATTAAATTATTCTTGTACATTGTTTTGTGACTGGACATCATTGGTGTTGCATTTGCCTGAAACAAAAGGGGTGCATGAGGGATTGTAGAGCCATAGTAGGCTCTAGAGGAAATCACCACTATTTGCAGAGGGAGCTCTAGAGCATGGGCCTTTCTGTTTGGAAGAAATATCAGTAGCTGGAGGGTCAGAAACATAATAGTTTAAGGATCAGTTTTAGTTAATTTTGTGGGAGTTGTGAAGTCTATGACTAGTACATTTCTATACATATAGAATGATAGGTAGCTGGGTAACAAGATCAAGATCACAGTTTTCCTGGCTGAGTTTCCTTTGGACTTTTGATTAAAACTTGACTATATTTTCTTTCTTTTGTTCTTGGCTTATTCTCTCCATCCCCTTTATTCTTTTATAAATATTATAAACATTCTTGATTATTGTAGCTTTCATGGTAAATATAGAAATCACTTTTTGTCAATATGTGTACTATTTTTTAATAATCCCATTGAGCATTGTGAGTGTTTCCATTTTGCCTGTAGCTTTGGAATCAGCTTTTCTGTTATGAACTGTTAGACATTGTCATTGGATTATATTCAGTTTATGGTGCAAATTAACCATATATATCTTAATATTGATTCATCATGTTCCCAAAGACCATTTATTTACTTCATTTATTTAGGTTTTGCTGGTGTTAATCTGTGAAAGGCTTAGATTATTGGATAAAAAGTATTATAGGTCTTGTTAGGCTGTTGATATTTCTTCCAAACACAACGACCCCATGCTCTAGAGCTCTCTCTGCAAATGGTAGTGATCTCCTCTAGAGCCTACTATGGCTCTACAGCCCTTCATACACCCCTTTTATTTCAGTACATATTCTTTTTGGGCATGACTTGAGTTCAGATCCCAGCACCCAAGTTGGGAGCATCATAACCACCTACTAGTCCAGGTCCAGGGGATCTGCTGTCCTCTTTTCTGGTGTGTCACCTGTACATACATGAAAGACATTCTCTCAAACACACAAACATACACATAAAAGCAGTGCTAAATTTGTTTTCAAAAATGCTTGGACCTATAAAACAATTAGAGCAAAACAAGTTGCTTTAGATGCAGAATATAAGTTGTACACTGTTTCTTTAAAAATCTGTTATCTTACATTTGGTTTGGAAAAGTTTTTCTTTCCTCATTCTGATGCACTTATATCTAATCATCAATCATAGGAAAATGATCCTAATTTTATAGTTAGTATAACAAAAGTTATATTTTATTATGCTGATGGTCATCACACAAATTTCACACTTTAAATTCCTAACTAAGGTCCTAAGACTATTTCCCCAAGGCTGCTCACCTGTGTGACATATCTTAGCTGAAGTTCAGGTCCAGTCTCTAACAGAAGTCTCTGATTCGAGGGTCAGGATTTGGGGGAAATGCTATAGCTGCTGTTCAGATCACGGTCATGTATTCTCTAGATGTGCAGAGCAGAGCATTACTCTTGGTCTCTGCTCATATACTGTTCAGTGAGCATCATGGGGTTCTAGGACTGTGCTGGTTATCTTGAGTGAGTGGTATCACTGGGTTCTGGTTATTAGTGCAGCTTTAGGTGTAAAAAGGTCTTTTTTTTTTTTTTTTTTTTTTTTTTTTGCTATCCCCTTGTCCTTGAGACACACACAGTGCTCATGGGGACCATATATCAGAATTTATTAACAATTTCACAGCAGTTTGCAAATTTGGGCCACAACAGGAAAAGGAGAATGCATACAATAAATATTCCAATTCCTAATAGACAAATAAGTGCATGAAAATAAATCTCAGACACTAAAAATTATTAAGCAAAATGGTCAAAACAATGTAACTCACAGGATATTGCTGTGATCCCTTTGGTATATACTTATTTTCCCAAATTTATATTTTGTCCAGGTTTGTTATGTACCAAGTTGAAAAACACATTTAGAAAAAACAGGATGTGCAATCACTTTCAAATAAAAATGTTAATGGGTGCATAGCAGAGTTTGAGGTGTAGGATTCTGAGCTAAGCAAATCATAGTAGAGCATCATCCTAACTCAGTCAGTGTCAAGGAGGAACATGTGGGTCATGGCCAGTATTTCTTCTATTAGTGAAAAAAGCAACTAAGAGTCCAGTAAGTTTCACAATTAGTTTCCAATTTTGTTTCTCAGTTTTTTGTTTGTTAATATCATGAAAAAATAAATGATGAATATGAAGCATCAGGAAGTCTAGTGAATCTCCAGAGGAATCCATCTCTGGTCTATGTCTAATGTGTACAAACCAATGTGGTGAGGCTTCAATATCATAAGATATGAAGGGTTGTGGCAGTGGTCAGTTAAGATCAATGGAAAACTATAATGTTGCATCTCTAATGCTGTAATTTACAGCCAGTCATCACTAGGTGGAAATGAATTATTTTCTGCCTTCCCTATCAAGTGGTTATTACATATGTTTGTCTTACCATAGTAGGGTAGGTTGGGAAAATCAGACACAAACACTACCGTCACATTTGGCCTCTTCAGGTGTGGTTTTAGTCTAAAAATGAATTGGGGCATTTGAATCCATGTGGTAGTAGTATTGTATTCCAAGAGAGAAAATGCTTTCCTAATGTTCTTCTATCAGGGTCTGAGTCAAAGGTACAGTTCTGCCAAATCATAGGTTCACATGGGTTTCTTGTGGTTGTTGCTGATATCTCCTCAGTCAAGTAACCTTGCTCTTCATTCTGGTCCTAATCTGGATAATTGTATACATTTCATTTGCAATCCTGATGGTTTTATTGTGCTGGTAGCCAAACTTAACATTCACTATGTATGGCATGAAGAATGATAAGGGGAATTTTGTGTTGCTGCTATTTCCATGTCTGGCATCTCAAATCTTATTCTTCATTATAAGGTGTAAGGATGGTATAAAAGATATTTCTCGGGGCTGGAGAGATGGCTCAGAGGTTAAGAGCACTGACTGTTCTTCCAGAGGTCCTGAGTTCAATTTCCGGCAACCACATGGTGGCTCTCAACCATCTGTAATGAGATCTGGCGCCCTCTACTGGCCTGCAGGCAGAACACTGTATATATAATAAATCTTAAAATATATATATTAAAAAAAAGAGAGAGATTTCTCTCTAGTGGGAGTGGTAGATGACGGCTGCTGCTGCTGTGATATTTCTTCAAATCAATGTTAAATGTCATTCCACTGGGTTTCTTTCTTTAAAATTGTTGTTTTCAGTGTACTCCTGGTTTGGTAACTAGCTCTCAAACTTGGTGCAATATGGGCATTAGCCTTTCTCATTCACCTCAATAGCGATACCAAGCTGATTTGCCAATAATAGCCTCACAATGAACATATTGAACATAGAATGCATTCTTGGTGTAGGTGAGTTTTAGGATGAAGTCTTCATGGTTCTACTATTCTGGTAGAAATCCACCCAAGGTGCAGTAGGGTAAGTCACAAATATCATAGTTTTTTCTTGGTTTGTTTGTTATTGTAGCTGTTGGTATGGTAGTTGTTTCATTCATTGTTCCTGTTGCTATAGATATGGTTGTTGATGAAGGTGATGATGTCTCTGACTTTGCCCATCTCAGTGGTGTTCATGATGGTGAAGTGAATGATAGTGTTGTTGAACCTGCGCTTGACTCACTGGTTAATCTTAAATTACAAAATTCTACAGGAGGAGTCCCAGCAACAGTGACCTGGGTGCCTTGGCCCAGCAGATTGATACCATGACATTTTCCCATCTTGTGTTCTCTTTTAATTTCTTTGGTATAGTTTCTGTGAAACACAGGGTGTAATTTGTTATGACTCTGCCTTGCCATGTTCTATTTCCCTCTCTGTCTAGACAGAAGGTATAATACCCAGTTAGCACCAGTGCTTAGTAAAGTAATCCTAAGGCTTTTACTATCCCTATGAAAGTACAAATCATATATATTGGGTTAGCTACATTATGCTTGTAGATCATCTAATTTTCTAAGGTTCAGATTTCCCTTCTTGTCTGTGGTCCAGATTATATTGACTGTTCCAGGTGCCATGACTTCTGTCTCCTTTAAGTCTTAAACATTTCTGTCCTGTAAACACATTTATAGGGAATTAGTCTGCATGGTCCAGAAATATCTGGTTGTTGTCCAACCTCAAGTCTGATTTAATAGCTTCTTCTAAGGGAAAAGCTCTATTTGACTTTGTCTAGTATTTAACTAATAGCATGCACTTTTTTTTTTGTTTTGTTTTGTTTTGTTTTGTTTTGTTTTTTTTTCGAGACAGGGTTTCTCTGTGTAGCTTTGCGCCTTTCCTGGAACTCACTTGGTAGCCCAGGCTGGCCTTGAACTCACAGAGTTCCGCCTGGCTCTGCCTCCCGAGTGCTGGGATTAAAGGCATGCGCCACCACCGCCCGGCCAGCATGCACTTTTAATAGCCATTTTCAAGGGGTATCTTTGAGTTATAAAACTTGATTTTAAGCAGTCCATTCTGTCTTTCTATGTTGCCAGCTGAAGTTGTTTTATATGCTAAATGGAAGACCCACTATATATCTGTAGTCTGGAACCACCTCTAAACTTTAGAACCTGTAAAGTGTGTTCCTTGATTTGACTCAATAATTATTGGGCAGCCATATCAGGTTATCCAACACCCAACTGTGTATTTTGTTGCCAACTGGTGTGGTCTATGACTTTCTCTAGGTAATCTAAGCCCTGTGCTTATATCTACAAGGGTGCAGGCATATAGGCTCCTGTGAATATTCAAGGGTCTAGTGAAATCTATTTGTAGTTTATAATTAAATTGTTTAGGAGACCATGTTACAGATTGGGCTTCATGTCTGGATCTAGTTTTAAGTGCTAGACAAAGTGGCAGTCTCTAATTGCATGTATACAGGCTTTCCAGGTTCCTTCTATAAAACCATTGGAACAAAGCATGTGTGCCTACATGTCCCAGTGTTTTATGTAATTTTAGGATTTCTTCTTTACTAATTAGTCTAACATTCTCAGGTTTCTTAATTTTCCAGTCTGGTGGGTTTTTTTTTGTTTTTTTTTTTCAATAGTCATTCTCATAGGGTTGTTCTGATTTAATTCACTTCTCCACTTCACCTCATTTTTCAGTGTTGGGGTAAACTTCCAAGTTTACAAACTGTGTAACGTACCGGCCTTGATAATTTATTCTGAATTTGTTCCCTAGCAAGTTTTAGTATTCTCATCTTAATTGAACATGATGCCAATTTGTCTGCTGTTTCATTATTTTTAAATGCCTCTTTAGTCTTGCCTGTGTGCATGTTTACATGAGTTACATAAATTTTGATGTCTTTGCTGTGTATTGCTATTTCCATCCATGCCTCCCTTGACCAAATGTCTTTGTCGTTTATTTGCCAGTTAGTGGTTTTCCATTTTGATGATCGTATAGCTATACCATTGCACACACACCATGAATCAGAGAAGATGCAGATTTTCCTTTTGCCTTCCTTAGCTATTTGTGTTATAGCTTGCTGTGGTGATATTTTATTTGTGCACCACAATAAAACTTATCTGGAGATCAGAGAACAGAGCCAGCCAGCAAATTAGACACAGAGGTCAGGCATGGTGGCACACATTTTTAATTCTATCATTTGTGAGGCAGAGATCCATCTCGATCTCTTTGAGTTCAAGGCCACACTGGGAACAGAGCCAGGTGTGGTGGCACACACCTTTAATCTCAGCACTTGAGATCTTTACTTGGGAAGGACACATGCCTTTAATCCCAGGAAGTAATATGGCAGGAAGCAGAAAGGTATGTAAGGCATGAGGACCAGGAACTAGAGTCTTTTAAGCAGTTCAGATAAGATCTTTCAGGTGAGGACTGAGAGGCTTTTAGTCTGAGAAAACAGTAACTTGCTCTCTTCAGACTTTCTGGAGGCTGAGGATTTCGTCTGAGGATTTGTGGAAACAGGATCAGCTGAGGAGTTGGCAAGGTGAGGTTGGCTGTGGTTTGTTCTGCTTCTCTGATCTTTCAGCATTTACCCTAACATCTGGCCCCAGGTTTTTATTAATAAGACCTTTTGAGATTCATGTTACTATCAGTGTTGTTATTACTTCAGCGTGTTGTGCTGATTTGGTGATTCCTCCCTCAGTACTAGCCATTCCTTCCCCTGGTCTATAAGCGGCTGCTTTCCACTTAGTTTTGGTTCCATCAGTGGTTCATGAGCCATCAGTAAACCATTTGTTAGCCAAATGCTGTGACCATTCTATTGGTCCCCACAGTCCAATGGGGTACTCTTTTGGGTGAGTGGTGAGCATTTTAGGGATGGGGACTGTAGGCAACTGAGCTATTTCCTCATTGTGGGAAGGCACAGAGCCCTTTGCTTCCACATCCTGGTCATGAAGGAATTCAGATAGGTACCATTTCCACTGTGATACCTTTGCTTTCATGGCTAAGCCCACAAAGGACTCTGCCTTTGAGCTGATCCAATCTATCACTGAGCAAGTATCTAAATGCCTATTGTTCTCAAAGGTTCAGTATCTTTACCAGGCACCATTTACATTAAAGAAAGGGTCACAAGTTCCTCCTGCTGAGGATAAGGAAAATGACTACTTTTACCAAGAAAATATTTTCCTCAAGCCCCTGAGGGAATGGAGACCCTTATCTAAATGCTTGACCTTAGGAAAAGGACTTCTTGGGGACCAGACACTCCAGTACAATTTAAGAGCAATTTCTGGGGCTGGAGAGATGGTTCAGCAGTTAAGAGAAGGGACTGCTCTTCTAGAGGACCTGGGTTCAATTTCCAGCACCCATATGGCAGTTCACAACTGTCTGTAATTCCAGTTCCAAGGGACCTGACACTCATGACAAAACACCAATGCACATGAAATAAAAATAAATAAATTTAAGAAAGACCAATTTTCATTTCTACAGGGGCACAATGCAGCATAAGCACTGAACTGTTCCCTAATTGTGTTCCATTGTGTCCTAGTCTTATTATATGGGCCTTCCCCCCATAAGCCAGTGTTTTCTATTTAAAAAGATATTTCAGCTTTAAATCAAACCAAGTTTCTCTAAGAAGAAGCCTTCCCCCTTCTTAGGATAAAGCTTCTTTATTACATTTTTAACAAGGTGAGTTGGAAATTGGTACAGAATTTAATATACTAATATTTGTATTTTAAGAATTTGATTAATAAGTATTTCTGGTCTAGTGAAAATAGAAATAGTTTTTTTAATAAAAAATTTATGCATTAAAACAACACGGAGAGAACTGCATTCATTAAATCTTCTGAGGTGAGTTAAAATAAACACAGGAAATACTTTGTGATCAGCAGTCTCGGGTTGAAATACAAGCAGTCTGATTTTTTTTTGTTTTGAATTTTGTTGACACAGGGTCTCTCATTGTAGTAGCCTTCCCTAGTCTTGGTCCTCCTGCCTCAGTGTCCCTAGTATTTCTCATACAAGAACCAGAGTGATCTAGTGAAAGCATTGCTCAGCTCATGCCACTGTGAGCTCTAAAAGTTCTTCAGTGACTTCAGATTCTTAGCCCTAAGTCTTGATTACTTTGTTAGGATAATCTGCATGTGGGTCTAAGGTTCTGACTCAGGTGGTCTTGCATGTCTATCCTTAAAGCATTAAGCATGTGTAGATGTGCCTGTTTTGTGTCAGGAATTTTTTTTCTTAGATTTAACATTTTCTTTGACCAATATATCCATTTCTTCTATCTTATCTTGAATGCTTGATATTCTTTCTTCTGTCTCTTGTATTCTTTTGTTGAAGCTTGCCTCCATAGTTCTTGTTTGCATTCCTAAACTTTTCATTTCCAGAATTTCCTCAGTTTGTATTTTCTGTATTGCTTCTATTTCCATTTTTAAATCTTGAACAATTTTATTCATTTCTTTCAACTGTTTGTTTCCTTTTTCTTGGCTTTATTTAAAGGATTTATTCATCTTCTTCAATTGTTTGTGTTTTCCTGGATTTCCTTAAGGGATTTATTCATTTCCTCTTTAAGGACTTCTACCATCTTCATGTAGTTGGTTTTAAGGTCTTTTTCTTGTGCTTCAGCTATGTTGGAATATTCAAGGACTGCTGTGGTAGGATAGCTGGGCTCTGGTGAAGGGAGACATATTGCCCTGGCTCTTATCAACTGTGTTCTTATGCTGGCAGCATGCATCTAGGTTTGGGATGATTATAGTTCTAGGTGATGATTTTTGGGTTTGCCTTAGTTGCATGCGTGATACATTCTTTGGTTTTTGTTTCCCTTCTGGATTTTTCAAGAGTGTGATGGCTGTGTGTTACCTGATTTACTTGCATGCTCAGCTGGTGTGTTCACAGGGAATGTCTGTTGGTGTTGGTGGCTGGGCTGCAGCAATGAGTGGGGAGGGAGGTGTAGAGAGGAGGGTCTGTGGAATCCAGATGAGAGGTGGGCAGAGGGGAAGGGAGGCTTCAGCTGGTAATCTGTTGCACCACTAGGGATCAACCTCAGGGGATAGGGTCTTGGGGAACAGAGTGCATGTCGGCCTTTTATGTTCTTTCTGCCTCATCTTCCACAATGGTCTTTGAGATTTAAGAGGGGATTGAGCTACATATGTTGCTTTAAAACTGAGCATTCCCCAGTCCCTTACCCTCTGCACCTTGACCAGTTATGCACCACCATGTTAATCACAATCTAATTCAATTAGAAACGTCTAAGTTGAGGGGTGGGAGGTCCATTTATCTATAGATAGAATGATCAGTTCTTTTAAGTCAGTTTAATTCTATGTCCACTTAGCAGCATGATTATCATACACTTTTCCCTAAAGCCCATGACCTATTTATCCTTAGGTTCTTAGTCTAACAGTAGTACCAGGCATGTGTTTCATCCTGTGGAGAGGGACGTAGATTGTCAGGAAGTGGTTGTTTACTCTCACGATATTTGTGCTACTATTGTAGTTGTGGGCAGGTCTTGCAAGGTCAGTCTTTACTGTAGCTTGAAGTGTTGGGCATGACTCATGATTACTTGTCTCCTCCACTTCTTGCATAGCACCTTCCAGCACTATGAAAACAAGTCAGTAGGGATAAAGCTTCTGCTTCTTACCATGTTGATTTTGCCATGCTCCAGGACTCAAGCATATGATGTCTTCATCAATAGGGTCTTATCATCAAGTTCTTGAGGATAACCAAGCGCTATAGCAATACAATGTAACATTTGAGGGATTTTTTTGGGACCCAGTTGGCAAGAACCCTGAAAGAAGTAACTTACACATGGCACAGAGTTTTCATTTGTTTCCCTCTGGTGTCCAGTAGGGGCATTGTTGATCTGTTTCCAAGTAACTCCATTTTAATTCTGTCTCTGTCTCTGTTTCTCTCTCCTGTGTGTGTTTGAGTGTATGTAAATTTTTATGTCTTTTTTTTATCTTTTTCCCCTCTCACTTCTGAATCTACCTCCATTCCTCCATCCGAGTTTAATACTCCCTGAAGCATTCTTTATATCTTTGCATTCTATCTCTTCTCTTTCCTTAGCAATTCCCATGGCGTTTTATTAATTTCATGAACTCTATTGGTATTAAAATTGAAACACATATCTGAAGGTTTTTTTTGTTTGTTTTTGTTTTTTGAGACAGAGTTTCTCTGTGTTGTTTTGCTATCGAACTCACAGAGCTCTGCCTGCCTCTGCCTCCTGAGTGCTAGGATTAAAGGTGTGCACCACCATGTCTGGCACATATCTGAAGATTTAACACTAACCTCCACAGTGACAGAAAACATGGGATGTTTACTTTCCTTTCTCTGGGTTGCCTTTCTCAAAATAACAGTTTCCAGCTCCTTCCATTGTGTTGTGTATTCCAAAGTTTCATTATTCATCAGTTGATGCAAATCTAGGTTGTTACCATTTCCTGGCTACTGTAAATATAATCACAATGAATTTAGATTAATAGATGTCTCTAGAATAAGATATGGACTCCCATATATATACATATGAGTGGTACTGCTGGGTCATATGGTGTATCTAGAGTTAGCTTTTTCAGACATCTCCATACTGATTTTTAAAATGGTTGCATCAGTTTCCATCCCCTTAAGCAGTAAAATGGAGTTCCCTTTTCCAAAAATCAATGCCAGAACTTGTCTTTATTTACTTGTTTTTTAATTTTAACTATTGTAACTGGGGTGAGATGAAATCAAGAGAAAAGTTGTAATTTGCATTTCCCTAATACCTAAGTATGTTGAACACTTTTAAGTGTTATGTCAGCCATTTGTATTTCATTTTCTGAGGATTCTTTATTCAGCTCTATGTCCCATGATTAACATTTAAAATTCTACTTTTAGTATGGTTTTGTGAGGGACAGCCACACTTAAGAATATATGTTAGTATTTATTAAAAACATATGTATTGTGCAATATATTATACTTTAAATCAAGGTCAGCTGGGGTTCTAAATAGACTCTGTCTCAAAACAGGAAAACAAATCAAAATTATATACACCTTTTTAAAATGTTTAGTTTTGTTTTTTTTTTTGAGATGAGTCTTACTTTAGTTGACTAGGTCAACCAGCATGCCCTTGAATTCATGCATATCACCCTGCTTTTGCCTCCCAATGGCTGGGATTATTGGTTTGTGCTGGAATGCTCAGCAATATTCATTTTTGAAAATGATTGTATGGGCACCAGTCGCAGATCCCTGAAATGACTTTTAACAGGTATTATATTGTCCTAATTTTCCAGTGCTCCTTTTCCTGTATGTTACTTCATTTTGTTCTTCTATTCTAGGGTGTGTGTGTGTGTGTGTGTGTGTGTGTGTGTGTGTGTGTTGACTTTGTAGCACAGGTTTTAAAACTCAATGATCTTCCTGTCTCTCTGTGTGGGGTCCTCATGTTAAAAGAATGCAACACCTTATGCAGCTTGAAAAATAAGTTTTATGATGCAAGTTATCTATTTATTTATTTTACAAATTTAATTTTAGTTATTTTATGTGTACATGTATTTTCCTGTATGTGTGTCTTTATACCCCATTCATGCATTGTGATCAGGGAGGCTAGGAGGTGGTGTCTGAACCTCTGGGCCTAGAGTTACAGATAGTACTGAGCTTCCATGTATACTGGGAATGGAACCTGGGTGCTCTGCAAGACTCATTAGTGCTCTTAACTGCTAATGTGTTTTTCATCCCAAGTTTTCTGTTCTTGATAATGTTTCCTATTCAAGGCAGCCTAGTCAGGGGGTAAGACACCTGTTGCTTATTAAAAAGTGGGATTCTCCTTCAGGTGAGAGAATTAGTCTCAGATAGGGATGGGCTCCCTAATTGTTTATCCAATACAATGTTGTCAGCCCTTAAATCATATACCTACAAGCAACAAAGATGGACTCAGAAGGTTGCATTCGAATGTTTCAAGATACTTATTCACACAGGAAGAAGTTAGAAGAAAAGTATTTTGGAAGGGATGGACGGAGGACAACAAAGGGGGAAAGTGGTATAATATTTTTTTATTATAAATGTATAGAAATAAAGTTTAAATAAAAAGAGGGGCTAGAGAGATCACTGAGCTATTCAGACCACTGGGTGTTGTTGCAGAGGACTCAGGTTCTATTTCCAGAACCCACATGGTAGCTAACCATTTGCTGTAACTCCCCTTCAGGGCATCTGCCACCTTATTCTGGCCTCTGTATGCAATATGTACAGACACATGCAGGCAAAACACATTATAACTAAAATAACTAAAGATTAAAAAAAATAAGAAAAGAATGGAATTCTCTAGAGTGATGTCACAGCCCTGAACCAGACAGTAGCCAGGGCTGATTAAAATGAACTCCTGCTGGTCCGCATGAAAGCAGCTATGGCCTTCCTCTGAGCCAGCCTTCTCATTGGTAAAAGCAGCCTTATTCTGAGGTTACAATATCTCAGCATAGCCATCCAACTAAAAAGAGCAACCACAGTGCTACTAGGTGATTTTCCTTGATGTTTTCTATATCTGTGTTCTCTGTCCTTTGTATTTGTGAGAATTATGGTATCAGTACATCTATCTTTTTTAAATGAAGCATACTTTCCAAAGCAGTCTAATTTCACAATGTCATTTACTTGATTTTCAGCTAATATCTTGTGGTATAAGATAAACATGCCAGAGGCATTTCTTTCCATCATTTTTGTAATTTTTGTTTGTTCCTGTATGACTTTGAGGTAAGCTCTCAAAAGGTCTCTGCTTTTACTTTGTTACCATGTTCAGAAGTGGATTGTTCATTGAAACTGCTTAGGAATAGGTAGAACTCTACATGAACATGTTCAGACTCCCTAAGCAAAATCCCCATGCTCTGCTTGCCTCCTGCAGGTAAGAAATCTCTCTCAGTTCTTCTGTCTTGGCTATTGTGATGGCTATTCTTGGTAGTCAAACTGACTACCACTGGGATTAACTAAAACCCAAAGAATTGGATACATCCCTGAGGGATTTTTTCTTAATTAAAGAATTTGAAATAGGAAAACCCTTCATTAATCTGGATATTTTGAGGCAGTGAGATCCACCTGGTAAGGGCCAGCCTACATATATAAAGAATATTGAAGAAGGAAGCACTTTCCCTTTGCTTGCTTGCTCTAGCTGTGCTTGGAACTTCATTTCTTTCCTGTCATTAGAACCTACTTCTCAGGTTACTAGTGTATACTTGAAGACCAGCTGAGAATAATTGAGAATAAAACAGGGCTGGAGAGATGGCTCAGCAGTTAAAGGCTAGGCTCACAATCAAAATATAAGAGGATAAAACAGACCTTCTCTAAAGCCAGGAATATGCTTGGGAGATCTAGTAATGATCTGGGGCCAGGGCCTTTGTGGAGGGGTTGCTTCAGATCCTGAGAACCCAATTCTTTCCACCACATGGGGCTATGGTTGTCAGTTCCAAGGGTGCTTTGGGTTTGATCAGTGGTGTTCTTGGGATTCCCTGTGTTTCACTTGTGCAACATTGTTTTCTTAGCCTTCTCCTGAGTTAGTCCCATTTTATGACAGTTTCTGCTGACTTCATCATAGAAGTTCCATGTTTCCTTCCATTTTCCACTGGATGTAGTATACAAGATGCTATTCTTCTTAAGACCTTACTTGGCATGAGACATAGCTTGTGCAAGACTTCCTCAACCCTGCCTTTGTCTTTTCTGCCTTCTGTTTTTCCTGTCTTTCTCATCTTCTGGCTCCTGTACCTCACAATTTTGTCACTGGTGTACTTAAGAAATAATTCTGGGAGTATCTTTGCTGTGTGTGTCTCCCATCTGCCTGTGTGGCTAGACTTGCAGTCTCCTTTCCCTATTTAAATTGTTCAGAGTGCAACTTGGAGTCTGAATCTAAAAGAAAGATGACAGTATACCTGGAATACAAAATCTGTTCTAGGTTGGTTCCTCTTTGAGCATTAGCCAAAGCTTAATGCATGCTATAATTACTTTTTTAGCATGATCTCTCCTTTGTCATATTAATTGCAGAACAGCTATACCTCCAGTTTTTTAGAAAAATGTTTCTGAGATAGGCTTTCCTGTGTTGACTCACGTGGACTTGATCCCAGTCTGTTGTTCCCCAGGGCAATTACCTTCCAGTCCTCTTGATTAAACCAACCAAATTCTTAAATTTAATGGCTGTATCCTCACCGAGTTTAAAATTATCTATTTCAGTCATGTAGTTAGCTATCCATTTGACAATGGTTGAGATTAGCAATGTGGAGTCAGGCAATCAATTTTAGATGACCCGTCAGTGTCCTGACTTGTCATTTCTTAGGGTCCAGAGATAAGGGCAATCTGGATAGAGGACTGATCTTATCATGAAACCAAATTGCTGTAGTTATACTAGTTCAACCAGAATAGAAGGTCTGGGTAAAATGGTGTGGCCCTGCCTAACTGGACTATTTTCCTGGTTTAAGATGTTCAGCCTGAGAGAAAAGGTGTGAGTACTCTTTGGTGTTCTCCCATACAAATCCCTAATCTCTAGAGCACATGGCCATAAAGCCTGTTTGAACTTTTCAAAATAATTCTTTGAGATTATAACTACATCATGTCCACAGACTCTTTCCTGCTTGCAAGTCCTACCATTGACCTTTCACTATTTTCTAATTTGTGGCCTTTTTTTCCTTTAAAAACAGTAGCAACAGTTGCCATTTGACATATCTTTGGTTGTAGGAGTTCCTGGCTAAGAAGCAAAGGGTTGAATGCACTGGACATTGAGTGTGTGATGGAATGTTCACACAAAGGACCATGTGTCTTGGAAGAGGAACAGGAAGTGCTCTGGGAGACTGGAAGAATGTCTACTAAAATACTAGAGACCTGTCTCCTGGGGTGGAAGGGCAAAGCTGGGAAGACCTTTGCTGTCTGAGTCATTTGATCTCTGATCACCCAGTAAGGGAGGTGCTAATGTCCTGAGGCGTAGCTGGGTGGCTGTAACTAATGTGGAACCCTTGGAAGGCTTAGTAATCAAGAGTACCAGTGGTGAGTAGCTCTAAGATTCTTTCTAGGGATCATCTCTAATGGAGCTGTAGGGAGTTGTGATGGATTCCACAAGCCATGCCTTTGTGAGTGTGAGGGTCACTGTCTTCACTGTCACAGAGCAGGAAGAGCAGTTCTTCTGAACTGCAGAAGTTTCTTAGATATACATGGTGTTGGGTGGATGAAAGAGGCAGATTCCATATCTTGTGCCATAGTCCACACATAGGAAATTGAAATTTTAATTATTCTTCTACATTGTTTTCTGTGTGGACATCAGTGGGGCTAAAACAACAAGGGGACATGACAGTTGGCAGAGCCATAGCAGATTACCTTGATTTACAGAGAGAGCTCTAGAGCATGGAGCCTGTCAGGAAGAAATATCTGTAGCTGGGGGTTCAGAAACATAACAGTTTAAGGGTCATTTTGAGATAATTTTGTGGGAATTGTAAAGTCCGTGTTTAATTTCTAAACACATAAAATCATAGATAGCTGGGTAACATTGGCCAAGAGTGATTAAACAAAGTGATTCCTAGTCCCGTGAAGTAACTTCATAGAGAACTTGCTATAACTCTGGTCTGAGCTTGGCAGGATCTATCCCAATTAAGAAGCCAAATTTGGGGGGGCGGTCACCCATGTTGTACTGGTTCTGGAAACAAGAAAGATGCAAATTTTTTTTTTTTTTTCGAGACAGGGTTTCTCTGTGTAGCTTTGCGCATTTTCCTGGAACTCACTCGGTAGCCCAGGCTGGCCTCGAACTCACAGAGATCCGCCTGGCTCTGCCTCCCGAGTGCTGGGATTAAAGGCGTGCGCCACCACCGCCCGGCTGAAAGATGCAAAATTTAAAGGACATGGATTCTTCCACTCTGGTTCCAGTTCAACCCTGTTGCACCCATCTTGTTTTGCAGAGTCAGAAACCCAGTGAGGAGACTGTGAGAGTTCATTGCATGAAGTTATGAAGATGAAGCCTGTGTTGTATTTTGAGACCATTGGATGTTGAGAGACCCAAGCTATAAGGCATCTGCCATGGACCCCTGCATACAGGTAGTGGAAATAGCAAAGGAGAGACATGTATATAAGTTGCATGGATAGAGGTATCTGAGCCCTTTGAGAATTAAGCCCCACATGTCTGAGACAGAGCTACATAATTTGATGGTTTCCCTTCTGAGTTTTAGTCTTGCCTTGCTACAATATTCCCTCATTGTGTCCACATTCCTCTCTTTGTTAATTTATTCATCTCTCATATAGTCCTTCCTGACTTCAGTTCCCCTCCTTCTGTACCTCCCAGCCCCCTCCTCTGCTCCCTTCTTTCCCAGATCCCCTCCTCCCCTGTTTCCCTTCATAAAAGTGCAGATCTCCCTGGAATATCAAGGAAATTTGGCATGACAAGTTACGGTAAATCTAGGCACAAGGCTTCATATCGAGGCTGAATAAGGCAACCCAGAAGGAGGAAAAGGTTCCCAAGAGCAGGCAAAAGAGTGAACACTCCCCAGCTGTTAGGAGTCCTACAAAGATACCAATTATTCAACCATAATACATATGCAGAGAACCTGGTGCAGACCCATGCAGGATCCATGAATGCTGCTTCTGTCTCTGTGATCCCCTATGAACCCAGCTTATTTGATTCTATGGGCTGTCTTCTCTTGTCCTCATTTAGGTTAGGAAATTTTTTTTTCTATGATTTTTTTTTGAAAATATTTTATGGGCCTAAGTACTGGGATTCTTTTTCTATTCCTATTGTTCCTAGGTTTGATCTTCTCATAATGTTCCAGATTTCCTGGATGTTATGTTTTGGGAATTTTTTTAGATTTAAAATTTTCTTTGACCAATATGTCCATTTCTTCTATCATATCTTCAGTGCCAGAGATTGTCTCTTCTTTCGCTTCTATTCTTTTGGTGAAGCTCACCTCTATAGTTCCTGTTTGCTTACCTACATTTTTAATTTCCAGAATTTCTTTGGTTTGTACTTTTTTTTGCTCCTATTTTCATTTTTTTGTTCATTTCCTTCAACTGATTTCTTTTCCATGGCTTTCTTTTAGGGATTTATTCATTTTCTCCAATATTTTGTTTATATTTTCCTTGCTATCTTTAAGGGATTTACCCATTTCCTCTTTAAGGAACTCTATCATCTTTATAAAGTTTGTTTTAAGGTCTTTACTTGTGCTTCAGCTGTGTTGGAATATTCAGGGCTTGTTGTAGTAGAATTGCTGGGCTCTGGTGGTGACATATTGCCCTGGTTGTTGTTGATTATATATATTTTTAAATTATTTATTTATTATGTATACAATGTTCTGTCTGCACACATCTCTGCAGGCCAGAAGAGGGTGCCAGATCTCATTACAGATGGTTGTGAGCCACCATGTGGTTGCTGGGAATTGAACTCAGGGCTTCTGGAAGAGCAACCAGTGCTCTTAACCTCTGAGCCATCTCTCCAGCCCTGTTGATTATATTCTTAAGCTAGCATCTAGGTATCTGGGTTTGGAGTGGTTATGGATCTAGGTGCTAATTTCCCAGCTCTTTGTTGAATGTGTGTTTTCTTCCTTGGTTCATATTTGCTTTCTGGTCTTCAGGTCTTCTGGTCTGTGTGGTCTATGGTTGAACAGCAGCAGTTCCTTCCCCATATCCAAGTTGGAGGCTCAAAATCTGGTGGCAAATGTGGCCTCTGTTCCAGCATAGAGTCTTTGCCAAAGTTGGGAGCTGAGAAAAGATGAAGTGGAGATGTTGGGGATAGTGTGGGAGGCACCAAGAAAGTGGGGGAAGTTTTAGGGCAGGTGGCTTACGTGGATTTCTGGCAGCTGGTATGTCCTTTGTTTACTATATCATCTGGACCAAGGCTTCCCCCTCCCTCTATTCTTCCCAGATTTCTGCCCCACCTCCTCACCCCCCATCCACTGTTACTCTCTTTCTCTTTAGAAAACAGTAGGCCTCCTAGAGATATAACCAAACACATCATAACAGGATGTGATAAGACTAGACACAAACCCTCATTTCCAGGCTGGATTAGGCAACCTAGTAGGAAGAAAAAGGTACCAGAGCAGGCAAAGGATTTAGAGACACTCCTACTGTTAGGAATCACACAAACACCCAAGCTAAACAACCACAGCATATATGCAGAGCACCTGGCACAGACCCATGTATGCTCCATGATTGCCACTTCAGTCTCTGTGAACCCCTATGATCCTTGCTTGATTCTGTAGCCTTTCTTCTTCTGGTATCCTCAATGTCCCTGCCTTCTATATTCCTCACCCCTTTTCTTCCATGGAGTTCTTTGGGAGACCATCCCTCACCCCCACATTTCTCCAGAGTACTCTTGAGTAGGAGCAGTAGTAAATGTTAGATAGAAGGATAGAGGGGAGAGAAACAGATAGAAAATACAGGATAGACTCAGGAGAGCCTGGATCCTAATCCATTGGGCCTCAACTGTCTCTGCTCTAGGGTTTTTAAAGGAATGCTAAGGAGTAGAGCAAAAGACCTCCCCCCATCACAGCCAAGTGCAGACCATCTCAGACACCTGCACTCAGGCCTGTGGTCTAGTCATCCTCTCTGTGCAGACCTGCTGGGTAAAGCCCAGATGTGCTCCAACAGGGTTCCCAGAGCTCTTCCTAGTGTTTGGATGAACATTCTCTACATCTGCTCCAATCAGCTGCTGGAGAATGTGTCTCTAATTACAGTTGGGCTAGACACCAATTTATGATTTTTTTTTTTTTGGTTTTTTCGAGACAGGGCTTCTCTGTGTAGCTTTGCGCCTTTCCTGGAATTCGCTTTGGAGACCAGGCTGGCCTTGAACTCACAGAGATCCACCTGCCTCTGCCTCCCGAGTGCTGGGATTAAAGGCGTGCGCCACCACCGCCCGGCCCCAATTTATGATTTTAATGCAAAATATGGTTAATCATTTCATTGGCTTTTTTCTTTAATTTTGTTTTGATTAGTTGTATTTTATTCTGCCCTAATTCTCTCAGCCATTCAACTTCTGGTTCTTTCTCATCCAGGCAGTGCAAGGCATGGGCTCCCTCTTTTGGCATGGGCCTCAAATTAGACCAGTCATTGACATGGTCTAACCAGTCACCATTACCCAAACAGATTAGAAAACAGTAGGCCTCCTAGGGATATAACCAATGCAAACAATAGAAGTGTGAGTTGAAGGATTGTATTTTGACTGGATTGGTGTCTTAGTCCCATCACTGGGAGCCTTATGTGGTTACAGAAGATGGCCAATTAAGGTTCCACATTCTCAATTACTTAGAGTACTCAGTAGGGTCACTATCATAGATTCTAGGAAGTTTCCACTGCACTAAATTTTTGTATCCACCCTTAAACCCCCTCCCCTCATTCCAGTCATCTCTCTCTGTATTCCTTGTCTCCATCCCTCTGTTACTCACCTGATCATTCGTGTTCCCATCCACACCTGCCCCTAGTTAACCTGCAAAATATGTTCTGTTTCCTCTTTCCAGGGAGATCCATGAATCTTCCCTATAGCCATCCTAGTTACTTAGCCTCTCTGGGTCTGTGCTTGTACTGTGATTATTCTTTACTTAGCACTAATATCCATTTATAAGTGAGTACATATCACATTTGTCTATGTGGCTTTGTGTTGCCTCACTCAGGATAATAACCAACTCAAGAAACTGGATATCAACAAACCAAATAATCCAATTAATATGGGGTACAAATCTAAACAGAGAATTGTCAATAGAGGAATCTAAAATGGTTGAGAAACACTTAAAGAAATTTTCAACATTGTTAGCCATCAAGAAAATGCAAATCAAAGCCACTTTGAGATTTTATCTTACACTCGTTAGAATGCCTATGATCAATACCTCGAGTTACAGCTCATGCTGGCAAGTATGTGGAGCAAGGGGAACACTCCTCCATTGCTAGTTGGAGTGCACACTTGTATAGCCACTGTGGAAATCAATATGGCAGTTCTTCAAAAAATTGGGAATCTATCTACCTCAAGACCCAAATGCCACTCTTGGACATATACCCAAAAGACACTCCTCCATTGTAGCACAAGCACACTTGCTCAACTATGTTCATATAGGCTTTACTCATAATAGCCAGAAACTGCTAGGTGTGTAAGAGATTGTGTTGATTGAAGATTGATGTGGAACGCCTCCTCCACTGATGGTGGCAATATCCCTAAACAAGTGGGCCTGGGCTGGATAAGAGACCTATCTGAGCATGAGATAGTGACCAAGCAAGAGAGAAAGTGAGGAGACAATGTGTGTCAATGGGTTTTGCAATCAGTTGCTAGCTTGAATTTCTATACTCTACTCCCAAAATTATGAACTGTGATTTGATAGAATCAGCCAAATAAACCTGTTCATTACCAGAGATGCTGTTCATTACAGAGGATTTAATCTCTCCTGTCCCATGTTGTTGATTTATGATCAACAGTTGCATTACTGTTATTTTCATTTGTCTATTTGTACCTCTTTAAACATGCATCTCCTTTAGTAAGATCTTCTTAATGTTACATTATAAACTGGGCACTTCAGGTTTCTAAAAGATGAATACAGAACTGGAGTAAATACATAACTCTTTCTAGGAACTTCAATAAAAACATTTGAGTTCTTTTTATTTTTTTGTTTGATTTTTTGTAGCAGAGACAGGTTCTTATTAATATGTATGTCTGGTTGTCTTGGAACTCATTACATTGACCAGGCTGAAATCCAATTCAATTAAATTCACCTGCTTCTGCCTCCTGAGTGCCAGCATTGAAGGTATGAACCAGTACATCCATCTTGCCCATCTTTTTTTGTACTTAGTAGTTGTTCATAAAATTTCTTTGCTGTATACTCAGTATCACTGATCTGTTTGCTTGTCTCTCTCTGTCTGTTAATTGGCATTTCACTTTCAAGGCTATATCCTATTCAAAGGGTGCAGAGATGATAGAGGTGAACCTATTCAGCTACCTCCTAAAGGAATTTGATGATTGCATTACAACTTCTGTGTTATGGAATAAGTGTGGGAAGCACCAGAATTCTATGACTATATTGTCAAAGAAGTATACATTTACTATATTGTCATTTTCATACTTTCTCTTTTACACATGTATGGGATATTTTAGAATACAGTGACCTATGATGATGTGCATATAGATTTCACTTGGGAAGAGTGGACTTTGCTAGATCCCTCCCAGAGGAATCTCTACAAAGATGTGATGGTGGAGACCTACAGTAACCTCACTGCTGTAGGTAAGACTGAATTTTCCTTCACATTTTAAAATAAGGGGATAACTGTTTCTTGGTTATTAATGCTCTTCTGTAGTTTTGGCTGAGAAAGAGGAAGAATGAGCTGAATAAATCAGGCATGGTTCTAAGGTTCACTTAACACAGTAACTTAAATATTACACAGTTTCTTATAATATGCTTTTCATTTTCTGATACTATATTTTAGGCTACAGTTGGGAAGACCATAATATGGAAGAACATTGTCAAAGTTCTAGAAGACAGAGAAGGTAATTTTCATGTGCAAGGTGATACAAATGTGCCTCTGAAGAAATTTTGATGTGTCCTGGAAGTTTTAAAAGAAGCAACAGTGTAATTAAGCACAGCTTTAAGTGTATTGATGATTATTAAATTCTCACAAAACCTTATACATCAATGTAAGGTAGCTGATTTATGTTTGCAAGGCATTCTTCTAAGAAAGAAGACAGGAAAATAATGCTGTAATATATATCATCTTTTGGATCATAGCCCTGTGAGAGCTATACTGTAGAACTGCCAATCCACTTAGTTTCATACCACTCAGATACTGCAAAATGTACACATGTTGAATAGGTGATAAGTTTATATCCAAAGCCTTCTAATAGTCAGATTGTCCATAGTAAAGCTGATGTTTCATATACTTGTGTACTTGTACTCACTTTGCTAAGTTAAGCTAAAGAGACAGTTTATGAGGGTTAGAAGGTTGTTGTGGAGAAAACTTAAACCCTATACCAAATGTTTACTATGATTAGAAAGTCAAACTATGTGAATGCAATGTGGAAACCATTTATTTGTTACTTTCTTTTATGAATATACCATATGTCACTCTGGATACAAAGTGTGTTAGCATAGGGATATGGGAAGAAGCATATGTTCCTCTCTCTCTCCCAAAACAATTAGAAGATATGTAGTAGTCCCCACTTTGAGTAGACTTGTTGAATGTGATACAAGTTTACAATTAATTGGTTTTCTGATATAATTGGGAATGTATCAACAAACTCAAACTTCAGAGAAGCCCTATGAGTACTAAGAATGTGCAAATACTTCTGTTTGTCTGGTTCACTTTGCAAATGTAGTATGACTCATAGTCTAGAAAATTTATGAATCCATTAACTGTGGTAAAGAGTTGAGTTCTTTTAGCTCTCTTGTAATATGGGGAAAAAAAATCTCATATAGAGAAAAGATGGTATAAGTGTGAGCCATATAATAGAGACTCTTTCCATCACAGGTATTCTTAATGAAGGGGAATACATGAATGTGAGCAAAGTAATAAAAACTTAAGTTCTGATTCCCCTTTATAATTAGACAAAATTGTAAAATTAATTAATATTGATAAAGTGGTTCATCAGTGTAATGATTATAGTAAAAGTTTACCATGTGCCAATTATCCTTGCAGGTACAAAAGAAGTAATACTGGAGAGAAGCCCTGTGAATATACTCAATGTGTTAAGTCCATTGCATATCACAGTAGTCTCCAAATACACAAAGGAACACATACTGAAGAAAAACCTTATGAATGTAATCAGTGTGGTAAAGCCTTTGCACATTACAGTCATCTTCAAATACATAAAAGAACACATACTAGAGAGAAACCTTATGAATGTAATCAATGTGGTAATGCCTTTGCATTTCATAGTCTTCTTCAAATACATAGGAGAAAACATGCTGGAGAGACACCCTACAAATGTAATCAATGGATTAAAGCCTTTTCACAACACAGTTATTTCCAAATACATAAAAGAACACATACTGGAGAAAAACCCTATGAATTTAATCAGTGTGGTAAAACCTTTGCAAGAGACAGTCATCTTCAAATGCATAAAAGAACACATACTAGAGAGAAACCTTATGAATGTGATCAATGTGGTAAAACCTTTGTACATCACACTTATCTTCAAATACATAAAAGAACACATACTGGAGAGAAACCTTATGAATGTAATCAATGTGGTAAAACCTTTGCATATCAAAATATTCTTCGAAGGCATGAAAGAATTCATGTTGAAGTGAAACCACATGAAGGTATTCAATATTGTGAAGCTTTTGCTCATCACAGTCATCTCAGAATGCATAAAGGAACATATACTAGAAAGAAACCCTATGAATGTAATCAATGCGGTAAAACCTTTGCACGTTATGGCCATCTTCAAACACATGAAAGATCACATAGTGGAGAGAAACCTTATGAATGTGATCAATGTGGTAAAACCTTTGCAAGTGACAATCATCTTCGAGTACATAAAAGAATACATACTGGAGAAAAACCTTATGAATGTGATCAATGTGGTAAAAGCTTTGCACGTCACAGTCATCTTCAAATACATAAAAGAACACATACTGGAGAGAAACCCTACAAATGTAATAAGTGTGATAAATCCTATTCACAACTCAGTTATCTCCAAATACATGAAAGAACACATACTGGAGAGAAACCTTATGAATGTACTCAATGTGGTAAAGCCTTTGTAAGTCAGCGTAGACTCCAAATACATAAAAGAATGCATACTGGTGAGAAACCCTATGAGTGTAAGCAGTGTGATAAAGCCTTTTCCTGTCAAAGTAATTTTCAAAGGCATAAAAGAACACATACTAGAGAAAAATCCTATGAATGTAATCAATGTGGTAAAGCTTTTGTACATTGTAGTAGTCTCCAAATACATAAAAGAACACATAGTGGTGAGAAACCCTATGAATGTAATCAATGTGGTAAGGCCTTTGTATGTCATAGTCATCTTCGAATACATAAAAGAACACATACTGGAGAGAAACCTTATGAATGTAAATATTGTGGGAAAGCCTTTGTAAGTCATAGTAATCTTCAAAGACATGAAAGAGTTCATACTGGAGAGAAAACCTATGAAGGTATTTAACATGATGAAGCTTTTGCACGTTTCTATTGTTTTCAGCATCATGAAATAATTCTTATTGGAGAGAAACCTTGTGAACACTAACAATGTGGTAAAGCCTTTGCATATCATAGTTATCTCTGAAGGCAGAAAATAAGACATACTAGAGAAATCTTATCAATGTACTCATTGTGGTAAAGCCTTTGAATGTCATAGTCATCTTCAAATACCTAAGAGAATAAATACCAGAGAGAAAGCCTACAAATGTAATCAATATGCTTTTCACAATATGGTTATTTCCAAATACATAAAATAACACATACTGGGGAGGAACTCTATGAATAGAAGCAGTGTAGTAAAGCTTTTGCATCTGATAGTAGTCTCCGAATACATAAAAGAAAACATTACTGGGAAGAAACCCTTTGAATGTAAGGTAAGCAGTACAACCTTTGTATGTGTAAGTAGTCCTTGAAGTCATGAGAAAAAAAAACATATGCAGAGAAACCCTATTAATGGTCAGTGTGTTAAAATTTTGCACTTCATGGTAGTCTTTCTGTTACATGAAGCAATTCCTGGTTAAAAACAAAAAACTATAAGCCTTTAGATGCCTAACACCTGTTACAGGAATGAATGCAGGAATGAAGAAAAACATTGTTTTAATTTTAATTATGTGATGTCTGTGTATCTTTATGTGGGGATGTGCATGTAAATGCTGGTTCCCAAGAAGTTTAGACCCTTGGACATTCTTGTAGCAGGAATTACAGGAAGTCATCAAAAACCTGACCTTGGTCCCCAGAATGAACTTTATGTCACTGCTTGGCCATAACTCTACTCCTGTAAATATTTTAAAGCTTCATATATCTTCTTGATGGTAGGAAATATGAAAGAACTTGTATAAGAGAAATCCTGTTCATGTAAATAATTTGGTAAAGACTTTAGGCATCACCGTTGTCTGTAGTTTATAGAAAAAAAATCTTGTTTCATCTCTTTTTCGTTATAGACATGAAGCAAGTAAGTTATTTACCATGTTTACCCAAGACTGTGGAGAGCCCTACATTGTAATTTCTATTTTGAAATATTTGAAATCATTGATATTAAAGTGTGCTTTATGAGTGACAAATCTATTTAGTCAAGTTTATATTTCTGTGGCTTTTGTTCATCTTTTATTGTGCTTTCACTTGCACATAGGTATTTTTCTGTTCAGTGTATAGAATGGAGTGCCCATCATCTAAGTAGTCCATTATTTATTTACCAGACAGTGGAGGATTATACTTTTCAAGTAAGGGTGTCTGAAAATTTGGTGGGTACCTGGTTTTGTTTTTCATAGCTTTATGAATCCTCTTGAGATGTTGTTTGTTATACAACCTGTCTTAGATGTTGAAAATTAGACAGGGATACATTTGAACTCATGATCCTCATGTGTCGCCTTATGAATACAAGTCCAAGGGTAGATAATGTACCCCCAACATGCACTATTTTGTCAATACATTGTAACAATGTTAATGTTAAAAAACTTAATAGAAGAGAATATAAGGAACAATACCTCATGTGTATATCCACTGCAGCATTTTTTCTGTCTGGAAGAGATATAATAAAGTAGGATAATCAGCAATCAACTGTATTATCTCATAACATAGCTTCATATTTCTTTGGATATGTATATATTACTTGATGTTCCATGCTTCTTCATGTCCAAGTATAGTTATATGTTTGGCACTTCATCTTGAAGTACTGCCTTCAAAGATAATTATACAGAGATGGCCAATAATGTAGCAGCAATGAAAATTTTTAAAAATTTCTGTTTGTGTGTGTAATGTGATTATCAGTTTTTAGGCTGTGACAGATGTGTGGAGCCTGAAGACAACTTTGTGAGGTCTACTTTTTTCTTGCTCATATAGTGATCAAGAGGAAGTTATCAGCCTTGCACACCGCAGACATTTCCTACTGGGCCACCTTCCAGATGCTCAAATATGATTAGTTGAAACATTACATCTGTAAAATATTGTCTTTCTTTTCAGACTGTAAACATATCTTCATCCAAGGATAGAGGAAAACAGGACAGTTTGAATAATGAATACTGTTTGCAAATGAAAATGATATACTGCTATCACTTGTATTTTGGAATATGTTAATTCTCAGGACTAAACACTGTTCATAACACTTTCTCAGCCACGAACAAATGCCAGAGAATTCTCTCAGTAATGTTGATTGCTGCTAAACTTAATAACTTCAGTTCAATCTCTAGGAGACCTGTAGTACTACAAGTCTTTTTCTTATTTCTATATTTGTGCTTTGGTATATACACACTTACATACCAGCACACACATAAATTTCAATCCAAATAAGTGCCATTGAGATCACTTGAAGCCAAACAACTCCTTGGCTTTCAACTCTAGAACACACATAAGGGATGTAGATAATCAATATCTGTAAGTTGTCTTCTCATTGCCAAATTACATCATTATGCAGGTTTACACACACAAACACATTCCAGGCATTTTAAATTGATGAAATTAACAAAGCAAAAAAAAAATCCAATTATTGGGAACATATGAAATGATTTGCCAGTTTAAATTATTAGAATTTCAAGAAGTATTACTGTTCATCAAAACAATGATAGTCCCTTTTAAAATCTAATTTTATCCTTTCTGTCTGATTCAAAGATAGGTCATTTTAAAACCATGTCTTGGCTGGGCTTAGACGTCGATACACATAATCACAGCACTTGGGAGACAGTGGCAACTGATCTGTCTGAATTTGAGGTCAGCTTGGTTCATTTAGTGATTTCCAGGACAGCCACAACTATGTAAAAGATATCCTTTTTCAATAAGATTCCAAAAAGAAAAAGCATATCTCAAATATGGAGCTTTTTCTAATGTAATCTTACTGGACTCTGGTTTCAGCAAAACCTTTTGTTGTCTTTACTCACATGAAGAGAATGTGGAGAGTCCATTCATGGAGATGTAGAAATCCATTGAATTCTTTGGCAAACATCTAGCAGGGACTTTCATCACCTTCAAATGATAGGAGATAGAAGGAGTAATGAGACATCATCTGCATTATAATGACGTTTGGGGGCTGGAGAGTTTGATCCCTAGAACTTTTTCTCTAGAGTACCCAAGTTTGGTTTCTAGCCCCCCACATCAGATGAGTAAGAATTACCTGTAATTCCAGCCTCCAGTAGATATGATACGTTCTTCTGGTCTCCTAGGGCAGCAGATATGCAAATGGTGAGAAGACAAATATATATGTGATTAAATGTTGTAAATAAGGTTTTCTTTTTGTATATGTTAATTTTTAAGAAAAATGAAAATTAATTTAGATGTACATATTTTGCCAGTGTGTATACCTAGTGTATGCTAGGTACTAGTGGAGGCCAGAAGAGGGTGTCTGATCTCCTATGACTGGAGTTACAGATAGTTGTGAGCTGTCTTGTGGGTGCTAGAAATCAAAGACAAGCCCTGTGGATGAGCAGTCAGCGTTCTTATCTGCTGAGTCATCTTTTCAGCCAAATGAACATCTCATCAATTGTGATGTTGTATGAATGGCTAATCCTGAGTTCATCTTTACCTCAATCCTGGTCACTCAAAAGAAATACAAGATTGATAGCATCAGAAACTAAGACATGGAGCTTAATGAAGTTTCCAAGCCTAAATCTCTACAAAATGAGGGAAGAGTACAAATATTGATCAGGAGAGAAACTGGCAAGTCTTTTAAAAAGTGGCTGACTACAGATTGAGTTTATCTCAAATGTGGTAAATAGGCAGCAATGGAAGCCCACAAGAACACTGCAACTGGGAGAATTAGGCTCAGGCAGGGATGAGCTCTGTATTTGCTTATACAATGCAATGTGTTCAGCCTTGAAACCCTATACACAGAATGAACAGAAATGGACTCAGTGAGTTTTATTTATATATTTGTGCATACTTAGTCACACATACTTAAGGAAGAAATTGGAAGGGAAGAATTTGGGAATGGATGGACAGAGGACAGGAAAGGGAGAAAATGATGTAATATATTTTAATAAAAATATATGTAAATAAATTTTAAATAAAAATGCTGCTAGTAATATAAATTATCAATTAAGAGCACTGGGTGTTTGTACAGAGGACACAGGTTCCATTTCCAGAAGCCATAGTAGCTAACCATCTCATGTAATTCCAGTTCCAGGGGATTTTATGCCTTCTGGCCTCTGTAGGTACTGCACACAGACATGCAGGCAAACACATATATACATAAAGTAAAAGTAAATTTTAAAAAATGGAAGTTCTGTACAGTTATGTCACAAGTCTTGAGACAGACAGTAGTAAGGATTACTTAAGATGAACTGATCCTCCATAGAAACAGCAGTGGCCTTCCTCTGAGCCAGCCTCCTCAGAGGCAAAGGCAGCCTTGTTCTGGGGTTAGAATAGCTTAGAATAGTGGTTCATTTAAGAGCACCATCCATGATTTGGAGAGGTGTCTTTCCCAAGATTTTTTTTTGTATTTATATTCTCTGTCATTTGTATGTGTATTTGTATCTCGGCATTGTTACATCTTTTAAATGTAGAAATATTTAGGTGATCTAAATATAAGTAGATCATAATGTTTTATCTAAAAGATAGATTTGTTCTATAAATCTCCATCTGCCTAAGTACCTAGACTTGCAGTCTTCTGTCCCTATTTAAGTTGTTCAAAATATAACCTGGGGTCTGGAATGAAAAGAGACATAAAGATGACAGCATATTTGGAATGCAAAATCTGTTCTAGGCTGGCCCCTCTTTTTCCATTGTCCACAGCTGGTTATGCGCTGTTATTAAAGAGATTTTTGTTATACTTTTAAGTGTGTGGAGTGATTTCTTTCTGTGAAGGCATATTAATTCTAGAACATCTGCACCTCTAGCCTTTTAGAAAAATGTTTCTGAGACAAGCTCTTTATGTTGACTCAGGTAGCCTTGATCCCACTCTGTTGCTCCACAGGATAATGACCTTGTTGTCCTTGTGATTAAACCAACTAAATTCTTAAGATTAAAGAACTTTAATACCATTGAGTTTTAAAATTACCCATTTGAGCCATGTAGTCAACTGTCCATTGCGATAATATGAAAAGGATTTGTGTGTGGAGCATGGCTTTTGTCTTCATACCAGAATAGAAATAGTTTATTATGTATACCAGAGGAGGAAATGGGATGGGCAATCAGCTGCTGGAGTCACCATTATGAGAAAGGACATGATTGTGTCAGGGGGGAGTGATTTTGTAATTTCCTAGCATGTATTAATTCATGTCATGTGAATGAACACAGACCAGATTGGTGGGTGTACCAATCTTCCCAGACTGGGAAGGTTAGCTTGAGCCAATTAATATTTAATTTGCAACAAGAAAACATTCTTATACAGGTATGTTCAATCCTGCTTGTCACACTTAAATCAGCTCAGAGGATTGAGACACATGCCTGTGGCTATTATTGCACAAAGGGGCAAGGTTAAACAGTATCTTATAAATGCCATTCCCTCTTCCAGGGAAGGGTTTACTATTTTCAAAGTCAGTATACTTATCTGTTTTTTCAGTTTTATCGGTTTTTAAATTGTCAATTATTGCTGGAGAGATGCCTAAGTGTTTAAAAGCACTAGCTGCTCTTCCAGTGGTCCTAGGTTCAATTTCTAACAATCACATCGTGGCTCGATAATCATCTATAATAAGATCTGATGCCCTCTCCTGGCATGCAGGTATATATGCAGAGCACTCATACATAAAAATATAAATAAATTTTTTAAAAATTTAAAAAGTTAATTATTAGCTTTACTTTTTAAATTTGATTTTCTTTAAATGCATCCCTCCTCTATTTTCTTATTTGTATTTAAGCTCCAATGTTTGCCAGTCAATAATTTCCTTTCATTTTTCTTAAGTGCTGTTGACTATTTCTGTTTAGAGCAACACCTCATGTAGCCCAGGCTTGCCACATGCTATGTAGTTGAGAATTTTTTTAAATAGCTAGTCCTGCCTCTGCTTCCCAGTGCTGGGAAGACAGACCTGTAACTCCTTCCAGTCTGGGCCTTGACTGGTCTTTTTGAGAAGGAAAAATAGACCAGTCAGTGAGGGTCCCCCAACTTTTGTAGATTTTATTGCAAATTTACAAATGAAGTGGGACCTGTGCAATATTTGAGTTCAGTGGCCAACTCCAAAGTAGGTATAGTCATGGTACAGAAAGGGAGGGGCAAGAAGGAGAATAAAAGCTTCTCTTTAACAGTAGTTGAGATTAGCAATGTGGAGTCAGCTAATCAATTTTAGATAATCAATAAATGTCCTGACTGCCTGTTTCTTGGAGTATGCAGATGAGAGCAAGGACTGACCTTATTGTGAAATCAATTTACTGTAGTTACACTAGTTTGACCAAAATAGATTTGGGTAAAAATGATGTGTTTCTGCCTAACAGGACTGTTATTTTCCTGTTTAGGATGTTCAACCTGAGAGAAAAAGACATGAGTAATCCTTGTTGATCTCTAATATAAATCGCTAGTCTCTGGAGCACCTGGCCATATAGACTATTTCAACTTTTTAAAATATTTTTTTGGGGGGATTATAATTACCTCATTTCCACCATCTGTCTCCTGCCTCCAAGCTCTCATTGTTTTCCAATATGGCCTCTTTTTGCTTTAAAGATAGGTAATGTGTGAATGTAATGTATGTTTGGCTGCAGGACTTCCCAGACATCAATAAAAGGGTTGACTGCACTGGACAGTGAGTGTGTAATGAAATATGCACATAAAGAAAATCTTGGAAGTAGAACAACAAGTGCTCTGACAGACTGAATGAATTTCTACTAAAATACAAATTTCCCAAACTAGGGCCCTGTTTGCCCCTAGGGTGAAAGAGCAGAGATAGAAAGTCTTGTGTTGTCTTAGTCATTTGATCTCTGCTCATGCAATAGGGGAGCTGCTACTGTTTTTAGGCCCAACTGGCTAATCTTCGCTAATGAATGACTCCAGGAAGACCTAGCAATCAGGAGTACCAGTGTGAGATACATTATAGTTTCTAGGGTTCTCCTGTGATGTAGGTTTAGAGATCTGTGAAGAAGACCATAAACCATGTCATTGTGAGTTGGGGGCATTGTCTTTTGAACAGAAGGACGAGGTTGGCTGAACTGGTAGATCAGCATGGAGTTGGATAGATCATTAGTCAGACTGGTTCTGTTGGTCCATGTGGTGACTAGGGCAGTGGTCCTTGGTCTGTGATCCTCCCTGAATGTGTATTCCCTAGGGACAGGGATGCTCTTCATGCTTGGTCATGGGAGCTGTGATGCTTATAATATCACTGTCCTGTGCGCTCACACAAGCATTGTTTTTGGTGTAGAATGAGAAGACAGATTGGAAAATTGGAGATCTGGTTTCTAGAAGTTCTGAACATTTCATTCCACATTCAGTTTTGTGTGATAAATTTTACAAATAGTTTACAAACTAGTAGAAAAGTGATGGGGATCATGCTTCAGCAATACTTAATTAGAAAGCTTTTAATTTCCCTATACTACCAGCCACAATGGAATAATTCAGAGAAATTCAATTCCAGGGACAAAAGGAGTTTCTGAGCTACAGAAGTTCCTTGGTGTGCATGGTATTGGTTGGGTGAATAGGGAACATTCTACATCTTGTGCCATAATCTGTGTAGGAAGAAGCAGACATTAAATTATCCTTAAACATTGTTTTGTGTGTGGGCATCAGTCAGACTGGATTTGCTTGAAACCACAAGGGGGAATTAGGGGCTGCATAGCCATAGCCAACCTTTCCTATCACCTCCATTTTCAGAGAGCTCTAGAGCATGAGAACTCTTTGTTTAGAAGAGAGATCAGTAGTAGCTGAAGGGTCAGAAGTGTCACAATTTACAGGTCACTTTGAGTTATTTTTGTAGGAGTTGTGAAATGTGTATTCATTTAATTTTTATACACATACAATCATAGGTGATGATGGCCAAGTTCACATTTTTCCTGGTTGAGTGTCCTTAGATCTTTTGATGAAAGCTTGACTATAATTTTGGTTTTTTGTTCTTGTCTTTTTCTCTCTATCTCCTTATTCTTTCACAAATATGGTACATATTCTTGATGATTGTTGATTTGTGCTAAGTACAAAAGTGTGGAATATTCCTTTATACTATGTGAATATATTTTGCTGTGATTGGTTTAATAAAGGAGCTGACTGGTCAATAGCTGGACAGGATAAGGTTAGGAGTAAAACCAAACAGAGAATGCTGGGAAGAAAAGTCAGAGGAGTCATAGAGACAGAGAGAGAAGCAAGATGAATATGCCATAGTGAGAAAAGAAACCAAGCAATATGACAATGCATAAATAAAAATGTGGATTAATTTAAAATGTAAGAACTAGTAACAAGCCTGAGTTATTGGCCAATCATTTATAATTAATTTTATGTCTCTGAGTGATTATTTTGGAAGGGACTGCCAGAACATAGGAAAACTCCACTTACACAAAAGTCACATAGTCTCAATGTTTGTATCATTTCTTCATCATCCTGAGAACTCTGAAATTTTCCACATGGTTCCTAGCTTTGGAGTCAACTTTTCTGTTGTATTTTATTGGGAATTTTCTTTGAATTTCATTGAATTTATGCTGCAAATTGAACAACCCAACATTTTTTTTGTTGTTGTTGAAGTGTACCATTTTAATGGTGTTGTTTGCATAAGTATAAAGGGGTAAAAGATACTATTCTATATAATCATTCATTAAGCAAACTACAGTAAATGTGTGAAACTGAAATTAATTTGAAGTAATGTACAAAGATGTAAAAAGAGGACAGAATAGTTTAGTGACACAGAATACATTGTTACATTCACATAAAAGATGTCCCACTAAGTATGATTTCATTGAGAAAACAAAAAGTTTGAAAATAAAACATGCTCCAGAATTTAATTATGAATCTAAATGTGATGTGATATCATGTAGTAGTTTGCAAAATAAACTGTGATAGCAGTGGGTGGAGATTTTCCACAGATATCAACTAAAATTAGTTAAAAGCATGTTGCATTGTTATAGTTGATATAAAATCACACATATTTAGTGTATGTATTCTGATGCACTTGGACACATTGCCTATACCCAAGCAACCCCATTACTAAAAACAAAATGGTAAACTCTGTTCTCTATATATTCTCTTTCTATCTATGTGCATATGTGTGTCTATAGTATACAGAGTTCTCATAAAATGGCAGAATTGCTATGGACCCCTGCAATCTTCTCACTGTATTCTCCATGCACTTGAAATTAATGTTAGAAAGTATCAGAACTTTCATGATCATTGCAGTTATATTCACAGTTGCCTAATTATGAAAGTAACCTAAATGTTCACTTGTTGAGGACAAGCTTGGTGCCTCAGGAGGACATAGTGCTAAATGAATGAAGACAATAACAATGGTTAAAGAGAGGCCCAGGGGCACAACCTGTGCTACCATACCCCTACCCTTTGCAGTCCCAGTTGCAGGCCAGCAGGCAAGACTCCTGCAGACAGGCATGAGAAGACCACCAGCCATCAGATCCTGTAATCTATAAGCCTCACTCCATCCTCCAAACCCACCCATCCCCTGAGACCACAACTGCTCCCTGAGACATAGACTCTGCCAGCTCTGATTGAACCAAGAGGTGAATCACTGTTCTTCCAACCAGTTACTCCAGCCTCTAGGCCTTAGGCCCAGAGGCACAACCCATGCCCCCATACTCCTACCTATTGCAGTCCCAGTTGCAGGTAAGCAGGTAAGACTCCTGTAGGCAGGCCTTCTCACCACCCTCATTGGACCCTGCAATCTATAAGTCTCACTCAGTCCCCTAAACCCACCCACCCCCTGAGACCCCAGCAGTTCCTTGAAACACAAACACTGCCAGTGCCAATTGGACCAAGAGTGGCTTCCTGAGACACAGACACCTTTTACACTGACTGGAGGAAGAGATGGGTAGGTCCCCGGGAAAGAATACATTCAACAACATAAAGAGCAATATGGCACCACCAGAACCTAGTGGTTATACATCAGCAAGACCTGAACATCCCAATGTAGAAGAAGCAGATGAAAATGACCTTTAAAATGATTTTATGAAGATGATAGAGGCCTTTAAAGAGAAAATAATTCTTTTAAAGAAATTGAGGAAAAGACAAATAAAAAACAGAAAGAAATCAATAAATTCCTTAAAGTCAAGACAACCAAGAAAAAGCAATCAAACAGGTGAAGAAAACAGTTGAAGACTTGAAAATTGAAATAGAGGCAAAAAAGAAGACACAAACTGAGGGAATGCTGGAAATGGAAAATCTAAGTAAACAGGAACTACAGATGCAAGTATAACCAACAGTATACAAGAAATAGAAGAGAGAATCTCTGGTGTTGAAGATTCAATAGAGGAAACAGATTTGTCAGTCAAAGAAAACATTAAAGACAACAATGTCATAACACAAAATGTCCCATACCTGTCCACAAATCCAGCCTTACAGAAAGCCTTGGAAGGAAACATCCATGAAAACACAGGCAATAGATAGTTCCACACAAACAAATCTCAAAGAAGGGAAACACACACACACACACACACACACACACACACACACACACACACTACCACCAAAAATTATAGGAATTAACAATCAATGGTCATTAATATCTCTTAATATGAATGGACTCAATTCACCTATAAAAAGACACAGGCTAACAGAATGGATAGGAAAATAGGATTCATTCTTCTGCTGCATACAAGAAACACACCTCAACTTCAAGGATAGACACTACCTCAGAGTAAATGGTTGAGAAAAGACTTTCCAATCAAATGGACTTAAGAAATAAAAAAAGAAATTAAGGACTTCCTAGAATTCAATAAAAATGAATGTACAACATACCCAAATTTATGGGCCACTATGAAAGCAGTACTAAGAGGAAAGTTCATAGCTCTAAATGCCTACATAAAGAAGTTGGATGGTGGGCGGAGGTGGCACTTGCCTTTAATCCCAGCACTCAGGAGGCAGAGCCAGGCATATCTCTGTGGGTTCAAGGCCAGCCTGGTCTACAGAGCAAGACCCAAGACAGGCACCAAAACTACACAGAGAAACCTTGTCTCAAAAAACCAAAAAAAAAAAAAAAAAAAAAAAGGAAGTTGGATAAATCTCACACTGGTGACTTAACAGCACACCTGAAAGCTCTAGAAAAAAAGAAACAAATTCACCCAGGAGGAATAGACTCCAGGAAATGATCAAATTGGGGGCTGAAATCAATAAAATAGAAACAAAGAGAACAGTACAAAGAATCAATGAAACAAAGACTTGGTTCTTTGAGAAAAATCAACAGCATAAAATATATCCTTCTCAGATCTTATGATGTTTGATGACGAGGGTGTATCAGTTTGACAGCCCCATGTTGGGCACCAATGTCATGGTATTTATGTGGGAGGTTCTGGCAGGTAGAACCAAGGTGCCCCATGGTTGGTGAGAGACAGAGAAGCCATGCAGACAGCACTCAGTGAAGAGTTTTATTTGGTGGGGGTGAAGAGAGAGGGAGAAAAAAAGAGGGGAGAGAGAGAGAGAGAGAGAGAGAGAGAGAGAGAGAGAGAGGAGGGGTTGCACACCTCATGGGAGGAAAGTAGAATGAGAGACACAGAGAGAAATGGGGACAAACCCTTAAAAGGCAGAGAAAGAGAGCATCCAAACGAACAAAATCAAAAACAAAAAGGAGACATGACAACAGACAACAAGGAAATCCAGAGAATCATCAGGACATAATACTTCAAAAACCTGTATTCCAAAAAATTGGAAAATCTAAAAGTAATGGAAAATTTTCTGGATAGATACCACATACTCAAATTAAATGAAGACCAGATAAACAATTTAAATAGACCTATAATCCCTAAGGAAATAGAAGTAGTCATAAAAAAATCTCCCAACTGAAAACAGCCCAGGGCCATATGGTTTCAGTGCAGAATTCTACCAGAATTTCAAAGAAGAACTAATTCCAGTACTTCTCAAATTGTTCCAAACAATAGAAACAGAATGAACATTGAGAAACTCTTTTTATGAGGCTACTGTTACCCTGATACCCAAACCACACAAAGATGCAACAAAAAAAAGAGAAAAACAGACCAATCTTCCTCATGAACATTGATACAAAAATACTCAATGAAACACTGGCAAACTGAATCCAAGAACACATCAAAAAGTTATCCACCATGATCAAGTAGATGCAGAGATCCAGGGATGGTTCAACATATGAAAATCTGTCCATGTAATCCATCACATAAACAAACTGAAAGAAAAAACCTCATGATCATCTCATTAGATGCTGAAAAAGCCTTTGACAAAATCCAGCATCTATTCTCGATACAGGTCTTGGAGAGATCAGGGATACAAGGAACATACCTAAACATAATAAAGGCAATATGCAGCAAGCCAACAGCCAACATCAAACTAAATAGAGTGAAAATCAAAGCAATTCCACTAAAATCAGGAACAAAATAAGGCTGTCCACTCTCACCATATCTATTCAATATAGTACTTGAAATTCTAGCTAGAGCAATAAGACAGCAAAAGGAGATTAATGGGATACAAATTAGAAAGGAAGATGTCAAACTTTTGCTATTTGCTGATGATATGATAGTCTACATAAGTGACCCCAAAAATTCTACCAGGGAACTCCTACAACTGAGAAACAACTTCAGTAATGTGGCAGGAAACAAGATTAACTCAAAAAAAGTCAGTAGCCCTTCTATATACAAATGAAAGAAATCAGAGAAACATCACCCTTTACAATAGTCACAAACAATATAAAATACCTTGGGGTAACTCTAACTAAGCAAGTGAAGGGCCTGTATGACAAGAACTTTAAGTCTCTGAAGAAAGAAATTGAAGAAGATACCAGAAAATGGAAAGATCTCCCGTGCTCATGGATAGGTAGGATTAGCATAGTAAAAATGGCAATCTTTCCAAAAGCAATTCAATGTAATTCCCATCAAAATTCAAACATAATTCTTCACAAATTTCAAAAGAACAATACTCTACTTCATATGGAAAAACAAAACACCTATGATAGCTAAAACAATTCTTTCTAATAAAGCATCTTCAGGAGGCATCACTATACCTGACTCTAAGCTCTATAGAGCTAAAGTAATAAAAGCAGCTTGATATTGGCATAAAAGCCAATATGTGGACCAATGGAATTGAACTGAAGATCCTGACATTAATCCACACACTGATGAACACCTGATTTTTGACAAAGAAACCAATACTGTACAATGGAAAAAAAGAAAGCATCTTCAACAAACAGTGCTGGAATAACTGGATGTCAACATGCAGAAGATTGAAAATAGATCTATCTATCACCATGCACAAAACTCAAGTCCAAGTGGATCAACGACCTCAACATAAATCCAGCTACACTGAACCTGATAGAAGAGAAAGTAGGAAGTAGCCTAGAATGCATTGACACAGGAGACCACTTCCTAAATATAACACCAGTATCACAGACACTGAGAGCAATGATTAGTAAATGGAACCTCCTGAAACTGAGAAGCTTCTGTAAGGCAAAGGACACAGTAAATAAGACAAAACAACAACCTATAGAATGAGAAAAGATCTTTGCCAACCCCACATCTGACAGAGGGCTGATCTCCAAAATATATAAAGAATTCAAGAAACTAGACATCAAAGTGTTAAACAATCCAATTTAAAAATGGGATGCAGATCTAAACAGAGAATTCTCAACAGAAGAATCTCAAATGGCCGAAAGACAATCAAGGAATTGCTCAATATCCTTCCTTAGTCACCAGGGAAATGCAAATCAAAGCAATTCTGAGATACCATCTTATATCTATCAGAACGGCTAAAGCCAAAAACACTGATAGCAGCTTATGTTGGAGAGAATGTGGAGATGTAATTTTGTATGCTCTGAGTATGTGTTGCTCTGATTGGTTGATAAATAAAATTCTGATTGGCCAGTAGCCAGTCAAGAATTATAGGTGGGGTAAGCAGATGAGGAGAACTCTGGGAAGAGGAAGGGTTGAGTCAGGAGTTGTCAGCCAGACACAGAGGAAGCAAGATGACAAGGCACAACTGAAAAAAGGTACCAAGCCATGTGGCTAATCATAAATAAGAATTATGTGTTAATTAAAGTGTAAGAGCTAGTCAGTAATAAGCCCGAGCTAATGGCCAAGCAGTTATAATTAATACAAGCCTCTATGTGCTTCCTTGGGGGATGCAAATGGGAGAGTTTTGTCCCAACCACCAGCTGACTGGGAAACAGTAAAACATCTGACTAAGGGAACACTCTTCCACTGTTGGTGGGAGTACAAATTTGTATATCCACTTTGGAAATCAGTATGGCAACTTCTCAGAAAATTGAGAATCAATCTACCTCAAGACCCAATGATACCACTTTTGGGCATATACCTAAGGATGCTCAATCGTACCACAAGGACACTTGCTCAACTATGTTCATAGCAGCATTACTCATAATAGCCAGAACCTGGAAATAACCTAGATGCCCCTCACCTGAAGAATGGATAAATAAAATGTACATATTCACAATGGAATATTAACTCAGCTGCAAACAGCAACAACAAAGACAACAAAAAACAATGAGAACGTGAAATTTGTAGGCAAATGGATGGAACTAGAAAATATCATCCTGATTGAGGTATCCCAGACTCTGAAAGATAAACATGGTATGTACTCTGTGGGAGGCCAGCTCCCACCTTTTTATGAGGAGAAGAGAGGGATAAGAAATTTTTAGATAGAAAGATAGTGGAGAGGAGAAAGACAGAAACATAGGACAGCTTTGGGAGGACCTGGATCAAAATCCACTGGCCTCTCTGTCTCTTGAAAAGGACTTTTTATAACAATGAAAAGGGACAAGGCAAAAGACCACATAAAAAAAAGATTAAAGCATACCATACAGCCAAATGTAGACCCTTCCAAACACCTGGTAACCATACCTATGGACAAATCGTCCCCTTATGCAGTGTTGTTGAGTAAAGCAAGCTCAGATTCTCAGACCCTGAGTAAGTTCTCACCAGGAAACTTCTCTGGGTCTCTACAGTACTCACTCATAAGTGGATACTAGATGGAAAGCAAAAGATAATCAGACTATAACCTACAGCTCTAGAGAAGCTAGGAAACAAGGTGGACCCTAAGGGGAATGCATGGATCAAATTGCCTTGGGAAAGGGAAACAGAGATCTCCATGAGTAAACTGTGGATGAGGGGAGGAAATAGAGGGGAGGGGATGTGGGATGAGAATATGAGGGAATGGGATGGTCAAGCTGGGGAAGGGATAGAGTGGGAGAGCAATGAAAGAGATACCTTGATAGAGGGAGACATTATGGGGTAAGGGAAAAATCTGGTGCTAGGGAAATTCCCAGGAATTCACACGGACAACCCCAGATTAGACTACTAGCAATAGTGAAGAGGGTTGCCCTTCCCTGGTAATCAGATTGGTGAATACCCTAACTGTCATCATAGAGCCTTCATCCAGTAACTGATGGAAGCAAATGCAGAGATCTACAATAGAGCACTAGGCTAAGCTCCAGGAGTCCAGTGGAAGAGAGGACAGAGGGATTATATGAGTAGGGAGCAGGGTCAAGATCATGATGGGGAAATCCACAGAGACAAGTGAATCAAGCATGTAGGAACTCACATACTTTAGACTGACAGCTGTGGAAACTGCATGGGACTGGACTAGGCCCTCTGCATACGAGAGACAGTTGTATAGCTTGGTCTATTTGAGGAGCCCCAGCAGTGGAATCAGGATCTATCCCTGGTACATAAGCTGGTTTTCTGGAGGCCATTGCCTGTGATCAGACACCTTGCTCAGCCTTGATGCAATGGGGAGTGTCTTGGTCCTGCCTGAACTTAATGTACCAGGCTTTCCTGACTCCCCATGGGAGGCCTTACCCTTTTGGAGGAGGAGATGGAGGTGGTGAAGGCTGGGAGAGTGGGAGGAGGGGTGAGAGGAGGATCAGTGGTTGGTTTGTAAAATGAATAAAAAATTAAAAAATATAAAAACAATGGTTAAGGGATTATACACTTATAAAGGACTCTCACTGTCAGTGCTGTATTGGTCATGTAATTACAGCTTAAGCTATGTGAACCCACCCCTTTCTACCATCTCATTTTAATCTTTGATGCACTCTCATTTGTCAGACAGATGTGAGAGCTCCAGACATCTTGTGTACATTACAGGTAGCAATAGAAAATTAAGGGCAAAAAGAACACAGAATCTAGCAGAAGCAATCACCTTCAAAGAAGGCAAAAATACTCATATTGAGGTCATACAGGGCAACACAATAGTAAGAAAAGTCTTAATAACAAACAAAAGAGTCATATCTATCTAAGTTCTATTCTATATATTGTATTATGTAGGATCAAATATTAAATTACTAGTAAATAATTTACTAGAAAATAATCCATAGGGTTATTTTGTATAATAATTATTATAGCTATTACTTATTAATGAATCCTGGAGGTATAGAATTTGTGTTCTCATAGGCATAAATATGAGCATATAAAATTATCTGATAATATATTTCATTTTACTAAAAATAAATAAATTTTCAGACAAAGCCATGCATTGCAAAATGGCCTCAGAGAATATTTCCAAAACAGATATTAGACTGGCTTTTTTAAACATCTGTTTTAGAGTAGGAGCAAAAATAAAGCATTTGCTATACACAGACAAGAGTGCTTCAAATAGTTGTTAGGGAATTTCTATGTATTCTCCCAAATACATTGTAGTGCTTAACAAAAACTAGAGAACATAAATTGTTAAGTAGAATGATATTCAAAAGCATACTAAAATTGATAATGAAAACAATGACAATATGTAAACGTGATGAATTATATAATATAAAAATGGAAAATTAGAAGGTTCATGTTTATATGATTTTCATTAAAGAAGTAAGATATGTTCCCTTTCTTAGGGAAAAATGAGTGGATTGGACTCACCTTGACCAAGGTAGGTCCAGAGTCAAAGGTACATAGATATCACTAACGATGAATGCTGTTAAAATGGAAGCTTAAAGACTTTAATGAATTTTTGGTTTGTAGTACAAGTTTCTTGTTTAAAATTATATAAAATTTCTTATAAAACCTTAGCAGAAAACACATTGCTTGATAAAAATTTATGCTATTTCAGAAAGTATTCTTTGAAAAGCAACCACCTCTGGGTTACATATTCATGAAACTTTCAGAGTGGGGCATGGACACATTTCTCATTGTCAGAACATGATCCAGGAATAGAGTCATGTGAGGAGAATTCTGGGTGTTCATGAGAACACTCTAAGACAACAAAAATCTTGTGACTTCAGTTTCTTCAAAACAGGGAATTGTTCTTAGAATGTATTTTCATGTTCCTTCCAGGTGTAGTAGATAGGAGTGAGTTTACTTCAAATAACTTATTATTGCTAGGTGTTGTTATTCAATTAAATGTTTAAACTAACTTTTATATCTCTCCCTGGAAAAACGTTTTTGCCACATGCAGCTTGTCCTTATGATTGTATACAGCTTGAACTCATGAGGATTTTACTCATGTGCCCTTTCTTAATCCTCAGAGTACAAGCTGTCTGAGGCTCTAATAAAGCTGGCTATTGCAAGAAAAAAATACTCATATTGAGGTCAGACAGGGCAACACAATAGTAGGAAAAGTCTTAATAACAAGCAAAAGAGTCATATCTATACCTGCTACCCCTGTTAGGATTCCCATAAAAACACTAGTCTAACAGTCATACACACACACACACAGAGAGAGAGAGAGAGAGAGAGAGAGAGAGAGAGAGAGAGAGAGAGAGAGAGAGAGAACCTGGTGCAGACCTATGCAGGCCCCATGTTTGCCATTTAAGTCTGTGAGGTTCCTGGTCATCCAGTCAGTATAGGATATTGTCTCTCTCTCATGGTGTGGCCTCAAGTTAAAACAAACATTTGATGGCTACTCCCACATGTTCCATATCACCATGTTCTAGCACATTTTTCAGGCAGAACAGATTGTAAGTGGAGAGTTTTGTACCTGGGATGGTCTCCAGGTTTCTCTTTCTGTAGCCTCTAGAGTACCTTCTTGTGCCAAGGAGACTAGAACGTAGGAATTAAACTCCAAGCTTGCACTCATGCAACCTTTCTACATTCAGTGAGCTGTGTGGAAGTTGTCCTGGGAAATCAGGCCTTGCTGTCAGTCTTCAGAGAGCAACCTTCTGTTCTAACAGCAGTCTGGCTTGTTTAGGCATCTCCAGAGGACCTCCTTGGCCAACAACTCCACCAAATGTAACCCATTCCCACCACTGGAAGCTCTGTCTACAAAAGATGGACAGTTCAAATTTCTTAACCTTCATTACTAGGAGTCCCCACTAGGATCCTCATAGATTCCAGAAGTTGCAGTGTACTAGGTCTCCACAATAATCCCCAAATGGCTCCGAATTCCAAATGTCTCTCCCTGAACTCTCCCTCCATACTTTCATCTGATTCCTCCTGCTCCTACCACCACTCACACTTAGGCTACCCATAGAATCTCTTCTATCTACCCTTTCCAGAATCCATGTTTCATCCCTATCACTCTCCTCTTTACCCAACCACTCTGAGTCTGTGGATTGTAGCTCAATTATCATTTACCTAATAGTTAATATCCACTTATAAATGAATACATCCCATAGTTGCCTTTGGGGGTCTGGGTTAGGTTACCTTAACCAGTATAATATTTTTCTAGTTGCATCCATTTACCTATAAATTTCATGATGTCACTTTTTTAAACACCTAACTAATACTACATTGTATAAATGCACCACATTTTCTTTATATTTTTCAATTAAGGGACATCTAGTTCCCACCTTCTGGATATTATGAATAAAGTTGTAATAATTATAGTTGATCAAGACTTCCTGTGGTAGGATTGAACCTCCTTTAGGTATATGCCCAAGAGTAGTATAGCTGGGTCTTGAGGTAGATAGATTCCCAATTTTCTGAGGAACTGCCATATTGATTTCCACAGTGGCTGTATAAGTGTGTACTCCCATAAGCAATGGAGGAGTGTTGCCCTTGCTCCATATCCTCACCAGTATGAGGTGTCATTTATGTGATTGATATTAGCCATTCTGAAAAGTGTAAGATGGAATCTCAGAGTCGTTTTGATTTCCATTTCCATGGTGGCTCGAATGTTGAACATTAAGTGTTTCTTAACCATTTGAGAGTCCTCTGTTGAGAATTCTGTTTTTACCTGTAACCCATTTCTAACTGGATAATTTGTTTTTTAAATTTAATTTATTGAATTCTTTATATATTCTGTGTATTAGACCTCTATTAGATATGGAGTTAGTAAAAATATTTTCCCATTTCTTTAACTACCATTTTGTTCTACTGAAGATATCCTTTTCTGTTTCATAAGGTCCTATTTATTAACTGCTGATCTTAGTGCCTGCACTATTGGTGTTCTGTTCAGAAAGTTGTCTTCTGTGCCAGTGCATTCAAGACCATTTCCTATGTTTTCTTCTATCAATTTCAGTTTTTCTGGCTTGTTGAGGTTGTTGATCCACTTCGACTTGAGTTTGGTGCAGGGTCATAAATATGTATCTATTTACATTCTTCTACCTCCAAACATCCGATTTAACCAGTACCATTAATTGAAGATGAATGTGTTATTTTCTGTTTGTTTGTTTGTTTGTTTTTGAGACAGGGTTTCTCTGTGTAGTTTTGGTGCCTGTCTTGGATCTCTCCCTGTAGACCAGGTTGGCCTTGAACTCACAGAAATCTGCCTGGCTCTGTCTCCTGAGAGTTGGGATTAAAGCCTTGCACCACTACCACCCAGCAAGATGCATTAATTTTTTTACAGTATGCATTTCTGATTTCTTTTTCAAAAAATTAGGTCTCCATATGTTGTGGAATATTATTTTAAGGTGTGTTACTTTTGTTTATGCTATGGAATATTTGCTTTAATGATGCAAAGATGTGGTGCATTCTTTTATATTCCATTTGTTTAACTCTGTGAAGCTGTGTTACTTTGTCTGTCTAAATACCTGTGGTCTAATAAAGAGCTAAACAGTCAATAGCAAGGCAGGAGAAAGGATGGGTAGGGCTGGTGTGGGAGCCCATTTTCAGATTCCCAGTGGCTTTACCCAGCAGTCTGCATAGAGAGGATGATTGAACTATGGGCCTGAGTGCAGGTATCTGAGATAGTCTGCACTTGGCTGTGCTGGGGTGAAGTCTTTGGCTTCACTCTTTAGCATTTCTATAAATTTCTATAAATACCTTCAGGCAGGGATAGTCAGGGGCCATTGGAATAGGTTCCAGGCCCTCTTAAGGCTATCCTGTATCTTCTATCTGTTTATTTCCACACTCTAAACCCTTCTATCTAATATTTCCTACTACTCTCACTCAAGAGCACTCTGGAGAAATATGGGGGTGGTGGGTACCCCCCCCACCCACACAGGCTGACAGACAGAGAGAATAAATAGAAGGATAAATCAAGGAAAGAAATAAAAGAGCAAGAGAACAAGGAAAGGAGGATGCTAGAGGCCAACTACCCAGCCACACATCCAGCCATAGAGTAAGGGTGAAAGTAAGATATATAGAAGAAAAAGAAAAAGCCCAGAGGCAAAAGGTAGATGAGATAATTTATAGTTAAGAAAAGGTGACAAGCAACAATCCACGCTAAGGCAGGACATTTATAATTAAGAATAAGCCTCTGTATATGATTTATTTGGGAGCTGGGTGGTGGCTCCCCCAAGAAAGCAAAAACACCAACCACATCCACAGGTGTGTTGCTTTATTTCCAGGTCTTCAATTCGATTCCCTTGATCAATGTGTCTATTTTTATAGAGTAAAAACTGCATGATATTAGCATAAAAAGAGCTTCTTTTAGTTCTTTGCCCAAGATTGATTTTTTGTTTTTCCATATGAGATTGACTTTTGTTCTTTCAAGGTCTGTTAAGAATTGTGTTAGAATTTTGATTGGGATTGTGTTGAATGTATAGACTGCTTTTGGTAAGGTGACCATTTTTATTATGTTAATTCTACAGATCCATGAGCCTGGAAGAACTTTATATTTTCTGGTATCTTCAATTTCTTTCTTCGAACACTTGAAATTTTGTCATAGAAGTCTTTCATTTGGTTTTTTTTCAAGTTACTCCAACATATTTAATATTATGTTGGGCTAATGTAAAAGTTTTTTCCCCTGTTTTTTTTTTTCCTCAGTCCATTTATCATTTGTATATAGGTGGGTTCTGATTTTTTTTTGTATTCAGCCACTTTGCTGAAAGTGTTTGTTGGCTGTAGAAGTTCGAAGGTAGAATTTTTAGGGTCACTTATATAAACTATCATATCACCTTCAAATGATGATATTTCAACTTCTTCTTTTCCTATTTGTATTCCCTTAATCTCTCTCCTTCAGTTGTCTTATTGATTGCTCTAGCTCGACCTTCAGGTACTGTATTGAATAGGTATGGATGGAGTGATTTCACTCTTGTTCCTAATTTCAGTGGAATTGGTTTGAGTTTCTCTCCATTTAACTTGATGTTGAGTAGAGGCTTTCTGTAAATTGCACTTATTATGTCTAGAATGTCCCTTGTATCCCTAATCACTCCAATGCTTTTATCATGAAGGGATATTGAATGTTGTCAAAAGCTTTTTCAGCATCTAATGAGATGGTCATTTTTGTCTTTCAGTTGATTTATATGGTAGATTACATTTACTAACATTCAGGCTTAGTTGAACCATCCTTGTATCTCTGTGATAAAGTCTGCTTCATCATGGTGGATGATCTTTTTGATGAGTTCTTAGATTCTGCTTGCAAGTATTTCTAAAATACTTTTTACATCTATCTTCATAAGGGAAATTGGTCTGTAATTCTCTTTCTTTGTTGAATCTTTATGTGCCTTGTGTCTTCATAAAATGAATTGGATAATATAGTTGTTTTTTTCTCTTAACTCTTTTGGAGACTTACCACCCAGCTCCCAAATAAATCACATGGCGTCTTATTCTTTCTTATGAATGCCGAGTCTTAGCTTGGCTTGTTTCTTGCCATTCTTTCTTAAATTAAATCATTCTGTCTTTTTTTTGACTCTGGGCTTTTATCTTTCTATATACCTTTCTATACTTCTTACTCCATGGTCTGATGTGTAGATGGGTGGCAGCCCCTAGAGTCCTCCTCTTCTCCTTTCACTCCCCCTTTTCCCCTCCTCTCTTTTTTCTCCTATTTATTCTTTCTGCCCATCAGCCATGCCTATTTCTCTTTTCTGCCTAGCTATTGGCCATTCAGATCTTTATTAGACCACTCAGGTGTTTTTTTTAGACAGGCAAAGACATACAGCTTTACAGTGTTAAACAAATGCAGCATAAAAGAATGTACCATACCTTTGCATCATTAAACAAATGTTCCACAGAATAAACAAATGTAACACATCTTAAATTAATATTCCACAACAGGGTAATGTTCATTTTGTTTTTATATTGTGGGACATTTTGAGGAGTATTGGTGTTAACTATTCATTGAAGGTCTGGTCAAATTCTGAACTAAAATCTTCTGGCCTTGGCCTTTTATTTTTTATTTTTTGGTTGACAGACTTGTAATGACTTCTCTTTCATTAGGGGTTATAAATCTATTTAAATTTTTTATCTGATCTTGATTTACCTATGGAGAAAATTTTCCATTTCTTTTAGAATTTTCAATTTGGTGGAGTATAGGTTTTTAAAATATGTTTTTTATCATTCTCTGGATTTCCTCATTATTCCTCAATATCTCTTATTATATCCCCCTTTTCATTTTTGATTTTATTAATTTGGATATTCTTTCTGTGTCTTTTAGTTGGTTTGGATAAGGGTTTGTCTATTACAAAATATTACAAAATCAACAATGATTTTCTCCAAGAACCAACTCTTCTTTCATTAATTCTTTGTATTCTTTCTTTCTTTCTTTCTTTCTTTCTTTCTTTCTTTCTTTCTTTCTTTCTCTCTATTTTATTGCTTTAAGCACCCAATTCTTTAATTTCTTTCTGTCTACTTTTTGGGGTATGCTAATTTATTTTTGTTCTAGACTTTTCAGGTGTGCTGTTAAGTTGCTAGTATGAGATCGCTCAATTTTTTCATGTAGGCTTTTTTATGCTATGTACTTTCTTCTTAGTAACACTTTTATTCCTCATTGTGCCTCATAAATTTGAATATGTTGTGTATTCCTCTACATGAATTCCAGAATGTCTTTAATTTCTTATTTCTGTCTTGACCCATTTTTCTTTAAGTAGAGAGTTGTTCAGTTTTCATGAGTTTATATGATTTTGTTTTTTCTGTTGTTGATATGCAGGGGGGTATTTCAATTTTCTTATATCTACTAAGTCTTTCATTATTTCCAAGTATTTGCTCAATTTTGGAAAAAGTTTCATGTGGTTCTGAGAAGAGCATATATAGTTCTATGTTTGGATGGAATGTTCTATGGATATCAGTTAGGTTCATTTGATTTATAACATTGGTTAGCTCCAACATGTCTTTTTTTTTTTAGGACCTGTTCAACAGTGAGAGTGAGATATTGAAGTCTGCCACTATCAGTGTGTGAGGGTGAGTATGTGATTTAAGCTGCAGAAGTGTTTCTTTTACAAAGGCTGGTGACCTTGTGTTTGGGACATAGATGTTAGGAATTGAAATATTATCTTGGTAGATTTTTCATTTGATGAAAATGTATTATCCTTCCCCATCTCTTTGAATTAATTTTTGTTTGAAGTCTATTTGTGTAGAGAGAGATTTGCAGGACACCCGCCAGTCCCAAGCCGCTCAAACCCGATCAAGTAAACACAGAGACTTATATTGGTTACAAACTGTATGGCCATGGCAGGCTTCTTGCTAACTGTTCTTACAGCTTAAATTAATCCATTTCTATTAATCTATACCTTGCCACGTGGCTTGTGGCTTACCGGTACTTTACATCTTCCTTATCCTGATGGCGGCTCGCAGTGTCTCCCCCACCCAGCTTCCTGTTCTCTCAATTCTCCTCTCTGTTAGTCCCACCTATACTTCCTGCCTGGCCACTGCCAATCAGTGATTTATTCATTGACCAATCAGCAACACATTTGACATACAGACCATCCCACAGCATATTTGGTTAGATATTAAAATGGCTATACTGGCTTGCTACTTAGGTCCATTTTACTTGCTTTTTCCAACCTTTTACTTTGAGGTAATGTCTATCTTTGGTATTCAGGTGTGTTTCTTGTATGAAGTAGAATGATGGATCCTGTTTTTGTATCCGTCCTATAATCTGTGTCTTTTTACTGGGTAATTGAGGACACTGATATTGAGAGATGTAGGGGGAAGTTTCTCAGTCATACCTAGCCCCACAGTCCAGACAAATCTCTTCCACTGGGGGTCCATCAGCCACTTATAAAATAATTACACAGAAGTTTATATTAATTACAAACTGTATGGTCTATGGCTCCATCTTATATTAGCTAGCTCTTTCAACTTAAATTAACCCATTTCTGTTCATCTGTGTTGCCACATGGCCATGGCATTACTGGTCTGCTGGCATCTTGTTACTCCTTTGGTGGCAGGCTGGCATCTCTCTTCACTTCTTTGTAGACAAATTTCTAAATGGTCTTATTAAATAAAAAACAGGAAGCCAAATATAAAAGCCTTAAACATCAGAGAAATAGTGAGAGTCCCCAACCAACCTTACCTCACTAGCTCTGCAGTTCCCAAAAGTGAGTTCCTGTCTATCCATACCCTTATTGCCTTGTTGTTCTGCCCTCTAATTGGCTCTTAGCCCAGCTACCTCACTTCCTTGTCACTGCCTCCAAGTCTTTATGGTTGGTACTGGGATTAAAGGCATGTGTCACCACATTTGGCTTTGTTCCCTAGTATAGCCTTGAACACACAAAACCCTGCCTGATAAGTGGTCAGATTAAGGTGCACTATCTCTGCTTGACTTTTGTGTTAATGGCTTGCTATTTCCTCTGATCTCCAGGCAAACTTTATTTATTAATATACAAATGAAATATCACCACATTTCCCCTTTTTTTCTAATAAAAATAAAAATTAATAAAAAAGTTATAACTAATCTAAGAAAAACTATATAAAATAAGTACAATAACTATATGCAATAAATACAAGCAATAAATATATCAACAATGTCTAGTCCATTTGCATTTGACAAATTTAGAGAAAATATTCCATTATCTATCCTATTTTGGTGAGTCTAAAATGTATCTAATTCACTTTCTATCCTAACTTGTATTATTAACAGAAAACTATCCTATGATGTCTTTCAAACTTTTACATTTTATATCTCCTTAGTGAGTTTCTTTTTTGAATTTATTAACAAGGAAAACTGTAACTACAACTATCTAATCTTCAACTTAGATACCCAAGAAATAAATAATATTACCTAGTAAAATAGGAAATGCAAACAAGCGACTTCCAAAAAAATGTGAGTTGACAGAAACAGCCAGTTACCTGGACAGTCACCCAAGGTTTCTCCACAACTTGGGGCATCATCTTCAGCCTATAGACTTAGCATATCTGACAGAGTCATTTGTGAAGTAGGATGTACGCAAGGCCTACCGCTTAACCTCACATTCAGTGTGAGTATTCCAGATAAACATGAATTCCACCAGTGTCCTGTCATGATTCAGGATTTTAAATTCTGGAAATTGCTGGTATTTTTGGAATTTGGCTGCCCATTCTTATTGGCTTGTGGGTGGCTTCATCACATTTATTAAATGTGAGTCTACCATTGAGAGGTTAGACTCTGTCAACTTATTTACTCTTTTAAGAATAACCATTTCAGCTACTGTTCTACTGCACACCAGAAGCCATTGGTCCACTGCCTGTTCACCTGCCTTGGAAGAAAGGGGCACTGTACCTTTTCAGGATTGCAAAGCTGCTGTGGGATGTTCTGTATGGTAAATGTGTTGCTCTAATTGGTCAATAAATAAAACACTGATTGGCCAGTGGCTAGGCAGGAAGTATAGGCAGGACAAGGCAGAGAATAAAGCTGGGAAGTTGAAGGCTGAGTCAGAGACACTGCCAGCTGCCACCAGGACAAGCAGCATGTGAAGATGCAGGTAAGCCACGAGCCACGTGGCAAGGTATAGATTAATAGAAATGGGTTAATTTAAGACATAAGAACAGTTAGCAAGAAGCCTGGCACAGCCATACAGTTTGTAAGCAATATAAGTCTCTGTGTTTACTTGGTTGGGTCTGAGCGGCTGTGGGACTGGCAGGTGAGAGAGATTTGCCCTGACCGTGGGCCAGGCAGGAAAACTCTAGCTACACAAAACTACTTCAGCTATGGTGACATATTGTCCTAGCCTCAGAGGACACCTGTTGCTAAAGCCGCAAACATACTTGTTTTGGCAAGGATCAGTAGTCCTCTGTTTTGTGTCCTGTTTGTCCATTTTGGATAGGATTCTGTCAGCAATTGATTTGAAGTCACTTTGTTGCCCAGTGGCTAACTTTTGCCACAATGAAAGTTGAGTCCATATTCAGTTTTCTTAAATGCCCATATCTTCTCTGAAGTAGATTGATACTTCCAGGAGCCAACATGTCTCATAGTCATAAAAAAGGAAAAAATTCTAAGTTATTAAAACATTTTAAATGCCATATTATGTAGCTCTCTGAAGGGTTTGAAGATGACATGTCTATCTAAAATATATCTCTGCTTAACCTTGAAAACACCTAATGTGACTACAAATTCAATTGTAATGACTAACTACTAATTCTCATTTCTCTATATCCTAATAGTTGAAAATATAACTTTCAAGGATTAGCAAGTTGCATTACATTGTTAAATGAACTGTATAGGTACAATATCCTGAACAAGATTAGAAATATACATAGAGCATTTTCTAACAATATCAATCTCAATACATATGATTTGTATATAATATATAAAAATCCAATCCAATGTAAAGTTTTTAAAACTAGTAGTTGTCTTTTAAAAGTAGATTCAATAATAATCTACCTTTTTTTTTTTGGTTTTTCGAGACAGGGTTTCTCTGTGCAGCTTTGCGCCTTTCCTGGGACTCACTCGGTAGCCCAGGCTGGCCTCGAACTCACAGAGATCCGCCTGGCTCTGCCTCCCGAGTGCTGGGATTAAAGGCGTGCGCCACCACCGCCCGGCTTAATCTACCTTTTTATCTATAGCATATCCATACCCTCTCTTTTCTTTTCTTTTTTAAACAAGAACCTTAAATCTAATCTCCTTTGTTTATCCCTTTTCCTGACCATTAACAACAACAACAACAACTTGTAACCAATCATCCTAAACAATGAAAATTATCCCAAACCCAAAACTCATTGAAAGAAAAAAAAATTCCTGCCCCACCCCACCTCTTGGGAATGTGGGTGTTGTGTTCTTAAAATTACTTTCTGCTGTTTGTGGGTGAAGGCATCTTTAGGGGATCCTGAAAAGAAAAATTTTGGGTTAATTGTCAAGTCCTTGGAAAGGTAGCTATATCATTTGTTGTCCAGTTTCTGTATAATGCCAAAGTGCAAGGCTTATCTCAAGTCCTTGTTCAAGTAGTCTGTGAAGCTGGATCATCTCACTAGCCATCTTGAAATTGTTCTGAGCAGTTTGTAGTCCAAAGCTGATCTTTGGGTGATGTTTGTCAGCTTAGGGGTATTAATATTGTCCATGTGGAATCATTGTTGTGGGGCCCCATCTTCTTTCTGGAGTCTTCAAATTCACTGTTAGGTATGGTCATGATTCCCTGCAGAAAACAGAGACTCAAACACAGAAACATATATAGGCAGCTAAATGAATCCTTTTTTTTTCTAGAATTAGTTAGTACTCTATATGACCATTAATATCACAATGAGAGTTTAAACAATATATATTAATCTTATAAATTTTGATATAAAATTCATACTTTAAGAAAAATTTAAAGAATCAAAATAGAACCAAAGAATTGAGATTAGTGGCAATAGAATAGTCCCTTAATTTTTTTTGTTTTCTTCTGTCCCATATCAGAAGATGGCTCTTTCTTCTGACATGATACAGAGATTTTGCATTTCCCTTTTAAGAACATGCTTGGGTTTAGAGAAGGAGAGAGCCATTCTCCAACTCCAAAGCCAGCTTTATTTTTAATTGAACTGGGACTACATAAATACCATTTGTGTTAAGTGCTGTAGAGAAGAACAAAAACAACCATTTAGGAAGACTTATGAAATTTTATATGTGATATACCAATAGGCCAATTTACTCTTTTTCTTGGGACATTTTTTTCTAGATAATTTGTCCTTTTTCTTCAGATGTCTCATTTGACCTGTGTTCTTCAGATTCCTTAGCCTTCATTCTCCTGAAAGACAAAAACAAAAACCCTTCCCCAACCCTAACTTTGGGGAGGTTCCCTTTTGGCAAGTTATATCTGATTAAATGAAAAGCATTTGTTACTGGTATAAGTTAGTTTAAATTGGATGGTCATGCTGGGCAATGAACTATAACCTCTTGTAATTAAGAAGTCTCTCTTGTTCAAATCGAACCTTTATCAATTTTGGATGGTATCGACAGCTTATCTTCTGCTGTAGAAACAAAAGCAAAACCTCGTCCCCAACATAATACATACCCTGGTTTCCATTCTGAGGTCAGCACATCCTTAAAGTATATAGGCTGATTTAATTCTGTAGTTTTTTCTGTTATTTTGTATTCTATTTTCTATTCCAGTGTCTCTCTGCAGCTATTGTACTTTTCTCATTAGCACTGAGAAAATTCAAAGTTAATAGAGCATTATGTAATCTGTTTCTAGGGGTTTTTGTTACCCCTTTCTGTTTATTTAGCATATCTTGGTGTCTTGCAGGCTTGTATTTGGGCAGTACAAGATGCTCTGTCTACAGCACTGCTGTATCCCAAGGCAGCTTTACCTTCATTTTTCCTTCTGAATTTATAGAGAACATATCTGCAAAAACCTGATTACTGTTCCTATAGGTTTGTCACCTTCTCTCTAATTGAAAACCTCCTGCAAAGTGGCAGCTTTAATCATCTACGGGTATTGGATGTTTTCATTTTCTTTTTTACAATCAGGCATGATAATTTATGCTGACCAAGCAAAGAGGCAGTGTGGTTATGCATGTGACTGAGTACTAATGTCTGTGACTTCACTAGCTTCAGGTATAATACCAATATCCGGTATAATTTCCCACTTTTTGGGTGGATTTTAAGTCTCCTTAGACAGTTCCTGCCTCTATGGCTCAAGGAACATTGTGGAAGAGGGGAGCAAAAATGTGGTAAAAGTCAGAAAACTAGGAAGTCTAGTCGGAAACAGTCTCTCCTAGCATTGGCTGCATAAACAAGACCAGACAATGGCAAGATCAATGGATGTGTTAACATGGAAGGAAAGAATTTCATGAGGTCCATCCATAGACAAAGAACTGCAGGCAACTTATGCCTGCTGGGAGAAGAAGAATTTACCTCTCCCAGAGCCTTCTTATTGATAGTCCAGTGCAGAGCAGAGTGGTCAGCTCTGAAACCATTTACACAACTGGTTAGCTTTGAAACCATTTACAGAATAATTGACTCATCAGGCTGAGTCATATGCACACAGACACAGACACGCACATGCACACACACACACACACACACACACACACACACACACACACACACACACACACAGGCTTAGATCAGGTACCAAGAGTATCAGAAAAATATGTCTCTATTGTTAGAACATTCACTCATTGATTTGTAAGAATTTTTCAGAGGATGGGCAGTTCTGTAATTTTTTTTTTTAAGTAAATAAGGCTTTTAAAACCAGAACAGTGCACACAAGGAGCTTGAAATGGCTGGGTACTATTAAGCTGTTTTGGTGCCCTCAGTGGGACAACAAAAAACTGAAGGGAATTAAGAAACAATGAAAATTAAATATGAAGGGCAGAGGAACATTTTGATTGATAACAGTGCTTGAGTAAGATAATGAGATGCTTAACAAAAGAATTAATGGAATTACAAAGTTTCCAAGAGGGTATCAACTGAGGAGATCTGTTATGCCTGTGGATAAAAATGTATGTAGTGAGTATTACAAAGTTTTGAGTACCTAATTCACTTGAGTCCAGAAGCCTGATCTGGAGGGATAGGAGCCTGTTCTAGAGGAAAAGAATCTTGGTCTAGACTGCAGCAGTTCTTAACGTGTGGGTTATGACCCCTTTGGGGTCAAAAGACCCTTTCACAGGGGTCTCATACCAGATATTTATATCATGATTCATAACAGTATCTGAATTACAATTATGAAGTAGCAGTAAAAATAATTTTATGGTTGGAGGTCACCACATCATGTGGAATTGTACTAAAAGGTCACCACATTAGGAAGGTTGAGAACTACTGGTTTAGAGGGATAGGTAGAGCCTTCTAATTAAGAGGGTCATCAAATTAAGCTTTTCTGTGTTCCACATGTAATATTCTCCCATGAGGGGATTTAGTAAATTCCATCTCAGTTTGTACTAAATTTGTGTTTTCTCGTATTCCTTAAAAATATTATTTGTGGCTGTTCCTGCAGGTTTTTCTACAGAAGCAAATCATTCAATAATTACCAGTTCAGCATTTACTTCTCAAACAGACTCAAATGAGTAGTGTTGGTAACATCTGTCAACTCACTAGGAGCCAAGGAAAACCATGTGGAATATTTCAGTTGGCTATAGATGTTCATCTCATTGGTTCCAATGTCTAAAACTACTGTTTTAACTCAAAGTGCATAGCTTTTAAATATCATCTTCTTTTTCTCCATTTCTGCAAATGTGATTTAATTCAGTAATTATCCTTCATGACTTGGCTAACAAATATGCCATATGGAAACTTGTAAGAAGAAAAGGCCTAAGAGGAGCCAATCTGGAGTCTGCCTGAGGGCCTAGCAACAGGAGCTGTCAGAGGTCCTGATCATGCCTAGCCAATGAGAGGATCAGGACACAGCCTGGGTGCTGGGAGAAGAGTAGTTAAGGCTCTCCCCATTGCTGAATAAAGGAGTCTGCTGTTTGCCTTTTACCTGATTCTGTGCTGTTGATGTAGCACCTTCTCACCCCCTCCCCGGAGGGAGCTGGTAGGATCCAGTAGCAGAAACTAACTTATGTTACATCCTCAGTTGTAGTGGAAAGTTTCTCTGATCCCACCTGGCCCCACAGCCCCTCATCTGCTTATAAAATAATCATTCAAAGGCTCAATATTATTTACGTATTTATTTATTATATCTTAAATAAATCCATTTCTATTAATCTATGTTTTGCCACGTGTTCTGTGGCTTTACCAGTCTGCTGGCATGTTGTTCCTTGGGCGGCAGGCTGCCATCTCTCCAGATTCTGTCTTTATCTTTCCTGCCTCTCTCCTTGGATTTCCTGCCTGCCTCTAAGCTGCCTTGCCACAGGCCAAGCCAGCTTATTTATTAATCAATGGGAACAACATATATTCACAGCATACAGAAAGACATCCCACAGCACTCAGTTCATTGAAAAGATGTAAAGAAATTGTACTGTAATCACATTTTTAATCTTTATTTTTTTAAAAATATGTAAGTTTCAAATATTGCAATAAGTATTTATTAATGAATCTATTTTCTATGGCTATATAATTACTAGATGCTTGTGGTTGTGCTATAATTATAGCTACATCTCAGTAGTTCTAAACCCATGGCAGTGTGAAGCACAAAGATCTCAGAGACAACTACTCAGTCAGTATGTTGGGCATAGCAGATCAACAGCAAACAGACAAATACGTAAGTCCATGCAGATGGCAGGTTGCCTTAGTTGGCCCCTGGAGACAAACAATCCATTGGTGACACTGAAAACCTACCACGTGAGGAGTCTTATGCAAAGTAGGCAGCATCAAAGAGATGGTCAGCTGTCTTCTCAAAGAACAGTATCAACATACCCTACATCTTTGGTCTTGCCCAACCTGGTTATACCCAAGACTACACCTTATTGCTTAGAAGGGTTTCAAGCCACTTTCCATAGTGCCAAACCAAAGCATCAGATATCTCAATACCAGAAACAACAAATTCAGCCAAGTCGCTAGTCGGATTACCACTAAAGACAAACGGTTATCAGGCAGCCTCATGGCCGATGATTCAGTGGGCCTATCAAGGACATGGAGCCTTTCAATTGTACCCAGATGCTGTGCCACAAAGAATTAGGAATCTGAGTTTTAAAGGGAGGGGAGTATCTCCTTTACTATGCTCAGGCAACTAAAACTAGAGAAGAAAATTCGATACCTCCAGCCGAGGAAATTTTGTGGCAAACATTCACAAGACTAGTTCTGTCAATACCTTATGATTTCATAGAACGGTTGGATGATGGAAAACAACTCAGGAATGTAAACAGTGTAAAATTTCTCCCACTTCCAGTTCTCTTCAAATACAAATAAATACAAAGAAAATTGTTTGGAAGCTCCCTCTTGTATAGAAAACTGTCATGCTTCTAATAATAAGCAAATCATATAGAAGGAAATATTTATTAGAATTTATTTTAAAATATTTAATGTTCATTATTCTTTAAACATTATATAATGAGTTCCAGGCTAGCTGGAGCTTTCTAATAAGATCCTGTCTCAAAAAACAAAGCAAAATTATATTCAACTATGTGTGTGTGTGTTCTTGTGTGTGTGTTATTGAGACATGTCTTTGATGTTTTTCTGTCAGCTTAGTAGCTGCACATGCATCTACTGATATTGTAATTATTGTTTGTGGCCCCACAGCCCAGCAGTCAGTGCCTCTCCTGCCACCCAGGCCTTGGCCTGGAGGGATTTCTGGTCCCAAGGACCCAGCTTACTCAGATCTTCATAACTTGCCAAGGCTTTCCAGTTTGTTTTTTAATTCTGGAGCCACCCAGTCATTATCATCTTCATATATCTACGATTTTCTTTACTAAGGCCACTTCCATATTTACATGTTCTTTTATGTACTCCTTCCTTTTTCTAATACTATGAGACACAGGAACATTAACAAATATATTAATGTTCTGTTGTGAGAATTTACTCCCTATTCAAGGGGGTACAAAGCAATGTGTATCTCATCCTTATAAGTCCTAATGCCAATGCAAAGTGCAATTTTACCAAAAGTCTGCCATGGAAAACCAATGAGTTTATTGCTCTTACTTATTGAACATGGTTGAGGGGATACAGGAGTTTGGATACTGTGGTGGTTTGAATCAAAATGGCCCCCATAGTCCCACAGGGAGTGGCACTATTAGGAGGTGTGGCCTTATTGGAATAGTTGTGTCCTTGTTGAGACACATGTTGAGAAAGTTGAGAAAGCATGTCACAGACACTTTCTGCTGCCTGCTGATCTGGATGTAGAACTCTCAGCTCTTTCTATAGCTCCATGTCTGCCTGCATGCCACCATGCTTCTCTCCATGATGATAATGGACTAAAACCTCTGAAATTATAAGCCAACCCCAATGAAACGTTTTCCTTTATAAGAGCTGTCATAAGTCCTGATGTCTCTTCACAGCAATAAAAACTCTAAGACAGATAACCCAAAAGCAGTCACACAGGAATGTCTACACCTAGTATGTACAATGACTTTCTCATAGCTGCAGATGTGGAGCTCACCTTCCCTCTACTCTTCCACTGCCCATGTACCCCAGCATTACATTACATTTCTCAGTGTGCATAAGTGGTAAGCCTGATAGCACTCAAGGTAAATTCTCACTTTTAAGGTAACTTTCTCATAGATGCAGATGAAAAATCTACCCCCTTGCAAGTCTTTCCCAGGATATGTTCCTCTATTCCTCCACAAAACCACAAGGTCACATGTCATTAGGGTCAAATTGCTTACAGTTGCCTGGGAAAGAAGCTGTATGTTCAGGAGGTGGGGATACCTCCTTCTATGATGGAATACCAACAGTCAGCAAACCTGGTGGTGGTCATCCTTTGCAAGCAGGCACAGCTGATCATAGGAAGGTGCCAATTGTTTGTCTTAAGATAGCACTGAGCAACAACAGTTAAATAAAAGAAAGCCAAATAGAAGCTGTGTATAAGATAATGTAATAAATTAATATTTCCTAGGTACAATCTGTTAAACTAAACCTTAGAGAAAACACAAGACAGTCTACATATAATATATGGCATCACTACTATAACCATGCTTTTGGTTTTTAATGGGTGCAAGTAGACAATACAAAGAAACAGCAAATACCTAACAAAACATTATCAAATTGATAAATTGATGTGTATGCATCCAGCACAACACAATTAAGAAATCCCTCTTAAAACTATCATGCTCCTGCTTACTATAGAGAGACCTTTACACAGAGGGTCGCTTTATCCTTTCCATGGATGAGAATCCTATTAGCAGTTTTTGCCATAGACATGTGCCCAATTACAATATACATAAAAGGTGAACAAACATTTACATCCTAGCATCCTAATCCCTAATAGGCCTGGTTAACATACTACTTATCTTTGAGGTATTTAAGAGGCAGCCCCCACCTCCCTGGCCTTAGCTAAATTCTTTGTGTACTTACTATCTCCTAAGCATTGGTAAATCCTTTATATCACCAATTCCACTCTTCTGTATTACAGCTTAGTAGTGGAGTGCTACTCAGTACATGAGATGCCATTTATAACCTCCACAAAATTAACTCCAAATGGATCTTTTTGTTTTGTTTTTTGAGACAAGGTTTTTCTGTGTAGCTTTGGAGCCTGTCCTGGAACTCACTTGGTAGCCCAGGCTGGCCTTGAATTCACAGAGATTCGCCTTTCTCTGCCTCCTGAGTGCTGGGATTAAAGGCATGTACAACCACCGCCCGTCCTCCAAATGGATCTTACCCCTAAATATCAAACTGAAAGTGCAGAACTTCTATAAGAAGCTAGGCCTCTCTGAATTTGGCAATCTGCCTAGGCCTTGGGAGGTTTCTCTAAGGCCGTGATGTTTAGAAAAAGAAATAGAACTCCTTCTCTAAAACCAGGAATATGCTTGGGAGAGCTGGTAAAGGTCTGTGGCCAGGGCTTTTGGGGAGGGTTGGCTTCAGATGCTGTTCTTTCTGCACATGGGGCTGTGGTTATCAGTCCCAGGGCCACTGTGAACTTTGTTTATAATGTTCTTGAGATACCCCGTGCTCCTCTTGTGCAGCATTGTCTGACTAGCCTCCTTCTGAATTTGTATACTTCCTTTTAAAACTGAAAGCCGTTATTAACAAGAAACTTGCTGTTTAATTTGGCACAAATCTCTAGCCAATATGAGATAGGCTTGTGCTTTGGGTGGAAGCTATGGCTGGGAACTACTGCGCTGTGTCCTTCAGCTCACCCAGTCTCCAAGGGAACTACTCCTGTCAGTCGGCCTCACTAGCCAATCAGGATGCCCAGTAGACCTGCCAGTCAAGTGGGCGGGTTCTTCCCGTTTCCAGACTTTTGGCTCAGCCCCTCTGCTGAGGAAGTAGGAAGTTGGTGCAAATGTTCCGCAGTGGCTGCGCTGCGGGGAGTTGTGGGGAGAGCGTGGGCAAATCTGACAGCCCCACCATGGTGAGCAAGGGGCTGCTGTCCCCAGACGGGGAGGAGGGAGCAGCCATAGTGTGCGATCGGTCGTTGTCCCCAGACTGGGAGGAGAAGCCGGCTGAGCCAGGGAGCCAGTGTGCTTGGTCCTACCCCCAAGCTGGGTGTGAGCCAGCGGCCAGACGCAGAGTTCGGCATGGTTCTGCCTGGTCTTGCCTGGTCTGCCTGGTCCTTGTGACTCCCTAGGCCTGGGTGGCAGCCTCTGAATAACTTCACTCCGCGGGCTGAGTCTGTGCAGAACACTGGGAGTGGGACTGTGCTTAAAAACAGCCTGTTGTTGACATCACTGTGAAATGTAGTGCTTGCATTGTCTCTATGGAAGGCAGATTTGCCAAACTCGGAGAGTCTCTAGTAGCTCTCAGAAATTCTGCACTGTTAACACTTAGGTTTGTGATCTGTCTGAAGTTAATTTTATGGTGCTTGTAAACGGTATCTCCTGTGTAGAGTCACACCCCATTGCTAAACTGTGATGTAGAAGAGTAGAATTGATGGTACAAGGATTTACCAATTCTTAGGAGACATCAAGCCATATAAAGTAAAATTTAGTTAAGGAAGGGCTGCCTCCCAAATACACCAAAGATGCTAACCATGCCTATTAGATTAATATGGTTAAGATGTGTATGTTTGTTCCCCAGCATTAACCAGCTGTAAATCTACATTCCTATAACAATGTTTGAGACAGGGTCTCCAATTTGCTATCAGATGCCCATAGTCTTTCAGGGTTTCTCCTATCTGCTTCCTATTTTGCCTTAAAGTCATTGGATTATTGTCATGCACTGTTGCAACTGGCTTTACAATTCCTAAAACTTGGCTTATTGCTATTTGAGATGTCACTAAAAAAGGGATGTTGTCTCTGTGTAGGCAGTCTACACAGCAAGTTTTATTAACTTTGTATAATGGTTAATATTGTCAACTTGACAAGATCTATAATCAGCTAAGAGACACTCCTTCAGGCACACCTTGAGGGCTCATCTAGATCATGTTATTCTCGGGGGTGTGCTATGAGAGATTAGCTTGTTAAATTCATTGAGATGAGAAGACTCATCTACCAGAAGTGATAGTACCACTCCATTCCGTGGTGTTGGTACTGGATTATGTAATAAGGACCAAGATTTATCACTGTTAGGTTCCTGGCAGTGGATACAGTGTGATCAACCACCATAACCTGCCACTGTGGCTACTTTCTATAAAGCTCCTTCCACCATGGCAGCTTTCTGTAAGGCTGCATCTTAATTTTTTAGTTTTGTTTTGTTTTGTTTTTCCAGACAGGGTTTCTCTGTGTAGTTTTGGTGCCTCTCTTGGATCTCACTCTGTAGACCAGGCTGGCCTTGAACTCACAGAGATCTGCCTGACTCTTCCTCTCAAGGGCTGAGATCAAAGGTATGTACCACCACTGCCAGGCTATAAAGCTTCTTTTTTTTTTTTTTTTTTTGGTTTTTTCGAGACAGGGTTTCTCTGTGTAGCTTTGCGCCTTTTCCTGGAACTCACTTGGTAGCCCAGGCTGGCCTCGAACTCACAGAGATCCGCCTGGCTCTGCCTCCCGAGTGCTGGGATTAAAGGCGTGCGCCACCACCGCCCGGCTTTAAAGTTTCTTTTTATTCATTTTAAAATGTATTTTTTTGAGTGCCCACATGTTCATGCAGTAACAGAAAGTTGAATAAGATAGCACCCAAGCCAAGTATGGTGTTACCACCCTGTGATCACAGAACTTAGTAGGCAGAGGAATGAATTTAAGGGTTTTAATTTCATTCAAGGACTGAGTATGGGGTATGGAGGCAGATCTGCAGGAATAAGTGAGACTATGTGATGGGCTCAGACAAATGTCCCTCAGTGAATTCTCCTAGACTCTAGAGCAAGCCTGTGGGCTGCTGGACAATCCCACCTTCTAGGCTCAAGGTGTCTTCTTCCATGAGGCCTGTGAACCCCAAGATCTAAGTACTGTGAGGTGTGAGTCCCAATTGTATTGAATTCAAAGCTCACATTTCTGCAGTGGCAAGAACTCATAATGTGTTGGGGTCAGGGATGGGGAGGAGACTGTAACGGGCTGCTGATTGGGTGAGGCTAACATCATTTTGCCTCTTCCTTGCCCATATCTCAGTGTCCTTGTCACTTGACTGAAGGCAAGTCAAGCTCGTTTGAGGCACAAACAGTAATTACAAGGCTGGGAACAGGAGCAGTTTATCAGTCACCACACAGTATACCATCTCCAAGAGATCATGACTAGATGACCCAGACAGTAGAGTCTCCAGGGTGCTGATTCTGGGACTCAGAGACCCAGTGCCCTGGGTCTCAGCTCCAGTGCCCTGGGGCCACTCAAGTGTTCTCCTGTCTCCTTTTGTCCTTTCCCATCTCCTTCAGGTCTCCTCCTGTCTACTAGGTCTCCTCTCCCCCTCCTCTTTCATCTCCTAAAATTCAGTAAGGTGTCAGGTAAAAAGTAGAATCAGCAGGCAGTAGGATGAAGAAATAAGAGACTACCCTTGTTTGCTGTCTGGCTAGAACCCAGACTGGTGTGGAATTGGCTGGGATTCTTCTGCCTCAGTGTCTTAGCTGGCCATTTTACTCTATAACATCTTCCACACTTCATGAGTTTCAACCCTGGATCTCAAGCTAGCAGTGACATTTTGCAGTTTTGCAACCTTTAGGAAATACAGCCTCCTTTGAGAAATGGATTACTGTGGAGTACTCAAGTTTTATACCCATTGGAAATTTCTATTTGCTCTCTGATTCCTGACCTTGGACTCAACACTGGAGCTAAACTCCCAGTACTGTTCCCAAATCTTTCCCTCCCTATTGGAGTATTTCTCCTTGGAACTACAAGCTACAATATACCTTTCATTCCTCATATCACATATTGTTAGTTATTTTGTTGCTGCAAAGAGGAAAGTAATTCAAACAACTCTCTCATGTTCTACTTACTGTAGGACAGAAGTATATTTTCATGTCACTAATTTTTGAATCTAAGTATCAGGACACATAGACACACCTCATATAGTCAGCCAAGTCAGTGCCAGGTACCACCTCATACCCAACTGTTTATCTTTTTGGATCCTGTGGAATTGTTCTTACAGACAATTGTGAGCTGTCATGTGAGTGCTAGGAATGGAATCTGGGACTGCAGAAAGAGCACCCAGTGCTCTTAACCACTGTGCAATCTGCCCAGCTCCTCTATTCTACTTTCAGTAGAATGAAATAGACTGCTGTACACAGGAGATTGGAACTAGGAGGACCATGGGGGCATCCTATGAGAAAGCTGCAGGTATTCTAGTGAGCTGGCCTAAAAGAGAGGCTATGTGTGCTGCAGCTGATAGAGCTGAAAGAGAGGGAATAACTAAATCCTTTGGAGTCCAGGCAATTTCATCATGATCTCAAGATGCTGGACAAGGTGCTATAAGATTTGATATTTGCCCTGCTAGATTTTGGTCTGTTCGTTCCGTGTTATGCTCTGATTCTTTTCAGTGGAATAGCAATGTTCATGCTGGAAATGTAATGGTATCATTTAAGGATATAGTAGAATGTGGTCTGATAAAAAGTAGTTGTTGTTCTCTAAGAGTTGAAGAAATATGAGGTGGTTAAATGAGAATGACATCCATAGACTCATATGTTCTAATATTGTTTCCCCAATATGTGGAATGGTTTGGGAAGGAATAGAGCTATGACTTTTCCAAAGGAGGTGTGTCACAGGGTTGGGCTTTGAGACTTCAAAAACCTCTAACCATGTCCATTGTGCACTCTACCTCCTGCTTGAGGTTCAGATGTGAACTCTAAGCTTTTCTTTCTGCCATGTGTTTACTGGGCCTTCATAGACTCAAACCCAGTGGCACTTTTAAGCCCAATTAAATGCTTTTTTTTTTATAAATTGCCTTGGACATGGTGTATTTCATCACAGCAATAGAGTAGTAACTATACAGAAGTTTTCTATGGGAAATCAGAATACAGAAAAGTCACCCCTTCCAATTATTGAAACCAAGGAGGAGTTTGTTCTAACTTTAGCTCTAAAGCAGTTAGCATCTGTCCCAAGCCTTTGAACATATGAGTGATCCCAAGATTCACACGTTTAGATGTCTATGAAGAAGCAACCCTGTTAAGAACACTCTCCTTTATTCTAACCAGACCAATATCAAATTACTTAAAAACTCTGTCTTCTATAAAAGATGGTCTAAAGTTTGGAATTTATCTATCTATCTATCTATCTATCTATCTAAGTATTTATTAAACACTCAGTATGTATTACGAATTATATTATATGTAGGGAACAAAGGTCAACTGAGATTCCAAACTAGACCTAGCCTTAAACAAAGAAAACAAATCAAAATTATATACATCTTTTAAACATTTTTAGGTCTTTTTGAGATGGGTCTTACTTTGGAAGTGACTGTGTCAACCAGCATGGTCTCAAATTTATGAATAGCAGCCTACTTTTGCTCCCGTTGCTGAGATTAAATGGCATGTGCTAGCACGTTTGGCAATATCCATTTTTTGAAAATGATTTATGGGCACCAGTGGCAGACACCTGAGATGACTTTAAGAGGAATTATATTGTCTCAATGCTCCAATGCTCATTTTCCTGTATGTTACTTGGTTTTGTTCTTTTCCTCTGTGTGTGTGTGTGTGTTGACTATGTCGCACATGCTTTAAAACTCACAGTGATCTTCCTGCTGTTGTGTCTGGAATACTGGTATTAAAGAATGCACTACCACAAACAGCTTGAAAAAGAAGTTTTATAGTGCAAGTTGTCTTGTTATTTTTTATTTGTTTGTTCATTTTACAAGTTCATTTTTTGTTGTTATTTTATGTGTATGGGTATTTTCTTTTACTTGTGTCTTTATACCCCATTTATACATGGTGGCCAAGGTGGCCAGGAAATGGTGTTTGAACCCCTGGAACTGGAGTTAACAGATAGTAGTGAGCTTCCATATGTAATTTGGGTGCTCTAGAAAAATCTTTAGTGCTTATAACTGCTAAGGTATTTTCTACCTCAAGTTTTATGCTCTTAATAATGTTTCCTATCAAAGACAGCCTAGTTGGTGGGTCAAACACCTATTGCTCATCAAAAAGTGGAATTTTCCATATGATAGAATTAGCCTCAGGCAAGGATGAGCTCCTTAATTGAGTATTGAGTAGAATGTGGTCAGCCCTAAAACCACACACATACAACCAACAAAAATGGACTCAGAAATTTTTGTTTTTTGGCTTTTTTTAAAGGTTTATTTATTTATTGTGTATATAACATTCTGCCTCCATATATCCTTGCATGCCAGAAGAGGGCACCAGATCTCATTATGGATGGCTGTGAGTCACTATGTGGGTGCTGGGAATTGAACTCAGGACCTCTGGAAGAGCAGCCAGTGCTCTTAACCTCTGAGCCATCTCTCTAGCCCCAACTTAGAAGTTTGTATTCATGTATTTCAGCATATGTATTCATACATACTTAACAAGGAAGAAGTTGAAAGGGAAGTATATAAGAAGGAACAGATTGAGAAAAACAAAGGGGGAAAGTGATATAATGCCTTTTTATTATAAATGTATAGAAATAGCTGGGTGGTGGTGGCACACTTCTTTAATCCCAGCACTCAGGTTGCAGAGGCAGGCAGATCTCTGTGAATTTGAGGCCAGCCTGGTCTACAGAGCAAGTTCCAGGATAGGCTCCAAAAAGTTAACAGAGAAATCCTATCTCAAAAAAACAAAAAAAGTATAGAAATGAAGTTTGAATAAAAAAGAGCTAGAGAGATCACTCAGCTATTAAGAGCACTAGGTATTGTTATAGAGGAATCAGATTCCATTCCTAGAACACACATGGTAGTGAATTGTTTGCTGTAATTCCAGACCCAGGCATCTCCTGCTGCCTCCTGGCTTCTGTAGGTAATGTGCAAAGATGTATACAGGCAGAATACCCATATAACTAAAATTAAAATAAAGATTTTTAAAAAAATGAAAGAATGGAATTCTCTACAGTGATGTCACATCCCTGAGACAGACAGCAGCAAGATCTAGTTAAAATGAACTTTTGGTCCTGCATGGAAGCTGCTGTGGCCTCCTGTGAGCCAGCCTGCTCAGAGTTAAAAGCAGCCTTGTTCTGAGGATACAATAGCTCAGCAGAGCTATCCAAATATGAGGGGCAACCATAATGCTGATAGATGACTTTTCCTTGATGTTTTCTATATTTGTGTTCTCTGTCCTTTGTTTCTTTGAGAATCATAGCACTGATACATCTATCTTTTCAATCAAACACCATTATTGACATGTAGTATAGGGTCCAAAGCAATCACTTTCACAGTGTCATTTACTTGATTTTCAGCTAAGACCATGTGGCACAAGATGAACATGCCAGAGGCATTTCTTTGCATCATTTTTATAATTTATATGTGTTCCTGCATGACTTTGAGGTAAGAATGCCTCTCAGTGTATCTGCTTATCATTGTGACCACATTCAGAAGTGGATTTGTTAACTGAACATGCTTAGTAATAGGCAGAACTCTACAGTAACATGTCCAGACTCCCTATGTAAAATCCCCATGCTTCCCTTGTTTAGGAAAAGCATTGCTTTGGAAATGACTCCTGTGCTCTCCTTGCCTCCTGCAGGTAAGAAATATTTCCCAGTTCTCCTGTCTGTGCTTCTGTGGTGACTATTCTTGGAAGTCAAACTGACTTCTCTGGAATTAACTAAACCTGAAGAGCTGGATACACTTGTGAGGGATTTTTTTTCTTAATTGAAGCTTTGCAACTTTTGAAGTGGGAAGACCCATCATTAATTTGAATCTTTTGAGGTTATATGATCCACTTTTAATATGTGCCATATCTTCTTTGGTGCCAGCCAACATATATAAAGAATATTGAAAAAGGAAGCTTTTTCTCCTTGCCCTAGTCCAAGGCCACTGCGGGTTTAGTAATGTTCTTGAGATACCCTATATTCCTCGTGTGAAGCATTGTTTGATTAGCCTCCTCCTGAGTTTGCCCCATGGTATGAGGCATGGTATTTCTGCTGACTTCATAGATCTCTTCCATTTTATTCCATTCACCCCCTGAAAATAGTATATATGATGCTATTCTTCTTTTAAAAATATTTTTATTTTATAATTAATTTAATTTTAAATATCAGTCATGGATTCCCCTGTCCTCCCTTCTCCCAATGCTATTCTTCTTAAGAGGCTTACTTGGCATGAGACATAGCTTGTGCAAGACCTTCCCAACCCAGCTTTAATCTTTTCTACCTTCTACTTTTACTATCTTTCTGATGTTCTGGGACCTCCACTTCAGGACCCTGTCACTAAAGAATGACCTGATGATTCTGGTCACTGATATACTTAAGAAACAATTCTGGGAATATCTTTGCTGTAGAAATCTCCTGTCTGCCTAAGTGGCCAGACCTGTAGTCTCCTATTCCTATTTGAATTATTCAAAGTGTAACCTAGAGCCTGAACCTAAAAAAAACTTAAAAATGACAGTGGATGTGGAATGCAAAATTTGTTCTAGGCTAGCTCTTCTTGGATCATTAGCCAGAGATGAATGCATGCTGTTATTAAAGAGATTTTTCTTTATTAATCTCTTAAGTGTATAGAGTTATTTTTCCCTGGGAAGGCATATTAATTCTAGAACAGCTGTACTTTGAGCCTTTTAGAAAATTGTTTATGAGTAAGCTTTCTTATGTTGACTCCAGTGTCCATGATCCCAGTCTTTTGTTCTCTGGGGCAATAACTTGCTCTCCACTATATTACAACTCTTAAATTCTTAAAAAAAAGGACTGTACTTCCTCAGATTTTTCAAATTACCCATTTGAGTCATGTAGTCAACTGTTCTTTGCACTCACAGAAAAAGGATTTGTATGTAGAAAATGATTTCTGCCTTCAGACCAGAATATGGGGAATAGTTTATTGTATATACCATAGGAGGAAATGTTAGGAAATGAGCTGCTGGGGTCACCAATATGGAAAAGGACCTGATTGTGGCAGGAAAGTGATTTTGTAATTTTCCAGCATGTATTAATTCATGCTTTGTGAATGAAGACAGACTATGTTTGGGGTTGTAGCTGAAAGTTTTTCCATGTCCTGTGCAGTCCACAGCCGCTCAGACCCAAGTAAACACACAGAGGCTTATATTAAAACTGCTCAGCCATTAGCTCAGGCCTACCACTGACTAGCTCTTACACTTAAACTCAGCCCATTTCTGTTAATCTATATGTCACCACGTGTTCTGTGGCTTTACCTATGTGCCATTACATACTGCTCCCTGGAGGGAGCCTGACTCAGCCTTCCTCTTCCCAGAATTCTCCTTATCTGCTTATCCCACCTATACTTCCTGCCTGGCTACTGGCCAATCAGCATTTTATTAAACCAGTGTACAAAAGCATTATCCCACAGCATTTCCCCTTTTCTGTTTAATTAAAAAGGAAAGTTTTAACTTTAACATAGTAAAATTATATCTAACAAAACAGTTATCAAGCAAGAATTACAGTTACAATATCTAGTCTATTTATATTTGGCAAATTGAAAGAAAATATTCTATTTATCCTATATTTGTGAGTTTAAGATTTCATATCTAACTTATCTTTTATCATAACTACGGAAAGTTTTAACTATCTAGTCTTCACCTACATTAAAGACCTCAGAAGGGTGTAATGTTACCAAAGTAAACAGAAAGTGCATTGTAAGCAACTTCCAAAAATCTAGAATGACAGAGACAGGGGACCACCTGGACAGTCACCTAAAGTTCCTCTGTAACTTTGGGGCATCCATCTTCAGCCATATAGGCCTAGAATCTCTCAGTCTCTTTTTCCTGTGTCCTGTAAAATGTCTGACAGTTTCTTCTGTGAAGCAGGAACCTGAAGGACCATCTCATCTTGCAAAGTTCAGTGGTCAGCTTCCTATGGCTCCTGCATGTCCAGTCGATACAACATTTTTGTCAAGCAGTCCAGGCAAGAACAGTTTCTTGCCCAAATGGCTATTTTTGCAAAGAAGAAGATAAACTCCATATGGAGTGTCTTTGATGCCCATCTTTCTCTTTGAAGTAAATTGGTGCTGCCAGGAATAGACGTGTCTCACTGTCCAGAAAGTCTGAGTTTTTAAAACATTTTAAATATCATATTCTGTAGGTCTTTGAAGTGTTTGAAGATTACCTATTCATCTGAAATATATCCATTTGTACCTAGAAAACTAAACTAACATGACTATAAGAATGATTACCATAAATGATTAACTATTAACCTGTATTTCTTAATTATCCATTACAATTTAAATGAGTTACATAAACATAATACCTTAAACAAGAGTAGAAATATATATAAAGTATAACAAAATGTTTCTTGCCCAAATGGCTATTTTTGCCAAGAAGAAGATAAACTCCATATGGAGTGTCTTTGATGCCCATCTTTCTCTTTGAAGTAAATTGATGCTGCCAGGAGTAGACATGTCTCATTGTCCAGAAAGTCTAACTTTTTTTTTAATTATATTTTCTTTTTGGTAATTGTAACCATTTTTAAGTTCATAATTCAGTGGCATGAATTACATTCAAGATATTAATTACACTCATGGTACTCATTAATTACATTCATGACATTAATTACATTTGTGGTATCCATTGAGTACATTCACAGTACTCATTTGTAGCTGGAGAGCTTCTCTCCAGGTCCCACCAAGCCCCGCAGTCCCACAACCCACTTATAAAATAATCACTCAGACACTTATATTACTTATAAACTGTATGGCTGTGGCAGGCTTCTTGTTATCTACTTCTTCTATCTTGAATTAACCCATTTCTATTAATCTATAAGTCGCCACGTGACTCGTGGCTTACCGGTACCTTACATCTTGATTGTCATGGCGGCGGCTGGCAGTATCTCTCCCCCTCAGCCTTCCACTTTCCTGAATTCTCCTCTCTCCTTGTCCCTCCTATACTTCCTGCCTGGCCACTCACCAATCAGTGTTTTATTTATATAGAGCAATATCCACAGCATTCATTCAATAACTATATTTATGGTATTCATTAATTACATTAATTGTATTGATTTATTACATTCATGATATGTCGTGGTACTGCTGTTAGTTTGTGGGACTTTTCAATCACATAAAACAGAAATTCTGTACTTAGAAAATCATTGCTCTATATTCCTTTTTTCTCCATCTTGAGTTAACGTCTAATCTTTCTGTCTCTATGAATTTGTATATTCTATATATTTCATGTAATACTAAACTAACATTACTATAAGTTTGATTATCATAGATGATTAACTATTAACCTGTATTTCTTAATTATCCATTACAATTTAAATGAGTTACATAAGCATAATACTTTAAACAAGAGTAGAAATATATGTAAAGTATAACAAAATGTTTCTTGCCCAAATGGCTATTTTTGCCAAGAAGAAGATAAACTCCATATGGAGTGTCTTTGATGCCCGTCTTTCTCTTTGAAGTAAATTGATGCTGCCAGGAGTAGACATGTCTCACTGTCCAGAACGTCTAAGTTTTAAAAACATTTTAAATGTCATATTCTGTAGGTCTTTGAAGTGTTTGAAGATTACCTATCTATCTGAAATATATCTATGTATACCTAGAAAACTTAACTAAAGTGACTATAAGTTTGATTATCATAGATGATTAACTATTAAACTGTATTTCTTAATTATCCATTGCAATTTAAATGAGTTACATAAACATAATACCTTAAACAAGAGTAGAAATATATATAAAGTATAACAAAATTAACTTTAAATTTGTATCAATAAACTAAAATCTATAGCAATTTAAAACAAGTTGCTCTTTATAAGTAGATTCAATAATCTACCCTTTTATTCTATCATATCTATATCCTACATTTCTATATCATATCCCCCTTCTTTTAGAAAGAGATTGACTATGACCAATAACAATTTGCAACCAATAATCTAAGCAAAGACAAACATCCATAATCCATTTTTTGGGAATGTGGGCATGGTTTTCTAGGCTACTTCCTGCTGATAAAGAGTGCTGTATTCTAATGGGGATCCAAAGAAAACTAAGAATTACGGTCAAGTAAATCCTGACTGGACTTGACCTGACTGGACTGTGATGCTGTATTCTCTGAGCCAGTTGCCTTGAAGCTGTTTTTTGATGTTGGATCATCTGGGCCATGGTGTCATCAGAGACTTTCAGGGGGTCTTGGCTGGTCAAACCATATTAGTCTGGAAGCAATCCACAGGTTCTCATCTTTGTGGAAACAAAAGCAGAACCTCTTTTCCAAAGCATCATATCCTTAGACACATTTAAAATATACATATTGACTTAACACAACAGCTTTTACATTCAAATGTCTCTCTGCAGTTAAAAATCCCAAAGACAATATAATCCAGACTCTCTGTGTGATTTCCATCTTTACGTGGCTTATTTTTATATTATTTTTACTTTTTCTTTAAAGACTTTATTTTTTTTTAAAACTTTCTATTTCTTTATATAACTGTCTATATTCCTTTTCTTTTCTCTTCCAAGCCTACGTACATTTTTACACACATTGTAAACTAAAGTCTTATTCCATCTGAATCTTCCCTATTGTGAATCTGTAATCCTTCTCTGACCAGGAGAGATTTTAAATTGCTAAACTGCATTTTGGGGACTGAAACAGCAACCTTGGTTGCTGACTCTGCCCATTTCAGCTTTTTAGCATGGCAGAGTTAATTCACCTCCAGCTTTGGGAGCCATGCTGTTCGCTGACTGTGGGAGGCAGTGGGTCTATGCTTCTATCAAAGTAGCATGTAGCTCAGAAATCTTTTTCCCCCTGTACTAGCAAAGGCTAAATCCACCATGCAGCGTAATGTGTGGCTTGGAGACACCTCTGTGTACTGCAGCGGGAATCCGCCATGCTGTAGGTCATGCCCATGTGCCATGAACCTGCCATCCTATAGCTCAAGTCCACATGCCATGGCGTCTTTGTATCCCAGCTTTCCTGAGAGACACAACTAGGAAGCTGCTCTTGGCTCTATTTTAGAACTCTTTTTTAAAGCTTCTTCAGGTTTTGGGTGGAAATTCTTGCCACCATGTGTGGGTGCCATTTGTAGCTGAAAGTTCTTCTGTGTCCTGCCCAGTCCACAGCCATTCAGACCCAAGTAAACACACAGAGGCTTATATTAATTAAAACTGTTAAGCCATTAGCTCAGGCCTACCACTGACTAGCTCTTACACTTAAACTCAGCCCATTTCTGTTAATCTATGTGTTGCTACATGTTCCGTGGCTTTACCTGTATGCCATTACATGCTGCTCCCTGGACTCAGCCTTCCTCTTCCCAGAATTCTCCTTGTCTGTTTATCCCACCTATACTTCCTGCCTGGCTACTGGCCAATCAGCATTTTATTAAACCAGTGTACAAAAGTATTATCTAACAGAAGTGGATTATAAATTGGAAATATTAACTTGAGCCAATGACTATTGAATTTCCAATTAGGCAACTCTCCTATGCAGATATGTTCAGTCCTCCTTGGCACAGTTATGTCAACTCAGAGGGTTGAGAAATAGGCCATTGACTTTAACTCTGTGTGTCAGGTTACAGATTTCAGTAGCCTACGTGTGCGTATGGGCAAGATCAATTATTCTCTTATTAATGGCATTTCCTCTATTAGGGAAGGGCCTATACTTTTTCAAAGTCAATATAGCTAAGATTTTTTTAATCTTAAAAATAATTTTTTTATCATTTTAAATACTCAATTATTGGCATCACTTTTAAAATATCATTTTCCTTATGCATTAATGCTCTAATTTCTATTTGTTTCTGTTTTCCAGTGTTTCTTGGTCATAAGAATTTCCATTCCTTTTTTTTTCAAGTGCTATTGATTTATTTTTTTTCTGTTTAGAGAAATGACTTCTCTAGTCTAGTCTTGCCTCATACTATGTAAGTGAGAATTTCTTTGAACACCTAATCCTGCCTCTGCTGCCCAGTGCTGGAAAGACAGTCCTGCAACTCTTTCCAGGCTGGGCTCTGACTGGCAAGTGAGAAGAAAAAATAGACCAGCTAATGAGCATCCTCCAATTTCTCTTGCTTTTATGGGGACTTACAATGAAGAGGGACTTATGCAAGATTTGAGTTCATTGACCAACTTTGAAGCTGGTGTAATTACCGTGCAGAAGGGGATGGGCAGGAAGGAGGGTGAGAGCTTTCCTGTTGTGACAGTAGCTGACATTAGCAATGTGGAGTCAGGTAATCAATTTTAGATGATTGGTAAATGTCCTGAGTGGTCATTTCTTGGGGTCACAGACCAGAGCAATCAATCTGGATAAAGGACCAAACATTGTGAATCCAAATTACTGTGGTTACACTTGTTCAACCAAAATAGAAGATCTGAGTAAAATGGTGTGTGTGGTCCTGCCTAAGAAGACTGTTATTTTCCTAGTTTAAGATGCTCAGCCTGAGAGAAAGTTATGCATAATCCTTGGTGTGCTCTCATACACATCCCTGGTCTCTGGAGCACATGACCATAAAGACTGTTTCAACTTTTGAAAATAATTTTTTGAGATTATAACTACATTATATTCACAGTCTCTTTGCTACCTCCAAGACTTATCATGACCCCTCATTGTTTTATATTTCATGGACTGTTTTTCTTTAATAAAAGTGACACAGTCACAACAGTTACTGTTTGAGTGTGGCCTGTGTTTGTCTGCAGGACTTTCCATCAATGAAGCAAAGGTTGACTGCCCTGGACATTGAGTGTGTAATGGAATGTTCACTCACAGGACCTTCTTCTTTGGAAGAATAACAGAAAGTGTTCTGGGAGACTGGAAGAATTTCTACTAAAATACAAATTTCCCAGCCTAGGGACCTGTCTGTCCCTAGTGTGGAAGGGCAGAGCTGGGAATGCCTGTTCTGTCTGAGTAATTTAGTTTAGTCATTTAGTCTCTGCTCACCCAATAGGGGAGCTGCTAATATCCTGAGGCCTAGCTGAGTGGCCCTAGCTCATGAGCAGTTCTGGAAGGCTTAGCAATCAGAAGCACCAGTGGAGGTAGCTTACAGGTTCTTTGCAGGATTCTCTTCTAGTTCTGCTGTAGAGATCTGTGAGGGAGACCACAATGTATGCCATGGTGAGTGTAGGGGCCACTGTTCCCAGACCAGGAAGAGCAAGTCTACTAAAATGTCAGAGCTGCTTGGACTGGAATGGACCTTGAGTTAGACTGTGGTTCTTTTGGTCTATGGGGTGACCTGGTCAGTGGTCCTTGGCCTCTAAGCATTCCTGAATGTTGATTCCCTAGGAATGGAGGCTCTACCACCCTGGCTATGGGAGGCTGTAATGCTCATAATATCACTGTCCAGTGTATACACACAGACATTGTGTTTGGTGTGCAGTGGGAAGAGAGATTGGAAAACTGAAGGCCTGGTTTCTAAAAGTTCTGAGTGTTGCAATCCACATTCAGGTTTGTCTTATAAATGTTACAGATAGTTTTGAAAGTGGTAGAAAGGAGGTGATGAGGAAATCATCCTTCAACAATACATGATTAGAATGCTTTTAACATTCTGCTACTGCCATCCACCATGTCGTGATCCAGTGATGTTTAGTTCCAGTAAACAAAAAGATTTTCTGAGCTGCAGAGGTTTCTCAGCTATGTGTGGTGTTGGGCAGGTGGATAGAGGAGGTTCTGCATCTTGTTGCAGAATCCATGTTGTGGGAAGCAGATTTTCAATTATTTTTTGATGTTATTTTGTCAATGAGTATCAGTGGAGCTTTGTTTGCCTGAAACCACCAGGGGGCATGAGGGGCTGCAGAGCCATGGCAGGATTTCAGGAGATCACCTCTGTTGGCAAAATATATATATATATTGCTTTTGTTCTTGGCTTTTTCTCTGGATCCTCTTTATTCCATCACAGATATTGTACACATTCTTGATTATTGTACATTTGTGTTAAGTATAGAATAACATTGTATCAATGTGTGTACTATTTTTTAATAATCCCATTGAGCATTCAAAGTGTTTCCACTTTGCATGTAGCTTTGGAATCAGCTTTTCTGTTCTAAATTGTTAGGAATTTTCTTCAGATTGTATTCAATTCATGCTGTTAATTGACCATGTGCAGCATCTTAATATTGATGCATCATGTTCCCAAGAATTATTTATTTACTTATTTATTTGTTTAGGTTTCGTTGTGGTGGATAAAAAGGCCTGCTGGGCAGGTCGCTTGGCACATGTTCTTCATAGGGATGTCCTGAGTTCAAATCCTAACACCCAATTCAGGAGGCTCATACACTACATACAATGTTTCTTTAAAAAATCTGTATCTTGCACTTATTTTTAAAAATTAGGAGTCCCACTAAACTCAAAGGTAAACAACCATAACATATTTGTCAAGGACCTAGTACAGACCAATGAGTTTCTGTGAGTGCTACTTCAGTCTCTGGGAACTCCTATGAGCCCTGCTTCCTTGATTCTCTAGGGCTGTATTCTCCTAATGTCCTTGAACCCACTGGATCCTACAAAGTTCCACCTCTCCCACTCTTCCTCAGGGTTCCCCAAGCTCCAGCTAATGTTTGGCTATGGATGTCTGCTCCCATCAGCTCCCAAAGGAAGCCTCACTAATTTGATTGGGCTGAGCACCAACCTATGAGTATAGCAGAATATTTCTCTCATTTCATTGACTTTTTTTTTCCCAAGCAGTTGTGGTTAGTTCTACCCTAGGTCTCTGAGCCATTCAGTTTCCAGTTTCTGCCCATTCAGGCAGTGTTTGGCATGGGCATCCTCTAGTAGCTTGGGCCTCAAGTTAGTCCAGTCCTTGGTTGGTAACTCTCACAAGCTCCAAACCACCATTGTGCCAGCATATCTTGCTGGCAGGACAGGTGTAGGTCAAAGATTTTTTGGCTGGGTTGGTGTCCCAGTCCCACTGCTGGGAGCCTTGCCTGGCTAAGAATATGGCCAATTCAGGCTTCTGTATCCTCAGTTACTTGTAGTCCTCACTCAGGTTACCCTCATAGATTCCAGGAAGTTTTCACTGCACTAGGTTTCCACATTTGCCTCATAAATGCTCCCCTTTTCTAGTTTTCTCTCTCTGTACTCTCTTCCCCCTCCCCTACCTCCCCTGCCTGATCCTTACTATTTCCATCCCCTCCTGCACCCATTCTGTCTACAAAATCTATTCTATTTCCCCTTCAAGGGAGATTCATGTGTTACCCCTGGAGCCTTCCTTGTTACTTAGCCTCTCTGGGTCTGTGGATTGTAGCATGATTATTCCTTATCTAACAGCTAATGCCCACTTATAAGTGAGGACATATCATGTTTGTCTATCTGGGTCTGGGTTGCCTCACTCAGGGTGATACAGAACTCAATAAACTAGACATCAAAAAAACTAAACAATCCAATTAAAAATGGGTTACAGATCTAAACAAACACTATTCTCAGCAGAAGAATCTCAAATGTGTGAGAAATACTTAAAGATATATTCAACATCCTTAGGTATCAGGGAAATGTGTGGGGGCCCACAGAGGCTCCCTAGTAAGGCCTTACTCAAGGTCAGAAAGTCTGAGCTTGCTTTGTCCAGCAGGGATCCATAATAGGATGATTTGGCCAAAGGCATGGCTACCAGGTATTTTGAAGGATCTATACTTATTGGTACTTTATACCTAGACCTTAAAAGGGGGAGGTCTTTTGCTCTTCCCCTTACTGATGTATAAAAAGCACATCATGAATAAACTTGGGGCAACTGGGTATTGACCCAGGTCCCTCCAAAGCTATCCTGCATCTCTGTCTTTCTCCCTGTCTACGTCTATATTTCTTCCTATTATTTCTCAATTCCTCACTCCTCCCTCCAAGAACCCTTCAACAGGTCCCTGACAGAAATGCAAATCAAAACTACTTTGAAATTCCATCTTAACACCTGTCAGAATGGCTAAGATCAATAATAGAAGTGGCAGCTCATGCTGGTGAGGATGTGGAGCAAGGGAAACACTCCTACATTGCTGGTGATATAGCGAACTTGAAAAGTCACTGGAAATTAATATGGGAGTTCCTCAGAAAACTGGGAATTCATTTACCTCAAGACCCAGGTATGCCACTCTTGGACATATACCCAAAGGACACTACCCTACCACAAGTACACTTGCTCAACTATGTTCTTAGCAACTTTATTTATAATAGCCAGAAACTGGAAAGAACCTAGATATCCTTCAAGTGAAAAATAGGTAAAGAAAATGTGGTATATTTACACAATGGAGTATTACTCAGCTGTTACAAAATGATATCATAAAATTTGCAGGTCATGAATAGAACTAGAAAAATTCATCCTGAGAGAGACAACCCAGACCCAGAATGACAAGCATTATATGTACTCACAAAGAAGTGGATATTAGTTCAGTTATGAAGTAAAAGATAATCACACTACAATCCACAGACACAGAGAGGCTAAGTAACAATTAATGCTCTTGGGGGCCACTTGGACTAAATACATTTTCCTAGGGTGACCATAGCTGCATAATGAACTGGGACAGAATGTAACTGATTGAAAAAAACACTCATAGGATGATACATATGAACACTTTTCTCTCATTGGTGGCTTTCTTTATGGTGCTTATGGAATCTTCAATAGGAAGAGCCTTTCCAGAGGAAGTTCCTCATTGGGGATGTGATTTGACTATCTATAGCTTCCCCTCATTTCCTGTTCTTTGTGTCTACTTTCTTGTTGAAATTGATCAATGCGCTTCCTTCTCTAGCTGTCATGAACTCACCACCATTATAGACTGTATCCCTGAATAATATAAGATACAGTAGAAGCAATTGCTTTTCATTGCTATGCCCTTAGGTTGCTTGTTTTTATTTATTTCTTTATTTTGTAATTTTTTTTGTTTTTATTTTTGAAGGCAAGGTTTCTCTATATAACACTGGCTGTCCTGAAAATAGTTCTTGAGATAAGGATAGCCTTGAACTTAGATCTGCCTGACTCTGCCTTTCATGTGCTGATAGTAAAGGTGTGGGTGAACATGCCCAGATTTTTTATTTTTATATTATTGACTGGTGAACCTGGAATGTAGGTTTTTGTATGCAAACATATGCTGTTATGCTGAGCTTCACCAACATCTTGAATTCTTAACTTTGTAGAGGATATCACTTTTTCTCCTTTGATTGCATATATTCTGTACTGTCTGAGGTTCTTGAGTCATTGGATTGCAGAGATGTGACATTCCTACAGCCTTTTGTTGTATGTTTTGAATTTTTGAATAAATATGAATATTTTGCCTATATGCATGGATATACATACATGTGTTTCTGGTGCTTCCAGTACTTAAAGCATGGACTCAGAACCTCTGAACATGGGGTTATGGATAGTTGTGAGCCTCCATGTAAGTACTGGCAACTGAACCCATCTCTACAAGACCAGCAGGTGCTCTTAACTCCTAAGTCATCTCTCCTGTCCTATTTTTTGTTGTGTTTTTTTAAAATTTTTTTTTACAATCTGTATATATATTAAAGATTTATTTATTTATTTATTTATTTATTTATTTATTTATTTATTTTGTATACAGTGTTCTGCCTGTATGTATGTCTACAGGCCAGAAGAGGGCACAGGATTTCATTACAGATGGTTGTGATTTCATTACATCCCATGTGGTTGCTGGGAATTGAACTCAGGACTTCTGGAAGAGCAGCCAGTGCTCTTAACTGCTGAGCCATCTCTCCAGTCCCTTCTTGTGTGTGTTTTTTTTAAATTTGAATTTACAATGCTTACATTTTCCCCTGTCCATCTCTAATGGGTTAAACATGTATTCTCTTTTAGTAAGATCTTAGTTAACACTTTGGATTTCTGAGAGATGAATAGAAAACTGGAATGAATGCATATCTCACTGAAGTAGGAACTTCAATGAGACCTCTTTTTTGTTTGTTTGTTTAGGGTTTTTTTTGTGGGGGCAGGGTCCATATATGTACCTTTGGCTATCCTGGAACTCATTTCATAGACCAGGCTGGCCCCCAACACAATGAAATTCACTTACTTCTGATTCCTGAGTGCTGGGATTAAAGACATGAGAGAATACGTTCTTCTTGCCCATCTTTTTTGTAGTTAGTAATTGTTCATACAATTTCTCTGATGTGTACTGAGTTCTGTTGATTTCTTTTCTTATATCTCTCTGTAGGTCTGTTAATAGTCATTTCTCTTGGAAGGGCAAATTCTATTCAAAGAGCCAGGAAATTGCATTTCTGAACTTCCTTTTCAGCTAAGTTAAAAAACATCTTGGTGATTATATTAGAACTTCTCTGTCATGGAATAAGTGTGGGAAGCACTGTAATTATACAAATATATTGTCAAAGAAGTATACATTTACATTGTGATCAATATCTCACTTTCTCTTGTATACATCAATGGGATATATTAGAATTCAGTGACCTATGATGATGTGCATGTAAACTTCAATCAGGATGAGTGGGCTTTGCTGGATCCTTCCCAGAAGAGTCTCTACAAAAATGTGATGCTGGAGACCTACAGCAATCTCACTGCTATAGGTAAGACCATGAATTTTTCCTTTCAACTTTTAAAAAAGGAGAAAACTTTCTTGGTTATTAATGCTCTACTGTAATGTTGATTGATAAAGGTGAAGAATGTGGTGAATAAATCAGGTATAATTCTTAGGTTCACTGAATATAGTAACTTAAACTTTGCATAATCTTCAATAATATACATTTTCTGATATTATATTTTAGGCTACAAATGGGATGACCATAATATTAAAGAAGATTTTCAAAGATCTAGAAGACTTGGAAGGTAATTTTCATGCGCAAGCTGATACAAATGTGCCACAAAAAAATTTTAATTTGTAGTGGAAGTTTTTTTTAAACTTAAAAAGAATTTATTTATTATTTCTGTCTTTCACATCATGCCTGTCTTCCCCACCCCAAATAAAACAAAATAAAATTTAAGAGAAAAAGGGAGAAAAAAGGAAAAAGGGGAAGATTTCCTCATGGAAGCTGTAGTATGACACAGTGAGTCATGTAGTAAACCCTTTATCCATACATTTTTATATGTAGGCATTTATCACAAAGAATAATTGGTCTGGTTCTAGGCCCCTGGTCTTTGCTGTATCACCCATTCTGGGCCCTCTATGGGACTCTTCCTGGACATCTCATTCCGGCTCTATGTCTTGGAGATCTTGCAGCTTTAGGTCCACAGGACTGATCTCCTCCTCCAGTGCTCCAGGAGATCACAGATGGGGTGGATATTGGGGTGGACCAGCTCATAACCCTGGTTCTGGTCCTGGGTACTTGCAGGGTTGCTCATCCCACCAGCTGTCCCCTGTATTCACCACCAGGGTGAGTTCCCCATCTCCCTGGCTAGTTTACCCCTTGCAGTGATGAGCAAGGGGCAGGACCAGTTCTTTGGTTTTCATGTCCTCAGGGTCCATTCTTCCTCACCTATACCTTCAGGGCCAGCTCTGCTGGGTTGCCCAGGTAAGGTGTAGGGGCCACTCTCCTGAGTGCTGCAGCTGATGAGGGGCAGGGACAGCTATTCTGCTCTTATGACCTCAGGGCCAGCTCTCCCACCAGCTTCAGGTATGTATGGGGAGGGGAGGCATCTCTTTCCTGCCTATGCTGCCACTAGGGAGATGAGTAAGTGGGTACAGCTCTCCTATGCTCACAGCCTTGGGGCTGGCTCAACCTAAACCTCTGCCAACAGGGTTGGCTCTATTGTACTTCTCAAGCAAGGCACAAGGCCTGTTCTCCCACCTGCCTCAGGTGTTGATGGGAGGAGAGGACATCTCTCACCCACTCATGGCACCACTAGACACATGAGTAGCTTGCTGTAGAAGTTTTAAGGAAAAGCAACAGTGTAAATGAGCACAGCTTTAAGTATGCTGATGATTACTAAATTGTCACAATACCATGTACCTCAGTGTCAGGCATTTGATCTATTTTTGCAAGGCATTCCTCTAAGAAAGAAGACAAGGAAACAATGCCTTAACAGATACCACCACTTGAATCATAGCCCCATGATAGCTAGGCTGTAAAACTGTTAATCCATTTAGTTCCATACTACTCAGATATAACAAAAGCCATACCCGTTGATTAGGTGATAAGTACATTTCTAAAGCCTTCTAACATGGAGATAGTCTGTAATAAAGTTAATGTTATATACTTGTGGTGAGTTACCAAAGTTTAGTGAGAGGGGGAGTTTATAAGAGTTAAGAAGATTGTTGTAGAAAAACCTTAATACCTGTACCATATGTCTTTGAGGAACAAAAAAAAATAAACTGTAAATGCAATATGGAAACCTTTTATTAGGTATTCTTTCATTAGTATTATATCACATTTCACTCTGAAAACACACCATGTGTGCTTTCACACATAAAAACACACCATAAAGGATATGGAAAGAAGCAATGTACTTCTCTTTCCCAGAACAAGTAGAAGATATGTAGTAGTTCCCACTCTGAGTAGACTTTCTGAATGTGATATAAGTTTATAATTAGTTATTTTTCCAACTTCATTGGAAATATATCAACAAACTCACATCAGATAAAAGCCCTGCTGGTACAAAAAGTGTGGAAATTCTTCTGTTTGTCCTGGTTCACATTGCAAATGTAGTGTGATTCAACATATAGGAAAATGTTATAAATGTAATCAGTGCAGTTATCAGCTGTGAATTCTTCCAGTTCTCTCCAATTGTATGAAAAAGCTCATATTAAAAGGATGCTATAAATGTGAGCCCATGTACTAAGGGCTCTAACCATTACAGATATCTAAGACCCCATAACGATTAGGAACCCTATGAATTTAAACAATGTAAAACCTTAAGATCTGACTCTTCTTTACCCTTAGACCAAACTGTAAAATTAAGTCATACAGATAAAAACATTTATCAGCATAATGGATGTGGTAAAGCATTTACATGTGCCAATTATCTTCACAGGCATGAAAGAAGTCATACTGGAGAGAAACCCTATGAATGTAGTCAATGTGGGAAAGCCTTTTCACGACAGAGTAATCTCCAAGTACATAAAAGAACACACACTGGAGAAAAACCCTATGAATGTAATCAATGTGGGAAAGCCTTTGCATGCCACAGTTATCTTCAAAAGCATGAAAGAATTCATACTGGAGAGAAACCCCATGAATGTAAGCAATGTAGTAAAGCTTTTGCAGATTACAGTAATCTTAAAATACATGAAAGAACACATACTGGAGTGAAACCCTATGAATGTAATCAATGTGGTAAAACCTTTTCACAACAGAGTCATCTCCAAATACATAAAGGTTCACATACTGGAGAGAAACCCTATAAATGTAATCAATGTGGGAAAGCCTTTGCATATCATCGTTCTCTTCAAAGGCATGAAAGAGTTCATACTGGAGAGAAACCCTATGAATGTAAGCAATGTGGTAAAGCTATTGCATATTACAGTAATCTTAAAATACATGAAAGAACACATACTGGAGTGAAACCCTATGAATGTAATCAATGTGGTAAAACCTTTTCACAACAGAAGCATCTCCAAATACATAAAAGTTCACATACTGGAGAGAAACCCTACAAATGTAACCAATGTGGGAAATCTTTTGCATGCCATAGTTATCTTCAAAAGCATGAAAGAGTTCATACTGGGGAGAAACCCTATGAATGTAATCAATGTGGTAAAGCTTTTGCATATTACAGTAATCTTAAAATACATGAAAGAACACATACCGGAGTAAAACCCTATGAATGTAATCAATGTGGTAAAACATTTTCACAACTGAATAATCTCCAAATTCATAAAAGTTCACATACTGGAGAGAAACCCTATAAATGTAATCAATGTGGGAAAAGCTTTGCATGTTATCGTTCTCTACAAAAGCATGAAAGAGTTCATACTGGAGAGAAACCTTATGAATGTAAGCAATGTGGTAAAGCTTTTGCAGATTACAGTAATCTTAAAATACATGAAAGAACTCATACAGGTGTGAAACCCTATGAATGTAATCAATGTGGTAAAACCTTTTCACAACAGAAGTATCTTCAAATACATAAAAGTTTACATACTGGAGAGAAACCTTATAAATGTAATCAATGTGGTAAAGCTTTTGCACATCATAGTGTTCTTCGAAATCATGAAAAAAATCATATTGGAGAGAAACCATATGAATGTAATCAGTGTGGTAAAACCTTTTCTAAACAATATAATCTCCGAATACATAGAAGAACACATACTGGAGAGAAACCCTATAAATGTTATCAATGTGGGAAAGCCTTTGCATGTTGTAGTGGTCTTCAAAGGCATAGAAGAATTCATGTGGAAGAGAAGCCCTATGATTGTAATTAATATGGTAAAACATTTTCACAACAGAAGCATCTCCAGATGCATAAAAAGCTCACATACTAAAGAGATCCTATAAATGTAAACAATGTGAGAAAGCCTTTGCATGTCACAATTATCTTCAAAGGCATGAAAAAATCATATTGGAGAGTAAAAATATGAATGTAATAAGTTTCATAAAGTCTTTGTACTTCACTGTAATCCTTGATACCATCAATGAGTTCATCCAAGAGTAAAACCTGTGTTGTGTAATCAATTTGTTAAAGTCTTTGTATATTATAATAGTCTTTGATGACATGAAAGAACTGCTACTGAAGGGGAATCTATGAGTATAAAGAATCTGGTAAGATCTTTAGCCAACTAACTTATATTTAGTTACACAAGAATATTGTGGTGAAAAAAAAAAGCTGACACATGTCAGCAATCTGTTCAAGCATTATAGTGTCCCTCTTTATTTTGTTTGCATGTACAAATTCATGGACAATAGCTCTGTGGACTAAATTAGCAAGACAAACCTTTTAGATATCACACTTCTCTCCAATTACATGAAATAACTCATCCAGAGTAAAACTTTATGGAAGTGTACTAGTGCCTTTTCTCTTTCTGTGTGGTTTGAATGTAATTGGTCCCCATAAGCTCATAGAAATTTTCACTTTGTTGGACGAAGTGTGTTAATGTGGAGGGAAGCTTTGAGATCTCTTTTTCAAGGTTCACTCAGTGTGACAGTCAGTCCACTTCCTGTTACCTTCTGATCAAGATATAGCCAGCACCATGTCTGTCTGCACACTACCATGATCTCCACCATGATGATAATAGCCTGAACCTCTGAACTGTAAGCCAATACCTCAATTCAATGTTTTCTTTCATAAGCATTGCCCATGGTCATGATGTCTTTTCACAGCAATAGAAACCCTAATTAAGATACTGATAAAAACAGTATTTGAGGCAATTTATAAAAGAGCTTAGCTGGGCATGGTGGTGCACGCCTTTAATCCCAGCATTCAGGAGGCAGAGGCAGGCAGATCTCTGTGAGCTTGAGGTCAGCCTAGTCTACAGAGCAAGTTTCAGGACAGGCTCCAAAGCAACACAGAGAAACCCTGTCTTAGAAAACCAAAAATAAAAAAGAGCTTAATTTGGCTTATGGTTATGATCTTCATGAGAGAGGCAGGGCAAAGCTCAGAGTTCACGTCCTTGACCTGAAATGTGGAGCAGAGAATGGGAACTGGAAGTGGTGTGAGGATTTAAAATCTCAAAACTCACAATGAGTGACATATTCCCTCTAAAGGGTAGCATTTCTAAAATTTTCTAAATGGTACAAACAACTGAGAATTATTGATTGTCTGTTTTTGAAGGCTACATGCTTGTTTTCTTTTACATGAACTAATTCATGATGAAGAAAAACTCTGTAAGCTTCTTGATGCCTCAACCTGTGGGTTACAGGAATGAATGTTTACACAAGAAAAATTGTCATAAATGAAAATATATTTAACAATTTGTTTTAAATGTTTTATGTGGCTGGGCGGTGGTGGCACATGCCTTTAATCATAGCACTCGGGAGGCAGAGCCAGGCAGATCTCTCTGAGTTCAAGGCCATCCTGGTCTACGGAGTGAGATCCAGGACAGGCACCAAAACTACACAGAGAAACCCTGTCTCGAAATGTGATGGAAGTGTGTCTTTGGGTATATGCATGTTCTTGGTGGTACCCAAGAAAGTTAGACCTTGTAATCTTCCTGAATTTCTAAAAGCAATTACAGAAAGTTGTGGGAAAAAAACCTCACCTAGTTCCTTGGCATGAGCTTGACTTAACTAGCCCTGTCTCTAGCCCTGTAAATATTTTTAAAGCCTTTATATGTCATCTTAACATAAGGAAATAGGGAAGAACTCATGCATGAGGAAAACCCTATTCATGTGATTTAGACATCACAGTTGTCTTCAGTTTCAAAGAAAAAACTCTTGTTTAATCTCTTTTTTCATCATAGGCTTGAAGCAAGTAAATTATTTAGCATGTGCACTCAAGACTGATGGTGGAGATCACAATATCGTGGCTTGTGTTTTGAAGCTTTTGGAGTAGCTATTGACGAATTCTGTATATATGACAAATCCAGTTACTGAAGTTTATTTGGTGGTTCATACATTCATTTTTTGGCTTCTGTTCATCTATTGTGCTTTCAGTTGGTAATAGGTATTTTTCTGCTGATATGTATAGGATGGAATGCCCATCATCAAAGGGGTCCATTGTTTATTTAAGTATTGGGCAGTATATAATACTTTTCAAGTAAAGGTGTCTGTGAAAGGGTGATGGATTGTTGTTACTTGTTTTGTTTTTCATATTTTCACAAGTTTCCTTCAGACATGGTTTGTGATCCAGCCTGGCCTGGATATCAGTAAACAGTCAAGGATACATTTGAACAGATGTTTCTCATGTGTCAGCCTTCTGAGTACAAGTCCAACAATAGAAGATGTGCCTCCAATGTGTCCTGTTTTGTCAATACTTTTTAAAACTGTTAATGTTCAAACACTTAATAGAAGATAATCTCAGAAACATTAAAATACCTCATCTGTGTATTCAAGGTAGCATTTTCATCTATCTGGTAGAGATATAATAAAGTAGAATAATCAACAATCAACTGTGTATCTCATAGTTTGATGTGCTATAGATATTATATATTATTTGATGTTCCTACTTTATGATCCAATTTTTATCCACTTTGCACTCCCTCTTGAAGTATTGCCTCCTAAGGGAGTTATCTAGAGATGCCAGATAATGTCAGAGAATTGAGATTTATTTTAGAAAAAATGTGTGTGTGTTTGTGTGTGTGTGTGTGTGTGTGTGTGTGTGTGTGTGTGTGTGTGTGTGTGTGTGTGTTGATTGTGGGTTTGTAGGGCATAGCAGACATGTTGAGACCTGAAGAAAACTTGAGAAAATTCTTTTGGTCCTCTTTGTATGGTAATGAAATCAGATTACCAGCCTTGCACACCACAGACATTTTTTACCCTAATGAAGCATCTCACTGGTACTTGACTATGATTAGTAGAGACATTATATCAATAAAATGTTATCTATTAAAATTATAAACATTTAAAGATAGAGGAACACAGGATGATTTGAATAATGAATCCTATTTGCAAATGAATATGTTATACTGCCATTTTTGGATTGTATTAGTTTCTTCTGAGAAGTAAACACTTGTTCGTAACACTTTCTCAGAACCACAAATGAATTCTAGGGAATTGTCTCAGTGAGTAAATTTGGTTGTTACTAAGCCTGATTACCTGAGTTCAGTCTCTTGGAGACCCATAGTACTCCTACAAGGTTTTCTTTTGTTCTATACTTGGGCTGTGGCATATGCACACCCAAACACCAGCATATAGAAAAATAATTTTAAAACCCAAATAAGGCCGATGAGGTCACTTGCAGCAAACTTGACTACCTGCATTTGATCACTAGAACTCACATAGATGAAGCAGTAATTACACCTGTAAGTTGTTCTGTGAGTGTCACATGCACACTGTGGCGTAAGTGTATACACACTGTTAAAACAGTTTTAAAAGTTGAAATCAGGAAAGTGAAGAAAATAACCTAAATATTGAGAACAAATAAAATTTCTTGCCAGTTGAAATTAATACATTGTAGAATTTTAAGTAGAATTACTGTTCATCAGAACAATGATGGTTCCTGTTTAAAATTTGCATTATATTTTTTATTCTCTGATTCAAACATAGGTCATTAAAACAATATATCCCAGCTGAGCATAGTGGTTCATGTAACTGCAGCACTTGGGAGACAAAGTCTAGAGGATCTCTCTGAATTTTAGGCAGGTGTGGTTGAGATAGTGAATCCCAGGACAGCTGTTGCTACATAGAAAGATCCTTTCTCAAAACAAACAAAGATTATGGAACTTTTCTTATATAATCTGGCTGAACTTATCTGTATTCTACAAATCCTTTTGTTTTCTTTACTCACATCAAGAGAAATATATTAATAATGACAATAAGAAACAACGAGGAGAGTCCATTCACAGAGGGCTAGAAATCCATTGACTCATTCAATGACCATGTAGCAGAAGGAGTAATGGGGCCTCTTCATCTACTGCATTATAATGACTTATTTGGTAGCTGGAGAGTTGGCTCAGTAGTAATGATCCTGTTAGGTACTCAAGTTTGATTCGTAGTGCCCATGTCAGATAGCTCAGCTCTACCTGTAATTCCAGGTTTACAAGATATGAGGCACTGTTTTGGCCGCCTTGGGCAACAGGTATGGAAATGGTGTAGAGACAGAGACATGTGACTTCATATTGAAGAAAAGGTTTACTTCACATGTGTTATTTTTTAATTAAAGTTAATTTAATTTAGGTGTATAAGTTTTGCCAGTGTGTAAAACAATTGAATTCCAGGTACCAGTGGAGACAAGAAGAGAATGTCAAATCTCCAATGGCTGAAATGACAGTGAAATACAGACAGTTGTGAGATGTCTTTTGGGTGCTGGGAATCAAAGCCAGGCCCTATGGACAAAAAGCCACTGTGTTTAGCTGCTGAGCCATGTATTCATACCCATATACATGTCATTTATAGCAGTAAGATATAAGTGCTGTTTTCAGTTCATCTTTACTTCAGACCTAATGACCCATAAGAAATATAAGATTGATAGCATCAGAAACTAACTTGGATTTGATGCTTCAAGAAAATTTTAAACCTAAATCTGCACAAAATGAGGGAAGTGTGCAAAGAATGTTCAGGAGAGAATTTGAAAGCAGTAGCCTTAAAAGTGTCTGACCACTTGACCAAAGCCACATGACTGAGTTTATCTCAAATGTGGTAAATAGGCACCAGTGGGAGCCCACAAGGACACAGGCCCGATGTCTCATGCTGGAGTTTATGCTCCCTGTAAGGAGAGAAAATGAATTTGCAGGAATGAAGACCAACTTGTCTGAAAGGGATGGTTAACTGCTTCACTGATGCCTATGAAGAGACTAGAAAACCAAAACAAAAACATTGTTTTTAGGGCATGGTAGGGCAAAAATGGACTAAAGGATTTTTTGGAGAAAACATCTTGGAGATTTCAGGTAGGAAGCTGGGGCAAACCATTAAGACCCAGCATAGCCTTCCTCTCCAGCCTGCCGGTGTAAAGCCTGACTGCTGGCAACAGCTTTTCTAGCACCTGGTATTCTATTCTTTTGGTTCTGGTAGGGCCTTGCTTCCCCAAGACTGATTCTAGGCTGATGTAAATTTACATGAACCTTCCATTTAAAAGGCCTAAGCATTTAAAAGTGCCAGATGCTTTGCTAATATTGGAGGCACATGGTTAAGAAAATGCTTCACTTCCCTCTGGAAGCCATTAAATCTATCAGATAAAGCAGTGTGTCAAAAATGAAACAAAACTAACACACTGGTGTCACTTCTTTAGTATAAATGAGGTAATCCTTTAAGGGTTCAGTGGCAGCAGAAAATTTATGGATGTGTTCATTTTGTTTTATTTCACTTTAATGAGGAAGTCACATGGCATTTACATTTTTTAGGAAACCATTAGTAAACATGATGGCCAAGACACATTGCTGCTTTCATTGTGATGTAATCACCAGTAAGATGGGAACAAGCCACATGTGCAGGGAACCATAGAGTTGACTTGGCCTAGTTGCCTTGAGAGGAATGCATCATAGGTTTTTCAGGTTAGAGTCCATGGCTCCTGGGGCATAATGTGGCTTCCAGTTTCTGAGAGACTGATGCACTCCCTCAGGCAGTAAAGCACTGAGACTGCTTTGCATTTCTCTGTATGTTCCTATATTAGTCATCAAGGGAGGGTGACAATTGGTCTTGAACATTAATCTTGTGTACCCTATGCCCTGTATCCTGGCAACTACAAATGTTTTGATCCTGGCAATTGCCACTATATTCTGTTTCTGATAAAAGTATAAAAATCTGATTGCTCTCAATAAAATTGTCACAGCCTCAATTGTGTTGTGGTCCTTCCAATGGCCATATCAGGCCATGTTGGCCCAGTAAGTAAACACAGGCACTTACAAACATGGTTCCTTTTTGATCAAAATTATCTCAGTTCCAGTGGAAGGTGAGCCCATCTCCCTTCAGGCAAAAGTCTCTGCAGGATCCACACATCTCAGGTTAAATGTGCACTGTCACTCCTTTTTTTTTAAGACATGTTAGTTTGTTTAGCTTGTATATAGGAGGGGATAATATCTATAACCTAGGCAGATAGGCTCAAAATATCAAAAGGAACAGAGGAAAGAATTTCATGATCCCAATCAGAGACAGTGAAATATTTCTTACACATGAATTACATTGTCATCCAGGGATTTTTTTCCTCCTCAAGTCCCAGGTACAACATGTTTCTGGGCACCAATTTATCTCAGTTCAGTATGCTGTGGGCTGAGATTAGATAGATCTGTAACCCTTCATGTGTGCTGGCATTTAAAATATTGGGAAACAGCCGGGCAGTGGTGGCGCACGCCTTTAATCCCAGCACGCGGGAGGCAGAGCCAGGCGGATCTCTGTGAGTTCGAGGCCAGCCTGGACTACCAAGTGAGTTCCAGGAAAGGCGCAAAGCTACACAGAGAAACCCTGTCTCGAAAAACCAAAAAAAAAAAAAAAAAAATATTGGGAAACAAACTTTTTCAAATAATTTATAAATTAAAACCTGGAAGGCTTTTGGGACCCTTTTACTCAGAAAGCAGTACAAACATCATAGACAGACTTAATTACACAGAGACTGCCTTTCTCCCTTCCACCAGAATTAATTCAAGGTTTCTCAAAATCTGTGGGTGCTGGGTGGGGAGGGAAACAATGAATAATGCCATGCACAGAGAGGAAAGCTAGGGACTTAAAAGTCAGTTTGCAGACTTTGTGTTGTTCAGTGTCTCCTTAGAGTAGGGCGAGTTATATTAAGGGAGCCTGTAGCACAGCTAGAGGATTTGGCTCCCCTCTGTTTAGGGGAAATATTTCCTTTCTTTAGTTTCTTTCTCTGACTCTCTTTTTCTTTAGAGCTCTTTCTACCTAGGCTGTTTTCCTGTGTTGGTTTACGTTGTGTTAAACACCCTTTTAAAGAGTTTTCTTGCACATAAGTTTCAGGTCAAACACATCTCGATCCCAAGAAAACCTAACCACTAAAGGAATACATTTTTGTTCTCCACATAATTTCTTACACTTCATCTATGCACAGAGTGTTCCTTGTTGCCCTGGTAATTCCCTTAGATCTGCCCTCACTGTGATGTCCAAAAACTTCCATCCTCTGGATTCTTTTGGTGACCTAGAGAGTTCCAGAGGCACAAGACCACTACAGAAGATGGTGGGAAGTATCTACCCAGGGAGACAATCTCAGATGGTTCCTCAGGTAAGCTAAGTTCCCAGACTAACCTCTAAATTGTTTCAAGTGTTTGGACATGGCTAACTTTTCTCTTGATCAGGAGTGTGAGTGTACACTTGAAAAGGGAACTCCCCTAGACAGTAACTGCACTTGATTTTATCCTGAGGAAAGTGGTGACTGTGTTTTGTCCCCAGTATCTGGGGTTGGCCCTCACAATCTTACTCACTAAGTGAATCTGAAAGGAAATGGCGCATAGGACATGAATGAGGAAGGGAAGCAAGACTTCTTCAAGGAGAGCAGGGTCACTGCTCCAGGCCATCAAATTCCTAGAATACGGAAGTAGGCTGGGGAATAAACAAGACTTTGCTGAGTGGAGGAGATATAGAGATTTGAATTCCATACCTTAAAAACAAGTTTGATAATATTTGATAGAAAACATTCATATTTGATATTTCTTTGAGCACAAGTGTGGCTGTATTTGTTGAAACCACAATTGGAAGTGTGGGCTGCAGAGGCATAACAGGGTTTCTGATCCCCTCCATGTCCAGAGAAAGTTGTAGAGAGTGGGGTCTCTCTGCTTGGCATAACAGCAGTTGGAGGATCAGTAACCTAAGAGTTTAGGGTTCACTTTAAGTCAGTTTTGGGGGAGTTCTGAAGTCATTGTGTACATAATTTCTATCCCTATGGAATAGTAGGCAGGTGGATAACATCTTTCAAGATTACATACTCCTGGCTGAGTTTGCTTTGGTCCTTTGTTTAAAACGTGACTACAGTTTTGTGCTGTTGTTTTTAGCTTTTTCTCTCTGCCAGTTTATTGTTTCACAAACATATCACCCTTTCTTGATATTGTTTTCTGTTAAACACAGAAGTCAGATTCTGTCAATGTGTGTATTTCTTCTTAATTCTATTGAGCATTCTAAGCTTTTCACCTTTTCATATACCTTTAGAAACAGCATTTCTTTCATAAATTGTTGCAAGTTTCCTTTGGGTATGTTGAATTTATGCTGCAAATTGAACATGCCAAACATCTTAATATTGATTCATCATGTTCATATTACGAGTCACCATTTATTTACTTCTTTTATTGTTTTGTTCCTATGTGAAATACTTCTAGTTTATTATATGAAATGTACTTTGGGGCTAGACAGGGGGTTCAGCACATACTCTTTCTTCTTGGGGATGGCCTGTGTTTAGATCCTAATGCCCATCTTGGGAGGCTCATATGTACTTTCAACTCCAGATCCAGAGTATCTGACAAAACTCTTTTCTCTTTACACACACACACACACACACACACACACACACACACACACACACACACACACACACACCACACGAAAGACATTCTTGCATGCACAAAAACACACATAAAAATGGGATTAAACTATGTTTTCCAAAAGTCTTTATGGCTTATGAAACAATTCAAGCAAAACAAGTTGCTTTAGATGTATAGCACAAATCATACAATTAAAAAAATCTGTTATCTTGCTTTTCAATTTAAAAGGTTTGCATTACCTTGCCTTACTATGATCCAGAATTACATCCAATCATTAATCAGAGGAAACATAAAATAGTTTCTATCTGATAACAAAAGGCTTCATTTCCTGTATCTTTAGAGAATGAAATAGTTTTATTAGTTAAAACTATTATCTTCAATGTTGAAACATCAGAGTTACTTCAAGTAAGTCTCCTGAATTCTGGAAAAGTCTCAAAAAGACACCATTTTCTATTATTGGCAAAGCAGAGTACTAGAGTGCTACAGTGTAAGTGCTGGCTCATGGTTTGTTTTTATTGTTGTCTTATTAGAATTTTGTACTTCTTGCTTTGAAGGATCATGGTATATTTTTAGGTTTGTGTCTTTCATCAGTAATGCTGTCTATGTTTCATGTTTTAATGAATTATACATCTAATTCATTATTCTTTTTTCAGAAAATGATGGACTTTCATGTATTTTTATATTCTAAAAATTGGCTATAATACTTTATCAGTCCTTGGAAATTTGTTGATTTGTTGATGGGGGAGTTTCTGTAGAGTTTTCTTTTCTTTTCTTGGACATATCTGGGTTTTTCAACTTTTGTTATGATTGCGTGGGGTTTTGCTATTTAAGTGATTTTAATGGATAAATACATTGTTAGATTGTTAAATATTCCTTTTTTCATTTTCATTTTTAATTTAAAAGTTTCTTTTCATTTTACATACCAACCACAATTCCCTCTCCCTCCTCTCCTCCTGCTCACCCCTTATCTTCCCCTCACCCCACCCCATCCACTCCTCAGAGATGGTAAGGCCTCCCATGGGGAATCAACCAAGTCTGGCATATCAAGTTGAGGCAAGACCAAGCCCCTACCCCTGTATTGAGGCTGAGCAAGGTATCCTTCCATAGAGAATGGACTCCAAAAAGCCAGTTCATGCACTAGGGATAAATCCTGATCCCACTCCCAGTGTCCCCAGAAACTGCCCAAGCCACACAACTGTCGCCCACATTCAGAGGGCCTAGTTCCATCCCATGCAAGTTCCCCAGCTGTTAGTCCAGAGTCAGTGAGCTCCAACTAGCTCCAGTCAGCTGTCTCAGTGGGTTTCCCCATCATGACCTTTCTCTTTTGCTCATATAATCCCTCCTCCCTCTCTTCAACTGAACTCCAGGAGCGCCACCCAGTGCTTAGCTGTGGATCTCTGCATATGCTTCCATCAGTTACTGGATGAAGGTTCTATGTTGACAATTAGGGTAGTCACCAATCTGATTACAGGGGAAGGCCAGTTCAGGGATCATCTCCACTATTGCTCGGAGTCTTAGCTGTGGTCACCCTTGTGGGTTCCTGGGAATTTCCCTAGTACCAGATTTCTCCCTAACCCAATAATGGCTCCCTCTATTAAAATATCTCTTTCCTAGCTGGGTGGTGGAGCACTTGGGAGGCAGAGGCAGAGGCAGGCAGATCTTTGTGAGTTCAAGGCCAGCCTGGTCTACAGAGCAAGATCAAAGACAGGCTCCAAAAAGCTACACAGAGGAACACTATCTTGAGCAAACAAAAAAAAAGTATCTCTTTCCTTGTTCCCCCACTCTATCTCTCCCCCAACTTGACCATCTTATTTCCTCATATTCTCTTGCCACCTCCTCTTACTTCCTCCCTCCCCCCCCCACTCCCAATTTACTCAGGAGATTGTATCTATTTCCGCTTCCTAGGGGGATCCATGCATATCTCTGTTAGGGTCCTCCTTGTTACCTAGCTTCTCTGGGGTTGTGTATTATAGCCTGGTTATCCCTTGCTTTTCATCTAATATCCACTTATGAGTGAGTACATACCATGTTTGTCTTCCTGGTTGGGTTACCTCACTCAGGATGTTTTTCTAGTTCCATCCATTTGTCTGAAAAGTTCATGATGTCATTGTTTCACAGCTGAGTAATACTCCATTGTGTAAATGTACCACATTTTCTTTATCCAGCCTTTGGTTGAAGGGCATCTAGGTTGTGTAGACAGAGATTTTCCTGTGTCCCACCCCATTCTGCAGTCATTCAGTCCCAAATTAACATATAGAGACTTATATTAATTATAAGCTATTTGGTCTATTGCTTAGGCTCATTACTAATTAGCTCTTACAACTTAACTCAGTCCATTCCTATTAATCTATTATTTGCCATGTGGTTTTGTGGCATTACCTGTTCTCTTACATCTTGCTTCTCCTGGCAGCAACTTGCATCATCTCCTCTGACCCCTGCCCTTCTCTTCCCTGTATTTCTGCTTAGATTTCTTGCCTGGCTCTATTCTGTCTTACCATAGGCCACAGCAGATTTTTATTAACCAATGGTAGCAACACATGTTCACAGCATACAGAAAGATGATCCCACAGCTCTTCTCCTTTTCTGTCCAATCAAAAAGGAAGGTTTTCATTTTAATATAGGAAAATTACATATAACAAAACAGTTATCAAGCAAGAATTACAGTTACAATATCTAGTCTATTTGTATTTGGCAAAATTAAAGAAAATACTCTATCATCTATCCAATTTTTGTGAGTCTAAATTTTCATATCTAATTTACATTTTATCATGACCAAGGAAAACTATAATTATCTAGTCTTCAACTCCATCAAAGACCCCAGAAGGATATTATCTGAGTAAACAGGAAGTGCATTGCAAGCAACTTCCAATATTCTAGAAATGACAAGAGACATTTGGTTGCCTGGACAGTCACCAAAGTTCTTTTGTAACATTAGGGCATCCATCTTCAGCCTATAGGCCTAGAGTAGCTGGCAGACTTTTCAGTGAAGCAGGAAATCTGAAGAACTGTCCTGCCTATTTTGGCAAAGTTTATCAGTCGATTTCCCCTGTGCCCTGCAGAATGTCTGGCAGTATCTTCTGTGAAGCAGGAACCTGAAAGACAATCTCACCTTGTTTTGGCAAAGTTCAGTGGCCACTTTTCTATGGGTCCTGTGTATCTGGTTTATACAACATACTGTCAAGCAGTCCAGGTAAGAACAGTTTCTTGCCCAAATGAATAGCCTTGTTCGTATTGTAAGCAAACTCCATAACGAGTTTCTTTGATGCCCATCATCTTCTTTGAAGTAATTGGTGCTACCAGGAGCAGACATGTCTCACTGTTCAGAAAAGTCTAAATTCTTAAACATTTTAAATGCCATATGCTGTAGGTCTTTAAAATGTTTGAAGATTACCTGTCTATCTGAAATATAACTCTGTATTCCTAGAGAAGCTAACTAACATGACTATAAGTTTGACTATTAAGATGACTATTAAGTTATACTTTTTAATTATATATTACATTTTTGGGGTTTTTTTTTGAGATGGGGTTTCTCTGTGTAGCTTTGGAACCTTTCCTGGAACTCACTCTGTAGCCTAGGCTGGCCTCAAACTCACAAGAGATCCACCTGCCTCTGCTTCCTGAGTGCTGGGATTAAAGGCATGTGCCACCACCACCCAGCTATATTACATTTTTTAATGAGCTGCATGAACATAATACCCTAAACAAGAGTAGAAATATACATATAGCATAATAAAATTAACTTTAAATTTGTACTAATAAACCAAAATCTGTACTAATGTAAAATACATAAGATTAATAGTTGTTTTTTAGATAAAAATAGATTCAATAATCTACCCTTTCCCCCATCATTTCTATATTATATCCCCTTTTCTTCTTTTAGAAAGAGATTGACTATGACCAATAACAATTTTTAACCAAACCCCCTAAACAAAGACAAACCTCCATAATCCATTTTCTGGGAATGTGAGCATAGTTTTCTTGACTGTTTCCTACTGATTGGAGGCATTGGTAATCTTTGGGGGACCCTGAGAAAATTTAGGATTATGGTCAAGTCCTGACTGGATCATCTCAGCCAGTTTGCCTTGAAGCTGTTCTTGATGTTGAATCCCATTGGAGACCTCTCAGAGGATCTTCCTTGACGCAACCATATTAACCCAGAAGGAATCCACAGCTTCTCATCTTCTGTGGAAACAAAAGCGGAACCTCTTTTCTAAAGCAACATACTCTTAGACTCAAAATTTGAAGTCAAGATAACTTTAGAATATATATGTTGAATTAATCTAGCAATATTTATAATCAAATGTGTCTTAGCAGCTGCTATTCCTTCTTCAGCCTTCAAACAATTAAAAGACAACATAATAGCATAGTATCCAGACTCTCTGTGTATATTTCATCTTATGTGGCTTTTTTATTTTATATTATTTTTATTGTCTCTTTAAAGACTTTGTTTTATTTTTTAAAACCATTTATTTCTTTCTATAATTGCCTATACCCATTTTCTTTATTTTTCCCAAGGTTACATACATTTTTTAAACACACTGTGACCTGTTAGAGGCCTTTCTGCTTGAATCCGGTTTTTACCTTTTCTGATCAGGAGACTTTTTAAACTGCTAAGTTGTGTGTTTAGGACTGAAGTGGTAACTTTTGCTGCTGGCCCTGCCCAACTCAGCTTCTCAACATGACAGAGGTACATTTATTGCCAGCTCTGGGAGCTATGCTCACCACCAACTCTGGGAAGCAGTGGGTCTATGCCTCCATCAAGCAGCACGCAGCCCAGAAACCTTATAGCAAAAGCTAAATCTGCCATACAGCATGCTGTGGGGCTTGGAGATGCCTCTGTGTACTGGGGCAGGAATCTGCCATATTGTGCTCAAGTTCAAAAGTAATAGCATCTCTGTACCATGGTCCAAATGAGAGACATGAACTAGGAAGCTGCTCTTGGCTCCATTTCTGTGCATTCAGAATCTTTTAAAAGGTTTTTCAGGTCTATGTGGATCAATGCCTGATGATGGGCAACAAGGTTGTTTCCAGGTTCTGGCTATCACTAATAATGCTGCTATGAACATAGTTGAGCAAATGCCCTTGTGGTATGAATGTACAACCTTTGAGTATATATATGCCCAAGAGTGGTATTGCTGGATCATGAGGTAGATTGATTCCCAGTTTATGAGAAACCACCATACTGATTTCCAAAGTGGCTGTACAAGTTTGCACTTGTTTGAATCTTAGATGGCCATTTAATAAAAAACCCAGAGCCAGATATCAGGGTCAGAGAAGAAAGATCAGAGAAGCAGAACAGCCAGCCACTAGTTCTTACTTCTATGAAATCCTCAGCCTAATGAGAGGGAGCTTCTGTTTTTCTCATGCCTTATATACCTTTCTCTGACCTGCATATTACTTCCTGGGATTAAAGGCATGTGTGCTTCCCAAGCAAAGGCATGGGATTAAAGGTATGTGCCACCACTGCCTGACTACTATGTCCAATCTAGTGGCTGACTTTGTCCTCTGATCCTCAGGCAAGTTTATTGGGTACACAATATATCAACACATTTCTCCTTCTTTGTCTAAAATAATAAAAGAAGGTTACAACTAATATAAGAAAAACTATATACAATATGTATAAGTATATATAATATATACAGTCAAGAATTACATTAACAATATCCAGTCCATTAACATTTGACAGATTCAGAGAAAATATTCCATTATTTATCTTATTTTGCTGATTCCAAAATGCTGTACATACTTCATGTCCTATTCTAACTTGTATTACCAACTGAAAACTATCTTTTGATGTCTTTCAAATTTATACACTTTACACACCTTTAGTGAGTTTCCTTTCTGAATTTGTTAACAAGGAAAACTATAACTATCTAGTCTTCAGTTCCTTCAGAGACCCAAGAAGAAATAATCTTACCTTAGTAAGCAGGAAGTGCAAGCAAGCGATTTCCAAAAAATGTGAGGAATGACAGAAACAGCTGGCTGCATGGCCAGTCACCCAAGGTTCCTTTGCAATGTTGCGGCATCCATCTTTGGCCTACAGGCCTAGCATATATGACAGACTCATCTGTGAAGCAGGATTTTCTAAAGGGCCTTCCTATCTTGTCTTGGCAAGGTTCTGGAGTCCTTTTTTTGTGTCCCACTTGTCCCTTTAGACAGCATAGTGTCAGCAATCAAGGCATGTGCATTTTCTTGCCCAGTGGCTAACTTTTGCCCCAAAGTAAACTCCATATGGAGTTTCTTCCATGCCCATTATCTTTTCTGAAGTAGATTGGTGCTGCCAGGAGCAGATATGTCTCATTGTCATAAAAAAAGAGTCTATGTTATTAAAATATCTTAAATGCCATATTCTGTAGATCTCTGAAGTGTTTGAGATGAATTGTTTATCTAAAATATATTTCTGTTTGACCTTGAAAACATACCTAATATGACTACAACTTTGATTGTAATAACTAACTACTAACTTGCATTTCTTTATATCTTAATTAGTTGGTAATAATAACTTTCAAGGACTAGCAATTTGCATTACACTGTTAAAAGAACTATATAGGTACAATACCTTGAACAAGAGTAGAAATGTATGTACAGTATGAAAATAATAATCAATTTTAAAAAATAATCTCAAATTTGTATCAATGTAGAAAATTTGTATACAATATACAAAAATCCAATCCAATGTAAAATATTTAAAACAAGTAGTTGCTTTATCAGAGTAGTTTCAATAATCTACCTTTTTATCTTATCATATCCATATTCTCTCTTTTTTCTTTTCGAGTAGATTACACAATATAATCCAATACTCATAGTATATTTACTGTGGATTGCTCACACCTATAACTAAGCAATCACAGTGCATGGTGAGTTCATGCCTATGACCCAGAACTCTTTCTGCATGTATTCTAGAAGGTTCAGGCCTACAGTGTAGCACTCATGATGCATGTGTTGTAGAAGGCTCATGCTGTATCCCAGCACTCATGGTGCAATTACATGCAGACGTGCACATTTAACTCAGCATTCACAGTAGAAGACTCAAACTTGTAACCCAGAACTCATGGTGCATGTACTATGGGGGGATCCAGCCTGTAACTCATTATTCATTATGTATATATTGTGGGAGAGTGATATCTATATACTAGTATTCATCATGCATATACTATGGGAGGCTGAAATGTGAAATCCTATTACTCATGTTACATACTGTAACATGATAGCCCAGCTCTCATGGTGCATTTACTGTGGGAGGATCATACCAATAAAGGAGCACTCATGGTGCATGTACTATGGGGTCCTATCTCTATAAGGTTGTATTCATGATACATTTAGTATCATGTATTTATTTAGGGCTTAGTCCTGTAACCCAGCCCTCACAGTGTAGGGACTGTGAGTGGCTGACATCTGTATAATAAGTACTCATGATGCATTTACTCTAGGAGGCTTAGGCCTGTAACTCTGCACTCATGGTGCATGTATTTTGTAATACTCATGTCTGTAGCCTGGAACTCATGGTGCATGTACTGCAAAAAGCACTAACCTGTAACAGATCACTCATGATTCATATATTTTAGGAGGCTGACATCTGAATACCAGTACTCATGATGCATGTACTGTGGGAGGCTCAAGCCTATAGCCCAGAACTCATTGTACTTACACTGTGGGAAGCTCATGACTATAACCCAGTATTCACAGAACATGTAGTATGGTGGGCTCATAGCTGTAATCTGGCACTCATGGTGCATGTACTTTCGGAGGCTCCAGGTTATATCCCAACATTCATGTAACTGTATTTGTGAGGATTTATGGTTGTAAAACAGCATTCATGGTGCATGTATTTGTGGGGGCTCATGGTTGTAAACCAGCACACATACTGCATGTACTCTGGACACTTAGGTCTGTAACCAAGCACTCACGGTGCCTCTAATGAGGGCAGCCCACACATGTATCCTAGTACTCACAGTGCATATACTTTGGGAGGCTCATCCCTAATGACACAGCATTCCTTATGAATGTCCTATGTGAAACTGAAACCAGTATCCCAGCATTCACTGTGCATGTACTATGGGAGGTTCATGCCTATAACCAAGTATTCACAGTGGATGTGCTATAGTGGCTATTTGCTGCAGCACAGTACCCATGGTATATGTATAGTGGTTGTCTGACACTTGTATCCTAGCAATCATGGTGCATCTACTATGGAAGGCTCATGCCTATAATCCTATATTCATGGTGCATGTACTGTGGGATGTTTATCCCAATACCACTGCACTCACTGTGAGTGTACTGTGTGAGGTTCAAACCAGTAACCCAACATTCATGATTCATGTACTGTGGGAGTTTCATGCCTATAACTCAACATAAATAGTGCATGTACTATGGTAGGCTCTTTGCTGTAACCCAGGGCTCATGGTGCATGTACAACAGTTGTCTGACCCCTGTAATTCTCCAGGCATGGAATCTCTTGTGCATAATACACCATTTGAAAATAAGGAGGAATCAAGTTCTTTTGCTATTTGTCCTTTAATTTTATTATCTTGCCTTATTACTTTAGTGATAGTGAGTGCTTTAAGTACTATGTTGGAAAGGAATGGGGATAGTAGACACCCCGGTCTCATTCCTGATTTTAATGGGATTTCTTAGAGGTTTTTCTCCTTGTAGGGGGATATAGCCTCTGTTATGATGTGTCATGTTTCCTCAGGTACTGTACTTCCCAGGTTTTTGTCATTCACATGTATTGGATATCACCAAAGGCCTTTTACACCTCATGAAAGAATCATGTGATTTTGTTTTCATATCTATTTGTATGATTTACTATACTTTTTGTGTTACATATGGTAAAGATACTCCAAATCTCTGGACAACTGCAACTTTATTTTGATGGATGACACCTGTTTTCATTGTCTTACCAGATAAGGCCTTTATTTTGTCTTTGTTTTGTAATGGTATGTATTTCAAATTAAAATGTAATTATGTTCCTTCCCATATTGATTTTCCTCCTGCCAAGCCCTAGATTCTAATTCCTCAATATAATGCTTCAAACAGTATACAGACATGCATCAAAAAGACTGTCATGACCAAGTAGACATTAAGTAGACTTTGCCCCTGAAATGCAGTGATAATTCAATTTAAGCAAGCCAATAAATGTAACAAACCACATAAATGGACTAAAAGATAAAAATCACATGATCATTTCAATAGATGAAGGAAAAGCATTTGAGAGCATCCAACATGGCTTAATGAAAAATGTACTAGTCAATGTACAGATAGAGAAAAAAATACCTCAATTTACTAAAGGTATTTTGAGAAATGCAGCCAACATCATTCTAAACAAAGAGAAGCTTGAAGAAATCAGTTGAAGTCAGAAATGAGACATAATGTCTGTTATACCCACTATTTATAATGTTGTAAGCTCTAAGTACTGGTTGGTGTTATTTGGCAAGAGAAGGGAACTAAAGGAATATGAATACAGGAATAAGTCAAAATATCCCTATTTATGGATAACATGGGGTATCCCAAAAGTTCCACAGAAAACTTCTTGAAACAATAAACTAAATCAGCAATGTAACAGGATACAGAATAACCTCGCACAAATCAATAGCTTTTCTATATACAAACAACATGCAAAAAAAGAAATGGTGAACAAAATCCCATTTACAATAACCTCAAAGAAAATTCAATAAGTAAGAATGAATCTACTCAAGGAAGTGAAGGACATCTGCAATGATAGAGAGACACTAGAAAAAGAAACGTATCTGACCCTCACAGATTGGTAGATTTAATAATATGAAAATGAACATTTTATATAAAGCTATTTAGTGCAATTCCAACTGAAATTCCCATATAATTCTTCACAGAAATATAAAAATCTATCTTAAAATTCATATAGAACCACAACAGACCCCAGGCAGGCAAAAAATACCCCGAACAAAATCAACAGTTCTGGAGAGATTAACATTCTGTATCTCAACATATACTACAAACCAACAATGAGAAAAACAATATGCTATTGGCAGAAAAACAGACATGAAAAACAATGGAAGTAAATTTACACCCAAACATGAGTGCATGAAGCTACACCTATTTAACATCTGATAAAGATGCATAACCTGAAGAAAAGAAAGTATCCTCAACAAATGGTCCTGGGAAAATTGGATGTCCACATTTGAGAGACTAACATGTTTTTAAAATATTAATGTTAAAATACTTAATAGAAGATGATATGACAAATAGTAAATGTCTTGTGTATCTAAAGCAACAATTTCATCTACCTGATAGAGATGTAATAAAGTAAGATATTCAGCAATCCACTGTAAATCTCCTAACATAGCTTGATATGCTATGGATGTGTATATATTATTTGATATTTCTGTATCTTCATGATCCAAATTTTATCCATTTAATACTTCATCTTGAAGTATTGCCTCCTAAGGGAATTATCTAGAGATGCCATATAATGTAAGGGCAATGACATTTATTTATTTTTTTTAAGATTTATTTATTTATTTTTTATTATGTAAACAGTGTTCTTTCTGCAAGTTTGCCATAGGCCAGAAGAGGGCATCAGATCTCATTATAGATGGTTGTGGGCCACCATGTGGTTGCTGGGAATTGAACTCAGAACCTCTGGAAGAGCAGACAGTGTTCTTAACCTCTGAGCCATCTCTCCAGTCCAACATTAATTTTTTAAAAGAACAGTTCTGGTCTCTGTCTGTCTGTCTCTCTGTGTAATGTGATTATAGGTGTGTAGGCCATGACATATGTGGGTACAAGAAGAAAACTTTGGGGGGATTGTTTTGGCCCTTTTTGTATAATGATCAATGTCAGATTTCTAGCCTTGAACACCACAGACATGTTTTTCCCAATGAGATGTCTCACGGGTGCTCAAATAAGATTAGTAGAAACATTACATCAGTAAAATATTGTCTCCTATTCAGATTGTAAAATATTGTTATCTAAGGATGGAGGAACACAAAACAATTTTAATAATAAATCATATTTGCAAATGAAAATTATATTTATATTGTAATTTATTTATTTACGGAATATGCTAATTTATTCTGAGGACGAAACACTTGTTCATAACACTTTCTCAGAAACACAAATGAATGCCTAAGAATAGTCTCAGTGGGTAAAGTTGGTTGATGCTAAGACTGATGACCTGAGTTCAATCTCTGGGAGACATATATTACTCCTACAGTTTTTCTCTTATGTCTATAGGTGGGCTGTGGCATATGCACATCCACACAACAGCACATACATAAATAATTTTTAATCTTAAATAAGGCCAGTGAGGTCACTGGCAGCCAAACTTTTACTTCCTGGGTTTGGTCTCTAGAACTCACATATAGGATGTAGTAATTAATACCTGTAAATTGTCCTCTGAGTGTTATATATGCACACCATAGCACAAATGTATGTGCACAGTTAAAACAGTTTAAAAGATTGAAGTTAACAAAGCAAGGAAAATAAATAACCAAAATGTTGAGAACATATGAAATGATTTACCAGTTGAAAATTAATACATTGTAGAATTTTGAGAAGAGTTATTGTTCATAAAAACAATGACATTTCCTGTTTAAATTTTACATTGTCTTTTCATGCTTTGATTCAAAGATAGATCGCTTAAAAATCATATCTCAGCTGGGCTTAGTGGTTCATGCTTGTAATCCCAGCACTGGGAGACAGAATCATGCAGATCTCTTTGAGTTTGAGGCCAACACAGTCCATAGTGAGTTTCAGGGAAGGCATGGCTACTTAGAGTAATCCTGTCTTAACCACCGCCCCCCACCAAAAAAAACCCTTTATCTCAAATTATGGAACTTTTCATAATATAACCTGGCTGGACTCACCACAACTTAACAAAACCTTTTGTTGTCTTTACTCACATCAAGAGAATCGTGTTAAAAATGACAATAAGAAATGTGGAGAGTCCATTCACAGAAGGCTAGAAATCCACTAAATCAGACTTTCATCACATTCAACTCATAGACCACAGAAGGTGGCATATTTATCTTTGCATTATAATGAAATATTGGGAGTGGAGGGTAGGCTTGGTAATACTGCTACTATTGGGTACTCAAGTTTGGTTACTAGCACCCACATCAGATGGCTCAGTAATTCCAGACCCAGGAGATACGATGAACTCTTTTGGTCTCTTTTGGCACCAGGTATGCAAATGGTATAAAGATATATATATATATATATATGACTCCATATTGTAAACAAAGTTTTTTCATGTATTTGTTATTCTTTTTTAAATTAAAATTAATTTGGTTTCAGTGTATAAGTTTTGTTAGTGTGTATTCCAATTGAATGGAAGAAAATCCAGAGCTCTTAGCTGCTGAGCCAACTATTTAGCTCCTGCCTCCAGGTTCCAGTTCTGCTTGATTTGCTGTCCTGACTTCCTTCAGTGATGAACAGCAATGCTGAAGTGTAAGCCAAATAAACCCTTTCCTCCCCAACTTGCTTTTTGATCATGGTGTTTTTGTCACAGCAGTAGAAACCCTAACAAAGACAATGATAGTAGACTAAACCTCTGAAACCATAAGAAAGCCCCAATTAAATGCTTTCATTTATAAGAGTTTCTGTGGTCATGGTGCTTCTGCATAGCAATAGAACACTATCTAAAACACAAATGAAAAATATATTTCCCTTTTAGTGTTTGTTTTTTTGAGATGGGTCTTACTCTGGAACTGACTATTTAGACCAGTCTGGCCTTGAGCTCATGGTGATCAGCCTGCCTTTGTCTCCCAGGTTTGGTGATTAATGGGATGTGCTAACATGCTGGATAACTTTGTTTTTGAAAATGATGGATTGATTGTATGGTAATGAGTAGGTGAAAACTGTAAAGACTTTAAGAGGTATCTTCTCATTTCTCCAGTGCTCTTTTCCTCTGTTATTCAGTTTGGTTCTTTTTGTGTGTGTGTGTATGTGTGTGTGTTGATGTAGTACAAGCTTTCCCCAAACTGACAGTGATCTTTCTGCCTCTGCATCCGGTGTGCTATGATTTAAGACATGCATCACCATTACTGGCTTGAAGAAAATGAGTTTTATGCTGCAATTGTCTCTTTAAAATTTTTTTTAAGTTATTATTTAATGTGTATGGGTGTTTTCCCTGTAATTTTGTCTCTGTACCCAGTTCATGCCTGGTGGTGAGGGGGACAGAAAGTGAGTGTCAGATCTCCTGGAGCTGGATTTACAGACAGTTGGAAGCACCATACTGAAACACATTCTGCATGCTCTGGAAGTCTTCAGTACTATCAACTGCTGAGCTATTTCTTCAGCTCATGTTTTCTATTCTTGATTATGTTTTTTTGTCCAAGGCTGGTTAGGTCACTAGGGGATCAGACTCCTTCCTGTTCATCATTAAAGAACGGAATCTCCTTCAAGTGGAAGAATTAGCCTAAGGCAGTGATGATCTCTCTAACTGGTTACCTAATACATGGTTAGGTGGTTAACCCTGAAACTATATATACACAACCAAAAAAAGCTACTAAACAAAATATAGTCATATATTTGCATACACTTATTCCTATAAGTATATGGTATAGAGAAACTTGACAAACAAGCAGGTATGAGTAGGGAAGTTAAGTAGAGATGAAGGGATGGCAAGGAAGGTGAAAAGTGATGTAATATTTTAATTGAAAATGAATAAAAAATAAAATCTAAATGAAAATGAGAGGGCCTAGATCAATAATTCTCAACCTGTGAGTTGCACCCCCTATAGGTATTTAATAACTCTTTCACAGTGATTGCATATCAGATATCCTGCATATCAGATATTTACATTATGATTCCTAACAGTAGCAAAATTAGAGTTAATGAAGTAGCAATGAAATAATTTTATGGCTGGGGTCACCAAAACACGAGGAACTGTATTAAAGGATCACAGCATTAGGAAGGTTGAGAACCACTGTCCTAGAAAAATGGCTCAGTGTTTAGGGCCATTGGGTGCTGGTGCAGAGGACCCAGGTTCCATCCCCAGCATTCCTATGTTCACTAAGAAGCTGCTGTAACTCTAGTCCTAGGGAATCTAATGCCCTCTTCTGGCCTCTACAGGTACTGTGCACAGACATATACAGGTAACCAGTCATACACATAAAAGGTTAAAAAAAGAATGGAATTCTCTACAATAATGCGACAGCCCTGAGAAAGTCAGCTGCCAGGCTAGTTAAATGAGCTTTTTCTGGTCCTGCATGGAAGCAGCTGTGGCCTTCCTCTGAGTCAGGCTGTACAAAAGCTAAAACAACCTTGTTTGAGGTTAGAATAGCTCAGCATACCTATCCATCTAAGAACAACATCTATATTTTCTGTATTTTCCCCTGTCTTTTGCATTTGTAGGAATTGTGGCATACATCATGATTAACAGCATTAGCTCCCAAGCAATCAGCTTTCAAATTATCATTTACTTGATTTTCCACTAAGAACAAGATAAGCATGCCAGAAGTATTTCTTTCCATCATTTTTATATTTTACATAGCTTTCTGCATGACTTTGTGCTAAGAATGCCCCACATATCTCTGCTTTTATGTTATGATCATGTTTAGAAGTGAACTTGTTAACTGAACATGCTTAGGAATCTTTGGAAATTATTCCCATGCTCTCCTTGCTTGCTAGAGATAAGAAACCTTTCTCTGCAATTCTATATTGGCTCTTATGGTTGGTATTCTTGGTTGTCAACTTAACTACATCTGGAATTAACTAAAACCAGTGCAGTTTATTACACCTGTGAGGGATGTATCATGTGAAACAGTAAAATCCAACATTAATCTGGTTCTTTTGAGGTGGCAAGATCCATCTTTAAACTGGGCTACTCATGTAGGCAGCCTGTATACAGAACATGGAAGAAGGAAGCTTTTATTCTTTGCCTGTTTGCCCTAGCTCTCTCTAGCAAGTTTATTCCTTTAGTGGTGATACAGCCCACTTTTGGAAATTCCTGTTCATACTGAAGACTGGCTGAGACATGAAGCTTTTTGGACTGAACAACTACTGGGTTCTTGGTTAAGTAAGGGAAGACAGCAAAGTCAGCTTTTGGAGGCCAGGCATGAATGCTTCTGAATTTGCAAATCTCTGCAGAACTGGGACTGGTTTTTGTCTAAGGTTGAAGGCCAGGGTAGATAAGCACCATGCTGTGTCCCTTCAGCACACTGTCTCCTTAAGGAAGCTACTCTTGTCACTCAAGACTCACTAGCCAATCAGGGTCTCCTAGTGGACACAGCAGTCTACAGGGTTGGAGGGCTCTTCTAGGCTCCAGGTTGCAACCTTGCTCCATTACTCAGGTAGGAGCACGTGCTGCACTGTGAGACCACTGCCAGGATCTATGAGAAGAGTGTAGTTGAGCTTGGAAGAACCGACATGGTGAGCTAGGGGTTGCTTTCCAAAGATAATGAGGAGTGGCCAGCTGAGTTGTTGGAGCAGATATGCTGGATCTTCCCCAGGGCTGAATGTGAAACTAGGAGCCAGGGAGGTATTCAATTGGGACCCAAGTGGCCCTTGCATCTCCCTGAGCCAGGGCACCAGCCTCTGAATGACTTTATTCTGAAGACTGAGCTGCCTAGAGCATGGGAAACAGAGCCTGTGCATAAAAATATCTTCCTTGTTTGTGATCACTGTGCAATGTGCTTTGAATATAGCTCTGTAAGGCAGGTTGCCAAAATCAGAAGTGTAGTTTCTCTAGTGTCTTCTAGAAGTTATGCACTTTTATTTAACAATGAAGTTTAGAATCTATTGGAGATAATTTTGTCAAGATCCAGTCTGGATCCTCCCTATCTAGGTTTGATGTGACAAATACCCACAATCAGTTTAGGTGCATCTGAAAATAGAAACAGACAAGCTGAAAAACTTAGTCAGTACCCCCATCCCATTAAGAGATCAAGATGTAGAAAAACAATTCTCTGAGTTATTTTTCTACAAGGGGCACCCTTTATCCCACAGTTTATATTTAAGTCAGACCTGGATTCTTAACTATTTCTATTTATCAACAGAAAACTATTGATACTTTGGTTCTTAAGGCCTAGAGATAGAAGAAATCTCAAAGGATAAAAACACAGTGAGGGGGAGCCTTTATTGACATCCACCCATTTTTTAAGAAAAATTAAAGTAACCTGGAATGTCTTCTAGATCCTCCTTGTCTGCCTCTGCAGAGCATCCTCAGGAGTATTCTTACTTCTTCTTTCTTTTCCCATAGTTACTGTGGTAGTTTGAATATGAATGGCCCCCATAGAATCTTGTGTTGTGCCACTGGGAGTGACACTATGAGGTGTGGCCTTGGAGGAAGTGTCCCACTGTGGAGGTGGGCTTTAAGATCTCTCTCATATGCTCAAGCCAGGCCTAATGAGGTAGTCTCCTGCTGCCTGTGGGTGAAGATGTATAAATCTCAGCTTCTTCTCCAGGACCATTTCTGCTGCATGCCACCATGGTTTCTGTCATGATAATAATGGACTAAACCTTTGAAACTGTAAGCCAGCCCCAAATATATGTTTTCCTTTATAAGAGGTTCTGTTATGGTGTCTCTTCACAACAATAAAATACTAAGACAGATATAAAAAGAAATGCCTCTCATATTAGTTGCTTACACTGATGTTTAACTGGATATTTGATTCCTCCTTTTCATTAGTGAACCAGAAGATAGGGTCTGTATGGATTATCTGCTCCTTTATATATTATATGACTCAGGAATACTTATGACATTACTGAATTCTCCTTGAATTTTTCTCTGTCTGATTTTAGCCTATCTGTGCTGGATGCTTATCCAGCAAAACTTCTGGAATGTGTATATTGAAACTCACATGTCAAAGAAATCAGTAAACTTCTAATTAGTGAGAATTTTGGCTCTCTCATGGGATAAACTTAACAATATTTCCTTAAACATTCCCTTAAGCCTGTTCTCTCAGTTTATAATCTGTTAATCTCTGTGACATTTCTCACCCTAAATAGGAATCAAGCATAATAACATTCAGTGTAACCCCCCCCCCTTTTAAAAATGGCTTTCTATAAGTCAGGCTTCCTAGGTTAGAAAAGGAATAGTATAATTTACCATTTGCAATCTTAACTTAAATACCCATAGATCAGAGGATCTAGGACACAGAAGACACAAGTCATAAAATAATGGAGAAAGAAATAATATTTGGATGTTCCATTTTCATAGCATGTTTATGTCACAATTAGAAAATGAAAACAAAAGTGTGGGTTTGGGGGTTATGCTGGAGCAGATACAAAAGTCAGCAGCAAACCTGGACAAGAAGAGGCTCAAATATCTTAGAGAAAAAGAGGCTTGGAGATTCCATGTGGAGGGTCAAGTTGGGACAGCACATTAAGACTCTGTGGCCTGCATATGTACCCTCCAGCTGTCATAGCTGCCAGTGGTAGCAGCTTGTCTGACACCCAGAAATTTATTCCTTTGGTCCCCTTGGGATGTGAGCTCTCCCAAGACCAGCTCTAGGCTGATGCAAATTCCCATGAGCCTTCCACGTCTAAACACTTTAAAGTGTCAACTTCCTTTTGGAGGCACATGGTTAAGAAAATTCTTCAGTTTATGCGGAAGCTAGAAAATACATTATGTAAAGCAATGTGTCAAAAATAAAATAAAGCAAACACAAACTATGAAAGGCTGGTGTCACCTCTTTAGTATATAAATGGGGTAATATTTTGAAGGTTCGGTGTTACCAGGAAGTTTATGGCTATCATCATTTTGGTATATGTCAAGTGCTTATAGTAACCACAAATTCACGTTAAATTTACCTCTTTTATGAAATTATTACCAAAGGTCACATGACTGCTTCCTTCAGGATGAGGTCACAAATCAAGGTGGCAGCAAATCACATGGTAGTCTTCTGCTCAAAGTTAACCCAACTCCCTGCTCAGGTGAGCCCATCCATCATCAGGCACTGCCCTGTGGGACCCAGAAGTTTCAGAGGTTAAATGTTAACTGTTACACACTTTGAAAATACATTTTACGTTAGTATAAATACTATCATTAGTTTGGTTATCATGGTACTCTCTTGACTATGGTGTCTTACAAAATGAACAAACTAAATATGTTGTTCCAACATACAATGTCACAGACTATATATACCCTTTCATAACACAGTGAGAAAGATTGGACCAGAGCAAAACTGAAACCCAGCAGGGCAAACACCAAACCCTGCTGCTCTGTTTTAGACACCTGGGGCTTCATTTTCAAAAGGCTTAACCCTGTAATGTGAATCTTAATAGGTCTTATTAACTAAAAAAAAACCTGGAGCCAGATGTTGAGGTAAAAGCTGAAAGATCTGAGAAGCAGAACAAGCCACAGCCAACCTCATCTTATCAACTCCTTAGCTGACCCTGTTTCTCACTCCTCAGGGTCTCAGTTGAACTGCTGCTTAATTCATGTCTCCTCACACCTTATATACCATTCTCCACCTAGCCATGTCACTTCCTGGGATTAAAGGCATGTTGCTTTCCAAGCAAAGGCATGAGATCTCAAGTGCTGGGATTAAAGGCATATGCCACCACTGCCTGACTCTGTTTCCAGTGTGGCCTTGAACTCACAGAGATACAGATGGATCTCTGCCTCCCAAGAGATAGGATTAAGGGTGTGTGCCACCACTGTCTGGCCTCTATGTCTAATCTAGTGGCTGGCTCTGTCCTCTGATCCCCAGATAAGTTTATTAGCATATACAATATATCACTACATTATAGATAAGAGGTAGATTATTGAATCTACTTTCTATTATTTATTTATTTATTTTTTGAGACAGCATTTCTTTGTGTAGTTGGTGTCTGTCCTGGATCTCACTCTGTAGACCAGGCTGGTTTCAAACTCACAGAGATCTGCCTGGCTCTGCCTCCTGAGTGCTGGGATTAAAGGCATGCACCACCACCACCTGGCTAAATTTTGCCTCTTTTTTATTTCCAAAAAAATTTCAGGTGATACCACCATATGGGGATCTGGTTATTCATGGATTCTGTCCAACTTGGAACAGAGTAGCAACATGTTCTGTATGAAATTGGTTTTAGTGGCTAGGAATTGGCTTGCCTTTTACTTCCATAAATTGAAGGTTTAAGTGAGTGAGGTCTTACCTTTAGGGCACTTTTCCTATGCTTACAATGAGGAGCAGCTACCTTCTCTTTAATGTCACCAACCTCCTTGGAAATTACTGCTTCTGTTTCAGTATGTGACTGCAAACTAAAGCTTCCTGAGTTCTGGATTAAAGGCATAAAGCATGAGCCACCACACCAAGCTTGTCCATCCATTTTTGAAGTTAGCAATTGTTGATACTATTTCTGTGATGTATACTTAATACTGTTGAACTGTTTGTGTGTCTCCCTAAATAACTGTTAGCAGACATTTCTCTTGCAATGCCATATCCTATTCAATGGGCCCAGAAACAAGAGGGGTGATCCTCTTCTTCTATTTCCTCCTAAAATGACTTGTTTTCCCCTCCAAACTGCACATTTCATTTCTTTGTGCCTATTTGTTGCTCTTTTTCACTATAGACCTGCATGAATCATAAGTACTAACTGTATCACTGACTCAGTATTTTGTCAAAGAAGTCATTACCATTTAATTCTGCCTAAGTCTTTCAGGACTTGGGCAGAATACAGACAGATTTCTTTGCCAAAATATGACACAAATGACTGTCCAAGTTACTGTTTTAGTGTTGTGAAGGGGAAATTGTCAAATCAACTCTTATAATAGAAGGCTTTTAATTGGGGACTTTCTTACACTTTCAGAGCATTAATCCATTTTCATGTCAGGAAAGATGGCAGTAGGCAAGCATGAAGCTTAGAGTTTACATACTGATCTGCAGGCAGCAGGCAGAAAGAGAGAACCAATTTCCAGTGACACACCTCCTCTACCCATGCCATATCCTACTTCTCAATCAATTCCACTAATTGGGGAGCAAGCATTCAAATACATAACCATATGGAGGCCATTCTCACTCAAACCACCCAATGACCTCTAGCCTAGTTTTCTATGAAGTTTATTTCCTGCTCAATCCTTATAACCTTGACCTCTACTATCTGAAATACTCTCAGCACTCTAATCTTCCAGTTCCTTCCATCTGCAAGTTCATTTTCTCTCCTTACAAGAGGCATAAACCCAAGCAGGAGTACACCTGACCTGTGCCCTTGTGGGCTGCCATTGTTGTCTACTGACCACATTTGAGATAAACTCAGTCTTGTATCTTTGGTCAAGCAATCAGCCACTATCTAAGACTTGTATTGTCAGTTTCTCTCCTGAACATTTTTTTAGACTCCCATCATTTTGTGGAGATTTGAGCTCAGAAACTTCTTTAAGCACTGATTCTAAGTTAATTTCTGGTGATATCAATGTTACATTTCTTCTGGGTCATCAGGGCTGAGGTAAAGATGAACTTAGAATCAGCCTTCCACACCTTTCTGCTATTAAGGACAAGTTCATAGGGCTGAATAAATGGCTTAGCACCTAAGAACAATGGCTGCTCATCCACAGGGACTGGCTGATTCCCATCACCCAAATACAGCTTATAACTTTCTGTAACTTCCGTCATGGAGGATCTGACACCATCTTCTGGTCTCCACTGGTACCTAACACACATTTTTATAGACAGTAGCAATACTTATTTATACCCCTAAATTAACTTTAATTCATATACATGAAGAAACATGTAGCTAGAGTTTTCCTGCCTGGTGCTCAGTCAGTAGAGCATGAAACTTAATCTCAGGGTCGTGGGTTTGAGCCCCACGTTGGGTGCCATTTGTAGCTAGAGTTTTCCTGCTTGGCCCACAGTCAGGACAAATCTCTCTCACCTACCAGTCCCACGGCTGCTCAGACCCAACCAAGTAAACACACAGAGACTTATATTGTTTACAAACTTTATGGCCATGGCAGGCTTCTTGTTAATTGTTTTTATATCTTAAATTAATCCATTTTTATTAATCTATAAGTTGTCACGTGGCTCGTGGCTTACCAGTATCTTAACATCATCTCATGGCGGCAGCTGGCAGCCTCTTCTCTCCCCCAGCCTTCCTGTTCCCAAAATTCTCCTCTCTCTAGTCCCACTTATACTTCCTGCCTGGCTACTAGCCAATCAGTGTTTTATTTATCAATCAATCATCCACAGCAAAAACATTTTTTTTAACAATCTGGAATGACATATATGTGCCTTTTTACCATTTGCGTATCTGATGCCCTAGGAGACCAGAAGAGCCATCTGACATCCTGGACCTAAAAATACAAGTAGTTCTGAGCCATCTGATGTGGGAACTAAGAACCAAACTTGGGTACTTAAGAGGAGCAGTACTACTGAGCAAACTCTCTAGCTCCCAAATGTATCATTATAATAAGGAAGATGAAGATGCCCAATTATCCTTTCTGTTTCACATCACTTGAAGGAGATGAAAGTCCTTGTTTGATGATTGTCAAGGATTCAATGGATTTCTATCCCTCTGCAAATGGACTCTCCACATTGTTTCTTAGTTTCATTATTAATACAGTACTCTTAATGTAAGCAAAGGTAGCAAAAGGTTTTGTTGAAACCAGTGATAGAGTCCCAACAGATCATATTAGGAAAAGTTCCATAATTCAAGATATGCTCTTTTTGGATTTTTTTTTTTTTTGAGACAGGCTATCTCTACATAGCTACAGCTGTCCTGGAACTCACTATGTGGACCAAGGTGGCCTCAAATTCAAGAGATATTGGCCTGCCACTGTCTCTCAAGTGCCAGGATTACAGGTTTGCAATTCTAAGCCCAGCTGTTTTTTAAAATGATTTATCTTTGAATTAGAGAAAGAATAAAATAAGATTTATAAAGAAGCCATCATTGATTTGATGAACAGCGATACTTCTTGAAATTCTATAGTTTTAAACCCTTTTTAAAAAGATTTATCAACTATGTATAGTGTTCTGCCTGCATGTATGCCTGTAGGCCAGAAGAGGGCACCATATCTCATTAAGGATTGTTGTGAGCCACCAAGTGGTTGCTGGGAATTGAACTCAGGACTTCTGGAAGAGCAGCCAGTGCTCCTAATCACTGAGCCATCTCTCCAGCTCCCAATAATTTAAACTGGCAAATCATTTCATATGTTCTCAATAATTGGGTTATTTTCTTTGTTTTGTTAATTTCAGCTACTTAAGAAATGTTGAACTGTGTGTGTGTGTGTGTGTGTGTGTGTGTGTGTGTGTGTGTGTGTGTGTATATACCTGTGCCATGGTGTGCATGTGACAGTGAGAGGACAACTTACAGGTGTCAATTACCTACTTTCCCTATGTGAGTTATCTACTTCCCCCATGTGAGTTCTAGAGATGAAACGTTGGGAGTCAAGTTTGGCTGAAAGTGACCTCATTAGCCCTTATTTAGGTTTAAAAATTATTTATGTATGTGCTGGTATGAGAGTGTATTTGTCACAGCCCAAGTGTAGAAATAAGAGAAAAACTTGTAGGGATAATATGGGTCTCCTAGAGATCAGACTTAGCAGCAACTAATTTTACCCACTGAGAAAATTATCTGGCATTCATTTGTGATTCTGAGAAAATGTTATAAGCAAGTGTTTAGTCCTCAGAATAAACTAACACATTCCAGGGAGGGAGGAGAGAGGGAGGGAGGGAGGAAGGGAGGGAGGGAGGGATAAGAGAAAAAGACAATATATCATTTTCATTTGCAAATACAATTTATTATTCAAATTGTCCTGTTTTTATCCATCCTGAGATGGCAATGTTTACAATCTGAAAAGACAATATTTTATTGATGCAATGTTTCAACTAATTTTATTTGTGAATCAGTGAGAAGGCTTGGTGGAAAATGTCTGTGATGTGCAGGGCTGGTACCTGACCTTGATAGATCCATATATATATATGGTGAAAAGTAGACTCCACAAAGTTGTCTTTAGTCTCCACATATTTGTCATGACCTAAAAAGCAATAATTACAATACAAACACACACCACATTTTTTGGAAAATAAATCCCATTGCTGTTATGTTATCTGGCATCTTTAGATATTTCACCTAGAAGGCAGTACTTCAAGATGAAGTGCCAAATTGGCAACTAATGGGGACATGAAGACATATTAAATATCAAATAATATATCCATATCCATATCAAATCAAGCTATGCTGTGAGATATACAGTAAATTGCTGATTATCATACTTTATTACATCTCAGCCAGAGAGATAAAAATGCTGCATTAGATAAACACGAGGTATTTTTTTCTTATATTCTCTTCTATTAGGCATTTTAACATAACATTGTTAAAATGTGTAGACAAAACAGCAAACATTGGGGGTATATCTTTTATCCTTGGACTTGTGTTCAAGAGGCTGACACATGAGAATCAAGAGTTGAACTGTATCCCTGACTAATTACAGATATCCAAGCCAGGCCAGATAACAAAAAGAACATCTCAAGGGAATTAGTGAATATATGAAACACAAAACCAGGAACAACAACCCAAGACCCTTCCACAGATACCCTTAATTGAAAAGTATGACCAAACACTGCCTGATGCTTAATAAACAATGGATCACTTAGATGATGGGCATCACATTCTATACAATGCAGCAGAAAAATATGTATCAACCAAGTGAAAGTGCAAAAAGATAAACAATAGCCACAGAAGGAATACAAGGACCATAAAATAAACTTCACTAAATGGATTTGCCACACATACAGCAAATTCTATACCTACTCCAAGTATTTCAAAATACAAACTCAACCACAGATGTTGATCTTCACCATTACACTTGCATGAACATGATAAATAATTTACTTCTTTCAGGATATAATGAAAAAGAGATGAAACAACATTTTTCCTTGAAACTGAAGACAACTTCGATGTTTAAAGTCTTTATCAAATTGTTTACATGAATAGGATTTTTCTCTTATATGAGTTTTTTTCTATTTTCTAACATCAAGTTGACATATAAAGTCTTTAGAACATTTACAGGGTGAGAGACATGCCCAAGCAGTTAAGACAAATTCATCCCCAGGACCAAGGTCAGGTTTTTGACAATTTCCTGAAATTCCTGGTACAAGATTACAGGGTTGGGGCTGGAGAGATGGCTCAATGATTAAGAACATCTGGCTGCTCTTCTAGAAGTCCTGAGTTCAATTCCCAGCAACGGTGGCTTACAACCATCTGTAATGGGATCTGGCACCCTCTTCTGGTCTTCAGGCATACATGCAGACAGAACAGTGTATACATAATAAAATTAAATCTTTAAAAAAAAAGATTACAGGGTCTAATCTTCTTGGGAACCAGCATAAACATATACATACCCACAAAGGCACATTGACATCACAAATTTAAAATGAAAACAAATCATTAAAAAGTTTTTACTCATGAATATTCTTCTCATGTAAGCATTCATTACTGTAACAGAGGTGTTGAGGCATCTGAAGGCTTACAGGGTTTTTCTTCATCATGAATTGGTTCATGTAACAGAAAGCAAGCATGTACACTTGAAGTCAGAGAAATTAATCCTTCTCAGTTGGTGGTATCATTTGGGAAGATTTAGGAAATGCTGTCCTGTTGGAAGAAATATGTCACTGGGGGTGGGTGGGTCTGAGAATTTACATCTGTACACCATTTTCAGATCCCACTCTCTGCTTCATGCTGCAGGTTGATGATGTGAGTTCTTAGCTTTCTGCTTTACCTACCACATCTGACAATTGTTGCCATGTCATTTTCATAGTGATCTGTAATATTCTGCAACCAAGGGCCAAATTAAACTCTTCTGTAAGTTGACTTAGACATTATGTTTTATCACAGCAACAGAAAAGGCACTAATACACATCCATAAAGTTTTATACCTGGATAAATTATTTCACATAATTGAAGAGAGGTGTGAAATCTAAAAGGGTTACCTCTTCATATTAATTTATATGGACATCATAATACTTGAACAGATTGTTGACACATCAGATCTTTTCTCCAGAATAATCTTGAGTAACTAAATATAAGTGTGTTGGCTAAAGATCTTACCAAATCCTTCATAGTCAGATTCCCTTCTGTACTAGTTTTTTTTCAGGTCCTCAAAGATTACTGTAATATGCAAAAGCTTGAACAGACCAATTACATACTAAAAGTTTTACTTGTGTATAAAGACTATCATGAAGTGCAGTTTACCACACTGATAACATTTATAAGGTTTCTCTGCAATGTGATTTTTTCTCATGAATTCTAAGATTACTGCTACATGTAAAGGCTTTATCACACTGATGACATTTGTAGGGTTTCTCTCCAGTATGTGTTCTGTTATGTAGTTGCAGATGACTTTGACGTGCAAAGGCTTTACCACATTGATTACATTTATAGGGTTTTTCTCCAGTATGTGTTCTTTTATGTAATCGGAGACTACTGTTAAATGTAAAGGCTTTACCACATTGATTACATTCATAGGGTTTCTCTCCAGTATGGGTTCTTTTATGTAGTCGGAGAGTACCATGACATGCAAAAGCTTTACCACATTGATTACATTCATAGGGTCTCTCTCCAGTATGTTTTCCTTCATGTACTCTGAGACTACTATGATGTGCAAAAGCTTTACCACACTGATTACATTCATAGGGTTTCTCTCCAGTATGTGTTCCTTTATGCATTCGGAGACCACTGTAACATGAAAAAGCTTCAGCACATTGATCACATTCATAGGGTTTCTCTCCAGTATGTGTTCTTTTATGTATTTGGAGACTACTATTTTGTGAAAAGGCTTTCCCACATTGATCACATTCATAGGGTCTCTCTCCAGTATGTATTCTTTTATGTATTTGGAGACTACTATTTTGTGAAAAGGCTTTCCCACATTGATCACATTCATAGGGTTTCTCTCCAGTATGTGTTCTTTTATGTACTTGAAGATGAGTGGGATCTGCAAAATCTTTGCCACATTGATTACATTTGTAGGGTTTCTCTCCAGTATGTGTTCTTTTATGTTTCTGAAGATTACTCTGACGTACAAAGGCTTTATCACATTGATTGCATTTGTAAGGTTTCTCTCCAGTATGTGTTCTTTTATGTACTCGGAGACTACTGTGATGTGCAAAAGCTTTACTACATTGATTACATCCATAGGGTTTCACTCCAGTATATGTTCTTCGGAGACTACTGTGGCGTACAAAGTTTTCACTATATTGAAGACTTTCATAGGGTTGCTGTCCAGCATGAATTCTTTCTTGCCTTTGAAGATGCCTATGATATGCGAAGTCTTTACTATACTGAGTATACTCAGAGGTTTTCTCTCCAGTATGACTACTTTCATACCTGCAAAGATAATTGGCAAATGTAAAAAGCTTTACCACATTCATTACACTGATGAATCTTTATATCTGAATGAATTAATTTTACAATTTGGTCTAACTGTAAAGAGGAATCAGATCTTAAGGTTTACACTCATGGTGTTCCTATTCATTAAGGATTGTTTTGCATTTTTGAAAGTGCCTGTGATGGTAAGAGCCTTTATTATATGGCTCACATTTATAGCATCTCTTTTCTAAATGAGATTTTTCAAATATTTAAAGAGAACTGGAGGAACTCTGAGATTTACCACAATTTTGCATTTGCAAATTTTCCTATACTGTGAGTCATACTACATTTGCAAAGTGAATTTCTCTGGTATGAGTTTGTTGATGTATTCCCAATGAAGTTGTAAAACCAATTAATTGTAAACTTGTATCACATTCTACAAGTCTACTCAAAGTGGGGACTACTACATATCTTCCTATTATTGAGAGACAGAGATAAGTTGATTCTTTCCATATCCCTATGCTTACATGGCTTATATCCAGAGTGACATATAATATACCTAGTAAATGAAGAATAACAAATAAAAGGTTTCCACATTGCATTCATACAGATTGACTTTCTGTTCTTCACAGACATGTGATATAGGGATTAAAGTTTCTCCACAATAACCTTCTTGATTCTCATAAACTGTCCCTCTCACTAAACTTAGGAGTTATGAGTATATGAGCTATACTAGTTTTACTATGGACTCTTTGCTTATTAAAAGGTTTTGGACAAATACTTATTACCTATTCAACATGCATACCTTTTGTAATATCTGAGTGGTATGAAACTAAATGGATTGGCAATTATACAGCATAGCTCTCATAGGGCTATGATTCAAATGATGTTATCAGTTAAGGCACTGTTTCCTTTCCTCTTTCTTAGAAGAGTGCCTTGTAAACACATATTAGCTACCTCACATTGAGGATATGTTTTTTTGAGGATTTAGTAATCATTAATACAATTTAAGCTGTGCTTATTTATACTGTTGCTTTTCTTTAAAACTTCTAGGACACATTAAAATTTCTCCATAGGAACACTTGTATCACCTTGCACATAAAAATTACCTTCGATGTCTTCTGGAACTTTGAAAATGTTCTTCAATAATATGGTCTTCCCAATTGTAGCCTAAAATATAATACCAAAAAATGTATGATATATTATTAGAAGTTGTGCAATATTTAAGTTACTGTGTTCAGTGAACCTTAAAACCATGCCTGATTTATCCACCTCATTCTTCCTCTTTCTCAACCAAAATTACAGAAGATTATCAATAACCAAGAATGAGTTGTCCCCTTATTTTAAATCACAAAGTAATATTCAGTCTTACCTATAGTAGTGAGGTTCCTGTAGGTCTCCAGCATCACATCTCTGTAGAGATTCTTCTGGGAAGAATCCAGCAAAGCCCACTCTTCCTCAGTGAAGTCAACATGCACATCACCATAGGTCACTGCATTCTAAAATATCCCATACATGTGTACAACAGAAAGTGTGATAGTGACAACACTGTAAATGTACACTTCCTTGACAATATACTTATATAAAATTCTGGTGCTCCCCACATTTATTCCATGATACAGAAGTTCTATGTAATCACCAAGTTATTTTAGAAAAAAACTGAATAATGAGGTTCCTCTATCATTTCTGCACTTTGACTAGAATATAGCCTTGGAAGAGAAATGCAAATAAATAGACATAAGGAGAGAGACGAGCAAACAGATCAATGGTATTGAGTACATTTTAGAGAAATTGTATGAAAACTTACTAGCTAGAAAAAAAGATGGGTAAGCTGGCTGTTGAGGCTCATGACTTTAATCTCAGCTCTCAGGAGGCAGAGGCATGTAAATGTAATTGAATTGGATGCCAGCCTGGCATATACAGTGAGTTCCAGGACAGCCAGAGTTACGTATTAGTAAGACCTCATCTTCCCAATAAAAATCAATAAAACAAACAAAAATGTAGAAGAACCCAGAGGTATTTACTAAAGTTCCTATGAAGAGTTATGCATTTACTCTGGTTCTGTATTCATCTTCCAGAAAACTGAAGAGCCTCAGTATAAACTGGAACAATAATATTATTAAAAGGGAATGCATGTTTAAACAGTTACAAATGGACAAATGAAAACATTAACAATGTAAATGTTGATCATAAACAACACAGGGCAGGAGAGTGGGCTCAGCAGTTAAGAGTGGTTGCTGGTCTTGCAGATAGGTGAGCTCAATTGACAGTACTTACATGGGGCTCACAACAATCCATTATTCCATGTTCAGGTGTTCTGAGGCCATCTTCTGACTACTCTGGGGACCAGCCATACATGTGGTGCATATCCCAGTATACAGGCAAAAGACTCATATTTGTTCAAAATAATTCAAAACAAACACAATATGTAGAAAGAAAGTAACACACTTGCAATCCAGTGACTCAGCAGGCTCAGGCAGTATACTGCCATCCTGAGAAACAGAATGATACCCTCTGCCAAATTTCAAAATTCAAGACATGGATGAAGCTCAGCACAACAGCATATGCTTGACATGTATAAAAACCTGTATTCCAGGCCCAGCAGTCACTAATATAAAAACAAAATGAAACAAAACCCTAGGTATACTGGCCCACCTTTAATCCTAGCATGTAGGATCCAGAATCAATGGGATCTCTGAGTTGAGGCCAGCCATCTTGGTCTACAGAGCTATTTTCAGGACAGCCAGGGCTACACAGAGAAACCTTGTCCACAAAAACAAAAACAACATTAAAAAAAAAATCAGGTTAGCAAAATGGCTTGGCGTTGAATATAAATTGCTTCAGGTGTATCTTATGTGATTTAGTGATATCATCTATAATGGTGGTGAAATCATGACAGCAGGACACAAAGAAGAGGAAATTGGTTAAGGCTATAGATACTCAAATCCCATCCTCAATGAGGAATTTCATCCAGAAAGGTTCCTCCTATTAAAGGCTCCACAAGCACCCCAAAGAAAGTCATCAAGGAGAGACAAGTGTTCAAATACTTTATCCTATCTGGATTCTGACCTAGGTCACTATAGACTTATGGTCATCCCATGATGAACATGCATTTAGTCTAACTTCAGTGTCCATAGTCTTCAACAGCTCTTACACAGTTCAAATGTCCAAAGTCTCTTCTGACACTCAAGACAATTGCCTGACTGTGAAGTCTTGTGAAATCAGAAAAACACGTTATATCTTTCCAATGTACAATGGCACAGAATACTCATTCCCATTCCAAAAAGGGGATAGGGGACACAGTGAGAGAAGATTGGACCAAGGCAACAGTGAAACTAGCAGGGCAAACACCAAATCCAGTAGCTCTGTCTGAGACACATGGGGCTTCAGTTCCAAAGGGTTTTGAAGTCACATTTTCCCTGCAACTTCTCATACATCTCTCTCTTTGGTTACTTTCACTCCCTATGTGCAGCTCTGCATGGCAGATATCTCACACCTTAGGTATCTCAACATCTTGTGGTCTGAAAAGGCAACCCAGGCTTCATCCTCACAGCATCATGAAATGAACTGTCACAGTCTCCTCACTGGGGCTCTGACTCTGCAAAATATAGATTCCTGCATCAAGGCTGAACTGAAACCACAGACTTAGAATCCATGACCTGAATTTTTGATTATTTTTTTCCAGAACCAGCACAAGTTTGGATTGGGATGGACCCTGCTGAGCTTGGACCACAGTTTGCATCAGGTTTTATATGAAACTTCTTTCTGGGGCTAGGAATCACTTTGCCTATTCCTTCCATTAATTGAAGGCCTAACAGGATGGAGTCTTACTCTCAGGACACCTTGCTAAGCTTCCACTGTAGAGAAGAGTCTTGAATTCTTTATTATCCTAAGTGAGGCAACCCAGAACCACATAGACAAACATATGTGTACTCACTTACAAGTGGATATAAGCTGTTAAGTAAAGAATAATTGTAGTACAATCCACAGACCCAGAAAGGCTAAGTAACAAGGATGGCTGTGGGGGTATTGGGGGTGAATGCATGGATTCACCTAGGAAGAGAAGATAGATTTTGTGGGTAGACTGAGGAAGGAACACAGGAAGGATCAGGTAAGGAACAGACAGAGGGAGAGAATACAGGGAGAGATGAGTTGAATAGGGGAGGTTTTAGAGGGTGATGTGAAAACCCAGTGCAGTGGAAACTTCCTGGAAGCTATGAGGGTGACCCTAGTGAGGATTCTAAGTAATCAAAAATACAGAGCCTGAACTTGAACTTGCCATCTTCTGTAACCACATAAGTCTCTCAGTGGTGAGACTAGGACACCAATCCAGCCACAAACTACTTGACTCACACTTGTCCTGTCTGCAAGATATGCTGGAGCAATGGTGGCTCACAGTTTGTGTAGTGGCCAACCAATGACTGGTTTAACTTAAGGCCCAAGCCAAAAAAGGGAGCCCGTGTCCAACACTGCCCAGATGAACAGGAACCAGAAGTTGGATGGATCAGAGGACTAGGGTAGAACCATAAGCAACTGACCAAAAGAAAAAAAAAGTCAATGAAATGATGCCTAATTATATTCTGCTGTAATCATATACCAGTACCTAGCCCAATTGTCATCAGAGGTGCTTCCTCCTGCAGCTGATGGGAGAGATGCAGAACATTAATGTCAATTAAACATTAATTAGAGCTCTGGGAACCATGCAGAAGAAGTGGGGAGGGAGAGAGATCAAGGACACAAGGAGAACACAGCCCACAGAATCAACTAAGCAGGTATCATAATGACTCACAGAGACTGAAGCAGCAATCATGGAGCCTGCATGGGTCTGTGCCAAGTCTTCTGCCTACATGCTGTGGTTGTTCACCTTGGTGTGTTTGTGGAACTCCTAACAGTAGGAGTGGGGGTGTGTCTGACTCATTTGCCTGCTCTTGGACCCTTTTCTTCTTACTGGGTTGCCTAATCCAGCCTTCATATGAGTGTTTGTGCCTAGTCTTATTGCATCTTGTTATGATATGTTCAGTTCATATCCCTGGGAGGCCTGCTCTTTTTTGAAGGGAATGAGAGGAGCAGTATAACTTGGGGAGTCAGAAGGAGGGGTGACTGGGAGGAGTGAAGGTAGGGGAGGTTGTAGTCAGGATGTATTATATGAGAGAATAAATAAAAAAAGAAAAACAACAAAAAAGAAATGAAAAAGCAATTATTCAAATTTCAATGACCATCATAGTCTGTAACAGCCCAACATGTTCAAATGTCCCAAGTATCTTCTGATACTCAAGACAATCTTTTGACTGTGACATCTTGTAAAATCAAGAAACAAATTAAATCTTTGCAACATACAATGACACAGCATACATTCTCATTCAGAAAGAGAGGAATGTGGCTGTGTCCCAGCCTCCAACTCATACAGACATCCCATGCTCAAGTGCAGACCATACAAGCTAGAAGAACAGGGAGACAAACCCAGGTAAAGACTCCCTGCTGGACTAGAGTCCACACCAGCCACCAGAAATCCAGGTAGGCTGCCCACTCATGAACCTCCTTCACTATTAAAGTCCAACACTATCCCCAATCCCACTTCACTCCTTGTTGCTGTGTCCTAGCTCCCAACTAGGGTGGAAATGGCCTGCTCTAACAAAGAACACACCAGCTACCAGAAGTCCATGTAGCCCCCCTGCCCACAGACCTCCCCCAATCTCACAGTGCCCCTCTACTTACACTTCCTTCTTTGCCTCTTCTCAGACCACACTTGGACCAAGATTCCCTGCTGGAACAAAGGCCATACCTGCTACCAGATTTCCAGTCCCCAACGTGGGTGGGAAGGAAACCTCAGTACCATAGCTCATATAGACCAGAAGACCAGAAAGCAAATACAGACCTAGGTACAAAACACCCATCCAACAAAAACAAACTCAGTCACCTAGATCTATAATTACCCCAAACCTATATACCTAGACGCCAGCTTAAGAACACAATCAACAACAGCCAGAGCAATATGTCACCACCAGAGCTCAGTTATTCTACTACAGCAAGCTCTGAATATTCCAACAAAGATGAAGAACAATAAAAGACCTTAAAACAAACTTTTAGATGATAGAGGTCCTTAGAAGAAGTGACTAAATCCCTTAAAGAAAGCAAGAAGCTCTAGAACCTAAGCCCTGGGATACAACCAGTCCCTGGGAACACCCACCCATTTCTGCCCCAGTTTCTGGCCAGCAGGAAAGACTTCTGTGGGCAGGCTTCCCACCAAAACCCCCCATTGAACCCAGCAATTCATAAGACAGATGCCCTACCTCAATACCCATTCCTCTGCAACACCTGTGGCTTCCTAAGATACAGAATCTGCCAGCTCTGACTGGATCAAGAGCCCTGATAAGACCAAGAGTGGCTCCATAAGCCACAGAATCAGCTAGCTTGGATTGGACCAAGAGCAGCTCCCTGACATACTAAATATGCCAGCTCCATTAGATCAAGAGCTAAGATTGCAATGAGAGGGGCTCCCTGAGACCCAGACACAGAAAGCACAAATTGGACCAAAAGCAGCTTGCTCAGACAAAGGCACCTCTTGCACCTCTTGGAAGAAGAGATAGGTAGATGCCAATGCAAAAATATATACAACAACGTAAAGAAAAGTAGGGCATCACCAGAACCTAGCTCAACAACAGCAAGACCTGAACATCACAATGTAGAAGAAGCAGAAGAAAGCAACCTTAAAAATAACTTCATGAAGATGCTAGAGGCCTTTAAAGAGGAAATGAAAAATTCCCTTAAATAAATCGGGGACAAGACAAACAAAAAATTGGAAGAAATCAATAAATCCTTTAAAGAAAGCCAAGAAAACCATGAAAAAACAATTAAACAAGTAAAGAAAACAGTTCAAGACCTGAAAAGTGAAATAAAACAATGAAGAAGACACAAACAGAGGGAATGCTGGAAATAGAAAATCTGAGTAAATGAACAGGAACTACAGATGCAAGCATAACCAACAGAATACAAGAGATGGAAGAGACAATCTCTGGTATAGAGGATACAATAGAGAAATAGATTCATCAGTCAAAGAAAATACCAAAGCCAAAAAAGTCATAACAAAACATCCAGGAAATCTAGGATACCATGAAAATGCCAAACCTAAGAATAATAGGGATAGAAGAAAGAGAAGAATACCAACTCAAAGGCACAGAAAATATATTCAACAAAATCATAGAAAAAAACTTTCCCAACTTAAAGAAGGAAATGCCTATGAAGATATAAGAAGCTTGTAGAACACCAAATAGACTAGACCCCCCCCCCCAAAGTCCTCTCCTCACATAATAGTTAAAGCACTAAACATACAGAATGAAGAAAGAATATTAAGTGCAGCAAAGGAAAAAGGCCAAGTGACTTATAAAGGCAGACCCATCAAAATAACACCTGACTTCTCAATGGGGACTTAGAAAGCCAGAAGGTGCTGGACAGATGTAATGCAGACACTAAGAGACAATGGATGTAAGCCTAGACTAATATAACCAGCAAAATTTTCAATCACCATAGACGGAGTGAACAAGACATTCCAGGACAAAACCAGATTTAAAGAATACCTATCCACAAATCCAGCCCTACAGAAAGCACTAGAAGGAAAATTCCAACCTAAGGAAGTCAGATATACCCACGAAAACACAGGCAATAGATAACCCCACAGCAGTAAATCCTAAAGAAGGGAAACACACACATACTACCACCAAAAGACAACAGGAATTAACAATCACTGGTCATTAATATCCCTTAATATCAATGGACTTAATTCACCTATAAAAAGACACAGGCTAACAGAATGGATATGAAATCAGGATTCATCTTTCTGCTGCATACAAGGAACACACCTCATCTTCAAAGACAGACAGTACCTCAGAGTAAAAGGCTGGGGAAAGACTTTCCAATGAAAAGGACTTAAGAAGCAAACTGGTGTAGCTATCCTAATATCTAACAAAAATAGACTTCAAACTAAAATCATTTAAAAGAGATCGGGAAGGACATTGCATACTCATCACAGGAAAGATCCACCAAGATGAAGTTTCAGTTCTGAACATTAATGCCCCAAATACAAGGGCACACACATTTGTAAAAGAAACATTACTAAAGCTTAAGTCATACATCAATTAAATCCCCATACACTAGTAGTGGGAGACTTCAACACCCCACTCTCACCACTGGACAGATCTACCAGACTGAAACTTGACAGAGAAATAAGGGAACCAACAGATGTTATGACTCAAATGGACTTAATAGACATCTACAGAACATTCCACCCTAAAAAGAATATACCTTCTTCTCAACACCCCATGGAACCTTCTCTAAAATCAACCACATGCTTGGCAACAAAGCAAATCTCAACAGATACAAAACAATTGGAATAACCTCCTGTATCTTATCAGATCACCATGGCTTAAAGTTAGGTTAAACAAAAACAACAACAACAACAACAAAAATTACAGAAAGCCTACAATATTATGGAAACTGAATAATGATCAACTGAATCACCAATGAGTCAAAGAAGAAATAAGAAAGAAAGACTTCCTAGAATAGAATGAAAATGAATGCACTACATACCCAAACGTATGGGACACTATGAAGGCAGTGCTAACAGGAAAATTCATAGCACTAAATGCACACATAAAGAAGTTGGGGAAATCTCATACTGGTGACTTAACAGCAAACTTAAATTCTGTAGAACAAAAAGAAGCAAAGTCACTAAGGAGGAATAGATACCAGGAAATAATCAAATTGAGAGCTGAAATCAATAAAATAGAAACAAAGAGAACAATACAAAGAATCAATGAAACAAAGTGAGAAAATCAACAAGATAGACAAGCCCTTATCCAAACTAACCAAGAGGCAGAGAGAGTGTATCTAAATTAACAAAATCAGAAATGAAAAGGGAGACATAACAACAGACAACAAGGAAATCCAGAGAATCATCAAGCCATACTTCAAAAACCTGTACTCCACAAAACTGCAAAATCTAAAAGAAATGGACAATTTTCTAGATAGGTACCACACACCACAGTTAAATCAAGACCAGATAAACAATTTAAATAGACCAATAACCCCTAAAGAAATAGAATCAGTCATTAAAAGTCTCCCAACCAAAAAAAAAGCCCAAGAACAGATGGTTTCAATGCAGGAGTCTACCAGATTTTCAAAGAAGAGATAATACCAATACTCTTCAAATTGTTCCATACAATAGAAACAGAAGGAACATTACCAAACTTTTTATGAGGCTACAGTTATTCTATTTCCAAACCACCAAGATGCAACAAAGAAAGAGAATTATAGACCAATCTCCCTCATGAACATTGATGCAAAAATACTCAATAAAATATTGGCAAACAGACTCCAAGAACACATCAAAAAATTATCCACTATGATCAAGTTAGCTTCATCCCAGAGATGCAGGAATGGCTCAACATAGAAAAATCTGTCAATGTCATACACCATATAAATAAAATGAAAGAAAAAAACCACATGATCATCTCATTAGATGCTGAAAAAGCCTTTGATAAAATTCAACACCCCTTCATGATAAAGGTCTTGGAGAGATCAGGAATACAAAGAACATACTGAAACATAATAATTTACACGCAATTTACAGCAAGTCAACATCAAATTAAATTGAGAGAAACTCAAAGTGATTCCATTAAAATAAGGAACAATAAAAGGTTGTCTGCTCTCCCCATATTTATTCAATATAGTACTTGAAGTTCTAGCTAGAGCAATAAGACAACAAAAGGAGATCAACGGGATACAAATTGAAAAGGAAGAAGTCAAACTTTCATTATTTGCAGCTGATATAATAGGCTACATAAGTGACCCCAAAAATTCCACTAGGGAACTCCTAAAGCTGAGAAACACCTTCAGTAATGTGGCAGGATACAAGATTAACTCAAAAAAATTAGTAGCCCTCCTATATACAAATGACAAATGGGCTGAGAAAGAAATCAGAGAAACATCACTCTTTACAATAGACACAAATAACATAAAATACCTTGAGGTAACTCTAACTAAGCAAGTGAAAGACCTGTATGACAAGAACTTGAAGTCTCTGAAGAAAGAAATTGAAGAAGATAGCAGAAAATGGAAAGATCTCCCATGGTCATGGATAGTAAAAAAGGCAATCTTACCAAAAGCAATCTACAGATTCAATGCAATCCCCATCAAAATACCAACACAATTCTTCACAGACCTGGACAGAACAATAGTCAACTTCATTTGGAAAAACAAAAAACCCAGGATAGCTAAAAGAATCCTGTACAATAAAGCAACCTCTGGAGGCATCATGATCCCTGACCTCAAGCTCTACTATAGAACTATAGTAATAAAAACAGCTTGGTACTGACACAAAACCCAACATGTGGACCAATGGAATCGAACTGAAGACCCTGACATCAAGCCACACACCTATGAACACCTCATTTTTGACAAAGAAGCCAAAACGGTACAATGGAAAAAAGAAAGCATCTTCAACAAATGGTGCTGGCATAACTGGATGTCAACATGTAGAAAATTGCAAATAGATACATATCTATCACCATGCACAAAACTCAAGCCCAAGTGGATTAAAGACCTCAATATAAAACCACTTACACTGAACTTGATAGAAGAGAAAGTTGGAAGTAGTTTTGAATGCATTGGCACAGGAGATCACTTTCTAAATATAATACCAGTAGCTCAGACACTGAGAGCAACAACTAACAAATGGGATCTCCTGAAACTGAGATGCCTCTGTAATACAAAGGACACAGTAAATAAGACAAAACAGCAGCCTACAGAATGGGAAAAGATCTTCACCAACCTCACATCTGACAGAGGGCTGATCTCCAAAATATATAAAGAACTCAAGAAACTGGACATCAGAATAACGAACAATCCAATTAAAAAATGGACTACAGAGCTAAAAAGAGAAAACCCAACAGAAGAATCTCAAATGGCTGAAAGACATTTAAGGAATTGCTCAACATCCTTAGGGAAATGCAAATCAAAATGACTCAGATACCATCTTACACCTGTCAGAATGGCTAAGATCAAAAACACTGAAGACAGCTTATGTTGGAGAGGATGCAGAGCAAGGGAAACAATCCTCCACTGTTGGTGGGAGTGAAAACTTACACAGTCTCTTTGGAAATCAGTATGGCAGTTTCTCAGAATATTGGGAATCAATCTTCCTCAAGACCCAGCTATACCACTCTAGGAATGCTTAATCATACCATAAGGACATATGCTCAACTATGTTCATAGCAGCATTATTTGTAATAGATAGAACCTGGAAACAACCTAGATGCCCCTCAACTGAAGAATGGATAAAGAAAATGTAGTACATATACACAATGGAGTAGTACTCAGCAGAGAAAAACAATGAAATCATTAGGTCTGCAAGCAAATGGATGGAATTAAAGCAACATTTATAGCTCAATCTTCTCCCATTTCTCAGGGATCATTAAGAAAGATGTAGCAGGAAGAGCATAAAAGGCAGAGGTGAACTCTGTTCCCCCAGATCCAGATCCCTGTGGCTCATACCTAGTTCTGCAACAGATCACCAGCTGAAGCCACCCTTTCCCCGGCCCACATTTCCTGTGGATCCCACATCTTTGCCATTCTTGCCAAAAGAGGGTATATACACATTGGTCATAGAGCAGAGATGGATGGCTCTGGAGACTCACCAGATGTCTTGATACTTTATATTCATGACTTGGTTTGTCATAATATTAACATACAAAAGGCTGAGAAACAACACTGGAAGCTAATTGTGAAGCTTACTGGACTCCTTAGTTGCTCTTTTCATTAATAAAAGAAGAACTATCTAGCCCTTGGCCATGAACCACATACTCTTAATTGACACTGATCAAGTAAGGATGATGCTCTACTATGATTGGCTTAGCTCAGAGTCCTACAGCTCCAACCCTGGTGCCCCCCTTAACAACTTTTGTATGAAAGTGATTGCATCTCCTCTTATTTCTGAATGGATTTTCAACTTGATATATACCAAATCTGGAGAAAATATAAATATATATATATATATATATATATATATATATATATATATATATATATATATATAAAACTTTTGCTATACTAACTATGCATATCTACCTTCTTACTCATGAATGTTAGGATCATTTTCCTATGATGGATGATTAGATATAAGTCTGCATCAGAGTGAGGAAAGGAAAACTTTTCCAAACCAAATGCAAGATAACAGACTTTTAATCAAACACTGAATGACTTGTATTATATACCTAAAGCAACTTGTTCTCTTCTAATTACTTTATAAGTCACAGGAACTTTTGAAAATAAATTTATCCCCATTTTTATGAGTGTGTGTGAAGAAAGAATGTCTTCCATATTTGTACAGGTGACACACCAGAAAAGAGGGTATCAGATAACCTGGACCTGGAGTAGCAGGTAGTTAGTTATACGTGCTGGGATCTGAACTCAGGTTATCCCTAAGAGGAATATGTGCTGAGTGACCTACCATGCTCCATAATACTTTTTATTCAATACACTAAAAGTCTTTCACAGATTAACAACAACAAAACCTAAATAAATAAAGTAAATTAATGATCCCTGGGAACATGATGTATCAACATTAAGAGGTTGTATATGGTCAATTTGCACCATAAATTGAATACAATCCAAAGACAATGCCCAATAATTTATAACAAAAGCTGATTCCAAAGCTACATGCAAGTGGAAACACTCAGAATGCTCAATGGGATTATGAAAAAATAGTACAGAGATTGACACAATGTGACTTCTATATTTACTACAAAGCTACAATAATCAAGAATGTGTAAAATATTTGTGAAAGAATAAAGGGGATGGAGAGAATAAGCCAAGATCAAAAGTAGGAAAATACAATCAACTTTTCATAAAAAGACCAAAGGAAAGTCAGCCAGGATAACTATGATCTTGACCAATGTTACCCAGCTACCTATGATTCTACATGTACATAAATTAAAGAAGCATGGACTTCACAACTCATACAAAATTAACTCAAAGTGACTCAAACTTTTATGTTTCTTACTCTCCAGCTACTGATATTTCTTCCAGAGAGGCTCCATGCTCTAGAGCCCTTTCTGCAAATGTAGGTGATTTCCTCTAGAGTCTACTAGGGCTCTACAGCCCTTCTTGCCCACTGTGGTTTTAGGCAAACTCAGCCCTACTGACGCCCAATCACAAAACAATGTAGAAGAATAATTTAATGTTTGCTTCCTGCCACATGAATTATGACAAGATGTGGAATCTTCTCTGTCTACCTGCCTAATACCATGCAAAATTGAGATACCTCTGGAGGTATTCCAGAAACTTGTTTGTCCCCTAAAACTGAACTTCGCTGAATCCCACCATGGTGGCTGGTAGTAGCAGAAAGTTAAAAGCATTCTAATTATGTATTGCTGAAGGATGACCTTCATCACCGCTTTTCACCATTTTCTAAACCATCTGTAACAATTATAAGAAACCTGAAAGTGGAATGTAATGTTCAGAACTTTTAGAAACCAGGCCTTCATTTTTCCAATCTGTCTTTCCACTGCACACCAAAAGCAATTTCTTTGTGTGCACACTGGATAGTGATATTACAAGCAGCATACCCTCTCATACCCAGGGCTGCAGAGCCTCCCCCTCCTCAGAGAATTCACACTCAGGGAGGCTCAGAGGACAAGGGCCACTACCCAGGTCACCACAGGGACCAACGGAACCTCATTCTGGCTCTTGGTATAGCCTAGTCCCAGCAGCTCAGATCCCGATAGCTCATCCAACCTGCTCTTCCTAGTCTGGGGACAGTGGCTCCCACACTCGCTATGGCATGGCTTGTGGTCTTCCTTACAACTCTCTACAACAGAACCAGAGGAGAAACCTGAAAAGAACCTGTAAGCTACCTCCAACTGGTACTCCTGACTGCTAAGCCTTCCAGAGTTCTTCATTAGCTAAGACCACCCAGCTGGGCCTTGGAACATTAGAGGTTACCCTATTAGATGAGCAGAGTTCAAATGGCTCGGACAGCACAGGCCTTCCCAGCTCTGCCCTTCCACCCTATGGTCAGACATTGCCCTCATCCGGGAAATTTGTAGTTTAGTAGAATCTTCCATTCTCCCAGAGGACTTCCTGTTCCTCTTCCAAGGCACAAGGTCCTTTCTGTGCACATTCCATTACACACTCAATGTCCTGTGCAGCCAACCCTCTGCTTCACAGCTCAGAGGTTCTGCAGACAAACACGGGTTACATGCCAACAGTAACTGTTGTTAAAGCAAAAAGAGGCCATGGATTAGAAAACAATGAAGGGTCAATGGGAAGGTTTGGAGGCAGGAAAGAGAAATTGGAAATGAAGTAACAATAATCACACAAAATTATGTTCAAAAGTTGAAAGAGGCTTTATGGCCATGTGCTCCAGAGATTTCTACTAGAGCACCCCAAGCACTACTCATGCCCTGTTTCTCAGACTGTACATCTTCAACCTGGAAAACACAGTCATGTTAGGCAGGGCCACACCATTTTATCCAGTTCTTCCATTTTGGTTGAACTAGTGTAACTGAAGTAATTTGGTTTCATGAAAGTTCAGTTCGTTATCCAGATTCTTGATTGCCTGGTGTGTGGATGGAAGAAATGGCCAGTCAGGACATTGATCAATCATCTATAATTGATTACCTCACTGCTCATTGCTAATGTCAACTACTGTCAAAGCAGGAAAGCTTTTACCCCCCTTCTTCCCTATCCCTATCTGTGCTTTGACGATGCCTACTTTACTGGTCAGTGAATGTAATTCTTACATAGGTCTCACGTCATTTTCAAATCTGCAATATAATCTAGAGAAGTTGGAAGACACTCACCCCCTGGTCTATTTTTCCTTTTCACAAACTAATCAAGGCCCAGACTGGAAGGAGTTGCTAGACTGTCTTTCCAGCACTGGGCAGCGAGGCAGGAATAAACGTTCAAAGTAATTCTGAATTACAGAGTGTGAGGCAAGCCTGAGAAACAGCAGACATTGACTAAACTAGTGGTTCTCAATCTTCCTAATGCTCTGGTCCTTTAATACAGTTTCTCATGTTGTAGAACCCCCTCTATAAAATTATTTTCAATGCTACCTTATAACTATAATTTTGCTACTGTTATGAATTGTAATATAAATATCTGTGTTTTCCAATGGTCTTAGGCCACTCTTCTCCTATGATAGGGTCATTTGATCCCTCAAAGGAAGTCCCAACCTCCCCAAGATGAGAACCACTGCTCTAAACTGATACAAATAAATAAATAAATAATACTTAAGAAAAAATGGAATGGAATTCTTAATGACTAAGAACACTGGAAAATAGAAACAAATAGAGATTATAGCAGTAATGCATTTAAAGGAAATGAAATTTAACTAATAATTAATAACCTTTTAAAATGATAAAGATAATTGGAAGGATACTTAGGTATAATGACTTTGAAACAGAGTAGGCACTTCCCTGGTAGAGAGAATGCCATTAATAAAACACTGTATGACTTTGTCCATGTAAAATGTTAGCTGCTAGGTGCTGTAAGCTGACACAGATTTATAGACAATGGCCTGTGTCTCAAACCTCTGAGCTGACTTAACTGTGTCAACTAGAACTGCACATATCTGCATAGGAGAGTTCCCTAACTCTGAATACTGAATACTCAGTAATTCAAGTCACCCTCCCTAAATTGTACACCCACCAATTCTGTCTGTCTTCATTCACATGGAAGGAATTAATACATGCTGGGGAATGTCACAAAAAGTCACTCACCTTGCCCTATCAGGTCCTTCAGGAGACCCCTACAGCTCACTGCCTTAAACTTCAGTCTGTGATCTAGCTGTTGTCTAGTCTGTTTCCCCTTGCAGTGTGCACAGTACACTGTTCCTCCTCTTCTGTTCTGAAGGGAGAAGCCAAGCTCCACACACAAATCCTTACCCTCTTCTGCAATGAACAGTCCACTATGTGACTCAAACTGGTAATGTTAGAACTCTGTGGTGCTACAGACCTGTAATCCAAGGATTTAGGGTGGTTAGTCAGGAGGATAGCAAGGGCAATGCCCTGTGAGGCTACAGATGGGATTCAAGTTAACCTCAATCAACACTGGAGGCCTTGACTGAAAACCAGTTTTCAAAAAGGCTGGAGAGCTGGGCAATGGTGGCTCATACCTTTAATCCAAGCACTTGGGAGGCAGAGGTAGGTGGAACTCAGTGAGTTCAAGGCCACCCTGGTCTACAAAGTGAGTTCAAGGACAGCCAGCAGTGTTACACAGAGAAACCCAGTCTGGAAAAACCAAAAAAAAAAAAAAAAAAAAGCTGGATATGCAGCTGTTCTAGAATTAATATACCTTTATGGCACACCAGGACTTAAATGTTGCACGTGACCCTTCAATAACCCATTGAGAAGCATGTTAGAGGCCTGTTTTGGATGGGGGATGGGCTTTTTGGCTGGCTGTAAATCAGGGTTGTCTCCTTTATTATGGGAATGTAGCTTACTGGCTGCTTAATCCGGGTGAACAAACATTTACATTTTACCATACTAATCTCTAACAGGTATGGTTAGCATTCTACTTTTCTTTGGGATATTGCCTAAATTCTACTTTGTGTGACTTAATGTCTCCTAAGAATTGAGAAATCCTTATGTCATCAATTCTATTACCATCAATTCTACTCTTCTACATCATTTTAGCAGTGGAGTGTTACTGTACTCAGGAGATACAGTTTACAAGCTCCACAAAATTAACTCCAGATGGATCCTACACACAAATGTTAAAAGTCAAGCGTGCAGAACTTCTGGAAAATATTAGCGAGACCAGGGTTCAGAGAGTTTGGCAAATCTGCTTGACAATACAGGTACTACAGTAGGCGCCAGCATTCCACAGTGACCTCAACAAGAAGAATATTTCTAAGCACCAATGCTCTGCACAGATGCAGCCCGTGGAGTGAAGGTATTCAGATGCTGCCGCCCAGTCAAGGGAGTTGCAAGGATCAGGCAGGACCACAGAGGGGCCACACAGGGCACATTGGGCCAGGCATAAATAAAACGAATTCTGTTCTGGCCGCTGGCTTCTACCCAGCCGGGAGAAGACCCACCACACCAGCTGCCGCGGAGAGCCGGCAGCTCCTCCCAATCTGGGGACAGCAGCCCCTCGCTCACTATGGCCGGCCACTCCTCCCCATCTGAGGACGGGGGCCACTCACTCACCATGGCAAGGCTGCTTAGATCGCCAGCGCTCTCCCCATAAAAGAGTACACAGCGCAACACAAGGGCAAACTTCCGATTCTCAGCAGAGAAGCTCAGCCAGAAGCCTGGCAACCGGAAGAACCCTCCCACGTTACTAGCGGGTCTGCTGGAGGCTCTGATAGGCTAGTGAGGTCTGAGTGGCAGGACTGAATGAGCCGGAAGGGACTTAGCACAGTGATTCCCAACCCTGGCTTTCACCATAAGCACAGATTGGCTGGAGATTTGCACCAAACTGAACAGCAAGTCTCTTGTTAATATATACCAATAGGTACAGTTTTAAAAGGAAGTATGCAAATTCAGAAAAAGGCTAATCGGACAATGTCACACAAGAGGAGCACAGGGTATCTCATAAACATTATGAACAAAGTCCACAGTGGCATTGGGGCTGATAAACACAGCCGCATCTGTGGAAAGAATTGGGGTCTCAGGACCTGAGGCAGCACCTTCCCATAGGCCCTGGCCCCAGGCATTTACCAGCTCTTCCAAGTATATTCTAGGTTTTAAAGAAGGAGCTCTATTTATTTCCCTATACATCAGGGCCTTACAGAAAGCTCCCAAGGCCTAGGCAGATTGCCAAACTTGGAGAGGTCTGGTTTCTCAAGTATCTTCTAGAAGTTCTGCACTTCCAGTTTGACATTTAGGTGTAAGATTCAATTGGAGTTAATGTTATGAAGGTTACAAATGGAATCTCACGTACTGGGTAGCACTCCACTACTAAGCTATGATGTGGAAGAGTAGAGTTGGTGATATAAAGAATTTGTCAATACTTGGGAGACAGTAAGTCAAACAAAGAATTTAGCTAAGGGAAGGCTGCCTCTAAAATACCCCAAAGGTAAGTAGTATGTTAACCAGGTTTGTTAGAGATAGGATATTAGCATGTAAATGTTTGTTCACGTTTTATGTATATTGTTTTTGGTCACACATTTATAGTAAAAACAGCTAGTGGGATGCTCATCGATGGAGAGGATACAGAGACCCTCTGTGTAAAGATCTCACTATAGTAAGCTGGAGCATCATAGTTTTAAGAGGGATTTCTTAGTTCTGTTGTACTGGATGCTGTAACATCAATTTGATGATACTTTATGCATTTGCTGTTTGTTTATATTGCCTCCACATACCCATTAAAAACCAAAAGCATGCTTATAGTAGTGATGCCATGTATTCTATGAAGACTGTCTTGTGTTTTCTCTAAGGTTTAGTTTAACAGATTATACCTAGGAAATATTAATTTATTACATTATCTTATACATAGTTTCTATTCAGCTGTTTTTAGTTAGTTGTTGTTGCTCAGCACTATATTAAGACAAACAATTGGCACCTTCCTATGATCAGGTGTGCCTGCTTACAAAGGATGACTACCATCAGGTTTGCTGACTGTTAATATTCCATCATAGAAGGAGGGATCCCCTCTTTCTGAGTATACAGACTTTTTTCAGGCAACTGTATGCAATTTGACCCTAATGACATGTGACCTTGTGGTTTTGGAGAGTAGCTAGAGTACATAGCCTGGGAAAGACTTGGGAGGAGGTGGATTCTGCATATGCACCTATGGAAAAAAATCTTAAAAGTGGGAATATACCTTGAGTGCTATAAGGCTTACCTCCTATGTACATTGAGAAATGTAATGCTAGAGTATATTGGGTATTGGAAGAGTAGAGAGAAGGTGAGTTCTACACATTCATGTGTGGGAGAGACATTATACATATTAGCTGGAGACATTCCTGTGTGGCTGCTTTTAGGTATCTGCCTTAGTTAGTGTTTCTATTGCTGTGAAAAGACACCATGACTATGGCAACTCTTATAAAGGAAAAAATTTCCTTGGGATTGGCTTACAGTTTCAGAGGGTTTAGTCTATTACTGTCATGGTGGGAAGCATGTTGGCATGCAGGCAGATGTGGTGAGGGAGAAAGAACTGAGAGTTCTACATCTGAATCAACAGGTAATAGAAAGTGACTGTGACACTCTTCTTCCAACAAGACCAAAGGTACTCCAACAAATCCATACTTCCTAATAGTGCCACTCCCTATGGGACTATGGGGGCCATTTTGGTTCAAACCACCATAGTATCCAAACTCCTGTAAGTATCTCATTTATAATGTCCAGTAATTAAGTTCAGTAAACTCATTTGTTCCCCTAGTGTGGACTTTAGTGAATTTGTACTTTGCATTGTCATTGGGACTTATGGGGATGGGATAGACATTGCTTTGTTCCCCTCCACTAGGGAGAAAATTCTCACAAATGATCCTAAATATATTTGTTAATGTTCCTATGTCTCATGGTATTAGAAAAAGGAACCAGTACATAAAAGTATATGTTAAAAATGTAAATATGGAAATGGCCTTAGTAAAGAAAGACTTAGATATATGAAGGTGGTAATGACTAGATGATTCCAGAATGAAAAAGACTGAAAAGCTTTGACAAGTTATGAAGCCATGAGTAAGTTGTTTAAGGTACATAAAGAATAAAGTTTAGAGATCATATATTGTATTAAAGTTGGCAAGGTCAGATATTAACTATTTCAAGGACTGGCTAAAATGTATGTCAATCAAAAGTTTATTGAGTTATGTATGGTTATTAAAATAGAATACAGTAGTTAAAAGTACCAGATTGGTATAAAACTGATCCTCTGGGTGTTTCATAATCATTCTTGGAGGGAATTCTAATGTGGTTAGAGGGACTAAAGGGGAGAATATTTTCCCTCTTTCCCTATAAGGTCAATGAAGTCCCAGGGACTAAGGCCATTGATCAGCTGTTATCTTGTTCACAGAGGCCTTGGAGACCCCACTCAATGAATTTGAAACATTGTCCAGTCTACAAAAGGAGGATCAATGTGGGGAAGATTTACTCAAGGCTTCAAAGGAAGCCATAGTACATAAAGCAAAGTCTTTGACTTATCCTCACACTGATGGACAACTGGTAAAAGAAAGGTTAGAGGAGTCTGAGATTCCTCTCAAGTCCAAGTGACCCCTGAGGACCAGGTGCTCAACTGTCCCTTACAGCACAGAAAGAAAGATTAATTTTGGCTACTTGCATGGTCTTCAGCATCAAGAGAAAAGTTTAACCAAAGACTAAGAGAATTGGTAACAACTCAAGGGATCACAGACATTAGACTTAGGACTATATAACTATATAAGATAGTTAGACAACTAATCTCACTAATATTTTCTTTTTCACAAAAAAGTGTTACCCAGATGTGAGCCATCATACCTTGGCTCACTGAGCACCTGCCTACAGCTAAGGAAGGCAAGCCCATGGTTGTTTTAACCCCCAAATTAAATAATGGATAAATGCATCTTCTCTCCCTATCCAGAAGCCACATGGGAAAGGCATCATGCTGACTTTTGGCTGATGAAACAGCCATAGAAGGGTGTGAAAGCTGAGTGTGGGTTCATCACTCTGAAGACCAAATGTAGAGGTCAAAGGGAAATATCTAATAGATGGGGGCCATTGTGAACCCATCAAGTGCTGTGGAATGTTAGTTTAAGATGTGTTGCATTTGTTTACACTGTGGGATATTTGTTTAATGATGCAAAGATGTGTTGCATTCTTTTATGTTGCATTTGTTTAATTCTGGAAAGCTGTGTTACTGTACCTGTCAAAACACCTGATTGGTCTAATAAAGAGATGAATGGCCAATAGCTAGGCAGGAGAGAGAGATGTGCAGGGCTGACAGGCAGAGAGAATAAATAGGAGAGAGAGGAGGGAGAAGAGGAAAGGAGGAGAGGGGACATCAGGAGCCAGCCACCCAGCTACACAGCAAGCCACGGAGTAAGAAGTAAGGAAAGGTATATAGAAAGGTAAAAGCCCAGAGGCAAAAGATAGACAGGACAATTTAAGAAAATGTGGCTAGAAACAAGCCAAGCTAAGCCCAGTCACTCATAAGTAAGAATAAGACTCCAGGTGTTTGTTTGGGAACTGGGTGGCAGGCACCCAAAGAGCCAAAGAGTAGAAAAATACAAATACAAACTACATTTTGATGTATCAACATGAGGTTTGAACATCCACCTAGGGCCTGAGAAAGTGGGGGGAAAAAGATAAAAGAGAAAGGACACAGCTCCTTTAAGAGTCACTGCTGTTCAGCTCCAGAACTAAAAAGAAATTGCTGCAGGCCGCAGGAATATATCATAAGAACTCAGCTGGTTATGGCAAAGTCACTACCTGGAGGAATCAGGGAATTCCTCCAGAGGAAGCCAAATCCCAAGGAGTTTTTGGTGTTACTTGGCTTGTTATATATCAGCTGTCTTCTGTTATGAAAATCATGTGTGCCTTCATAGTTTTTTTAATTGACTTTTCCCTAAGAAGGACTAACAGTGTAGGCTGATCACTCTCTGGACATACACATTCCAGGTATTTGGAGAACTGCCTCAGGAAAGGCTTTCTCTGGAATCAGATTATCTCCCTTAGCCACTTTCAAGGACTACAGGAAACACCACCCAGGTGGGCGCCCAACTTCTGAGGACTAACAATGATAACAGCCCACATGCAAGTCTCCTGACTTACGGTAAATTCCACAAGGAAACACCGCCTAGGGGAGGTGGACGTTAAGTAATAGCTTTACACAATTTAGCTCGGACCCTCCTTTTATATACCAGGACTTCCAGGGCATAGGATGGAGAAGAGAAAAGAGAATGGAAGAACTAGATGGGTAAGAACTTGAGAGGAACAAACTGAGATAGGGAAGAACTAGATTGAAGGGCTAGAAGAGAGTACTAGAGGAACGAGATGGAAGATGAGGAAGAGCCAGATGGGGAAGAACGAGATGAGGAGAGAGAAGGAGATGGCAAAGGAGATGATATGGGAAGGTGGATGAGAACCTAGAAGGGGCAGAACTAGATGAGGGGATTAAGATAGAACCTAGAGGGGACCGCAGATGAGTGTAGAGAGAAATCAGGCTAGAAATGAGCTAAATATGAGAGCAGAATATAAGCTTGTAACTGACACAGAATAATAAAGTATATGGACTAAGGAGTTTCGTGTACATAGATTCATTTCTTCTCATCAAAGATTAATTATCAGCTGGTTGTAGATTCTTCCTGGACCCTGGGAGGGGACTATTGAGGAGCTGGACCCCCATAGTTCCCAATAAGAAATAGCAAGCTAAGTAAAAATGCCTGTGGTAGCACAGATACCAGCTTCCTAGAGCTAGGAAGGTTCAGTGCAGATCCTGGTCAACCGCACATCCAGGTCAAGACACAAGCTTAATGCTTGGCTTTCATGACCCAAGAAGTTGATGGAGGTAGCCACTAAAGCTGCAGTGGAGGTCTTAGGCAGTTTTTTGCTCATGCAGAGAAAAAATGGAGTTATTAAAGGTATATACCAGGGACAAGAAGAGAAAGATATTTTGGGATCAGTAGGTCTGGTATAGGCTGGTGCCTCATGCCAAGCAACTTTCAGAAGTACAGCTTCTAATATACTCTTCAGGGGGATATGGAGCAGAGACAGCATAAAGCTAATAAATCCTGCATATTTACTTTTTTTAAAAAAGCAACTAGGGGTACAACACAACTGTACTCTCTGTATCAAGCACACAGATACAGGAGTATCACTGTGAGGGTTAGACAAGCTTGGGTTATAAACAAGACCATTTCTCAAAAAAGCAAATGACAGCATGTGTGCAGGGGATCCTCTACCACAGCTATATGGGCCAGTGAAGCCTTGTCAGCCCATGACCATCTGTAATTCTAATTGAGAGGGATATGACTTGTTTTTCTGTCTTTCTTGGATACCAGCCATGAAGGTAGTGTACAGACATCCTATCCTGGCTGTTTTATGTCAATTTGACACAAGTTAGAGTCATCAAAGAGGACGGAGCCTCAGTTGAAGAAAATGCCTCCAAAGGATCAGGTTATAGACAAGCCTATAAGGCATTTTCTTAACTAGTGATTTATGTGGGTGGGGCCACCCATGGGCAATGAGCCCTGGGTACTACAAGAAAGCAAGCTACAAGTGATGGGGAACAAGCCAGTAAGCAGCACCCCTTCATGGCTTCTGCATGGGATCCAGGTTCCAGTTTTGTTTGGGTTCCTGTCCTGGTTCCCGTCAATGATAGACTATGAATTGGAAGTATAAGCCACACAAACCCTTTCCTCTCCAAGTAGCTTTGGTCATGGTGTTTCATCTCAGCAACAGTAACCCTAACTAAGATAAGTTGGTAACATAAGTGCGGTATTCCTGTGATAGATCTGGCCATGTTCTTTTGGGGAATATTATGGAAGGACTTTGGGACTTTGGGCAAGAAAAGCCATTGAGTGTTAACAGCTCAGTGAGCTGTTCTGTTGGAGGTTGGGAGATGAAAATTTTGAGAGCAGTGTAGAGATGATGGAAGCCTGGCTTGTGAAGTTTCAGAGGAAAGCAAAGAGTCTACCAAGACTTTTTGGTATCTGGTCAACTGGAGCTGAAGAATGTCAGGTTATTCTGTGTAGCATGGGTCAGTTGAAGAAAGGAGGTACTCCAAGATGATGTTTTAAGGCCTATGTGGCAGCAGGAAGGTCTCACCTCTCTGATGGACTGAACCCCAAACAGCCAGACAAAGTATATTTATTGATTGTTACACAAAATATTTCTTCATTCCAAGGTCCTTAATTTAACTTACATATCTTACTAAAGGAAGACATCACATGTCCTCATGACTTTATTAGTCCTTTATTATCGAGGACTATGGGGGTCCAGCCCCTTGATAGTCTCCTCCCAGGGTCCAGGAAGAATCTACAACCAGCTGATAATTAATCTTTGATGAGAAGAAATGAATCTATGTACATGAAACTCCTTAGTCCATATACTTTATTATTCTGTGTCAGTTACAAGCTTATATTCTGCTCTCATATTTAGCTCATTTCTAGCCTGATTTCGCTCTACACTTGTCTGTGGTCCCCTCTAGGTTCTATTTTAATTCCTTCATCTAGTTCTGCCCCTTCTAGGTTCTCATCCATTCTGTTCCTTCCCCTATCATCTTTTCTCCCATCTCCTTCTCTCTCCTCATCTCGTTCTTCCTCACCTTGTTCTTCCCCATCTAGTACTTCCTCATCTGGCTCTTCCTCATCTTCCATCTCATTCCTCTAGTCCTCTCTTCTACCCCTTCAGTCTAGTTCTTCCTCATCTCAGTTTGTTCCTCTCAAGTTCTTACCCGTCTAGTTCTCCCATACTCTTTTCTCTTCTCTGACTCCCCCCCCCCCCCCCCCCCCCCCCCCCCCCGTGCCCTGGAAGTTCTGGTATATAAAGCCAGGCTTCCAGGGTCAAATGGAGGGGTGATAAGAATCACATTGAGAGGCAATAACTATTAATTATCATTTGCAACCCCAAAGGGAAGTGACCAATGGGGAAATGATTTAACTAAAGGCTGAATTCAGGTAATAGCTAAGAAGAGGGCTCTTATGTGCTCAACTATAATCTTAAACGTGGTTGGTAGAAAATGTTAAGAATCTATAAGTTGCTAGGTCAATGGGAGAAAATAAAACTGCCTTCTTTTTTCCTGCGGCTCCTATCTGTCCAAGCTATCTGCCGTTTTTCTGCAGGGTGGGGGAAAGTGTGCTCAGTCGCTAGGCAACCTGTGTACAGTTAGATGCCTCTGGTGATAGTTAAAGGGAGATCTGGAACTGGAGGTAAGGTTTGGGAAAGGAGGAAGTAAGGCTTAATCGGCACATCCGCCAGGCCTTTTCAAACAGGTAGCCTGGATGGTTAAGTCTGTTCTTAGAGAATACAGAGGTATCTCTGATAAAGTACTCTCCTCCATCTGGGGATAGACCTGGCCGGATGCTGCTAATGATGATAATTACAGGGAGGCTTGAACTGGGGTTCTGGCTGAGCATAGCTAGAAGTGGTTAGATAAGGAGCTAGAGGTCTGTAAAGTTAGTAAGGCTGTAAGAAAGGAGGGTCTGAGCTAAATTGTATAAAGCTATTACTGAACATCCACCTGACCTAGGTGGTGTCTCCTTGTGGAATTTGTCTTAAATCAGGAGACTTGCATGTGGACTGTTATTACTGCTAGTCCTTGAAAGTGGCCAAGGGAGATATCTGATTCCAGAAAAAGCCTTTCCTGAGGCAGTTCTCCAAATACCTGGAATGTGTATGTCCAGAGAGTGATCAGTCCACACTGTTAGCCCTTCTTAGGGAAAAGTCAATTGGAAAAACTATGAAGGCACACATGATTTTCATAACAGAAGACAGCTGATATATAACAAGCCAAGTAACACCAAAAACTCCTTGGGATTTGGCTTTCTCTGGAGGAATTCCCTGATTCCTCCAGGTAGTGACTTTGCCATAACCAGCTGAGTTCTTATGATATATTCCTGTGGCCTGCAGCACTTTATTATGAATTGCATGCAACACACAATAATACAAGAGCCTCGGATGTGCCTGAGGTGTCTTGTGACCAAAGTCATGGGGTGACTGCAATGCCCCTTCAGTAAAACAATTCTACAAATCATGGAAAGCAATCACTGTTTTCCACAAGGATTCTTCAGGGTCAAAGTATTTCTAGAAAACAGCTGTTCATTCTAATGTCTACCCCAGGTACAGTGACTCTGCTAAATTCCTACAATAGAAGAATCAGCCGTGATTATGAAGAGCTCAGAGTGAGAATTGTTGAGACCAAGGTTGGAAAAAGCACAGGGACAAATAGCCAAACGAAAGGAAACACATGAACTATGAACCAATAGCTGAGGAGCCCCCAACTGGATCAGGCCCTCTGGATAAATAAGACAGTTGATTAGCTTAATCTGCTTGAGAGGCATCCAGACAGTGGGACCGGGTCCTGTGCTCAGTGCATGAGCTGGCTGTTTGGAACCTGGGGCTTATGCAGGGACACTTGACTCAGCCTGGGAGGAGGGGACTGGACCCGCCTGGACTGAATCTACCAGGTTGAACTCAATCCTCAGGGGAGTCTTTGCCCTGGAGGAGATGGGAATGGGGGGTGGGCTGGGGGAAAGGCGGGGGGGGGGGGGGCGCGGAAGGGGGGAGAACAAGGGAATCCGTGGCTGATATGTAAAATTAAATTTAATAAATAAATTTAAAAAAAAAAAAGAAGAGCTCAGAACCAATAAGTAAAACCATTGCTTTGCTGGATCAGTAGATGCTGCTAGCTGGGGCTGAGGAACCACTCATGATTAAGAAGAGACTGGTGTCACTGAGGTGAAATCTTCCTGGAAGTGTCACCACACACAAGTTACATTCCAGAAGGGAGCAATGATGTACCTTCTGTTAGCAGCCAAACTTGGTAGTGTAAGCCTCACCCAGGTGGTACTGGTTTTGAAGGCGTGTAGAGGACATGGAGAGCAGATTAAACTTGACACTGTGTGGTAGGACTGGAGTCCCAGAAGACAGCCCAGGGGAGACCACTGGTGAAAATATAGCCCAGTTGCAGCAGAAGTTCCCAGCAGTTTTGGAGATGACAGCACCATGGGCTGACACCAAGAACGGAACAGTGGAGCCAGCTAGAGCCCAGAAAAAAGCTGTGTGTGCTGCAGAGGGTGCAGCTGGAGAAGTGACCCACACCCCTGGAGAAGCCCAGAAGACCATGGGTGGATGCCAGACATTGGACATTGTGTCATCTACACTGTTGCAGTTTGGTTTTGCTTTGTTCAGATTGTGACTGTACCAGGGTTCTTCCCTCTTGAAAAAAGGAAGCACTTAATTTATTTTTAATTTAAAGGAGCCCACAGTTGAGAGACTTTAACCGTTAAAAAAAGATTTGGGAGTTTTGCATAGAATTTTAGATTTTTAAAAGAGACTGAATATTTATTAGAAACACCTTGTAAAATGTTTGAATTTGTAAGGCTGTGGGACTTAAGTTTTATGTTGTAATATCTTTATTAATATGTGATCTTGGGGATGAAGAAGATCTTTCCATTCTAACCTCCTTTCCTAAATCCTTGCTGTGTCCCAGCTCCCAACCCCAGCAGGCACCTTCTAACCCAAGGCTGTTCCTGCCAGGGCAATAAGTAGGCTGAGGGTGAATGCACACCTCTCCTTCTGCTCCTCCAGATCCAGTCCCCTCAGTCTAATCTCCAGCTCTGTAACAGAAAATCTTCTAGGTCTCTCTTTCCTCTCTGACCCCATCCCCAATGGTTCACAAAGATCTTCTCCTTGAACCTTCCTTCTCCCAATTCACCCCATTATCCCAGCCCCCAACACCAGCAGGCATTCATTGGGAACACACAAGCTGAACAGGGAAATAGGTAAGCCAACTGAAGACTCCTTCCTCTCCTCCAAATCTAATCCCCCAGTCTCATCACTAGCACTGCAACAGAACACCAGCTGCAGCCTCCCCACCCCCTCATGCCCACATTTCCTATTGAGCCCAAAGACCATCTCAGCCTAACCTCCCTCCCTCCACTCAACGATTTACCCCAGTCCCCAACTCCCACAAGCACCACCTGCAGATCTTCTCTTCTCCCTCTGTTCCCCTAGATCCAACACCCCATCTCATCTCCAGCTCTGCAGCAGAACACCTGTGGCAGCCTTCCCGGCCTGCTGGTTTCTATCTCCTGTGAATCCCACAGATCTTCCCCTTCCCCATCCCTCTTCCCAATAGTGTAAGTGATGATGTGGTGGGACATGTAAGAAGTGTACCCTAGTGGATGATCATGGAATCTGCTGTCCTCATTAGGGATTGCTTTCTCTCTTTCTTTTGTTCCAAAAGGTGTTTGCATCTTTAAAATTTTTTTCTTTTCTTTTTTAAGAAATTTTCTATTCATTTTACATACCAACCACAGATTCCCTCCCCTCCCTCTTCCCAGTCCTCAACCCTCCCCCACCCCAACCCCCATTTCCACCTCCTCCAAGGCAAGGCCTTCTATGGGCAGCTAGCAGAGTCTGATACACTCAGTCAAGGCAGGTCCAAGCCCCTCCCCGCATGACCAAGGCTGTGCAACGTGTCCCATCATAGGCACTGGGCTCCAAAAAGCTCACCCATGCCCCAGGGACAGATTCCAATGCCACCATTAGGGGGCCCCTTAAGCAGATCAAGCCACACAACTGTCGCCTATGCAGAGGGCCCAGTCCAGTCCCATTGAGGCTCCATAGCTATTGGTCCACAGTTCAGGAGTTCCCACTAGTCTGGCCCGGCTGTCCTTGTATGTTTCCCCACCATGATCCTGATGCCCCGCACTCACAGAATCCCTCCACCCTCTCTTCGACTGGACTCCTGGAGCTCTGGCTGGCACCAGGCTGTGAATCTCTGCTTCTGCCACACATCAGTCACTGGGTGAAGGCTCCATAAAGATAGCCAGGGCACCCACCACTCCGATCACCAAGGTAGGCCAGCCCAATCACCCTTTCCACTACAGCCGTAGTCTAAGGTAGGGTCATTTCTGTGGATTTCTGGGAACTTCCCTAGCACCCAGTTTCACCTATCCCCATGGTGTTTCTCTCTATCATGGTATGTCTTTCATTGGTCTTCTATTCCGTCCCTGTTCAAGCTTGACCATCCCATTCCCGTATGTTCTCATCCCCATCCCCTACCCTCCATTGCCCCCCCCCCCTTACTCCCAGTCTACTCATGGAGATCTCATGCATTTCTCCTTCCTAGGGCGATCCATGCGTCCCTCTTGGGGTTCTCCTTGTTAGCTAGCCTCTCTGGAGCTGTGGGTTGTAGTTTGGTTAACCTTTGCCCTTCATCTAGTATCTACTTATGAGTGAGTACATACTGTGTTTGTCCTTCTGAGTCTGAGTTACTTCACTCAGGATGATATTTTCTGGTTCCACCCATTTGCCTGCAAATTAGTCCTTCTCTTTTAAATACAAACAGATCAACAAAAAAAATCCAAAGTACTTTGGAAATTGCTAGATGAAAAAATAAGGAACAAACTTCAAACTATAATTACATACAAGGACCTTTTGAGCAAGAATGCAATAGCTTTGGGAAAAAAACAACAGGGTTAGATGCACAAGACATCATGAAACTTAAAAGCTTCTTCACAGTGATTCTAGTTTCTGTTGTTTTTTTGTTGTTGTTGTTGTTTGGTTTTTTTTTTTGGATTTATTCTTGATGGCAGTAACTCCATGATCTCTTCTCTGCCCATTGGTGGTACACAGAAACGATAAGTTTCATAAGTTGATTGTGTCTGGCCACTATGCTGAAATTCTTCATGATTTCTGTAGGTTTTCTGGTTGAATTTTTGGAGTATCTAATGTCTAGTATCACATCCTTGACTAACAGGGAGAGTTTGATTTCTCCTTTTCCTGTTTGTATCCATTTAATTTCCCTTTATGGCTTTATTGTTCCAGCTAATACATCAAGCATAATATTGAAAAGGCCTGGGGTAGTGGACAGTACTGATTCATTTTAGATTTGATTGGGACTGATTCAAGTTTTTCTCCACTGAACCTGATGCTATCTACGGGTTTGTCATTGAAACCTCCATTCTATTGTGATATGTTTCCTCTAGTACTATGCTGTAGGACTTTTAATCATGAAAGCATGTTTGATTTTATCAAAGGTTTTTCTGTTCATATTTTAAGATGATTATGTGAGCTTTGTCTTTGAGTCCATTTATATTATTTTTCAGAATTGAAAACAATCTTTTGAAGAAAAAATTTTTTCTTATCTAGAACATAGAGCAAATGCTCATCTTGATAAAACCCTGAATCTGGAGCTGTGCATATGTAGAAAAGAAACAATGAAATGTACTAGTATAAATATATCACATTTGGGAGATCACTTATTTTTTACTCACAACTCCAGAAGGTATGGTTCATATGGCAGGATAGTGTGGATAAAGCACCGTTTGTAAGAAGGTATCACTTCCCATTTTATATATGTGTTAGGAAATATAGGCTGATTAGAAAAAATATTAGAAAATAATAAGAGAGATACTTATCTGTAGTCTCTTAGTACCTAACTCTTTTTTTTAAAGATTTATTTATTTATTATATATGTATGCCTGCAGGCCAGAAAAGGGCACCAGATCTCATTACAGATGGTTGTGAGCCACCATGTGGTTGCTGGGAATTGAACTCAGGACCTCTGGAAGAGAGGCCAGTGCTCTTAACCTCTGAGCCATCTCTCCAGCCCTAGTACCTAACTCATAGTTTCAATTATGTTTCTAATGGGAATCACTGGCCCATGAATTGGAAACTATCAGAAGGAAGAAAACTTATTGTGAAACCATGTAGAGAGTGCTATCACTCTCAACTTCTAGGATGTTAAACAGTAGTCATAAAGAAGACAATATTGTCTCACCCAGTTAAAAGTGGGAAAGAAGAGTCCTATAAAACATAAATCCTCATGTCCTTAACAAGAATAAGATAAAATACATACATAGTGTCTGCCTTTGTGATCTCAAACCTCACATTAATTATTAAAGAAAATATCCAAAGATGAATGAAGAAAGGGACAGAGTACTTACTACTCATTCAGAAGTTTATTCATGTCATATTTCTCTGTGAGACTGGGGACCAAAATGACTGAAACACAATCTTCTTCCATGTCCTCATTTTGGTTTACTCTCCAAAAACATTTGGTTTTAGTCAAATGACACAAGAAGAGAAGAGTATTCAGGACCAAGAAGACAGTAAATAATATATGCACCTTACTCATTTTGCCCAACTCTAGGGCTGAGCAGTATAGTGTAGGGTTATGAGTGCACAGATATATCATCATATACCACAAAAGCATGCAAGCATATGTATCTATTTTACTCCCATTTCTTACTAGAAAGGACTATCTTATTCCCTACTTCTTTTCCAGTCTGTAATACTCTTACTCTCCCTATAAACTTTCAGGGTGGGGCTCTACACCTGAGGACTTCGTGATGTTGCAAACATCATGTGGAAAACATGTGAAAATCTTCTGCTGCCTCATGTGTCATGATGTCATTCATGCACATACCATAAATGTCAAAAGGTTGAGATTCCCTTGAGAATATTCAGGACAAGGCTTGTGCCAGCAAACCATGTATAAATATTATTTTCAATCACATAAGTGGATTTCATCAGAATATCCAAAGCTGAGGGATGAAATGGTTGTGAAGAGGCCATGCCCATGGGATTTTATGCAAAACATGGGCCATTATTTCTACTATAGTACAAAGTATCCCCTGTGTATCCATGAAGTGCTCTACATTAGTCCTATGAGCAGACTCCTCTGTTACTGTATGTGTCCCCATGATCTTAAGATCTATTAATCCCACCACCGATTGGATCCTGTAACCTTCAAGTCTCATACACCCCCAAACACATGGAACCCATCATCCATCCCCTGGCCAATCATCCCCTGTGGTATCAGAGGGCCCTGGAGGCACAGACACCACCTGCACTGATTGGAGGAAGAGGTAAGTGACAGGTCTGGCTGGACAGCCCCAGTTTCTAGGCTCTAGACCCTGAGGTGCATCCCATACCCTTAACTACCCATTGCAATCTGAGCAGCTGGTCAACAGGTAAGAGTCATGTAGCCAGGCGGCTCCACCATCCCACTACCCATTGGACCCTGTAACCTTCAAGTCCCACTCCTTCCCCAAACACACAGAACCCATCAGCCTCTCCCCAGCCAACCATCCCCCATGGCATCAGAGGCCCCCTGAGGTGCTGACACCATCTCTACCAATTGGAGGAAGAGTGGCCCTAGAGGCATAGGCACTACCTGCACTGATTGGAGGAAGAACAGCCTCAGAGGCACAGGTACCACCTGCACCTATTGGAGGAGGAATCAATACCTGTACCTATAATTACCCCAAACCAGATGGGTAGAGAGCAGTGTAAGAATATAACAACATAAAGAGAAATATGGCATGACCAGAACCTAGTGGGTCTGTGCTGTGGGATGTTCTGTATGGCAAATGTGTTGCTGATTAGTCAATAAATAAAACACTGATTGACCATTGGCTAGGCAGGAAGTGTAGGCGGGACAAGGAGGAGAATAAAGCTGGGAAGTGGAAGGCTGAGTCAGACACTGCCAGCCGCCACGATGACAAACAGCATGTGAAGATGCTGGTAAACCACGAGCCATGTGGCAAGGTATAGATTAATGGAAATGGATTAATTTAAGCTGTAAGAACAGTTAGCAAGAAGCCTGCCACGGCCATACAGTTTGTAACCAATATAAGTCTCTGTGTTTACTTGGTCGGGTTTGAGCGGCTGTGGGACTGGCAGGTGAGAGAGATTTGTCCTGACTGTGGGCCAGGCAGGAAAACTCTAGCTACAGGTCTGCAACAGCAAGACCTGAACGTCGCAACACAGATGAAGCAGAAGAAAATGACCTTAAAAATAATTTTATGAAGATGACAGAGGCCCTTAAAGAGGAAATGAAGAACTCATTTAAAGAAATGGAGGAAAAGATAAACAAGAAACCAGAAGAAATAAAAAAAAAATCCATTAAAGAAAGCTGAGAAAAAACAATCAAACAGGTGAAGGAAACATTTCAAGACTTGAAAATTAAAATAGAGACAATAAAGGAAACACAAACCATAGGAGTTCTGGAAATGGAAAATCTGGGTAAATGAAAAGAAACTGCAGATGTGAACAGAACAAACAATATAAGAGATGGAAGAGAGAATCTCAGGGATTGAAGATATGATAGAGGAAATAGATTCATTGATCAAAGAAAATGTTAAATCCAACAAATCCTTAACAGAAAACATCCAGGAAATCTGGGACACCATGAAAAGACCAAACATAAGAATAATAGGGATAGAAGAAGAATTCCAGCTCAAAAGCACAGAAAATATATTCAACAAAATCAAAGAAGAGAACTTTCCCAACCTAAAGAAGGACATGCCTATGAAGGTACAAGAAGCTTATAGAACAACAAATAGACTGGACCAAAGAAGTCTCCTCACCACATAATAAGCAAAACACCAAACATACAGAATAAACAAAGAATATTAAGAGCTGCAAAGGAAAAAGGCCAAGTAACATATAAAGGCAGACCTATCAGAATTATACCCAACTTCTCAATGGAAACTTTGAAAGCCAGATAGACGTTTTGCAGACACTTAAGAGACACACGTAAGACACCACAGATGCCAGCCCAGACTACTGTACCCAGCAAAACTTTCAATTATCATAGAGGGAGTAAACAAGATATCCCATGACAAAGCCAGATTTAATACCTATCCACAAATCCAGCCCTACAGAAAGCACTAGAAGGAAAACTTCAACCCAAGGAAGTTAGCAGCACCCATGAAAATACAGGCAATAGATAATCTCACACCAAAAAATCTGAGAAGGGAAACACACACACACACACACACACACACACACACACACACACACACACACACACACACCACTGCCACCATCAAGAAAACCAAAAAATAACAGGAATTAACAGTCACTGGTCACTAGTATCTCTTAATAGCAATGGACTCAATTCACCTATAATAAGACAGAAGGTAACAGAATGGGTACAAAAACAAGATCCATCTTTCTGCTGCATACAAGAAACACACCTCAACCTCAAAGACAGACATTACCTCAGAGTAAAAAATTGGGAAAAGATTCTCTAATCAAATGGACCTAAGAAACAAGTCTGTGTAGCTATCAAAAGAGACTTCAAACTAAAATTAATCAAAAGAGATAGAGAAGCACATTTCATATTCATCACAGGAAAAATTCATCATGATAAAGTCTCAATCTGTGCCCCAAATACAAGGGCACTCACATTTGTAAAAGAAACATTACTAAAGCTTAAATCACACATCAAATCCCATACACCAGTAGTGGGAGACTTCAACACCCACTCTCACCAAAGGACAGGTCTGCCAGACAGAAACCTAACAGACAAAAAAGGGAACTAACAGATGTTATGACTGAAATGGACTTAAGAGATTTCTATAGAACATTTTACCCAATCACAAAGGAATATACAATCTTCTCAGCACCTCATGGGTCCTTCTCTAAAATTGTCCACATACTTGGTCACAAAGCAAAGCTTAACAGATACAAAAAAATTGGAATGACCTCCTGTATCTTATTGGATCACCAGGGCTTAAAGTTAGAATTCAACACCACCACAAATTACAGAAAGTCTACAAACTCATGGAAACTGAATAGTGTTCAACTGTATCACCACTGGATTAAGGAGAAAAAAATAAATTAATGGCTTCCTAGAATTCAATGAAAATGAATCCAAAACATACCCAAACTTATGGGATGCTATGAAAGCAGTGCTAAGAGAAAAATTCATAGCGCTAAGTGCCTACATAAAGAAATGTGGAGAAATCTCACACTAGCAACTTAATAGCACACCTGAAAGCTCTAGAACAAAAAGAAGCAAACTCACCCAGGAGGAGCAGGCAAGAGGAAATAAACTGAGGTCTAAAAATCAATAAAATAGAAACAAAGAATCAACTTTTGAGAAAAATCAACAAGATAGACAAACCCTTATCCAACCTACCAAAAGGCTGAGAGAGAATATCCAAATCAACAAAATCGGAAATTAAAAGGGGGACATAACAACAGACACTGAGGAATTCAAGAGAATCATTCAATATACTTCAAAAACATGTCCTTGACAAAATTGGAAAATTAAAAGAAATGGACAATTTTCTGGATAGGTACCATATACCCAAATTAAATCAAGACCAAATAAACAATTTAAATAGACCTATAACCCCTAAGGAAATAGAAATAGTCATTAAAAGTCTCCCAACCAAAACAACCCAGGAACAGACAGTTCCAGTGTAGAATTCTACCAGAATTTCAAAGAAGAACTAATACCAGTACTCTTCAAATTGTTTCACATAATAGAAACAGAAGGAAATTGGCAAACTCTTTTTATGAGGCTACATTTAACCTGATACCCACATCACACAAAGATTCAACTAAGAAAGAGAATTACAGACCAATCTCCCTCATAAACATTGATGTAAAAATACTAAAAAAAAAAAAAAAAAAAAAAAAAACTGGCAAACTGAATCCAAGAACACATCAAAAAAATTATCCACCATGGTCAAGTAAGCATCATCCCAGAGATGCAAGGATGGTGCAACATCCAAAAATCTATCAATGTAATACACTGTGTAAACAAACTGAAAGATAAAAACACATGATCATCTCATTAGATGCTGAAAAAGCTTTTGACAAAATCCAGCACCCCTTCATGATAAAGGTCTTGGAGAGATCAGGAATACAGGGAACATACCTAAACATAATAAAGGCAATTTACAGCAAGGCAACAGCCAACATCAAATTAAATGGAGAGAAACTCAAAGCAGCTCCACTAAAATCAGGAACAAGACAAGGCTGTCCACTCTCTCCATATTTATTCAATATAGTACTTGAAGTTCTAGCTAGAGCAAGAAGATAACAAAAGGAGATCAAGGGGATACAAACTGGAAGGGAAGAAGTCAAACTTTTGTTATTTGTAGATGATATGATAGTATACATAAGTGACCCCAAAATTTCTACCACGGAACTCCTACAGATGATAAACATCTTCAGTAATGTGGTGGGATACAAGATTAAATAAAAAAAATCAGTAGCCCTCCTATATACAAATGATAAATGGGCTGAGAAAGAATTAGAGAAAATTCACCCTTTACAATAGCCACAAATAAAATACCTTAGGGTAATGCTAACAAAACAAGTAAATGACCTGTATGATAAGAACTTTAAGTCTTTAAGAAATTGGAGAAGATATCAGAAAATGGAAAGATCTCTCATGCTGTTAGACAGATAGGATCAACATAGTAAAAATAGAAATGTTACCAAAAGCCATTTACAGAGTCAATGCAATCCCCATCAAAATCCCAGTACAATTCATCACAGACTTTGAAAGAACAATACTCAATTTCATATGGAAAAACAAACAAAAAACCCAGGATAGCCAATACAATCCTATACAATAAAGCGACTTCTGGAGGCATCACCATCTCTGACTTCAAGCTACAGTATAGAAATAAAAATATAGTATAGTAATAAAAACAGCTTGATATTGCCATAAAAACAGACCCATAGATCAATGGAATTGAATCAAAAAGATTCTGACATTAATCCACACACCTATGATCACCAGATTTTTGACAAGGGAGCCAAAATTGTGCAATGGAAAATGGAAAGAATCTTCAACAAATGGTGCTGGCATCTTCAAGAAACTGAATGTCAACATGTTGAAGACTGCTAATAGATCTATATATTTCACCATGCAGAAAACTCAAGTCCAAGTGGATCAGAGACCTCAATATAAATCCAGTTACACTGAATCTGATAGAAGAGAAATTAGGAAGGAGTCTTGAATGCATTGACACAGGAGATCACTTCCTAAATATAACACCAGTAGCACAGACACTAAAGGCAATAATTAATAAATGGGATCTCCTGAAATTGAGAAACTTCTATAAGGCAAGGACACAGTTAAGAGAAAATGGCAGCCTTCAGAATAGGTAAAGATCTGTACCAATCCCACACCTGACAGAGGGCTGATCTCTAAAATATATAAAGAACTCAAGAAACTAGACATCAAAATACCAAATAATCCAATAAAAAAGGGGTTTAGATCTAAACAGAGAATTCTCAACAGAAGAATCTCAGGTGTCCAAAAGACATTTAAAGAATTACTCAACATCCTTAGTCATCAGGGAATTGCAAATCAAAATGACTCTGAGATACCATCTTACACCTCTCAGAATGGTTATGATGAAAAACACTAATGAAAGCTTATGTCAGAGAGGATGTGGAGTAAGGAGAACACTCCTCCACTGCTGGTGGGATTGCAAACTTGTACAGCCACTTTGGAAATCAGGATAGTGGTTTCTCTGAAAATTGGGAATCAATATCCAGCAATACCACTCTTGGGCATATACCCAAAGGAGGCTCTATCATACAACAAGGACACTTGCTCATCTATGGTCACAGCAGCATTATTTGTAATAGCCAGAACCTGGAAACAAACTAGATTGCCCTTCAACAAAAGAATGGATAAAGAAAATGTGGTACATTTACACAATGAATTCTTACTCAGCAGTAAAAAACAATGAGATAATGAAATTTGCTGGCAAATGGATGGAACAGGAAAAAAAACCCACCCTGAGTAAGGTAATCTAGACCCAGAAAGACAAACACAGTATGTCCTCACTCATAAGTGGATATTAGATGTAAAGCAAAGGATAACCAAGCCACAATTCACAGACCCAAAGAGGCTAGGTAAAAAGGAGGACCCTAAGAAGGACATGCATGGATCATCCTAGGAAGGGGAAATAGATTAGATAAGATCTCCTGGGTAAAGCTGGATCATGGAGAGGGGAGGGGATGGAGGATGAGAACATAAAGGAACAGGATGGTTGAGTTGGGGGAGGGATGGAGAGGGAGAACAATGAAAGCGATATCTTGATAGAGGAGCCATTGTGGTAGAAATGTGGTGATAGGGAAATTCCCAGGAATCCACAAAGATGACTCCAGCTAATACTCTTAGCAATAGTGGAAAGAGTGCCTGAACTGGCCTTCTGTAATTAGATTGGTGACTACCCTACTTGTCATCATAGAACCTTCATCTAGGAACTGATGGAAGCAGATGTAGAGATCAGTAGCTAAGCACTGGGCTGAGCTCCTGTAGTTCAGTCAAAGAGAGGGAGGAGGGATTATATGAGCAAGGGGGGAGGGTCAAGATCATGATGGGAAAACCAACAGAGATAGCTGACCCAAGCTTGTGGGAGCTTAGGGTCTCAGGAGTAACAACTGGGAAGCCTGCATGGTACCAAACTAGGCCCTCTGAATGTAGGTGACAGCCATGTGGGTTGGTCTGTTTGTGGGACCCCTGACAATGGTCCCAGGATTTAACCCTGGTGCATGAACTGGCTTTTTGAAGCCCATTCTCTATGGTGGGATACCTTGCTCAGCCTTGATGCAGGGGGGAGGGGCTTAGTCCTGCCTCAACTTGATATGATAGACTTTGTTGATTCCCCATGGGAGGCCTTACACTCTCTGAGGAGTTAATGAGGGGTAGGGTGGGGGAGAGGTGGGGGGAAGAGCAGGAGGAAGGGAGGGGGAACTGTGGTTGGTATGTAAAATGAAAAAAAAAAGACCCATTAATCACAACACAGTCAATCTGACATTTCCATAATCACACTGAATCCAATAATATACTATCTTTTCAGTAAGTACATATCAAGGAGCACAAGCTTTATATCTGAGTTCTAAGTGACTTACCTACTCTATTTCTTCAGTTTCCATAGATGAAAAGCTTGTTATGATACATTACTTCACATATCACAGGCCTTATTATTCCATTACTTATGATTACATGATTAGAGTCAGAGCTAAGCATCAGTCTTGTATTTTATGTACAAATAATATCTGTTCAATTTTATTTAAATTCCTAGTTCAGTCCCATGCAGGCTCCACAGCTATTGATCTAAATTTCATGAGTTCCCACTAGTTTGGTTTGATTGTCTCTGTAGGTTTCCCTATCATGATCTTAATGCCCTTGCTCATAGAATCCCTCTTCTCTCTCTTCAACTGGACTCCTGGAGCTCAGCCTGGTGTTTGGCTGTGGATCTCTGCATCAGCTTTCATCAGTTACTGGAGAAGGGTTCTATGATGACAGTTAGGGTATTCACTGATCTGATTACTCAACTAGGCCTTCTGCATAGTGAGACAGTTATGTAGCTTCATCTGCTTAAGGTCCCCCCTGGCAATAGGATCAGAATCCATCCCTGGTACATGAGCAGGCTTTTTGGAGCCCACTACTGTAGTGGGTAGCTGTTCCAGCTTTGACCTTGAAACACTGCCCCTAGAGTGACAGCAGGTAACTGCCATACCTGCCTATGACCTGCCCCTGGGGCATGGCTGAGAGGGAGCCCCTTAAGACTTAAGGTGCTTATGTGTCTGGCCTCTTGTGGTTACCTCATTGTCCTGGAAGCTGGATGGGACACCAAGCCAGAGTTTTCCACTGGATGATACTTCATCTCGCCCTGATCCTGTAACCAACCCCTATTGGGTGTATGTAAATTATTTCAGAAATAAACCTCTCTTGATTACCAGATACATTACATGAAATTGCCTCATTATTTACAGTAATACACTACCTATGATGGGACACCACACAGCCTTGAAGCAGGGGGAGGGGCTTGGACCTGCCTCTACTAAATGTACCTCCCCATGGGAGGTCTTACTTTCTAGTAGGAGGAAATGGGGGGTAGGTTGGGAGGGCAAGGCTGGTGGGGTGGGAGGAGGGAAGAGGAGGACCTTTGATTGGTATTTAAAATGAATAAAAAATTTTCTTAATAAAAAAAGAAATACCTTACATTTGTTTTGTCCTATAATGTATGTTGTGATTTTGAGTGTATACAAGTGAATGTGGGGTGAGAGAACTTGTATTTTGGAGTACTGAAAAATGGTACAAATTTTTCTAGACTCCCTTGGTGTGCTTTTTGATACCTTTTAGAACTTGAGGTAAAATAAAAAGGTATTAGGTTCTTCTAAACATGGTTTAGAATTTGAAATAATTTCTTAGCAGTCACAGAAGTTTGAATTTTGGGACATTCTCTTGGTAACTTTGGAGATAGATGCAGATGTGTTAGATATTAGGAGTCAAGAATGGTGGGAGAGAGAAGAGAAACAAGTTTAAAAATTCCACATGGGCTTATTGAAATTATAGTCCAGTGTTGTCAACATCACTTCTTCATCATTTAACATTATGTTTAATGAGTTTCCATGTAATAGTTTCTTGTGATCATAATTCTATATATTCCATATAAGAAAATAATATTATATTCATGTTTTTATTCTTTGATTACCCAAAATATCTATTTTGCCTTAACACTTGTATAAGTACTTAACTGTGTGAGATTCATTCTGTTGTCTTTGTGATATTATTTAAAATCATGTGTTATAACACTTCCTACATTATACTTTCTAAGATTTGTTTGTTTCACAAGTATCCATCTGATTATTTCCTTTCATTTGTGCATTCATAAAAATGGAGAATTTCCTTTCATAAACATATATATATGTAATAAATATATATGTGTATAATTTTGGTAGGAATGCTATTGAATCTCAGTAGTACTTTTGGAAATGTCATCATTTTTACAACATTAACACTATTGATAACACCATTATAACATTGACTTGTTATATACCCTAGCATCTTCTTCCCTTACTTTCTATGCTAAATTTAAATGATCTTTGTAGAGATTTTTAATCACCTGAAAACAATTATTCATATTTACTATGTATTTTAGAAGCCAATTGATATGTGGTTATTTTGCTGAATTTCTTCCATCAAAATTTTTACCTGGATATAGAAACTGTAACTATCTTTGAATGTTTACCTGTGCCCTGTTAACATGTTTAAAGTATTTATCATATCTAAGTGTTGTATGCCTTGTGCTCTTTTAAGTATAGGAGCCTATTATAGGCAAATGGGAAGGGTATGTCTTTACCTGTACTATTTCTTTCCTTTTTTCTTCTTTCTTTTGACTTCTTTTCTAGGTAAGTTTGTTCTTTAAATTACTTCTCACACTTAAATAATACCTGGAAGGAAGCAACTGATTTATGGAAGGTTTTAATTTGGTTTTCAATTTGAGTAGGTCATGTCTATCATGGCAGGAAAGGCATGATGACAATGAAGAGTGAGGCTACTTAATCGTGTCTGTGTAGATCAGGATGCAGGGGGTTTAACTTGAGTCTCAGCTGTCTTAATTTCCCACATATCTCACCCAAGACTGCATATTGTGGGATGGAAAAGCCAATATTCAAAGATGTTTTCAACTCATCATTTCATTCTCTGTGGAAGTGGCTTTTTTTTGTGATTGGGTGTAATATACTCCAATCAAGTGGGAAAATTATATTATGCACTGTGCTGGCTAGTTTTATATCAATATGGCATACACTAGAGTCATTTGAGACATGAAACTTCAATTGAGAAAATATATCCACCATATTAGCCTGTGGGCAAGTCTGTGGGGAACATTTTCTTGATTGATGATTGATGGAGGAGGACAAGCTCAATTCAGGCAGTGCCATCCTTGGGGTAGGTGATCCTCAGTGCTATAAGAAACAGGATGAGCTGGGCAGTGGTGGCACATGCCTTTAATCCCAGCACTTGGGAGGCAGAGACAGGTGGATCTCTGTGAGTTCAAGGTCAGCCTGGGCTACCAAGTGAGTTCCAGGAAAGGCACAAAGCTACATAGAGAAACCCTATCTTGAAAAAACAAAACAAAACAAAACAACAACAACAAAAAAGGAGGAGCAAGCTATGAATAGCAAGCCAGAATAAAACACTCCTCCATGGCCTCTGTCTAAGTTCCTGCCTCCAGGTTCCTGCTCTGATTTACCAAGATGACAGACTACAAGCTTTAATATGAAATATACCCTTTCCTCCCCAAGTTGCTTTTGGTTATGGTATTTTATCACAGAAACAGAAAAGTCACCAAGACTTTTATCCACTCTGACATTAACACTGTGTAGAATGAAAATTGAAAGAATGGACATGGTTGTCTAATTTGTATCTTAGTCTGTGGGGACCTCTGACGTTTTTAATTCCGTTAAAAAATATTTATTGTCTCTGGTTCCACACTAAGTATTAAATTTACTTAGTGATAGGTATGGAACCAGTTTCAATTTCACACATATGTACCTCACATTTCCTTACTCAGAGGATGTGGTATCTGTGCTTCAGTACATATTTTGGCCAACTGGAGAAGTATCAGATAGCTGTGAAATTTCTGCACCTACAGTGGACTTCCATTTGTTTCAATGATCTGCATGTCTCTATTGTTCCAATATAATGCTAATTTTATTATTATAGTTCTGGAATATAGTTTGATATATATACATCCATCCCTAGCATTGTTATTTTTACTCAGCATTATTTGGGTATTTAGGGTCCTTTGTGTTTCCATATAAACTTTAGGATTTATTCTTTGTTGAATTGTGTGGTTTGAGTATCTGCTGCAAGCCACAAAAATATACAAAGTAGGATTTCAGCTGATTATGACAAAGCTAATACCTGGAAGAACCCAAGGGCCTTCCAGAGGTCAAGCTGAGGCTCAAGGAGTCTTGGTGATATTTGGCTTTTGATTATCAGCCGTTTCCTGCTATGAGTTTCTTGTGTGCTATTGTAGCTTTTCCATCATTTATTGGGCACCATTTCCCCTCTACTAAAGGAATATTTAGATAACCTTTTGCACTGACAGCTATGCACAGCCAGAACCCCAGTTTAAGCCTCCCTGTAATTATTGTCATTGTCAGCATCTGGCCAGGTCCATCCCCAGATGGAGAAAAGTACCTTATCAGAGATACCTCTGTACTCTCTAAGAACAGACTTAACCATCCAGGCTACCTGTTTGAGAAGGCCTGGCGGATGTGCCAATTAAGCCTAACTTCCTCTTTTCCCAAACCTTACCTCCAGTTCCAGATCTCCCTTTAACTATCACCAGAGGCATCTAGCTGTACACAGGTTGCCTAGCGACTGAGCTCACTTTCCCCCACCCTGCAGAAAAACGGCAGATAGCTTGGACAGATAGGAGCCACAGGGGAAAAAAAAAGACAGTTTTATTTTCTCCCATTGACCTAGCAACTTACAGATTCTTAACATTTTCTACCAATCACATTTAAGACTATAGTGGAGCACATACGATCCCTCTTCTTTGATATTACCCAAATTTAGCCTTTAGTTAATTCATTTCCCCATTAGTCACTTCTCTTTTGGGTTGCAAATGATAATTAACTATTACTGTCCCTCTATGTGATTCTTATCACCCCTCTGTTTGACCCTGGAAGCCTGGTGGTCACTGCCTGAGGAAAATTCTTACCTGCCTTTAAGACCCTGTAGAATTCAAGCCTGGTGACCTTGCTTGACCAGGGGCTTGCTATTGCTTGGGTTTATAACTGGATTCCAGGGAGAGACTTAGGTGGAACGTGGAGAATGGAGAACAGAGAGGGATAAGGAGAGTGTGTGTGGACAAGATGGAAGATGAGGAAGAGTCAGATGGGGAAGTACTAGCTGGGTAAGAACAAGATGAAAGGGACCTAGATGAGGCAGAATTAAGACGTGAGAATTAAGATAGAATTTAGAGGGAACAGTAGATAAATATAGAGAGAAATCAGGCAAGAAAGGAGCTAGGAATGAGAACAGAACTGAAGCTGTGTAGATAGGATGTTATGCCAGAGGAATTAAAGCAAGTGGACTATAGAGTTCAGTGTGCTGAGATTCTATTTCCTGAAAATAGTCCTTGCCGTTAGTAGTTCTCTCTCTTTTTTTTTTTTTTTTTTTTTTTTTTTTTTTTTTTTTTTTTTTTTTTTGCTTTTTCGAGACAGGGTTTCTCTGTGTAGCTTTGCGCCTTTCCTGGAACTCGCTTTGGAGACCAGGCTGGCCTCGAACTCACAGTGATCCGCCTGGCTCTGCCTCCCGAGTGCTGGGATTAAAGGCGTGCGCCACCACCGCCCGGCTAGTAGTTCTCTCTCTTGAGCCCCTGGGATATATAATATTAAGGCTGGTTCCTCAAATATTATACAAGAGGTATCAGGGTGACTGTGGCCTCATAAAATGAATTTGGCATTGTTCCTTCTGTTTTTATTTTGTGGAATAATTTAAGGAGTATTGGCATTAGCTCTTCTTTGAAAGTCTGGTAGAAATCTGTACTAAAACTGTCCAGCTCTGAGTTTTTGTTTGTTTGTTTGTTTGAGAAGCTTTTATTGATGGCTCCTATTTCTTTAGGGGTTATAGGTCTATTTAAGTTCTTTATCTGATCTTGATTTAACTTTGGTAGGTGATACCTATTGAGAAGATTGTCCATTTCTTTTATATTTTCCAATTTCGTGGAGTACAAGTTTTTAAAGTATGACCTAATGATTCTTTGTATTTCCTTGGTTTCTGTTGTTATGCCTCCCTTTTCATTTCTGATTTTGTTAATTTGGATATACTCTCTTCATCTTTCAGTTAGTTTTGATATGGGTTTGTCTATCTTGTTGATTTTCTCAAAGAACCAACTCTTTGTTTCATTGATTCTTTCTATTGTTCTCTTTGTTTCTATTTTATTGATTTCTGTCCTCAGACTGATTATTTCCTGCCATCTATTCCTTTTGGGAAAGTTTGCTTCTTTTTGTTCTAGAACTTTCAGGCATGCTATTAAGGTGCTAGTATGGCATACCTCCAATTTATGTATATACTTAGTGCTATGAACTTTCCTCTTAGCACCACTTGCATTATGTCTTACAAGTGTGAGTATGTTGTGTATATTTTCATTGAATTATAAGAAGTCTTTAATTTCTTTCTTTATTTCTTCCTTGACCCCATAGTCATTCAGTGGGGAGTTGTTAAGTTTCCATGAGTTTGTAACTTTCTGTTGTCAAAATTCAGCTTTAATCTATGGTTTTCTGATAGGATGCAGGGGATTGTTTCAATTTTCTTGTATCTGTTTAGACTTGCTCTGTGACCCAGTATATGGTCAGTTTTGGAGAATGTTCCAAGAGGTGTTGAGAAGGTCTGCTCTTTTGTGATTGGGTGAAATGTTCTGTAGATATCTGTTAGGTCCATTTGGTTCATAATTTCTGTTAGCTCCAGTATTTATCTATTTAGTTTTTGTCTGGATGACCTGTCTATTGGTGAGAGTGGGGTATTGAAGTCTCCTACTATTAATGTGTGAGGGTCAATGTGTGATTAAGTTTTGGTAATGTTTCTTTTACAAACTTGGGTGTTCTTGCGTTTAGAACATTGATGTTAGGAATTGATACCTTATATTGGTGGATTTTTCCTTTGATGAATATGAAGTGGCCTACTCTCTCTCTTTCTTAATACAAAGGTTGAATTTTATTTTTACCAATGTGTATGTGTCTATATCTGTGCATACTACATGTGTATGGGTGCCCAGTCCAGAAGAAGGTGCTAGCTCTCCTGCATCTGGAGTTATGGGTGCTGGGGTCAGAACTTGAGTCCTCTGTAAAAGCAGCAAGCGTTCTTAACTGGGGACCCAACTATCCAGCCCATAACTCGGGATTTATTTTGATTTGTTTTTTTTAATGATGTATTATTATCATCATTATTATTATTTACATCCCAAATGTAGTTTCCCTTTCCTCCAAGTCCCTCCCTACCATTTCCTTCTGCCTCCTCCACCCACTCCTCCTCTGTTTCTATTCAGAAAAGGGCAGGCCTCCCAGGGATATCAAACCTTGATTTAAAGCCCCAGGGTTAAGCAAAGCTTTTGTTATTGACTTTGTAAACTCCTGTAAACAAAATGGTCGCAAGAACCTTTCTGTGGGAGGATAGATACCTCAATGGGTGCAAAAGCATGAGGACATGAATTCAAATCCCCAGCACCCCTATAAAAAGCAGCACATGACCAACCACACCTCTAACCCCCGGGCTGTGGGGGGTAGAGACAAGAGAATTGCTGGGTTTTGTTGACTGCCAGCCTAGCTCCAGGTTCAGTGAGAAACTTTGTCTTAAAGTGCAATGGCAGAAAGTGATAAAGGAGAAATGTACTCTAAACAGCAGCACACAGACATACACAGCAACACACACACACAAATAAAAATAAAAACAAAGCAACAATGAACCGAGAATTTCGGGGTTGGAGAGATGGCTATGGGGACGGGCACTTACTTTTATTCTTGCTAAAGGCCTCGGTCTGGTTCCAAACACCCACATAGTGTCACACAACTGGTTATCATCTCTGACTCTGGTGCCAGGAGATCTGATGTTCTCTTCTGGCCATTGTGAGCCCCTGCACACAAAAGATGCCCACGTACATGCAGGAAAAGCACTCCCATGAAATGAAATGAAAGTAAATAAATCTTTAAAAATAAAAAGATTTTAAAAACAGATTAAAACAAATAAAAGTTAAAACTATGGCCCAGCCTTGGAACACAGTCTAATTCAGAAATATTAAAATGTAAAACTCCAAACCTTACTTTTAGTATAAAATGCCTTATAATTTACTATTACAAAGAGCTGGAGAGTTGACTTGGTAGTTAAGAACACAAACTGCTCCTCCAGAAGACCCAGGTTCAGTGTCTAGCACTATCATGATGGTTCACAACCATCTGTAACTTCAATTCCAGGAAATCCAATGGCCTCCCTTGTCCTCTTGGGGCACTGTACTCAAACATGCACAAGCCCACACATATATACACACAATTTAAAAAATACTGTAACAAAACACATAATGCCACCCTCTCTCTAATAATGAAGTTGATTTTGTCCTTTGACCAAGGCTGGCAGAGCAATAGGTGTCTGGGCTGGCAAAGAATGGCCCCCTGATGTCACTGTTGCTTCTCATTCTTACAAAGACCATGGTCTGTGATAGTGGCCTCCTTTTCTTTGGACCATTCCAATGATTCCTCTGCACCTGTGACTAACTATCTAACGCATCACTAATATCTAATGCAGGGGTATGCAACAAAGTGCAGTTACCTAATCCCTTGCCAGCCTCTAGTACTAACCACAGCCTTCTGTTCTAGACTTAACCTCAAGCTGCCTTTCTTTGGGCATTTTTCCTAACCCAGGAGCCCACTCTGACATCTGTATTTTTCCTCTGCCCTCAGCACAAATACTGACACAGGCTCATGCCTGCACATCTACCTTTTCCATGGTACCATTGTGAGGCAGGCATCAAATCACTACCACTGGCTCACCAGGTAGTGCCAATGCCTGTCATGGACATGAGTTGGTAAGTCCTCTTTTCTTTTTTTTTCTTGAGCTAGGGTTTCTCCATGTGCAGTTTTGGAGCCTGTCTTTGATCTTGCTCTGTAGACCAGGCTGTCCTTGAACTCACAGAGATCTGCTTGGCTCTGGCTCCCAAGTGCTGGGATTAAAGGCGTGCGCTACCTCCATCTGGTGGTAAATCCTCTTAAAGAATCTTTGGCAGAGAAAACATGGAAATTGCTTGTTCTTCTTGCCCTTGCCCATGCAGGGAAAGTACTTGAGGTGTTTATTTATGTAATATGTGTAGATAAACATCTTTCCACAGCATTCACATGTGTAACCTTCTAGAAACTTTATCAAACACAGAGGTGTAAGTGCTGGAGAGTGTGTTAACCATTGTCCTTTCCCTTCACTTCCTCAAACAGGACTTGAAAAAACAGAAACAGACACCATACCTAGGTATGGTTGCACACACCTGTGAACCTCAGCAGAAGCATCAGGAGTGCAAGGACATCCTTGGCTACATTGGGAGTCTGAGGTCAGACTGGGCTACATGAGACATGCTTTTAAAAAACAATACCCCATTCAAACCCCCTTAACAAAACAAACAAACAAACAAACAAACAAACAAACAAACAAACACAAACACAAACACAAACCAGACTGTGCTACAAGTTCAAAACTAATACCAGGACAGCCACAACTGGCTTCTCAGGCTCCCAAGTGCTATGTCCTCTTAGTTTATAACTCACTGTTCTGAACTTTGGGGTAAGATTCCAGAGCTAGAATGTTCACACACAGTAAGTATGAGCCAGGCATGGTGGGCAAGCCAGTAATCTCAGCACTGGAGAAGCTAAGCAGAAGGACTGCTGAGAGCCTGAGATCAGCCTGTGCTACACAGTCTATGAAGCATCTGACTTTCATTCATTCACAGGTGTTGCTTCCAACACTTGCTAAGTCTTACCCACAGGAGTCACTGAGTGACAGGTATGCCCAGATGGCTAAATCTGTATTTACTGATGGAGAAGGAAAGAAGAGAACAGAAGTTAGAGACAAAGAGGTGTCAGATGCAGGTGTTCGTGCCAGGAGTAAGGTCCAACATCCTGCACTGAAAGGCAGAGGCAGGAGGATCAAGGTTTCCAAGTCACACAAGCTATACAGCAAAACCTTAACTCCAAAACAAAACAAAGAACTCACCCCACCCAATCCCCCCCCCCCCCAAACAGAGGTGTGAATGTGTTGGGAGCAGTTGAGAGAACATCTCCAAAAATTCTGCTTAAGACACTCTGGATTCTAGCACCAGATACCTTATTCTCAGCCCTCCAGGGTGAGGGGCCAAGAGTGAGCATAAGCAAGAATCTGCAGAAAGAACTCTTTCTTAAACTCCATGTCATCCCACCTCTCTGTAACAGACTGAAACATTCTATCCTGCTAGGAATCTCTTTAAACAGGAAGGTAAATAACTCAGCGTAGCTTCAGAAAGTGCCTGAAGCTGACCAGCTTCACTAGGCCTCTCCAAGCTAGAGTGCATTATACAAGCTGAGAGTCACCCTCTGAAGGAGGAAAGCTGAGCTTTAGAGAATCCTCTGAGATCACAGCAGCTGCCTGGAAGCCACCGCAGAAAGCAGCCCACCTGCTGTGAAGAGGTTAAGACCAACTGAGGCACCTGTGAAGACACTCTCCCACCCAGTGAGCTGTCTGCAGGCTGTGCAGTGGCTCCAGGCTCCCAGGTTGTGAGCTGCAACCCATGAGGAGTGGGCTTCAGGGATGCAGCTGTTTTTGAGTCATTTATGCTCCGTTACTGAAATGCAGGTTTGCTTAGCTATTCAAATAGCCCATTCATGATGATTCACTTTGCCTTTATGGGACCTTATATGGGAAGATACCCATCAGTCTTACAAAAATGCCTTTGAGAAAGGATTTTACTTTTTGTTTAAGAAAGAATCTCCCTGTTTAGTCGCTTTAGACTTGAATTTGAAATTATGCAGCTTTTACCTCTAAAGTATCAAGATTAGAGATGGACCACTATATTCAGCTCTTTTCTTTCTTTCTTTTTTTAATTGTCTCCCAACACAGTAATCTTGAGTAGGGTGTGGTTAAACTGTGTAACACCTGCCTGGCAGGCTTTAGGCCCTGGGATTGTTTCAATCCTCATCACAGCAATTGAATGAAACCAAACACTGTCATACTAACAGAAAACATAGGAAATCATATGTAAGACTTCCCCCAAAAAATTATCTTTAGAAGATGCTTTTCCCAAATTGCCCAAAATGTGTGTCCTTGGCTGGGTGTGGTGGGACACACATTTAATCCCACCATCTGAGTGGTAAAAGCTTGGAACACTGGTCTACATATTGAGTTCCATGACAGCCAGGGCTACATAGTGTAATACTGTCACAAATAACTAATGTAATTAATTAACTAATATTTTAAATTGAATAAATTTGAAAAAAGAAAAAGAAACTTCAAGGTTGGGAATAGACTTACATGTCTATAATCCTAGCATTTGGGGGTTAAAGGCAGGAAGATCAGAAGTTCAGATCTCCTGGACTGCATGAGACCCTGTCTCAGGTAAAATAGCAAGCAAAAACCTAACGCAAACTTGGAGATCAGATCAGTGGCTCAACAACTTTGTAGCACTCTAATGTAGTCTGGGGACTCAGCTCCACTCTTCCCCTAAAAAGATCAAATTCCAGAGGCTTATCCCTAAAATGTCTTCATGGCCTTCTACCTCCTTGCCACTCAAATGTGACCCAGAGACCAGCAGCATTACTTAGAAGCTGAGCAAGATGCATGCCGTCTCTGGCCCCAGCCTGTAATTTGGTCTTCTGGATTTCAGCTGGGAGCCTTTTGGGCACAAGTCCAGTTCTTCCACTAGTCAATTCTCACTGGATAAGGCAGAGGGAGACACACACTGTCAACAGGCCCAGACATCTTCTTCTCTTTTGTGGTGACGTGTAGACTCATGGGAATGTCCCAAAACATCTGATAGCAGTTTCCATAGTGCACAAGCAGCTCCTGGTTCTGGTAGATCTGGCTGCAGCTCTCATAAAACATCTGCCCTTGATGTTGCACAGCAGCTGGGTTCCACACTTTGAGGAATTATGCACAGCTGACATCAGACAATTCAGTTCCCAGAAATGTTTCCATCGACAAAATGGCTCAGTTAACCTTCTTCAAAGATCTAAATGAAATGAGACATGATGTTTGTTTTTTATGTTTATGTTTATGTTTATTTTTTGAGAAAGGATCTTGCTATAAACCTGATGCTGGCCTCAAACTTGTGGCCCTGCCTCAGTTGAGTTCAGGGACCATAGGAGCAACACTGTCACCCCCAACTAGGCATGAATTTTTGATTTTTACTTGTTTTCTTTGTGCCTGATCTATCAAATGAAATTTAAGATTTATAACCAAGTTTGTACAACAGAACACATTTCTGAAAATCAGATTTTCATGGCTGAAGTTGCATATAAATCTTCTTAAACCGAAGTCAACCTTTTTTTTTCCTTTTTTGTTTGGACAGGGTCTCATGTAGCCCAGGTGGGAACTGAATTTACAATACAGTCCAAGATGGCATTGAACTTCTAATCCGCCTGCCTCTGCCTATGGAGTGCAGCTGTGTGCCAGCACACAGGGTTATGTGGTGCTGAGGATTAAACCCAACATTTTTGGTATGGCAGAGGAGCATTCTCTCCAGTCCCTGGGTAGATTAGATTATATAACAACTTATTTTTAAAAAGATTCATGCCTTTATCTCATTCTTGACCCCTGAGTTGCTATGATTAGCATATGTTAATTTTATAAACAAAGGAAGAGAAACAAATAGGTTTTACTTAATCTCAGCTCCTAAAGAGTGCTGGGGAATTAGCTTCTCTCTGGTGTGCAGGCATAGGGATGGAGCTGCTGTTTATTCCTCTGAACACAACAGCTTCCGAGTCTCTCATTTTAGTGTAAACAACTGTTTAATACAGGTCTTCCACATTTCCTGAATTTCAGATTTTCTTCCCAAACTGTATTCCTAGAGGTTTAGATTTAAGGTATTTAGAAGATTTTACGTTATCTAGTATAGTCTGGGAAACGGTTTCTGTAAATGAAAAGCTGCTATCGCACCAGCCCCTCCTTGTACAGTCACTAACTTGGAGAGTGTTTGTTAGTCCTTGGCTAATTTCCTAAGAAGTCATATGAAAGTCTAAAATGTATTTTTCTTTTCAATAGAACACTTTTAGCACTCAATTTAAAACACTAGGTTTTGTCTATAAGTATAATATAGTGTTGTAATTCTTTAAATTGACCTTCCAGAGTTGATCAGTAGGATTTAAATTACTTTAGTCACCACAAAACAGATTCCATGCAGAGTGATGTCCTGCTGGATTGAATAGCCCCTGTCCGTTCTCAGCAGAGGACAAGGGCCTTCAAGGGTATCTCCCCCAACCTCAAGTCATCCCACCCAATTTCAGCAGACCCACTAGAAACACACTTTCCTTCACATTCTAGAATTGTCCTCATTGTTCTGGTGGAAGCTCCACCTCAACTCCCCTCCCCCATCTCTTTCTTTTTCTTAATTTGGTTTGATTTGGTCTGATTTGTATTGTTGCATTGACAGAGAGGCTTATCAGGTATCACCCATGTGCCTCAAATCTGGCATTGACCACCTTACCATGAAAGGGTTCAAATCTCACTCCCTTGGTGATGAAGTTACTACAGACCAGGCCAAAGTGTGGGGCCTCACCAAATGCTGTCTTCATAAAGCGGAGACCTAGAAACCCAAGGCATGGGAGGAAAGGAGAATGGGCCAAGTGATTCAACATTAGTTCTGGGAAATAAATCTAGGCAAGGAGTGCAGCCTGTCTTCCAGAAGCTGAAGGGGGTCTTTGTCCACAGTTTTAGGAAGATAATTAGAAAAAGACAACCTTAATTTATTTTAATTAAAAAATAACTGTATGATGAGTTGCTTGGAGATTGCTTCTGATTTGATGTGTACCTATTTCTTATTGTTTTTCTTGCTCCTTTGACACAATTGTTCATTTGAGAAGTTGGGGCAAGGTTTGGGGGGAATGTGTTATGATATATTACTCAGGGACCCTGAGGGTATCCTGCGAATGCAGGGAAACATGCTGGCATGCTGAGCAGATGCAGTAGCAGGCTGGTGGGTGACCTACTTAATGTGGGCATGGCGGCAGGGCGGAGGGTGAACGTTCACAACCCAGATGCTACATCCATGCAAAAATGGTTTATGATAATAGAGAGACAAAGAAAAGACAGGAAAGAAGAGAGAATGAGAGAGGCAAAGAGAGAGAGAGGGGTTGAGGGGTGCACACCTCATGGGAGTGGAGGGAGAGAGAGAGAGAAATGGATGGAGTTTTTCCTTAAGAAGAGGCTTCTAATTCAGGACACGGGGTGGCCCCAAGGGGTGGGATCAGAATGTCAATAGAATGAACTGAGAGGATGACAGGGTTGCAGCCACCTTAGAGAAAGGACAGACAGGGGAGAGCAGGCCCTTAGACAAACAATTTCAGGAAAAACCACCAGAGGATGTGCTGCCCCTCTACCTCTAGACCCAGACAACTGGGAGCTGTGCAAAAACAAGTTCCAGACATTTCCTGCCATAACCTAAAGGATATGATGTAGATGAAATACCATAACTGACAGAATAAACAAGCACCAGATGTGTCCTGTGGGGTGTTTTCTGCTGATATAGACAGTATATCATAATGAAAGGACCAAGCAGATGCCATAACAGGCTGCTCAGTCTTCTCTCAGAGATCAGGCCTCAATTTCAGTTTCCTGAGACTTGAGCAAGCAGTTTCTGGGAGGGCCATGAACAAAAGACTGCTCAAAGTTTAGCCAGATGTTTACTTTCTGGGGCCCCTCACCAACTTAGAGTTATGTGCAGTACGTGCTTGACCAGCCAGCCCCCATGGTGGCTCAAGGACAAAGCCTGGGACTTGTGCTGGACTGCCCCCAAAGTAATAAATTGTAACCACCAACCAGTAAATTCAAAGGTTACATACCCTCACCCAATTAAAAGAGAACAGAGATAAAGATAAACCAATCCGAGTTGCACCCGTGCAAAACTCCCCCAACCCCCCTGAAGGGCTTGTGGATTTTACCTTTAAAAAGCCAGCCACACAAAGAAAAAGCAAGTTCCTCCTGGCCTCACGACTATGAGTGAGTGCTTTGGATCGAGCTTCCCTGTCCGCGGCTTGTAAACAGAAATAAACCATGCTAATTGCATTCTGAACCTAAGGTCTGTGGTGGTTTGTCTTTGGGGTCCCAATCTGGGCATAACAATAACTGTCAGAGGAAGTAAGTTTCCTGCTGATGAACGTAACATGTCATAACTATCAGAGGATATGAATCTTCTGCTGATATAGATCCAATGACACAATTGTTAAAGGATATGGCTATTTCCTCATAGCTGCAACCCTGAGTAAGCACCAATCCCAAGCCTGTAACTACATGGATTTGTAATTCCCCTAGCCCCCTGCTCTAACCATTATAAATATCCTACCCTGCTACTGCTTGGGGTCCTTCTTATCCCACTGCTGAGATGGATGGACAAGGGAACCGAGTTTAAACTCAAGTATAAAGACTTTGCTTTTGCGGTCAGATCAGTCTCTTGGTGGTCTCTGGGGATTCTGGACTTTGGGTACAACATGAACTCCATTTTGCAAACTTGAGAGTCAGAGACAACGAATGCTTTTCCAATGTCAAGAACTGTCAGGCATGAATTTCTGGAGGCCATCATGTAGATAGATACATTGTGCATCTCCAAAGTCACTTAATGGAACCATTACCCTTCTAGTCCACAGCGCTCACTAAAATCAGCCTCAGGAATTACATATCTACCCTCCCTTGCCCACTCCAGGAAGCCTTCGGGGCCAAACAGGGTAAACTTTCCAATCCTAACTCAGAAAAATGATGCCAAAGGCACAAAAATCACCCCAAATTTCCAACCACTAAGGTAAGTCTGCCTCCATGCTGCCTACCTACTGCAAGGTGATGGTTTGGGACTTCTCCTCTGCCTCCCAAACCACTTTGGCCAAGGCCTGCTGCTGCTCAACACCTGCTGTTGACACTGACACCCACACCCAACTCTGTGTCTGTGAAATCACGTGAAGCAGAAACTACACTGCAGGGGTGAGGAAGAGAGGGAACCTGAACAAAGAAAGGCCTTTGTGTTGATCTGAGGAAGGAGCCCAAGGGCATTCTCCCCAGGAGTGGAAAACCCAATTATCAAGTTAAAAACTCAAAGCTGCAAAACAAAGAACTCTTTTAGAGACTGCAGAGATCCCTTGAGGTCATGCTGGGAGCCTGTAGCTCCGGAAGGCCCCCTACTGCCTGGCACTGACCTCCAGGCACCCCAATCTGTGCTTCCTCCTGTTCCTGATACCTTAAAACTGTGCATTGAGTAAGAGGGAGAGAGTACACAGGGACTCTGGGCATTTGGACAGAAAGGACAGAGAAGGCAGTCAAAAGATCAGGCCCACCATGTCCCCAGATTGTCTACTCTCTGTACTCCACAGCCTTTGCTGGGCACCATATTCCTCCCTTATCCCCCAGAGACTACTCACTTAATTCATTGGTTCTCCAGAAAGTTCTATCAAGTGGCCTGGATTCACAGTTATGGATCTTTGGAAGCCACTTCTGCCAGCTCCAGGAATTGAACCCTGGTCCTTGGGAACAGTGAGCGCTCCTAATCTTAGGTCACCCCTGCCAGCTGCGATTTTACGTAACATGTAGTTGTCACAGTTCTTCATGAGTGTGTGTGATGTGTGTGTGCAGTGTACACGTGTGTTTCTAGTGTGCATGTGCAAATGAGTGAGTGGTTCATAGTATTCATGTGTGCTGTGCACATGTAGATCGTGCATGTACGATGGTGGGCATGTTTGTGTGTCCAGATTCATGGTGCATGTACTGTAGTGGGTTCACGACTAGAAACTGGCACTCTTGATGCATGTACTGTGGGAGGCTGACACACGCATCCAACCAATCATGCATATACGATGGGAACCTCACTCTAATACCCAGCACTCTTGGTGCATGTACTGTGGGAAGCTGACGCATGTATCCAACCAATCATGCATATACTGTGGGAGTCTCATGCCTATTACCTGTGAGAAATTCATACCAGTCATCCAGCATTCATGATACATGTACTATCAGAGGCTCTTGCTTATAAGTCAGCTTTCCTGTTGGATGTACTGTGGTGTGCTCATCTTTATAATCCAGCACTGATGGTACATGTGCTGTGGGAGGTTCACGACTCTAACTCAGAATTCATAGTGCATGTACTTTGGGTGTCTGACACAAGTATCCCAGCATCTACTACAGGAAGCTCTTCCCGATAACCCAGCACTCACCGTGAATGTACTGTATGAGACTCTACACAGTAACCCAGCATTCATTGTACATATACTGTGGTAGGCTTATGGCGGTAACCCAGCACTGATGGTGCATGTATTGTGTGTGAGAGGCTGATATGTGTTTTTTGGCACTCAAATTGTAAGTGCTTTTGGAGGCTCATGCCTATAACAAAGCATTCATGGGTTATGTACCGTGCTGGGCCCATGGTTGTAATCCAGCACTCACGTACATATATTATAGGAGGCTGACATGTGTATCTCACCTCTCATGGTGCATGTACTGTGGTGGGCTCATGCCTGTCATGATGCATGTCTTGCATGTCCCGTCGTATATGCATGATTGGTTGGATGCGTGTGTCAGCCTCCCACAGTACATGCATCAAGACATTATGCATGTAATGTAGGAGGCTCACAACTGTATCTCAGTAGCACCTATGTGGGAAATGCATGCTGATAACCCAGCATCCATGGTGCATGTACTGTAATGGATCTTGGCTGTAACCCAGCACTTATTGTGCCCATAATGCACACTCACTGTGATTGAACTGTGTAAGATTCAACCCAGCAACCCAGAACTCCTGCTGCATGTACTGTGAGTAGCTTTTGCCAATAACCTAGCATCAACTGTGAATGTACTTTGGACGACTGAAAAAAACTAACCCCAGCATTCTTGATGCACGTACTGTGGTGGATCATCGTCTATAACTCAGCATTCACAATGCATGTAATGTGGAAGCACATGCCTATATCCTAGCATTCATGATGAATATACTGTGTGAGACTCAAGAACCAATTGTGGGATACTAATACCACTAACCTAGCACTCATGGTGAATGTACTGAGGAAGGTGTACTGGGTGACCTCCAGCACTCAAAGTACATATACTGTGAGAAGCTGGCAATTATATCCCAGCACTTACGTTGTAGGTTCTTGTATAATATTAGAGGAACCAGCCTCAATATTATACATCTCAGGGCCTCAGGAGAGAGAACTACTAACGGCGAGGACTATTTTCAGGAAACAGAATCTCAGCACACCAAGCTCTTAGACCATTCACTTTTTTTTCTCTGTGTCTGTTGCTTCACAGTTATATATCCCCCCAAAATCACAATCCTCCCCTCCACCCAGGACATCCAGCTTGAATTTCCTCAGGCAGTGATTGTCCACTATCAGGATCAAATGGAGGGGTGATAAGAATCACAAAGAGGGGCAATAGTTGTTAATTACCATTTGCAACCCAAAGGGGAAGTGACTAATGATTTAACTAAAGGCTAAATTTGGGTAATATCTAAGAAGAGGGATCTTATGTGCACAACTATAATCTTAAATGTGTTTGGTAAAAGATGTTAAAAATCTATAAGTTGCTAGGTCAATGGGAGAAAATAAAACTGTCTTCTTTTTTCCTGTGGCTCCTGTCCAAGCTATCTGCCATTTTTCTGCAGGGTGGGGGAAAGTGTGCTCAGTCTCTAGGCAATCCGAGTACAGCTAGATGCCTCTGGTGATAGTTAAAGGGAGATCTGGAACTGGAGGTAAGATCTGGGAAAGGAGGAAGTTAAGCTTAATTGGCACATCCGCCAGGCCTTCTCAAACAGGTAGCCTGGATTAAGTCTGTTCTTAGAGAGTACAGAGGTATCTCTGTTAAGGTACTTTCCTCCATCCGGTGATGGACTTGGCCGGATGCTGCCAATAATGATAATTACAGGGAGGCTTGAACTGGGAGTTCTGGCTGAGCATAGATGTTAGCGCAGAAGGTTATCTAAATATTCCTAGAAGTGGTTAGGTAAGGAGTTAGAGGTCTATAAAGCTAGTGAGGCTGTAAGAAAAGAGGGGTCTGAGATAAATTGTATAAAGCTATTACTTAATGTCTACCTGACCTAGGCGGTGTCTCCTTGTGGAATTTACCTTAAGTCAGGAGGCTTGTATGTGGGCTGTTATCACTGTTAGTCCTCGGAAATTGGGTGATCACCTGGGTGATGTCTCCTTGTGGAATTTACCTTAAGTCAGGAGACTCGCCTGTGGGTTGTTATCATTGTTAGTCCTCGGAAATTGGGTGACCACCTGGGTGGTGTCTCCTTTAGTCCATGAAAGTGGCTAGGGGGGATATCTGATTCCAGAGAAAGCCTTTCCTGAGGCTGTTCTCCAAATGCCTGGAATGTGTATGTCTAGAGAGTGATCAGTCCACATTGTTAGCCCTTCTTAGGGAAAAATCAATTGGGAAAACTATGAAGGCACACATGATTTTCATAACAGAATACAGCTGATATATAACAAGTCAAGTAACACCAAAAACTCCTTGGGATTTGGCTTCCTCTGGAGGAATTCCCTGATCCCTCCAGGTAGTGACTTTGCCATAACCAGCTGAGTTCTTATGATATATTCCTGCGGCCCGCAGCAGTAGGTACTCTTGGAGGCTGAAATGTGTATCTTACCTCTCATGGTACATGTACTGTGATGGGCTCATGCCTATAGCCCAGCACTCATGGTACAGATACACTAGAGAAATTTCCAAACTACGTATGTCTATAACTCCATTAAATACAAAATGATATCAATACTAAACTGACATGAATTGCTAAACGGTCTTATTAATTAAAAAAAAAACAACCCAGAGCCAGATATTGGGGTGAAAGCTGAGAGATCAAAGGAATAGAATAAACTACAGCCACAAGTCCTCACTGCTAGGAAATCCTCAGCCCAAGAGAGAGCTATTTCCTGTATACACATGCATATATACTTTTCTGTGTCCTCTCTCTCTCTCTCTCTCTCTCTCTCTCTCTCTCTCTCTCTCTCAGGAAGTCCTCTGTGTTACTTCCTCTCTCTGCCCAGCTACCTCACTTTCTCCTTCTACCCAGTTCTATCGCTTCCTGCCTGTACAGACCTCCAGACCTCTATGGTTAACTAGTGCTGGGATTAAAGGAGTGTGCTACCATGCCTGGCTCTGTTCCCAGTGTGGCCTTGAACTCACAGAGATCCGGATAGATCTCTGCCTCCCAAATGCCAGCATTAAAAGCGTGTGCTACCACTGCCTGACCTGTTTAACATAGTGACTGGCTTTTCCCTCTGATCCCCAGGCAAGCTTTATTGGGGTGCACAAATAAAATATCACCACACCAAACAAAGCAATCCAAAATTTGATCTCCTTGTGCTCATTTGTTTTCTCCCTAGGAATACATTTACTTTACTCAGACTTAAGAAAACTATGTATGGCAATCTATCTTTCAGAAAGTACCCACTAGGTTCCTACTACTACTAATACAGGAGCAGAATCCATTATAAAATCAGAAGCATACAAATTATAATGGGAGATTTATATTGTGCTATTCAGAGAAGGTATTATATTATGCAAACAGAGGAATAGAAATTGAATACTAGTACATACGTACATAAATATGCAAAAGAGGGAGTGGCAGAAGAACTGACTTTATAATGCATTTATATTTATGGGAAGAAAACTAAATGGAGAAATTAGACTGCATGACCACTTTGTGGAAAAGAGGAATGTCTGTTTGTATAAGGCAATTGTTATATTAAAATACAGTAAGAGGACTCTCATCTGCTCTTATGCCATCTCCACACAGCTGGTCTAACTCTAGAAATGTGGCTCAGGAGTTGACTTTCATGGCTCAGGCACTGACTTTGTATGTCAATTTCCTCTGACCCCTCACTCACCTCCACACACTTTCCACACTCACAGACCTACCCCCAATTAAGCAGCTCATGGACCTCCTTCTCTGACTACACAGCTTCTGCAGTAGACCAAGCTAAATCCTCACATCAGACAAACAACTGGAGAAAGAAGTTCTTTGAAAACCACATTACTTGTCATGGAGGGAGAGCCATTGGTTAAGCAGGGATTTTGTAGGTTGAGTTGCAAAGGGGTCTGCATACCCTATAGTGGTTTAGTGCTCTTCCTTAGTTCCACATCTAGTGGGAAGACCTCTACTGCTGCAAGTTCTTCCTTCAGGTCAGGTATTTCTAGAATGCTGTCTGAATTTCCTTGCCTGAATGTACCATTTCCAGGTTAAGAGCCTTGTTTCTGTCTACACTATGTGGAGAGCTTTTCCAGTAATTCTGACCAAAGATATCAGTGGTATGAAGAATTATATACTTATTATTTTGTCCTATAGCAGCAGGTTGAGATCTCTCTGTCTTTCTCTCTCTCACACACATATTTTCTCTTCTCTATTTTTTTATTATTTAAAAATGTTTTAGTTTAAATATATTTTTATTACGTTTTCCCCTCCCCCAATCAATAGCCCAGGGACCTATTCAAAAATGAAATAATGCTGCTCTAAAAAATCATTAATAAAATGACTCCTAGCAATATTATAATATACTCATAGATCAGTGCCTTGTTCAGCCATCACCAGAGAAGCTTCCTCCTGCAGCAGATGGGAACAAATACAGAGACCTACAGCTAAACATTGCACACAGAATGAGAGACCTTGGAACTTTAGCCCAAAAGGATCTCCTTGAGATCCATGCCCTCAGAACTCAAGGAACTCCATAGAAGAGGAGGTGGAAAATAGTGTAAGAGCCTGAGGGGATGGAGGACACCAAGAAAACAAGGTTCTTTAAATCAACAGGAGCGAAGCTCCTATGAACTCACAGAGACTGAAGCAGCATGGGCAGGGTTTGCATGGGTCTACACCAGGTCTTCAGAGTATATATTACAGGCTCCAGTTTAGTGTTTTTATGGGATTGCTGAGTTTGTGATCAAGTGGGCTTCTGAATCTTGTGCCTTCTCTTGGACTCTTTTCCTACTGTTGTTTGTCTTGTCCAGCTTTCATGTGATAGTTTTTGTTTTGTCATATTTTATTTTGTTATTTTTTAAATGAATGAATGAATGCTTTAATGAATAAAACCTAGACACTATGGTAAAGGTCAACAACTATAACGTCAAGAACTGAACTGAACAACTTATATCTGCTGGGAGAGGGATAATCACTTTTCTTCAATACAGTGACACTGGATTGGATATTCATCGAGGACAGGCCTCATTTTTAGGAGTAATTGACCAACATACAATGGACTTCATATTTTGTATGTGTGTGTTTTTATTTGGTTACAGTTTTGTGAGTTGCTTGTTTTTGTTTTACTTTTTGGATCTGCTTTTATTTTATTTTATTGGTTGGGGAGGACTTTTTGTTTTAACAGGATTTTATTTATTTTTTTAGAAAAAAAATAAAGTTGGATGAGTAGAGAGGTGGGAGGAAAGGGAAGAATATTGAAAAAATATATTTAAATTGAAAAATTTTAAATAATAAAAACTAAAATAGAAAGAGAAAAAACAAAAAATAAGTATTTGTAAAATTGTAGATTCGATTGTATTCTTAATATAGCAGAAAGAATCAGTCAATATATGATATGACCTTTTCCACTTTCCTTAATGTTAGCTGTTAGGATATTTGACAAAGCCATACTTTTTAAGCTTCATATATATGCATTATATATACATACATATATGGACTCTCATATATATATGGGTTTAATTGTAGTTACTCTTCAAAAAAGCTAATGCTCCTCCACAAAGCTATTGGCTGGCTAATTAAAAAGAACCCCTGTGCTCATGTGTGGAATACTTTCTCTTGAGTTATTGGTCACAAGTGTCCTGGAGAGCTGTAAAACAATATGGGCTATTGCCATTTCACTTGGTTGCCCACCAGAACTTCATAGTTAGACTCTATTACTCAAGATAACATCCCAATTTGTCAAAGGACATGGAGAAATCAAGGTGGTTCTGACCTGAAGTTTCCATCCTGCTTTCTCATTTTTGTGGTGATGGAAGGTGCTATATAGGCTCCAAGGAGTGGGGAGTCATCAGCATCATTACCCGTCTGCGACCCCTGTGGCCTGCAATATGGCCAATATGTGACTCTATGCCCACGGGTGCAACCGTGACATGAATGCTATGGGTGCAGCCAACGCTTTCAGCTTGGAGTTGAGGCCCACTCCACAGGGGGGAAATAGAGACCTTGTACTGTAAAACTGGTTAAGACTATGGTTGGGGAATTTATATGTCCCAGGCGGGGGAGAGGAACTTACCAATATGATTCTGCTCAGATACAACTGATACAACAAAAGATACAACTTCCCACTGTCACTTTCTAAGAAATTGAACCACGGTTCTTATCAGAATGCATCTCCCCTACCTTTGATATTAGCCATCACTCTTCATCACACTCAAACCTGTGTCCACATGCCTGTGTTCATGACTCAGTCATATACGTGCCTACAGTATTTTTAGGGGCGAAGAAGCTGTGCATACTTGTAGAGAGTTTTGCTGCAGAGCTTGGATAGATGAATACCCTGAGACTTTCTTCGCCCCATACAAGTGCCTCACTGTCACCCTCCTCTTGTGGTTAAGTCTCCATCAAGCACCGGTGAGCAAGTCAGCAAGTGCAGAACAGGAAGCCTCTGACATCTCCTTGAAAAATTCTCTCTTATGTATTTGCCAGACAATAGAACTTGGAAAGCCACCAGGCTTTCATTTTCTCTTTTTCTTTAAGAAAACCCGAGGAGGATCCTGTCCATTTTTCCCTATCTAGATGAATTCTTTTTTTTTTTTTAATTTTTCTTTATTAAGAAATTTTCTACTCCACATACTATACATAGATCCTCCCTCCTCCCTTCTCCCACTCCCCAGCCCTCTTTCCCAAGCCACCCCACATCCCCACATCCCCCATATCGAGGTCTCCCACGGGGAGTCAGCAGAACCCAGCACACTGAGCCTAGGCAGGTCCAAGCCTCTTCCCACTGCACCAAGGCTGCCCAAGGCCTCACACCTCATGCACCGGATTCCCAGAAGCCTGCCCATAGACCAGGGACAGATCCTGATACCCCTGCCTGGGTACCCCCCCCCAAACAGTTCAAACCAAACAACCATCTTCTGTATCCAGAGGGCCTAGTCCAGTCCCATGGGGGCTCCACAGCTACCAGTCCACAGTTCATGGGCTTCTACTAGTGTGGCCAGTCATCTCTGCACATCCTCCCATAATGATTTCGATGTCTCTCGCTTGCAGAATCTCTCCTCTCTCTCATCGATTGGATTCCTGGAGCTCAGCTTGGTTTCTTAATGTTAAGATTCATTGATTCTTTGGCTGATCTGAACTTCAGTATTTCTGTATTTTACTAAGTCTCTAAAGGATAAATGAAAGATGTCACACAGATGTGTTTTCCACATCATCCACGTATCCCTGCAGCTATGTAGCAATGATTGTGTTTATATATCATTGTGACACAGGGGCAGGATTGTGCATCTGTAAGTTCCTACACTCATAAAAGCACCTAATTTTATTAGATGCTAACCATTTTCCTCTATAATTCATTGGCTCTCCCTTTGATGAAGGGCAAGGTTGTTATGTACATGATCTCCAGAATAATTACTCAGACTCAGGCAGAATATTTATTATTTGATAAATAATATTTAATATTTATTATATTATGTTTATTATTATAGTGTATGGCGTACCTTCATTTTACTATTAAGTATCATTTGGTGTGGCACAAACACACTTACACAACCATTTTCACCAAAGAGAACATGTTCAATCCTGGCTCTGTTTATCACTGGTTTATTCTGATGTGTTTCATCATCAAAATGAATAAGAGTAGCCTGTTGATTAAAATACTTCAGCAACGTGTGTGAAAGTCAATCTTAATCAGGATCCAAAAAACAGCAATTGTGTTTTTGTCCTATGTGTAGTGGAGATAGAAATGTTACTTGAGGCCATTTTCCCTTCTTGATCTATAAGAATTAATAAAATTTATGAAGTATATCATCTTCACAGTGATAAAAACATAGCAGCATTCTTCATTTATCTGACATATTAAGGATCTTTTCTTTATCTCATAAGAAAGACAAGCCAGGCGGTGGTGGCGCACGCCTTTAATCCCAACACTCGGGAGGCAGAGCCAGGCGGATCTCTGTGAGTTCGAGGCCAGCCTGGGCTACCAAGTGAGTTCCAGGAAAGGTGCAAAGCTACACAGAGAAACCCTGTCTCGGAAAACCAAAAAAAAAAAAAAGAAAGAAAGACAAAATACTTTGTGTCTTAGAACATTCAGGGCACTCTGTTAAAATAGCATTGAACAGATCGTTCATAAAAGCCCAACTTCACTCCTGACAGTTCTGTAGAAAATGCTCAAATGATACCCTTGTTTGTGTCCTCACATTCAAATGGCAGAAACAAATAACCCTCCTTAAACTGATTGATAAGAGAGATGATTTTACGGAGGAAGGGGAACAAGTTAGCAGAAGGTATCAAAAATGGAATATTTTAGTGCTGACAATGTTAGGTTTATGTATTAAGATACAAATTGGAGAGCATCCAGTCACTCTTCACCCACCTTGTACACCCGTAAGTTATTAGTCCACTCAATGGTCCAGAACTTATTGAGAAAGCAGCATGTTCAAGATATTTTGCCCACTGGCAAGGCAAAATACTTAACACAAAAAGAATGAAATGTAGTACCATGCCTCACTTTTGAAACAGTTTTCTACTAATGTGAGTGTTACTAGTTTTATTGCAATTCCATTACATCATTACATAAAATTAAAAAATAGAGGATATTTCCTTCATTGTGTTTTTTTCTTCAACAAAAAGATACCTTGTCCTTGTGTATCTAAATCTTCTTGCTCTATATCTTATTCTTTAAAAATATGGCCACATGTTGGCTGGTGGTGTTGTACACCTTTTATCCTAGTACTCAGGAGGGTGAGGCAGGTGCATCTCTGTGAGTATCAGGCCAGCCTAGATTATAGATCGAGTTCTCTACAGAGAGAAAACAAAAACAAACAAACAGCAAAATAGGGACATATATAAATAAATGTTTTTATAAGTTCTGTCTAGGTATATAATTTGTATGTTGACTTATTAATATTCTCTTTCCCATAAAGCAAGATAAACAAGGAGCAATTCAAAACATTGTCTGTTGGTTAACATTCTCACTAGTGGATAGTAAGTTCCATAAATAATTTAATATGATACTTTAATAATTAAGTATAAAACAGATGATTATGTCTTTTAATTGCATTTGACAGTATTACCCAAATAAACAGATTTTGCAAAGTTCCTTTTCAACATCATGTTATTTTAATACTTTTTGTCTGGTTGTACTCAGTAGGTTTTATATTAAAAGTCTCATGTACCTTTTCTACACCATCATTTACATTGTCACCTAATTTCTTCAATTTCAAAGTGAAGATTTTCTACAAAGCATACTAGGTAGGAAAAGAAGTTGCAATTTCTAGTACTAAGCTGCTTCTATTAATTCCACTAAAAATTACTGCTACCCATCAAAACTATGATCTTTAAAAAAATTTATTTGCTCGAGCAAACTGTTACACAATAAGTGTCCAAAACTGGATGGAGGGTTGTCTGAGGTTTTTTGTCTGATTGTGCTTTAGAAAGGATGGACACTCTGCAGACCAGGCTGGCCTTGAACTCACAGAGATCTGCCTGGCTCTGCCTCCCGAGTGCTGGGATTAAAGGCATGCGCCACCACTAGGAAAGGCACAAAGCTATACAGAGAAATCTTGTCTCAAAAAACCAAAAAAAAAAAAAAAAAAAAAAGGATGGACACAATTTGTTACTAACCTAAAGAAAAAGTGTAAAGAGCACAAGTCCATGTTGATTCTGAGAGAACTTTCATCTTGTATAACCACATAATTCAATGCCACTGATGGATGGGTTGAAATCATTTCTGAGATTGATGATGCCAGAGTTACCACTGTCTGTTTTCATTTGAGATATTTTCTCTGGATTTCTTAGTCCTTTAAAATAGTTAAAAATTTTAAAGGTGTACACAAATGATTTTTAACAATGGCTATTTGCAAAATCTTCAAACTGGAGGCTGCCACATATCCTTCAGAAGTGAAATAGTTAAAATGAAGTATATACATATATGTTCCAAACATATGATATATACTTGATAGTCTATGAGTAAACCTCCATATACTATGCAGTAATATAAATCATTAACTGAATCTTCAATTATTATTGTTGGAAAAGAAAATCCAAAAGCCCAAATACAGATTAAGCTCCTCAATATACTGTGTTCTTGAAAAGAAACCACCACAGAAATGGACAATAGATAATGCTTTGACAGCCACAAAAAGGATGGTCAACATGAGAGCTCAATTGATGTGATTATAAAACCAGGACCAGGCTTGAGAAATGTCCTTTCAAATTATTGGTCAGGACAGTCTGAATGACTCTTCAAGCAATGCAGTTCATTGGTCTAGCTGATGGTTTCCTCTCAGGACTTGATCACGAGCACATATTGCTGAAGATACCACAAACTATGGACATAGGACTCAGAAGATTCAGCTGAAACTAACCTGAAAGTCACTTCCTGAGGTCTAACTTCAATGGTTGCAGAGAATACTATACAAATTTCCAAAGGAGGAAAGTAAATATACAGTTCTATCTAACTATAGCATATACGGATCACGGCAATTAACAGCCTAACAAGATGTGTGTGTGTGTGTGTGTGTATGTGTGTGTGTGTGTGTGTGTGTGTGTGTGTGTGTGTGTGTGTGTGTGTGTGTGTGTGTGTGTAAGAAGTAGCATTCACTCAGTGGCTATCCACAACTGTCTAAACTTATGTCTAACTCAAGGGGAGTGAAATCATAACTGGTTATAGAATCCTAGCCAGCTTTTGGAGGATAGTGAGGCTATGAACCTTCAAAAAGTGTCTCCTACCACTACTTTGCTAGACCATCTCAATTCCTTGCCAAGTTTTTTTTTTTTTTTTTTTTTTTTTTATATATTTGTGGCTCTGCTTCTTCCTTGGAATCATTGGCTGCATTAGTCCACCAGGGTGGAGTGGATCAGAAACAGGGAACAGGGTTCAAGAAGGCAATGGGTACCAATGAAGACAGCTCTCTGGGAGACTACTTTTGGTGAAACAGCTAAACTTTATTCCAGAGTATAAGGAATATATAGGGTTGGGGAGCCTGGGGACAAACCCTAATTTGCATTAAGTAGCACATTCCTGTCACAAGGCTTTGTATATGGCAGTAGGTTCCTATAGCAGAGCTCCTAGCACAAGTCTTAGCAGAAATCTGTGCCAAGGGTCAAGCTAAAGATTAATCAGTTATCTGGTTTAGAGACAGCTTTTAGATAAAGTCAATCCTCCAGGTCCAGGGACATTCTCCAGATAAGAGCAGATAGACAGGAAGTTCTGCTGGGGAAGGAGGGAGTCCCAAGTTGCTGAGCTATTGAGATAAACTGCCAGGCCATGGGGAGACTGCAACCTCAACCAGTCAACAAATGCCTTCCAATATCTATTCACAGATAAGCGTAATTACCACTTACCCCCCATTCCAAGAAGCCACTCTTCACAGCAAATGGAGACCATCACAGAAAACCACAACTGAAAACACTATAGATATCACCAAATCATGGGGTGCCCAGCCCCAGTGAATACATCTATATACAGCCTCTGCATCTTTGGCTTAGGGAACATCACAGAAGGGGTTGGAAAGATTGTAAGAGCCAAAATACCAGGAAATTTGCTATGAAACCATCTTTCATATAAATGGCTTCATAAACAATGCCAGAACAATGGCACTATCAATGGACATGTTAACACAAGGGAAAACGTCTCACAGGGTCCCTTGTCTAGAAAAAGAACTGCAGAAAACTAATGACTGCTGGGAAAAGGAAAAATAGCATCTCCCAGGGATTAATCCCTTTACTGGTTTTCCAGTGCAGAGTGGCAAGCCTTGGAACCACAAACACATAAAAAAGAAACAGAATCATCAAGAAATGTTTATATACATTTGTTGATAAGCAATAACAATAAAAGAAAATCACTATCAACTTGAGAGTGGGAAGGGATGGGAAGGGCTTAATGGTGGACAGTTGGGAGGAAAAGGAGGAGAGAAAGTGATGAAATTCTATGAAATTAAACATTATAAAATTTTATAAACAAGAAAAAGTATAATATAAAGAATTATTGTTGCAGTGGGAATGTCCTAATCTTAAGTGTACATTTCCTGGTTCTATGATTTGAGTCATTTTATCCCATGGACTGATAGATTGACGCTTAATCCCTAGTGTGGCAATAATGGGAGATGATGGCTTTTGTTGTTGTTGTTTTTTGTTTTTTGAGACAGAGTTTCTCTGTGTAGCTTTGTGCCTTTCCTGGAACTCACTTGGTAGCCCAGGGTGGCCTCAAACTCACAGAGATCCACCTGACTCTGCCTCCCGAGTGCTGGGATTAAAGGCATGCACCACCACCGCCCGGCCTAGATGATGGCATTTTTAAAAACATGACCCATAAGGAGACCACCCTGTAATTGCAAGTGCTGACCTCTGAAGGGATTAAAGTTGATTTAGTGGGACCTTTCTAGTTGATACATGAGCATAATTGACAGAGAATAAGAAGATTAAGCCTGTCCTCACTGTCTGGCTCTTGTTTCACCACATTCACGCCCCTAATATGATACCATTTGATGTGATGCAACATAACCAAGGTTAAAGTGACTAGAGACCAAATTGATAGACTACTCTTGTACTTTCAAACTTTAAAACAGTGAGCAATGGAAACTAGTCTAATATACATAGTTATCATAGTGCACTGTGGTTTGGGGATACAGGTTTCTTTTGATATGAATCAATAGTAGTATCTGTTGTACAAATTTGCATAGTCATAGCATCTCTGTTCATCCTTAAAACTATTTTTAATCAGAATTTTATCTTGAAAAAAACAGGTGAGGCAAAGGCACATGTCATTTTGTCAGGCATGTCATGAGCCTCAGAACTGTGACGTCACAGTGGTCAGTCACCTTGACTACTACAGACTCCTCAGACTTCAGTAGTTGGTTTGCCAACTGCTGTAGCTAACTTGGATATTTGGTGTCAAGGAGGAGTGAGAGAATTTCAAGTCCATTGAATGGCTCTCCATTCCAGGCTCTGCTGAAAAGGTATTCTTCTAGTATCTACTTTTGATCCTTACGCTAGACTGGTGGTTTCAGGAGATGTCCTATCTTGATTCCTCCAGATAATGTGAAATAATTCACATTATTCAACTCTAGCTTTATGAAAAGCTACTTAGGATAATAATGTTAAGTGCTGTCCCCTTAAGAAAGGAGACTTTACACTGTCAGGGGAGATATGTTCTGAACTACATGGTAGGAAATGTCTGCAAGTCTCTTAAAATGGCTGTTGGAGTAATGGGGAGGGTTTATGTTGTGCTCAGTCTAGTTTTAACTATTTTGACCATAGAGCATTACTGTATAGTAGTCACATTTCATCCAAAGTTCTACAAACTCTCTTGTTTTTAGGAATTTTTTGATGTTTCCAAAATTATTTGCTGTTTTTCTGCATCTGTTTCCCCAAATTTCAACAGTGCTTATGACCAGAATGACTTTCCAAGAATCCTCATTCACTTGAATTTTTATGCTACCACGTAACTAAACTGGAACTACCTGTTCAACATATCTTCTCAAAAATTTCAGTTTTGGGGACAACTACTATTTTTTTGTTTGTTTTTTACCCCTTGTCCTTTTTGCTTCAGTCCTTGCTTAGTGAATGTATTATATTTATGTTATTTTTCCTTGAAGAATAGAGCATTGAAAATTAGCTAAATATGTATGTACACACATACACATATGGAGGTGTACATGCAAACATACTGTATATGCAGTTATGCTGCATACGTTACTGGGCTTCTAGTCTGGTAATTTATTCTTCAAGGTTGTGTGACTGTACATTTTCATCCCTTGATTTTAGTGATGTCTATAAAGACTGAACATGTACCTAATAATTGAAGCCTTTTCTTAGTTTCAGCCTCTTTTTTTGCATTTTACAATTTATTTTATTCTAGTAGTTTTTCCACAGACATTAATGCTTAAGTAATTGTGAATAGCAGTCTGATCATATACTCTAGAAGTTGCTCATTTTCATGGTACCACCAATCAAGGCAAGTTTTTTCCTTTACTTATGAAAAGGGACCTAAATACTTTTAGAATCATTTTTTTAACATAGCAGCTGTTTTTTTCCAATAACAATTAAGTTAATGTTTTTCTTTAAGTAATATAATGATTATTATTCACAAGAAAGTAGCACTGTGACCCATGTTATTGTGTTAGGGTTCTAGTGTCCCCTGTTTTATAGTGTCCTTAAAATTTTATAGCATTATAATGTTTTTTTCTGATTTCTCTGTTTTAACCTTTTATTAAAAATAGAATTTTTCTCCTCATATAGTTTACCCTATTGTGGTTTCCTCTCCCTCTACTCCTCCCAATTGCTTCTCTCCTCCCCTCCCATTCCAATCTACTCCCTCTCTGTTGCTCATTAGAAAACAAGCAGACTTCTAGGTGATAACGATAAAATAAAATTGCCGGGGAGCGGGAGGCAGCACCAGCACCAGCAATGAACTGGTCTCACAGAGGGTGTAAGGATCAGGACAGGGGAAGGTTGAATCAGAAACACCCAGATGGGAAGACTTTGTAAATCTGACTGATTAGCAATCAGAAAATTTCTTATTTATACAGATTCATGATTTCTAAAGAGATACAGATCACATCATTTTGTCCTGGGCATACTTCTCTAGTATGCCTGGGGTTATAAGTTAAGTACAGATAGAATAGATTTTATTATCAACCCCATATCCTTATTCCTAGAATTCTACAGACAATTTCAGCTTAAGCAAACATAACATAGCAGTCTATTCTCAGGCTGGCAGCAGTTTGCGGTTTTAAGATGTTTTAGATAATATCTGAGTCAGTCCAGATGAATCACCATGCTTTGAGCAGTATTTTATTAACTTTTAATGTTCAATCATATTACTTGCAAATTAGCATAAGCCTGAGAGCTTTATCAGGCTTAGGAACTGTTGTAGTTGTTATTCTATTCTTTATAATGTTTATATTTATAATCTTATAGAAATTTTTAAATAAAAGAATTCTTTTGTTTCTAAATTAATGCCACAGTTACTTGATGTAAATCAATCTTTTTAGGAATGACAGATCTTAATACCTTACACTACTTATATTTTATGTCATTCTTATACCACCTCTACATACTGTTATGTTATCCTAGTCATTCCAGCTCTTATGGCTGAATTCCTTTTACAGGCTTAATATACATGATCTTACAGGTTATGTTTCTGAGAAGTTCGAAGTATAATGTAAAAGGAGTACCATGCTCTGATCTGATGCCAATTCTCTTATCCTGCTGAACCTTGTCAGCCTCTTCTGAATTCATACAGTTCTATTTTGTTCTTGAGTTTGCATAGGGGCAGAGAACATTCTTCAAGGCACAGAAAAGACTCCCAAGTAGGGTCAACTAAGGCTCCTTCCCTGAAAGCAGGGGGTAGTACACTCAGGACTTCTTCAGGGGGATACAAAAACAATTTTCTTGAAGACATGGGTGAATCATTGTGCTAATATTCCCCCAATTGTGTGACACACAGAGATTCAAACCAAAAGTAAAGGACATCAGGTCAATAATCATAGCATGTGGCTCAGCTTTGCTGGAACTATGTCAAGCAGCTATGCTGGCTTCCTGACTTTCACAATTCCCCTAGGTGATGGTTGTGCCATAAAATATAATAAGAAAAAAGAAAAACTAACTCATTGGTTTTGAAACAAGCAAACAAACAGACAAACAAACAAACAAACAGTAGGAAATGACTAAGAGAAGACACAAGAAACAGAGATCCACTTGTTTGCACATTCAGGAACCTGATAAAAACCCTAAACAATAAGTCATAATATGTATGCAAAGGACCGGGTACAAATCAGTGCAGGCCCTGTGCAGGCTGCCTCAGTCTCTGTGAACTCATGTTGATTTAGAAGGCCTTGTTTTCTTTGTGTCCTCCACCCCTTTTGGCTCTCACAATCTTTCTGCCTCTTCTTCTGCAAGGTTTCCTTATCTCTCAAAGGAGGGTTTTTTTTTTTCCTTAATGGTTCATTTCATTTTATTTATTTATTTTTATTTTATTTTATTTTACAATATAATTTAGTTTTACATATCAGCCACGGATTCCCTTGTTCTTCCCCCTCCTGCCCTCCTCCCCTTCCCCCCAGCCCACCCCCCCCCCATTCCCACCTCCTCCAGGAGGTTTTTATGAAGTCCTCCCATTTAGGGCTAAGTGTTCTAAGATCTTTCACTCTCTTCATAATGTCTGGCTGTTGATCTCTGTATTTATTATCAGTTGCTGTAGGGGGAAGCTTCTCTAGCACCACCTGGGCAAGGCATTAATCTAGTATTTATAGCAGATTTTATTGCTACATTATTTTAATAGAACAACAGTATTGAATTCTCCCCTTGGTCTCTGGGATATCTAGTGACAGGTTCCTGTTCACTCAAATTGTGTTGGTTATAGATTACATATTGTGGGATGGGCTTTAAGTCAAATCCAGTACTAATTGTTTACTCCCACAAGCTGTGTGCCACCATCGCAGGCAGGACACCATTGTAGATCTAAAGGTTTGTAGCTGGCTTGGTGTTTATATTTCTCTCTTAGTCGTGTGTAACAAAGATGTTAGAACATAGGGATGAAGTCTCTATGTAGGCATCAGCTCAACTTCTCTATCTTCAATGAGTTGCTTAGGTGTTTTCCTCAGCAATGGGATCTTGTGATCAGTTTGTAAAGAGTAGCCTATAGCCTTGGCAACATCCTAGTTAATTAGGGATTCCCAAGGGACCATGGGAATGTTTTGAACAACAACTCAGTTAGATGCAGCCCGATCATGGTACTGGAAATTTCATTTGGTGACAAGATATGGCTGGTTAGGACCTGTTGCCCCTATTATCTGGCAATTGCATTTAGATACGATATATATATGGAATATATATATATTAGGAAACTTCTACTGTATTCAGCTTCCACACTACCCTTCACATGGCCCTCAATTTAGTAGATTCTCCCCATATCCCTCCACATCACCATTTCCCACGCCCTCCCCACCTGATCCTCCAGTTTGAGCCCCCATTCCATCCATCCATAACTATCTATTTCCCTTTGCTTTGACATCTGTTCTCCCTAGCCACTTAATCTATACTTAACATCTGTCATTATATATATTTTGGTTTGTTATCATGAATTTAATAACTGATATCCACTCCTGAGTGAATGCATACCCTATTTGTTTTTCTAGGTATGGGTTACCTCACTCAGAATGATTTTTTTTCTTTTTCTATTCATTTGCCTGAAAATTTTATTTTTCTTAACAGCTGTGTATCCTCAATTGTGTAAAAATTCCACATTCTTTTTTTTTCTTTTTCTTTTTTTGTTTTTGTTTTTGTTTTTCGAGACAGGGGTTCTCTGCATAGCTTTGCATCTTTCCTGGAACTCACTCTGTAGACCAGGCTGGCCTTGAACTCACAGAGATCCGCCTGGCTCTGCCTCCCGAGTGCTGGGATTAAAGGCACGTGCCACCACTGTCCGGCCCACATTTTCTTTATATAAACAACCTGTTGTGGGACATCTAGGTTGTTTCCAATTTCTGATTATTATGACTAGAGCCACAGTGAATATGATTGGGCTAGTGTCTGTCTGGAAAGATGAAGCAATTTTTGGTTATATGCCCCAGAGTGATATCACTTAATCTTGTAGTATATCAAATCCCATCTTCCTGAGGAAGCAACACACTGATTTCCACAGTGGCTATGCAACTTTGCACTCACTTTAGAAGTGGATGGGTATTCCACTAACTCCATTGACATCCTTGCCAGTATGATTTGTCACTTTTTTTTTTATTAATCTTAGCAATTGTGACAGATATAAGGTGAAATCTCAAAGTAGTTTTGATTTTCATTTTGCTGATGGCTAAGGATGTTGAACATTGTTTCTTAGACATTTGAGTTTCTTCTATTGACAATACATTGTTCAGATCTGTACCCCATATTTTAATTGGTTTATTTATTTTCTTGATATTTAGGTTTTGAAGTCACTATATATTTTTGATAATAGACTTCTTTTGGATGTGCAGTTGGTAAAATTTATTTCCATTCTGTAGGTTGCCACTTTGTTTGGATGATGGAGTTCTTTGCTGTATAGAAGCTTTTCAGGTTCATAATAATTGATCTAAGTGCCTGTGCTGATGGTGTTCTGTTCAGAAAGTCTTTTCCTGTGCCCATGAGTTCGAAGCTCTTCCCCGTTTTCTCTTCTACTATGTTCCGTGTATCTGGTGTTATGTTGAGGTCTTTGATCCATCTGGAGTTGAGTTTTGTGCAGGATGAAAATTATGGATCTGTTTGGATACTTCCACATGAAGTCTCCAGTTTGACTAGGACCATTTGTTGAAGATGCTGTCTCCTTTTCTGGTTTGTTTATCAAATCAAGGTTTCAGTAAGTATGTAGATTTATGTATGGTTCTTCAATTTGATTCCATTGATCAATGTGTCTGTTTTTTTGTTTTGTTTTGTTTTAGTTATTTGTTTTGCCAACATGATGCTGTTGTTTTAAATTAATCTAATTCTGTACTACAACTTGAAATTGGGATTTTTTTTTGATCATTCAACACTGTTTTAGTGATTGTGTTTCTCTTTGTGTGTGTGTGTTTCATAAGAACCTGAAAATTATCCTTTCAAGATCTGTGAAAAATTGTGTTGGAATTTTGATAGGTATTCTTTGAATCTGTAGATTGCTTTTGGTACTGTGGCCATTTTTAGTATCTTAATCCTACCAATCTATGAGCATATGATTTCTTTCCATTTTTTGATATCTTCTTCAAATTTATTCTTCAGTGTCTTGATGTTCTTATTATACAAGTCTTTCTGTTGCTTGGTTAGAGATACTCTATGATATTTTGTATTTTTTGAGAATATTGTGGAAGGTATTGCTTTCCTGATTTCTATCTTAGTCAATTTGTCATTTGTATATAGGATGGCCACTGATTTTTGTGAGTTAATTTTGTATCCAGCTACATTCCTCAAAGTGTTTATCTATGTCTAAGTTTCCTGGTGGAATTTTTTGGCTCACTTATTTATACTATCATATTATTTGCAAATAAAGGTACTTTGACTTCTTCCTTTTCAATTTGTATCTTTTCTAATCTCCTTTAGTTGTCTTATTACTTTAGTAAACAGTTCAGGTACTATATTGACTAGATATGGAGACAGTTGACAAGCTTGTCTGGTTCCTGATTTTAGTGGAATTGCTTTTAATTTCTCTCCATTTAAGTTGCCGTTAGCCTTGGACTTGCTGTAAACTGCCTTTAGTATCTTGAGGTATGTCCCTTGTATCCCTTATCTCCCCAAGACTTTTATGATGAGGTAGTCTTGGATTATGTCAAAGCCCTGTTCTACATCTAAGGGGATGACCCTGTGGCTTTTGTCTTTTGGTTTGTTTATATGGGGGATTACATTTATCAATATACATATGTTGAAACATCCCCATATTTCTGGGATAAACCCTATTTGATATTGGGGGATAATCTTTTTGATTTGTTCTTGGATTCAGTTTGCAAGTATTTTATTGAGTATTTTTGCAAGTATGTGCATAAGGGAAATTGTTCTGTAACTCTCTTTCTTTGTTGGGTCTTTATGTTGTTTGGGTATCAGGGTTAAGTGTGACCTCAGAAAACAAATTGAGCAATGTTCCTTCTGCTTCTATTTTGTGGAATAATTTGAGGAGTATTATGATAACTTTTCTTTGAAGCTCCAGTAGAATTCTACACTAAAACTATCTGGCCCTAGGCTGTTTTGGTTGGGAGACTTTTAATAACTGCTTCTATTTTAGTACAAGTTATAAGTCTGTTTAAATTATTTATATTGTCTTGACTTAACTTTTGAAAGCTGTATGTATAGAAAAAAATATGTCTTTCTTTTAGATTTTCCAATTTGGTGCAATACAGGTTTTAAAGTATGTCCTTATAATTCTTTGGAATTCCTCTATTTCTGATGTTATGTCCCTCTTTTCATCTCTAATTTTCCTCATTTTGATATTCTCTCTCTGCCTTGGTTAATTTGGATAGGGGTTTGGTAATCTTATTTGATCTTCTCAAAGAACCAACTATTTCATTTATTCTTTATACTTTGATTTTGCTTTTTCTATTTTCTTGATTTCAGCCCTGAGTTTATTTTTGGGCATCTACTTCTTTGTGTGTGATTTCTTCCTTTTGTTCTAGAGTTTTCAGGAGAGTTATTAAGTTACTATTATTAGATCTCTCCAAGTTTTTATGTAGGCACTTAGTGCTATGAACTTGCCTCTTAGAACTATTTACCTTGACTTTTAATATAAGAACGTTATGAACAGAATACCATTTTTTTTACATATCTTTCAAATTACTTTGACTAAATATGTAATATCATTTTAAATCTGTGTGTTCTGCATAATCAGAGACATAATTATAATATGAATATATCACTTACCAAAACCACAAAAATACTTACAATCTCTTCCTGGAGCCTTCATTATGTGTTCTCAAGATTGTATATGCACAGTATCTTTACAATTATTACTACTACCAATATGAACTTATGATGATTCATACATACTTTAAGGAAATAATGCTTCAATTTAATGATCCTTTCAGAGTGCTCAATAGCTGAATATTTACTCCACAAAATTCTTCATGTGGATACCAATCTGTTTGAATTAGGACAAACTTTCTTCTTTAAAATTCAACTTTTTAAGAAACCAATTTCATGTTTCTTCCACATTTTTGGCATTGATGCAGCAGCACCAACTCATCTCCAAGTGCTATGAAATATATGTCTAACAGTTGTTAAAATCTGAGTCACTGAAAATGGCACTGATAAGCTTCAAATCCATAGGCAATAAGGGCAAGTAAACTTCAGAGTTTTATACTCAGGGTACAACAGGCTGATCAAAGATATGATAGGGCTACATCCTTTCTTGGAGGCTCAGAAGGATCTGTGTAGATGAATTTCTAAACAGTCTTATAAAATAAGAAACATAGAGCCAAATACAGAGTAATAGCCGAAGAGATCAGAGTGAATAGCCATGACTAGCCTTAGCTTACCACCAGCAGTAGCTTCCACAGAGAGAGCTTCTTCTCGTCTAACCTGTGTTTTTATTGCCTTCCAGTTCTGTCTTCTCATTGGCTCTAAGCCCAGCCACATGACTTCCTTGTCACTGCCTGTCTATACAGAACTCCAGGTCTCTATGGTTGGTACTGGGATTAAAGGCTTGTGTCACCAAGCTTGGCTGTGTCCTTGACCATACAGAGACTCTGCCTGTCATGTGATTGGATTAAGGGTGTGGGCTACCACTGCCTGACTTCTGTTTATGGCTATGACCTCTGATCTCCAGGCAAACTTTATTAACATACAAATAAAATATCAGATTTCAGCACAAATAAAGTATCACCACAGATCTGGTTCTTGGCTCATTCAGAGTTTGAATTTGATTATTGCAGATGATGGTCACCTGAGAACTGTGGTTTCCTTAGAGGAAAAAGTATTTCTTCCCATGCATTCCATTCCACTTCAGACAACAATCACAGGTTGAATCCCTATTATTCTTCAAATCTGACTCTCTCTAGAGTGGCAGCTGTCAGACTATCTGGGTAGATCACTATGATTGATAGTATCTTAGGCAACGAAAATGGAGCTGCTGGGTTTTGGGATGATAATGTCAGTGACATCTGCATAATATGTGTCCCACCTGACATATTTATAGTTTGGAGGAATCAGGAATTTGAGATCATCGAGGAAAATTCTGCATTTCGTGGTCTTTTAGACTAGGATTTCTATCATAGTACATATATTGTTTCTCTTTGGCTTAATATTCTCAGTGGCTTAAATGTTAATACCCCATTGGCCAATTCTCAAGAGTTACATGTCTTGGACTTGCTGTAGTATTTGACACAAATGGTGTACACTACTTGTAATATGGATATTTCTCTTTTCTCAGTTTTGCTGATTGTTTTTCCTCCAAGCTATATCACTTTTCAAATTCCAGGTCTTGAATTAGTTCTCAGTACAACTTCCTAAATGTTCTCATCTATTCTCTATCTTTAAAAACTGTTACTCAGTGGAGCCTTGCTACAAAAAATGAGCCTTGGCGGGTAGTGGTGGTATACTCCTTTAATTCCAGCACTCGGGAGGCAGAACCAGGCAGATCTCTGATCTCTGTGAGTTTGAGGCCAGCCTGGTCACCAAAACTACACAGAAATTAGTCTTTTGTTTGGGGGGGGGAGTGGTTCGAGACAGAGTTTCTCCATGTAACAGTCCTGGCTCTCCTGGATCTCACTTTGTAGACCAGGCTGGCCTCGAACTCACTGAGATCCACCTGCCACTGCCTCCCAAGTGCTGGGATTAAAGACATGTGCCACCACTGCCTGGCTTAAGAATTGAGTCTTTATGATTAACTTCCTGCAACTACTCAACTTTTGTGTTAGGTTATTTTCTTGACTATTGACTATCTGTTCTGTTGACGTTTGGCCTGTAACAAGAAAAGTCTCTTTACTGCAATGGAAACTGTAAATGGGAAAGTCCCAGCTGGGGAGATGAATATTCAATACATGGTATTCCATGGACCAGTGGAACTCAGAAGAGGCTGCAGCAGTAAGAAGTATCATCTCTATTAGTACAGAGACTTCTTGGTTGTGACTAATAGTTGTTATGTATTTACTTCATATTTTACTGATTAAGAAAGATTGTATTATCTCCAACCCTTACTGTAAAACAAATCAAAGGGATTTTTATTCTTCTGTGCTTAAAAAAGGTTTTATTCTTTATTCATTCAATAATTTGTTAAGGTCTTATTCTGTCCTGTGCCCTTGTAGAGAATCTCATCAAGAATTTACCAAAGCATCCATTACTGGTGGCACATGTCAGTAATCCCACCACTTTAGAAAATTATTGTCATAGCCAGGTAAATGTGGCTCTTAAAAGGAAGAAACACATTAGGCATCCTATGAGAAAGTGCTTGAATAAAAAGTCATGTTATGGTACATTTTATATATTTCCAATATAACTGTAGATTTATTGGTAATAAGTTTATGTAATTTATCTTCTCACTCTAATATAAGCTTGCAATCCCAATAGAAAGGCTGATTGTTCCAGGAAGAAAAGGAAGCCAAGGCTACATAAATGAGAGTTACTTTCCTGAGTGGTGCTCCCAAACAGAAGGTTTAGGAGGCAGATGATGAGCCAGAGAAGCCTTGCAGTTCTGAGCTATCCTTGGCTATTAGATTGCCTGGTTCCAACCCTGCCTTTGCTACTTTGGGCTATTAGCAAATAGAGATCAGGTGATGTTATTTGAAGATTAAATATTTTCAAAGGTTTTTCATAAGTGGCAAGTACCCATTAAGTACTGAAGTACAGGATATATGGCCTTGGCTTTTACACAATTTACTTATGTAGGTTTTAAGAAAGTATTTTATTGCTATAAGGGGAGTTTTTTAATGAGGTTTTCCTGTCTATATGAATAATTTTTCAAAGCACTGTATCAAATTCACAGTATAATCTATACTTAGCATTCAATATTCTGAATATACAGACCACAGATGTTTGCAAACATGGAAAAGGTACATTTAGAACCTCCCCTAGGCAAGCTTCCTTCAAACTATGCTCTGTGAAGGTGCATTTGCTCATTTGCTGAGCTGTGTCTGTGGTGATAGGGATGGGTGAGTCCTGCTTTTTCTGTGGCAGGAAGAATTAGGTTTTCTCTTAGCCCCACTGCTTCTTTGTTTAAGAAACAAACTAATGGATCTTCAGGTCTCATATTAGCTATAAGATAACCTTTAAGATAAAATACATCATCCCAGTGACTGTCTTGTGGATGGGGGAGGGTGTGGTTGCTGACTTTGTAGGCTGCAGTCAGGCCAGGAAATCCGTTCTCCTGAGATGGCCCATGGAGAATTCTGTGGCCAACTTTGGTAAGATCCATAGCTTGGTCTTGTGCTGATATGTGCTGGCTGTGGAAGGACATAGTCTGTTACATGAATTGCTAAATGGTCTTATTAATAAAAAACTCAAAGCCAGATACTGGGGGTGAAAGCTGAAAGATCAGAGAAGCAGAACAAGCCACAGCCAACTTCACCTCATAAACTTCTCAGCTGACTCTTTTTCCTGAGACTGAAAGCCTCTGAGACCTCATCTGAATGGGGCTCAACTGAACGGCTGCAGCCACTAGCTTACCTTTATGAAATCGTCAGTCTAAAGAGAGCTACTTCCTGTATACTCATGCCTTATACACCTTTCTGTGCTGCCATCTTACTTCCTCTCTCTGACCAGCTACATCACTTCCTCTTTCTGCCCACCTCTATCACTTCCTATCTGTCTGTACAGATCTCCAGACCTCTATGGTTAACTAGTACTGGGATTAAAGGCATGTGCTACCACTGCCTGACCTCTATCTATGTCTAATATAGTGACTGGCTTTGTCCTCTGATCCCCAGGTAAGCTTTATTTGTTAGAGCACAAATAAAATAACACCACAATAGTCAACTTTATATTGTCCAGAACAAATGGAAAAACGTAGATGGAAATTCTTTTTACTAGAACATTTTAAGGATAGAAATCAGTTTTATTTGGTTACAAACACACTTCCAGTTCTCTTTCTAATCTGATGTTTTGGCATTTACTTTCCTAGTATTTACCTCCATATTCATGAAAACATGTCTAAGTGGATTAACAGTTGACAGTTCTGAAGTCCTTCCTAAGATATGTATCCAAGGTTTGCTAGTCAGGATCTCAACCTACTTCTGTCAGGTGAGAGGGATCTTAATGTACCATGGAAAGAAATTGAGTGAACAAGTACTTGGCCTCCTTGCCGTCTTCTTACCCAACAACAATCTGATGTTATCTGTTTATTAAAACCACCTGACTAAGTATTTTTAATACTATTGAGTAAGCAAGTTAGCTTTGAAAAGTTCCTTTTATATTTCCAAATGAACATTGTTTTGTTTTATAAAAAGATAATTACAGTGTAAATTTGTTATTCTTGAATGTCTGTATAGCAGGTTTCCAGTCTTAACATCTACAAACAACTTGGGAGACTGGTGTCATTAGACCATCAGAATTAGAGGTGACATGTGGGGCACATGTTATTTTCTAGTTCACGTTCTCAGGGTGGCATGGTACATATGGATTATCTCTGTGTACTGGGAAGCTCTCCAGCAGAGCTGTTGCACTCAGAGGGGTCCTGTGCACAGACCTGCTGCTCTGGATAACCACACGGCAGCACTTGTACTGGTTTGCACAAGAGCAGTTCATCCTGTGCACTTGACACCCTCCTTCACTCACCCTCACTCCTCTGCACAGACCTCAGCCCCCATCAGAATTCAGTCAACTAACATACATGCCTCCACTATTTGTAACCTTACGGATTGCTGCTGTGAAATGTTGTTGGCTTGAAGAAAGTATTTACATGGCTTTTTAGTAAGACATTCATGTAGGTGCCATTTTCTGCATGTCTTTTTCATACAAGGATTATCTAGGATTTTTCTTTATTTCTGATTCTTTTTACAGTTTTGCCTAATAATATGAGCAGTTTACACTGGACATGTTTGGAATGTTTGAGAGAAAATCCCAAGATTTTTTCTTAAAATGTGGACATCATCTTTTTATAAGTTAGGTTGGATTGTATAAACATATAATTGAATATTGGGCATTTGTAACCATGCCTGACACCCAGTGTATTCCGTGTTTGCTATTATTTTACCTCTATCACATGGTGTAATTAGAAGTAGTATCCATGTACATGTGCATTTTGGGAGTTATAAGGATGGTCTAGACATCAGATGAAATAGGCCTACACTAAAACACTGGTGGAAAGTGGGGGGACAGCTAGTAGTACAAACAAAAATTGAGCTAGCCTTTGGGAAAAAAGAAACCTGGTGGTTCCACAGAAAGTTAAATAGAATTTTGGTGTGACTTAACAGCTCCTGCTCTGGGTGTAAACCCATGAAAATGATATTACACCACCACAAAGATATCTGTAAGGAGAGTTAACTCACAGCATGTTTCACAAATTCCAAAAGAAGCAAGAAACTAAGTATTCAGCCATTGAATGTATAAAAGAAATTTGGAGTAGAGTGTAGGAGAAGAAGAATGAGAGTAGTGAACTGGTTTAGGAATCATCTATGATAAGGAAAATGTTCCTGGCATAACCATGTTAGTTGCCACTATTGTGAGTGAATAAATATTGTCACTCTGGATCAATTATACGCTTTATGTAAATTAATTCACTTTTAAAAAAGGTAGGGTGAAGTTCATCCTCAAAATACCCTTATTACCAGTACTAAGATCCATAATGAAGTAGCCTATTGGTGATTAGGAATATAGCATATAAATTGATCTTGGTGTGAGAATCAATATGTGAAGAATGAATATTCCATAAACTATTTAACAAAATCTGTTTCTACAATTTGCCTAAAGCAGTAAAATAATATGTCTGGTGTTTCTCTGAAATATATTATTTCTGTCAAGTGTTCCACTGATATTTAAAGTTCCTGAAGCTTGAATTAATTTAATGCAAGCAATGTGATTTTATATTTGAAAAGATATTCAACCAGTGAGTCTGCTTTGAAAAAGAGTTACCCCTTTAACTGTGGGGAACCTGAAGCTTAGAGAAGTTGTCTTACCTGCTTGAGATGAGATAGCTTGGATCATAGTGTTCTTTATCATCACTGTAAGGTCACCAAAAAAGGGCAGGTTCTAACAGAAACCCTAATGTGAGGAGACATTTTATATCTTTACCCATATTGGTGACTACTGGGCACTAATATTTTAGTTATGATGTATACCCTTAAAATATAACAATTAATTTTGCTTACTTTAATGTTCTTACTTTTATAGTTACTCAGCCCAATAAAGAGAGTAGTATACTTTGCTTCAAAGGTTTCTTGTAACTGTCCATATTTTACTTCTTTAATTCATTATGAAAGAATGAGATTCTCCGCTAACCAACACTCTCATCTGTTCACCTTTTTTGCTTTTACATCTTTGAGAATTTAAGATTTTTATCATATTATTGAAAAATTTACCTGCTCAACTCTTCCCAGATCTATCCCCTATCAATGTAACATCATGCCCTTTTTCATAAAATACATTTTGATCATGTTTTTCCCTCCCCCACTTTTTCCCAGATGCTCCTTAAATACCCAGCTTTAGGTAACTTTTCTCCCCTTCTCTCTTTCAAAACAAACAAATCAAAACCTAAGAAACAACCTGTCCACCCAAAATAGATACACATACTACATAAACAAAAATCAAAAGAACAAAACAAGAGACCATTAAGGCAAAAATGCCAAAACAATGTAAATAAAACAAAAATCCTCAAAATTACTATTGAGTTTGTTTTGTGTTGGCCAACTACTTCCTGGAATGGGGCCTACCCTGGTGTGTGGTTGATATACCCAGTAACACCAAATTGAAGAAAACTGGTTTTCCTTATACCAGTTGGTGTAAATAGCAGACAGCTTTGTGGTTATGGATGGGAGTTTGTATATATTTCTCCTTCTCAGTGCTGACACACAATCTTGCTTGAACCCTTACAGGTCTTATACCTGCTGTCACTATCTCTGCATGTTCGTATGTTTATCAGCTCTGCTGTGTATGGAAGACACTGTTTCTGAGTCATCTATTACCTCTCACTCTTACATTCTTTCTGTCTCCTCTTCTCCATAAATCCCTGAGCTATGAAGGGGGAAGCAGTTTGATGAAGACATCCATTTAAGACTAAGTGCTCCAGCCGGGCGGTGGTGGTGCACGCCTTTAATCCCAGCACTCGGGATTGCAGAGCCAGGAGGATCTCTGTGAGTTCAAGGCCCGCCTGGGCTACCAAGTGAGTTCCAGGAAAAGGCGCAAAGCTACACAGAGAAACCCTGTCTTGAAAAACCAAAAAAAAAAAAAAAAAAAAAAAAAGACTAAGTGCTCCAAAGTGTCTCACTTTCTGCACATTTCCCAGTTGGGTATCTCTCTCTCTCTCCTTTTTTTAAAATTATTACAATATAATGCAAGAAGAAGCTTCTCTGATGATGATTGACTGATGTGTTGATGTAAGGTGTAGCAATATGCCATTAGGAGTCATTTTATGTTCCTGTAACAATATTTGTAGTCAGTTTTCCTCAAGGTCTATGTGTTATCTAGTCTCAGATTCTGGCTACTGTATCAGTATAATTTATGGGTACCATTTCCTGGAGTTAGCATTAAATCAATCAAAAAGTGGTTGGTTAATCCCATCACATGTGCTCTTATTTCACCAGTATATCTTCCAGGCAAGTCACTTTTCTAGATTGTGGAGTTCATAGATGGATGCTGTTGAGGATTACCTTTGTCCTGTAATGGTGTGTAATACCTATACTACTTCTATCAGATTCAAGGTTCTTACGTTGAATTTTTTAGTTTAGTTTTGGGTTACATTGAATTTTTGAGTTTAGTTTTGGGTGGAATGATGGAAATGATTCTCTCTGGTTGGACTAGTATCATTTGTTGAAGATGCTGTGTAGCACAAGTTATAATTGGTCTTATAATAAAAACCCAGAGCCAGAAATTGGGGCAAATGCTGAAAGATCAGAGAGACAAATGAACAAGCTGCAGTCAGCTCTCCCCTCACCAACTCCTCAGCCAAAAAGACTGAGCTCCTCTCTCCTCCCGCCTTATATTCCTTTCTCCACCCAGCCATATCACTTCCTATTTCAACCTTCCTAGTGCTGGGATTAAAGGTGTGTGCCATCACTGCCTGTCTTCTATGGCTAACTAGGGGCTGGCTTTGCCCTCTGATCTTCAGGCAAGCTTTATTTTTTAGATCATATGCAAAATATCATAATTCCACTTTTTATCTAAAATAAAAAGGTTATAACTAATATAAGAAAAATTATATACAATAAATAGAATTACTATATGCAATATGTACAAAAAATAATTATATCAACAATGTCTAGTCCACATTTGACAAATTTGGAGAAAATACTCCATTATTTATCCTATTTTGGTAAGTTCAAAATGTTGTACCTAATTCGCTTTCTATCCTAACTTGTACTACCAACCAAAAATTATTTTTTGATGTCTCTTAAACTTATACACTTTACACCTCTTTATTGAATTTCTTACCTGAATTTGTTAACAAAGAAAACTATAACTATCTAGTCTTCAACTCCATAAGAGACCCGAGAAGTAAATAACATTAACTGAGTAAATAGGAAGTGCAAGCAAGCAACTTCCAAAAAATATGAGAAATGACAGAAACAATTGGCTATCTGGACTGTCACCCAAGGTTCCTCTTCAACATTGGGGCATCCATCTCCAACCTACAGACCTAGTACATCTGACAGACTTTTCTGTGAAGCAGGATATTTTGAAGGGCTGTCCTACCTTGCTTTGGCAAAGTTCAGCAGTCCTTTTTCTTTGTGTCCTGCTTGTCCATTGGACAGCAAACTGTCAGCAGTCAAAGCAACAGCACTTTCTTGCCCAGTGGCTAACTTTTGCCACAAAGAAAGTAAACTCCATAAGGAGTTTCTTTGAGGCCCATCATCTCTGAAGTACATTGGTACTGCCAGGAGCAGACATGTCTCATGTCATAAAAATAAAAATAACCTATATTATTAAGCCATCTTAAGTGCCATATTCTGTAGATCTCTGAAGTGTTTGAAGATGACCTTTATATCTAAAATATGTCTCTGTTTGACCTTGAAAACATACCTAATATGACTATAGGTTTGATTGTAATAACTAACTACTAACTTTTATTTCTTTATACCCTAATTAGTTGGTAATAACTTTCAAGGACTAGCAATTTGCATTAGGTTGTTAAATGATATGTATAGGTACAATATCTTGATCAAGACTAGAAATATATGTACAGTGTTTTCTAACAAAAATAATCTTACCTTTGTATCAATACACAAAGATCCATTTCAATGTAAACTATTGAAATGTAGTAGTTGCTTTTTAAAAGTAGATTCAATAATTTACCCTTTTATCATATCATTTCTATATCTTTTTTTTCAGAGTAGCTTCAATAATCTGCTCTTTTATCTTATCATATCTGTATCTTTTTTTCCAGAGTAGATTCAGTAATCTACCCTTTTGTCCTATTACATCTGCATCCCCTTTTTTCTTTCCAAATAAGAACCCTGAATCTAATCTCCTTTGTTCAGCTTTTTTACTGACCATTATCAATAACAACTTGTAACCAACCACCCTAAACAATGACAAATATTCATAACCCAATGAAAGACCAAAAACCACCCACCACACCTCTTGGGAATGTGGTTATCATGTTCTTAGGTTTACATTCTGCTCTCTGGGGGCAATGGCACCTTTAGGGGGTCCTGAAAAAATTTGGGTTAATAGTCAAATCTTGGAAGAGGTAGATATATCATTTGTTGTCCAGTCTCTTCATAATGGTAAAGTGCAGGGCTTGTCTCAAGTCCTGGCTAGAGTAGTCTGTGAGGTTGGATCATCTCAGCAAGTCACCTTAAAATTGCCCTGAGCGGTTTGTAGTCCAAAGATAATCTTTAGATGGTGTTTGTCAGCTTAGTGGCATTACCATAGTCCATATAGAATCATCAGTGTGGGATCCCATCATCTTTTTGGAGACCTCAGAGATTCCATTAGGTTCTTTAATTGCTCTGAGAAGGAGTTTCCTCCATGCTGACAGGAAATGGCCTAATCAAATTTGACATGGATACCTACAAGAGGCCCCTCAAGGCATTTACTGATAGCAAAGGGTTATCTTGACTGTCCCTTGTTGATCTACATTCATTAGTCCAATGCCTGCCACACCTTGTGCATAATCCAGAAGGAAGTGGTGTTCTATTTGGATTATTCTTAGAAAAAGCATTGTTTCTAGGAGTGCCCTGTTTACAGTCCCTTTTAGGTGACCTTATTTACCACAATTGAAATACCTAACATTTCAATTTTTCTTCAAACCTCTGGAAGTCACCTTTCCTATCCAAGCATCATTATGGTTATGAGATTCAATATTGATTGTATTTCAGATCCATTTTTCTAAGGATGCTGATCTTGCCTTTAATTGCCTAATTACCCATTTGCATTGTGCATAAGCATTTTCAAAAGCCAGAGATTAAATTATTATTTATCTAACTTCTGAATTTGGTATCATTCTATTTATTGTTAAAGTCAATCTCTGTAAAAAAGTCAGTGAAGTTTTCTTTTGGGCCCTGTATAACTTTAATAAATGACTCAATTTTTTTCCTACTTCTTCAATTCTTTCCCAAGCATTCAAGGCTGCTACATAAAGCCAGGGTGTGGTCATCACATAGAGACTGCTTTTCTACATTAGCATAATCTCCCTCTCCAAGAAGTTGGTCTTGGGAGATTTCCATACCTCTAGCCCTACTTTGTTGTTCAATGTTCTTAGCCTCATCTTTCCACCATCTTGTAATTGAGGACCAGCCTTCAAGACTGCTATAACCAAATATCTCCAGTCTTGAGGGATAATTCTATTACAAGTTGACCACGAGTTTAACATCTGCTTTACAAAAGGTGAATGCATGCCATATGAGACTATCACTTCCTTGAATTTCCTTAAATCTAGCATTTGCACAGGAATCCATTTAGCTCTTATACAGCCTTCAGGATATCTATCATTTGGAAATTCCTGTAAGGTTATTGGATAAATTAAGGTTGGTTGTTTGAAAACTTTAGACTTTCCCTCTCTAACCTTATAATGCAATGCTGAGATTGTTTCTTCTTTAAATTCCTCTGTCTGGGTCTGAATATCTCTATGATCTGTTTTAGTAAGTTTTTCTAAAAGTTTTATCTTGGCACCCATATTAACCAACTTTTTAAATGATAAAATAAAAATGATCAAATAATATTTATAATTGACATTACATAAATTCCATCTACATTAATTATGCTCTCATTTAATTGCTCCATTTTCAAACTGTCTAGCATATTATGAAACAGAGACCTAACTCCTTTCATTGTAATAATGTTCCCCATTTTTTAATGTGGGAAAAAACTCTATTTTTTAACTAATTCCCCCCTTTAAGAAATCCCAATTGACTCACTATGCTGACAATGACAATTCAGATGACAGTGAAGTGAGACAGCTACCTAGCATAGCAACAGCCCAAGTTGGGTCCAGTGAAAGCCACAACCCACCAAGAGAGGGAAGTAGCCAAGGAGCCTGCATCTGCATGGGGTAACGTGTTAAAGCAGCTAATTCTTACAGCCTGTGGAGTCTGTTGCAGAGATGCTACAACAGAAAAAACATCCCAGACTCCCTAAGAGTGCTTGGGGTAGAAAAGAAAAATCTAGCCAGCAGGGTAGGCCCCATGTAGCTCTGGTCTGAGCTGGTGGCTGCAATGTCACAGGCAAACAGCTTTTTCATGAATTCATGCCCCACAAGATGCATGGCAAATGTAGCATGAATTCTAACTGGTCTTATAATAAAAACCCAGAGCCAGATATTGGGGCAAATGCTGAAAGATCAGAGAGACAAAGGAGCAAGCTACAGACACCTCTCACCTCATCAACTCCTCAGGCAAAAAGACTGAGCTCCTGTCTCCTCCTGCCTTATATTCCTTTCTCTGCCCAGCCATATCACTTCCTGTCTCTAACTCCCTAGTGCTGGGATTAAATGTGTGTGTACCTTCCAAGTATTGGGAGCAAAGGCATGAGATTCCAAGTGCTGGGATTAAAGGTGTGTGCCATTACTGCCTGTCCTCTATGGCTAACTAGTGGCTAGCTTTGCCCTCTGATCTTTAGGTAAGCTTTATTTGTTACAGCACACACAAAATATCACCAAAGTGCTGTCTTTTATTCCATTGTGTGTTTTTGGCCTTTTGTGAAGAATCAGGTGTGCTGATTTATGCCTGGATATTAACTTCAAGTCCATCGATCAACATGTCTACTTTTATGCTAATACAAAGGTAAAACCCCCAGGGAATGGAGGTTATGTGGAAGGAGCAGCTACTGAATACAGGCTGCAGTAGGAGTAAGTGTAGTCTATTCAGACTGGAATAAAAGAGGTGGTAGGATCCTGAGTGTGCACCAAGAGGTGGAGTCCCCAGGGAATGGAGTTAGGCAGGGAGAGGGGCTCCTACAGGCCAGCTATAGTAGGATTCAATTGTGTCTTTAAAAAAAATCATTCAAGACCTAGTATATATGAATGTTTTACACAAGTAGGTTTTCATGACTTTCTTGATAGTCTTTAGTGTTATTTGTCTTTCCCCATATTTCATTATCTTACCATCAGCTTCCTATCCACTTAACCCTTCTTGATTCATTACTCCCCAATATACTAGCATATTATATATCTCTTCCCTAGAACATGCCTCCCTACTATCCCTTAGTAATTTTCTGATCTCTAATGATATTTCAAATTAAAGACACATATCTCAGGAGTCTGTTTGTTTTTCAAGACAGGGTTTCTTTGTGTATCCCTGACTGTCCTGGAACTTGCTCTGTAGACCAGGCTGGCCTCAAACTCAGAGATCTGTCTGCCTCTTCCATTCCAAATGCTGGGATTAAAGATATGTGCCACCACCACCCAATGTGAAGAGTCTTAACATTCACAGAGGAGAGAAAACATGTGGCTTTTTTCTGTCTGCATCTGACTTGACTTACTCAAAGTAATTTGCTTCCTGCTTTATGCATTCATCTGTAAAGTTCAAATTTTCATTTTTTCAATAGATGAGTAGTATTCCATTCTGAAAATATACCATATTTTCCTCATTGATTCACCATTTAATGAACATTTGGCCCTTTTTTGTCTATTAAGGGGAAAGCACAGATGAACATTGATGAGCTGGTGTCTGTAGAGTAGGTTACAGAGTCCTTCAGGTATATATGGAAGAATAGTATAGTTGAATCATGTGGTAAGTTTATTTCTTTCTTCTTGAGCAAATTGCATACCAATTTTTGTAGTGGTTGTATGGATTTGCATTCTTACCAGAAGTAAATAAGTGTTCCCCCTTTCTAACTTTTGCATCAGCATTTGTCATCATTTGACTTTTTAATCTTAGCCATCCTAATTAGGGAAAGATTAAATCTTAAAATAAACTTAATTTTTATTTTTCAGTTGGCTAATGATGTTAAAATTTTAAAAGGTATTTTTTCTTTGTATCTTTTGAGAACTCTTTTTGTCCTATACCCCAATACTCCAACTTTTATTTGGGTCATTTACTTTCTTGGTTTTTTTTTTAAGTTCTTCATATATTCTAGATACTAACTCTATGATAACTCACAAAAACACTTTCCCATTCTGTTGGCTGCCTCTTTGCTCTAACAATGGTGTCTCTTGCTGTACAGAAACTTTTTAGTTTCATGAGGTTCCAAGTTTTAGTTGTTTGTTTCTATGTCTGCACTATTTGCATTATGTTCAGAAAGTACTTTCCTGTGCCAATGAGTTTGCATGTATTTCCTAATTTTCCCGTATATAAGATCAAAGATACCAGAGGGCTTTGAGTAGGGTGAGAGATAAAGTTCAAATTTCATTCTTCTAAATGTAGTGATTCAGTATGAACTGCACTATTTATTGGAGATGCTGTATCTTCTCCAATGTGTATAACTACTTTCTTTGTCAAAAAATAGGTGACTGTAGGAATGTGGGTTTATATGAAGACATCAATTCTATTCATTGGATAAGTGCCTGTTTTTATGCCACTACAATTTTTGTATTTATTATTTTACTGCAGCATAGCCTGAGATCTGTTATGGTGATACCCACAGCTTGTTTGCTGTTGTTTTTGATGATGTATTATTAATATTTAGGTTTGTTCTGGATATCCCCAGTCATTTGTATTCCCATATGAAATTCAAAAATGATTTTTAATTGCTTTGAAAAATTTCACTGGCTGTTTTCACTTTAATCCTGTCAATCCACGAGCATGGGTGGTCTTCCTATATGCTGGTATCTTCAATTATTTTTTCAGTGTTTTAACATTTTCACTGCAGAAATCATTAATTTCTTTGGTCAGATCTATTTCCAGGATTTTTGTTTTGTTTCATTTTATTATACTATTGAGAATGGACTAGTCTTCTTGATTTCTTTTTCTGTGTTTGTCATTTGTATAGAAGAAGAATACTGCAGATGAATTTTTAAATCGTCTTAATAAATAAAAAACAAAGCCAGAAATTTGGGTTAAAGCTTGAGAGATCAGAGTAATAGGACAAACCATAAGCTAACCTCACCTCACCAACTCCACAGCTTCCAAAGAGGCCTCCTTCCTGTATACTCATATTTACATGCCTTTTCTGTTCTGTTCTCTCATTGGCTCTCTTAGCCCAGCTACATCACTTCCTCTTCTTGTCCAGCTCTGTCACTTCCTGTCTATCTGTACAGACCTCTAGACATTTATGGTTGACTAGGTGTGTGCCACCACACCTGACTCTGTTTCCAGTGTGGCCTTGAACACACAGAGATCCTGCCTGCCAAGGATTAAGGGCATGTGCTACTGTTGCCCAACTTTTTTGTTTACATAAAATGGCTTGTTATTTCCTCTGATCTCCAGGCAAGCTTTATTTAATTAAAGCACAAATAAAATATCACCACAGGATACTGTTACTTTTCTGAATATTTATCAGCTCTAGAAGGTGTGTGTGTGCATGCATGTGCATGCATGTGTGTGTGTGTGTGTGTGTGTGTGTGTGTGTGTGTGTGTGTGTGTGTGTATGTGTATACTCTAGGTTCTTATGTATAGAATTGTATCATCTGGAAATAAATATACATTGACTTCATCCTTTCCTATTTGTATCTGCTTCATCTTCTTCACTTTTTTATTGCTCTAGCTAACATTGTAAAAATTATTTTGAGGAGAAGTGAGAAGAATGAGCTTGTCTTGTTCCTGATTTTAGCACAGAGGCATCTCTGCATGAACTAGTATGAGTGGAACATGCTACATCCATAAAGAAAAGCACAAATAGAACATCTTAACTGCTCTGAAAACACAAATGATTCCTCATAAGATGAGAGGTCTTCAGTTGGGAATCTGATGGCTTCACTCTGCCCATTCAACACCAGAAACCAGAAGTGACATGTGTCTTTTTGATACTTTTCATGAAAAAGATCCTGATAGATTCCACTTCTTTCTTCAGTATATTCTAAAGGAATTACAATAGCAAATAAAGCTAATTTTAATTTTTAAGTTCTCATCTTTTAGTTCAAGCAATAGGATGTCATTAACTAAAACTGTTCTAAGATAATTTAATTAAATCTGATTAATTAATATATTATATTAGTTAATATTATAATATATGTATAATTCATATATTATACATTATTAATTAGTTAAATTAATATTTCTCAAGGCAAAAGCACATATTCCTCTTGTCACAGTGGACTGAGAAATGGTCACATCATCTAATATCCACTATATCATTCTGAGTAGTTCTGAAAATATTTTTGAGACAGTATTGGTGATATGATTTTTTTCTTCATTGAGTTGCTAACATACATTTCTAAATCAAGAGACAGAAACTAAATTAGGGTTTCTATTGCTGTGATAAAACAACATGAGCAAAAGACACTTTGGAAGAAAAGGGTATATTTCAGCTTACATTTTCACATCACAGTCCATCACTGAGGGAATTCAGGGTAATAAGTTTTCTGCCTCTCCTCCCATAAGAAGTTTCCTCCCTGATGCAGTAGGCCAGATTAAGCTGAATTGAAAAAGTATAACAACAGTGCCAGGAACCATCCCTGATGGTGAACAGGTCCCAGCAGAGGATGTAAGGAGTTGGCAGGGGACAGAGGTGAGCCAGGCCATGCTGGTGGTGAGAATCTTGCAGCCTGACTGACTAGCAGCCAGAGTGCTTCTTTATTTATACAGAATTTAGTAAACAGGGATACATTCATGTTTTTCCAAACCATAGGTCATATCATTTTTGGTTTTGGACATGTGTTTCACTTCCTCTTGTTCATCTTTTAGTCATAATTTACAAACTATGACAGAACAGAGTTATCATTTCTAATCATTTTACCCTAAAGTTTTGACATCATTAATAAACAGCTATCATTTTTACTCATTCACCCTATAGCCAGATTTTTAAGACTCTAGAGGCATGACAGCCTATTCTCAGGCTAGTAGCTTTTGTGGCTAGAAGGACATTAACCAGAACAAAATTTCCATGCCAGCCTGGGCATATTGCCATGTCTCAAGCAGTGTATTATTAACTCTTAATGGTCAGAGTGCCCAAGAAAAATCCTCAGGCCAAAGCTGCTGCAATTATTATTTAAATTCTGGCATAATACAACATTTATATTTTTTATCCTTATAGACAAATTCTATAAGGATATAAGTTGTCTAATCCTGGCATTCTTGTAGTGGGTAGCCATTCCAGCTTTGATCTGGAAGTTCCAACCCCCATTGAGACTTCGGCAACTGTCACGCCTACAAGGCGGGGCCAAGGGAGGTGCCTGGAGACCAGGCTGGATGGGCCAGAGCTCTCGCTCTGTTCCGGGACCCTGGACGGTGGAGGTGGGCCAAGCAGAGCTCCAGAGAACACCGCTGGACTGCAATACACCTTCCTCAGACCCCGTGACCTACCTATCCCTTAATTTGTAAGTTACACCATTAAATAAATCTCCTTTTAACTATGTGGAGAGGCCTTAATAATTTCACCAATATCTGGCACTCATGTGGGGCAAATTCCAAAGGCCTGGGTGGCTCCTACCCTCAGCCTACTCCCTGGCTAGCGGGTACCTAAACCCGCCTGCAAAGTTCCATATAACCAGGGAATGCCTATATGGTTCTTCGCCCCGAGACCAGCGAAAGAGGCACTCCCCTGCTTCCTGAGTGCCGGCTCAGGCTTCCACCATCTCGACTCCAGCGAGCTGCAGTCAGCCAAGATCACCAGCAGGCCCTGCTTTGGAGCTGTACCAACGCCACCTGCTGGCTGCAAAGTGCTACTACACCCCCCCAAAACCATGAAAGGTAAGCATATTGTTTCAAGTAAAAGTACTTGATAATTTTACACCTTAAAATTGACTAACAAATTTTGAGTAATTCTTGTAATATGGCTGACAACATTACCTCACAAGAATTTGAAAACCTTTTTGCCTGTATGATGAATGACATCTTCCTGGAAATATACGACCTTCCTAAGGCATATCTGGCCTGTACCATTTTGGCATTCATTGTAATAATTCACACAGTGTTCAAACACTGGTTTAATAACAACAACAAAGATGAGTCATTATTGGGACTGATACAGACTTTAAGAGATAGCAATGAAGGCTTACAGAAAAAGATTCTCTCTCTGGAATCTGCTTTAAAGATAGTAATGAAAGCATACAGAAAAAGATTCTTTTTCTGGAATCTGCTGATCAGAATTTACAAAACAGGCTTGTACTGAAAATTGATCTTATTGATAATAAAAGTGAATATTTAATGGACAGAACACTAACTCTCCAGACACTATATAAGGAAGAAAGATTATCATTAATTGATAAGATAAGGTCCATGGAATCATGTGTTTCTGAGGAACATAAAAACTTCTATGATTCCATGAGAAATCTGGAGTCCCTTGCCAGAGAGGAGGTTCACTCCCTAGAACAGACCCTAGGTGCTCATTTGCAAGCCTTAGAAGAAACTCTCAGTAAACATGACAAGGGACCTAATAAGCAGAAGGGCAAGACCATAGAGGTTGTAACATCTCCAAATGGCTCGCATACAATGGCTTATCCTGTTATCATCCATGAGAAGCCAGTGGATGACACACACCCTGAGCCATATAATACATATACATTACAACCAATTTCAACAAGGGACTTTAAAAATATAAAGGAAGCAGTAGTTACGTATGGGATACACTCCACATATGTAAAACAGATGTTAAATTCATGGTCTACCTCACATAGAATCATCCCAGATGACTGGCATCAGTTAATTTCAGCTGTTCTAGAATATAGCCAGCAGCTACAGTGGAAAAGCTAGTTGAGAGAAGAGGCAAAAAATTTAGAACAACAAGGTAGACTCAGAGGTTTTGTGATCTCCCAAGATCAAATGCTCGGTGAGGGATGTTTCACTGATAGGAATGTACAAGCCACTTATGATGAGCATACAATATCCCTATGCCGTACAGCAGCTCTAAATGCTTGGGAAAAAATTCCAGAACCTGGAAAACCAACTGAGGTATATACAAAGATATTTCAGGGACCACACGAACCCTTCATTGATTTTTTACAAAGGCTGAACACAGCTATAACAAAAGCTGTATCAGATAAAGAATTAAGAAAAGTATTAATTGAGTCCTTGGCGTTCGACAATGCTAATGCAGAATGCAGAAGAATACTTACACCATTAAAGATCAGATCAGCTCCTTTGGAAGAATGGATTCAGTATACTAATGGTGTTGAGTCTCATAACTACAGTAATGAGGCTTGGATAGGAGAGACAAATCCCAGAGGTGAAAGAAGGCCCCGTGTTACCAAATGTTTTAAATGTGGTACACCAAGGCATATAAGTAAAAACTGTACGTGGGGTACTCCTAGAAGTAACACTCCTTTTAGGAATAGCCTAAACAGGAGACCCCAACCACCTCCCGGATTATGAAGGTGTGGCAAGGGCCGACATTGGACCAGTGAGTGCAGATCAAAAATAGATATACGAGGCAACCCTTTACTGGCAGGAAACGCCTCAGGGGGCCTCTTGCAGGCCCCCAAATCAAATGTAGTATGAACATTACCAGCCACTGTGGAAGAAATTCCTCTCCAGGACAACTGAATAAACCAATGCCTAATGTAAAGACCGATATTGCAATGGATGATAAAACAGCTCTGATAGGTGGATCACAGTTTACAAAGAACACTATAAAACAAATATTTTGGCAGACTTCTATAAATGAACAAAGACCAAAGCTTAGAATTCAAATTAATGGCCTGGTTATGGAGGGCCTGGAAGACACAGGTGCAGATGTGACTATAATTATACCAAAATCATGGCATCCGAATTGGCCTCTTCAAGAGGTAGATGTCCAACTTTTAGGGATTGGCACCCTATCTCAGATAAAACAGAGTTCGAGATGGGTTGAATGCATAGGGCCCGAAGGACAGAGAGGAAGGCTGAAGCCATATGTAGCAAATGTAGCAGTAAATCTTTGAGGCCGAGATCTGTTACAACAGTGGAATACCCAGATTAAAATTCCTACACTTTCAGAAAAGGAATACAGACCAATGCATGTTTCTAGGAATAATATCATGACATGCTATAAAAATCAGGCACCAGCCGGGCGGTGGTGGCGCATGCCTTTAATCCCAGCACTCGGGAGGCAGAGCCAGGCAGATCTCTGTGAGTTCGAGGCCAGCCTGGGCTACCAAGTGAGTTCCAGGAAAGGCGCAAAGCTACACGGAGAAACCCTGTCTCAAAAAAAAAAAAAAATCAGGCACCAACCATTCAGGCTGTTCACAAACAGAGCATGACTGCTGTTGAAGTCTCAGAAGTACCAACTGCCTTACCTTTAAAATGGCTAACTAATAAACCTGTCTGGGTTGGACAATGGCCTTTGACAAAAGAGAAGCTACAAGCTTTAGAACAGCTGGTTCAAGAGCAGTTAAATGCTCAACACATTGAAGAATCTACCAGTCCTTGGAATTCTCCTGTATTATTTTAAAAAAAGTCTGGTAATTGGAGAATGCTGACAGTTCTGAGAGCTATTAATAAAGTAATTCAGCCAATGGGCTCCCTACAGACTGGGATGCCCTTGCCCTCTCTGCTACCTAAAGAATGGCCTATAGTAGTTATTGACTTAAAAGACTGTTTCTTTACTATACCCTTACAAGAAAATGATAGAGAAAAATTTGCCTTCACAGTACCTAATTATAACAATTCTCAGCCAGTCAAGAGATATCAATGGAAGGTCCTCCCACAGGGAATGTTAAACAGCCCTACTTTGTGCCAATACTTTGTGCAGAAACCATTGGAGATAATTCGTGTAGTTTCCACAATCCATAATTTATCACTATATGGATGATATCCTATTAGCTGATCCAAAGTTAGATACATTAGAAAGCATGTTTGAAGAAGTAAAAAAAGTTTTGCCTCACTGGGGACTGCAAATTGCTCCTGAAAAGAATACAAAGAGGAGATTCTATTAATTACTTAGGACATAAGATAGAGCTACAAAAAATTAGACCCAAAAGGTACAACTAAGGAGAGATCGATTGAAGACTCTTAATGATTTTCAAAAGTTATTAGGAAGCATTTCCAACTTACTGGGTATCATGGGAATACCCAAAGATGGACTACAAAATTTGGCTAATACTCTAGAAGGGGACAAAGAATTAAATAGTCCAAGAGAATTATAAGCTGAAGCTGAGAAGGAATTGGCTCTAGTAGAAAAGACAATTCAAGAAGCACATGTGGATCGTGTGGATCCAGAACTTAAATGCATTCTTGTCATATTCCCCTCCAGACATTCCCCAACAGGTATTTCGATGCAGAGGGAAGATATTATATTGGAATGGATATTCCTACCATGTAAACCAAATAAGAAATTAAAGACTTATATAGAAAAGATCTCTGATTTGATTCAAAAAGGTAAACTAAGACTTCGCCAGTTGACAGGAATGGACCCAGCAGAAATTGTAGTACCTTTAACTAATGAGGAAATTTCATCACAATGGAAAGATAATGAATACTGGCAGAGAGCCTGCAGTAACTTTTTGGGAGAGATTAACAACCACTATCCCAAAAGCAAGAGAATAGAATTCATAAAGAAGACTGAATGGGTCCTTCCTCACATTGTACAACAAAAGCCAATTTCTGGAGTCCTCACATTCTATACTGATGCAAATAAATCAGGGAAAGCAGGATATAAATCAGGAGACTTAAGTAAAGTGGTACAAAGTCCATACAGCTCTGTACAAAAGGCAGAACTGTATGCCATTCTTATGGTACTGATGGACTTCACAGAACCCCTCAATATAGTCACTGACTCTCAATATGCAGAGAGAGTTGTTTTACATATTGAAACTGCTGAATTTATTCATGATAATACAGAATTAACTTCATTATTCATATAATTGCAGGAAATCATCAGAAAAAGGGAACATCCTATATATATAACACATATCAGATCCCATACAGATCTGCCAGGACCTCTAGCACAAGGTAATGATGAGATTGATCAGTTACTAATAGGTAATGTGCTAGAAGCCTCAGAATTTCATAAGAAATACCATGTAAATAGCAAAGGTTTGAAGAAGGATTTCTCCATCACTTGGCAACAGGCTAAGGATATTGTGAAAAAATGTCCTACTTGTTCCATCTATAACCAAATTCCATTACCTGCAGGGAGCAATCCAAAAGGTATACAAAGAAATGAAATTTGGCAGATGGATGTGTTTCATTTTGCAGAATTTGGAAGATTAAAGTATGTACATCATACCATTGACACCTATTCAGGATTTCAATGGGCAACTCCTATGAGTTCTGAAAAGGATGATTCTATGATTACACACCTATTAGAAACTCTGGCCATCATGGGAATACCTGTACAAATTAAGACAGACAATGCCCCAGCATATGTCTCCAATAAAATGAGACAATTCTTTGCTTATTACAATATAAAGCATGTTACAGGTATACCACACAATCCCACAGGCCAAGCAGTCATAGAAAGATCCAATCGAACTTTAAAGGATATGCTAAATAAACAGCAACAGGCAACAATGACTCCTAGAAATAGATTGCATAGTGCTTTATTAACCTTGAATTTTCTCAATGCTGATGAGAAAGGAACAACAGCTGCGGAGAGACATTGGACAACAGACAAAATTCCTGAGCTAAACCAACTGGTTTATTTCAAGGATGTGCTCACCTCAGAATGGAAACCTGGATATGTTCTATGTTGGGGAAGGGGTTTTGCCTTTGTTTCTGCAGGAGAAGAAAAGCTTTGGATACCAACAAAATTAATAAAAATTCGATTCAAACAGGAAAAACTCCTTGATGAGGAGAAGTAAAAGATCATCCACCAATGTGACATCTCTACAAGTTGTAAGAAAAATTTAACAATCAAAGGTTGGGGTAGGGTTCTATTTTTGTCTTTCCAGGATAATGGAAATACCTATCTTCCAAAAATCATAAGGCCTTGGATATCCGGATGTTTACAGCAGAAAGAAAGAATTTATTGGTACCAATCTACACACGGTAAAATCTCACTGTCTAACATCTATCTCTCTATCAATCTAGAAAAATTGTGGTTCCAATTCAATTATATGCCAAGCTGGTTTTGGAAATGGAATTGGCTCACTCCTTTTCTAAACCCAAGCATATTGCTAAAAGAAAAGTTTGAGAGATTCTTCAGTCCCATATCAGAAGAGCCCTCTGGTGTGGGACAGAAGGAAACCAATAAAAAGGGACCATTGTCTTCTAGATTCTAATTCTCTCCATGCATACTCTTGATTTCTCAGAATCCTTTTACATGCTATATCCTCTTTAAATCCAAACCTTCCATTTTGACAACAAATAAGTTTTTCCAATAGCAATCTTGGAAGTCTCCAGAAGGAAGATGGGGCCCCAACAACAGCAATTCTACCCAATCCAGAATGATGCCATGGTAATCATCATCATACTACACTTCTTGCCAGAATTTCAGACAATCTTACACATTACTCTAAGACTTGCTGCAGAACCTACAGTTAGTTTAACTGAGATTTAACTATCTGGGCTTTCTCACAGTACCCAACAGAGATAACATCACCCCCTAAACAGCAGGAAGCAATTCTAAGAAAACGATGTCCCTTCTCCCTTAGATTTCATAATTCTCAGGGTTATGGATGATGGTTATAGGGTTGAGGGTGGAAGAATATATTAGACTCAGTATTCTAAAAAGAAAAAGAGAAAAAAGGGAAAAGAAGAAATGGAATGGATAGGTATAAGATATTATGGTAGATTATTGTATATACTAGTAAACAAATTTAGTAAAATAGCAGCCTTAGATAATTTGCACTGTTATGGATTCTTATATGTTGATACAAATGTAAACTATTTTTATATTCCTGTTTAAGATAATTTGTATATTGATACAAATACAGAAGTATATTTGTTAATAATGCACATATATTTCTATTCTTATTTGAAATATTTGTATATTGATACAAATGTAAATTTATATCTGTCATACTTTATGTATGTTCTACTTCTGTTTAGGATATTTGGTATATTGATATATATTTAAGATTATTGTCATATTGCATATCGCACTATATATTCCTACCTCTGTTATAAATATCTTGTGTATTGTCACAATTTTGAAGTCGTCGTTCTTTACCATACATTTGCTTATAGACTGTTTACCTTGTTTATGTGAAGCCTTAGTCCTTAGGTTATTTCAGTAGATAAGACTTATAGATTTATAGTCACCTATGCTTGTCATCTCTATAGTTACGTTAGTTAGGTTATCCAGATTTACAGATACATAGGTCAGATGGACAGGTAATCTTCAAACACTTCATAGACCTAGAGAATATGGCATTTAAATAACTTAGAATTCTGTTGACATGAGACACAATTGCTCCTGGCTGCACCAATTTGATCCTGAGAGAATGTTGGGCTTCTAAGACATTTCCATTTGGAAGTTTGTCTTCTTGGCACAAAATGGCCTACTGGGCAAAGAACTGCCCTTGCCTCGACAGCTGACAGTACAAATGCAATGCTGTCCTTTCTGGACAAGCAGGACACAAGGAAAGCGACCACTGTACTCTGCCAAAGACAGGGTAAGATGGTCTTTCAGAATTCCTGCTTCTGAAAATGGTCTGTCAGATACTTTAGGTCTGTAGCCAATTTGAATGCACCAACAATGCTGAGAAACATTAGGTGACTGTCCAGGCTACCAGCTGTCTAGGTCTACTCTTGCAAGATTCCTGAAAGTTGCTTACATCCATCTACCATTTCTCAGGTACCATTATATTCCTTCTCAGGTCTTTGATGGGATTGAAGACTAGCAGTTATAGTTACAACTTAGTAGATAGAACATACTAAGTATTAGATTCAGGTTCTTTAGGATAGGACACCTTTTGGAATGATCTTTGTAACATGCCATTTACCTATGCTCTATACTTCTCTGGATTTTAGTATGTGTTTCTTGCTCGATATTGTTTGCATTGGTTGTAGTTCCATCTTATCTAGGTCATTATACCTCATTATTCCTGGACAATATTTGATAACCATTCCTTTGTATATAGTCTTGTATTAGGTTAGAACTTTCTTATTTAGACAAAAAGGGGGAGATGTAGTGGGTAGCCATTCCAGCTTTGATCTGGAAGTTCCAACCCCCATTGAGACTTCGGCAACTGTCACGCCTACAAGGCGGGGCCAAGGGAGGCGCCTGGAGACCCGAGATCTGGATGGGTCAGCACTCTCGTTCTGTTCCGGGACCCTGGATGGTGGAGGTGGGCCAAGCAGAGCTCCAGAGAACACCGCTGGACTGCGATACACCTTCCTCAGACCCCGCGACCTACCTATCCCTTAATTTGTAAGTTACGCCATTAAATAAATCTCCTTTTAACTATGTGGAGTGGCCTTAATAATTTCACCAATACATTCTGTTGTTCCTTGGTTATATGACACCATATTGGCTCTGTGTGTGCTGACTTTTCTAAGAAAGGGAGGTCCTGACATTTCATTCTTTTATCATCTTTCCACTCCATCCTTTGCTCATCAATAAAAGTCTCTGTGTAGGCCAGAGGTAACTTCAGCTAATCTAATTGTGTTTCTGTATTTACCACATAATTGCCAAGTGTATAGTGGAAAGAGGCTTGCAATCTGAACTGTGGCCAACTCCTCTAGCCCACTGAATCTGGCTGACCTTTTTGAGTTTACTTTGTTTTGAATATCTTGTTTCTTCATAAGTACAGGAGCAGATGTTTCGATAATGTCTCATAGCCTCGTAAAGAGACTTCTGGTTTCTTTATGTGTGTTGTAACCTCCAAGACATAAGGAAGACCTTCAAGTAGATAAGGATATCTCCCTCAAAGCAAGAGGGGGTAGTATATTCAGGACTTTGCTGGGGAAGTTTAGAAGCAATACTCTAAATAAATGATTCATAAGAAAATTTCCATCAATCCAATTACCCTAAATTGTACAAATATTAAAAGTCCCCCAAGTGTGCAACAGAGAGAGATAAAAACCAAAGGTGGCACAGTGGCCATCATGTGGCTTAGCTTTGCTGGATCTTTGTCAAACAGCTGTGACCTTATGACTTTTTCCATTCCCATCAGATATGGCTGTGCCACACCAGGTATTTTTGAACTCTGCAACTCCCAAGTGGGTCCTTAAGGTACCAGAGATCTCGGCCAGAGGAGTCTTCCAGGGGGCCTGGATTATGTGCTTTTTGTAGGAGCAGGGTGGGAGGCAGTGACATGCATGTTAAGGTGATGAGGTACTGGTCAGGTCTGGGGTCCCATAGATATGTCCTGGGTTCAGTGGTCACTTTCGAATCTGGAACTAAGTGTTTCCTTTGCCCATTGTTGTTCTCTGGCTTTTCTTAGTGCATGTTTCTGGTGGGAATCTCTCTGTTAGTTAGCGGCTGCAAGCACCAGCTTCTGACTGGAAGGGGGAGGGCAAGGATCTTTTTGTCTGGAAATCTCTAGCCCAATAAAGGGAAACACTCAAACAAGTAAAGAACCTGGCAGCAGAAGCCATGGCAGAGTGCTATTTACTGGCCTTTCCTTCATGACTTGCTCAGCCTACCTTCTTACAGAGCCCAGAACCACCATTCCAAGGGTGGCACCACCCACATTGAGCTGAGATTTTGGACATCAACCTTAAGAAAGTTCACAGGAAAAGAGACAACAGTCTTTTCAACAGGCCAATTTGGTGGTGGCATTTTCTCAATAGAACGTCCCTCTTCCCAAATTACTCTTGCTTATACAAAGTTGACACAAACCTAGCTAAGACAGAGTCTTCCTCTTACAGTATGTGCATTAAAATTAGGGAGTAGAATATATTTGAATGGTATTCAAAAGAATAAATTCAGTTTAAGAATAGAGATATCAGGTTGCATAGAAAACTTGAAATGTCTAGCTCCATGTTTAGTTATCAAACATTTGTACCTATTGACTTGTAGAAACATCCTCCTGCAAGTAAGGATGTGTGCTTTCTCCCTTCTCTCTTTTTAAGATGATGGGGCATTAATTGCAGTAATGGGACTGCACGGCTTTGGGACCTTATACCTGTTAGTGGCTCCTCATCCAAATGGAGTATAGCTAAGGTGGCAGTTTTGGTTAGAATGCAAAAAATCACCTAAGTAAAGGTTAACATTTTATGAACATTTCTTTGACCATACCTTGAGCTGTGCAGTGCTTAATATCACTCACGGGTAGGTATTCTCATTCATAATAAGACTGATTAAAGATAAGATCAGACAGATTTTATTGATTCTTTTGAAATTTTATGTATTGTATATTTATCATATTTAATCCTAACCTCTCAACTGCTCCCACATTCATGCCTTTTTTCAAACCCATCAACTTTGTGTCTTCTTTATTTCCACTTAAAACAATTTTAAACATCTGGGTTTTTTTTATTGGCCATATACTCTTGGGTGTGTGACTATCCACTGGAGCATGGTCCACCAACTGGAGACCACATCATTAAAGCAAATTGAATCTCACTATTGGGCAGATAGAAATTGTCCATAGCTCATCACATTTGGGTAAGACTTTCTGCCCAACTCTATTCTCTGTGCTGGGATTATTTGTAGAATTTTTGAGCTCGCACATGTCTTGTGCATGTTGTCACAACCATTGAGAGTTTATCTTTGTAACTGCTGTTTTGTGTGCAGAAAACCTTGTTTCACTGTAGTCAGCTACTTGCTTTGTATCTTTCAGTCTTTATTCTCTTTTGTGAAAGTATCACTAAGCCATAGGAGGAAAGATTATGATTTATTGACATACCATTTAGGATTCTGCACTCCACAGCCTTGTATTCTCCTCACATCGACCAGCTGTGGATCTGTGTGTTAAATCACTATTTATTGCCAAAAAAGTAACTCTGATGAGGACTGAGAATTGCATTAATATATTGCATAAGTCATTAGGAGTTGATTTAATACTGTGTACACATACCAGCAAGAAGATAGTGATAGCTTTTTCCATAAGGTCTCAACCCATCTAGCTAGAGGTTATTGGCTCTGATAATGGTACCAGATAAATCTTCCTTCTTGGGGATTGGACCTTAATATATTCAGAACATGATTGGTAACTTCATGGCATTTGTACCACTATTGCACTACTGGGCAAATTTTGCAGCACAGTTATTATTGTAGCTCACAGGGTTACTCTGAGGTAAGACTGATGATTATTCATATTCTCCAGTAGTGTACATAGCACAGTTGGAAGAAAACTTCTAGGCCATTACCAGGTTGATTTCTCTATTTCTGTGAGACAATCATGTTATCTCCAATAATAGAAGCTTAGTCTCAAGTTTGGAAGGGTAACCAAGATCAATGTCAGGAGCATGTTGAGAATCTATGGGATTCACTAGCCAACAGCTCACAAATAGTATCCCATTTCTTGCACCATACTTGTATTTGTTAGACTATGGGGTCTATCATCACCTGTTATACTATTTTACATATGTACATGTATATATTTAGGCAGCTTCTATAATAGTTAGCTTCCAGATGGCTTTAAAAATAGTTATCCTCCTAGTAGTCATTCCTCTATGATGCCTTCTCACTCCTACATCATTTAACCTCTTTTTCCATGATTCCTCTTTCTTCCTTTATATCATTGTATGAAATTTCCCCTGCCTTGAAATTTCTTCCCAATTGTCCTTTACTAATTTTCTGACTTCTATGTCTATTCCAAGGGAAATACACTTATCTAGAGCTTTGAATAACTGACTTAGTATTGGTTCCCAGAGTCAGGATCATATCTAGTACCTTGAACAATGAGCTTAGTTTATCTAAGGAATCAATCCCAGAAAAGACAAGTAACCAGGTAGATAAGATATTTGGTGAAATTTCTCACATATTCTACAGCACGCCTCCTCTGTTCATTTTTAAATTATTTGATATATGCAGCTGATTTAAGCAAGCATTATAGTACCATGTTGGGAAATCATCAAACTACTACAAGTAATGCCCTCCATTCTTTTTTAGAGTTAAAGAAAATAGAAGTTCTTTGATAAGCTGGGGTTTTCAGTGAGGTGCTAACTATGTCCTTCTGAACACACCAGCCCCAAACACTGGGCACCATTTTCAAAAGACCATCATGGCTATTTGTGAAGATGGTGAGTTGCCTGATCCAATTCTGGTAAGCATCATTTTTTTTCCTTCTGTGGTCACAGTATTTCCAGAGAATATAGCACTTTCAAATCTTTTCTCAAATTGGAAGAACTATTAGACAACCTAGGATTAGGGAAGAGAAACTGTAAAATATCACTTTTAAAGAGAGAAGAATACTCCATTTAGATTTTACTGATTTATAGAAGGCAAGCATGAGAAGAAAATACATACCTGTCTTTTCTGCTGGTTTAAGCATAGACACTTCCTTCTGGATGATGGCAGGGGGCACAATGGACATGGCTCTGTGAATTTACCTCTGCCTCACATCACCTTGTCACCTTCTTCCTTGAATTCCACACTAGTCTTATATCTCCTTTCATGGCCAATGATTGCAATGAGGGTGTTCATTTTTCTAATGTGAAATATTTGACAAGCTTTCATTTGCATTTTAAGTGATTCTACATGCAAAAAATTTCATGTGGTGAGTATTAATCCTTTAATCCTAACAAAATGCATAAAAAATATGTCCCATATTTGGGCCTTTTTATTTCAAATAAACAATTAAATTATCAGTGGAAACATTTATTGAATATCCAACATCCCTCCAAGCACTATACTAGATATAGGAAAGTTTATGCTTCATGGGAACAAGTTTATCATATTAGGAACAAGATTTACTACAGTAAGCCTTAAATGTTTTATAAAATTTAGCAATAGCCATGACTGCCATAATCCTACTTCTGAAAGTTAAAAAAAAAATCAGTAAGTTTTGTGCTATGCTTACTGTAACAATAAATCAGTGGCAGGATAGATTGCAGTCACTGTGGGTTTGTGACTCTGACAGCATCTTTGTACACTGAGAGCTATAAATACTAAGACAGAGTAGAAGGAAATGAAAGATTTATTCAAAGGAAGTATCATCAATAAGACATCCATAAATCCAGATAGTTGCTAATCAAATGATAGAAGGATCTGGTCGTACCATTTTATGACTACATTTGGGAACCTTTACAATCAAATCTGTAAATGGAATCTATGCATTTTTATGATCAATACTCCCAGTTGAATCCTGTGTAAGGTGCTCACTATACTGAAGTTCATGCCTTAACTTTTTACCTCCTAATGATCCATGGGACTACACAAGATGGCAGAGTGCTTTGAAATGAATGAAAGAATTAAGATCTTTGAGAAAAAATTACGTGATTAAAACAATCATTCTAAAGAACAAAACCTTGTGCCAGGATTTACTGTGCTGTTACCTTCAAAATATTGTCACTCTAGTTACTTCATCTCAAATACAGATAAAATACTTGAAAAACAGCCATGCTAAATGGTGTAAATAAAATATACTCCACAATACTTTTCTGAAATAATACATTGAGTGTGGTAAAGTTTTCTTTGAAGTCAGCAGTTAGCATCACACAAGCCCAGAGATTTACAGCTAACTACCAGTTCATAATTCACTGTCTCGAATAGAGATGAGATTCATAACTTGAAGTTGTATATATTTATTCCTTTCATCTTCATATTCCTGACATTTCTTTGCTTGATGGTATTTGTGTAATTGTTTTTAGAAACTCTTTAGAGCTGGGTGGTGGTGGCACACACCTTTAATCCCAGCACTTGAGAGGCAGAGCCAGGCAGATCTCTGTGAGTTCAAGGCCAGCCTGGTCTACAGAGTGAGATCCAGGAGAGGCACCAAATCTACACAGAGAAACCCTTTCTCAAAAAACCAAAAAGAAAAAGTCTTTAGAATCTATTTCAATAAGAACTAAGGTAAGTCTAGTGTCTCATAATACATTTGTACTAAAATAACATATTTTTCATTCAACAGTGACTATGGAACAACCTTTTGAAGACCATTAAATTCCATAGTGGCCTGCACAAGAGACAACTGCAGAAGGGTGTCTGAGGCTCCATCTGGATAAGCCCACTTAGTTAGCTGTCCATAATATTTTTTTCATTCATTTTGAGACTAGAATCCCTGTAACCAAATATTACTTCTTTCTTCATTTATTGTTACAATATTATTCTTTCTTTTTCATTTGGAAATAGGATTTATTATTCAATTTCTCCTGTTTTTCATTATGTTTCAATGAAAATAGTTTACAATTTAAAAAGAAGACAATATTTTACTGATTTAATGTTTCAGCTAATCTTATTTGAGTATCAGTGAGACAGCTCTGTTGGAAATAGTTGCCTTGTGCAAGGCTGTAACCTCATCTTGATCACCACAGACTGGTGATAAAGCTAGACAAAAGTAGATCCCACAAAGTTATCTTCTTGTCTCCACATATCTATCATGGCCTAAAAAACTGATAGTCACATTGCAGAAACACACAGCAAAATGTTTTTAAATAAATCTCATTGTCATTACGTTATTCAGCATCTCTGGATAATTCCCTTAGAAGGCAATACTTCAAGATATGATGCCAAATGGATAACTGATGAGGACATGAAAAATGCATGGAACTTCAAGTCATATATACATATCCATAGTACATTAAGTTATATTGTGAAATATACAGCTGATTGCTGATTATATCTTATTACATCACTTGCAGATAGATGAAATGTTTCTTTGGGTACACACATGAGGCATTTAATGTTTGTTATACTCTTGTCTATGTTTAAGCATTTTAACAATAACATTCTTAATATGTGTTGACAAAACAGAAAATGTTGGGAGTCCATTTTCTACCCTTAGACTTGTACTCAGAAGACTGACACATGAGGATCATGAGTTTGATTTTATCTTTAATTACTATCATCCAAGTGAGGTTGGATAAAAACAACATTTCAAGGGAATTTTTGAAAAAATATGAAAAATAAAACCAGAAATAAAAACCCACCACCCTTTCACAGACACACTTACTTGAAAATATGACCACATATTGCCTAATATTTATATAAAAATGTACAACTTAGATGATGGCCATCCCATTCGATACAGTGCAGCAGAAAAATACCTTTCACTAAGTGAAAGCACAATAGAAAAAGAATAAAAGCCACAGAAGGAATATAAGGGCTACAAATAAACTTCACTAAATGAATTTGCCACACATAGAACACACTATAATATCTACCTCAAATGTTGCAAAATAAAAGCCACAATAGGATCTTCACATCAGTCTTTAGTAAACTTGGTTAATAATATATTCACTTCAAGTCTATAATGAAAAAAGTTTTTTTTCTTGAAACAGAAGACAATTGTGATGTCTAAAGGCTTTACCAAACTATTTATGCAAACATAATTAAGTTCCTCCCTATTTCCTGATATAAAGATGATATAAAAAAGCTATAGAATATTTACAATATTACAGATATTAATATTGTATTAATATCTAGAGACATGGCTAAGCATTTAATTCAAGTCCATTCCCAGGAGCAAGGTCAGGTTTTTGACAACTTCCAGTAATTTGTGGTACAAAAGACTCCAAGGGTCTAACCTGTTTGGGAACCAGAATGCACATGCACATACCCACAAAAAGACACAGTAACATTGCATTATTAAAATTAAAACAAATCTTTAAATTAATGTTCACTTATGAATGTTTATCCCTTGTAATTCCTGTAACACAGGTGTTGAGGTATCTGAAGGCTTACAGCATTTTCCCCATCATGAATTGGTTCATGTAACAGAAAGCAAGCATGTAGGCTTGAAGACAGAGAAATAAATCATTCTCAGTATGTGGTATCATTTGGGAAGATTTAGAAAATGCTGCCCTGCTGGAAGAAATATTTCACTGAAGGTTGGGATGAGAGTTTATATGTGCACACCATTTCCAATTTACACTTTCTGCTTTCTGCTGCAGGTTAAGGATGTGAATCTTTAGCTTTCTACTTTAGCTGCCATCTCTGACACTTGTTTCCATGCCACTTTCATGGGGATTCTGCATCGCTCTGGAACCAGGGGACAAATTAAACACTTTTGCAAGCAAATATAGATATGATGTTTTATCACAGCAACAGAAAAGGCACTAATACACATCCATGAAATTTTACATCTGGATTCATTATCTCACGTAACTGAGGAGTTATGAAATCTAAAAGGGTTACTTTGTCATTTAAATTCATAGGACTTGTGTCCATGTGAGCTTGCAGGTGTAAACAAAATAAAGAGGCACATCATATTGCTTCAACCAGTTGTTGACACTTGTCAGATTGTTTTCTCCAAAATAAATCATCTTGTGTAACTGAATGTAAGTGGGCTGGCTAAAGATCTTACCAAATCCTTTATATTCAGATTCCTTTCAGCATGAGTTTTTCCAGATCCTCAAAATCTAATGTTATATTCCAAGGCTTTAACAGACCAATTACACACAAAAAGCGTTGCCCATGTAAAGTTTCTCTCCAGTATGTGTTCTTTTATGCATTTGAAGAGTACTATGACATGTAAAGGATTTGTCACACTGATTACATAGGGTTTCTCTGTAGTATGGGTTCTTCCATGGTTTCAGTGATTATTGTGACATAAAAAAGCTTTACTTCACTGATTACATTCATAGGTTTCCTCTCCAGTAAGTGTTCTTTTATGCATTTGAAGAGCATTGTGACATGCAAAGGCTTTAGCACAGTGATTACATTCATAGACCTTCTCTCAAGTTTGTATGTGTTCTTTTATGCCTTTGAAGATGACTGTGTCGTGCAAAGGCTTTAGCACATTGAGTGCATTCATAAGGTTTCTCTCCAGTATGTGTTCTTTTATGCCTTTGAAGATTACTATGTTGTGAAAAGGCTTTACCACATTGAGTGCATTCATAGGGTTTGTCTCCAGTGTGTGTTCTTTCATGCATTTGAAGACTTTTGTGCCATGCAAAGGCTTTACCACATTGAGTACATTTATAGGGTTTCTCTCCAGTATGTGTTCTTCTATGCCTTTGAAGATTACTGTGTTGTGCAAAGGCTTTACCACATTGAGTGCATTCATATTCATAGGGTTTGTCTCCAGTGTGTGTTCTTTTATGCATTTGAAGACTTTTTTGCCATGCAAAGGCTTTACCACATTGAGTGCATTCATAGGGTTTCTCTCCAGTATGTGTTCTTTTATGCCTTTGAAGATTACTGTGTTGTGCAAAGGCTTTACCACATTGAGTGCATTCATAGGGTTTGTCTCCCGTGTGTGTTCTTTTATGCATTTTAAAACTTTTGTGCCATGCAAAGGCTTTACCACATTGATTACATTCATAGGGTTTCTCTCCAGTATGTATCCTTTTATGCAGTTGAAGATCACCATGAAATGCAAAGGCTTTACCACATTGATTACATACATAGGGTTTCTCTCCAGTATGTGTTCTTTTATGGCTTTGAAGATGACTGTAATATGCAAAGGCTTTACCACACTCAATACATTCATAGGGTTTCTCTCCAGTATGGTTTATTTTATGAATTTGGAGAGAACTGTGATCTGCAAAGGCTTTACCACATTGATTACATTCATAGGGTTTCTCTCCAGTATGTGTTCTTTTATGCCTTTGAAGATGACTATAATATGCAAAGGCTTTACTACATTGATTGCATTCATAGGGTTTCTCTCTAGTATGTGTTCTTTTGTGCCTTTGAAGTTGACTGTGTCGTGCAAAGGCTTTACCACATTGAGTGCATTCATAGGTTTTCTCTCCAGTAGGTGTTCTTTTATGTATTTGAAGATGATTGTGACAAGCAAAGGTGCTACAACACTGATTACACTCAAAGAGTTTCCCTCCAGTATGTGTTCTTTCATGCCTTTGAAGATGACTCTCATATGCAAAAGCTTTACCACATTGAGTATATAAGGAAGGTTTCTCTCCAGGTTGACTTCTTTCACACCTTTCATGTCTTCTAGAACTTTGACAATGTTCTTCAATACTATGGTCTTCCCAACTGTATCCTACAGTAGTGAGGTTTCTGTAGGTTTCCAGCATCACATCTTTGTAGAGATTTTTCTGGGAAGGCTCCAGCAAAGTCCACTCTTCCCAAGTGAAGTCAACATGCACATCATCATAGGTCACCACTTTCATATCATGGGTTTCCAGCTCACCCATGTTCTCTGCTCAGCTCCCTGAAGCAGTCCTTGCAGCACAGCACACAAAACCACTGGCACCAGCTTCTCTTCAAAGCCAATACAATATTCTTCTAACAGCTATTTTTCAAAATGCTGCAGGATTTGTTCGAACTTGATTTAAAGCACACCTGTACAGAAATAAGTGAATTCTTCAACAAAAGAATAAAAACACCAAGCCAGCAGATGGTGGCACATGCCTTTAATCCCAGCACTTGGGAGACAGAGGCAGGTGAATAGCTGAGTTTGAGGCCAGCCTGGTCTACAAAGTGAGTTCCAGGACACCCCAGGCTACACAGAGAAACCATGTCATAAAAAAATTGCCCCAAAGCAGGCAAACAAACAAAAAAAATTAAAACACCAATAATAAACTAAAAGAAACATCTGAGTTGATGCCTCCTTCCATCTATTCACAACTGAGAAAAAAATCTACCTCCAAAATATATCCTCTGCTTTTCTGTTTTATATTATTTGAATTCTATTCAGTATATTATATTAATTAAATATATTTAATTATGTTGTATTAAACATATTCTTTATTTTAATAATAAATATTCCATAATTTGATGTCTAGACAGTCATGTTTTGTTTATGACTCACCTAGTTTTTGTAGGATGCTCAGCTGGGCATATTATCTGTTCTTGGCTGTGGAACTCATGGACATGTAGTCATTTAATAGCTCAACTGGGGTTCACTAACATGTCTGTCATTTGAACTGGCTAGTAATTTTTTCTCAGTCTATATCAGGTTAGTTCAGCCTTCTTCACATGGCAGAAGTTTTCAGAAGCAAGAGTAGTCAATGTTTACAAATGTCCCATTTGTCAAAGATTATTATGCCAATAATAATCAAAATTTGATTTAGAAGGTACCTTTGAGATGCAATATATAATCAACTACAATAGATAAGAAAAAAAGACCTTCATGGGCTGGGCAATGGTGGTTCATGCATTTAATTCCAGCACTTGAGAGGCAGAGGAATGTGGATCTCTATGAGTTCGAGGCTAGCCTCATCTACAGAGCAAGTTCCAGGACAACCAAGGCTACACAGAGAAACCATGTCTCAAAAAAACTAACTAAATAAATAAATGAATATAAAATAAGATCTTTATTTTTATGGAAGGCTCTTAGTGATTATGTGTGATACTGTTAATCAAAACTGAACATAACCTCACTAACAAACACATAACTTTCTTCAGATTTAGGCACTCTGAATGCACTGAAAACCTAGTCCTAAAAAAATTGAACAAGACACAGATTTGGAGAAACAATTTAATCAACTCAAATGGATCAAACAAGACCAACAATACAAAAGCTTATTTAAAGTTGGTGTGTTGTATACTACATGTATTATAGAAATAAAATCCTCAAAATTCAGAAGAATTCTAGGCCTTGAGTGCTTTATGGAAATAGACAAAAACAGAGGATCCTGTAGACATGAGAATAATTAAACCTACAAAAGCTCAAATCAAGAAATATTTGCGATCCTGCCCAGAGTCCCCATCTGGACTAGAGTCCCCAGCTCCCATCCTGTCTGGAGTCCCCATCTGGACCAGAGCTCCAATCCAGCCCAGAACTCCCATCTGGACCAGAGACCACCGCCACTTCCTGAGACTTAGAGACAAGCCCCCAGTTCCCATCCCACCTGGAGATCCCATCTGGACAAGAGGTGAGTGCCTGGGATCATACCCAGAAAGGCCTGCTCCTAGGTCCCATCCCTGGGCACCAGCCATTCCAGGGAAGAACTGCCCAACTTGGCCTAAGGTTCTGGCCAGAGGGCAGGACCCCCCCATCCCCACCGGGAAGGTTCCCCTTCTTGAAGACTCCCGGCAGACCCTGCAATCTCTACACCCTGCCTCCACACCCATCCGCCTGAGACCCCAGCCACTTCCTGAGACTTACAGACCAGGCCCAGCTCCCATCCTGTCTGGAATCCCCATCTGGACCAGAGGTGAGTGCCTGGGGTCATACCCAGGAAGGCCTGCCCCTAGGTCCCATCCCTGGGCACCAGCCATTCTGGGGAAGACCTGCCAACTTGGCACCAGGTTCTGGCCATCAGGCGGGACCCCCCTGCTGAAGGTTCCCCTTCTCCAAGACGCCCCCCCCCGGCAGACCCTGTAATCTCCATGCCCTGCCCCCACACCCATCTGCCAGAGACCCCAGCCACTGCCTGAGACTCAGAGACCAGTCCCCAGCTCCCATCCAGCCCAGAGCTTCCATCTGGATCAGAGAGAGGCTTCCTGAATCTGTCAGCTCTGTTTGGACCAAGAGCGCTAATAAGATCAAGAACAAATCCACTAGGAGATGGGCAGACATCAAGGCAGAAGTACATACAACAAATAAAGAGCAATACAGCATCACCAGAACCTAGCCCTCCTCCAACAGCTAGACCTGAACATCACAAAATGGAAGAAGCAGAAGAAAGCAACCTTATGAATAACATCATGATGATGCTAGAGGCTTATAAAGAAGAAATCAAAAAAGAAATTGAGGAACAGACAAAAATGGGAAGAATGCTATAAAAATGAGAGGAAAGGACAAATAAAGCAGAAGAAAACAATAAATCCCTGAAAGAAAATCATGAAAAAGCAATGAAACAGATGAGGGAATCCATATTCAGGAAGGCTACCACATATAGCAACATATAGCAGGTCACCACATATAGCAACAGAATCAGTAGGGCTCATGGTCCATCCCAGTCACAGCACCTGGGACTCTGATAGCAGAGCCAACATGCTCTTCCTGATCTGGGGACAGTGGCCACCACATTCACCATTGCATGGCTGTGGTTTTCCATACAGCTACCTATAGCAGAATCAGAGAAAAATCCTGGAAAGAACCTGCAAGCTACCCACTAGTCTTCCTGATTTCTAAACCTTCCCAGAGTCCAATATTAGCTAGAGTCACCCAGCTGGGCCTCAAGACATTAGCAGCTCCCCTACCGGATGAGCAGAGATAAAATGACTCAGACAACTCATGCCTTCCCAGCTCTGTCCTTGCATCCAAGGAGTAGACTGGGCCCTAGTCTGGGAAAATTGTATTTCAGTAGAATCTTCTATTCTCCTAGCAAATTTCCTGTTCCTCTTCCAATGGACAGGGTCTTCTGTGTGCACATTACAGTACACACTCAATGTCCAGTGCAGTCAACCCTTCATACCTCAGAAGTCCTATAGCCAAGCACAGGTCACAAACAGTAGGTGTTGTTAAAGCAAAGAGAAGCCATGGATTACAAAGAAAGGAGGAGTCTATGAGGGGTCTTGAAAGCAGGAAAGAGATGGTGGAAATGGTGTAATTGTAATCCTAAAGAATTATTTTTAAAAGATGAAACAGTCTTTATGGTTACGTGCTCTAGAGAACAGGAATTTGTACTAGAGCACACCAAGTATTACTCATGCATTTTCTCTTAGGCTGTACATCTTAAAACTGGAAAATACAGTAATGTTAGGCAGGGCCACACCATTTTACCCAGTTCTTCTATTTTGGTTGAACGGGTATAACTACAGTAACTTGGCTTCACAATAAGTTCAGTTCTTTATCCAAATTCTTGAAGTCCTCATCTGTAGACCAGAGAAATGGCCAATCAGGACATTATCGATCATCTAAAATTGATTACCTCACTACGCATTGCTGTCAACTACGTTCATAGCAGGAAAGCTTCCACCTTCCTTTTTGCCATCTTTTTCTGTGCTGTGACTACATCTGCTTTATAGTTGGCCAGGGAACTCAATTCTTACACAATTTCCTCTTCATTTGTAAGTTCCCAGTAAAAGCCAGAAAGGTTGGAGGACATTCATTCACTGGTCTATTTTTCCTTCTCAATGGCCAGTCAAGGACTAGCCTTGAAGCAGTTGCAGAATTGTCTTTCCAGCACTGGCCAGAAGAGGCAGGATTAAATGTTCAAAGAAATTCTCAGTTACATAGTGTGAAGCAAGCCTAAGCTACAGGAGACATTACTCTAAACTAGTGGTTCTAAACCTTCCTAATACTGTGAGCCTTTAATACAGTTCCTCTCTTTGTGGTGACCACCCCAGCTACAAAATTATTTCACTGCTACTTCATAACTATAATTTTACTGTTGTTGTGAACATAATATAAATATCTGTGTTTTCTGATAGTCTTTTTGAGACAAGGTTTCTCTGTGTAGCTTTGGTGCCTGTCCTGGATCTCGCTCTGTAGACTAGGCTGGCCTTGAACTCACAGAGATCCTTCTTGGCTCTGCCTCCCGAGTGCTGAGATCAAAGGCATGAGTCACCACCACCCGGCTATCTGATGGTCTTAGATGAATCTGATAGGATCATTTGATTACCCCAAAGAGAGCCAGAATTCTCCAGGTTTAGAACCATTGCTTCTAACTGACATAAATAAGTAAATAAATAAATAGCACTAAGGAAAAAAATGGAATGACAGTTTAATGACTGGGAAACATTGGAAAATAGAAACAAATAGAGATTAGAGCAGTAATTTAAAGAAAATGAAATTTAAAAGAGCAAACTAATAACTGAATTTCTAAAATCATAACAAATAATTAGAAGAACACTTAGCTATATTGACTTTGAAAGAGAGTAGGTACTTCCCTGGTAGGGAGAACACCATTAATAAGACATTTTATCACTTGTCCATGTAAAATGTTAGCTGCTGAGTGCTATAAGCTGATCTAGATTTATAGCCAATGGCCTGTGTCTCAAACCTCTGAGCTGATTTAACTGTGTCAACCAGGACTGCACATATCTACATAGAAGAGTTCCCAAACTGAAAACTAAATACTTAGCAGTTCAAGTTACCCATCCTAAATTGTACAGCTATCAATTCTGTCTGCCTTCATTCACAAGGAAGATATTAATACATGCTGGTAAATTACATATACAGTCACTCACCCTGCCCCAGCAGGTCCCCCTTATGTATGACGGAGACCCCTGCAGCTCACTGCCTTAAACTTCAGTCTGTGATCTAACCATTGCCTAGTCTATTTTCACTGCAGTGCACACAGTACACTGTTCTTCCTCTTCTGCTCTGAAGGGAGAAGCCATGCTCCACACACAATACTTTTTCCTGTTACTGCAATAGACAGTCCACTATGTGACTCAAACTAGTAATTTTAGAACTCTGTGTGCTACAGACCTGTAATCCAAAAATTTAGGGTAGTTAGTCAGAAGGATAGCAAGGGCAATGCCCTGTGGGGATGCAGACAGGGTTCAAGTCCACCTCAATCAACATAAGAGACCTCAAAACCACTTTTCAAAAGTGCTGGAGATGTAGCTGTTAGAGAATTAATACACCTTTATGGTACACTGGTACTTAATGTTGGTTGTGACCCTTTAATGGCCCCTTGAACAGCATATTAGAGGCTTGTTCTTTGACAGGGGTAGGGAGGAGCTTTCAGCTGGTTATAAATCAGGGTCATCACCTTTGGTTTGGAAATGTAGTTTAATGGCTGGTTAATCCTGGTGAACAAACATTTACAATCTTATCATATTATTCTCTAACATGCATGGTTAACATACTACTTATCTTTGGGGATTTGGGAGGCAATTACCTAAATTCTACTTTGTGTGACTTAATGTCTCCTAAGAATTGGTAAATGCTTATACTATCAATTCTACTCATCTACATCACAGTTTAGCAGTGGAGTGCTACTCTACATAGGAGATAACATTTACAAGTTCCACAAAATTAACTTCAGATGGATCCTTTAAAAAGGTTAAATATTAAAAGTGCAGAATTTCTGGAAGATACTAGAGAGACCAGGGCTCTCCGAATTTGGCAATTCTGTCCTCCATAGAGACAATACAAGCATTACAGGCACCAGCATTTTACAGTGATGTCGACAACAAGGAATCTCTAAATACAGAACCACAACAACAAGGATATCTCTAAACACAGAACCACAACCAAGGCTCTTCACAGAGGCAGGCCTTGAAGTGAAGTTATTCACAGGCTGACACTCAGCCACAGGGAGTTACAAAGAACACATAAGAACACACAGGACCACACAAGATTATGCTGAACTCTGCATTTGGCGCTGGCTCCCACCCATTCAGAAGAGGATCCACCACACCTTCTCCCATAGCTCCACTGGCCGCTTCTCCCAGTTTGGGGATGGAGGTCCCTTGCTCACCTTGGTGCTGCAGCCTAGATCGCTCATGCTCTTCCCACCGTTCCCCTTAGAGAAGCCCAGAGCACTTAGCACACAGGCCAACTTCCTACTTCCTCAGCAGAGGAACTGAGCCAGAAGACTGGCACCTGGAAGAACCCTCCCATCTGACTGGCATGTCTGTGTGAGGCCCTGATTGGCTAGTCAGGCCTGAGTGACAGGAATAGTTCCTTTGGGGACCAGGCGAGCTGAAAAGGTTCCCAGCTCTTGCTTCCACCCCAAGCACAGACCTACCCTATATTGGGTGGAGATTTGTGCCAAATTCCACAGCAAGTCTCTTTTTAATGTAAACCAATGGGTTCCGTTTTAAAAGAAAGTATACAAATTCAGAAGGAGGCTAATCAAACAAATGTTTCACAAAAGAAACACAGGATATCTCAAGCACATTGTAAACAAAGTCCACAGTGGTGTTGGGAGTGGTAACCACAACCCTATGTTTGGAAAGAGTTGGGTTCTCAGGGCCTGAAGAAACGCCTCCAGGCCTTCACCAGCTCTCCCAAGCGTGTTCCTGGTGTTTGAGAAGGAGCTCTGTTTTTACTTTATACATCAGGGCCTTAAGAAAACCTCCCAAGGCCTGGGCAGGTTGCCAAACTCAGTGAGGCCAAGTTTCTCAAGTATCTTCTAGAAGTTCTGCATTTTGAATTTGATATTTAAGTATAAGATCCATTTGGAGTTAATTTTGTGGAGGTTATAAATGGCATCTCATTAACTGGGTCATGGATATAAAGGATTTAGCATGCTTGGGAGATAGTAAGTCACACAAAGTGGAAATAAGCTATGGGAGGGCTACCTTTAAAATACCCAAAGGTAAGTAGTATGTTAACCAGGTCTGTTAAGAGATTGGGATGCTAAGATGTATTTGTTCACTATTTATGTATATTGTTATTGATCATATGTCTGTGGTGAAAAAAGCTAATGGGATGAGGATCCATAGAGAAGATAGAGAGGCCCTCTGTGTAAAGATCTCTCTGTAGTAAGATGGAACATCATAGTTTTAAGAGGGATTTCTTAAGTTGTGTTGTGCTAAATGCTGTAACATTAATTTGTTGATTTTTTAATGTATTTGCTGCTTATTTGTATTGCCTATACAGACCCATTAAAAACCAAAAGCATGGTTACAGTAGTGATGCCATGTATTGTATGAAGACTGTCTTGTGTTTTTTCTAAGCTTTAGTTTAACAGATTTTTACCTAGAAAATATTAATTTATTACATTATCTTATATACAGTTTCTGTTCAGCTTTCTTTTATTTTATTCTTGTTGCTCAGCACTATCTTAAGACAAACAATTGGCACCTTCCTAAGATCAGCTCTGCCTGCTTACAAAGGATGACCACCACCAGGTTTGCTGACTGCTGATATTCCATCATATGAGGCATCCCCTCATTCTGATTGATTATACAGCCTCTTTCATAGAGGCAGTGCAATTAAGCCCTAATGACATCTTACCCTATGGTTTTGGAGAGGAGATAGAGTACATAGCCTGGGAAGAAGACTTGGAAGGAGGTGGATTCTGTATATGCACCTATGAGAAAGCCATCATAAAAGTGGGAATTTACCTTGAGGGCTTACTGGCTGTGTATGCTGAGGAATGTAATGTAATGCTAAGTATATGGGCAGTGGAAGTATAGAGAGAAGGTAGGGTCAACATATGCAGCTATGGGAAAGCCATTGCACATAGTAAGTGGAGAGAGACATTCCTGTGTGGCTGCTTTTGGGTATGTATCTTACAATTTTCCTTTCTATGAAGAGACACCATGACCACAGCAGCTCTTATAAAGAAAAACATTTCATTAGGGTTGACTTACAGTTTCAGAGGGTTTAATCCATTATTGTTACGGTGGAAGCATGGTGGTGTTATGCCTACATCAAGATGTCCCCCCGCCCCCCCTACTGTGGGATGGTCTGTATGTCAAATGTGTTGCTGATTGGTCAATAAATAAATCACTGATTGGCCCGTGGCCAGGCAGGAAGTATAGGCGGGACAAGGAGGAGAATAGAGCGGGGAAGTGGAAGGCTGAGTGGGGGAGACACTGCCAGCCGCCATCAGGACAAGGAAGATGTAAAGTACCGGTAAGCCACAAGCCACGTGGCAAGGTATAGATTAATAGAAATGGATTAATTTAAGCTCTAAGAACAGTTAGCAAGAAGCCTGCCACGGCCATACAGTTTGTAACCAATATAAGTCTCTGTGTTTACTTGATTGGGTATGAGCGGCTTGGGACTGGCGGGTGAGAGAGATTTGTCCTGACTGTGGGCCAGGCAGGAAAACTCTAGCAACACCCCCAGCCCCCAACAACATCACCAAGGAGCCAACTTCTGATGCAAAAACAAAAGGTTTCGTTATTCAAGCCAAGTCCAGGCAGGGACTTTGTCTGATACTCAGTTACAGTGAGTGAAGGAGGAAGCCCCAAATATTCATTACAAGGGGTCTATATAGGAAAAGTTTACATGCAGTGGGTTATATATCTTAGTGTCTTAGAATTGGATGAGGGAGCTAGGGATGAGGTAGTCCTTTGAAGTTACTGGCTGAACTATAAGGATGGAATTACTAATGGCTGACAGGATGCAGGGTATCTACAGAGACAAAAATTTTTCACTCCCCATATCCTGTTCACTGGGTCCAGGACATATACATTCAAATTTATTGTTCCAGTTTAAGTTCACCTACTGGTCAGCTTCTGGGTTCATTTATAGGCTAACTCTAAATTATGGTCAGCTCTAAATTCATCTACAGGTCACCAGATACTTTGGGATGGGAGCTGACTCTTTAAAGGGCTACTGATTTTTCCTCTTTACTGGTATGCAGGCAGCCATGGTGCTGGAGAAAGTGCTGAGAAATCTACAGCCAGACCAGCAGGCAGAAGAAAGTGACTGTGACACCAATCCTCCAACAAGAATATACCTCCTAATAGTGCCACTCCCTATGGGACTATGAGGGTCATTTTGATTTTAACTACCACAGTATCCAAACTCCTGTAAGTACTTCCTCAATTATGTTCAGTAAGTAAATTTAATAAACTCATTGGTTCCCCAGGGTGGACTTTGGTGAAATTTTACTTTGCATTGTCATTGGGACTTATGGGGATGGGATAGACATTGCTTTGTCCCCCTCCACTGGGGAGAAAATTCTCATGACAGATCATAAATATATTTGTTTATGACCCTATATCTCATGGTATTAGAATAAAGAAACAGTACATAAAAGAACACGTTAGAAGAATATAAATATGGAAATGGCCTTAGTAAAGAAGGACTTAGATATATGAAGATAATGACTGGATTGCTCCAGAATAAAAAAAGGCAGGAAAGCTTTTGCAAGTTATGAAGTTCTCAGTAAGTTGTTTAAGGTACATAAAGGATGAGATTTAGAGATCATACATTGTGCCGGGTGCTGGTGGTGCACGCCTTTAATCCCAGCACTCAGGAGTGAGAGGCAGGCAGGCGGATCTCTGTGAGTTCGAGGCCAGCCTGGTCTACAGAGTGAGTTCCAGGAAAGGTGCAAAGCTACACAGAGAAACCCTGTCTCGAAAAACCAAAAAAAAAAAAAAAAAAAAAAAAATCCAAAAAAAATTGTACTAATGTTGGCAAGGTCACACATCAACTATTTCAAATACTCACTAAACTGTATGTCAAACAAAAGTTTGTTAAGTTATGTCTGGATACTGAAATATTAAACATCAGTTAAAACTGGTGTAAAAACTGATCTTGTAGGTATTTCATAATCATTCTTGGAGGTTATTCTAATGTGGTTAGAGGTACTAAATGGAAGAATATTTCTCCTCCTTCCCTACAAGGTCAATGAGGTCCCTGGAGACTAAGGCTATTGGTGGAGGCTATAGAGTTCCCACTCATGAATTTGAAACATTGTTCAGTCAACAAAAAGGAGGGTTAATGTGGGAAAGATTTCCTTAAGGCTTCAGAAGAAGCTACAGTACATAAAAGAAAGCCTTTGACTTACCCTCACATTGATGGACAAATGTAAACAAAAGGCTAAAAGAGTCTGAGGTTCCTCTTAAGCCCAAGTGACTCACTGAGGACTAGTTGCTCAACTGGCCTTGGCAGTACAGAAAGAAATATTAATTTTGGCCATGTGCATGGTCTTCAGCACTCAACAGAAAAGGTTATCAAGACTAAGATAATTGCTAACATCCCAAGGTATCACACTCCACAGACAGTAGGTGTAAGTCTACATGAGATGTTATTTAGAATGACCAATCTCATTACTATTTTCTTCATCACAAAAGATGTTGCCTAAATGTGAGATGTCAGACCTTGGCTTACTGAGCACCTGCTCACAGCCAAGGAAGACAGGCCCATGATTGTTTTAACACCCAAATTAAATGATGGCTAAAAACCTCTTTTTTCCCTTTCCAAAAGCCCCATGGGAGGGGCACCATCTGACTTCTGGCTGATGAAACAGTTATGAAAGGGTGTGAAAGCTGATTGCGGGTTCATTACTCTGAAGACCAACCATAGAAGACAAAGAGAAACAACTGATAGATGAGGGCTACTGGAGCCCCTCATGGATGTCTTAGGGACTTTGGACATTTTAGTTCTTTCCAGGCACCAGTGAAGGAATTCCTTTCCTGTCTATACAACTGAGAGTTTGCATTTAATGAGAGGCCCTCTGGAAGGGCCACCTGATACCAAATTCAGCTGGAAGAAGCCAGATTGGTCATCATCCTAATCCCTTAATGGCAGTTAGAATTACCTCTTAAGAAGGACATGGGATAAGAACTGTAGTTAGAAATTGACTAGGCAGTTTAGGGTAAAAAAGACCCCCCCCCCAAACTAACTGTTTGTTTCTTTAATAAAAGCCAGAAGTGTCACTGGGACTTTTAGCAGTTTTACCCTTGCCAGAGGCCAAAGATGCCAAAAGTGTTTTGGAGCTCTGATTTCTGATGCTAAGTGATACTAAGTGGCCTTAGTAAGGAGAAATGTTAAAAATGATAAAGAAGGCCTGTTAAGAGAAAAATGTCCTTGTTCAAGAGAACAGAATCTCCAGGCCAAGAAACCTGGACTGTGGAGCTTAAGAAATGGCCACTCAGGACATATATAGATCACCTAAAACTGATTAACTGATTGCACATTGGTAACCCAAACTGCAGACAAAACTGGAAAACTTTCAAGCTCCTTTATTTCTGTACTGTGACCATAATGGCTTTTCATGTGTGTGCTGTGGGATAATGCTCTTGTACACTGTAAAAATTTGTTACTCAAATGGGTTTAATAAAATGCCAATTGGCTAGTAGCCAGGCAGAAAGTATAGGCAGGGCAACTAGACGAGAAGAATTCTGGGAAGAGGAAGGGCAGAATCAGGAGTTGTCAGCCAGGTGCAGAAGGAAGCAAGATGGGAATGCCGACTTAGGAAAGGTACCAAGCCATGTGGCTAAACATATATAAGAGTTATGGGTTAAATTAAGTACAAGTGCTAGTTAGTAATAAGCCTGAGTTACTGTTGGCAGGAAAGAAAGTTCTGCCAACATGTCGTGCCCAAACTTCTGGAAAGAATTTCCATATAAAACCTGAGAAATCTTAAGAAAAGGATTCTAAACATACAAAATTGGAGTAAACACCAGCTTCTTGGTAACCATCTTTTCTCTGGTAGGCTCTGTTTGCTGGCAGTGAGCTGAGGTACAGCTCCTTGAAGATATAGTCAGCTGACTCAGTATTCGTGATAAAAATGGTGTGGCTCTTTTAAGAAGCCCTGCTGTCAAACACTTAAATGGAGTTTATGAGCAGCAGGCAGCACACTACTCAGTGGCAGCACAGACCCAAACTTCTCAGAGTTGGAGAAGTAAACATGGCTTTCAGAGCTGGTGGTAAACATGCCTCTGACATGAAACTAGTATCTCAAGGAACCAAGGATTAGGGCACAGTCAGCCACCAAAGTTGCAGCTTTAGTACTAGCCATGTCCAATTAGCAGCTTAAATGCTCATGTGGTCAGAAAAAGATTGAGATATGTAATAAAGACAGATTAAAACAAAAACAAAAACCCTCTAAGTGGATTCTAATGTGTTTAAAAATACTCTCACATAGGCTTGGGAGAGTAAAGAGAAGGTATAGACAGTCATAAAAAAACATACAGTTCTGATCCTGCCCCGGACTTCCCTTCTGGACAGAGGTGAGTGTCCTGGTTCAGCCCGGACCCCATCCCTGGGCAGCAGCCACTCCAGGGAAGAGCTGCCCAACTTGGCCACAGGTTCTGGCCACCAGGCAGGTTCCCTTCTAGCCCCACCAGGAAGGATCCCCTTCTCCAAGACCCCCGGCAGACCCTGCAATCTCCATGCCCTGCCACCAAGCCCATCCGCCCGAGACCCCAGCCACTTCCTGAGACTTAGAGACCGGCCCCCAGCTCCCATCTTGCCCTGGACTTCCCTTCTGGACCAGAGAGACCAGAGAGAGAGAGAGAAAGACAAGAGCTCCCATCCTGCCCCGGACTTCCTGTCTGGACAGGAGCTCTCATCCTGCCCTGGACTTCCCATCTGGACAAGAGATCCCATCCTGCCCCGGAGTTCCCATTTGGACAAGAGAGCTCCCATCTGGACAAGAGAGAGAGACTTCCTGAATCTGTCAGCTCTGTCTGAACCAAGGGCGCTGATAAGACCAAGAATGAACCAAAAGGAGATGGGCAGACATCAAGGCAGAAATACATACAACAAAATGAAGAGCAATACAGCATCACCAGAACCTAGCCCTCCTCCAACATCTAGACCTGAACATCAAAAATTGGAAGAAGCAGAAGAAAACAGCCTTATGAATGACATCATGAAGAAGGCAGAGGCTTGTGTAGAGGAAAAGACAAAAAAAATGGGAAGAACGCTGTAAACAACTAGAGGAAAGGGCAAACAAATTAGAAGAAAACAATAAAGTCCTGGAAGAAAACAATAAGGTACTGAAAGAAAATCAAGAAAAAGCAATGAAACAAATGAAGGAAACAGTCTAAGACCTGAAAAGGGAAATAGAAAAAATGAAGAAAACACAAACAGAGGGAATGCTGGAAATAGAAAATCTGAGTAAACGATCGGGAACTTCAGATGCAAGTATAATCAACAGAATGCAAGAGATGGAAGAGAGGATCTCTGGCGTTGAAGATAAAGTAGAAAAAATAGATTCATCAGTCAAAGAAAACACTAAAGCCAACAAAGTCATGACTCAAAATGTCCAAGAAATTTGGGACACCATGAAAAGACCAAACCTATGAATAATAGAGGTAGAAGAAGGAGAAGAATACCAACTCAAGGGCACAGAAAATATATTCAACAAAATCACAGAAGAAAACTTTCCCAACTTAAAGAAGGAAATGCCTATAAAGATACAAGAAGCCTATAGAACACCAAACAGACTAGACCACCAAAAAAGTCCCCTCGCCACATAATAACTAAACAACTAAACGTACAGAATAAAGAAAGAATATTAAGAGCAGCAAAAGAAAAAGGCCAAGTGACTTATAAAGGCAAACCCATCAGAATAACACCCGATTTCTCAATGGAGACTTTGAAAGCCAGAAGGACCTGGACAGATGTAATGCAGACACTAAGAGACCATGGATGCCAGCCTAGACTAATATACCCAGCAAAACTTTCAATCATCATAGATGGAGTGAACAAGACATTCCAAGACAAAGCCAGATTTAAACAATACTTATCCACAAACCCAGCCCTACAGAAAGCACTAGAAGGAAAATTCCAACCTAAGGAAGTCAGATACACCCTCGAAAACACAGGCAATAGATAAAGCCACAGCAGTAAACCCCAAAGAAGAGAACTACACACACATTACCACCAAAAATAACAGGAATGAACAATCACTGGTCATTAATATCCCTCAATAGCAATGGACTTAATTCACCTATAAAAAGACATAGGCTTACAGAATGGATATGAAAGCAGGACCCATCTTTCTTCTGCATATAAGAAACACATCTCAAATTCAAAGATAGACACTACCTAAGAATAAAAGGTTGGGAAATGACTTTCCAATCAAACGGTCTTAAGAAACAAGCAGGTGTAGCCATCCTGATATCCAGCAAAATAGACTTCAAATTAAAATCAATCAAAAGAGATTAAGAAGGGCATTACATATTCATCACAGGAAAGATCCACCAAGATGAAGTTTCAATTCTGAACATTTATGCCCCAAACACAAGGGCACACTCATATGTAAAAGAAACATTACTAAAGCTTAAACCACATATAAAACCCCACACATTAATAGTTGGAGACCTCAACACCCCACTTTCACCACTGGACAGATCTCCCAAATCAAAACTTAACAGAGAAATAAAGGACTTAACTGATGTCATGACTCAAATGGACTTAATCAATATCTACAGAACATTCCATCCTAACAAAAAAGAATATACCTTCTTCTCAGCACCCCATGGAACCTTCTCTAAAATCGACCACATACTTGGCCACAAAGCAAATCTCAACAGATACAAAACAATTGGAATAACCTCCTGTGTTCTATCAGACCACCATGGTCTCAAGTTAGACTTCAGTAACAACAAAAACTACAGAAAACCTACAATCTCATGGAAAATTAATAACACTCAACTGAATCACCAATGGGTTAAGGAGAAATAAAGAAAGAAATTAAAGACTTCCTAGAGATCAACGAAAATGAAGACACCACATACCCAAACCTATGGGACACTATGAAAGCAGTGCTAAGAGGGAAATTCATAGCACTAAATGCCCACATAAAGAAGTTGGAGAAATCTCACACTAGTGACTTAACAGCACACCTGAAAGCTCTAGAGGAAGAAGAAGCAAAGTCTCCCAGGAAAAATAGATGCCAGGAAATTATCAAAGTGAGAGCTGAAATCAATAAAATAGAAACAAAGAGAAAAATACAAAAAATTAATGAAACAAAGAATTGGTTCTTTGAAAAAATCAACAAGATAGACAAGCTTTATCCAAACTAACCAAAAGACAGAGAGAGAGCATCCAAATCAACAAAATCAGAAATGAAAAGGGGGACATAACAACAGACATTGAGGAAATCCAGAGAATCATCAGGTCATACTTTAAAAACCTATACTCCACAAAACTGGAAAACCTAAAAGAAATGGATAGCTTTCTGGATAGTTACCACATACTGAAGTTAAATCAAGACCAGATAAACTATTTAAATAGTCCAATAACCCCTAAGGAAATAGAATCAGTCATTAAAAGTCTCCCAAACAAAAAAAGCCCAGGACCAGATGGTTTCAGTGCAGAATTCTACCAGATCTTCAAAGAAGAGTTAATACCAATACTCTCTAAATTGTTCCACACAATAGAAACAGAAGGAACATTACCAAACTCCTTCTATGAGGCTACAATTGCCCTGATTCCTAAACCAAACAAAGATGCAACAGGCCGGGCGGTGGTGGCGCACGCCTTTAATCCCAGCACTCGGGAGGCAGAGGCAGGCAGATCTTTGTGAGTTCGAGGCCAGCCTGGTCTACAGAGCGAGATCCAGGAACGGCGCAAAGCTACACAGAGAAACCCTGTCTCGAAAAACAAAAAAACAAAACAAAACAAAAAAAGATGCAAAAAAGAAAGAGAACTACAGACTGATCTACCTCATGAACATTGATGCAAAAATACTCAATAAAATACTGGCAAACAGACTCCAAGAACACATCAAAACAATTATCAACCATGATCAAGTAGGCTTCATTCCAGGGATGCAAGGGTGGTTCAACATATGAAAGTCCGTCAATGTAATACACCATATAAACAATCTCAAAGGAAAAAACCACATGATCATCTCACTAGATGCAGAAAAGGCCTTTGACAAAATCCAACACCCCTTCATGATAAAGGTCTTGGAGTTATTAGGAATACAGGGAACATACCTAAACATAATAAAGGCAATTCACAGCAAGCCAACAGCCAACATCAAATTAAATGGAGAGAAACTCAAAGCAATCCCACTAAAATCAGGAATGAGGCAAGGCTGTCTGCTCTCCCCATACTTATTCAATATAGTACTTGAAGTTCTAGCCAGAGCAATAAGACAACATAAGGAGATTAAGGGGATACAAGTTGGAAAGGAAGAGTCAAGCTTTCCCTATTTGCAAATGACATGATAGCATACTTGAGCGACACCAAAGATTCCACCAAGGAACTGATACAGCTTATAAACACCTTCAGCAACATAGCAGGATACAAGATCAACTCAAAAAAAATCAGTAGTGCTCCTATATACAATGGACAAAGAAGCTGAGAAGGAAATCAGAGATACATCACCCTTTACAATAGCCACAAATGACATAAAATACCTTGGGGTAACACTAACCAAGCAAGTGAAGGACCTATATGACAAGAACTTTAAGTCCCTGAAAAAAGAAATTGAAGAAGATGTCAGAAAATGGAAAGATCTCCCATGCTCATGGATAGGCAGGACTAATATAGTAAAAATGGCAATCTTACCAAAAGCAATCTACAGATTCAATGCAATCCCCATCAAAATACCAACACAATTCTTCACAGAGCTGGAAAGAATAATACTCAACTATATATGGAAAAACAAAAAACTCAGGATAGCCAAAAGAATCCTGTACAATAACACAACCTCTGGAGGCATCATGATCCCTGACTTCAAGCTCTACTATAGAGTTACAGTAATAAAAACAGCTTGGTACTGGCATAAAAACCCACATGTGGACCAATGGAATCAAATTGAAGACCCTGACATTAATCCGCACACCTATGAACATATAATTTTTGACAAGGAAGCCAAAACTGTACAATGGAAAAAAGCATCTTCAACAAATGATGCTGGCATAACTGGATATCAACATGTAGAAGGCTGCAAATAGATCCATATCTATCACTGTGTACAAAACTTAAGTCCAAGTGGATCAAGGACCTCAATATAAATCCAGCTACTCTGAACCTGCTAGAAGAGAAAGTAGGAAGTAGTCTTGAACGCATTGGCATAGGAGATCACTTCCTAAATATAACACCAGTAGCACAGACACTGAGAGAAACAACCAATCAATGGGACCTCTTGAAACTGAGAAGCTTTTGTAGAGCAAAGGATACGGTCAACAAGGCAAAGCGACATCCCACAGAATGGGAAAAGGTCTTCACCAACCCCACATCTCACAGAGGACTGATATCCAGAATATATAAGGAACTCAAGAAATTAGACATCAAAATGCCCAACAGTCCAATTAAGAAATGGGCTATAGAACTAAACAGAGAATTCTCAACAGAGAAAGCTCAAGTGGCTGAATGACATTTAAGGAATTGCTCAACATCCCTAATCATCAGGGAAATGCAAATCAAAACAACTCTCAGATACCACCTTATACCTGTCAGAATGGCTAAGATCAAAAACACTGAAGACACCTTATGCTGGAGAGGATGTGGAGCTAGGGGAACTCTCCTCCACTGCTGGTGGGAATGCAAGCTTGTACAACCAATTTGGAAATCAATATGGCGCTTTCTTAGAAAACTGGGAATCAATCTCCCCCAAGATCCAGCTATACCACTCTTGGGCATATACCCAAGGAATGCTCAATCATACCACAAGAGCACTTGTTCAGCTATGTTCATATCAGCATTGTTTGTAATAGCTACAACATGGAAACAACCTAGATGCCCTTCAACTGAAGAATGGATAAACAAAATGTGGTACATATACACAATGGAATACTACTCAGCAGAGGAAAACAATGACATCATGAGGTTTGCAGGCAAATGGATGGATCTAGAAAAAATCATCCTGAGTGAGGTAACCCAGACTCAGAAAGACAAACATGGTATGTACTCACTCATAAGAGGATACTAGATGTGGAACAAGGATGACTGGACTGCTACTCACATCACCAGGGAGGCTACCTGGAAAACAGGACCCAAAGAAAGACATGAGGATCGCCCAATGACGGAGAAATGGAAGAGATCTACATCAACAGCCTGGACATGAGTGGGGGTAGTGAAGGGTGAGGGTCGAGGGAAAGAGAGCTTGGGGGAGCGGAAGATCCCAGCTGGATCAACAACAGAGAGGGAGAACAAGGAATAGGAGACCATGGTAAATGAAGACCACATGAGAATAGGAAGAAGCAAAGTGCTAGAGAGGCCCACAGAAATCCACAAAGATACTCCCACAACAGACTGCTGGCAATGGTCGAGAGACAGTCTGAACTGACCTACTCTGGCAATGGGATGGCCAAACACCCTAATTGTGCTAGAAACCCCATTTAACGACTGAGGGATCTGGATGCAGAGATCCATGGCTAGAACCCGGGTGGAGTTCTGGGAGTCCAATTAGTGAGAAAGAGGAGGGTTTATATGAGCAAGAATTGTTGAGACCAAGGTTGGATAAAGCACAGGGACAAATAGCCTAACGAATGGAAACACATGAACTATGAACCAATGGCTGAGGGGTCCCCAACTGGATCAGGCCCTCTGAATGGGTGAGACAGTTGATTGGCTTGATCTGTTTGTTTGGGAGGCATCCAGGCAGTGGGACCAGGTCCTGTGCTCATTGCATGAGTTGGCTGTTTGAAACCTGGGGCCTATGCAGGGTTGCTTGGCTCGGCCTGGGAGGAGCGGACTGGACCTGTCTGGACTGAGTCTACCAGGTTGATCTCAGTCTGCGGGGGAGGCTTTGCCCTGGAGGAGGTGGGAATAGGGGGTGGGCTGGGGGAAGATGAGGGGGGCGGGAGGGGGGGGGAGAACAAGGGAATCCATGGCTGATATGTAGAACTGAACTGTATTGCAAAATAAAACAAAGATAAAATAAGAAAGAAAAAAACATAGTTTTAAAATAATAAAGTAAAATTCTTAAAAAGAGTAAATAATATTAAAAAGCCATGCAAAGATGGAAATACAGAGAGTCTGGATTCTGTATGCTATTGTGCTGTCATTGAAATGTTTGACAGCTGAGGAATGAGCAACATCTGCTAAGAAATATTTGATTATAAATGCTGCTGGTTAACCTATATATTTTAAAAATGCCTTGACTTCAAAATTTAAGTCAAATGATGTTATTTTGGAGAAGAGGTTATGCTTTTATTTCCACAGGAAATGAGAGGCCATGGATTCATTCTGTGTTAAGAAAAATCAGACTTGATCAAGGAAGACCCCCTGAAAAATCTCCAATGGGAATGGATGGCCCAGATGATCCAATGTTTCAGAGTACCTCTGATGCAGTTTCCTCTGAGTTCTGCATCCAGAAAGGTTTCAAAGGTGCTGGCTGAGATGATCCACAGACTACTCCAGTCAATAATCCTAAATTTTCTCAGGGTCCCCATAAGATTAACAGCACCTCCAGTCAGCAGGAAGTAGCCTAAAAAGCTACACCACATTCTCAAAAAATGGATTATGGGTGTTTGTCTTTGTTTAGGGGTTTGGTTACAAATTGTTATTGGTCATAGTTAATCTCTTTATAAAAGAAGAAAGGGAGGTATGATACAGAAATGATGGGAAAAAGGGTAAGTTATTAAATCTATTTTAATCCAAAAGACAACTGTTAATCTTACATATTTTTAAATTAGTATGAATTTTAGTTTACTGATACAAATTTAAAGTCAGTTTTGTTATACTGTATGTATACTTCTACTCTTGCTTATGCCACTTATTTAAGAATGTAATATGTAATTAAGAAATACAGACTAATAGTCATGTATAATAGCAAACTTATAGTCATGTTAGATATGTTTTCAAGGTCATACAGAGATATATTTCAGATAGATAGGCAATCTTCAAACATTTCAAAGACCTATAGAATATGGCATTTAAAATGTTTTAAGAACTTAGACTTTTCTCCACAGTGAGACATGTCTGTTCCCAGAACACCAATTACTTCAAAGAGGATGACGAGCATTGAAGAAATTCCATATGGAGTTTTTTTTTTTTAAATGGCAAAAGCTAGCCCTCTGGGCAAAGAAAGTCCCTTGTCTTGACTTCTGACAGTATGCTGAACAAATTGGACAAGCAGGACACAAAAGTAAAGACTAGCAAACTTCAACAAGATAAGGTGGGACAGTCCTTCAAAAATCCTGTTTCATAGATGAGTCTGTCAGATAGGCTAAGCTTGTATGCTGAAGATGGATGCCCCAAAATTGCAAAGGAACTTTGAGTAACAATCCAGGCAGCCTGATGTCCCTGTCATTAGGTAACATGACATCCTTCTGGAGTCTTTAATGGAGTTGAAGACTAGATAGTCATAGTTACAGTTTCTTTTTTAGTTATAATAAAGGAAAAATAAGATACAAAACTTTAGACTTGCCAAGATAGAAAATTAAGTATTTTCTCTAATTTTGTCAAATGCAAAAGGATAGGATATGTTACTGTTCTTCTTAATAACTGTTTTTGCTTTACTATATTAAGGTTAAAAATCTTCCTATTTAATTAGACAAAAAAAGAGAAATGCTCTGGGATGACACTCTTGTACACTGTAAATAGATTTGTCCCTCAAATCGGTTTAATAAAATGCTGATTGGCCAGTAGCCAGGCAGGAAGTATAGGTGCGGCAAACCAGACTAGGTGAATTCTGGGAAGAGGAAGGGTGGAGTGAGGAGTTGCCATCCAGTTGCAGAGGAAGCAAGATGAGAATGCTGCATTGAGAAAAGGTACCAAGTCATGTGGCTAAGCATAGAAAAGAATTATGGGAGCTGGTTGGTAGTGGCGCATGCCTTTAATATCAGCACTTGGAAGGCAGAGCCAGGTGGGATCTCTGTGAGTTTGAGACCAGCCTGGGCTACAGAATGAGTTCCAGAACAGTTGAGCATTTATAAGTAATATTAAGCCTCTGCATCAATTATTTGGGAAGTGGCTGCTGGGTGTTTGGGAACAGGCAGGCAGGAGAGAATCTTCCACCTACAAGCGTGAACAATGAATTCCCTTTCTTAAACAAGCACCACTCTTCAATAAAAGCCTGGGCTGCATTAGGACACTTACTCCCTGTTTCTTTTTCTTTTTCAGTGACCAGTCAAGGCCTAGTCCGGAATGACTTACACATTTGGGCTTTGAGGCAGGAAAGAGATGGTGGAAATGATGTAATTATAATAAAAAAATGTTTAAAAGTTAAAACAGGCTTTATGGCCATGTGCTCCAGAGACTAGAGATTTGTATTACAGCACATCAAGTACTACTCACGATATTTCTCTCAGGCTGAACATCTTAAAGCTGGAACATAACAGTCCTGTTAGGCAGGGGCACACCATTTTACCCAGCTCTTCTGTTTTTGTTGAACTGGAGTAACTACAATAATTTGTTTTCACAATAAGTTTTTTCTTTATCCAGATTCTTGGTTATCTGGTCTGTGGCCACTCAGGACACTTACCAATCATCTAAGATGGATTACTTCAGTACTCATAGCTAATGTCAACTACTTTCAACAGGAAAGCTTTCACCTTCCTTCGTGCCTCTCCACTTCTGTGCTGTGGCTACACCAGCTTTAAAGTTGGTCAATGAACTCAATTATTGCACAAGTCTTCTTCATTTGTACATTCCCAATAAAAGCCAGAGGGATTGAAGGACACTTATTCACTATTTTTTTTTCTCACTGACTAGTTAAGGCCCAGACTGGAAGGAGTTAAAGGACTGTCTTCCCTGGGCAGCAGAGGCAGGATTAAAATGATCAAAGCAATTCTCAATTATATAGTATAAGGCAAGCCTGAACTACAGGAGAAATTTCTCTAAAGAGAAATAAGTAATCAACATCACCTGAGAAAAATCTTAATGACAGGGAAACATTGGAGAATAAAACAAATAAAAGATTAGAAAAGGCGTTAGGGAAAATCAAATTAAATAGTGAAACCAATAACTGACTTTTTAAAAAGAAAATTATAACTGAACAAACATATAGCTATCTTGACATTGGAAAGGAGGAGTCCATTCCTTGGTAGAGGGAATGATATTAATAAAATACTGTTTGACCTTGCCCTTTTGAGTAATGTTAGCTGCTGAGATCTGTAACCTGACACACACAACTACAGCCAATAGCCTGTATCTCAACCATCTGAACTGACTTCACTGTGCAGACCCAGATTGAACATATTTGCAAAGGAGAGCCTTCTAGTAGAAAATTAGATGTTCATTGGCTACAGATAACCTCAAATTATACACCCATCAATCTGGCCTGCCTTTATTCACATAACATGAATTAGTATATGCTGTGAAACTACAAAATCACTAACCCTACCACAATCAGGTCTTTTTTCACAAGGTGATTCTAGCAGCTGATTGCCTATCCTGTTTCCCCCTCCAGTGTACACAATAAACTATTACTCCTGTTCTGACTTGAATACAGAAGCCATGCTCCACACACAAATCCTACAGTTGACTACATGACTCAAATGGATAATTTTAAAACTCAGTGGTCATACAGCCCTTTAATAAGAATTATTTTGGCTTAATCAAGAGCAAAGTAAGGTCATTGCCCTGGGGAGCAACAGGCTGGGATTAAGGACATCTGGACCAACCAATATAAGAGATTTTGTCTCAGAAACATTTTTTAAAAAGCTGGAGTTACAGCTCTTCTAGAATTAATATGCCTTCCCAGGGAGAGATAACACCACAAAGTTAAAAGGTTAATGAACAAAAATCTCTTTAATAACAGCTTGCATCCAGCTCCGGCTAATGCTAAAAGTGGAGCCACCCTAGAACAGATTTTGCATTCCATATATGATATCATCCTTAAGTCTCTTTTAGGATCAGGCCTCAGGTTACAATTGAACAATTTAAATAGGAACAGGAGACTGCAAGTCTAGCCACTTAGGCAGATGAAGATTTACACAGAAAATCTATCTTTTAGATCACACATTATGATCTACATTTAAAAGATATATGATTGCCTTTAATCCTCACACACACGAACAGCAGAGAACAGAAATACAGAAAATATCAAGGAAAAGTCACCTATCAGCACTGTGGATGATGTTCTTAGATGAACAGTACTGCCGAGCTATTCTAACCTCAGAATGAGAATGATTTTTGCCTCTGGGCATGCTGGCTCAGAGGAAGCCCACAGTTGCTTCAATGCAGTCCCAGAAGGAGTTCATTTTAACTAGCCTTGCCTGCAGTCTGTTTCAGGGCTGTGACATCACTTCAGAAAATTCCATTTTTTTAAACTTTATTTTTATTTTTGTATATGGATGTTTGCCTGCAAGTGTCTGTGAGCAGCACCTGCAGAGGCCAGAAGAGGGCATCAGATCCCTTGGAACTAGAGTTACAGGAGGTGTTTAGCTACTAGGGGGATTTTGGGAATGGAACCTGGGCTCTCAGTGCTCTTAACTGCTAATCTATCACACTAGCTGCTTTTTTCTTTAAAATTTATTTTCATAATTTTAATTAAAATGTATATATCACTTTCCCCCTTTCTTGTCCTCTCTCCATCTTTTCACAATTCCTTCCCTGTCAATTTCTTCCTTGTTAAGCATGTGTGATTAAATATGCACAAATATATGAATAAAATCTGCTGGGTCCACTTTTGTTCATTGTGTGTATATGGTTTCAGGACAGAACATGTTGTCCTGCATATGCAATTAGGGACCTCATCCCTGCCTGAGGCGAATTCTCCCACCTGCTGGAGAATTCCACATTTTAATGAGCAGCAAGAGTCTGACCCCAAAGTGACCTAGGCTGCCTTAAATAGAAAACATTAAGAATAGAAAAATTGGGGAGTAAATACCTCAGCTGACAGTTGCTAGTGTCATGGCTCTGAAGTTCTGGAGCTGCAGGGAATAGAGACATTGTCCTGAGCCAATCACAGTCTCCCTTGGTTCCATGGGCCTCTCACCATACCCCATTGATCATTCTCACCTTGGATGACTTTGAAATCCTGAAATTCCTGCCTCCACTTTCTAAGTATCATGATTACAGGTCTGTACCCCATCCCATACCTGGCTTAGGTGGCTTCAACTTTATTTGGTGAGGCATTAGAATGACAGAATGAGTAAGATGAGCAATTACACTTAACTATATTCAAAAACTACTTATCTGTATGCCTGGGTTTCACCATCTGTGAAATAAGGGCAGAACTCTGTGCAGGTCCTTTGATGAATTATAACAGACTTAGTGATAAAGAAAAACAATACTACTCATAGTTGGAAGACAGTGGAATTTAAGGAAGGAGGGCTGCATGTGTTGGTAACCTTCTGTTACTGGAATTAGGACCAGAGCCTGTGTATTGGCTACCCTAACAACCAGGCTCAGTTACTCATCCTCAGTAAGCCAAAAAGAACCAAGTTATCCAGTTGTGACCTGCCCACCTATATAATATAGGCACACTGGAGGCAAGGTGGGCAGATCTCTCTGATGTCCTAGGATAGTGTAGTAAGACTATTCTTAAAAGAAAAAGAAAAGAAAAAAGCAAATTATTAATGAAAACTGAAGACATGATATTTATTCAGTGTGACCAATTTGGAACAGTGATAAAAATAAAAGATAGAATGCAAAAGATATGCAAAACTAAGTAATCTAATGAAGCCATATAATGAAAATTTTCCATCCCCAAAACACTTCCCCATTCTCAACTCTAGTTTCTCCTGCATGGTGGTCAGATAAGGAATAAATATTTCTTCAGTAGAGACATTCTCATCTGGGGTACTCAGTCCTTTTCCACAATGAGACTTCTAGGTAAATTAGAATTTTATGGGGTCTACTGTTTCATTAATTGTTAGCAAAAGGGAGAGATAGAATATCTTTCTTCCTTGCAGGAAGGTAGGTGACAGGGATGACAGGGTGAAGACTGAGGAGCTTTAAGGTTCAAGTGGGTACTGCAAGTGGGGGCCTTCAGGGTATTGTCACTGACATGTAGTTGCCAAAAAAAGGAAAGAGTTGAAGATGTGGTTGGGGCTGACCCTCCATAGCAGAGTGGAAACAGACAGCCCAGCAGGAGCCAGCTTGTCCTTGGGTACACCCTGAGCATTGCCTGCTGGCCATTTGATCCCCAGGCTTTCATACCCAAAGCTGCCTGATTGCCCCAGCCTTAGAATGACTTCTGTTTAAGTCTCAGGACCTCCTGATAACCTTGATGTCATCTGAAGTCACCATTACTCGGAGATCTTATATGAAGGTTTTACAGGCATCAGACAAGTCAGTCTTCATGCCTGCATGTTCCTTTTCTATGCTGGAGGCATAATCTCCAGTAGGGGTACTCCTGACATGTGTACTTTTGGGACTCCCATTGCTGCCTATTTATCACACGGGAGATAAACTCAAGTCTTGTGGGTTTGATTAAGCATTCATCCACTTTTTAAAGACTTGTGTTTGTTTCTCTCCTGGTCATTTTTGTACTCTTCCCTCATTTTGTGGAGATTTGGGCTCAGAAACTTCTTTAAGCACCATGTCTGAGTTTCTGATGCTATAAGTCTTGTATTTCTTCTGGATCATCAGGACTGAGATAAAGATGAACTCAGGATCATGCATTCACACCTTATTGCTATAATGACATGTTGATGGGGCCAAATATATGGCTCAGCAGCTAAGAGCACTGGCTGCACATTCACAGGCTTAACTTTGATTCCCAGTACCCAAAAGACAGCTCACAACTGTCTATAATTATAGTCATGGAGGACCAGAAATCCTCTTTGGGCATCCACTGGTACTTGACATGCATTTGGTATACACATTGGCAAAAATTATACACATAATTTAAACTTTTTTTTGTAAAATAACATACATAAAGAAAACTTTTTTTAAAATATGGAATCTTGTACATGTCTTTTCACTATTTGTACATCTAAGCCCTAGGAGGCCAGAGAATGCATCAGATCTTCTGGACCTGTAAATGTGGGTACTTCTGAACCATCTGAAGTGGGTGCTATGAACCAAACTTGGGTACCCAAGAGAAGCAGTACTACTGAGCAAACTCTCCAGCTCCCATATATGTCATAATGCAGATGAAAATGTCCCATTACTCCTTTTGTCTCCTGTCACTTGAAGATGGGAAAAGGCCCCATTAGATTACTTTCAAAGGACTCAATGGATTTCTAGCTCTCTGTGAATTGACTCTACACATTGCTTCTCATTTTCATTGTTAACACAATTCTCTTAACGTAAATAATAACAAAAGGTTCTTTTGAAATCAGTCAGAGTTCCATAATTTGAGATGTGCTTTTTCTTTTGGGATTTTTTTTGAGACAGGCTATCACTACATAGCTATGGCTGTCCTGGAACTCACAATGTGAATCAAGCTGACCTCAAATTCAAACACATCAGCCTGCCAGTCTCTCCCAAGATCTGGGATTATAGGCATGTACCTGTAAACTCAGCTGAGATGTTTTAAAATTGACCTATCCTTGAATCAGAGAATTAAATGATAAAATAAGATTTAAAAAGGAGCCATCAATGTTTTGATGAACAGTAATACTTCTTGAAATTCTATAATAATTTAAACTGGCAGATGATTTCATATGTTCTCAAAAATTGGTCTATTTTCTTTGTTAATTTAATCCATTCAAATATGTTTGAACTATGTTTGCATGTATATACCTGTGCCATGATGTGTATGTGGCAGAAGCAGGACAAATTACAGATGTCTATTATCTACTTTCCCTATGTGAGTTCTAGAGATAAAACCAGGGAGTCAAGTTAGGCTGCAAGTGACCTCAATTTCACTTATTTGGGTTTAAAATTTATTTGTGTATGTGCTAGTATGGAAGTGTGCATACACAACAGCCCAAGTGGAGAAATAAGATAAATTTTGTAGGAATAATATGGGTCTCCTAGAGATTAAACTCAGGCAATCAGGTTTAGTAGCAACCAACTTTACCCACTGAGACAATTCTCTGGCATTCACTTGTGAGTCTGAGAAAGTGTTATGAGCAAGTGTTTAGTGCCTCAAATAAACTAATACATTCCAAAAAAAAGGGAAAAGAAATATACAGAAGTATTATCATTATCACTTGCAAATCAGATTTATTATTCAAACCGTCCTGTTTTATTCCATCCTTGGATAAAGATATGTTTACAATCTGAAAAGATAATATTTTACTGATGTAATGTTACAACTAATTTTATTTGAGCATCACTGAGACAGCTCAATGGGAAATGTCTGGTAGGCAAGGATGGTAACCTCATCTTGATCACCATATGAAGATGACCAGAAGTAGACCCCACAAAATTATCTTCCAGTCTCCACATATCTGTCATGGCCTAATAACACACACACACACACACACACACACACACACACACACACACACACACACACACACACACACGCAACAGAAATATTTTTTGTTTTTTATTTATTCTGTGTCTTTCACATCATGTATCTCAATCCCATTTAACTACCCATTCCTTTGTATCTACACTTTGCCTTTGCAACCTGCCCCACAAAATAAAATTTAAGAGAAAAAAATGAAAACAAAGAAAAATCTTTTCATGGAACCTGTAGTGTGACAACAGTGAGTCACATAATTTACCCTTTTATCCATATATCTTTACTTGCAAGTGTTCATTGAAGAGACACCTCCGGTTTCTGCTACACTACCGATACTGGGCCCTCACTGGGACTCCTCTTGGATATCCTGTTGTTGACCTGTGTCATGGAGATCCTGCAGCTTTGGGTCTGAAGGACTGACCCCTTCATGTACTCCAGGAGATAAAAAACGGTGGACTTTGGGGTGTGCTAACTCATAACCCTAGTTCTGAGTTTGAGTAGTTGCAGGGTTGGTCAGCCTAACAGCTCTCCCTCATCCTCAAGACCACAGTGAGCTCTCTGTCATTGTCCTGGTCAGCTCATCCCTTGCAGGAATGGGCAAGGGGTGTGGCCAGTCCACCTGCTTTCATGCCTCAGGGTCAGCACTCCCACAACTACACCAGCAGGGTCAGCTTTACTGTGTTGCCCAGGCAAGGTACAGGGGCCACTGTTCCAAGTGCTGCAAATGGTGATGGGAAGGGATAACTCTTCCATTTTCTTGACTTCAGGACAAGTTCTCCCACCTACCACAGGTATCAAGGGGCATCTCTTCCCTGCCCACATTACCATATTGCAGACCACAGATGGGACCCAATCTCCTAAGCACACATTCTTGGGGTTGGTTTATTCTCACCCATGTCAATAGGCTCAGCTATACTGTAATGCCAAGGTGAGGTGCAGGACCTGCTTTTCCAAGTGCTGCAGCTAGTAGGGGGAGAGTCCCAGATCCCTCACCCACCACAGGTGCCAGCATGAGTGGGGGATGGCATCTTTCTTTTGCCCTCCCTACTACATGTCAGATGTGGGTGGCATGGCCAACTATCCCACTCTCAGGTCCAGCTCACCCACATCTCCACCAATAGTTTCAGCTCCACTGTGCTGCCCAGGAGAGAAGCAGGGCACAATTTCCTGAGTGTCACAGCTGGTGAGGAGGAGGGGGTCAGCTCTGTCTGCCAAAGACAGCATGGGGTGAGGGGGAAGGGGGGCATCTCTCCAAGCATGCCATGGCATGAGAGATGAATAGTGGGGCCAGCTCTCCCATCCTTACAACTTTGGGACTGGCTCACCTGCACTCCCAACAACAGGGTTGGCTCTATTGTGCTGCCCAGGTGAGGTGCAGGACTTGCAGTGCTATAGCTGGTGAGGGGCAGAAGCAGCTCTCCTCTTAGAACTTCAGGGCAGGCTCTCCCAACCACCACAGGCCACGATGGGTGGCAGGGGTGGGTAGCAAAATGGTTTTTAAAAAAATAAATCTCATTACCATTACATTATCTGGCATCTCTGGATAATTTCCTTAGAAGGCAGTACTTCAAGATGAAGTGCCAAATAGACAACTAACAGGGACATAAAAATGCATGGAATGTCAAATGATATATACATATCCATAGCACATCAAGCTATGTTGTGAAATATACAATTGATTGCTGATTATCCTACATTATTACATCTCTACCAGACAGATAAAAATGCTGCTTTGGATACACATATGAGGTATTTAATGTTTCTTATATTCTCTTCTATTAAGCATTTTAACAAAAAACATGTTGACAAAATAGCAAACATTGGTGGTACATCATCTATGCTTGGACTTGTACTCAGGAGGCTGACACATACTGTCATGAGTTCAAATGTATCCCCTGACTAATTACTGACATACAAGTCATACTGGATAACAAACATTTCAAAGGAATTTGTAAATATGAAAAACAAAGCTAGGAGTAACAACCCACCACCCTCTTACAGTCACACTGCCTGATATTTAATAAAAAATGGACCACTTAGATGATGGGTATGTCATTCTATACATTACAGCTGGAAAATACCTATCACTAAATAAAAGCACAATAGAAGATAAACAAAAGCCACAGGTGGATTATAGAAACCATAATACATACTTCAGTAAATGGATTTGCCACACATATATCATGCTTAATATCTAGCTCAAATGTTACAAAATATAAAACACAATACAGTGGTCTCCACCATCAGTCTTGAGTGAACATGGCAAATAATTTACTCCCTTTAAGACTATGATGAAAAAGAGAAGATAAAAGATTTTTTTCTTGAAACTAAAGACAATTGTGATGTATAAACTCTTTAACAAATCATTTACATGAACAGAGTTTTTCTTCCCTATCTCCTGATATAAAGATGATTTTAAAAGGCCTTAAAGTATTTACAGGGATAGAGACAGAGCCAAGAAGTTATGACAAGTTTAATCCAAGGACCAAGGTCAGGTTTTGGACAACATCCTGTAATTCCTGCTACAAGAAAATCCAATGGTCTAAACCTACTTGGGAACCAGCATGCACATGCCCATATACACACAAAGACACACTGACATCACATAATTAAAATTAAAACAAATAAGCAAGTAGGAATGAAATCAGAAAAATCAATCCTTCTTAGTTGGTGGTATCATTTGGGAAGATTTAGGAAATGCTACCCTGCTGGAAGAAATATCAGTGGGGGTTGGATCTGAGAGTTTACACCCACACATCATTTTCAGTTCCTCCTGTGTGTTTCATGCTGCAGATTGAAGATGTAAGTTCTTAGCTTCCTGCTTTAGCTGCCATATCTGGTACTTGTTGCATTGCCACTTTCATGGTGATCATTTATCCCTCTGCAACCAAGGGCCAACTCTTTCATAGGGTGACTTAGACATTATGTTTTATCCCAGCAACAGAAAAGGCACTATTATACATCCATAAAGTTTTACACATGAATGAGTTATTTCACGTAATTGAAGTGTGAAATCTAAAGGGTTACCTTATCATTTAAGTTCACAGGGCTTTTGTCCACATAAGTTTGCAGGTACAAACAAAATAAAGAGAGACATCATAATGCTTGAACATATTGTTGACAATTGTCAGATTTTTTTTCTCCACAATAAATAATCTTCTGTAATTGAATGTAAGTGTGCTGGCTACATATCTTAACAAATCCTTTATAGTCAGAGTACCTTAGTACGAAGTCTTTCAGCTTCTCAAAGATTATTGTGATATGCAAAGTCTTTAACAGACCAATTAAACACTAAAAGTTTTACTCTTGTATAGACTACCATGAAGTACAAAACTGCCACACTCACTACATTTATAGTTTTTCTGTGATGATTGTTTCTCATGATTTCAAAGGCTGTAGATATATGCAAAGACTTTATCATATTTATTACATTTGTATGGTTTCTCTTCAGTATGTGTTCTTTTATGTCTCTGGAGACTGCTAAGATGTGCAAAGGCTTTATCACATTGAGTACATTCATAAGGTTTCTCTCCAGTATGTCTTCTTTTATGTATTCTGAGACTACTCTGACATGCAAAGGCTTTACCACATTGATTACATTCATAAGGTTTCTCTCCAGTATGTGTTCTTTCATGTATTTGGAGATAACTGTGATGTGCAAATGTTTTACCACATTGATTGCATTCATAAGGCTTCTCTCCAGTATGTATTCTTTTATGCCTTTGAAGATGATTGTGACGTCCAAAGGCTTTATCACACTGATTACATTCATAAGGTTTTTCTCCAGTATGCGTTGTTTTATGCATTTGAAGATGACCATGACATGCAAAGGCTTTGCCACATTCATTACATTTGTAGGGTTTCTCTCCAGTATGTGTTCTTTTATGTATTTGGAGATAACTGTGCCGGGAAAAGCCTTTACCACATTGATGACATTTATGGGGTTTCTCTCCAGTATGTGTTGTTTTATGTATTTGAAGATGAGTGTGACAAGCAAAGGCTTTACAACATTGATCGCATTTGTAAGGTTTCTCCCCAGTATGTATTCTTTTATGCATCCTGAGAGTACTATGACACGCAAAGGCTTTACCACACTGATTACACTCATAATTCTCTCCTGTATGTGTTATTTTATGCATCTGAAGATGACTATAACATGCAAAGGCTTCACCACATTGATTACATTTGTAAGGTTTCTCTCCAATATGTGTTCTTTTATGTATTTGGAGATAACTGTGCCGGGAAAAGGCTTTGCCACATTGATTACATTCATGGGGTTTCTCTCCAGTATGTGTTGTTTTATGCCTTTGAAGATGACTATGACGTGCAAATGCTTTGCTACATTGATTACATTTGTAAGGTTTCTCTCCAGTATGTATTCTTTTATGTTTTTGGAGATAACTGTGTTGTGCAAAGGCTTTGCCACATTGACTACAATCAAAGGGTTTCTCTCCAGTGTGTGTTCTTTTATGTATTTCAAGATGACCATGACTTCCAAAGGCTTTACCACACTGATTACATTCATAGTGTTCCTCTCCAGTATGACTTCTTTCATGCCTGTGAAGATAAGTGGCATATGTAAAAGCTTTAATACATTACACAGTTGAATCTTCATATCTCTATAAATTAATTTTACAATTTGGTCTAGTTTTAGAGATCAATCAGATATTAAGGTTTATACTTTTCGTGTTCCATTTCAGTAAGGGCTGTTTTGTGTCTTTGAAGATACCCGTGATAGTAAGAGCTGTTTTTACATGGCCCACATTCATACCATCTTTTTTCTATATGAGATTTTTCACATATTTGAAAAGAACTGGAAAAACCCAGAGCTTGACCATACTTATTGCATTCATAAATTTTCCTATAGTGTGAGTCATACAACATTTGCAAAGTGAATCATGACAGACATATTCATATATCCCAATACTCATAGAGACTTTCTGCAGTATGAGGTGGTTGATGTATTCCCAATAAAGTTGGAAAACCAATTAATTGTAAACTTGTAAATTCTAAATTGTATCACATTTAACAAGTCTACTCAAAGTGGGCACTGCTACATATCTTCTAATTGTTCTGGGAGACAGGGAGGAAAACTTCTTTCCATAACCCTATGTGTACATGGCTTCTATTCAGAGTGACATATGGGAAATCTATTAAAGAAAAGGTTTCCACACTGTATATACAGTTTGACTTTCTGTGGTACAGGGATTAAGTTTTCTCCACAACAGCCTTCTTGACTCTCATAAACTGCCCCTCTGAATAAACTTAGTAAAGTAACAAGTACATGAGTAACACTAGCCTTACTAAGGAAGATTGTTTATTAGAAGGTTTGAGACATATACTTATGACCTACTCAATGTCTATACCTTTTGCAATATCTGAGTATTATGAAACTAAATGGATTGGCAGTTCTACAGTATAGTTCTCATGGGACTATGATTCAAATGGTGATATCAGTTAAGGCATTGTTTCCTTTTCTTCTTTCTTAGAGGAATGTCTTGCAAACACAGATCAGCTACCTGACATGGAGGTATATGGTTTTGTGAGAATTTAATAATCATCAATACACTTTAAGCTGTGTTTATTTATACTGTTGCTTTTCTTTAAAACTTGCAGGACACATTAAATTTTCTTCAGAGGCACATTTGCATCATGCTTGTACATGAAAATTACCTTTCATGTCTTCTAGAACTTTGACAACCTTCTCCAATATTACAGTCTTCCCAACTGCAGCCTAAAATAATGTATGAGAAAACGTATGATATATTATTGGAAATTGTGCAATATTTAAGTCACGATCTCCAGTGAACCTTAAAACCATACCTGATTTATTCACCTCATACTTCCATTTTCCTCGATCAAAATTATAGAAGTGTATCAACAACCAAGAAACAGTTCTTCTCTTATTTTAAAATGTGAAGGAAAATTCAGTATTACCTATAGCAGTGAGGTTCCTGTAGGTCTCCCGCATCACATATTTGTAGAGACTCTTCTGGGAAGGATCCAGCAAAGCCCACTCTTCCCAAGAGAAGTGAATATGTACATCATCATAGGTCACTCCATTCTAAAATATCCCATACATGTGTAGAAAAAAAAGCATTATGCTGAAAAAATTATAAATTTACACTTCTTTGACAATATATTTATAAAATTCTGGTGCTCCCCACACTTATTCCATGACATAGAACTTCAAATGTAATCACTAAGTCATTTTAGAAGGAAACTGAACAAAAGGTTCACCTCTGTCCTTTTTGCACCCTTTGAATAGGATATATTCTTGAAAGAGAAATGCCTATTAACAGACATAGAGAGGCAAGCAAACAGGTCAACAATACTGAGAACACATCAGAGTAATTGAGTGAATGATTACAAAGCATAAAAAAGGTGGGCAAGCTGGGTGTCTTCACTCATGTTTTTAATTCCAGGACTCTGGAGGCAGAGGTGGATGAAAAAAAAATCAATCAAACAAAAAAAGGTAGAAAGAACTGAGAGGTTTTTATTAAAGTTCTTACAAAGAGGTATGCATTCACTCTAGTTCTATTTTATTCTTCCAGAAACCTGAAGTGCCTCAGTTTAAACTGTGACATTAAGATCTTACTAAAAGGGAGTGCAGTTACACATGAACAGGTGAAAATATTAATAATGTAAATGTTGGTCATTAATATACAACATAGGGAAGGACAGATAGTTCACCAGTTAAGATCTCTTACTGCTCTTACAGATAGGAGGTTCAATGGCCAGTACTTACATGGGGGTTAACAACTATCCATTACTCCAAATGCAGGGGTTTCTGAGGCCATTTTCTGACTATTGTGAAAACCAAGCACACATGTGGTGCATATCCATGCACACAGGTAAAATATTCATATTTGTTCATATGAATTCAAAATAAACACATAGGCAAGAAGAATGTCACACATCTGCAATCCAATGACTCAGAAGGCTCAGGCAGTATTAATGTCATGAGTATCATCAACATGGGAAAGGGAATACCCTCTGCCAAATTTCAAAATTCAAGATGTGGGTGGGTGGAACTCAGCACAACAGCATATGCTTGACATGTACAAAAACCTATATTTCTTTATACATATTTCAGGAATGCTGGCCCACCTTTAAAACCCAGCACTCCAGGATCCAGAATCAATTGGATCTCTGATTTGAGGCCAGCCTGGTCTACTGAGCTACTTTCAGGACAACCAGGGCTACACAGAGAAACCTTGTGTTAAAAACTAAAATTAGAATAAAAAAAAATCAGGCTAGCAAAATGGCTTACCACTGAATAGCAGTTGTTTAAACTGTATCTTATATGCATTAGTGATATCATGTATAACAGTGGTGAAGTCATGACAGCAGGACACAAGGACCAAGAAATGGGCTGAGGCCATAGACATGCAAATCCTATCCCCAATGAGAAATTTCATCCACAAAGACTCCTCCTACTAAAGGTTCCACAAAGATAGCTACCAAAGGGAAACAAGAATTCAAATCATCCTATCTAGGAGCTTTTCATTCAACTGGCTACATTCAGACCCAAGTCATTATAGGTTTAGGGTCATCCCGTGATAAAAATGTATTTACTATAACTTTAATGATTATCATAGTCTGCAATAGGCCATATATGTTTAAATGTCCAGTCTCTTCTGATATTCAAGACAATAGTTTGACAGTGATATCTTGTGCATTCAGAAAACAAGTTACAATGGCACGGAATACCCATTCCCATTCCAAAAGAGAATAATGGAGACATAGTAAAGGAAGACTGGACCAAGGCAAGACTAAAAGACAGCAGGGTAAACATCAAAGCTTTTAGCTCTGTCTCAGACACTTCTGTTTCAAAGGCCTTAGGTGACTCATTTTTTCCTGCAACTTATCATATATCTCTCCATTTGGCTACTTCTACTCCCTATATGCAGAAATCCATGGCAGATGTCTCATAGCTTAGATATATCAACATCTTGTGTCTCAAAATGCAACCCAGACTTCATTCTCACAGCTTCATGCAATGAACTCTCAACACTGGATCTCTGACTCTGCCAAACATAGATACGTGCAACAGTGCTGAACTGAAACCACAGACTAAGAACTCATAACCTGAAATTTTGACTCCTTTTTGTTTCTAGCACCAGCACAACATGAGTGATCCTGCCAAGTTCGGCTTCTTAATTAGGATGGACAATTCCTCACTTGGATCACAACTGCAACTGGTTCTGTATGAAGCTGCTTTCTGGGACTAGGAATCACTTTGACTAATCCTTCCATTAATTGATGGAGTATTACCCTTAGAGTACCTTCCTAGGCTTCCATTGTAGAGCACGGGCATTTTCTTTAATGGTGAAAATCTCCTTGAAAATTCCTGTCTCTGTTTCAGTACTTGATTGCCATCTGAAACCACATTTTCATTTTCATTTATTTCTGCCCAACTTGTTGATACTTTTCACTGTAGTCCTAAATGAGAGTCATCATTAAGAGTCATTCAACAGATTCAATATTCCATCTAAGAAATCAGCTCATTACATATTAATGTTAACTTACTCAATTTCTCAGGGCATAGGCAAAACAAGAAAGATTTCTGGTCAAAATATCACACAAATGACCTTTAACTTAATTTTTCACGGACTCTATTTCCAACAGAAATCCTATGACCTCAACTTCCACTGTCTGCAGTGCTCTCAACACTCCCATCTTCTGGGTTCTATAAGAAGAGTCAGTTAAGCTCTGTGTATGCTTTGTATACATTTTGCCAACTGAAGTCTGGATATCTTCCATTTTCCTCCAAAAGACAATATTCCCAGGTTCTGACCAGTAACAACATCACTTTTTTGTTCCATTTTTTTTTTTATTCTAACTTGCTTCTTTGTTGCTGTAATTAAATTCTTTAACCAGATAATGAAATTTTTTTTGGGGGGGCTGATTCTTATCAGATTACAGTTCATCACTTTGTGAGCTTAGGATAGAAACTCAAGCTAGCAACTGAAGGCAAAAACCATGGACAAACATTGTTTTCTGGCTGTCTCACTGGCTTGGTCACTGTCTCATATTCAACTAGCTCTTTTATCTACCTGAGGCCCACTTGCTGAGGAATATTCCTCAGTGGAAGAGCCTTCCCCCATCAATCATCAATCAACACACTCTCTGATAGACATAGTAGTTTCTGGCTAGTATGAATAAAGCTGCTATGAACATGGTTGTGCAAGTGTCCTTGTGGTATGATGGCAGAGCATCTTTTGGATATATGCCCAAGAGTGGTATAGCTGAGTCTTGATGTAGATAGATTCCCAATTATCTGAAGAACTGCCATACTGATTTCCATAGTGGCTATACAAGTTTGCACTCCAATCCAGAATTAAGGAGGTTCCCCTTGCTCCACATCCCTGCCAGCAAGAGCTGTCACTTCTGTCATTTCTTTTAGTCATTCTGACAGCTATAAGATAAAATCTCAAAGTAGTTTGGATTTCCATTTCCTTGATGACGAAGAATGTTGAATATTTCTTTAAGTGTTTATCAGCCATTTTAGATTTCTCTGTTGGAGTTCTGTTTAGATATATACCCAATTTTTATTGAATTATTTGATTTGTTAATGTCTTGTTTTATGAGTTATTATCTCAAGTGATGCAACAAACCACATAGACAGACATGATATGTACTCATTATAAGTGGATATTAGCTGTTAAGTAAAGAATAATCACAGCAAAATCCACAGATCCAGAGAGGCTAAGTAACAAGGAGGGCTGTAGGGGGCATGCACATATTTCCCTGTATCTTACTTAGGGTTTCAGAGCACCATGATCAAAAAGCAAGATGGTTAGGAAAGGGTTTATTTGAGTTACACTTCCAGATCACAATTCTTCATTGGAGGAAGTCTGGAAAGGAACTCAAGTAGGGCAGGAACCTGGAGCAGGAGATGATGTAGAATCCATGGAGAGGAGTTGCTCATTGGCTTGCTTTTGGCCACAGTATTTTGGTACAGTAATAAAATCCCTAATTAAGACAAATGAGTACCAGGGACTGGGGTATTGTTGTGATATGCCTGACCATGTTTTAGTTTGGAGGAATTTGGACTTTGGTACTTTGGATTAGGAAAGTAGTGGAATGTTTTAAGTGCTGCTTAATGGGCCATGCTAGTAAAAGCATGGAAGACAGTGGTGCTGAGTGTGATTTGAACCATTGATGCCTGGATCAAGAGATTTTAGATATGAAGAATTTTAGTATGTTGCCAAGAGATTTTTCTTGTGATATATTGGTGAAGAAAGTAGCTGCTTTTTGCCCTTGTCCAAAAAGTTTGCCTGAGGCTAAAATGAAGAGTTTTAGATTAATTCCATTGGCAGAGGAAATCTAAACAGCCTAGTATAGACTCTCTTGTATGATTACTAGTGCTAACTGTAATGAAGATATATAACACAAAGGAGCAAGCTGAGCAAGGAAAAATATTTGAGGAGAAAGGGAGCACCAGAAAGTGGAATGGAGCTAAATCCTGTGTTTAAGGAGATAAACAAGTTAAGAAACAGAATAAATGGAGTGATGACTTCAGGGCAAGATCCCACTCAGCTAGATTTCCAATCTGTGAAAAGGAATTAAAGAAAAGCTTAGAGCCAGGTGTGATGGTGCATACCTTTAACACCAGCACTCAGGAAGGCAGAGTCTTGGGGGATCTCTGAGTTTGAGGACAGCCTGGTCTACAGAGCAAGTTCAAGGACAACCAAGTTTAGGCAGTGGAGAAAAATAGAAAGAGGCTGAAGATGTAAGTAAACGAGGTGGCCATGTTCCAGCTCCAGCAAGGAGCAGAACTTGGTAGCTTTGGCCACATGGTTCTGAATTAAGGATAGAAGAAAGGGCCTATGAAACTTGCCCCTGAGACTAAGGAAATCCACTGAGGCCAGGTATTTGTCAGTGAAAACCATGAATGGAGGCCCAAAGTGGCCATTGCATGAGCTGTGAAATTGAAGTCTGGATTGCCTTGGATACCCCAATATGTTAGAGATGCTAGAGCCTTGGGATACCTGTCAAGGAGAGCTGCTAACAGATAATGGAACCAGTCCAAGAGAAATAAGTATGTTACAGTCATGAAGCTGAAAGGAGTTGGAGATCTGAAGGGTGTTTTGACATCAGATATGGAAACACAGAGTTTGCCCAACTGGTTTTCAGTGTTGCTTTGGTCCAGTATTTCCTCACTATGCTCCCTTCTCTATGTTTTGGAATGGTAATGTATATTCTGTGCCACCACATGTTGGAAGTATGGGATCTGTGTTTTGAATCTTGATACTACAGGAGATAGTTAAGAGAGTGCATGAATCTCAGAAAAGACTTCGAACTTTGGACTTTTAAACATTGTTGAAACTGTGATACACTATGGGGACTTTTGAAGTTAGACTGAATCCATGTTTGCATCATGATATGGCTATAAGTCTTTGGGGTCATGGAAGTGGAATGTGGTGGTTTGAAAGAAAATGACCCCCCAAAAGGAATGACACTAGTAGAGGGTGTGGCTTTGTTGGAGCTGGTGTGGCCTTGTTGGAGGACGTGTGTCACTATGGAGGCAAGCTTTGAGTTCTCAAATATGCTCAAGCCATACCCAGTTTCTCACTTCACATCTTATTGCCTGCAAGATGTAAGACTATCAGCTACTTCTCTAGCACCATGTCTGCCTGTATGCTACCATGTCCCACTATGATGATAACAGACTGAACCTCTGAACTATAAGTAAGCCACCTCAATTAGATGTTTTCTTTTATAAGAGTTGCTGTGGTCATTGTGTCTCTTCACAGCAGTAGAAAACCAAACACAAGAGAAAGAGAAAATAGATTTTGTAGGTGGATTGGTGATAGGAAATGAAGGATCAGGTGAATAAGAGAGAGACAGAGGAAGAGACTGCAAGGAGAGACGACTAGAATAGGGGAGCTTTTAAGAGGTGATGTAGAAACCTACCTAGTGCAGTGGAAACTTCCTGGAAGCTATGAGGGTGACCCTAGTAAGGACTCCAAGTAATCAAGAATATGGAGCCATACAAGGCTCCCAGTGGTGGGATTGGGACACCAACCCAACAACAAAATATCTGACCCACGTCCTATTTTTAAGATATGCTGGGCAATAGTGGCTCAGAGCTTGTGTAGTGGCCAACCAATGAGGTTGTGGCCCAAGCTAAGAGGAAACCCATGCCCAACACTGCCTGGATGAATAGGAACCAGAAATCAGATGGCTTAGAACTAGGGCAGAATCAAGTACAGCTGACCCAAAAGAAAATCAATGAAATGATTCCTAACTATATTCTATTATAATGGAAGACTTATGCTTAGTCCAATTGTCATCAGAGGGGCTTCCTCCAGCAGCTGATAGGAACAGATGTGGAGATCCTCATCTAACACTAGCTGGGACTCTGAGAACTCTACAGCAGATTGGTGGAGAGGATTGTAGGAGCCAGAGGGTAGAGAACACTAGGAGAACATGGACCACAAAATCAACTAAGCAGGGACTATATGGGCTCACAAAGACTGAAGCAGGAATCATTGATCCCATGTGACTGTACCAGGTCCTCTGCATACATGCTGTGGTTTGTTAGCTTGGGTTTTTTTGTGGAACTCCTAACAGTAGGAGTTGGAGGTGTCACTGACTCTTTTGCCTGCTCTTCAGACCCATTTCCTCCTACTGGGTTGCCTAATCCAGCCTGGATATGAGGACTTGTGTCTAGTCTATTGCATCTTATGATGTGTTTGGTTGATGATATACCAAGAGGAGCAGTGGATCTGGGAGAGTGGGAAGGAGGAAGGGCTGGGAGGAGTAGAGGGAAGGGAAGCTGTGGTAAGGATGTACTGTATGAGAGAATAAATAAAAGAAAAACAAACAAACCAAAGAAATGAAAATGCATTTAGTAAAACTTCAGTGACCCTCATAATCTGCTTGCCTTATAGGGCCACTACATTCATGTGAGGTGTACTAAAGATGGTGCATTTGCCCCCCACCTTTAATGTTACCCCAGGGGCTCACCTATCCTACCCATTTGGAGACAGCAGATGCTCACTCATGTTATGGCTTCCAATCTCCCCCATACTCCCTTCACAGCTTCCCTCCCTGCAGAGGCACTTACAGTATACACATAAAACCACTAGTGCCTGCTCAGCTGCAAGGCCAAGACTGCAGCCTGGCTGCCAGAAGGACCTTATATCACTTCTGATTGACAGATTGGCCTGGATGCCCTGATCAGCTAGTGAGGCCTGAGTGACGAGAGCACCTCTCACAGGGTTAGAGTGTGCTGAATGGACACAGCATAATGGGTATTAGTTATGGCTTCCACCTCCACCCAGAGCATTAAGATTCAAAACAGGAGTGAAAAAATACAAACACATGATAGTAAGAATGTTGACACCAGTTCTTAAAATATTTATTATTATTTCAAAAGAAACCATTTCAGAGCCTCTAACATCCACACAAATATAACCTAATTCCTTTATCAGTAATGATAGGCCTAACAAGGGAAATTAATGAAAAAATTGTGAAATACACAGCTTGGTTTTCTGTGTTTCATGTGAAAATCAATTGTGATTGAAGAGACATTGAGTTATCTACCAAATGGCTTTGCAAAATTCATTAGTCAAATCAGTCTCAAAGACATTTAAACACTGAGCCATTGCTGAATGAGGATAGCTTTTATGCTTTCAATAGTAAATTTATTGTAAAAATGTGCAAGACATGAACATAGCTGAACAGAATGCTCAATCAAACCACAAGAGCACTTGTTCAGCTATGTTCATGTCTTGCACATTTTTACAATAAAGTTTGATTGAGCATTCCTTGGGTATATGCCCAAGAGTGGTATAGCTGGATCTTGGGGGAGACTGATTCCCAATTTTCTAAGAAAGTGCCATATTGATTTCCAAAGTGGTTGTACAAGCTTGCATTCCCACCAGCAGTGGAGGAGAGTTCCCCTAGCTCCACATCCTCTCCAGCATAAGGTGCCTTCAGTGTTTTTGATCTTAGCCATTCTGACAGGCGTAAGGTGGTATTTCAGAGTCGTTTTGATTTACATTTCCCTGATGATTAGAGATGTTGAGCAATTCCTTAAATGTCTTTCAGCCATTTGAGTTTCCTCTGTTGAGAATTCTCTGTTTAGTTCTATAGCTCATTTCTTAATTGGACTGTTGGGCATTTTGATGTCTAATTTCTTGAGTTCCTTATATATTCTGGATATCAGTCCTCTGTCAGATGTGGGGTTGGTGAAGACCTTTTCCCATTCTGTAGGCTGTCGCTTTGCCTTGTTGACCGTATCCTTTGCTCTACAAAAGCTTCTCAGTTTCAAGAGGTCCCATTGATTGATTGTTTCTCTCAGTGTCTGTGCTACTGGTGTTTGTAATAACCAGAACATGGAAACAACCTAGATGCCCTTCAACTGAAGAATGGATAAACAAAATGTGGTACATATACACAATGGAATACTATTCAGCAGAGAAAAACAATGACATCATGAGGTTTGCAGACAAATGGATGGATCTAGAAAAAATCATCCTGAGTGAGGTAACCCAGACTCAGAAAGACAAACATGGTATGTACTCACTCATAGGAGGATACTAGATGTGGAACAAGGATGACTGGACTGCTACTCACATCACCAGGGAGGCTACCTAGAAAACAGGACCCAAAGAAAGACACGGGGATCACCCAATGACGGAGAAATGGAAGAGATCTACATCAACAGCCTGGACATGAGTGGGGGTAATGAAGGGCGAGGGTCGAGGGAAAGAGAGCTTGGGGGAGCGGAAGATCCCAGCTGGATCAACAACAGAGAGGGAGAACAAGGAATAGGAGACCATGGTAAATGAAGACCACATGAGAATAGGAAGAAGCAAAGTGCTAGAGAGGCCCACAGAAATCCACAAAGATACCCGCACAACAGACTGCTGGCAATGGTTGAGAGACAGCCCAAACTGATCTACTCTGGTGATGGGATGGTCAAACACCCTAATTGTTGTGCTAGAAACCCCATCCAACGACTGAAGGATCTGGATGCAGAGATCCATGGCTAGGCCCTGGATGGAGCTCTGGGAGTCCAATTAGCGAGAAAGAGGAGGGTTTATATGAGTGAGAATTGTTGAGACCAAGGTTGGATAAAGCACAGGGACAAATAGCCAAACAAATGGAAACACATGAACTATGAACCAATGGCTGAGGGGTCCCCAACTGGATCAGGCCCTCTGAATGGGTGAGACAGTTGATTGGCTTGATCTGTTTGTTTGTGAGGCATCCAGGCAGTGGGACCAGGTCCTGTGCTCATTGCATGAGTTGGCTGTTTGAAACCTGGGGACTATGCAGGGTTGCTTGGCTCGGCCTGGGAGGAGGGGACTGGACCTGCCTGGACTGAGTCTACCAGGTTGATCTCAGTCCGAGGGGGAGGCTTTTCCCCGGAGGAGGTGGGAATGGGGAGTGGGCTGGGGGGAAGGTGAGGGAGGCCGGAGGTGGGAGAACAAGGGAATCCATGGCTGATATGTAGAACTGAATTGTACTGCAAAATAAATATTTTAAAAAATGTGCAAGACACTGTTTCTCATGTAGTACTGGCATTCTCATCTTTTTCTGATTCAAAAGGACTATCAGTTAACGTTAATCACTTCAGGAATAACATCACAACACAATATGTCACGCCTCAAATTAGAAGAGCCATTCTCAAGAATGAAGATTATAGAGCATAATGTATTAGCATTTTTAGGGATGGATAAAATACAGTAACATTCTATGATTACCAGAAGCCTATAGTGTAGTATATAAATCACACACATAAATCACAAATTTCTATTAAGGCACTATAAAGGGCTGGGAATATAGCTCACCTACTTGGTAGAGTATTTGTTTAGCATTCATGTTACCATCCACATGTGTAACAGCTGTGGTAGTGGTGCACACTTGTAATCCCAGCACTTCTTGCAACATAGAAGAAGGATCAGAAGTTCAAGGTTTCACAGTGAAGTCAAGGTCAGTATGCGCTACCTGAGAGGCAGTGGGTCCAGTCCTTGGGAGGGACAGGCAGGTGGGTCTCTGTGAGTTCAAGGCCAGCCTGGTCTACAAAGTGAGTTCCTGGACAGCCAAGGCTTGTTATACAGAGAAACCTTGTCTTAAACAATACAAAACAAAAACTAACCAAAAAAAAAAAAAAAAAAACCCTGCTATAATGTCAAAAAGAGACACGATCAAACAGGTTTCCTACAATGGGGGTGAAAACTGAGTGACTAGAGCAAATGATCAGCAATTAAAAGCACTGGTTACTTTTTGGGAGACCTGTGTTTGATTCCCAACACCCACATAGCAGCTCTCAACCATCTTTAATTCCAGTTGCAGGGAATCTGACATCTACTTCTGACCTCCCTAGGTACCACAAATATTAGTGGTACACAGGAGTAATGTAGGTGAAGTACAAACATAGGAAGTTTTAAATAAAGAAATTTGCCAAGAAAGAAGTGGGGCAGGAGTGGCTACACAAGGGTTTGTGCTATAAACATAAAGAGGCAATAGCATACAAATAAGCACCAAGATTGCATACATAGTGTTGCTCAGCTGAATTAGAACACTCTTGGATCCTGGCTATGATCAGTCTCTTGCTCACCTCATTCTTAATCCAGGGCCCTACATTCACAGCAAACACCAAGCTCTCCTAAAAGGCTATGTAAATTTATTCACCACACATATCCAAAGTTTTCTTTAAATACTAATATTGCTTTTTTAAAGTTTGTGAGTGTATGTGTGTTTGTGTCTGCTTCTATATACATTGAAGGAATTGTTCAATATCCTTAGTCATCACAGAAAAATGCATATTAAAATGACTCTGAGATACCATCTTACACCTGTCAAAAATACCGATGACAACTTATGTTGGAGAGGATGTGGAGCAAGAGAAACACTCCTCCACCATTGGTGGTAATGCAAACTTGTACAGCCACTTTGGAAATTAGTATGGCTGTTTCTCAGAAAGTTGGGAATCAGTCTACCTCAAGACCCAGCTATACTACTCTTGGACATATACCCAAGGAATGCACAATCATACCATAAGGACACATGCTCAACTATGTTTGTAACAGCATTGTTCATAATAGCTAGAACCTAGATACCCCTCAACCAAAGAATAGATAAAGAAAATGTGGTACATATACACAATGGAGTACTACTCAGCAGTAAAAAACAATGACATCATGAAATTTGCAGGCAAATGGATGGAACTAGAAAATATCATCCTGAGTACGGTAACCCAGACACAGAAGGACAAACATCGTATGTACTCACTCCTAAGTGGATACTAGAGGTAAAGCAAAGGATAACCAGACTACAACCCACAGCTCCAGAGAAGGTAGGTAACAAGGAGGACCCTAAGGGAGATAGATGCATGGATCACCCTGGGAAGGGGAAATAGATAAGATGTCCAGTAAAAAATTCTAAGGAAAGCTTCCAAGTAAAAGATCACATCGTATTTGACTTCTAAGAGGATGACATGACTCTTGGTACAGGATATATGTCCAACATTTGTTGAATGATTAAGCAACAGAATTTAATGAGGAATAATTTCAACTGTAAAGGAATTCACTGCCTCACTATAAATGATGGAATAATTTATAGATGTTTTCCTAAGTGAACATTTAGGTAGAATGCTAATGGGTGTCATGGACCACATGGCTACCACTGCTGCTTGACAAAGTTCCAGCATTTCCACTTTGCAGACCACAATTCTCCAGTACCTCATTACTTTCATTTTTAATGATATGCACTGTGTTTGGGAGTTCTCTTATGCTTTTTCGAGATATTTTGTGTAGGCTTTGAAGGATGAAAATGTATACAATGGCAGACCCTCTAAGCAAAATAATTCTTTGGAAAAAATCCCCATTACAGTGCAAACATATCCTGTGTGATGACTGCACACAGGAATCCCCATGGTGCCCTCCTGATTACACCAAGAACAGGAAAGTTAGAGATTTAAAACATACAATCAAGATCCAGAGCCCAAGGACATTAAGAGCAAGAGTTCAGTTAGTAAGTATAGAGAAATCAGCATGGTATGGTATAATTAAAAAGGAGTAAGACATCAGGACCTTCTCTTTTGAGAACACATGAGGGGAATATGCCCATATTGTAAGACTAGGACACAGAGGAATGCATTAGCGAACAGCTCAGTGCCAATGCTGCATCATGCCCCCTGAGGAATGAATATTGCTTTTAAATTGTAGTATAATGTCTGGTCCCCAAGGAGGTCCTCTTCCCAAGGTCAGGTATTTGGTTAAGGACCTCCATTCCCTCAAGGGCTTAAGTAAACTATCTGCTTGATAAAAGCAGTCATTCTCCTTAGCTCTGGCATGAGGAACTTGTGGCCCTTCCATTGATCTAAGAAGGTGCCTGGTGGAGTTACTGAACCTTTGAGAATAATAAGAATTTAGTTATTTGCTCAATAATGGATTGGATCTGCTCAAAGGCAGAGTCCTTTGCAGGCTTAGCTATGGAAGGAAAGGTATCACAGTGGAAATGGTACCTATCTGAATTCCATGGTGACCAGGATGTGGTAACAAAGGAGTTTGAGCCTTCAGGCACTAAGGAAATAGCTCAGGTGCCAGTAGTCCTCATCCCTAAGTCACTCACCCCTCACCCAAAAGAAGCACCTATTGGACTGTGGGAACCAGCAGAATGGTCACAGTATTTGGCCAGCAAATGGTTTACTGATGGCTCGTGAACCACTGATAGAAACAAAACTGAATGGAAAGCAGCAGCAGTGGGGAAGGGGGAGGTAGGGGATAGGAATAGGAAGGTGGAATGGTTATTACTGAGGAAGGAACCACCAAATTAGCACAACATGCTGAATAGCAACACTAGCTATAAGACAAACAGCTAAGGAAGGGAAAAGGAAAATCTGTATCTTCTCTGATTCATGGTGAGTATGCAATGGTAGAGCTACTGGTCATCAAAATGGAAAACCACTAACTGGCAGATAAATGACAAAACATTTGGTCAAGGGAGGCATGGATGGAAATGGCAGAACATGACAAAGACATCAAAATTTATGTAACCCATGTAAACTCACACATAGGCAACACAGACAAGACATCCAAAAATAATAAAATAGCAGAAAAATTGGTATAATGTTCAATTAAGATTAGATTATCAAAACTTCCTGGGGAGCAAGTTCAGAATAAATTATCAAGGATGATAGATTGCACAGTTGGTAAACTTGAAAGTTTACTCCTAACACTAAAAACTGAGGGGAAAGGGAGAACCAAATTAAATCCAGACAGATGTATGAGAACGACTATTAAAAGGAACCCAGACTGGAAAATTAAGAAACCTGAGAATGTTAGCATAATTAGTAAAGAAGAAATTCTAAGATCACATAAAACATTGGGACATATAGTCACACATGGTTTGTTCCAATAGTTTTATAAAAAGTATCCTTAAGTATCCTGGCAGGCTTGTAAAGAAGCTATTAGAAACTGCCTCCTTTGTCCAGCACTTAAAGCTGGATTCAGACATCGAGTACCAGCTGTAACATGGTCTCCTAAACAATTTAATTATGAACTACAAATAGATTTCATTGAACTCGTGAGTACTCACAGGGGCCTATATGCCTGCACTCTTGAAGATGTAAGCACAGAGCTTGGATTAGCTAGAGAAAGTCATAGACCAGACCAAATGGCAACAAAATACACACTCTAGTGTTGGATAGCCAGATATAGCTCCTCAATAATTACTGATATACATCAAGGAACACACTTTACAGGTTTTAAAGGCCAGAGGAGGTTGCAGACTATGGACACACAGTGGGTCTTCCATTTAGCATATAACCCAACTGCAGCTGGTAATATAGAAAGATGGAATGGACTGCTTAAAATCAACTTATTACAACTCAAAGATTTCCCCTTGGAAGATGCTATTGAAGTTGCATGCTATGAGTTAAATAGTAGACAAAGACTGAATAGAGCTTCTCCATTTGAAGACACTTAAGTCAGACTTAGAGATAGAATAACAACCAGGCATTCCCTGACTGTGTAGAATAATTTCCCATAAACATGTTTACCAAGACAGAAATACCAAGACTTAAAGGAGACAAGCCATGGCACCAGTAGTAGGCAATACAATCTGGACCACAAGGGAAATGTGGACCCTAGAAAATTAGATGACGTACAAACATAACGTGTCTAGGACCAAACCCAATATATATGATTTGCACTTTCATAAGGATAGTAACTCTTAGAATTAATTTACTTAGCACTGGTGCTAACTGGGCATTATACCTTCTGCCCAGACAGAGAGGGAAATAGAATAAGGCAAGGCTATAACAAATTACACCCTATGTCTCATAGAAACTTTAACAAGAAAATAAAAGATAACACAAGATGGAACAATGTCATAGTATCCATCTCCTGGGCCAAAGAACCCAGGACACTATTCCTGGGACTCCTCTTTTTAAATTCTGTAGGTTTAACATTACCCAATGAGCCAAGCTCAGGATCTTTGACAACACCATTGTTCACTTTACTGTCACCACGACCATGGAGATGGTCAAAGTCAGAACAATCATCACCTTGATCAACAACCTTATCTACAGCATCAGCAACAATGAATGAAATAACCACTATACCAACTGCTACAATATAAATAAACCAAGAGTAAAGTGTGATATTGTGAACTACCCTACTACATCTTGGATGGATTCCTACCATAAGACTGGGACCATCCTAAACCTCACATATACCAGGAATGCATTCTATGTTCAATATGCTCATTGTGAAGCTTTTGGAAATACAATTTGTTATAGTTACTGTGATGAGTGAGAAAGGCTAAGGTCCATATTGCACCAAGTTTGAGAACCATTGCCACCAATGACCAAGAGGATGCTGAAAACACCAGTTTTAAAGAAAGAAACACATTGAAATGCCATTTAACACAGATTGGGAGAAATATCACAGCAGCATCAGCCATCTACAGCTTCCACTGAGAGAAATGGCTCTTAAATCATCCTTACACCTTACAAGGGAGAATAAGATTTGAGATTATCAGACGTTGAAACAGCAGCAAACACAAAATTCTGAAGAGGAACCCTGTGTTTGGCCCCCAGTACAATAAAACTACCAGGATTGCAAATTAAAATGTATACAATTGTTGGGCAACAGTGGTGCACGCCTTTAATCCCAGCACTCAGGAGGCAGAGCCAGGTGAATCTCTGTGAGTTGAGGCCAGCCTGGTCTACAGAGCGAGATCCAGGACAGGCAACAAAACTACACAGAGAAACCCTGTCTTGAAAAACAACAAAAAAAAAAAGTATACAATTATCTGGATTGGGACCAGAATAAGGAAGCAGGTTACTTGACTGAGGAGACATCAACATCAATTACAACAAATCCATGTGAACACATGATTTGGCAGAATTGTATGTACCTTTGACCCAGACACTGATAGGAGAATACCACAGAAGCATTTTCTCTTTTGAAACAGAATACCACAACCACATGGATTCAAATGCCCAAATTCACTTTTTAGACTATACCAACAATTGAATAGGCCAAATGTGACTGTAGTGTTTATGGCCAAATTTCCCAACCTACCCTACTATGTTAGGATGAACATATGAAATAACCACATGATAGGGAAGGCAGAAAATGATTCATTTCTACCTATTAATGACTAACTAGAAATTACATCACTGGGGTCACAATATTACAGATTTCCATGATCTTGACTGACATGCTACCATAATCCTTCACATCTTATGACAATGAAGCCCCACCTCCTGAGGAGAACTCATGCAGATACCCAGACACTTTGTGCCTACATGGTGTTCTATGGGACTCAGATAATACCTTAGCACAACCAGCCATATTTTGTACAGACATGGCCTATATACCACCAGTTTTTAATGCAAAAGGCCTCAACCTTCATAAGAGAATCTCTGGGATGGTTACCAACCATGGTAAACAAGACTACTGTCTACTGTTACCTCTTGCATACTGGGATTATCTCAATGCAATCACCCACTTCACACTGGACTTGTGAGGGCAAGTCTGACCAAATTGCCTTGCAGTCCATCAATGCTCTAACATCAACTGGACCACCACTACACAAAATTTAATACACCACCAATGAAACAACAAACCTACTGGAGGAAGAGACAATGGAGTAACCTAGCTGACCTACCAGTCTTTTTCTTACATCATTGTCAGAAGATTTACAACTTGACAACTACATTTACTGACATATTTTTAAGAAAATGATGAAATCAAAGGAATAATGGACTCCACTAATTATCAATGACACACTGGGAACCATCTTTATAACCAAAAAAAGAAAAAAATCTGCTTGCAAAATGAGAAAGAATTTTTTGTACCTGTGATATCATGTATACACTCTAAAACAATGAAGCAATAGACTTCGCAATTCCTCTGGATATACATGCCAGGAACAACAAATTGTTCATTCCTCCTAGAACATTAGTTCCCAGCCTGTTGAAATTCCAGTCTGAACTTATTATACTCGCTACCAAATTGATTCCATTAGCTCAAGAGTGGACATGTTATAATTGGCAACCAGAGGATGCCCTAGATCCCATGATTTTGTGCCAAAGTATCACATAAAAAAGGCAGACAATGGCCAGGCGGTGGTGGCGCATGCCTTTAATTCCAGCACTCGGGAGGCAGAGGCAGGAGGATCTCTGTGAGTTCAAGGCCAACCTGGGCTACAGAGTGAGTTCCAGGAAAGGCGCAAAGCTACATAGAGAAACCTTGTCTTGAAAAACCAAAAAAGGCAGACAACAGAAACTTACATTGGTAGAAAACAGCAGGTATAGATCTTTCCAAACTGGAACCCTGGAAACATACACACCCAGGACTTTCCTATTATTTCTACATGATTCTTCCACTACTACAGGTCAAGACATGGGGCATTGGAGACTTTGTGGCCCATAAGCCTATACTCAATATATCATATGCAGGAACTCTGAAGAAAGGACCTCAATTTGATGAGGGATATGTCTTCACCATGAGATAGAAATCCTGAGAAATCAAAGAAGGTAGCCTAACACCATGAATCACTGATAGAGGAAGATGGGATAATAACAAAATTTTCACAGCCCACTACAAGGTGGCATTTGTCAATCCCTTTATTTCCCCACCAATTGTTACTTGGGGGACCGTGGTGATGCCTGATCTTAGCATAACTGCAGGACTTATTACACCGAGGGTCCAGAAGATCTTACTTTCAACTCCAAATCATGGCTCCCACCTGAAGAAATCTGCCCAGAGCCCAAATTTAGGAGACTACCAATCTTCTCTTATTCCCAGGAAGTAGATTTGCTGCAAGAAAACCTTTACAATTGATGGTTGCTGGAGCTAGGCTTGTCAGCTCCTTATATGGAGCTGGCATAGCATCTTTAGTTCTTTTGGACATCAATGCAGATACAGCAATCATCATCTTAGTGAATAACAACTATGGGCTATTAACTCCTTGTCTGATGGACTAGCTACTTCTCACAAACTGATTACATGCAACTTATCTGCAACTAAATGTATTAAAGCAATCATTGGCAGAGTCTAACAAATATACAGCTAAAAGTTTGAAGAGACTAGCTGTAGCCAACCAGATCTCTCAAAATTATCTGCTACAACTTATTTAGAGGAACAGACAGAGAAGAATGTATCCAAGCAATATATCAAGCAAGACTCACTTTTCCATGAGCACAGAGATCTATCTCTGAATTTTTGGAAAGAATTTGGAACAAAATCAGTGATCTGTAAGTCTCTACTGGACCCAAGGCAAATTTCTGCATGTTATTATGGATTCTACAAAATACATTTACTTAATCTTAGTCTATATGAATGATGCAGTATTAGCTTAGCACAAACACCCATTGCCTAGGAAACCTGGGGATGGGTTTGTTATACCCACTGATTCTTCCCTATAGACTAGGTGGACTAATACAGAGGTTATCTCCTACTCAGAATATACCATCTCATTTGGGGCCAACATCTTTGGGGCCACCCATCCTCTGTCTAATGAGCTCCAAATGTCAGAACTGACCACTTAGATCTTTGTAAACCAACTTACAGACCTTGGCAATGGAGTCTTTACTGCATGCTCCATGAAGGCCTTCAACCTCACAGTTGACATCTATAACATCACCAGGGATATATTGGACTCCACTTTTTATTCTGAAGAACTCGGTTGTCTGACTATATAAAATGCTACTAGAGCTTTTTCCTAAGGACAGGTAAATATATCTAAAATCTCTAGCCTAATGTTTGAACAAAGACATGTTTTTGACTCAGGTACCCTATTCTAATAATGAACACGAAGATGACTTGCTAGGAAATGCTAGGAAAGCCATTAATGACATTTTCACTGTTCTTTCCTTTAATATGCCACAATTACAGTCAATGGATTATCAGATTACTACGGATATTGAGACTACAGGAAGACAGACAGACTAAGTCCAACATTTATCAACTCTACTCAAAGCAGACACTATTGCCTATCCCCATAAATTTATTAAGCTTAAAATATGCTCTTTATCTGATGTGATTGGTAGGATATTTAGCTTTGACTATACTTGGTTCCCCTCACAGATTATTTGACTAGCTAAAGGAGAGCTTTTGGCTTTTTTTTATACATCATATTGGCTCCTTTGGAATATAAATTCCTTATTATTTTGAGCTTTTTTAGTAAACAATTTAGGAGCAACTATGACAATGAGCTCCAGAGACTACTATCACCCCAGAAGGAAAAAAACAGCAATTGCTGATTCTAGCAGACATATCTGTGCAAACCTTGATAAATAAACTCATTCAGGAAATGATTCATCTCCATTATGACATCCCAGGCCAGAAATATTGTAGTCTAGATTCTTGACTCTGCCTTATTACATTATTATCATTTTTGGCAAAAGAGAGGGTGTATATACATTGGTCATAGACAGATGCCTCTGGAAACTCACCAGTCTGCCTAGTCCTTTATATTTTTCATCATTTTCTTTCTCATAATATTAACATACAAAAAACCAGAAACAACACTGGAAGCTAATTATGAAGCTTACTGGACTCTTAGTTGCTCTTTTCCTTAATAAAAGAAGAAATACCTGTCCCACAGCCATAGCCTACATGCTTCTACCCGACACTGTTGAAGTTAAGATGATGCTCTTCTATGATTTCCTTAGCTCTGAGTCCTACAGCTCAAACCCTGCCATGCCCCCCTTTACAACATTTTTGTTTGAAAGTAATTGCATTTCCTTTTATTTCTGAAAGTATCTTCAAATTGGTGCATACTAAACCTAGAAAAACATAAATTTGGAAAAATACATATATGCCAGCAGGATCACAGCAATATCCTATAATCTACATTGATTTGACCATTTGGCTTAATTATCGTTTTAGTGCCTGCAATTTACTTTCTTGCATTTATTTGTCTATTAGTAATATGCTTTCTTCTTTTCCTGCTGTGGCCCAAATTTGCAAATTCCTAATAATTCTTATGTGTGGTCCCCATTGTCACTGTGTATGCCTCAAGGATCATGGGAAGGAATGTAATGAGCATAGGAAAAAAAAGTCTTTTAGTTATATAAAAATAGATTAGTCAAGAAACCCACTGCACCTAAGGCTGTACCTGATAACAAAAGACCAGTGTTACCACTCACTCAAGATAACTAGACACAGCCCCAGAATACTGATGTCCATTGGACAGTATATAAGCAGAGACCAAGAGCAATGCTCTGCTCTGCATATCTAGAAAGGCATCACTTTGATCTGTCCTGCAGCTAGAACATTTCTCCCAGGGTCCTGACCCTTGAATCAGAGACTTCTATTAGAGACTGAAGCTGACCTTCAGCTAAATTTACATCACACACGTGAGCAGCCTTTGGGATACAGCCTTAGATCTTAGTTTGGAATTTAGAGTATGAATCTAGTGTGATGACCACCAGCATAATAAAATATAACTTTTGTTACACTAATGACACATATCTACCTTCTTGCTCAGGAAAGTTAGGATCACTTTTCTATGATGAATGATTAGATGTAAGTCTGCATCAGTGTGAGGAAAGGAAAACTTCTCCAAACCAAATACAAGATAACAGATTTTCAAGGAAACATTGCATGGCTTGTATTATACCCAAAGCATACTGTAACTGCTTTATAAGATACAAGCACTTTTGAAAACAAATTTATCCCCATTTTTATGTGTATTTTTATGTGTTCAAATGAACGTATTCCATGTGTGTACAGGTGACACACCAGAAAAGAGGGTATCAGATCCTCTGGACCTGGAGAAGCAGGTGGTTATGAATCTCCCAACTTGGATGCTGAGATCTGAAGTCATCCCTAAGAAGAACATGCACTGAGCAACCTACCAAGCCTCATAGTACTTTTTATTCAATAAATTAAAACTCTTTCACAGTTTAACAACAACAACAAAACCTAAATAAATAAATAAGTAAATAAATGATCCTGGGGAATAGGATGTGTCAATATTAAGATGTTGTATATGGTCAATTTGCACCAAAAATTTAATACAATCAGGCAAAAGTGCCCAACCATTTATAACAGAAAAGCTGATTCTAAATCTACATGAAAGTGGAAATACTCAGAAGGCTCAATGGGATTATTAAAAAATAGGACACAGACTGACACAATGTGACTGTGCTATATTTAGCACCAAATCTACAATAATCAAGAATATGTACAATATTTGTGAAAGAATAAAGGAGACAGAGAGAAAAGGCCAAGAACAAAAGCAGGAATATATAGTTAACTTGTAATCAAAAGACCAAAGGAAACTTACCCAGGAAAAGTTTGATCTTGACCAATGTGTATCTATGTGTATAGAAATTAAATAAACACAGACTTTACAACTCCCACAAAATTAACTCAAAGAGACCCTTAACCCTTAAACTGTTTTGTTTCTGACCCTTCAGCTACTGATATTTCTTCCAGAGAGGCTCCATACTCTAGAACTCTCTCTGCAAATGGAGGTAATTCCCTGCAGAGCCTACTATGGCTCTACAGCCACTCATGCTCCCTTGTGGTTTCAGGCAAACCCAGCCCTAATCACGCCCAATCAAAACACAAAGTAGAAAAATAACTTAAGATCTACTTCCTGCCACATGAATTATAGCAGAAGATGTGGAGTCTGCCCTATCCACCTGCTTAACACCATGCTAACCTGAGATACCTCCAGAGCTCAGAAACACCTTTTGTACCCTGAACTGAACTTCCCTGATTCTCACCATGGTGGCTGGCAGTAGCAGAAAGGTAAAAGCATCCCCATTATGTATTGCTGAGGGGTGATCCCCATCACCTCATTTCTACCATTTTCTAAACTATCTGTAACATTTATAAGACAAACCTGAATGTGGAATGCAATGCTCAGAACTTCCAGAAACCAGACCTTCAGTTTTCCAATCTCGCTTCTCACTGCACACCAACAACAATGCCTCTGTGTGCACGCTGGACAGTGATATTACAAGCAGCATAGCCTCCCATGCCAGGGCAGCAGAGCCTCCCCCTACCCAGGGGATCCATACTCACTGAGGCTCAGAGGCCAAGGGCCATTGCCCACGTCACTACAGGGACCAAAAGACCCACTATCTAGTTCACAGTCCATCCAATCCCAGCAGCTTGGATTCTGAAAGCTCAGCCAACTTGCTCTTCCTGGTCTGGGGACAGTGGCCCCCTCACTCACCATGGCATGGCTTGTGGTCTTCCTTATAGCTCTTTACAGAAGAACCAGAGAAGAATCCTAGAAAGAAGCTGTAAACTACCTCCCATTGGTGCTCCTGATTACTCAACCTTCCAGAGTCCCTCATTAGCTAGGACTAGCAAGCTGGGCCTCAGGACATTTGCAGCTCCCCCACTGGGTAAGCAGAGATCAACATTAGATAAATAACTGGCAGCACAAGCCTTCCCAGCTCTGGCTTCCACCCTAGCTACGGTCAGACAAGGCCCTAGTCTGGGAAATTTGTAGTTTAATAGAATCTTCCATTCCCAGAGCACTTCCTGTTCCTCTTCCAAGGCACAGGGTCCTTTGTGTGCACATTCCATTATACACTCAATGTCCCATGCAGCCAACCCTTTGCTTCATAGCTGGGAGGATCTACAGCCAAACACAGATCACATTCAAACAGTAACTGTTGTTAAAGCAAAAAGAGGCCATGAATTAGAAAACAGTGAAGGGTCTATGGGAGGGCTTAGAGGCAAGAAAGAGATACTGAAAATGATGAAATTATAATCCTAAAAAATTATGCTCAAAAGTTGAAACAGGCTTTACGCCCACATGCTCCAGAGATGAGGGATTTCTATTAGCACACACCAAGTACTATTCACGGCATCTATTTCAGGTTGTACATCTTAAACCTGGAAAATACAGTCATGTTAGATAGGGCCACACCATTTTATACACTTCTTCTATTTTGGTTCAACTAATGTGACTACAGTAATTTGGTTTTGTGAAAGTTCAATTCTTTGTCCATATTCTTCATTGTCTGGTCTGTGAACCCAAGAATTGGCCAGTCAGGACACTTACATATCATCTAAGATTGATTACCTCACTATTCATTGCTAATATCAACTACTGTCATAGCAGGAAAAGTTTCTTCTTGACCCTCCCTTTCTGTGCTGTGACTACACCTGCTTTACAGCTGGTCAGTGAACTCAATTCTTACACAGTTCCCTCTTCATCTGTAAATCCCAATAAAAACCTGAGAGATTGGAGGACACTCATTAACTGGTATATTTTTCCTTCTCACAGACCAGTCAAGGCCCATCCTGGAAGGAATTGCAGGACTGTCTTCCCATCCTTGGGCAGCAGAGGCAGGATTAAACATTCAAAGCAATGCTCAACTGCATAGTGTGAGGCAAGCCTGAGCTACAGGAGACATTGATCTAAATTAGTGGTTCTCAACCTTCTTAATGCCGTGACCCTTTAATACATTTCCTTAGGTTGTGGTGACACCCCCCCCAACTATAAAATTATCACTGCTACTTCATAACTACAATTTTGTGACTGTTATGAGTTGTAATATAAATATCTGTGTTTTCCAATGTTCTTAGGCCACTCCTATGATAGCATCATTTGATCCCCCAAAGGGAGTCACAATCCCACAGGTTGAGAACTACTGCTCTAAACTGATATAAATAAATAAATAAAAATAAACAAATAGCACTTAAGAAAAAACTGTAATGAAATTCTTCATGGCCAGGAAACATTGGAAAATAGAAACAAATAAAGATTAGAGCAGTAATGCATTTAAAGAAAATGAACTTTAAAAAATGATACCAATAATTGACTTTTTAAAGTGATAAACATAATTACAAGAACACTTAGTTATACTGACTTTGAAACAGAACAGGCATTTCTCTAGTAGAGAGAATGCCATTAATAAGACATTGTATGACTTTGTCCACTGTAAAATGTTAGCTGCTGGGTGCTGTAAGCTGACACTGATTTACAGCCAATGGCCAGGGTCTCAAACCTCTGAGCTGACATAACTGTGTCAACCACACAGTTAACTGCACATATCTGCATAGGAAATTTCCTTAACTGAAAGCTGAATACTCAGTAGCTACCCTCCCTAAATTGTACACCCACCAACTCTGTCTGTCTCCACTCACATAGAAGGAATTAATAGACACTGGGAAATTATACAGACAGTCACTCACCCTGCCCCAGCAGGTCCTTTATAATGGAGACCCCTGCAGCTCACTGCCTTAAACTTCAGTCTATGATCTGGCTATTGTCTAGTCTGATTCCCCTGCAGTGTACACAGTACACTGTTCCTCCTCTTCTGGTCTGAAGGGAGAAGCCATGCCCCAAACAAATCCTTTTCCTTTTAATGCAATGGACAATCCACTATGTGACTCAACTTAAATATTTCAACTATTTGGTGCTACAAACCTGTAATCCAAGAATTTAGGGTGGTTAGTCAGGGGGATAGCAAGGGCAATGAATGCCCTGTAGGGCTAAGAGACAGGGTTCAAGTCCACCTCAATCAACATAGGAAACCCTGACTCAAAACTACTTTTCAAAAGGCTGGAGACGCAGCTGTTCTAGAATTAATATATCTTTCTGGCACACCAGGACTACATGTTTGTTGTAACCCTCTAATGGCCCCTTGAGCAGCATGTTAGAGGCTTTTTCTTTGATGGGGGCGCTTTCCAGTAGTTGTAAGTCAGGGTTGTCTCCTTTGTTTTGGCAATGGAGTTTAATGTTAATCCTGGCGAACAAACATTTACATCTTACCATACTAATCTCTAACAGGCATGGTTTGCATACCACTCATCTTTGGGGTATTTGGGAGGCAGTCCTCCCTTACCTAAATTCTAGTTTGTATGACTTAATGTCTCCTAAGAATTGGTAACTCCTTATACCATCAATTCTACTTGTCTACATCACAGTTTAGCACTGGAGTGCTATATACACGTGTGATATCATTTACAACCGCCACAAAATTAACTGAAGACAGATCCCAAACCTAAATGTTGAACGTTAAAAGTGAACCAAAAAAAAAAAAAAAAAAAAAAAAAGTGTAGAACTTCTGTACGATACTAGATAGATCAGGGCTCTCTGAGTTTGGCAAATCTGCCTTCCATGGTAACAATACGAGTTCTACAGGCGCCAACATTTCACAGTGATGTCAACAAAAGGATATTTCCAAGTACAGTCCCATTCCCAAAGCTCTTCGCAGATGCAGCCCACGGAGTGAAGTTATTCAGAGGCTGCCGCCCAAGCCTGGGCAGTTGCAAGAACCACACAGGACTAGCAGGAACAAGTCAAACTGGCCACTCACTCCTACCCAGCCAAGGATGGACTAACACCACCGGCCTCCACCGAGTCTGGAGATAATGCACCCACGCTCACCATGGCCGGTCACTCCTCCTCTGGGGACAGCTACCTGTCGCTCACCATGGCATGGCTGCAGAGCTCACCCACGCTTTCCCTAAAACGGAGCACACAGCGACATACACAAGCCAGCTTCCGACTTCCTCCGCCGACCACTAGAGCCTGGCACCCGGAAGAACCCTCCCATCTGACGGGCGGGTCCACTGGGAGCTCTGATTGGCTAGTGAAGCCTGAGTGACAGGACCGGTGAGTGGCATGAGCAAAGCACAGGGATTCCCAGCCCTGGCTTCCACAGTAAGGCACAGACTTGTCTGTCCCAGATTGGCTGGAGATTTGTGCCCAATTTAACAGCAAGTCTCTTGTTAATATAAACCAATGGGTTCAATTTTAAAAGGAAGTATGCAAATTCGGAGGGATGCTAATCAGACAACTTTGCACAAGAGGAACACAGCATAACTCAAGAAAATTAAAAACAAAGTCCACAATGGCATTAGGACTGATAACCACAGCCCCATGTGTGGAAAGAGTTGAGTTCTCAGGATCTGAACCAAACGCCCTGGCCACAGACCTCCACCAACTCTCCCAAGCAGATTCCTGATTTGAGAGAAGAAGCTCTCTTTCCACCAGGGCCTTAGAGAAAACTACCAAGGCCTAGGCAGATTGCCAAACTCAACAAGCCCGTTTCTCAAGGATGATCTAGAAATTCAGCACTTTGCATTTAAATTTAGGTGTAAGATCCATTTGGAGTTAATTTTGTGGAGGTTATAAATGGCCTCTCATGTACTGGGTAGCACTCCACTACTAAGCTGTGATGTAGAAGAATAGAATTGTTGATATAAAGGATTTACCAATGATTAGGAGGTAGTAAATCTTGCAAAGTAGAATTTAGCTAAGGGAGGACTGCCTCTAAAATACCCCACAGATAAAGAGTATGTTAACCAGGCCTGTTAGATATTAGGATGTTAGGATGTAAATATTTGTTCACCTTTTATGTATACTGTTATTGGTCACATGTCTGTGGTAAAAACAGCTAATGGGATGCTCATCCACAAAGAGGATAGAGAGACCCCCTGTGCAAAATTCTTTCTATAGTAAGCTGGGGCATCATAGTTTTAAGAGGGATTTCTTAGTTGTGTTGTACTAGATGCTATACACATCAATTTGATGATGTTTTGTTATGTATTTGTTGTTTCTCTGTATCCTCTACATACACCCATTAAAATCCTAAAGCATGGTTATAGTAGTGATTCCATACACTATATTAAGACTGTCTTGGGTCTTCTCTAAGGTTTACTTTAACAGGTTGTACCTAGGAAATATTAATTTATTATATTATCTTATATACAGTTTCTATTCAACTTTCTTTTATTTAATTCTTAATGCTCAGCACTATATTAAGACAAGCAATTGCACCTTTCCGATGATCAGCTGTGCCTGCTTACAAAGGATGATCACCACCAGGTTTGCTGACTGTTGGTATTCCATCATAGAAGGAGAAATCCCCTCCTTCTGAGTATACAGCCTCTTTTCCAACTCAGCCCTAATGACATGTGGCCTTGTGGTTTTGGGGAGGAGCTAGAGTACATAGCCTGGGAAAGACTTGTGAGGAGGTGGATCCTGCATATGCAGCCATGATAAAGTCATTGTAAAAGTGGAAATTTACCTTGAGTAACATCAGACTTACCATCTATGTACACTGAGAAATGTAGTGTAATGATAAGTATATAGGTAGTGGAAGTATAGAGAGAAGGTGAGCTCCACATCTGCAACTATGGGAGAGCCATTGTACATACTAGGTGGAGACATGCCTGTGTGGCTGCTTTTGGCTATTTGTCTTAGTTATAGTTTCTATTGCTGTGAAGAGACACCATGACTACAGCAACTCCTATAAAGGACAACATTTCATCAGGGCTGGCTTACAGTTTCAGAGAGCTTAGTCTATTATCATCAGGGCATGGAGCATAGTTACATGCAGACAAACATCGTGTTGGAGAAAGAGCTGAGAGTTCTACATCCAGATCATCGGGCAGCAGAAAATGACTGTGACATACTTCCTGCAAAAAGGCCATACTCACACAAATCCACACCTCCTAATGGGGCTATGTGGATCATTTTAACTTCAACTACCACAGTATCCAAACTCCTGTAAGTATCTCCTCCACCACGTTCAGTAAGTAAGCTTAGTAAAACTCATTGGTTCCCCAGGGTGGACTTGGTCAAATTATACTTTGCATTGTCATTGGGACTTATGGGGATGGGATAGATATTGCCTTGTCCCCTTCCACTGGGGAGAAACTTCTCACAACAGATCATAAATTTATTTCTTAATATTCCTATGTCTCATGGTATTAGAAAAAGGAAGTGATACATAAAAGAACATGTTAGAAGAATGTAAATATGGAAATGATCTTTGTAAAGAAGGACTTAGATAAATGAACTTGATAATGACTGGACAGCTACAGAATAAAAAAAGACTAGAAAGTTTTTGGAAGTTATGAAGGACTGACTAAGTTGACTCAGGTACATAAAGGATGAGATGTAGAGATCACATATTGTTGTTGATCACATATTAAAGTTGGCAAGGTCAGATAACAGCTGTTTCAAGGACTGGCTAAAATATATGTCAAACAAAAGTGTATTGAGTTATGTCTGGCTATTGAAATAGCATATAGTAGGTGAAATTACCAAACTGGTGTAAAATGATCTGGGTGTTTCATAACCATTCTTGGAGGCAATTCTAATGTGGTTAGAGAGACTAAAACAGAGAGTATTTCTCCCCTTTCCCTATGAGGTTAATGAGGTCTCTAGCTGGGGACTAAGGCCATTGATCACTTGTCTTGAAATGGAGGCCATGGAGACCCCACTCAATGAATTTGAAACACTGTCCAGTCTACAAAAGGAGGGTCAATGTGGGGAAGATTTCCTCAAGACTTCAAAAGAAGCCACAGTACATAAAGCAAAGCCTTTGACTTAACCTCACATTGATGGACAACTGGTAAAAGAAAGGTTAGAAGAGTCTGAGGTTCCTCTAAAAACCAAGTGACCCCTAAGGACTAGTTGCTGCACTGGCCTTGACAGCACAAAAAGAAAGATTAATTTTAGCCACCAGCATGGTCTTCATCATCAGCAGGAACGTTTAACTAAAGACTAAGAGAATTGGTAACAACCCATGGGATCACACTCCGACAGAAATCAGACATAAGGCCACATGAGATGTTATTTAGACAACCAATCTCACTAATATTTTCTTCTTTACAAAAAGATACTATGTAAATGTGAGCCATAGGACCTTAGTGTAGCATAAATTCTAACTGGTCTTAATAATAAAAACCTAGAGTCAGATATCAGGGTGAAAGCTGAAAGGTCAGAAAGCAGAAGAGCTAGCCAATAGAGTTCTTACCTCTACTGAATCCTCAGCCTGAAAAAGACTGAGTTCCTGTCTCCTACTTCCTTATATTTCTTTTCTCCACCCAGCCATATCACTTTCTGTTTCAATCCTCACCCCCCCCCCCCCATGCTGGGATTAAAGGTGTGTGCCTCCCAAGTACTGTGAGCAAAGGCGTAAAATCCTAAGTGCTGGGATTAAAGGTGTGTGCCACCACTGTTTGGCCACTATGCCTAACTAGTGGCTGGTTTTGCTTTCTGATTTTCAGGCAAGCTTTATTTGTTAGAGCATACATAAAGTATCACCGCACCTTGGCTCACTGAGCAACTGCCCACAGCCAAGGAAGATAGGCCCATGATTATCTTCTCTCCCTATCCAGAAGACACATGGGAAAGGCATCATGCTGACTTTTGGCTGATGAAACAGCTATGAAAGGGTGTAAAAGTTAATTGTGGATTCATCACTCTGGTGACCAACTGTAGAAGTCAAAGGGAAACTTCTAATAGATGGGGACTATTATGAGCCCATCAAGAATGTCTTATGGACTTTGGACATTTCAGTCCTTTCCCGACATCAGTAAGGGAATTCCTTTTTTTTTTTTTTTTTCTTTTTTTGGTTTTTCGAGACAGGGTTTCTCTGTGTAGCTTTGCGCCTTTCCTGGAACTCGCTTTGGAGACCAGGCTGGCCTCGAACTCACAGAGATCCGCCTGGCTCTGCCTCCCGAGTGCTGGGATTAAAGGCGTGCACCACCACCGCCCGGCAAAGCATTTTTTTTTTCTTTTTTTGGGGGAATTCCTTTTTTGTCTGTATCTGAGAGTTCAGTCTTTATGAGAGGCCCTGTGGAAGGGTATCCCAATACTGTCACTTGATACCCCCAATTCAACTGGAAAAAGTCAGATCAGATTGTTCATCGCCCCAATCATATAATGGCAGTTAGGGTTACCTCTTCAAAGGGAGGTGGGATAAGAACTGGAGGTAGAAATTGACTAGGCAGTTTAGGGTAAAAAGACCTCAAAGAAAAGTAACCAGTTGCTTTCTTGACTAAAAGCCAGAAGTAACACTAGGACTCTTAGCAGTTTCATCCTTGCCAGAGGCCAAAGATGCCAAAGAGTTTTGAGAGCTCTGATCTCTGATGCTAAGTGATTCTGGGGGCCTTAGGAAGGAGGAATGTTTAAGGTGATAAGGAAAGCCTGTTAAGAGTAAAAGGCTCTTGTTCAAGAGAATAGTATCTCTGTCCTGGGTGCAGACCTAACATTTCAATAGAGAAAGGTCAATCTTTTGGCCAAGAAACTTGATCTTTTGGAGCCAAGAAATGGCCACTGAGGACATTCATACATCACCTATAATTGATTAACTGATTATACACTCGTGATCTGAACTGCAGACATAACTGGAAAACTTCCAAGCTCCTTCCTGCCTCTTTCTGTACTGTGATCGTAATAACTTGTAATGTGTGGACAGTGAATTCCCATTCTTACAAAAGTGCTTCTGTATTGCCATGACCCAATAAAAGCCTGGGCTGCATTAGGACACTCATTCCCCGGTCTCTTTTTCCTTCTCACTGACCAGTCAAGGCCCAGCCTGGAATGACTGACACATTTGGGCATGGATACAGGAAAGATATGTTTAAATGATGTAATTATAATCTCAAAAATTATTTTAAAATGTTAAAACTGTCTTTATGGCCATGTGCTCCAGAGACTAAGGATTTGCATGAGAGCACACCAAAGATTACTCACATCTTTTCTCTCAAGCTGAACATCTTACACTTGGAAAATAACAGTCCTGTTAGGCAGGGCCACACATTTTACCCAGATTTTCTATTTTGGTTGAACTAGAGTAACTGGAGTAATTTGGTTTCACACAACTTTAGTTTTTTAACCAGATTCTTGATTGCCTGGTCTCTGGCCAGTCAGGACACTTATTGATTATCTAAGATTGACTAATTTACTACTCATGGCTAATGTCAACTACTGTCACAGCAGGAAAGCTTTCACCCTCTATCTTATAAATCCCTTTCTGTGCTGTGACTACACGTGCTTTAAGGTTGATCAATGACCTCAACTATTGCACAGGTCCCTCTGAATTTGTAAGTTCCAAGTAAAAGCAAGAGAGATGGGAAGATACTCATGCACTGGTCTACTTTGACTTCTCACTGACCATTCCAAGCCCAGACTAGAAGAAGTGGCAGGATTGTATTCCCAGCTCTGGGAAACAGAGGCAGGATTAAATGTTCAAAGAAATTCTCAATTGCATAGTGTGAGGCAAGCCTGAACTTCAAGAGAAATTGCTCTAAACAGAAATTAATCAACAGCACCTGAGAAAAATGGAAATAAATATTTAATGACTGGGAAACACTGGAGAATAAGACAAATATGAGTTCAAAGCAATGATGCATTTAAAGAAACTCAAATTTAAAAAAGTGTAACCAATATTTGACTTTTTAAAAAGAAAAATATAATTGAAAAGAAAAACCACATAGCTATCCTGACTTTTAAAAAGAGCAGACCATTACCTGGTATAAGGAATGGCATTAATAAAATACTGCTTGACCTTGTCCTTATATGCATTGTTAGCTGTTAAGGTCTGTAACCTGACACACACAGCTACAGCCAATGGCCTGTGTTTTAACACTCCGAGCTGCCTTAACTGTGGCAAACAGAATTGAATATATTTGCTAAGGAGAGCCCCTAGTTCGAAATTCAATATTCATTGGCTCAAGCTAATCTCTCCAAACTGTAAACCTACCAATCTAGCCTGCCTTCATTCACATGATATGAATTAATATATGCTGAGAAATTACAAAATCGTTAACACTACCACAATTAGATCCTTTTTCCTTCATCAGCTGATTGCTTATCCTGTTTCCCCCTAGAGTGTACACAGGAAACTATTCCTCCTAGTCTAGTCTGAAAGGTCAAGCCATGGTCCATAAGCAAATCCTTTTCTTGTTACTACAATGGACAATTGACTGGATGACTCAAATGGCTACTTTTAAAATCAGTGGTGGTGTGGCTCTTTAATTTAAGACTTTAGTTGGTTTAATCAAGAGGACAGTACAGCCACTGCTTTGGGGAGCAACAGACTGGGATCAAGGCCACTTGAGTCAACATAAGAGAGCTTGTCTTAGAAACATTTTCTAAAATGCTGGAGATACAGCTGTTCTAGAATTAATATGCTTTCCCAGGGATAAATTATTCCACACACTTAAAAGATTAATAAACAAAAAATCTTTAATAACAATGTGCATCCACCTCTTGCTATTGTTAAAAGAGGAGCCAGCCTAGGACAGATTTTACATTCCATATATATCATCCTTAAGTCTCCTTTAGGATCAGTCCCCAGGTTATACTTTGGCAATTTAAATAGGGACAGGAGGCTGCAAGTGTAGCCACTTACACAGATGAAGATTTACAGAGAAAATCTGTCTTTTAGATCGTACACTATGATGTACATTTAAAAGATGTATCAATACATTTAAGATGCATCATTACCTTTCATTCTCATACATAAAAAGAGTTGAGAACACAAATACAGAAAACATAAGAAAAAGTAACCTATCAGCATTGTAGATGATGTTCTTAGATCAACATTCCTGCTGAGCTATTTTAACCTTGGAATAAGGCCGCTTTTTGTCTCTGAGCATGCTGGATCAGAGGAAGGTCATCCTTGCTTCCATGAAGGACCAGAGGAGTTCATTTTAACTCACCCTGCCTGCTGTGTGTCTCAGGGCTGTGACATCACCATAGAGAACTCCATTTTTAAGCTTTAATTTTGTTTTATATCTACGGGTGTTTGCCAGTTAGTGTCTGTGCTCAGTTCCTGTAGAGGCATCCCATCCTTTGGGACTGCAGTTACAGGAGATGGTTACTTACAGTGGTTGCTTGAATTAGAGTGTGTGTCCTCTGTAACAACACCCATTGCTCTTAAGTGTTAAGCCATTTCTCTAGCTGCTTTTTTATTTAAAATTTGCTTTTATATATCATGATTAAAATATATTACTTCACTTTCCCCATTCCTACCCTCTTTCCATCCCTTCCCAAATTTTTTCCTTCCAATGTCTTTCTTATAAAATATGAGGATATGCATGTACAAATATAGGAATAAAACCTGCTAATTCTGTATCTGTTGGTTGTATGTATAGGGTTTCATTGCTGAACATATTACATTGAACAGGAAACTGCCAGAGGCAAATTCTCCTACCTACAAGAGAATTCCACTCTTTTTTTTTAAATTTTTTTATTTTTATTTTGCAATACAATTCAGTTCTACATATCAGCCAAAGATTCCCTTGTTCTCCCCGCTCTGGCCTCCCTCACCTTCCCCCCAGCCCACCTGAGAATTCCACTCTTTAATGAGCAAGATGAGTCTGACCTCTAGATGATCTAGGCTGCCTTGGACAGGAAACATTATCAAGGATAGAAAACTTAGAGTGGTAAATACCTGAGCTAGCACTTGCTGGTGTCATTGCCCTGAACTTCTGGAGCTGCAGGGAAGACTATGGACATTGTCCTGAACCAATCAGAGTCTCTATTGGTTTCATGGGCCTCCCACTCCACTGACCGTTGTCACTCTGATATCCTGAAATTCCTGCCTCCACTTTCTAAGTACTATGTTTAAGAGCCTGTGCCACTATGCCTGGTATAGGTGGCTTCAGCGTCATTTAGTGAAGTGTTAGAATGACAGGATGAGTGAGATGAGCAGTTACACTTAACTATATTAAAAAACCATTCGTCTTTGTGGGTCTGGGTTTTGTCGTCTGTAGAATGAGGACAGAACTCTGTCAAGGTCCTTTGATGAGTTATAACAAATTCATTGAGAAAGAAAAAAACAATACTACTCATAATTGGAAGATAGTGAACTTTAAGGCAGGAGGGCTGAATTTGATGGGAGCTGCTTCTGTTACTGGAATAAGGGCCAGAGCCTATGTCCTGGCTGCCCTAACCAGCCAGACTCAGCCACTCATCCTCAGTAAGCCAATCAAAAGAACTAAGTTATCCAGTTGTGACCTGCCCACCAATAATGCAGGCACTCTAGAGGAAAGGTGGGTAGATCTCTCTGTCCTAGGACAGCCTAGTCTATAGACTGAGTACCAGGCCAGCCAGGGATTCATAGTAAGAATATTCTTTAAAAGAGAAAGAAGAGAAAAAATAGAAAAGAAAAAAGCAAATTATTAATAAAGACTGAAAATATGGTATTTATTTTGCTTGACAAATTTGGAAAAGTGATATAAATATAAGGTAACTTATTCATCTTTGGAGTCCTAACAGGTTTAAATAGAAGGCTGAAGATATGCAAAACTAAGTAATCTAATGAAGCCATACAACGAATTTTTCTGTCTTTATTTATTTATTTTATTTTTTAAAAGAAAATTTCTATTCATTTTACATACCAACCACAGATCCCCCTCTCTCCCCTCCTTCCACCCCCGAGCCTTCCTCCCCAAACCACCCCCCATTTCCACTTACTCCAAGGCAAGGCCTCCCATGGGAAGTCAGCAGAACCTGGTACATTCAGTTGTGGCAGGTCCAAGCCCCTCCCTCCTGCACCAAGGCTGCACAAGGTGTCCCACCATAGGCACTGAGCTCTAAAAAGTCCACTCATGCACCAGGGATGGATCTTGATCCCACTGCCAGGGGGGATCTAAACAGTTCAAGCTAAACTGTCTTGCCTATCCAGGGGGCCTTGTCCAGTCCCATGGGGTCTCCACAGCTATTGTTCATGCATTTCCACTAGTTTGGTCTGGCCATCTCTGTACTTTTCCCCACCATGATCTTGATGCCCCTTGCTCATAGAATCCCTCCTTTCTTTCATCAATCGGATTCCTGGAGCTCAGCCTGGTGCCTGGCTATGGAACTCTGTATCTGCTTTCATCAGTTACTGGATGATGGCTCTATGATGACAGTTAGGATATTCTGTAGCATGAGTCTTAGAGAGTCTTATTAATTAAAATCAAACCTGAGCCAAGTATTGGGGTGAACTGGAAGATCAGAGAGACAGAACAAGCCACAGCTAACCTCACCTGGCCAACTTCTCAGCTGATCTTGTTTCCTCAGCCTGGAAGCCTCTGTGTCCTCATACCCGAATGGCTCTCAGCTGAACTGTGCTTCTCGAAAGCCTGAAAGCTTAACCAGCCAAATGCTTAACCAGCCAAATGCTTCTAGTTTCTGGTCCTCAATGCCTTATAAACCTTTCTGCTTTCTACCACCACTCCCTGGGATTAAAGGCTGCTTTCTGGGATTAAAGGCGTGAGTCACCATGCCTGACTATTTCCAATGCGGCCTTGAACTCACAGAGATCCAGAGGGATTTCTGTCTCTGGAATGCTAGGATTAAAGGTGTGTGCTACCGCTGCCTAACCTCTATGTTTAATATTGTGGCTTTTCTGTTCTCTGACCCCAGATAAGTTTATTAGGATACACAATATTTTGGGGAACACAATACCACCACAATATTTATCAATCTGATTACCAGAGTAGGCCAGTTTAGGCACCCTCTCGACTATTGCTGGTAGTCTAAGCTGGGGTCATCCTTGTGGATGACTGGGAACTTCCCTAGAACCCTGTTTCTCTCTGTCCCCATGATGTCTCCCTCTATCATGGTATCTCTTTCCTTGCTCTCCCACTCTGTCTCTGTTCCAGCTTTACCATCCCATTCCCTTATGTTCCCATCCCCCATCACCTACCCTCCATTGCCCTTCCTCACCCCCACTTTGCTAATGTAGATCTCATCTATTTCTCCTTCACAGTGTGATCTAAGCATCCCTTGTTAGCTAGTTTCTCTGGAGCTGTGGGTTGTAGCCTGGTTATCCTTTGCTTTACATCTAGTATCCACTTATGAGTGAGTACATACCATTTTTGTCATTCTGAGTCTGGGTTGCCTCACTCAGGATGATATTTTCTAGTTCCATCCATTTGCCTGCAAATTTCATGATGTCATTGTTTCTTATTGCTGAGTAGTACTCCATTGTGTCACCTCTCCCTGATCACCTGCTCACTCTCATGCTCTATCACCTCTGTTGTGTCCTATGGAATTGCACTGACCATTCCTTACCCCAGCCACATTATAATCTGCCCTGGCCAGCAGGGTTTTCAATGGGGACCTGAAGGGAGGGCCGGCGAATAAGAGGGATAAGAGACACAAAGAATGAGAGCAAGACAGGATGTCTGATCAAGCTCCAAAATTTTATTTTCCTCTCAAGGCATATATAGGCGGGGGGGGGGGGGCAAAGGGGAGTGCAAGCCGGGAGAGGACTTTAACCATGGGTTGTTGAGCCAGCAGGGAATGTTGCTATGAGGGTTATCTATTCTTGCCTAACTGTCTAACTGCAGCGCGGTCACCTGATTTCTGAGAAGAGGTTCTGGTGCTATGAACACTTAAGCAAGGCCTAGATCTAGGAAAAGAAGAGAGAAGCCCAAATATGGTGGCATGTGTGTCAAGGGTCATTTAGGCTTGTGGCTCCCATCAATAATCCATGCCCACCCCCAATCCACATTGGGGATCAGGCTCTTCTTTCCCCTCCAGGCCAGTGCCCCTCACCCCTTTCCCCTAAATGGCAGGGATCCTTCAAGGTGATTCTTGTAACCCCCACAGCTGCTAAGCTCAAGGGCTTTCCCCACTGGATTCATCTGTCTCACCTGAAGCCTTTTGTCCTACCTTCACCCCAGGGGAATTCCTCCTCATACACAGTGGTGCAAACAGGGCCCTGTTCTGTTAAATTCCAGAGGACACCAGGATCAACTGCCTTGTTTCCAATTCCAGAAGAATGAGGTTTCATCCCACAACCATACTCAATCCCACTGGATTGGGAACCCCATATGCTTTTTCTTCCTGATTCCCACTCCAAGTTCTCCTGTCTCTACCGACCATGTTCTGCTTCATCAGTTTCCCTCTGTGTCTCTAATAGCATATTCAAATTTCTAATTAGTACTCAGCTAATTGTTACAGGACCACCATCAGCCATAGAACCGGAGGCCCAAGGACCATCTAATATACCCAGACAGTAAGAAGCAATAACAGTCCAGAGGTATTAACACCCCAAGACTCAAAAGTGTTTGAACTCTGCAAAAAACAGACTTTAATACAACAATCTATTACTGTTAAATACCCTCAGCAATCAATCACCTGTGTCTCCTGAATGATAAAATAATAAAGGAAACAGGTTCTTTAATGTGGTGAAGATAAAAAGCCTAATTGATAATAATTAAAAAAGCATGTTCCAGATCTCTCTCCTCTCTCTCTCCTCTCTCTCTCTCTCTCTCTCTCTCTCTCTCTCTCTCTCTCTCTCTCATCTCTCTCTTCTACAGTGTGAGTTTGTTAATATATTTATTGCCAATGAAGTTGCAAAACCAAATAATTATAAATTTGTATCACATTGACCAAGTTTACTCAAAGTGGGAACGACTACATAACTTCTAATTGTTCTGGGGGAGAGAAAGGTATGTTGCTTCTTTCCATCTCCCTATACTCATATGGTTTGTATCCAGAGTGACACGTGGTAGGCCTATTAGAGGAAAAATAACAAATAAAACATTTCCACATTGCATCCACACAGCTTGCCTTTTGGTTCCTGAAAGACATTTGGCATAGGAATTAAGGTTTCTCCACAACAACCTTCTTGACTCACATAAACTGTCTCTCTCACTAAACTTAGCAAGCTCACAAGTGCATGCGTAACACTAGCTTTACTATGGACTATTTGATTATTAGAAGGTTTTTGACATATACTTATCAACTATTCAAAGTGTATACCTTGAGTGGTATGAAACTAAACAGAAATTGGCACTTTTACAGCCTAGCTCTCATGGAGCTATGATTCAAATTATAATATCAGTTAATGCATTGTTTCCTTGTTTTCTTTCTTAGAGTGACTTGCAAACCCAGATTAGCTATCTGACATTGAGGTACATGGTTTTGTGAGAATTTAATAATCATCAATACACTTTAAGCTATGCTTATTTACACTGTTGCTTTTCTTTAAAACTCCCAGGTTCACATTAAAATTTCTTCTGAGGGCCCCGGACCCCATCCCTGGGCACCAGCCACTCCAGGGAAGACCTGCCCAACTTGGCCCCAGGTTCTGGCCACCGGGCAGGTTCCCTGCTAACCCCACCGGGAAGGATCCCCTTCTCCAAGACCCCTGGCAGGCCCTGCAGTCTCCACGCCCTGCCCCCACGCCCATCCGCCTGAGCCCCAAGCCTCTTCCTGAGACTTAGAGGCCGGCCCCCAGCTCCCATCTTGCTCAGGACTTCCCTTTTGGAAAACTGGTGAGTGCCCTTCCTTGCCCCGGACCCCATCCCTGGGCACCAGCCACTCCAGGGAAGACCTGCCCAACTTGGCCCCAGGTTCTGGCCACCGGGCAGGTTCCCTGCTAGCCCCACCGGGAAGGATCCCCTTCTCCAAGACCCCTGGCAGGCCCTGCAGTCTCCACGCCCTGCCCCCACGCCCATCCGCCTGAGCCCCAAGCCTCTTCCTGAGACTTAGAGGCCGGCCCCCAGCTCCCATCTTGCTCCGGACTTCCCTTTTGGAAAACTGGTGAGTGCCCTTCCTTGCCCCAGACCCCATCCCTGGGCACCAGCCACTCCAGGGAAGACCTGCCCAACTTGGCCCCAGGTTCTGGCCACCCGGCAGGTTCCCTGCTAGCCCCACCGGGAAGGATCCCCTTCTCCAAGACCCCTGGCAGATCCTGCAGTCTCCACGCCCTGCCCCCACTCCCATCCCCCTGAGCCCCAAGCCTCTTCCTGAGACTTAGAGGCCGGCCCCCAGCTCCCATCTTGCTCCGGACTTCCCTTTTGGAAAACTGGTGAGTGCCCTTCCTTGTCCCGGACCCCATCCCTGGGCACCAGCCACTCCAGGGAAGACCTGCCCAACTTGACCCCAGGTTCTGGCCACCGGGCAGGTTCCCTGCTAGCCCCACCGGGAAGGATCCCCTTCTCCAAGACCCCTGGCAGACCCTGCAGTCTCCACGCCCTGCCCCCACTCCCATCCCCCTGAGCCCCAAGCCTCTTCCTGAGACTTAGAGGCTGGCCCCCAGCTCCCATCTTGCTCCAGACTTCCCTTTTGGAAAACTGGTGAGTGCCCGTCCTTGCCCCAGACCCCATCCCTGGGCACCAGCCACTCCAGAGAAGACCTGCCCAACTTGGCCCCAGGTTCTGGCCACCCGGCAGGTTCCCTGCTAGCCCCACCGGGAAGGATCCCCTTCTCCAAGACCCCTGGCAGACCCTGCAGTCTCCACGCCCTGCCCCCACGCCCATCCGCCTGAGCCCCAAGCCTCTTCCTGAGACTTAGAGGCCGGCCCCCAGCTCCCATCTTGCTCCGGACTTCCCTTTTGGAACACTGGTCTGGCTGAACCAAGTGTGCGGATAAGGCCAGGAACGAACCACAAGGAGATGGGCAGACGTCAAGGCAGAAACATATACAACAAAATGAATAGCAATACAGCATCACCAGGCCCTAGCCCTCCTCCAACACCTAGACCTGAACATCAGAAATTCGAAGAAGCAGAAGAAAACAGCCTTATGAATGACATCATGAAGAAGCTAGAGGCTTGTGTAGAGGAAAAGACAAAAAAATGTGAAGAACGCTGTAAACAACTAGAGGAAAGGGCAAACAAATTAGAAGAAATCAATAAAGTCCTGGAAGAAAACAATAAAATACTGAGAGAAAATCAAGAAAAATCAATGAAACAAATGAAGGAAACAGTCCAAGACCTGAAAAGGGAAATAGAAAAAATGAAGAAGACACAAACAGAGGGAATGCTGGAAATAGAAAATCTGAGAAAACGATTGGGAACTTCAGATGCAAGTATAATCAACAGAATGCAAGAGATGGAAGAGAGGATCTCTAGCGTTGAAGATACAGTAGAAGAAATACATTCATCAGTCAAAGAAAACACTAAAGCCAACAAAGTCATGAACCAAAATGTCCAAGAAATTTGGGACACCATGAAAAGACCAAACCTAAGAATAATAGGGGTCGAAGAAGGAGAAGAATACCAACTCAAGGGCACAGAAAATATATTCAACAAGATCATAGAAGAAAACTTTCCCAACTTAAAGAAGGAAATGCCTATGAAGATACAAGAAGCTTATAGAACACCAAACAGACTAGACCCCCAAAAAAAGTCCCCTCGCCACATAATAGTTAAACAACTAAACGTACAGAATAAAGAAAGAATATTAAGAGCAGCAAAGGAAAAAGGCCAAGTGACATATAAAGGCAAACCCATCAGAATAACACCCGATTTCTCAATGGAGACTTTGAAAGCCAGAAGAACCTGGACAGATGTAATGCAGACACTAAGAGACCATGGATGTCAGCCTAGACTAATATACCCAGCAAAACTTTCAATCACCATAGATGGAGTGAACAAGACATTCCATGACAAAGCCAGATTTAAACAATACTTATCCACAAACCCAGCCCTACAGAAAGCACTAGAAGGAAAATTCCAACCTAAGGAAGTCAGATACACCCTCGAAAACACAGGCAACAGATAAAGCCACAGCAGTAAACCCCAACGTATAGAAGTACCCACACATCACCACCAAAAAATAACAGGAATGAACAATCACTGGTCATTAATTTCCCTCAATATCAATGGACTTAATTCACCTATAAAAAGACATAGGCTTACAGAATGGATACGAAAGCAGGACCCATCTTTCTGCTGCATACAAGAAACACATCTCAAATTCGAAGATAGACACTACCTAAAAATAAAAGGCTGGGAAAAGACTTTCCAATCAAACGGTCTTAAGAAACAAGCGGGTGTAGCCATCCTGATATCCAGCAAAATAGACTTCAAACTAAAATCAATCAAAAGAGATCAAGAAGGGCATTACATACTCATCACAGGAAAGATCCACCAAGATGAAGTCTCAATTCTGAATATTTATGCCCCAAACACAAGGGCACCCACATATGTAAAAGAAACATTACTAAAGCTTAAATCACATATAAAACCCCACACATTAATAGTGGGAGACCTCAACACCCCACTTTCACCACTGGACAGATCTCCCAAATTGAAACTTAACAGAGAAATAAAGGACTTAACTGATGTCATGACTCAAATGGACTTAATCGATATCTACAGAACATTCCATCCTAACAAAAAAGAATATACCTTCTTCTCAGCACCCCATGGAACCTTCTCTAAAATTGACCACATACTTGGCCACAAAACAAATCTAAACAGATATAAAACAATTGGAATAACCTCCTGTGTTCTATCAGACCACCATGGTCTAAAGTTGGATTTCAACAACAACAAAAACTACAGAAAACCTGCAATCTCATGGAAACTGAATAATACCCAACTGAATCACCAATGGGTTAAGGAAGAAATAAAGAAAGAAATTAAAGACTTCCTAGAGATCAATGAAAATGAAGACACCACATATCCAAATTTATGGGACACTATGAAAGCAGTACTAAGAGGGAAATTCATAGCACTAAATGCCCACATAAATAAGTTGGAGAAATCTCACACTAGAGACTTAACAGCATACCTGAAAGCTCTAGAACAAGAAGAAGCACAGTCTCCCAGGAAAAATAGACGCCAGGAAATTATCAAAGTGAGAGCTGAAATCAATAAAATAGAAACAAAGAGAACAATACAAAAAATTAATGAAACAAAGAGTTGGTTCTTTGAGAAAATCAACAAGATAGACAAGCCCTTATCCAAACTAACCAAAAGACAGAGGGAGAGCATCCAAATCAACAAAATCAGAAATGAAAAGGGGGACATAACAACAGACATTGAGGAAATCCAGAGAATCATCAGGTCATACTTCAAAAACCTCTATTCGACAAAACTGGAAAACCTAAAAGAAATGGATAACTTTCTGGATAGGTACCACATACCTAAGTTAAATCAAGACCAGATAAACTATTTAAATAGTCCAATAACCCCTAACGAAATAGAAACAGTCATTAAAAGTCTCCCAACCAAAAAAAGCCCAGGACCAGATGGTTTCAGCGCAGAATTCTACCAGATCTTCAAAGAAGAGTTAATACCAATACTCTCTAAATTGTTCCACACAATAGAAACAGAAGGAACATTACCAAACTCCTTCTACGAGGCTACAATTACCCTAATTCCTAAACCAAACAAGGATACAACAAAGAAAGAGAACTACAGACCGATCTCCCTCATGAACATTGATGCAAAAATACTCAATAAAATACTGGCAAACAGACTCCAAGAACACATCAAAACAATTATCCACCATGATCAAGTAGGATTCATTCCAGGGATGCAAGGGTGGTTCAACATACGAAAGTCCGTCAATATAATACACCATATAAACAAACTCAAAGAAAAAAACCATATGATCATCTCACTGGATGCAGAAAAGGCATTTGACAAAATCCAACACCCCTTCATGATAAAGGTATTAGAGCGATCAGGAATACAGGGAACATACCTAAACATAATAAAGGCAATTTACAGCAAGCCAACAGCCAACATCAAATTAAATGGAGAGAAACTCAAAGCAATTCCACTAAAATCAGGAACGAGGCAAGGCTGTCCACTCTCCCCATACTTATTCAATATAGTACTTGAAGTTCTAGCCAGAGCAATAAGACAACATAAGGAGATTAAGGGGATACAAATTGGAAAGGAAGAAGTCAAGCTTTCCCTATTTGCAGATGACATGATAGTATACTTGAGCGACCCCAAAGATTCCACCAAGGAACTGATACAGCTTATAAACACCTTCAGCAACATAGCAGGATACAAGATCAACTCAAAAAAATCAGTAGCCCTCCTATATACAATGGACAAAGAAGTGGAGAAGGAAATCAGAGATACATCACCCTTTACTATAGCCACAAATGACATAAAATACCTTGGGGTAACACTAACCAAGCAAGTGAAGGACCTATATGACAAGAACTTTAAGTCCCTGAACAAAGAAATTGAAGAAGATGTCAGAAAATGGAAAGATCTCCCATGCTCATGGATAGGCAGGACTAACATAGTAAAAATGGCAATCTTACCAAAAGCAATCTACAGATTCAATGCAATCCCCATCAAAATACCAACACAATTCTTCACAGACCTGGAAAGAATAATACTCAAATTCATATGGAAAAACAAAAAACCCAGGATAGCCAAAGGAATCCTGTACAATAACACAACTTCTGGAGGCATCACGATCCCTGACTTCAAGCTCTACTATAGAGCTACAGTAATAAAAACAGCTTGGTACTGGCATAGAAACCGACATGTGGACCAATGGAATCGAATTGAAGACCCTGACATTAATCCACACACCTATGAACATATGATTTTTGACAAAGAAGCCAAAAGTGCACAATGGAAAAAAGAAAGCATCTTCAACAAATGGTGCTGGCAAAACTGGATATCAACATGTAGAAGGCTGCAAATAGATCCATATCTATCACCGTGCACAAAACTTAAGTCCAAGTGGATCAAGGACCTCAACATAAATCCAGCTACTCTGAACCTGCTAGAAGAGAAAGTAGGAAGTAGTCTTGAACGCATTGGCATTGGAGACTACTTCCTAAATAGAACACCAGTAGCACAGACTCTGAGACAAACAATCAATCAATGGGACCTTTTGAAACTGAGAAGCTTTTGTAGAGCAAAGGATATGGTCAACAAGGCAAAGCGACAGCCTACAGAATGGGAAAAGATCTTCACCAACCCCACATCTGACAGAGGACTGATATCCAGAATATATAAGGAACTCAAGAAATTAGTCATCAAAATGCCCAACAGTCCAATTAAGAAATGGGCTATAGAACTAAACAGAGAATTCTCAACAGAGGAAACTCAAATGGCCGAAAGACATTTAAGGAATTGCTCATCATCCCTAATCATCAGGGAAATGCAAATCAAAACAACTCTGAGATACCACCTTACGCCTGTCAGAATGGCTAAGATCAAAAACACTGAAGACACCTTATGCTGGAGAGGATGTGGAGCTAGGGGAACTCTCCTCCACTGCTGGTGGGAATGCAAGCTTGTACAACCACTTTGGAAATCAATATGGCGCTTTCTTAGAAAATTGGGAATCAATCTCCCCCAAGATCCAGCTATACCACTCTTGGGCATATACCCAAGAAATGCTCAACCACACCATAAGAGCACTTGTTCAGCTATGTTCATATCAGCATTGTTTGTAATAGCCAGAACATGGAAACAACCCAGATGCCCTTCAACTGAAGAATGGATAAACAAAATGTGGTACATATACACAATGGAATACTACTCAGCAGAAAAAAACAATGGCATCATGAGGTTTGCAGACAAATGGATGGATCTAGAAAAAATCATCCTGAGTGAGGTAACCCAGACTCAGAAAGACAAACATGGTATGTACTCACTCATAGCAGGATACTAGACATGAAACAAGGATGAATTGTCAGCTACTCACATCACCAGGGAGGCTACCCGGAAAACAGGACCCCAAGAAAGACACAGGGATCGCCCAATGACAGAGAAATGGAATGAGATCTACATGAACAGCCTGGACATGAGTGGGGGTAATGAAAGGCGAGGGTTGAGGGAAAGAGAGCTTGGGGGAGTGGGAGATCCCAGCTGGATCAACAACAGAGAGGGAGAACAAGGAATAGGAGACCATGGTAAATGAAGACCACATGAGAACAGGAAGAAGCAAAGTGCTAGAGAGGCCCACAGAAATCCACAAAGATACCCACACAACAGACTGCCGGCAATGGTCGAGAGACAGCCCGAACTGACCTACTCTGGTGATGGGATGGCCAAACACCCTAATTGTTGTGCTAGAAACCTCATCCAACTACTGAGGGATCTGGATGCAGAGATCCATGACTAGGCCCTGGGTGGATCTCTGGGAGTCCAATCAACGAGAATGAGGAGGGTTTATATGAGCGAGAATTGTTGAGACCAAGGTTGGATAAAGCACAGGGACAAATAGCCAAATGAATGGAAACACATGAACTATGAACCAATGCCTGAGGGGTCCACACTGGATCAGGCCCTCCGAATGGGTGAGACAGTTGATTGGCTTGATCTGTTTGGGAGGCATCCAGGCAGTGGGACCAGATCTTGTGCTCATTGCATGAGTTGGCTGTTTGAAACCTGGGGCCTATGCAGGATTGTTTGGCTTGGCCTGGGAGGAGGGGACTAGACCTACCTGGACTGAGTCTACCAGGTTGACCTCAGTCTGTGGGGAAGGCTTTGCCCTGGAGGAGATGGGAATGGGGGGGGGCGTTGGGGGGAAGGTGAGGGGGACGGGAGGGGGGGAGAACAAGGGAATCCGTGACCGATATGTAGAACTGAATTGTATTGCAAAATAAATTAAAATAAATTTAAAAAAAAAAAAAAGAAATATAACACCTGAAAAAAAAAAAATTTCTTCTGAGGCACATTTGTATCAGCTTGCACTTGAAAATTACCTTCCATGTCTTCTAGAACTTCAAAAATGTTCTTCAATATTATGGTCGTGCCAATTGTGGTTTAAAATATAGTACCAGAAAATGTATGATATATTATTGGAAATTGTGCAATATTTAAGTAACTATCTTCAGTGAACCTTAGAATCATGCCTGATTTATTCACCTCATTCTTCCTCTTTATCAATCAATTATAGAAGAGCATCATTAACCAAGAAACAGTCAGCTTTGGAGCCTATCCTGGGTCTTGCTCTGTAGACCAGGCTGAACTTCAACTCACAGAGATCCACCTGGCTCTGCCTCCCAAGTGCTGGGATTAAAGGCATGCATCACCACCGCCTGGCCCCTTATTTTTAAATGAAAATGAAAATTCAGTCTTACCTATAGCATGAGGTCTCCAGCATCACCTCTTTGTAGAGAATCTTCTGGAAAGGTTCCAGCAAAGCCCACTCTTCCTGAGTAAAGTCAACATGCACATCATCATAGCTTCTAAAATATCCCAAAAATGTGTACAAAGAAAGTGTGATACTGACAGCATTGTAAATGTGTACTTCTTTGACAATATAGTCATAGATTTTTGGTCCTCCCCACACTTATTCCATGACACAGAAGTTTTAATCTAATCACTCACTTTAGAAAAAAGCTGAAAAAGAGGTTCATCTCTGCATTTCGGCACCATATGAATAGGATATAGCCTTGAAAGAGAAATGTGAATTAACAGACATAATGAGAGAGACAAACAAACAAATCTATGTACTGAGTACACATCAGAGAAATTGTATGAAATATTACCAAGTAGAAAAAAAGATGGGCATACTGGATGCCATGGTGCATGACTTTAATCCAGCACTTGGGAGGCAGAAGCAGGTGAATTTAATTGAGTTAAATGCCATCCTGATCTATGTTGTATGTCTCAGGACATCTAGATGTACATATTAAGAACCTGTCTCAAGTGCAGAAATCAATTAATCAAACAACTTTTCCATTATAGATGGTAACACTACATCACATAAGAAACGATTGAAGCAATGCTAATCAATGCTAAGCCATTTTGCTAGCTTGTATTTTTAAAAAATTGTTATTATTTATTCATTTTTTTACTTCACAGTTTTCTTTTTTCTCCTTTTCCCCTTTTTTTATTAAGAAAAATTTTTCATTCATTTTACACAACAAAGATCCCCCTCTTCCCTGCTCTCACCTCTCCAGCCTCCCCTCCCAACCCATTCCCCACATTTTGTAGAGGCAAGTCCAAGCCCTTCCCCCAGCCTTAAGACTGCATGGGGTGTCCCATCATAGGTGTCCCACAAAGCCTGCTCATGCACCAGGGATGGATTCTGATCCTACCGCCAGGGGGCCTCCCAAACAGATCAAGCTACACAACTGTCTCACCACGCAAAGGGCATAGTCCAGTCCCATGCAGGCTCCACAGCCATTAATGCAACTTTCATGAGTGCCCTCTAGTTTGGTTTGGTCATCCCTGCATGTTTCCCCATCATAATCCTGATACACTTGCTCCTAGAATCCCTCTGCTCTCTTAGACTGAGTTCCTGGAGCTCTGTCTAGTGATTGGCTGTGGATCTCTGCATCTGCTTCCATCAGTCATTGGAGAAAAGTTCTGTGATGACAGTTAGGGTATTCACTGGTCTGATCTCTGGGGCAAGCCAGTTCAGTTCAGTCACCCTCTCCACTATTGCTAGTAGCCCAGGCTGGGGTCATCCTTGGTGATTCTTGGTAACTTCCCTAACACTGGGGTTTTCTCTATCCCCATGATGTCTCTCTCTATCATGGTATCTCCTTCATTGTGTTCCCCCTCCCTCCCTGTTCCAGTTCAACTATCCATTCCCTTATGCTCTCATCCTATCCCTATCCCCTACCCTCCATTGCCTACCCCTCATACCCAGTTTATTCATCTAGATCTCATCTATTTCCCCTTCCCAGGGTATTCCATGCATCCCTCTTTGGGTCTTCCCTGTTAGCTTCTCTGGAGTTGTGGGTTGTTCCCTGATTACCCTTTGCTTTATATCTAGTATCCACTTATGAGTGGGTAAATACCATGTTTGTCCTTCTGAGTCTGAGTTACCTCATGCAGGATGATATTTTCTAGTTCCATCCATTTGCCTGCAAATTTCACGATGTCATTGTTTCTTATTGCTGAGTAATACACCATTGTGTATATGTACCACATTTTATTAATCCATTCTTCAGTTGAGGGGCATCTAGTTGCTTCCAGGTTCTGGCTATTACAAATAATGCTGCTATGAACATAGTTGGGCATGTGTCCTTGTGGTATGACTGAGCATTTCTTGGGTATATGCCCAAGAGTGGTATAGCTGGGTCTTGAGGTAGATTGATTCCCAGTTTTCTGAGAAACCACCATACTGATTTCCAAAGTGTCTGTACCAGTTTGCACACCCACCAACAGTGGAGGAGCATTCCCCTTGCTCCACATCCTTTCCAAAATAAGCTGTCTGTGATGCTTTTGATCTTAGCCATTCTGACAGGTGTAAGATGGTATCTCAGAGTCATTTTGATTTGCATCTCCCTGATAATTAAGGATGCCGAGCAGTTCCTTAAATGCCTTTTGGCCATTTGAAATTCTTCCTTTGAGAATTCTTTGTTTAGCTCTATAGCCCATTTTTTAATTGGATTTGTTGTTATTTGTCTAGTTTCTTGAGTTCTTTATATATTTTGGAGATCAGCCTTCTGTCAGATGTGGGGTTGGCGAAGATCTTTTCCCATTCTGTAGGCTGTCCTTTGTTCTTATTTACTGTGTCCTTTGCCTTACAGAAGCTTCTCAGTTTCAGGAAGTCCCATTTATTAATTGTTGTTCACAGTGTCTGTGCTACTGGTGTTATATTTAGGAAGTGGTCTCCTGTGCCAATGTATTCAAGACTACTTCCTACTTTCTCTTCTATCAGGTTCAGTGTAACTGGTTTTATATTGAAGTCTTTGATCCACTTGGACTTGAGTTTTGTGCATGGTTATAGATAAAGATTTATTTGCAATCTTCTACATGTGGACGTTCAGTTATGCCAGCACCATTTGTTTAAGATGCTTTCTTTTTTCCATTGTGCAGTTTTGGCTTCTTTGTCAAAAACTAGGTGTTCATAGGTGTGTGGGTAAATATCAGGGTCTTCAATTTGATTTCATTGGTCCACACGACAGTTTTTAATACCAGTACCAAGCTGTTTTTATTACTGTAGCTTTATAGTAGAGCTTGAGGTCAGGAATGGTGATGCCTCCATAGGTGGTTTTGTTTTACATGATTCTTTTAGCTCTCCTGTTTTCTTTTTTCCATATGAAGTTGAGTATTATTCTTTCCAGGTCTGTGAAGAATTGTGTTGGTATTTTTATGGGGACTGCATTAAATTTGTAGATTGCTTTTAGTAAGATTGCCATTTTTACTATGTTAATCCTGCCTATCCATGAGCATGGAAGATCTTTTCATTTTCTGACATCTTCAATTTCTTTCTTCAGAGACTTAAAGTTTTTGTCATACAGGTCTTTCACTTGCTTAGGTAGAGTTATCTCAAGGTATTTTATATTATTTGTGGCTATTGTAAAGGGTGATGTTTCTCTGATTTCTTTCTCTGCCCATTTATCATTTGTATATCAGAGAGCTACTGATTTTTTGAGTTAATCTTGTATCCTGCCACATTACTGAAAATATTTATCAGCTGTAGGAGTTCCCTGGTAGAATTTTTGGGGTCACTTATGTATACTATCATATCATCTACAAATAGTGAAAGTTTGATTTCTTCCTTTCCAATTTGTGATCTCCTTTTGCTGTCTTATTGCTCTGTCTAGAACTTCAAGTACTATATTGAACAAATATGGGGAGAGTGGACAGCCTTGTCTTGTTCCTGATTTTAGTGGAATTGCTTTGAGTTTCTCTCCATTTAATTTGATGTTGGCTGTTTGGCTTGCTGTAAATTGCCTAACTATATTTAGGTAAGTTTCCTGTATTCCTGATCTCTCCAAGACCTTTATCACAAAGGGGTGTTGGATTTTGTCAAGGCCCTTTCAGCATCTAATGAAATCATCATGTGATTTTTTTCTTTTAGTTTGCTTTTATGGTGTATGTATTACATTGACAGAGTTTCGTATGTTGAACCATCCTTGCATCTCTGGGATAAAGCCTCCTTGATCATGGTAGATAATGTTTTTGATGTGTTCTTAGATTCTGTTTGCCAATATTTTATTGAGTATTTTTGCATCAATGTTCATGAGGGAGCTAGGTTGGTAATTCTCTTTCTTTGTTGCATCTTTGTGTGGCTTGGGAATCAGAGTAACTATAGCCTCATAAAAGGAGTTTGGTAATGTTCCTGTTGTTTCTATTGTGTGGAAGAATTTGAAGAGTATTGGCATTAACTCTTCTTTAAAAATCTGGTAGAATTCTTTGCTGAAACCATCTGGTCCTGGGCTTTTCTGGTTGGGAGACTTTTAATGACTGTTTCTATTTCCTTAGGGGTTATTGGTCTCTTTGTATTGTTTATCTGGTCTTGATTTAACTTTGGTATGTGGTACCTATCCAGAGAATGATCTATTTCTTTTAGATTTTCCAATTTTGTGGAGTACAGCTTTTTGAAGTGTGACCTGATGATTCTCTGGATTTCCTCATTATCTGTTGTTATATCTCCCTTTTCATTTCTGATTTTGTTGATTTGGATGCTCTCTCTCTGCCTTTTGGTTAGTCTGGATAAGGGCTTGTCTATCTTCTTGATTTTCTCAAGGAAACAACTTTTTGTTTCATTGATTCTTTGCATTGTTCTCTTTGTTTCTATTTCATTGATTTCAGCCCTCAATTTGATTATTTCCTCGCATCGATTCCTCCTTAATAAGTTTGCTTCTTTTTGTTCTAGAGCTTTCAGGTATGCTCTGAGATTTCTCCAACTTCTTTATGTGGGCACTTAGTGCTGTGAATTTCCCTCTCAGCACTGCTTTCATAGTGTCCCATAAGTTTGAGTATGTAGTGCATTCATTTTCATTGAACTTTAGGTTGTCTTTAATTTCTTTCTTTATTTCTTCCTTGACCCAGTGGTGATTCTTTTGGGCATTATTCAGTTTCCATGAGATTGTAGGCTTTCTGTAATTTTTGTTGTTGTTGAAATCTAGCTTTAATCCATGGTGGTCTAATAAAATACAGGAGGTTATTACATTTTTTTTGTGTCTGTTGAGATTTGCATTGTGGCCAAGCATGTGCTTAATTTTGGAGAAGGTTCCATGGGGTGCTGAGAAAAAGGTATATTCTTTTTTGTTAGGGTGGAATGTTCTGTAGATATTGATTAAGTCCATTTGAGTCATAACCTCTGCTAGGTCCTTTATTTCTCTCTTAAGTTTCAGTCTGGCAGATATATCCAGTGGTGAGAGTGGGGTGTTGAAATCTCCCACTACTATTGTGTGGGGTTTGATGTGTGATTTAAACTTTAGTAATGTTTCTTTTACAAATGTGGGTGCCCTTGTATTTGCGGCTTAAATGTTCAAAATTGAGACTTTATCTTGGTGGATTTTCCCTGTTATAAGTGTACAATATCCTTCCCAATCTCTTTCGATTGATTTTAATTTGAAGTCTATTTTATTAGATACTAAGATAGCTACACTAGCTTGCTCCTTAAGTCCATTTGCTTGGAAAGTCTTTTCCCAGACTCTTACTCTGAGGTAGTGGCTGTCTTTAGAGTTGAGGTGTGTTTCTTGTATGAAGGAGAAGGATGGGTCCTGTTTTTGTATTCTGTCAGCCTGTGTCTTTTTATAGGTGAATTGAGACCATTGATATTAATGGATATTAATGACCAGTGATTGTTAATTCCTGTTATTTTTTGTTGGTAGTGTTGTATATTTCTCTTCTTTGGCATTTGTTGGTGTGGGATTATCAATTGCCTGTATTTTCCTGGTTGTATCTAATTTCCTTTGTTTGGATTTTTCCTGCTAGTGCTTTCTTTCAGGCTGGATTTGTGGATAGGTATTATTTAAATCTGGTATTATCATGGAATATTTTGTTTACTCTGTCCATGGTGATTGAGAGTTTTGCTGGGTATAATAGTCTGGGTTGGCATCCATGGTCTCTTAATGTCTGTATAACATCTGTCCAGGACCTTCTGGCTTTCAGACTCTCCATTGAGAAGTCAGGTGTTATTCTGATGGGTTTTCCTGTATATGTTACTTGGCTTTTTTCCTTTGCATCTCTTAATATTTTTTTCTTTATCTGTTGCTAGCATTTTCCTGGTCCTGCCTGTCCCAGGGTCAGGACAAATCTCTCTTACCCACCAGTCCCGCAGACTCAAACCCAACCAAGTGAAAACACAGAGACTTATATTACTTATAAACTGTATGGCCATGGCAGGCTTCTTGCTAACTGTTCTTACATCTTAAATCAACCCTTTTCTATTAATCTATAAGTTGCCATGTGGCTCATGGCTTACTGGTATCTTAACATCTTCTCATGGCAGTGGCTGGCAGCATCTCTCTGACTCAGCCTTCCTGCTCTCAGAATTCTCTTCTCTGCTTGTCCCACATATACTTCCTGCCTGGCTACTGGCCAATCAGCATTTTATTTGTTAACCAATTAGAGCAACACATTCACAGCATAGAGAATATCCCACAGCACCTCATCTTTTCTTTTTTTCAAAAAGGAAGGTTTTAACTTTAACATAGTAAAATTACATACAACACAACAATTATCAAGCAAGAATCACAGCTACAACATATAGTCTATTTATAATATCTAGTCTATTTGTATTTGGCAAAATTAAAAAAGATATCCTATCTATCCTATATTTGTGAGTCTGAGGTTTCATATCTAACTTATCTTTTATCATAACTAAGAAAAATAAAACTATCTAGTCTTCAACTACATCAAAGACCTCAGAAGGATATACTATTACCTGAGAAATGGAAAAGTATGCAAGCAATTTTTGGGAGTCTTGCAAGAGTAGACAGAGACATCTGGCAGGTTGGACAGTCATCCAAAGTTCCTCTGTAAAGTTGGGGCATCTGTCTTCAACCCACAGGCCTAGAGTCTCTCAGTCACTTTCCTCAGTGTCCTGTAGAATGTCTGGCAGTTTCCTCTGAGAAGCAGGAACCTGAAGGACCATTTCACCAAGCAAAGTTCAGTGGTCACCTTCCTATGGGTCCTGCATGTCCAGTCAATCAAGCAGTCCAGCTAAGAACAGTTTCTGGCCCAATTGTCTATTTTTGCCAAGGCGAAAATAAACTCCATACGGAATGTCTTCGATGCCCATCCTCCTCTCTGAAGTAAATTGGTCCTGCCAGGAGCAGACATGTCTCATTGTCCAGAAAGTCTAAATAAAATATTTTAAATGCCATATTCTGTAGGTCTTTGAAGTATTTGAAGATTACCTACCTAATTGAATTATATCTATGTATACCTAGAAAACTTAACATGACTATAAGTTTGACTATCATAGAAGACTAATTATTAATCTGTATTTCTTAATTATCCATTACAATCTAAATGAGTTACATAAACATAATACCTCAAACAAGAGTAGAAATATATACACAGTATAACAAAATTAAATTTAAACTTGTATCAATAAACTAAAATCCATAGCAATGTAAAACATTTTAAACAAGTTGCTCTTTAAAAGTAGATTCAACAATCTACCCTTTCATCCTATCATATCTATATGATATCCCCTTTTCTTCTTTAGAAAGAGATCGCATTTATAATCAACCTGATTTAAATAAAAATATTGGTTTTTCTCTGTCCCACACCAGAGGGCTCTTCTGGTATGGGACAAAAGAATCTCTTAACCTTTTCTTTTAGTAATATGCTTGGGTTTAGTGAAGGAGTGAGCCAGTTCCATCTCCAAAGCCAGCTTGGTATATTTGGGAATTTCAGCATAGCTTCTCTTACTACTTCCTGCTGGAGGAGGGCGCCATATCTTATGGGGACACAAAGAAAATTTTAGGATTATGGAGTAGACCGTGAGGGTATATCATCTGAGCCAGTTGCCTTGAAATCATTCTGGATGTTGGATCATCTGGGCCATGGTTTCATCAGAGACCTTTCAGGGGGTCTTGACTGGTCAAACCTGATGTATCTTAATCTGGAACAAATCCATAGCCTCTTGCTTTCTGTGGAAACAAAAGCAGAGCCTCCTTTCCAAAGCAACATATACTTAGATCCAAATTTTGAAATCAAGATATCTTTAAAATATACATATTGGCTTAACTCAACATCTTTTGTGATCAAATGTTTTTCTGCAGTTAAAAATCCCAAAGACAGCACAATCCAGATTCTCTGTGTAATATCCTTCTTTATGTGGCTTATTTTTTATACTACCTTTACTGTCTCTTTAAAGACTTTATTTTTTAAAACTATTTCTCTATGTAACTGTATATATTTCTTTTTGTCTCTCTTGCAAGCCTACATACACTTTTACACATATTGTAAACTATTTTATCTGAATCTGTCTTATTGTGCCTATTGCTTTAAACTGCAGCATTTGTAAGACTGAAACGGCCTCTGTGGCTGCTGGCTTTCCAACATGGTGGTGGTACAGTTTACTGCCAACTCTGGGTCTGGAGCCATGTGTACCATCAACTATCAGAAGCAGTTCTATCAAAGCAGCTTGTAGTCCAGAAACCTTTTTTCTTTTTTTGTACTAGCAAAGACTAAATCCACCACACAGCAGTATAATGTGCTGCTTGCAGACAGCTCATTCCCGCCATACTGCAGGTCTAGTATGCAAGCCACAAACCCACCATATAGTAGCTCAAGCAAGCAGGCTGTGAATAACTTGAGAGAGACAACTAGGAAGCTGTTTTAGCTCTGTTTTAGAATCTTCTTTCTCAGGTTTTAGGTGGAAACTCGAGCCATTGGGTGCCATTTGTTGCTAGCATTTTCCTGGTCCTGCCTGGCCCAGGGTCAGGACAAATCTCTCTCACCTGCCAGTCCCGCAGCTGCTCAAACCCAGCCAAGTGAAAACACAGAGACTTATGTTACTTATAAACTGTATGGCCATGGCAGGCTTCTTGCTAACTGTTCTTATATCTTAAATCAACCCATTTCTATTAATCTGTAAGTTGCCATGTAGCTCATGGCTTACTGGTGTCTTAACATCTTCTCATGGCAGTGGCTGGCAGCATCTCTCTGACTCAGCCTTCCTGCTCTCAGAATTCTCTTCTCTGCTTATCCCACTTATACTTTCTGCCTGGCTACAGGCTAATCAGCATTTTATTTGTTAACCAATCAGAGCAACACATTCACAGCATAGAGAACAGCCCACAGCATTTATCCTGTATGTTTAGTGGTTTGATTATTATGTGGCAAGGAGACTTTTTTTGGGGTCAGGTCTATTTGGTGTTCTGGAAGCTTCTTGTACCTTCATAGTCATTTCCTTCTTTCGGTTGGGAAAGTTTTCTTCCATGATTTTGTTGAATATATTTTCTGTGCCTTTGAGTTGATATTCTTCTCTGCTGTGGATATCTTTTTATATGCTGTGAATATGTGTTGGTTGATAAATAAAGTCATTTGGCCTATGGCAAGGCAGCTTAGAGGCAGGTGGGAAATCCAAACAGATAAACAGGAAGAGAAAGGAGAGGCAAGGCAGATGCTGTGAGCCACCACCAGGAAAAGCAAGATGTAATGGTATTGGTAAGCCACAAGCCATGTGGCAAAGTATAGATTTATAGAAATGCGTTAATTTAAGATATAAGAACTAGCTAGCATGAGGCTGCCCATAGACTATATAGTTTGTAAGTAATATAAGCCTCTGTATGTTTAATTGGGTTTGTGTGGCTGCAGGAACTGGTGGGACACAGAAAAACTTCCAGCTACACCTCTCTTTCTTCTATCCCTATTATTCTTAGGTTTGGTCTTTTCATGGTGTCCCAAGTTCCCTGGGCATTTTGTGTTATGACTTTTATGGCTTTAGTGTTTTCCTTGACTGATGAATCTATTTCCCCTATTATATCTTCAATGCCAGAAATTCTCCCTTCCATCTCTTGCATTCTGTTGGTTATGCTTGCATCTGTAGTTCCTGTTTGTTTACTCAGATCTTCCATTTCCAGCATTCCCTCAGTTTGTGTCTTCCTTATTGTCTCTATTTCAGTTTTCAAATCTTGGACTGTTTCATTCACCTGTTTAATTGCTTTTTCTTGGCTTTCTTTAAGGGATTTATTGATTTCTTCCAATGTTTGTTTGTCTTTTCTTCAATTTCTTTAAGGGAAATTTTCATTTCCTCTTTAAAGACCTCTATGATCTTCTTAAAGTCATTTTAAGGTCCATTTCTTCTGCTTCTTCTGCTTTGAGATGTTCAGGTATTGCTAATGTAGCACCACTAGGTTCTTATGCTGCCATATTGGTCTTTATGTTGTTGACAGTATTTTTGCACTGGTGTCTACACATCTCTTCCTTCACTCCATGCAAGTGGTGTCTTTGTCTGAGGGAGCCTCTTTTGGTCTGATTGATATTCTTGGTCTAATCCGGGCTCTTGGTCCAATCAATGCTGATGGATTCTGTGTCTCAGGGAACAGACCTTAGTCCAATGGGCACCAGTGAGCTCTGTCTCAGGGAGCAGCTATTCTCAATCTGTACAGGGTGGGACATGTTTTCTTCGTGAGGGGTTGGGGGAAGAGAATGTGCCCCTGGGGCCTAGGAGCTAGGGACTTCATCTGCCCGGACTGGAGATGGGGTCTTACCTGTTACTAGTCAGTGCAGGATGGGCTTATGACTCTGGTGATTGCTGGTGTCACAGGGGGCTGTTTTCTTGGTGAGGGGGCAAGGGAAGAGGCAGCTGGCTAATCCCTGGGACTCCAATGGATTGAGGGAGAGGCACAGAATGTGCCCCCAGGGGCCTAGGCGCTAGGAACCTGGTCTGTCCATCCCTGAGATGAGGTCTTACTGTTCCCAATCAGTGAAGGGTGGGCTTATTAACTTTAATTTTCTCATTGCTGCATTTTAATATGTTCAAAAATTTTCCAATCTTGAGAGAATCCACCTGGACAGGTCAGTGACTTCTGGAACCAGCTTGAATCCACCTGGACAGCACTTTGTCAGACAATTCCCAAAGCAGCAGACAACACCAGGATGGCTGTCTACTTCAGAAGCCCCCTTCCCTACCCTTGCCAAGAGTCAACCAATGCCTACCAAGTCAGCTGGAAGCAGTCTTTTAGGAGAAATGACATCCCTATTCCTGTTCACCCACTTTTTTATAATAAGCAAAAAGTCGGGAATGGTAGGATTCCAGCCACTCCTCCAGCTATATGACCGCACATGTACAGTTCAGTAGCTAAGTAAGGGGTCTTATGTCTTATGTCATCCATGTGCTGCATGATTACGTCATGCACACGGCATGGTCATGCAATCTGCTCATGTGTGGCGTAGCTCCATAAGTCCACATGCGCATGTGCAGGGAAATTCTTAAAAAGCTGAACACAGACTCCTCCCCTCTCTTCTGCTCTCTCCTCCTCCCCTTTTTCTCCCTTCTCCTCATGTGTCTCTTCCACAGGCCTGGCCATGCTTTCTTCTGGCCCCTCTATATGGGTTGTTTTTAACTTCTGTTTGTATTGTCAAATTCTAATTAGTTCAGTTTTGTTAAATCTTACTGTACTTTCTTTTATTTTTATCATTATTCCCCAGATATGTGTGTATTTTCTAATGTGAGAGAGGAGAAAGATAAAGTATGGGTTTAGGTGGATAGAGAGGTGTGGCAAATCTTGGAGTAGGTCAGGTACAGTAAATTGTAATCTAGATATATTGTATAAAAAATCTATTTTAATATAAGAAAAAAGAAAATAATACATACTTAACCACTGTGATGTGGCTGTAGAGAATGATCATGACAAATATTGATCCTTGGATTCATGAAGGAGAAATACACATTGCAACCACAATCAAAAAGCCAAATTTCAGGAAACAATCAGGAGAGTTGACTTACATATTGACCTGGGGTAACTGACTTGAAATTTCTAATCAATATGAACTTCCCAAACAAGACAAAACACATACATGTCTATTGATATTTTTAGATGAGTTTGGTACTCAGATTTGAATGTGTTTTAAAAAAAAAAGTTCCTTGACTCCACTGGACACTGATTGAGTGTAGCTGCTCCACTTTATACATGACTGAATGATCTGGATAGATGTGATACACTAATAACTTTGATTGAGCCCTAATGTGCAAGGGCCTACTTTCATTCTTTCATCTACTATCTAAAAGGCATCATCATTTAAAATCATCTTGAAATATTTTCATGCTATAGTTTCTTTGGACTGGTTTTAGAAAAACTGCCCTAATGAAGAGAGATATTTTCTTCAGCCTTATTCTATGTGGTCTTGAATATAACATGACACCTGGGAATGAGAATAACAATCCTCAATCATATTTTTCAACTTCTGATTCTGTTTTGAACAAGTTCCTCAGATGCAGAGCCCCAGGGTGGAAAGTATTCCACACTCCTCTAGAGGATTTTAGCAATCTAAGTAGAGACACAATTGACAGGGGGTGGCGTTCAATTGGGCATCCCAGTCAACATAAAATATGCTCACATATACATATAAACTTACCAGGTACCCAAACATCCCAAAATTGCAGCCACCAACTCAACCTCCACGAAGGCTTAGGTCTTTTAATACTTATTAATGATGTTTCTGATGGTTTTTATCTGCCTTATCTTGCTATTTCCTCAGCTTATGTATTCTTATGACCCTATTTCATGTGCTTTGATGAAGAAATCAAATCTATTCCAAGAGGGGGATGTCATGATTGCTGCACTGCTCCCTTTTTATTCTTGGCAAAGACAAATCAAAGCCACAGGTCATTATCAGAATGTCAGAATGTGAGTACCTTCTTATATTTACTCATTTTTTTGTACTAGGTATTAAGGATATGATGATGAATTCATCAACGCCTGTTGTAGCTTTTCTTCTGAATTCTTTCCCAATTCCATAGAACAGTTCTTAATGCATTTCTTTCACTACTGATTAGTTTTATAAATTAATGAAGGACAGATTTTTTGACATTCCTTCATTTCACCAATTGCTTTTCAAAGATTAATGTTTTCAACTTACTGTAGCATGCCCATCCTTCCCTAGTATGGGATGTAATTGCATAGGATCATGTGATATACACTAAAGCATAATATGAGCCAATTTTCTAAGATTTGTTATGAGAGTTTACAGCAAAATTTCTGTCCTCAGATGTCCAGTAGATGATTATGTCCCTTTAATCACATGTCCCATTTTCATCTGAGAAACCACTGCTACTTCTGTTCATATATAACAGCAGGCTTAATTCTATAGGGTCCACTTATACATTTCTGTGAAATTTATACTTTTACTTCATGCTATGCAATAGTTTAAGCATCTGGAGCAGCAATCTCAGAAGGAGAAAGAGAGCTGGCAATTGTGAGATATTTTTATTTCTGAAATTTATTTGTTTTGCTTGGACATATTCATTTCTGCAGGTAATAAAGACACTCAGTGCAGTTTTGCAACAGAAAGTCTGATTTGTAGATGCTTAAGAGTAAATTCACTAGAATCACAGCATTCTGTTTTTGCCTGTGCATGAATAGAGTATTATTGGAAGCAGCAATCACTGAAATCCCTGATTGGATGCTAGACTGACAGTTATAGCCCAATATTTGTTAGCATGGAACACGGTTATAAACTGGAGCATCTTTCCAGTTTTAGAAGACTTTTCTTCCTCTTATATTTAAGTGATAAGGTATTTGTATGCTTAACTTTATTCATTCTAACACTTCCCTAAGGTTCCATGTTAAGTTGATTTCAACATTTTCTGAGGTTGAATTTCATATTATTGTTTACTTGTAGCACTTTTATTTCTGGTATCTATTACTGAAATTTATTGTAACTACTAACAAATTAATAAGGTTATCAGAGATATCTGGGGTAATTCTTGTAAGACTGATTAGACAGATTTCAGAGACCTGTGGTTCATGATAGCTATAGTGAGGAATAATTTATTTCATCGAGGGCATATGTGGATATTTAAACACTTATAAAGGTGTTTTTTCATGGAGAAAGAGAAAATATACTCTGGTATGGAATGGATGGTTAGAATCTGAATTCCATGATGATTCCGGTGTCAGTAGTAGTAAATTTTTTAAAAGAATAGACAGGAGTTATTCTGTCTTAACTAAAATTAGAACATTCTTCTAAAAGCCAGTTTGTTACAACTTAGTACTTTGTGAAAGATAGCTGAGTGAAATAACTAGAAATAGAATGCTATATGGAGTATTTTTTTCAATCTAACACAATTGGTCAGAACAGGAAATTTCCAAAACATCCACTGAGATACAAAATTGTAGCTCTAGTACAGTCCTGGGAGGCATTAAATATTCTCAGGAATAAACTCTTTTCAAGATCTCTAGGCACAATTGTTGCTAGAGGGAAGTTCATTTACCTTGGTAGCAGAGAATGTACTTGGGTGTTTTCATTTTGCTTTTCAGTCTCACTACCCCATACACCAATGTGCCCCAGCTGTTTGCTTTCTCCACAAATGCGTAGTTGAATCTAAGATAGAAAAGAATCCACTTCCAATTTTCCAATAATTTATTAAGTATAAATCATTATTGAATGTTTTATTCAGTAGAATAGTACATTTTCAAAGCATAATTTGCAACCTTAATGTTAGATGTGGCAAGAAAGTGCATGGAAACCTTTGGACAATGAAATTATTCCATGTATTGTTAATTGCTAACAATATTCACATTGTATGCATATGGAAATCCATTTAAAAATTGTCTTATCCTCTTCTGTAGTGGGTATTTGCTCCACCAATGACCTTGGGCTATCTGGCCCGATAGAGGTGGTGTGTCTTGTCTGCCTATGTGACCTCATAGAAGGGAAGAGACAGGGGGATCACGCTCTCTCTTGGGTGGTAAAGAATGGGTCAGGCAGCATGAAGCAGCTTGTGATCGGTTCCCAGTTTTCCAAGGACTCTGCAACAGGATTTACCATATCCTGTATTCATGAGTGTATTAACCCATTTCATATCCTAATAATTTCCTGAAACCCCTTAAACAAACTCTTGTGGATTTCTCTTACACTCTTCCATTTATCTTGCATTATTTTAAAAATAAACATTTCCTTTTCAACAATTTATATTCTATACTTTCTAGTTTACACAAAAGTGTATTCTATAGAAAGAAAAAAACTGTTTACTCCTAATACAATGTCCAATTTGTGTTTGTTAGACTTTGTAGCTTCTTAAAATCAGTATGAGCCTATCATATAGTTTGACTTCTGCATATGCTGTTGATATATATAATTTACTGTAGAGAACCTGGAGAAGTGGAAAGAAGGACATCAATGTTTACATGTTTACTTTTAAATTATATTTATTCATTGGGGGAGAGGCATTGTTGCAATTTATGTTCTCACAAACAGGATATAGCGTTTTCTGATCCTCAACATTCTTCCAATTTTTTCTCAGTTTTATACTTGCTTTAAAAGCTGGCTTATGATGATAAGTGATTTTTATTTGCACATTCCTGACAGGTAATGAATTTCAGAAATTGCTGGCATTAATTTAGTAGTCAATTGAATTTATCTTTTATTGAAAGTAGATTTTTTTCATACAACATATTCTGATAATGGTTTCTTTTTTAGAAAATAAATTGTTTATATCTTCAAGCCCTACTTCATTTAGGACTTTATCATGAAATTGTTAGTGAAAGACCCCCGAAGGTAGTCTTCCCTCTAGAGAGACCATCGCCCAGAGATCACACCGGGACCACAAGTCAGATGCAAACAGCAAGAGGCTTTATTCAGGAACACGGGTACCCGGGGCGACACAGTCACTCCAGAGGCTCAAGAGACTGGCGCGCCAACGGGCTGGAGTGGAGGGTTTTTATAGGGTCGGGCAGCAGAAGGGCGGGTACAGAAGCAAGAAGCATGGTTTACAGGGTTCTGATTGGACGATTCATATGAGGCCAGGTTCAAACTCAGGACAGTTCGTGGTTTTTCCCCGAGCTCGACACGCCTGCTGACTTGGCTCTTATCTAGGGTACAAGTTGTTTTTCTGACCTTTTAGTTCCCTGTTCTGGGGCCAGGTGGCCGACCGCAGATACCCTGTTTGTTCCTGTGCCCATGTCCTCTAACTGAACTTTCCCCGTACTTTTCAGGCCTTGCTCAAAATGGCGTTAGGCTAAGCAAGTATGCTGGGGCCTTTCATTAGATTTTTGCCAAAGGCTTTTTCCTCATCTGTTGAAAAGATCATCTAATTTTCACATTTATATCCATTTATGTGGTTTTTTTATTGACTTATGTATGTTGAACTGATGTTGCATTCTGGAACAAAGCTAACTTGATTATGGAGAATGACCTTGATATGTTCCTGTACATGGTTTACTAGTATTTTATTGAGAATTTTTACATTTATATTCATCAGGGATGTTGGTCTGTGTTTATTTTTCTATTCCTGTTGTTGTGTCTTTATTTGCTTTGGATGTTAAAGTAATTTGGGCTCCACAGAATGACTTTGAGTATTATTCTGTTTCTATTTTGTAAAAACACATTGAGAAGTATTACCTGTAATTCTTCTTTGGAAGTGTGCTATAATTCTTCTGTCAATCCATATGTGCCTGAATGTGGGTTTTGTACATGTTGTTTTTAGATTTTTGTTTTTGTTTATTTTCAGTTAAAGAATTTTTATTACTCTTTCTGTCTTTTTAAAATTAAATTATGTAATTTTTTTTCTTTTATTGAAAATAGATGGCTCATCAGTTAAGAGTACTGGCAGCTCTTCCAGAGGAACCAAGTTCAATTCCCAACACCCACAGGGTGGCTCACAGCTGTTTGTAACTCCAGTTCCAGAGGATCCAACACATTCACACAGACATATATTCAGGCCAAACACCAATGCACTTAAAAATAAAAGTAAATAAATAATTCTTCTAAAGAAGGAGAAAATGGATTCTTTTCTCATAAAATATATCCTGATTATACTTTCCCCTTCCTCTACTCCTCCCAGGTTCTCAACACCTCTTCTCAAGTCCAGATCTACTCCCTTTCTGTTTCTCACTAGAAAAGATCAAGATTCTAAGAGGTAGCAATCAAACATAACAAAATTAGATATAATAAGATGAAGCAAAACTAGCATATGTACAGTGGACAGGACAACCCAACAGGAGAAAAAGAATCCTAAGAGCAGGTTCAAGCATCAGAGACTCACTTGTTTTCATAGTTAGGATTCCCATACAAATACTAAGCCAATAGCAAAAATATATGTGCTGAGGGCCTGGTGCAAACAATCTAGGCCCTATGCTTACTACTTCAGGTTCTGTGAATCCAAATGATCCTTAGCTTTGTTGATTCAGAGGGTCTTTGCTCTCCTGGTGTCTCCCATACCCTCTGACTCTTAGAAACTTTCTGCTTCCTCTTCCACAGGATCCCTGAGATTTGATGGGAGGGATTTGATGGAGACCTCCAATTTAGACTCTCTCTCCGCATAATGTCTAACTGTGGGTCTCTGCATCAGTTCCCATCTACTGCTGGAGGAAGCCTCTCTGATGATGATTGGATAAGGCACTAATCTACAAGTTTAGCAGACTATCATTAGGAATTACCATATTGATTTTTTTGACCAATTTTTTTCCCCAGGCCTCTGGGCTATCCAGTATCTAGTTCTTGGTTATATAAGCAGTGTCCTGTCTGGGTTCCTTCTCAGTGGGCCTTAAGTCAAACCATACATTGCTTGATAACTCTCACAAGATCAGTGCCACCATTGCCTTAACATATTTTGCAGAGAGAATAGATCGTAGGTAAAAGGTCTTGAAGCTGGGTTGATATCCACATATCTCTGTTGGTAGCCTCCAGAGTACCTTTCTATATCAGAGACTGGAACATAGTGGTAAGGACTTCATGTAAGTGCCAGCTTGGTTTCTGTCTGTTCAATGAGTTGTGTGGTGTTGTCCTTGGCAAAGGAGCCCCACTGTCAATTTGTGGATATCATCCTTTTATCTTAGCATCAGTCTGGATTACATTTCGTGATTTCCATGGGATGTTTTTGGCCCACAACTCAATTGGCAAACACCTTACCTGTCTATAAGAGATGGCCAGTTGAGACTCAGTATCTTCCATTACTAGGAGTCCTCATTAGGATTACCTTCATAGATTACATGAAGTTTCCACTGCACTTAGTTTCCATATTATCCCCCAATATCTTTCCAATTCAAGCCTTCTCTCCCCACACTATCTCCATTTACCTCATCTCCTCCCAATCTGATCACCCCACACTTATCCCCACCCACACCCAGTCTATCCATAAAATTTATTTCTCCCTCCCAGGAAAATCCCTCCACCCCCTTAATCTCTTCAAACTTCTCAGGGTCTATTTATTATAGTTTTGTTATAATTTTCTTAACAGATAATATCCATTTATAAGTGAATACATGTTATATTTGTCTTTCTAGGTTTGGGTTACCTCATTTAGAATGATATTTTCTAGTTCTACCCACTTGCCTGTAAATCCATGATGTAATTTTTCTTTTTCCTTTTCTTTTTCTTTGTTTTTATTTTCCAGACAGGGTTTCTCTGTGTAGCCATGGCTCTCCTAGAATTTACTCTTTAGATTAGGCTGGGCTCTAACTCAGAGATCTGCCTGCTTCTGCATCCTGAGTGCTGGGACTAAAAGCTTGTATTACCACCACCCATCTTTGATATCTTTTTAAAAAATACCTGAATAATACTCTTACAATTTTTGTTGTGAACATACCCTTTAACTGCTGAGTCATCTCTCCAGCTGAACCTTTTAAACTTTACTCTTTTATGTGTTTAGATGCATGTCTGTATAATGGCCTTGGAACCCAGAAGATGTTGGAATTTCCTAGTGTTACAGATGGCTGTGAACTACCATGTGGTGCTGGAAGTAGAATCCATGTCCTCTGGAAGAGGAGCCAGTGCTTTTAACCATTAATACATCTCTCTAGCTCCTGAGTAATACTCATTGTGTAAATAAACAGCATTTTCTTTATCTATTCTTTGGGTAAGGGTCATCTAGGTTGTTTCTAGTTTTTGGCTATTGTGAATAAAGCCACAATGAACATAGATGAGCAATTGTCCTGGTAATAGGATGGAGTGTCCTTTTTGTTTATGTTCAAGAATAGTATAGCTGGATCTTGAGGTAGAAAAGTTCCCAGTTATCTGAGAAACCATGCCATTATTTTCCATAGTGGCTATATGAGTTTACACTTCCACCAGTAATGGAGGAGTATTCCTCTTGTTCCATCCTTTCCAGCATGAACTGTGACTTGTGTTATTGAACTTAACCATTCAATGGTGGAGGATGGAATCTCAAAGTAGTTTTGATTTGCATTTCCCTGATGGCTAAGGATGTTGAACCTTTAATTAAGTATTTCTCATCAATTTGAGATTTTTCTATTGAGATTCTCTGTTTAGATCACACCTCATTTTATGACTGGATTATTTGGTTTTTTTGAACTTTACTTTGTTATGTTGTTTATATATTTACTATATTATTCCACTATTGGATGTGGAGTTGGTAAAAATATTTTCCCAATCTGTAGGCTGCTGTTTTGTCTGATTTACTGTGTCCTTTGACTTATAGAAGCTTTTCAGTCTCATGAGTTCTCATTTATTAAATGTTAATCTTAGTTCCAGAACTATTAATGTTCTTATATTCAGAAGATCATGTCCAATACCAATGCATTCATGAATATTTCCTATTTTCCCTTTGATCAGGTTCAGTGTACATGGTTTTATGTTGAAGTATTTGATCAACTTGGGGTTGACTTTTGTACAGGGTAATGGATGGTAATTTATATATATTTATCTACATGGAGACATGTAGTTTGGTCAGAAACATTGGTTCCAGATGCTGTCTTTTTTAAAATGTGTATTTTTGACTTCTGTATCAAAAAATCATGTGTCTATATGTGTGGATTTATATCTCAAGCTTTAATTCAATTCCATTAAACAATATGTCATTTTTTGTGCCAATTGCATGCCATACAGAACGCTATATAGTTCTGTAATACAACTTGAAATTATGAATGGTAGACCATACATTAATGTTCAAGATTGTTTTATTTACCCTGTTATTTATATGAAGTTGTGAATTGTCATTTCAAGATCTGTGCAGAGTTGCATTGGCATTTTAATGGAGATTTTATTGAAGATATGTATATTCCTTTTGGTATGGTGGCCATTTTTACTACATTAATTCAACTGATCCATGAGCATGGGAGATCTTTTTTATCTTCTAATATCTTATTCAACTACTTTCTTCAATGACTTGAAATTTTTTTTTTTTTTTTTTTTTTGAGACAGGGTTTCTCTGTGTAGCTTTGCGCCTTTCCTGGAACTCACTTGGTAGTCCAGGCTGGCCTCGAACTCACAGAGATCCGCCTGGCTCTGCCTCCCAAGTGCTGGGATTAAAGGCGTGCGCCACCACCGCCCGGCGGAAATTTTTTTTTTTATCATACATCTTTCCCTTGCTTGGTTAGGTATTGCTATCTGGAAGGCCACCATATAGGCAGAAGCAGCATATGCAAAAAAATCCATGAATGCAGTGGGGGCTAGACTTTTTCTATCTGAAGGGTAATAGGAGAAAAGCACTCATGCATTCTGATGGTAACTTTCTCTTTTACTTCATCTTAAAAAATCCTCTCTGAAAATCTTTCTTGCTCTCTCTCCTGCCTAGCTACTCATCTGCTCTCCTCAGCTCCCTCTACACACACACACACACACACACACACACACACACACACACACATACACACTTCCACAGACTCCCACACACTCACTTACTCTGCTCAGCTTTTTACACAGAAACTCTCTACATAGCTCTACCCAGAACTCCCCACCCCCCAACACACACACACACACACACACACACACACACACACACACACACACACACTCACTAGAGCCAAACTCTGGACAATTATATATTACATTTTCAGGGTCTGACCCATTCTTATAATACATGATAAGTCACCCAGTTTTACTCAGGCTAGGGAGGTGACATTGAATGACCAATAGGTGATACTTGTCTGTGCATGTAGCTCTTACCCAGATAGAAAGTGCCATTGAAATTCAGGACTTAACAATAACAGAGCCAGGTGTGGTGGTGCATGCCTTTATTCCCAGCACTTGGGAGGCAGAGGTAGGTGGATCTCTGAGTTTGAGGCCAGGATGGTCTATAGAATGAGTTCCAGGACAGGCTCCAAAACTACGCAGAGAAACCCTGTGTAGCTTTGAAAAAAACAAAAAACAAAAACAGCAACAGTTAGTTGGTTGAACCTTGAGTGGTAGGGGTATGTGCAGAAAGTCAATTACTGTGTGGGATTATATCTACCAAAGTTGCTTCATTTCTGACCTTGATTCAGCAAAAAGTACCTGGGAATTTGTCTTTGTGTATTCTCCGCAGGGGCAGCTAGTCTGTTTGAATTTGATCTGAAGTCTAAAATTAGCTGTACTTGAGACTGAAAATACTGTTACTTTCCTGTATCAACTATGAAAAATATTCTAGTATTATTTCTCTTCATCAGAATTATACAGTTTAAGCAGAAGTCATCTTCCTGACCACCCACACCTATATGTGTACCCAACATGGAATATTTTCATGAGATAAATACACAAACCAGTGGGAAGAATACCCATGACAGTTATTATGGAAGAAATGTAGTGGCACAGGAGTGAAATTACAGACATAAGCAACCAGTCATTTACAGTCAGTAACTCCATGGCTTTGCCAAGTGGGTCTCCCCATCAGAGAATTATTCATCTGGTAGATCGACATGTTGAACACTAGTAATCACCTGCTATATATTCCCATGGCCCTTGGCAGTTAGGCTTTGACCATGATATTTTATATTATTTGAGGCCATTATGAAATGTGTTATTTCACTAATTTCTTTATATGTCCATTTTTGCCATTTGTGTATAGGAGGCTATTTATTTATTTTCATTGCTCTTGTATCCAGCCACTTTTCTGAAAGTGTTTATCAGCTATGGGAATTTCTTGGTGAATTTTTAAGTCATTTATGTATATGATCATATCATCTGCAAATAATGATACTTTGACTTCTTCCTTTTCCCTTTAATCTCCTCCAGTTGTCTTATTGCTCTACCTAAAAATTGAAGTACTATATTGAATAGATATGGAGAGAGTAGACAACTTTGTCTCATTAATGATTTTACTGGAAGTGCTTTGTGTTTCTCTCCATTTAATTTGATGTTGGTTACTGGCTTGATTTAAATGGTCTTTATTGTGTTTAGATGTATCCCCTGTATCCCTACTCTTTCTAGGACTTTTATAATGAATTTGTGTTGACAAATGTCAGAGGCCTTTTCTAAATGCAGTGCAATTGTTGTATGTTATTGGTTTCAGTTTGATTATATAGTGGATTACATTTGATTTTCATATATTGAACCATCCCTGTATCTCTAGGATGAAGCATATTTGATCATGATAGATGATCTTTTTTGTGTTTTCATATTCAGCTTGCATATTTTTTGAATCCATGTTCATAAGAGAAATTGGTCTGTAATTCTAATTTTTTGTCAAATGTTTATGGCATTTGGGTATTAGAGTAACTGTGACGAATTGGCAATGAATGACTTGGGCAATGTTCCTTCTGTTTCTATTGTGTGGAGTCATTTGAGAAGTATTGGCATTAACTCTTCTTTGAAATTCTGGTAGAATTCTGTACTAAACCCTTCTGGCCCTGGGTTTGTTGTTTGTTTGTTTGTTTTGTTTTGAGACTTATATTTACTGGTTCTTTTTCCTGAGGGGTTGTAGGTCTATTGAAATTTTTTATGTGATCTTGATTCAACTTTGGTATGTAATATCTACTGAAAACATTATCCATTTCTATTAGGTTTTCAAATTTTGTGGAGTTTAGGTTTTTAAAATATGTACCTATGATTCTCACAATTTTCTCAGTGTCTGTTGTTGTGTCCCTCCTTTCCTTCTGCTTTTTTAAAATTTAGATGCACTTTCTTGGTCTTTTATTTAGTGTGGATAATGGTTGCCTATCTTTTTTATTTTCCAAAAGAACCAACTCTTTGTTTCATTGATTTTAGCTCTTAGTTCACTCACTTTTTGCAGTCTACTGGATGTGATTGGATGTGATTACCTCTTATTCTTTTAGAGCTGTCAGGTGTTCTCTTAAGTTGCTGGTATGAGATCTTAGCATTTTTTTTTGTTTTATGTAGGCACTCAGTGCTAAGAACATTTCTCTTAGCCCCACTTTCAGTGTGTTCAATAAGTGTGGCTGCATTGTATATTCACTTTCATTGAATTCTAGAATGCCCTTAATTTCTTTCTTTATTTCTGTCTCGACCCATTTTTCATTTAGTAGAGAGATACTCAGTTTTCATGAGTTCATAAGCATTTTTTGTTTCTGTTGTTGGTATTCACCTTTAATCCATGGTGGTCAGATAGGATTCAGGGAGTTATTTCAATTTTCTTGCATCTGTTGAGATTTGCTTTGTTACTGAGCATGTTGGTAAATTTGGTGAAAGCTCCATTAGGTGATGAGAACAATATATATTCTTTTGTGTTTTATGAAATTTTCTGTAAGTATCATTAATTAGGTCCATTTGGTTTATAGTATGTATTATCTCCAGTATCATTCTTCTATTGTATCTTCAATGTCTGATATTCTCACCTCCAACTTTTGTATTCTACTGTTGAAGCTTGTGTTTGTAGTTCCTGTTTGAATTCCTAAATTATTCAGTTCCAGAATTCTCTTAGTCTGGATTTTCTTTGTTAATCCTGTTTACAATTTCAGGTCTTGAATCATTTTATTTATTTTCTTACTCTGATTTTCCCCTGAATTTCTATAAAGGATTTATTAAATTTGCTCTATATCGATTTTTATAATATTCATAAAGGCTGTTTTAAGGTCTTTTCCTTGCATTCAGCTATGTTGTTGTATTCAGGGCCTGCTTTTTGGAGGGTAGCTAGGCTCTAGTAGAGACTGTTATTGATTGTGTTTTTACACTGTCTGTTATTGATTGTGTTTTTACACTGGCATCTCAGTTTCTGGGTTTGTAATAATTTTTAGGTCTAGGTGCTGAACCTGGATTTGCCTTTGTTGAGTGGGTGATTTGTCCTTTGGTTTCTGTTTACTGTCTGGTGTTTGAGAGTGTGTTAATTGTTTCTTGTCCATTTTCTTGGCCTATTCTGCTGGTGGGTTCACAGGGATGGATGCTGGTATTGCAGGCTGGGATATTGAGTTGGAGGAAGGATGTTTGGAGAAGATCACAATGGGGATGTGATCAGAGAGAAAAGTGAAAGGACATTAGGTTTTCTGCTACAGAGCTGCATATGAGACTGGGGCATTGGATCTCAAGAGAAGTAGGAAAGGTATGGGTCCTACCTTTAAGTCTACTTGTTTCCCTGAACAGAGCACCCCTTGGTTTAGCAGGCAATGCCTACAGAGTTGGGGTCTGTATCTGTTGGGGGAGGGATGATAGAATGGGTGTCTGTGGAATCCAGAGATGTTGTGGGAAATTTGGAGGGAAGGCTGAAACTGGTGTTCTGTTGCTGTGCTAGGAACAAGACCAGGAGATTGGATTTGGAAAAACACGGAGAGAAGAGGTCTGTGGGCAGCCTACCTGGTCTACTGAGCTACTGTTTTCATCTCAGTTAGGTCTGGATCCATTATTCTGTATACGAGTACTGATGTTCTGTCTTCTGATTGAGTCATTCTAATTGCATGGCTGTCCTGTGCTGTGGATGATTGATTGATAAATAAAGCTGATTGGCCAGTAGCCAGGCAGGAAGTATAGGCAGGACAAGGAGAGAGGAGAATTCTGGGAAGTGGAAGGCTGAGGTAGAGAGATGCTGCCAGTCACCACAATGAGAAGCAGATGTTAAAATACCGGTAAGCCACGAGCTACGTGGCAACTTATAGATTAATAGAATTGGGTTAAGATATAAGAACAGTTTATACAAGTAATAAATACCTAAACAATGTCTAGTCCATTTTTATTTGACAAATTCAGAGAAAATAATGTGATTTTAATTGTATGTTAATAAATAAAGTTGCCCGGGGGTCAGAGCTATTAGAGCCATAGCAAGAGCGTGGCGGTGGTGGCACACGCCTTTAATCCCAGCACTTGGTAGACAGAGCTAGGTAGATTTCTGTGTGTAAAAGGATACAGCCAGCATTGGAGACACATGCCTTTAATATCAATCCCAACCATAGAAGACCTGGAAGTCTCTGCAGACAGGCAGTGACGAGGCAGTCATGTGTTTTGGTTTACACCCAATGAGAAGGCAGAACAGAAAGACTATATAAAGACATACACACAGGAAGTAGGTCCCTTTTGGAGAGTTCTCTTGGCTGAAGCAGGAAGGGTAAGGCTCTTAGTTCTGACCTCTTAGCTTTCTTCTCTGAAAAAAAAAAGATATAAGAACAGTTAGCAAGAAGCCTGCCACGGCCATACAGTTTGTAAGCAACATAAGTCTCTGTGTGTTTACTTAGTTGGGTATGAGTGGCTGCGGGACTGGCTGGTGAGAGAGATTTGTCCTGACTGTGGGCCAGGCAGGACCAGAAAACTCTAGGTACAGTCCTGTCAGCTTTTACACTAGGATACTGAGTTTTTCAATTCCATCTTCATTTCAGCTAATGTTCTCTTCAATATATATATTGAATGTATATATACATTCTTCAATGTATGTATATATCAGTTCTTATATCCCAAATTATCTCTGTCATTTTATTCATTCATTTATTTATTAATGTATTTATATCTTCTTGAATGTCACTCAGCCATTATTATTATGCTCTTGGAGTTCAATGAAATGTATGTTAATATCCTTTTTAAATTCTTTTTTTTTTTTTTTTGGTTTTTCAAGACAGGGTTTCTCTGTGTAGCTTTGCGCCTTTCCTGGAACTCACTTGGTAGACCAGGCTGGCCTCGAACTCACAGAGATTCACCTGCCTCTGCCTCCCGAGTGCTGGTATTAAAGGCGTGCTCCACCACCGCCCGGCTCCTTTTTAAATTCTTTTAACAGTGTATTACTGCTACTTTAAACTCTTTGTCTTGTGGTTCATTTAGGTGCTTCTCACTAGAGAACACTTCCATAATACTTGATGGTTTAATGGTTCTTAGCAATTCTTCTTCTTCTTCTTCTTCTTCTTCTTCTTCTTCTTCTTCTTCTTCTTCTTCTTCTTCTTCTTCTTCTTCTTCTTCTTGTTCTTCTCCTCCTCCTCCTCCTCCTCCTCTTCCTCCTCCTCCTCCTCCTCCTCCTTCTTTTCTTTTTTGACATTGGCATACACACTTCTTTGATTGTGTGTCTGATGTGAGAATACTGTTTTCTTAGATTGGAGCAGTTCAGATCTGTGAACTGAAATGGTCCAGTTAAGGCTGGTAGGTGATCTGTTTAATTGGATTAGGCAAAAATGGCACCCAAAACATGGGTCTGGAGCTGGGCCTGTTTTTTAAGAGATGGCAGCAGGTAGAGGGAAGGATATGGAAGAAAAAAAACTCACCAGTCAATTGCGGCTCTTGAACTAAGTGAGTTCAAAGGTCAAGTATACTTAATGAGGCTTCTATATGGTGGATATAGCTGCAAGCAAAATGGAATTGGGAGAGGATGGAGATAGAATGTGAAAGGGAAGGAGGTACTTAAGCAACAAAGTTAGTTTACAAATAATAATGGATATATGTAATATTATTTCTTGGTTTCTATATTTCTCTATATGTTTTTCTCAAAATATGCACTGTAATAACGTTTAATATTTTTGATAACAGTTAAAATTTTCATTGTTGTTTGTTAGATTATTGAGAAACTATTAGGCGGACTTGGCAACGAAAAATTCCTTGGCAATTCTATTGTGTTATTGGCCATATCACAACTCCATAGTTCCCATTGACATCCCAGGTAAACAGTCTCATTTTCTACAAAGTAACATATTCCTCACAGCTTTTGTATTCTTTAGACCTCAATTTTACTGCATATCTTGTGGCTGAGGAAGCTCGGAAACATAACAAACAGGAAAAATGCTACAATGTACCTTTCAGTGTCATTATTTTTTGCTGGATACTAAAATAAAGATTCCTTAACGACACTGAACTCATGTGAAACTCCAGTGACACTATATCAATAGTGTGCTTCATATAGTATACAATGCCAGATCTCATCAATACTGAGGACTCCAGAGCAGGGACATTCCTGATAGGACAACATTTCTTTTCTTCTCACCACCTTAGTGTGGTTTTACCTTAGTATTTTATTTCATATTGAAAAGAATTATTAATACAGTGTCTTCTGATAATGGTTTTCCCTTCCCCGTCTTTTCCCAGATCCTGTCCAAAAATCCATCTATCTGTCTGACTGTCTCTCTCTTTAAAAAACTAATAGTCATATGAAAATACAAATGAGGTTAAAACAAATCAAACAAAGGAATGGAAAAATAAAAAAAACGATGCAAGGAAGACATACACATGAAGAGACAAACACGTTTACACACACACACACACACACACACACACACATACACACACACATACACACACACACACACACAAAACTCATAAAAATCAGAAAGCATTATATATAAGCAAAAGTCCAGTAAGATAAAAAATGCTCAAAGAAAAAGTTTCCTGACAAAAGAAATCTTTAAATTTACCAGGATTTATACTGTCTTGGTCATCTCCTGCTGGCCATGGCGCCTGTCCACAAGTGTGGTTTATATACCAAGTAAGAGTCCATTTGGAAAAAATAATTTTTCCTTTGTGTGTGTTTATCAAATTGGGATAACTTCTAGATTAAGGATGAGGACTCATAGCTACCTCCTCTCTCAGTCCTGGCATTCTATCTGTGCAGGGACCTGTGCATGCTGCCACAGTCTCTTTGAATTCGTATGTGCATCAGGCCTGCCTCCTCTTCTACATACTTCTCTGAGCCCTAATGGTAGGGGATTGATGAAGATACCCCATTTATGTCTTAGTGTTCTAAGATTTCTTCCTTTCTGAACATTGACTAGTTGTGATTGCCTGTATTTTTTCCCATCTAACTGCAGGAGGAGGCTTTTCTGATGATGGCTGGACCATTGACCTATGGGTATAGCAGAGTATCATTAGGAGTCACAGATTTCTGATTTCCTTTAGCAGAACAATAGTACTGTGTTTTCTCATATGTCCATGTCCTATTTAATGTCAGATCTTAACTACTCAAGTAGTGCCAGGCATGGGTTCCCTTTCATGAAGTGAGACTTAAATTTGATAAGACAGTGTTTGCTTACTGTGGATTTCTTCTAATGATAATGGCTCCTATAGGCTCATATGTCTAATTGCTTGATTGCCAGTGCATGGAACTGGTTTCCAAGGAGTAGTAGGTATGGTCTAGCTGGAGTTAATATAGCCTTGATGGAGTTACAGCATTTTTAGATGGAGTGTGTCACTGGGGCTGGGCTTTGTGATTTCAAAAGCACTTGTCATGCCCAGTCTCTCAATACCTGTGGAATAATATGTATCTCTCAGATACTGTTCCAGTACCATACCTGCCTGCTTGAGGCCATGCTACCCAACATAATGATAATGGACTAACATTGTGAAGTTGTAAACTTCAAAATATTAAATCCTACAGTTAAATGCTTTCTTCAATAATTTGCCTTGGTCATGGGATATCTTCATAGCAACTAACTAAGACAATTACTTCAATAATACTTGTGCTAATATTACACAGGCATATCATGTAGGCATCTCACTATTGTGGACACAGGTTTGTAACTGGGTTTGTGTTTATCTTTTTTCTCTGTTGGTATACAGAGTACCTTCCAGTAACATGAACACTAGTCAGTAGGGCTGAAGGCACTAGGTAGGCACAACTTGCCTACTATGTATTCAGTTAAATATGTGGATATATTCAGCAATAGAGCTTTACCACTAGTTTGTAGAGTGCAATAATCTTGGGAATAGCCTGAATTATTTTTTGGGGGGGTCTATTGGTACCATTGGCAAAAACTCCAATATATGTAACCCATTCTTGGAACTGGAAGTTTCATTTGGGGGCAAGAGATGTCTAGTTGGGTCTTTGTCTCCCCTCTTATTTGGTAATTACATTGACATTGTTTTTATATTTATATGTATTTTAAGATATTTATTAGTTTTCCATCCAATCCCCACATTGTCCCTTAGTTTTTCCTGCCCCTCCCTTTACCCCGTTTTGTATCTCAGTGTTTCCCCTTCTCCCCTTTGGATTTTCTTTTACAGTCTCCCCCAATGTTTCTCCATAACTATATTTTATTTCCCCTCCCTAGTAAGATGCTCTATAGTTTTTCTCTGTGGTTGTACATATTTTTGTGTCTACAGAATACCTTTGGAAAGCTAAAAATGGAAAATATATATGAAGTGATACATACCACATTTGTCTTTTCTGCTGAGTCACATCACACTTGTATTTTTTCCAGTTCCTTCAGTTTACCTGTGAATTTCTTAACTTTGTTTTGTTAAACATCTGAGTAACATTCTATGTATAAATGTTTCACATTTTCCTTATCCATCCATTGATTGGCATCTGGGCTGCTTTCATATGTTGACTATTACGAATGGAGTAGAAGTGAACATGGTTGTGTAAGTGTCACTGCAGTCTGATGGAGAGTTCTTTGGGCATATTCCCAAGAGTGGTATGGCTGGACTTTGAGGGATATCTAGTACCTGCATTCTGGGGAATCACCACAGTTTTTACAATGATTTATTAATTCACACATTTAAGAGTAATGGATAAGTGTTCCACTTTCTCCACATCTTTGTCTATATGAGCTGTCATTTGTGTTATTTTCTTGCTGATTCTGACTGTATTGAAATTAAATCTGTTTCTAAAAATTGTTCTTCTCTCATATAATACATACTGACTGCAGCCTCTCCTCCCTCCAGTCTTCCCAGTCCCTCTTACCTCCCCTCTCCCCTAAATCCACTTTTTCTCCATTTCCCTTCTGAAAAGAGAAGGCCTCCCAGAGATATCAACATAACATGGCATAACAAGGTGCAACAAGACTAAGCAAAAAACCTCATATCAAAGCTGGATGAAGCACCATGGTATGAATAAAAGTTCCCAAAAACAGGCAAAAGAGTCAGAGACACCCCCACTTCTATTGTAAGGAGTCCATCAAAAATCCTAAGCTAAATTGACACAGTATGTATGCAGAGGGCTTTGTGCAGAATCATTTAGGTTCTGTGGTTGCTGCTTCAGTCTCTGGGAGTCGCAATACGCACTATTTAGTTGATCTCTTGTTCCATGTTCTCTTGGTTTCCTTCATATTTCTAGCTCCTACAATCCTCCCTTCCCTTCTTCTGCCTTGTTCTCTTAGCTACACTTAATGTTTGAATGTGGGTATCTGTTTCTGATCTCATCTGCTTCTGGAGGAACCATTCGATCATTTTTATTTTTATTTTGCAATACAATTCAGTTCTACATATCAGCCACAGATTCCCTTGCTATCCCCTCTCCTGCCCCCCTCACCTTCTTCCCCTCAGCCCACCCCCCTTTCCCACCTCCTCCAGGGCAAAGCCTCGCCCGTGGACTGAGATCAACCTGGTAGACTCAGTCCAGGCAGGTCCAGTCCCCTCCTCCCAGGCCGAGCCAAGTGACCCTGCATAGGCCCCAGGTTTTAAACAGCCAACTCATGCAGTGAGCACAGGACCCGGTCCCACTGCCTGGAAGCCTCCCAAACAGATCAAGCCAATCAACTGTCTCACCCATTCAGAGGGCCTGATCCAGTTGGGGACCCCTCAGCCATTGGTTCATAGTTCATGTGTTTCCATTCCTTTGGCTATTTGTCCCTGTGCTTTATCCAACCTTGGTCTCAAAAATTTTCGCTCCAATAAACCCTCCTCTTTCTCGCTAATTGGACTCCCAGAGCTCTACCCGGGACCTAGCCATGGATCTCTGCATCCAGATCCCTCAGTCGTTGGATGGGGTTTCTAACATGACAATTAGGGTGTTTGGCCATCCCATCACCAGAGTAGGTCAATTCGGGCTGTCTCTCGACCATTGCCAGCAGTCTGTTGTGTGGGTATCTTTGTGGATTTCTGTGGGCCTCTCTAGCACTTTGCTTCTTCCTATTCTCATGTGGTCTTCATTTACCATGGTCTCCTATTCCTTGTTCTCCCTCTCTGTTGTTGATCCAGCTGGGATCTCCCGCTCCCCCAAGCTCTCTTTCCCTCGACCCTCACCCTTCATTACCCCCACTCATGTTCAGGCTGTTGATGTAGATCTCTTCCATTTCTCCGTCATTGGGCAATCCCCGTGTCTTTCTTTGGGTCCTGTTTTCCAGGTAGCCTCCCTGGTGATGTGAGTAGCAGTCCAGTCATCCTTGTTCCACATCTAGTATCCTCCTATGAGTGAGTACATACCATGTTTGTCTTTCTGAGTCTGGGTTACCTCACTCAGGATGATTTTTTCTAGATCCATCCATTTGCCTGCAAACCTCATGATGTTATTGTTTTTCTCTGCTAAGTAGTATTCCATTGTGTATATGTACCACATTTTGTTTATCCATTCTTCAGTTAAAGGGCATCTTGGTTGTTTCCATGTTCTGGCTATTACAAACAATGCTGATATGAATATAGCTGAACAAGTGCTCTTGTGGTATGATTGAGCATTCCTTGGGTATATGCCCAAGAGTGGTATAGCTGGATCTTGGGGGAGATGGATTCCCAATTTTCTAAGAAAGCACCATATTGATTTCCAAAGTGGTTGTACAAGCTTGCATTCCCACCAGCAGTGGAGGAGAGTTCCCCTAGCTCCACATCCTCTCCAGCACAAGGTGTCTTCAGTGTTTTTGATCTTAGCCATTCTGACAGGCATAAGGTGGTATCTCAGAGTTGTTTTGATTTGCATTTCCCTGATGATTAGGGATGTTGAGCAATTCCTTAAATGTTTTTCAGCCACTTGAGCTTCCTCTGTTGAGAATTCTCTGTTTAGTTCTATAGCCCATTTCTTAATTGGACTGTTGGACATTTTGATGTCTAATTTCTTGAGTTCCTTATATATTCTGGATATCAGTCCTCTGTCAGATGTGGGGTTGGTGAAGACCTTTTCCCATTCTGTGGGCTGTCGCTTTGCCTTGTTGACTGTATCCTTTGCTCTACAAAAGGTCCCATTGATTGATTGTTTCTCTCAGTGTCTGTGCTACTGGTGTTATATTTAGGAAGTGATTTCCTATGCCAATGCATTCAAGACTACTTCCTACTTTCTCTTCTATCACATTAAGATTTATGTTGAGGTCCTTGATCCACTTGGACTTAAGTTTTGTGCACGGTGATAGATATAGATCTATTTGCAGCCTTCTACATGTTGATATCCAGTTATGCCAGCACCATTTGTTGAAGATGCTTTCTTTTTTCCATTGTGCACTTTTGACTTCTTTGTCAAAAAATTATATGTTCATAGGTGTGCGGATTAATGTCAGGGTCTTCAATTCGATTCCATTGGTCCACATGTTGGTTTTTATGGCAGTACCAAGCTGTTTTTATTACTGTAGCTCTATAGTAGAGCTTGAAGTCAGGGATCATGATGCCTCCAGAGGTTGTGTTATTGTACAAGATTCTTTTGGCTATCCTGGGTTTTTTGTTTTTCCATATGAAGTTGAGTATTATTCTTTCCAGGTCTGTGAATAATTGTGTTGGTATTTTGATGGGGATTGCATTGAATCTGTAGATTGCTTTTGGTAAGATTGCCATTTTTACTATGTTAGTCCTGCCTATGCATGAGCATGGGAAATCTTTCCATTTTCTGACATCTTCTTTAATTTCTTTTTTCAGGGACTTAAAGTTCTTATCATATAGGTCCTTCACTTGCTTGGTTAGTGTTACCCCAAGTTATTTTATGTCATTTGTGGCTATTGTAAAGGGTGATGTATCTCTGATTTCCTTCTCAGCTTCTTTATTCATTGTATATAGGAGGGCTACTGATTTTTTGAGTTGATCTTGTATCCTGCTATGTTGCTGAAGGTGTTTATAAGCTGTATCAGTTCCTTGGTGGAATCTTTGGGGTCACTCAAGTATATACTATGATGTCACCTGCAAATAGGGAAAGCTTGACTTCTACCTTTCCAATTTGTATCCCCTTAATCTCCTTATGTTGTCTTATTGCTCTGGTTAGAACTTCAAGTACTATATTGAATAAATATGGGGAGAGCAGACAGTCTTGCCTGATTTTAGTGGGATTGCTTTGAGTTTCTCTCCATTTAATTTGATGTTGGCTGTTGGCTTGCTGTAAATTGCCTTTATTATGTTTAGGTATGTTCCCTGTATTCCTGATCACTCCAAGACCTTTATCATGAAGGGGTGTTGGATTTTGTCAAATGCCTTTTCTGCATCTAGTGAGATGATCATGTGGTTTTTTCTTTGAGTTTGTTTATATGTTGTATTACACTGATGGACTTTCATATGTTGAAGCACCCTTACATCCCTGGAATGAAGCCTACTTGATCATGGTGGATATTGATTTGATGTGTTCTTGGAGTCTGTTTGCCAGTATTTTATTGAGTATTTTTGCATCAATGTTCATGAGGGAGATCTGTCTGTAGTTCTCTTTCTTTGTTGTATCCTTATTTGGTTTAGGAATCAGGGCAATTGTAGCCTCATAGAAGGAGTTTGGTAATGTTCCTTCTGTTTCTATTGTGTGGAACAATTTAGAGAGTATTGGTATTAACTCTTCTTTGAAGTTCTGGTAGAATTCTGCACTGAAACTATCTGGTCCTGGGCTTTTTTTGGTTGGGAGACTTTTAATGACTGTTTCTATTTTCTTAGGGGTTATTGCACTATTTAAATTGTTTATCTGGTCTTGATTTAACTTAGGTATGTAGTACCTATCCAGAAAGTTATCCATTTCTTTTAGATTTTCCAGTTTTGTGGAGTAGAGGTTTTTGAAGTATGACCTGATGATTCTCTGGATTTCCTCAATGTCTGTTGTTATGTTCCCCTTTTCATTTCTGATTTTGTTGATTTGGATGCTCTCTCTCTCTGTCTTTTGTTTAGTTTGGATAAGGGCTTGTCTATCTTGTTGATTTTCTCAAAGAACCAACTCTTAGTTTCATTAATTTTTTGTATTGTTCTCTTTGTTTTTATTTTATTGATTTCAGCTCTCACTTTGATAATTTCCTGGCGTCTATTTTTCCTGGGAGACTTTGCTTCTTCTTGTTCTAGAGCTTTCAGGTATGCTGTTAAGTCACTAGTGTGAGATTTCTCCACCTTCTTTATCTGGGCATTTAGTGCTATGAATTTCCTTCTTAGTACTGCTTTCATAGTGTCCCACAGGTTTGGGTATGTGGTGCCTTCATTTTCGTTGATCTCTAGGAAGTCTTTAATTTCTTTCTTTATTTCTTCCTTAACCCATTGGTGATTCAGTTGAGTGTTATTCAGTTTCCATGAGATTGTAGGTTTTCTGTAGTTTTTGTTGTTGTTAAAATCTAGCTTTAGACTATGGTGGTCTGATAGAACACAGGAGGTTATTCCAATTGTTTTGTGTCTGTTGAGATTTGTTTTGTGGCCAAGTATGTGGTCGATTTTAGAGAAGCTTCCATGGGGTGCTGAGACGAAGGTATATTCTTTTTTGTTCGGATGGAATGTTCTGTAGATATCGATTAAGTCCATTTGAGTCATGACATCAGTTAAGTCCTTTATTTCTCTGTTGAGTTTCATTTTGAGAGATCTGTCCAGTGGTGAAAGTGGGGTGCTGAGGTCTCCCACTATTAATGAGTGGTGTTTTATATGTGGTTTAAGCTTTAATAATGTTTCTTTTACATATGTGGGTGCCCTTGTGTTTGGGGCATAAATGTTCAGAATTGAAACTTCATCTTGATGGATCTTTCCTGTGATGAGTATGTAATGCCCTTCTTGATCTCTTTTGATTGATTTTAGTTTGAAGTCTATTTTGCTGGATATCAGGATGGCTATACCCGCTTTTTTCTTAAGACCGTTTGATTGGAAAGTCTTTTCCTAGCCTTTTATTTTTAGGTAGTGTCTATCTTTGAATTTGAGATGTGTTTCTTGTATGCAGCAGAAAGATGGGTCCTGCTTTTGTATCCATTCTGTAAGCCTATATCTTTTTATAGGTGAATTAAGTCCATTGCTATTGAGGGATATTAATGACCAGTGATTGTTCATTCCTGTTATTTTTGGTGGTAAAGTGTGTGTACTTCTCTTTGTTGGGGTTTACTGCTGTGGCTTTATCTATTGCCTGTGTTTTCGAGGGTGTATCTGACTTCCTTAGGTTGGAATTTTCCTTCTAGTGCTTTGTGTAGGGCTGGGTTTGTGGATAAGTATTGTTTAAATCTGGCTTTGTCTTGGAATGTCTTGTTCACTCCATCTATAATGGTTGAAAGTTTTGCTGGGTATATTAGTCTAGGCTGGCATCCATGGTCTCTTAGTGTCTGCATTACATCTGTCCAGGTCCTTCTGGCTTTCAAAGTCTCCATTGAGAAATCGGGTGTTATTCTGGTGCGTTTGCCTTTATAAATCACTTGGCCTTTTTCCTTTACTGCTCTTAATATTCTTTCTTTATTCTGGACGTTTAGTTGTTTAATTATTATGTGGCGAGGGGAATTTTTTGGGGGGTCTAGTCTGTTTGGTGTACTATAGGCTTCTTGTATCTTCATAGGCATTTCCTTCTTTAAGTTAGGAAAGTTTTCTTCTATGATCTTGTTGAATATATTTTCTGTGCCTTTGAGTTGGTATTCTTCTCCTTCTTCTACCTCTGTTATTCATAAGTTTGGTCTTTTCATGGTGTCCCAAATTTCTTGGACATTTTGGTTCATGACTTTGTTGGCTTTAGTGTTTTCTTTGACTGATGAATCTATTTCTTCTACTGTATCTTCAACGCCGGAGATCCTCTCTTCCATCTCTTGCATTCTGTTGGTTATACTTGTATCTGAAGTTCCTGATCGTTTACTCAGATTTTCTATTTCCAGCATTCCCTCTGTTTGTGTCTTCTTCATTTTTTCTATTTCCCTTTTCAGGTCTTGGACTGTTTCCTTGATTTGTTTCATTGCTTTTTCTTGATTTTCTTTCAGTACTTTATTGTTTTCTTCCAGGACTTTATTGTTTTCTTCTAATTTGTTTGCCCTTTCCTCTCATTATTTACAGCACTCTTCCCATTTTTTATTGTCTTTTCCTCTACACTAGCCTCTATCTTCTTCATGATGTCATTCATAAGGCTGTTTTCTTCTGCTTCTTCCAATTTTTGATGTTCAGGTCTAGATGTTGGAGGAGGGCTAGGTTCTGGTGATGCTGTATTGCTCTTCATTTTGTTGTATGTATTTCTGCCTTGATGTCTGCCCATCTCCTTGTGGTTTGGTCTTTGTCTTATCAGCCCACTTGGTTCGGACAGAGCTGACAGATTCAGGAAGTTCTCTCTCTTATCCAGATGGGAGATCTCTCATCCAAATGGGAACTAGGGGGCAGGATGGGATCTCTTGTCCAGAAGGGAAGTCCGGGGCACGATGGGAGCTCTTGTCTCCCTCTCTCTGGTCCAGAAGGGAAGTCCAGGGCAAGATGGGAGCTGGGGCCCAGTCTCTAAGTCTCAGGAAGTGGCTGGGGGGTCGGACGGATGAGCGTGGGGGCAGGGCGTGGAGATTGCAGGGTCTGCTGCGGGTCTTGGAGAAGGGGATCCTTCCTGATGGGGCTAGAAGTGAACCTGCCTAGTGGCCAGAACCTGTGGCCAAGTTGGGCAGGTCTTCCCTGGAGTGGCTGGTGCCCAGGGATGGGTTCTGGGCTGAGCCAGGACACTCACCTCTGGTCCAGAAGGGATGTCCGGGGCAGGATGGGAGCTGGGGGCCAGTCTCTAAGTTGGAACCATTCAATTATATTGGGGCTAGGCACTGATTCTATGAGTATAGGAGAATATTAGGAATCATTTCATTGACATTTTTATCAGTTGGGTTTAGTTCTACCCTATGTCTGTGAGCAATCCATCTTTGAGATCCTGGCCATCTAGGTAATCTTGGGAATGGGCTCCCTTTCCTGATATGGGCCTCAAGTCATTGGTTGGACACTCCCATAAACTCTGAGCCAGCATTGCCACAGAGCATCTTAAAGGTACAACGTGTTGTGAGTCATAGGTTTGGTGACTGGGTTGGTGTCCTAGTCCCACTTTTGGGTGCCTAGCCTGATTACAGAAGATGACCTGGTTCAGGCTTTATGTCCTCTAGTGCTAAGTGTCCTGACTAGGGTCTCCTATCCTCTGATATACATATTTGTTACCAATGAGTTCACAGTGGTTGCTTCCTCCTACTAACTTGGTCCAGTCAGTATAATGTCATTCATATGATGCACCAGTGTGATATTTTGTGGAAGAGACAGATGATGAAGATCCCTTCTAACTAGGTTATGAGAAAGGGCAGGACATTTAATATACCCTTGAGGTCAAACTAAAAGTATACTGCTGGCTTTGCCAACTGAAAGTGAATAGCTTCTGGTGTTCTATATGGACATGTACAGAGACAAAGGCATTTGCAAAATTAACAGAGGCATACCCTGTACCAGGAAATTTGTTAATTTGCTCAAATAAGGACACTACATCTGGTACAGTAGCTGCATTCAGAGTTACTACCAGATTGACTTTTCCATTGTCAACTGTCATTTTCCAAAATCCATCTGCCTTCTTCACTTGCCAGGTAGGAGTGTTAAAAAGGATATGTGTTGGGAACCACCACCCTTGCATCTTTCAAGTCCTTAATGGTGGTGCTAATTTCTGCAATATCTCCAGAGATGAGACAGTGTTTTTGATTTGTTTTTTCCTTTGGCAGAGACAACTCTAAAAGCTTCCATTTAGCCTTTCCAACCATGATACCCCTTACTACACAAGGCAGCGAACCAATCTGAGAATTCTGCCAACTTCTAAGTATATCTATTCTAATCATACATTCTGGAACTGGAAAAATACAGGATGAGTTCAGGGACCTACTAGACCTACTGTGAGTCAGACATCATCCTAAAACTCCATTAATCACCTGGCCTCCATAAGCCCCTACTTTAACTGAAGGGCCACAGTGTTTGTTGGAATCTTCTGTAATCAACTCATAACCAGTATCCAATAGACTCCAGAAAGTGATTATTTCCTTTTCCCCAATATACAGTCACCCTTGTAAATAGCCATAGATTCTCTGCAGAAGTACTGAAGAAAGGCTAACCATAAAAGTTTTAGCTGTCTTATCTAGGTCTTGTACTGTGGGTCTGCCCCAGCATTTGACAGGTTACAGACAGGAGGCAATGAATAGGAAAGGGACAGTTGAGACAGTCACAGTGGTCAGTAGAATCTTGTAGCTTTGACTGCCTGGGAGCCAGGGTGCTTCTTTATACAGAACTCAATAAGCAGGGATAGATTTATGATGTTCCAAAATATAGATCATGTCATTTGTATCCCCAGACATGTGTTTATCTTCCTCTTGCATATCTGGTGTCATAAGTTTAGTAAATATCAATAAACACTGATAGAACAGTGTTATTTTTACAATGATTTCTCCTCATCAACTCCATAACTAACTTGTAAGAATCTAGAGACATATATTGTTAAAACAAGTATATATAGTAAATGACAGCTCAATCTCAGGCTGGCAGCTCTTGCAATTTCAAAGGCACTTGGGAGAAAGAAAACATTGAAGCTAAAACAAGCATATTGCCAAGTCCCAAGCAGTGTATTATTAACCATTAACGGTCAGAGTGTCAATTAGCAATAAGCCCAAGAAAAATCCTCAGACCAAATCTGCTGCAGTTATTATTCAATTTCTGACATAATACAATGTTTACATTTTACATCTTAATAGAATTTATTTCTATGTCTAATGCTGGCATTATTTTGTTTCTTTTTTGTATGACACCACAGTAGCTCTGCACCAGCTAACTTTTGTTTAAAAAAAAGGAGGTCCTGACACCTCATTCTTTTATCATTTTTCCATACCATTCTTTGCCCATCAATATAAGCCTCTGTGTATAGCAGAGATAACTCCAGCCAATCTAACTTTGTTACAGTATCTTTTCCTTGAGGGCCATACCATATGCAGGCCCCAATCTTCTCTGCCATGTAATCACCTGAGCATAAAGTAGGACGAGACTTGTAATCTGATCTGCTGCCTACTCTTCTAGTCCACTGAATCTTGTTGACCAATTTAAACTACATTATTGTGATTATCTTGTTCCCAAGTAAGTACAGGGGCAAATGTCCCAAGAATATCTCAGAACCTCATCAATATATCTCTGGCCTTTTTAGGTGAATAACAACCTGCAGGGTGCAAGGAAGATCTTCAAGTAGACCCCTAAATGCAGGAGGAGTAGTGTGGTCAAGACTTTCCTGGAGAAGCTTAGAAGCAGTACTCCTGGGAAAGCACCAATTATTCATAAGAAAATTTCCATCAATCCAATATACCCAAGTTGCACAAATATTAAAAGCTTCCCCAGTATGGAACACATGGAGAACAAAATCAAAAGTGAAAGAAGACCTGAGAACAAAATCAAAAGTGAAAGAAGACCTGATGGCAATCATGTGACTCAGCTTTACTGAAATTTTATCAAGCAGCTGTGATGATTTCATGTTCACTATCCCTATCAGATATGACTGTGCCAGTTCAGCCTCAGGGGAACTTGGCCACCCCTTCCTTCAAGTGGTTCTGGGACTGAAAATAGGCACAAGTCAGGAAATTTGTAGACTGGCTGAGATTGCCTTTGTCATGATACAATGTAGCTTTTCTTATGTTTGTTTAATTATTTTTCTGATTGTATAAGTCAAATGAAAGTGCAGTAGATTTCTTATCAATTTCATGGTTTGAAACACCATGATTGGCTAGTACAAAAGTGCATATGACTCATGCCACTATCAAATTCACCTTGCCTATGCTGACCATTATGTTTTAGGTCATTATGAACATTATTTTTGTCTATGCTTCCCATTACAATAACATTGCCTTTGGTGATACGATGCTGCCACTTGGTCCCTTTTACCCCAGGTCTCAATTAAACCCATTGCATTTGATTCACCCAATTCAGCAGCAGCATTTCCAATCTTAAAGTCTAACATAAGAAAATACTTGAAAACATAACTCCTCAAATGTGAGGGTACCCTCTCACTGTTTCGCTTCTTATAGGATTATTGAAGGGTATGTCTTCTGTCCCTTTCCATTGTGGAGGATTAAATTCTATAGTGTACCACTCTACCATTGCAATTTCCCTGGGTCTATTTGTTTTGTTTGTTTGTTTTTTGGTTTTTTTATTTTTTATTTTTTTTTTTTTGTTTTTCGAGACAGGGTTTCTCCATGTAGTTTTGGTGCCTGTCCTGGATTTTGCTCTGTGGACCAGGCTGGCTTCAAACTCACAGACATCTACCTGGCTCTGCCTCCCAAGTGCTGGAGTTAAAGGCGTGGACCACCATTGCCTGGCCCCTGAGTCTATTTTTATCATTATTAATTGTTTAATTTATTTTACATACCAAGCAGTGTTTCCCTTCCTTCCTCTCCTCCTGTTCCCTCCCCCACCCTCTTTCTTCCTTCCCATCCATTTCTCAGAGTGGGTAAGACCTCCCATGGGAGTCACTAATACATAGTATATCAAGTTAAGGCAGGACTAAGCTCCCCCGATGTGCATCAAGTCTGAGCACGGCATCAAGCCACATGGAAAAGGTTCCAAAAAGACAGCTCATGTGCCTGAGACAAAACCTGGTCCCACTGCTAGGGGCCCCACAAATGGACCAACTTACACCACTGTCATCCACATGCAGAGGGCCTACGTTGGTCCCATGCAGGATCCCTAGCTGTTGGTCTAGAGTCTGTGAGCTCCCACAATGTCAGGTTATTTGTCTCTGTGGGTCTTCTCTTCATGATCTTGATCCCTTCTTCCTTATATCATTCCTCCTCCCTCTCTTCAACTGGACACCCATAACTCAGCCCAGTGCTTGGCTGTATATCTCTGCATCTGCTACCATCAGTTACTGGATAATGTTTCAGGGTGACAATTATGGTAGTCAGTCACCAATCTGATTACAGGAGAAGGCCAACTCAGGCACCCTCTCCACTATTGCTAGGAGTCTTAGCTGAGGTCATCCTGATGGATTCCTGGGATTTTCTCTGGCACCATGTTTCTCCATAATCCCATAATGGGTACCTCTATCAAGATATCTCTATTGGTGCTCTCCCTCCCCATCTTCCCCCAACTGTCATCAGTGTTTTTGAACTTAGTCATTCTTACAGGTGTAAGATGGTATCTTAGAGTTGTTTTGATTTGCGTTTACCTGATGACTAAGGATGTTGAGCAGTTCCTTCAGTGTCTCTTGGCCATTTGAGATTCTTCTATTGAGAATTCTGTTTAGAACTGTACCCCATTTTTAACTGGATTGTTTGGTATTTTTCTGTCCAACTTCTTGAGTTCTTCACATATTTTGGAGATCAGCCCTCAGTCAGAGGTATGTGGGGTTGGTTAAGGTCTTTTCCCATTCTGTAGGCTGTGGTTTTGTTTTATTTACTGTGTCCTTTGCCTTACAGAAGCTTCTCAGTTTCAGGAGTTCCCAGTTATTAATTATTGCTCTCAGTGTCTGTGATACTGGTATATTTTGGAAGTAGTCTCCTGTGCCAATGCATTCTCAACTACTTCCTACTTTCTCTCTGATCAGCTTCAGTGTAACTGGATTTATGTTGAGGTTTTTGATACACTTGGATTTGAGTTTTGTGCATGGTGACAGGTATAGATCTATTTGCAATCCTCTATGTGTTGACATTCAGTTATGACAGCATCATTTATTGAAGATGCTTTTTTATTCCATTGTAGAATTTTGGCTTCTTTGTAAAAAATCAGGTCTTCATAGGTGTGTGGATTAATGTCAGGATCTCCAATTCAATTCCATTGGTCCACATGTCAGTTTTTATGCCAATACCAAGCTTCTATTATTACTATAGCTCTATAGTAGAGCTTTAAGTCAGGGACGGTGATGCCTTCAGAAGTTGCTTTATTGTAAAGGATTGTTTTTTTGTTTTTCCATATGAAGCTGATAATAGTTCTTTAGAAGACTGTGAAGAATTGTGTTGGGATTTTGATGGGGATAGCATTGAGTCTGAGGATTGCTTTTGGTAAGATTTCCATTTTTTTTTTTTTTTTGTTTTTTGAGACAGGGTTTCTCTGTGTAGCTTTGCGCCTTTCCTGGGACTCACTTGGTAGCCCGGGCTGGCCTCGAACTCACAGAGATCCGCCTGGCTCTGCCTCCCGAGTGCTGGGATTAAAGGCGTGCGCCACCACCGCCCGGCTAGATTTCCATTTTTATTATGTTGTTTCTACCTATCAATGAGCATTGGAGATCTTTCCATTTTCTAATATCTTCTTCAGTTTCTTTCTTCAAAGACTTAAAGTTCTTGTCATACAGGTCTTTCACTTGTTTGGTTAGAGTTACCCCAGGTATTTTATATTATTTTGGACTAGCATAAAGGGTGATGTTTCTCTGATTTCTTTCTTAACCCATTTATCATTTGTATATAGGATGCTTACTGATTTTTTTGAGTTAATCTTGTATTCTGCCTCATTACTGAAAGTCTTTATCAGTTGTAGGAGTTCCATGGTAGAATTTTTGGGGTCACTTGCCTATACTATCATGTCATCTGCTAATAGTGAAAGTTTGACTTCTTCCTTTCCAATTTGTATCCCCTTGATCTCCTTTTGTTTTCTTACTGCTCTAGCTAGAACTTCGGGTACTATATTGCATAGATATGGGGAGAGTGGACAACCTTGTTTTGTTCCTGATTTTAGTGGAATAGCTTTAAATATCTCTCCATCTAATTTGGTGTTGGCTGTCAGCTTTTTGTAAATTGCCTTTATTTTGTTCAGCTATGTTCCTTATATTCCTGATCTCTCCAAGACCTTTACCATGAAGGGGTGTTAGATTTGTCAAAGGCTTTTCAGCATCTAATAAGATGATCATTTTTTTTCTTTCAGTTTGTTTATATGGTGGATTATATTGACAGTTTTGTATGAAGAACCATACCTGCATATCTGAGGTGAAACTTACTTGATCATGGTGGATCATCTTTTTGATATGTTCTTGGATTCAGTTCATCAGTATTTTATGAGTATTTTTGCATCAATATTCATGGGAGAGATTGGTCTTTAATTCTATCTTTGTTCCATCTTTGTGTGATTTGGGTGTCAGGTAACTATAGCCTCATATAACCCCTATGGAAATAGAAGCAGCCCTTAATATTATTAATGATTTTAATAAATAATCAATAATGTCTAGTCCATTTGCATTTGACAAATTCAGAGAAAATGCTCCATTATCTATCCTATCTTTGCGAATCCAAAGGATTGCATCTAATTCATCTTCTATCCTAATTTGCATTACCAACCAAAAACTATCTTTTGATGTCTTTCAAACTTATATACTTTACACATCTTCAGTGAGTTTCTTTTCTGAATTTGTTAACAAGGAAAACTATAACTATAACAATGTAATCTTAAACTCCCTTAGAGACCTAAGAAGAAAATAATATTAACTGAGTAAGCAGGAAGTGCAAACAAGGGACTTCCAAAAAGTGTGAGAAATGGCAGAAACAACTGGCTGCATGGACAGTCACTCAAGATTCCTCTGCAATGTTGGGACATCCATCTTTGGCCTACAGGCCTAACATACCAGACAGATTCATCTGTGAAGCAGGATTTTCTAAAGGGCCTTCCTACATTGTCTTGGCAAGGACTAGTTATTCTTTCTTTTGTGTTCTGTTTGTCCATTTTGGACAGCATACTGTCGGCAGTTGCTGTAAGGGAATTTTCTTGCCCATTGACCAACTTTTACCACAATGAAAGTAAACTCCACATGGAGTTTCTTCAGTACCCATCATTTTCTCTGAAGTAGATTGATGAGGCCAGGATCAGACATGTCTCCTAGCCATAAAAAGAGAAAAAAAAATCTGTGTTATTGAAACATCTTAAATGCCATATTCTGAAGATCTCTAAAGTGTTTGAAGATGACCTATCTATTTAAAATATATTGCTGTTTAACTTGAAAACATACCTAATATGACTACAAGTTTGATTGTAATGATTAATTTATTAACTTGCATTTTTATATCCTAATTAGTTGGTAATAATAAATTTTAAGGACTAGAAATTTGTATTACATTGTTAAATTATAATATATATGTACAGTATTTTCTAACAAAATAAATCTCAAATTTGTATCAATATACATAATTTGTATACAATATACAAAAATCCAATCCAATGTAAAATATTTAAAACTAGTAGTTGCTTTTTAAAAGTAGATTCAATAATCTACCTTTTTATCTTGTATCTAAATCCTCCCCTTTTTCTTTTCAAAATAGATTCAATAATCTACCCTTTTATCCTCTCATTTCTATATCTCCTTTTTAATGAGTAGATTCAATAATTTACCTCTTATCTATATCATCTTTTTCCTTTTTTTTCCAAACAAGAACCCTGAATCAAATCTCCTTGTTTAGATTTTTTCCCTTACTATTATCAATTAACAACTTGTAACCAACCATTCTGAACAATGACAATTATCCATAACCCATTGAATGACCCAAAACCACCCACCCCATCTCTTGCAAATATGGGTGTCAGTTTCTTAAAAATACTTCCTGCTGTCTTGGGGCAATAGTATCTTTAGGGGATCCTGAAAAGAAAAATTTTGGGCTCAAAAGTCAAGTCCTAGGAGAGTTAGCTGTATCATTTGTCCAGTCTCTGCCTAATGAGAAAGTGCAGAGCTTGTCTCAAGTGCTTGCTCAAGTAGTCTGTGAGGATGGCTCAGAGTAGTCTTTGAGGCTGGATCATGTCAGCTAGCCATCTCAAAACTGTTCTGAGCAGTTTGTAGTCCAAAACTAATCTTTGGATAGTGTTTGTCATCTTTGTGATATTATCATCGTCCTGATGGAATCATCATTGTGGAGGCCCATCATCTTTTTGGAGACTTCAAAGTCACCAGTAGGCATGGTCATAATTCCCTGCAGAAAACTGATAAAGACTCAAACCCAAAATTTTGTACAGGAAGCTAGATGAAGCATTTTTTTTCTAGAATTAGTTAGTTTCTATATGGCCATTAACATCATGATGAATGTTTAATATGTATATCTTATAAATTTTGATATAAAACTTATATCCTAAGAAAAATTTTAAAGAGTAAAAGTAAAACCAAAGGATTATGAGATGAATAGCAATAGATATAGTCCCTTAATTTTGGCTTTTCTTCTGTCGCATATCAGGTGGCTCTTCTGACATGATACAGAGATTTGCATTTTCTTTTAACAAGCATGCTTGGGTTTAGAGAAGGAGAGATCCACACTCCAACTCCAAAGCCAGCTTTAATTTTTAATTAAACTGGGACTACATAAAGATCATTTACATTATATGTCTGTAGAGAACAGCAGAAACAAACATTTAGGAAGACTTAGGAAATTTTATCCTGTTAGATATGTGATATACCAAGAGGCCAATTTACTCTTTTTCTTGGGACGTTTTTTCTGGATGATTTGTTCTTTTTCTTCAGATGTCTCATTTGTTCAGTGTTCTTCAGACTCCTTAGCCTTCATTCTTGTGAAAGACAAAACAAAAACAAAAACAAAAACAAACAACCAACAACAACAACAAAACCCAAAAACAACCAACCAAACAAACAAAAACCAAAAAACCTTCCCCAACCTTAACTTTGGGGAGGTTCCCTTTTGGCAAGTTATATCTGATTAAATGAAAAGCATTTTTTAGTGTTATGAGTTAGTTTAAATTGAATGGTCATACTGGTTAATGAACTCTTACCTCTTTGGTCTTCCAAATTTTTTGTTCTCTCTTCTATAGCTGTTCTATCGCCCTGAGCAGTATGGTTTTTAAAATAGGCATTAGGTTCTTTAACTGCTCCAAGAAGTCATTTCTTCTATATGGTTGTAAAGGACTGAACTGAATTTGTCATGGGGGCTTCTGAGAGGCCCCACAGGGAGTTTCCAGAAGGCAAAGGATTACCTTGTCTGTCACTTGTTGACCTACATTTGTTAGTCCAATGTTTGCCTTTACCACATCTTCTGCATAATCCACAAGGAAGGGACATTCTGTTGCCATTGTTTCTTGAAAAAACATTGTTTCTAGGAATACCCTGTTTCAGTCCCTTTTTAAGTGACCTTGTTTACCACATTTGAAACATCTGACATTACTAGTTTTCTTCAAACCTCTGGAGATCACCTCTCCTATCCAATCCTCATCATGGTCATGAGATTCAATATTAATTGCATCTAAAATCCATTCCTCTAAAGGTGCTCTTCTTGCCTTTAACAAGCTAATTATTCTTTTGCATTGTGCATTAGCATTTTTAAATGCCAGAGATTCAATTATTATCTGTCTAGCTTCTGAATTTCATATTATTCTATTTATTGCTGAGGTTTTTTTAGGTCCCATGTAAAATTTTTGTAAATGACTCGGTTTTCTTCCCTACTTCTTCAATTCTGTCCCAAGCACTCAAGGATACCATGTGATATAAAACTAGGGTATGGTAATCATATAAAGATTGTCTTTGTATATTAACATAATCACCTTCTAGCCCTATGTAGGTATTCAATAGTTTTAGCCTCATCTTTCTATCAGATCCTCCACTGTAACTGGGGACCAACCTCTAAGACTGTTGTAATCAAATCTTTCCAGTCTTGAGGGATTATTCTATTACAAATGGACCACAAGTTTAACATTTACATCATGAATGGAAAATGCATACCATATGACACTATAGCTTCTTGGAAGCTCCTCTAACATTTCCACAGGAGTCCAATCAGCTCATACACAGCCTTGAGCATTTGACAATTTTTGCATAGATCAAGGTTGATTGTTTGAAAGCCTTAGGCTGTTTCTCTGTGACAGAATAATGCAACGTTGCGATTGGTTCACCTTTAAATTCCTCTGTCTGGGTCTGAATTTCTCTATGATCTTTTAAAACAAATTTTTCTAACTTTTTATCTTGGCACTTACATTAACCAACTTTTAAAATGATAAAACAGAGATGATCAAACAAATAATATTTATAATTGACAGTACATCTATCCCATCAACATTAGTTATCCTCTCATTTATTTGTTCCATTTTCAGACTGCCTAATAACACATTAGGCAATTTGGTCTAAAATAGAGACCAAACACCCCCCATTGTAAACATGTTTCCCATTTTTTTAATGTGGGAAACAAATCTCTTTTAACTAATTTCTCCCTTTAAGAAATCTTAATTGACTCACCAACTCTGCCAACTGTGTTGAACAGTAGATGCTCAAGTGGGTTTCAAAGCAGCTACCTAGTGTGGTAGTAGCCCCTGATGAGGATCCAGGGAGATCCCATAAACCACCAGGAGAGAAGAAGTGAAAGATCCAGCTGTCCAGATTTAGCTGGTTAGGACTCTGGCCACATGCAGCTCAAGACTGAGCTGGGGCCTGCAAGGCCACAGGCAAGCACCTTTTTCATGAATTTGTGCCAGATCTAACACAAATCTTAAAAGAACTTGTAATAAAAACCCAGAGCCAGATATTGAGGTGAAAGCTTAAAGATCAGAGAAGCAGAACAGCCAGCCACTAGCTTATCTCTATATAATCCTCAGCCTCAAGGGAGCAAGTTCCTGTTTCCTCATGCCTTATACCTTTCTGTGTCCTGCAAAATTACTTTGTGGGATTAAAGGTATGTGTCACCACTGCCTAGTTCTGTTTCTCTCATGTATCCCAGTGTGGCCTTGAACTCACAGAGATCCAGATCGATCTCTGCTTCACAAGTGATAGGGTTAAAGGCATGTGCCACCACTGCCTGACCTCTATGTCTAATTTAGTGGCTGAATCTGTCCTCTGATCCCCAGGTAAGCTTTATTGGGGTACACAATATATCACCATGCATCTCTTATGTATGTTGTCATAATTTCCATGATTTACTATCTGGAGCTGTCCTGTTCTGTTGAGAAGACCCTATTTTCTTATATTCTTTCAACTCATCTAGCTTTTAGATTGCTTCTTTCTCTTGTTTTGCAATGATCCTTGAAGTTGAGAGGATATGTAGTATACCTAGGCCAGAGCATCCACAATTTCTTATTCTCTGCATTTGGAAAGTGGCAACCCTTTCTGATAGTCACTATTTATCACCAATTGTATCTTTTATAATGAGGGTTAAGAGATGCATTAACTTGTTAGCATCACCAGAAGTTATTAAGAATTTAATACTTTGTACATTTAGACAAAAAACATTTTTGTTCTTCCCCAAGACCTCTCTAGCTACAGGTGTTTTTGTCCCATTGACAGTGAATGTCATGGCTTTTATGTTTTGGGACAGGGTTTAAATATATTCTGTAATGTATTGTTTTCTGTAACTACATTTGTGTCACTGTTGTACTACTGGACATGTATAGACAGGCCAATCAATCACTGTTGCATCTTGCAATGTTATTATGGATGATTACTTTTCTTCTTTGGTGGTGTATGGACATTCAAGCAGTGGGCAGCTCTTCAGTGTAAAGCTTCTGTGTCAATACCAGCTTTATTTCTTTATGTTCTATGACTCATGTGTGTGTGTGTGTGTGTGTGTGTGTGTGTGTGTGTGTGTGTGTGTTTTCAGCATTAGGATCTTACTGATCTTACTGTCATGTAATAGAGAGCAATGAAGAACACTGACAGTAGCCTGTAATATGTAGGGGTATATTGAATCTTATGTCTATCAACTCTAAAACAAAAATAAACTATTGCAATTTCTATTTATTTGTTAGCTTAAGGTGTCTACTAAATCCATTGTTGCCCTATTAGTATAATTACATTTTAAGGCTTTGTTATCTCATATTTCTGACTATATCTATATATCTACATCCATATGTAATTTTATATCTGTATATATACTATCAGAAATACCCAAATATATCAGGAATACACACAGAGACACACATTCACACATACACATACACACACAAATATAAACATATAAATACATACATATATATGAAATATTTTACAATGTTAGAATTCCTTTTGTCTTTTTCAAAAGATCTCCCTCCTGTATATGGCCCTCTGCCTTGCCCATCTAATTTAGGACTTCCTACTATATTATTAACTTTGAAGTTTTATTTCAGTGAATTCTATCTCAACTTCCTTAAAAGCATACCTTTCCATATGACCAGTTCTTCATTCCCTGACCTCCATTTATATTCCAGTTGAAACATACCCTTCTGTAAATTCAAATGTAGCATGTACCAATGAAAGAATACATGCATTTTTTTTTGTCTTTCTGGATCTGTGACACGACAACCAATGGTTGTTCCACTCTCTCCATTTATCTATAACTTTCAAATTTTATTTTTCTCAACAATGAATAACATTCAGGTGTGTGAATGTACCCCACTTTTTTTGTCCATTCATCAGATGATGAACATCCAGGCTGTTTTAATTTGTAGTTGTAAGTTGAAAAGGTACACAAATAAATAAAATGTTTTATTTTATTATTTAAAATTAGTTTTGTAAAAATATGAGTGTTTCACTGTTCTTTCTGAAGAATTGTGTTTGTTTTTCTCTCATATTAGAAATGTGTTTCATATTGTTATTAAATTTTTACATGTACTTTGATTCTAACCCATTGTATATGTGTTTTAGATATCTTTTTTTATTTTGTAGTTGAAATCTCAAATACCTGGCTACATTTTAAGTTTTAATTTATGCTGGATTATACTCAATCACCAAATTTTCATTTAGCAATCAAGATTTTTAATTTATTTTCAGTTTCCTTGTCTCTAAATTTCATATACATGTTGCTATCATGTTCTAAGCATATATGTGGTTTATTTTCAGATTAAATTTATTCATCATTTCAAGCATTGATTTAGGTTTTGTATAACTTATTTAGTGGACATCAATATAGAATGCCACTTATTAGTACTTGCCTATTTCAACTATCCCTGTCAATGTGATAAACTACAGCTGAATGTTAGAATCTAAAAACAACAGATATTTCTACTTTGATTGTTTAAGTGATCCAACATAATGAATGCAAAACTTTGGAAATTGTGTCCTCTGTATCTAACCTATTAATGTAGTTACTCACAGATTTCTACTTTTCCTGGATACTTTTTTCAAGTTTACATTTGCTATGGTCATATGGGAAGCTGCTACCTCAACTTACAAAATTCCTCCATTAGATTAACTGTAGGTGAGACTATAGGGCACTTTTTTATTAATGACTAATATGGGAGGGCCTGTACCAATAGAGGCATTACCACCCCTGGGTAGATGGTCTTGAGTTTTATAATAAAGCAGGCTGATCAAGTTATGTAGAGCAACAGAGTTGACAGCATTCTGCTATGGTCTCTGTTTCATTTCTTGCCTCCAATTCCTGCCTTATGTTCCTGTCTGGATTTTCTCAGTATAACCTGGTGTTCTAAGCTAAAATAAACACTTTACTTACCAAGATGCTTTTTGCCATGGTCTTTTATCACAGTGACAGCAATCTTAACATAGAGAGTGCTGATGTTGATGTTGTTGACATCAGTAATAGGTAGGATATAATATCACATTTATGATCATTGCAGCAAGATTTTGAAAGTGGCTATAGGATATCTTATTCTTTTTGCTATCTGGTCATGTGCATGGTGTTGTTTTCCCAAAGGATCCTCCATAATGTGCTCTATTATAGAAGGCATAGAAGAAATGAAAAAGGCCAATTAGACAATGAGACTTCTGAATATATGAGCCTCAAAAAGTCTTTTATCTAGATAATTGGATAATATTTAGGTATATGTAAAATTTCACAAAGAAGTGAGCTCTCTTTTTCATCAATACATATATGATATCAGGTAAAGAATACCTCATAGAAGGAGATTAGGAAAGAGTGAAGGTACTGAACAGGGAAGTTGAAAATGATTCAAGAAGTGAATAATTTTCCTTCTTTATACTAGTATTATTTCATATGAAATCAATCTTGTAATTCAATTTTTATGAAGTCAGTAGGAAATAAATAATTATTTGATGGCTAATTGGTAACATTTCCAGTGAAAATCAAACATATTCCTGATAATTTCATCAATTACATGATACATTTGTATCATTTGTATAAAAAAAGTTCTGAATTTTACCTTAAATTCAAATTTAGAATGTCTATATTTCCAGCTTTAGGCAATACTATCTGTAAATTTTGGTTTCCCCATTAATAAAACTGCTTTGTATTTTACAATCACTTCAATATATATTTATCTTAGTATGTTTGAAAACATTTTTCTATGTTTTGGCATATACATTAATTTTTGTATTTTAAAATCTATTCTGACATATTATTACAGTATACTTTGACAAAATTTCCCATGCTTTTGCATATAAATTAAATTTTGTAATATCATGTCATTTATCTTTACTAATAATTCCGAGAATTTATCATGAATCACAATCAGTGGGAGGACTTATTGAAATAACTGGACTACTGGAATTAGTCTTTTCTGATTCCTTACATTTTGTTGGTAGACATAATTATAACTTCCCTTGGAGACAGAAATCTAATATTTGTCCTCTTTTCCACCTCATATTCCCTAGGATAGTATAAAGTTTTATAATTTGAAGGTTCTTTCTTTTCCCCATCTCTCTTCTCCCTCCCCACCCGTTTCTCTTTGTATTGATTATATCACAATGTAAGCTCAATATAAGTCTTTTTTTTACACTTTAAGCATTGCCACTAAGAAGGTCTTCAGATATAGAAATAAAAGAATTAACTACTGAAAAATGTGATCAACACAGAGCTCATTGAAATTACAGAGATCCATCATCCAGGTACATGCAGTTGAAATGCAATTGTATGACAATAAGCACACTTGTACTTAACAGAATTAAACTATTTGGATCGCGAAACTCAAATAGAGTCAGGATAGAATAAAAAAAAAATCTAAATGTGCCCTGCAAAGTAGCATTCAATGCTTGCTGTTAGGCATGGTCATGGTTCCTTGCAGATTTGTGTGTGTGTGTGTGTGTGTGTGTGTGTGTGTGTGTGTGTGTGTGTGTGTCTGTGGTTTGGAGCAATCACAGTCTGATAAATGTCTGTATCTTGGAACCATGAACATTCTTCCCTAGAAGAGAAAATCTTCACAACAAATTCTCCCCATCATTTGTCTTGCCAAACTTTTCCAAACTGACCTTTGCCAATGCTTTCTTATAACACAATGGGCCTGGCAATTCTTCTCTGAACAAGCAGCAGTAAACCCTTTGTCCCAGGTAGGAGCATTACTGCAGTCACCAACATGATGAGAAGGAGCCAGCAACTCAGAACAGCAACCTCTGTCTCCATGGTCCCACCACCATTTGTGGCTTGGCCCAGGCCAAAGCTTCTCCTTAGTAAGCCTCCTAGGCCAGCTTCAAACTCCAGATTCTCCTGCCTCTGCCTCCTTCAGCAAATCCTATGGGAATGCACCACCACAACCAGCAGAGTGTAGCAAGGGGCAGAGCTGGGGTCTGCAAGGCCACAGGCAAGTGGCTTTTTCATGAATTTGTACCACAAATGTTGGGTGCCAGAGTGAGGAAGCATTCGATGAGCAAGAAATATCATGCCCATGATTGAAAAAAGTACAGAGAAAAGTAGCCAAACTAGTGGAAACACATGAACTGTGGACCAATAGCTGAGGAGCCCCCATGGTATTGGACTAGGCCCTCTGGATAAGTGAGACAGTTGTTTAGCTTGAACTGTTTAGGGGGACCACAGGCAGTGGGATTGGGACCTGTCCCTAGTGCATGAGCCAGCTTTTTGGAGCTTAGTGCCTATGGTGAGACACTTTGCACAGACTTGGTGCAGGGAGAAGGGGCTTGGACCTGCCCCAACTGGATGTACCAGGCTCTGCTGATTCCCCATGGGAGACCTTGCCTTGGTGGAGGTGGGAATGGGGGTGGACTGGGGGGCCAAAGGCTATGGGGTGGGAGGAGGGAGGACAGGGGAGTCTGTGGTTGGTATGTAAAATGAACAGAAAATCTCTTAATAAAAAAATAAAAAAAAACAATAATAGAGATAGAAGAAGGAGGATACCAGCTCAAAGGCACAGAGAAAATATTCAGCAAAATCATAGAAGTAAACATTTCCAACCTAAAGAAGGATGCCTATAAAGATACAAGAAGCTTACAGAATACCAAACATACCAGACTCCCAAAAAAATCTCCTCACCACATAATAATCAAACCAGTAAAATACAGAATAAAGAAAAAAATATTAAGAGCTGCAAAGGAAAATGGTCAAGTAACATATAAAGGTATACCCATCAGAATAACCCACAACTTCTCAATGGAGACTCTGAAAGACAGAAGGTCCTGGAAAAACATTATGCAGGCACTAAGAGACCACAGATGACAGCCCAGATTTTACCCAGCAAAACTCTTAACCACCATAGGCAGAGCAAACAAGATATTTCATGATTAAACCAGATTTAAACAATACCTATTCACAAATCCATCCCTATAGAAAGCACTAGAAGGAAAAATCCAACCAAAGGAATTTAGATGTACCCATGAAAACACAGACAATAGATAGTCCCACACCAACCAATCCCAAAGAAGGGAAACACACAACACTACCACCAAAAACTAACAGGAATTAGCAATCACTGGTAATTAATATTCATTCATATCAATGGATTCAATTTGCCTATAAAAGCTAACAGAATGGATACAACAAAAGGATCTATCCTTCTGCTGCATATAAAAAACACACTTCAACTTCAAAGACAGACACTACCTCATAGTAAAAGTCTGGGGAAAGTCTTTCCTTTCAAATGGACTTAAGAAGCAAGCTGGTACAGCTATCCTAACATCTAGCAAAATAGACTTCAAACTAAAATTAATCAAAAGAAATGAAGAAAGACATTAGATATTCAACACAGGAAAAATCCATCAAGATGAAGTCTCAATTCTGAACATTTATGCCCCAAATACAAGGGCACCCACTTATGTAAAAGAAACATTATTAAAGCTTAAATCACACATGAAAACTGACACACCAATAGTGAGAGACTGCGACACCCCCCACTCTCACTAATGGACAGGTCTGCCAGACAGAAACATAACAGAGAAATAAGGGAGCTAACAGACATTACAAATCAAAGGGACTTAATAGTCATGTACAGAACATTCTACCAAAAAGCCAGAGAATATACCTTCTTCTCAGCACCCTATGGAACTTTCTCTAAAGTTGACCACATACTTGTTCACAAAGCAAATCTCAACAGATACAAAAAAATTATAATAATCTTCTGTATTTTATTGGACCACCATGGCTTACATTCTGATGAATTAAAAAAAAAACACAAATTACAGAAAGCCTACATACTCATGGAAACTGAATAATGCTCAAGCAAATCACCAATGGGCCAAGGAAGAAATAAAGGAAAAACATTAAAGACTTCCTAGAATTCAATGAAAAAGAATGTACAACATACCCAAATTATGGGATACTATGAAAACAGTACAAAGAGGAACGTTTATAGCTCTAAATGCCTACATAAAGAAATTGGAGAAATCTCACACTAGCAACTTAATAGAACACCTGAAAAGTCTAGGACAAAAAGAAGCAGACTCACTCACCCAGGAGGAGTAGATGCCAGGAAATAATCAAATTAAGGGCTGAAATCAATAAAATAGAAACAGATAAAACAGCACAAAGAATTAATAAAACAAAGGGTTGATTCTTTGAGAAAATCAACAAGATAAACAAATCCTTACCCAAACTAACCAATAGGCAGAGGGAGAATATCCAAATTAACAAAATCAGAAATGAAAAGGGAGACATAACAACTGACAATGAGGAAATTCAGAAAATCATCAGGTCATACTTCAAAAACCTGTACTCCACAAAATTGGAAAAATCTAAAAGAAATGGTCAACTTTCTGGATAGGTACCACATATTCAATTAAATCAAGACCAGATAAACAATTTTAATAGACCTATAACTCCTATGGAAATAGAAGCAGACATTAAAAGTCTCCCAAACAAAAAAAGCCCGGGGCCAGTTGGTTTTAGTGCAAAATGCTAAGTGAATTTCAAAGAAGAACTAATACCAATACTTCTCAAATTGTTCCACACAGTAGAAACAGAAGGAACATTGTCAAACTCTTCTATGAGGCTACAGTTACCCTGATACCCAAACCACATAAAGATGCAATAAAGAAAGAGAATCACAGACCAATCTCCCTCATGAACTTTGATGCAAGAATATTCAATAAAATACTGGCAAACTGAATCCAAGAACACATCAAAGAAATTATCCACCATGATCAAGAAGGCTTCATCCCAGAGATGCAAGGATAGTTCAACATATAAAAATCTGTCAATGTAATACACCATATAAACAAACTGAAAGAAAAAAATCACAAGATCATCTCATTAGATGCTGAAAAAGCCTTTGACAAAATCCAACACCCTTTCATGATAAAGATCTTGGAGAGATCAGGAATACAAGGAACAAATCTAAACATAATAAAGGCAATTTACTGCAAGCAGACAGCCAACATTAAATTAAATGGAGAGAAATTCAAAGCAATTCTACTAAAATTAGGAACAAGACAAGGCTGTCCACTCTCCCCATTTCTATTCAGTATAGTAGTCAAAGTCCTAGATAGAGCAATAAGACAACAAAAGGAGATCAAGGGGATACAAAATGGAAAGGAAGAAGTCAAACTTTTACTATTTGCAGATGACATGATAGTATAGACAAGTGGCCCCCAAAATTCTACCAGGAAACTCCTACAGCTGATAAACACCTTCAGTAATGTGGGAGGATTCAAGATTAACTAAAATAAAATCAGTAAGCATCTTATATACAAATGATAAAAGGGCTGAGAAAGAAAATCAGAGAAACATCATTTTTTTACAATAGCTACAAATAATATAAAATACCTTCAGTAACTCTAACCAAACAAATGAAAGACCTTTATGACAAGAACATAACATTAAGTCTTTGAAGAAAGAAACTGAAAAAGATATCAGAAAATGGAAAGATCTTCCATGTTCATGGATAGGTAGAACAAACATAATAAAAATGACAATCTGACCAAAAGCAATCTACAGATTCAATGCAATCCCCCATCAAAATTCCAACACAATTCTTCACAGACCTCTAAAGAACAATACTTAACCTTCATATGGTAAAAAAGAAAAGAAAACAAAACAGGATAACTAAAACAGTCCTTTACAATAAAGCAATTCCTGGAGGCATCACCATCCCTGACTTCAAGCTCTACTATAGAGCTATAGTAATAAAAACAGCTTGGCATTGGCATAAAAACTGACAAATGGACCAATGGAATTGAATTGAAGATCCTGACATTAATCCACACACATATGAAGACCTGATTTTTGACAAAGAAGCCAAAACTGTACCATGGAAAAAAAGGCATCTTCAACAAATGGTGCTGGCATAACTGGATGTCAACATGTAGAGGATTGCAAATAGATCCATATCTGTTGCCATGTACAAAACTCAAGTCCATGTGGATCAAAGACCTCAACATAAATCCAGCTACATTGAACCTGATAGAGGAAAAAGTAAGAAGTAGCTTTGAATGCATTGGCACAGGAGAACACTTCCTAAATATAGCACCAGTAGCACATACACTCAGAGCAACAATTCATAAATGTGACCTCCTAAAACTGAGAAGCTTCTGTAAGGCAAAGGACACAGTAAATAAGAAAAAACAACAGCTTACAGAATGAGAAAAAAATCTTTAATAACCCACATCTGACAGAGGACTGATCTCCAAAATATATAAAGAACTCAAGACACTAGACAGTAAAATACTAACCAATACAATTTAAAAAATGGGTTACAGATCTAAACAGAGAATTCTCAACAGAAGGATCTCAGGTGTCCAAAAGACATTTAAAGGATTACTCAACATCCTTAGACATCAGAGAAATACAAGTCAAAAGGACTCTGAGATACCATCTTACACCTGTCAGAATGGCTAAGATCAAAAACACTGATGACAGTTTATATTGAAGAGGGTGTGGAGAGAAGGGAACACTCCTCCACTGTTGGTGGGAGTGCAAACTTGTACAGCCATTTTGGAAATCAGTACAGCAGTTTCTAAGAAAATCTACCTCAAGACCCAATGATACCACTCTTGGGCATATACCCAAGGGATGCTCAACCATACCACAAGGACACTTGCTCAACTATGTTTATAACAGCATTATTTGTAATAACCAGAACCTGGAAGCAACTTAAATGCCTCTCAACCAAAGAATGGATACAGAAAATGTGGTACACATACACAATAGTGCATTACTCAACTGTCAAAACCAATGACATCATGAAATTTGCTGGAAAATGGATGGAACTAGAAAGTATCTTCAGTGATATATCTGAGACTCAGAAAGATAAACATGGTAAGTAGTCACTCATAAGTGGATACTAGATGTAATGTAAAAGATAACCAGACTATAACCCACAGCTCCAGAGAAGCTAGACATGTCTTGGGAAGGAGAAACAGCAGAAATCCATGAGTAACTGGGGATGAGTGAAGGCAATAGAGGGGAGGGGAGGGGTGATGAGAACATGTGGGAATGGGAAGGTCGAGCTGTGGGAGGGATGGAGTGGGAGAGCAATGAAAGAGATATTTTGATAGATGGAGACATTATGGGGTATGGAGAAACCTGGTACTTGGGAAATTTCCAGCAATCCAGAAGAAAAACTCCTAGCAATAGTGGAGAGGGTACCTGTTCTGGCCTAAAATGATCAGATTGGTGAATGCCTTGTCATCATAGAGCCTTCATGCAGTAACTGATGGAAGCAGATGCAGACATCCACAACCAAGCACCAGGCCAAGCTCCAGAAGCCCAGTAGTAGAGAGGGATGAGGGATTTTAAGAGCAAAGGAGGGTGAAGGTCATGATGGGGAAATCTACAGAGACAACTGAACTGAGCTCATAGGAACTCACAAACTTTAGAACAACTGCTGTGGAACCTGCATGGGACTGTACTATACCTCTGCATGCAGAAGACCATTGTGTAGCATGTTCTGTTTGAGGGTGATCAGGATCTATCTCTGGTGCATGAGCTGGCTTTCTGGATCCTATTACCTATGGTCAGACACCTTGCTCACTCTTGATGCAAGGGGAAGGGGGTTGGCCCTGCATCAACTGAATTTGCCAGGCTTTGCTGTCCCCCATGAGAGGACTTACCCTTTTGGAGGAGAGAGTGAGAGGTTGTCAGGGGGAAGGCATGGAGGAGCAGGAGGGGGGATGAGGGGGTTCTGGGGTTGGTATGTAAAATGAATGAAGAAAATTTAATTTAAAAAAGGAAGAAAACAATTTCTGAAAGATGTTCTTGGCTATCTCTATTTGTGTTTTGGTACTCACATGTCTTGTCCTCAAAGACAGAAACAAAGATACACTAACATCCACAAGTAAATAAAAGTAAAAACATAGCCAAAATATGATTTGAGTTGTTATTCAGTGTTCATTTTTGTAATAGTTATTTTTCCTTCAAGTGAAATATCATAATATTTTACCTTGCATAAATTAGGACATAAAATTTTATCATGAAATAGTCAAATGTTGAAATAGATAGGCTCAAATGGCTACATGGTTGTCTAAATTTCAGTTATAAATTAGATAGCTACGGCAGCTATTTAACCACATATCCAGTATTAGGGGAGTTATATAGGAAACATTTAGTTTTCTCAATATAGCAGCTGAGAAATCAAATAAGAAAATAGGGATTGAGGTGTGTGTTCATTTTCTGATTCTGTGATTTAGTATTTATATGTATTTATGTGGTGAAATGATAATAACCCTTAGTGCTCAGGAGGACAAAAATCTCATCTCTAACAGATGCACCTTCCTGAACTCACATAAACCTAATAACACATTATGTTCTCAAATTCTTAGTCCACAGAGCTATGATTTATTATCTAAGTATAGATGTTGATATCCATAATCCTGCTGTTGCTTGACTTAGATGATATTCTCTTCACAATCCATCTCCCTTCTTATGAAAGTACCACCAAAACATGGCCTGCTTTCTTATGGGACCATATAGACACTACCCATGACAATAATTCATGTAGGCTACATTTACTATCTGCCTTCATACCTCCTGAATTGTAGTACCCTCATCCTTTTACCACTTGCCTGGTATTTTCCTCTTATACCATCTACTTCCTTTGAGACTCACCACCAAACTGAACCACACTTGCTATAAAGGCATCTGTAGCCTGCTCATGTGGCACAGACCATTTTTATAATGTTATTCTTACTTATCCATAAGCCTGGAACATATTTCCATCTTATGGTATTGTAGCTAGAGTTTTCCTGCCTTGCCCACAGTCAGGACAAATCTCTGTCACCCACCAGTCCCACAGCCTCTCAGACCCAACCAAGTAAACACAGAGACTTATATTGCTTACAAACTGTATGGCCATAGCAGGCTTCTTGCTAACTGTTCTTATATCTTAAATTAATCCATTTCTATAAATCTATACCTTGCCATGTGGCTCATGGCTTACCGGTGTCTTTACATGCTGCTTGTCATGGCGGCGGCTGGCAGTGACTCCCTCACTCAGCCTTCCACTTCCCAGAATTCTCCTCTCTCCTTGTCCCGCCTATACTTCCTGCCTGGCCACTGGCCAGTCAGTGTTTTATTTATACAGACCGATATTCACAGCATGGTGTCTTCTTCAATTTCTTTCTTCAAAGACTTGAAGTTCTTGGGATACAGGTCTTCACTTGCTTGATTAAAGTTGCTCCAAGATATTTCATATTATTTGAGACTATTGTAAAGGTTGTTGTTTCTTGATTTCTTTGCAACATGTTGTGGGAGATCCTGATTTTTTTTTTGAGTTAATATTATATCCAGCCACTTCCCTGAAGGTGTTCATCAACTGTAGCAGTTCTCTGATAGAATTTTTGGGATCACTTATATATAATCACATATCATCTGCCAATAGAAATATTTTGATTTCCTCGTTTCTAATTTGTATTCCCTTGATTTATTTTAGTTCTCTTGTTGCTCTAGCTAGAACTTTCAGTACTATATTGAATACATGTGAAAAGACTGGACAGCCTTGTCTTGTTCCTGATCTTACTGGAATTGTGTTGAATTTCTCTCCATTTAAGTGTTGGCTATAGACTTGCTGTAACCTGCATTTATTATGTTTGGGTATGACCCCTGAATTGTTGGTCTTTCCGAGACTTTTATTATGAAGGGTCATTAGATTTTGTCAAAAGCCTTTTTTGTATCTAATGACCATGATTTTTTTTCAGTTTGCTTATATGGTGGATTACATTGACAGATTTTTGTATGTTGAACCATCCCTGTATCTCTGGGATGAAGCTTACTTGATCATGGTGGATTATCTTTATTATGTGTCTTTGGATTCACTTTGCAAATATTTTATTGAGTATTTTGCATCAATATTCACGAGGCAAATTGGTCCAGAATTCTCTTTATTTGTTGAATCTTCATGTGGTTTGGGTGTCAGGGTGACTCTGGCTTCATAAAATGAATTTGCAATGTTATTTCTCTTTCTATTTTATGAAATAATTTAAGTAGTGTCAGTTGTAGCTCTTCTTTGAAGGTCTGGTGGAATTTTGTGCTAAAACCATCTGGCCCAGGCCTTTTTTTGCTTGGGAGATTTTAACAACTCCGTCTATTTCCTTAGGGATTTTAGTTATATTTAAGTTGTTTATCTGACCTTGATTTTACTTTGGTTAGTGGTATTTATTGAGGAAGTTATCCTTTTTTTCTTTTAGAATTTCCAATTTTGTGAAGTATACGTTTTTGACATCTGACCTAATGATTCTTAGGAGTCCCTTGATAACTGCTGTTATATCCCTCTTTACATTTCTCATTTTTAAAATTTGGATATCCACTGTCTACTTTTAGTTAGTTTGTATTGGGGGTTTCCTATCTTGCTGATTTTTTGTGAAGAACCATATCTTTGTTTCATTAATTTTTGTATTGTTCTGTTTGTTTCTATTTTATTGATTTCAGCCCTCACTTTGATTCCTGCAGTCTACTCCTCTTGGGTGCATTTGCTTCTTTTGTTCTAGAGTTTGTAAGTGTGCTGTTTGGTCTATTGCATGAGATCTCTCTAATTTCTTTATGAAGGCCCTTAGTGCTATGAACTTTCCTCTTAGAACCACTTTCATTGTGTCCCATAAATTTGGCTGTGTTGTGATTCATCTTCATTGAACTCTAGGATGTCTTAATTTTTTTATTTGTTCCTTGACCGAGTGGTGATAGACTGGAAAGTTGTTCAGTTTCCATAAGTTTGCAGGCTTTTTGCCATTTCTCTTGTTGAACTAAAACTTTAATCCACAGTGGTCTGATAAGGAACAGTGGTATATTTGAATTTTCTTGTATCTGTTGAGACTTGCTCTGTGACCAAGTATATGGTCAATTTTGGAGAATGTTCCATGAGGTGCTGAGTAGAAGGTATTGTCTTTTGTGTTCCTATAAAATGTTCTATAGCTTCTGTCAGCTCCATTTGTGTCAAAATGTCTGTTAGTTCCATTATTTCTCTTTTTATTTTTTTATCTGGATGACCTGTACACTAGTGTGAGTGTGGTGCTGAAATCTCCTCCAATGTGTGAAGTTCAATATGTGATTTAAACTTTGACAGGTTATCTTTGACAAATATGGATGTCCTTGTGTTTGGGACATAGATGTTCAGAATTGAGACATCATCTTTGTGGATATTTCCTTTGATGAGTATGAAATGTCCTTTTAAAATATCTTTTGATTAATTTTGTTGGAAGTATATTTTCTTCGGTTAGAATAGCTACACCAGCTTGCTTCTTTGGTTCATTTGCTTGAAAAATCTTTTCCAATTCTTTACTCTGAGGTAATGTTTACCTTTGGTGTTAAGGTTTATTTTTTGAGTGCAGCAGGATGGTATCTATTCTGTTAGCCTTTTTATTGATAAATTGAGTCCACTGATATTGAGAGATATTAATAACCAATGATTATTAATTCTTGTTATTGTGTTGGTGGTAGTGTGTGTGTGTGTATGTGTGTGTGTGTGTGTGTGTGTGTGTGTGTGTGTGTGTGTGTGTATGTGTTAGATTTCCCTTCCTTGTATTTTGCTGGTGTGAAATTATATATTGCCTGTGATTTTGTGGATATAAACCCCCTTGGGTTTGTGTTTTCTTTCTGTTACATTCTGTAGGGTTGGATTTGTGGAGAGATATTGCTTAAATTTGACTTTGTCAAGAAATATCTTGTTTCTCTCTCCATCTATGGTGATTGAAAGTTTTGTTGGTAGTCTTGGCTGGTATCCATTGTCTCTTAGAGTATGCAAGACATCTTTCCAGGCCATTCTGGCTTTTGTGCTCTCCGATAAGAAGACTAGTGTAATTCCAATGCATCTGCCTTTATAAATTACTTGGCCTTTTTCCTTTGCAGCTTTCAATATTCTTTCTTTAATCTGTATGTTTAATGCCTTTATTATATGCCATAGGGACTTTTTTCTGGTTCAATCTATTTAGTTTTCTGTTAACTCAATATCAGTTATCTGTATAAAAATGTATGTTTTTAGGTAAGAAAAATTTTCTTCTATGATTTTGTTGAATATATTTTCTGAGTCTTTGAGTGGGAATTTTCCTTCTATTGTTATGTTTGGTCCTTTCATCGTGTCCCAGATTTCCTGAATTTTTTTGTGTTACAAATTTTGTAGATTTAACATTTTCTTTGACCAAAGAATATGTTTGTTCTATTGTATCTTCAATGCCTGATACTGTTTCTTCGATCTCTTGTATTCTGTTGGTGATGGTTGCATTTTTATTTCCTGTTCTCTTGCCCACATTTTCCATTTCCAGAATTCCCTCTATTTGTGTCTTCTTTATGCTTCTATTTCCATTTTCAGGTCTTGAACAGCTTCCTTCACCTGTTTGTTTTTTTCTTGGCTTTCTCCAAGAGGTTTATTGATTTTATCCAATTGTTTTTGCTTGCCTTTTCCTCAATTTCTTTAGGAGATGCTTTCATTCCTCTTTAAAGATGCTATTATCGTCATAAAGTAATTCTTAAGGTCATTTTCTTGTGATTCAGCTGGGTTGGAATGTTCATTTCTTGTTGTCATAGGATAACTGGGCTCTGGTGATGCCATATGGCCCTTTCTGTTGTTAATTGTGTTCTTATACCAGCATGTAGGCATCTGAGATGACTATAGCTCTAGTTGTTGCTTCCTGAGTTTGTCTTTGTTAGATGAGTGTTTTGTTCCTTGATTTCTGTTTCATTTCTGGTCTTCTGGCCTATGAGGCAATGGGTTCTGGTAATTAGTGAGTCTTCAGGTTGAGGAGGATGTCTCTGCTTTTGTTTTTGTCACCTTCAAGACCTCTGAGTTTTTGGATGAAAACTTTACTTCTGAGGCTCCAAGAACCTCTGTGGCCTCTGGGGTTCTGGGTACCTGCTTGGTTTCTGTGATTTCTGTAATGGTATAGTTTCCAGTAAAGCAGAAGTTTTCTGCAGAAGTTGTGGGCTGGGATATGGATCTCAGGAGAGAGGATACAGCTGGGGGCTGTTGGACCAGCTTTAGAGATTGTTAATTGGTAGTGGACATTATCTGACCTAGGTTCCCTAGAATCAGGCTTTTCTCGGGTTAAGCAGAAGTTTTGTGCCAAAGTTGTGGGACAGATTATGGAGCCCAGTCAAGGGAGTACAGCCTGGAGCTGTAGGGTAGGCTTTATGGAGTGTTGGTGGACAGTGGGTGGTGTCTTACCTGGGTTCCATTGGATCAACCTGGTAAAGAAGCTGGAGCTGTGGGTGGGAGTGTGCAGCCCCATGGAGAGGGTTCAGTCTAGGAATAGGTTTCCTAGATCTATACAGCCTCTGGTAAGACAATTAGAGTTGTGGGCCAGAGTATGAAACACAGGGGAGATAGTTAACTCTTTCTTAATCCAGTATCATTTCTAACCACATTCTAAATACTTACTTACTCTTGTACTTACAGATAAATGTAGTTTTCACTCTCAATCTTCATTGAAGAAATTTCTTTTTGCAATAGATACAGAAAAGTAAATTATAGAAATCCACAGCTTGCTGGTATACAGAGAACAAGTGACTAAGGGGTGTGTAAACCCAATTAATAAATATATCTTCAATTCCTATATATATATATATGTCTGGGAAATACCATGGAAGAGGGATTAGAAGTATTCTAAAAGACAGAGGATGAGAACATCTTTTGTGAGACTGTATACTCTACACAGGAAGGAAAGCTGTTCAAATGAACTCTCAATTGTATGGTAGCCTAAACAAGGCTTGAGTAATGACAGCACTAGAAGACACAGCCACATGAGTAGAGAAAATACCATTAATCCCTAGACCCTGTCCTACAGGTAATTAGAGACTGCCAGGAGAAGGAAAATCAGTCTTTGACGAGAATGAGTCACCTAATTGGTTATCCAATACTCACTACTCAGTCCTAAAAACATATATAAATTAAATATATATGATTAATAACTCATATTCACATATATGCATATGCATACATTATGAGCAAAACTAAATGGAATCAGCAGTATCTAGTCTTTCAGTTATCAGTATGTATACACAAAACAGTGTAGTTGAAGTTTTCCTGTGTCCACCTGGCTCTTGCAGCCACTCTGATCCAAGTAAACACACAGAGACTTATATTACTTATAAACTGTGTGGCTGTGACAGGCTTCTTGTTATCTAGTTCTTATATCTTAAATTAACCCATTTTTTATTCATCTATAAGTTGCCATGTGGCTTGTTGCTTACCAGTACTTTTACATCTTGCTTCCTCTGTGTCTGGCTGGCAACTCCTGACTCAGCCTTCCTGTTCCCAGAATTCTCTTCTCTCTTTGTCCCGCCTATACTTCCTGCCTGGCTCCTGGCCAATCAGTACTTTTATTAACCAATCAGAGCAACACATTCACAGCATACAAAACAATATCCATAGCACTTCCCCTTTTCTTTTTTTTTCAAAAAAGAAGGTTTTAACTTTAACATAGTAAAATTACATACAACACAACAATTATCAAGCAGGAATTATAGTTACAATATCTAGTCTATTTATAATATCTAGTCTACTTGTATTTGGTAAAATTAAAAAAGATATACTATCTAGCCTATATTTGTGAGTCTAAGGTTTCATATCTAACCTATCTTTTACCATAACTAAGGAAATTATAACTATCTAGTCTTCAGCTATATCAAAGACCTCAGAAGGATATAATATTACCTGAAAAATAGGAGAAGGACGCAAGCAACTTTTGGGAGTCTTGCAAGAGTAGACAGAGACATCTGGCAGCCTGGACAGTCATCCAAAGTTCCTCTGTAAAGTTGGAGCATCTGTCTTCAGCCCATAGGCCTGGAGTCTCTCAGTCACTTTTCTCAGTGTCCTGTAGAATGTGTGGCAGTTTCCTCTGTGAAGCAGGAACCTGAAGGACCATTTCACCAAGCAAAGTTCAGTGGTCACTTTCCTATGGGTCCTGTATGTCCAGTTGATCAAGCAGTCCAGGCAAGAACAGTTTCTTGCCCAAATGGCTATTTTTGCCAAGAAGAACATAAACTCCATATAGAGTGTTTTCAATGCCCATCCTCCTCTCTGAAGTAAATCAGTGCTGCCAGGAGCAGACATGTCTCATTGTCCAGAAAGTCTAAATTTTTAAAACATATTAAATGCTGTATTCTGTATGTCTTTGAAGTGTCTGAAGATTACCTACCTAATTGAATTATATCTATGTATACCTAGAAAACTTAACATGACTATGTTTGACTATCATAGAAGACTAATTATTAATCTGTATTATTTAATTATCCATTACAATTTAAATGAGTTACATAAATGTATACCTCAAATGAGAGTAGAAATATATATATATATATATATATATATAATAACAAAATTAAGTTTAAACTTGTATCAATAAACTAAAAACCATAGCAATGTAAAACATTTCTAAACAAGTTGTTGCTCTTTAAAAGTAGGTTCATTAATTTACCCTTTCATCCTATCATATCTATACTACCTGATTTTTTTTCTTTAGAAAGAGATTACATTTATAATCAAACTGTTTTAAATAAAAATACTGATTTTTCTCTGTCTCACACCAGAGGGCTCTCCAATATGGGAAAGAAGAATCTCTCAACCTTTCCTTTTAGCAGTATGCTTGGATTTAGAGAAGGAGTGAGCCAATTCCATCTCCGAAGACAGCTTGGTATATTTGGGAATTTGGGCATAGCTTCTCTTACTACTTCCTGCTGGATGAGGGTGCTGTATTCTTATGGGGACACAAAGAAAATTTTATGATTAGAGGGTAGTCAGTAAGGCTGTATTTTCTGAGCCAGTTGCCTTGAGACCATTCTGGATGTTGGATCATCTGGACCATGGTGTCATAGGAGACCTTTCAGGGGGTCTTGGCTAGTCAAACCTGATGTATCTTAATCTGGAACAAATCCTTAGCCTCTTGATTTCTGTGGAAACAAAAGCAGAGCCTCCTTTCCAAAGCAACATATCCTTACATCCAAATTTTGAAGTCAAGGTACCTTTAAAATATACATATTGGTTTAGCTGAGCAGCCTTTACAATCAAATGTCTTTCTGCAGTTAAAAATCCCAAAGACAACACAATCTAGATTCTCTGTGTGATATCCATCTTTACATGGCTTATTTTTATATTACTTTTACTTTTTCTTTAGAGACTTTATTTTTTAAAACTATTACTTCATATAACTGCATACATTACTTTTTCTCTCCCTTCCAAGCCTATGTACATTTTTCCACACATTGTAAACTATTCCATCTGAATCTGTCTTGTTGTGAACCTCTTGCTTTAAACTGCAGCATTAACAGGACTGAAACGGCAGCTGTGGCTGCTGGCTCCACCCACTTCAGCTTCCCAACATGGTGGTTGTATGTTTACCGCCAGCTCTGGATCTGGAATCCATGTTTACCATCAACTCTCAGAAGCAGTGGGTTTTTGCTTCTATCAAAGCAGTGTGTAGCTCAGAAACCTCTTTTTTTTTCAGCAGCAAAAGCTATATCCACCATATACCATGTTGCCCAGCTTGCAGAAAACTCTGTAACTTGGCAGGAATATGTCATGGTGTAGCTTCAGTCCACATGTCTCAAACCCACCATAGAGTAGCTCAAGCCTGCATGTTGCAGCATCTTGCCACCCGCATGAGACATGAAGTAAGTATTTTTAGGTTTAAGGTGGAAACTCAAGCCATTGGGTGCCATTTGTAGTTGGAGTTTTCCTGTGTCCACCTGGCTCTTGCAGCCGCTCTGACCCAAGTAAACATACAGAGACTTATATTACTTATAAACTATACAGCTGTTGCAGTCTTCTTGCTATCTATCTTATATCTTTGATTAACCCATTTCTATTAATCTATAAGTTGCCACGTGGCTTGTGGCTTGTGGCTTACTGGTACTTTTACATCTTGCTTCCTCTGTGTCTGACTGATGACTCCTGACTCAGCCTTCCTGTTCCCAGAATTCTTCTCTCTCTTTGTCCTGTCTATACTTCTTGCCTGGCCAATCAGCACTTTATTTATTAACCAATCAGAGCAACACATTCACAGCATATAAAGCAATATCCACAGCAAAATGGTAACTATTCTACTAAATAGAACAAAGTATAAGGAGAACTTATAGTAGAGGAAGGGGAACCATAGGACAGGGAGGACTATTTTGCTAATAGCAGATTGAAAAACACAAAATTATGTTATAAACATCTATTAACTATAATGATAAAATCCATTAATTTGTACAATTAGTAAGTGCTAGCAAAATAAAATTTCAATGTGTTAAATTGGTCAATATATGAGCTACAAATGTATAAACTCACTATGTTTTCCTTAAATAAAATCATGACTTGCACTCTCCTCTTAATGATTCTTTCTTATCTTTATAGAATTAAACCCAAGACCTATATGTTTTTTCTGTCCCTTCTCTTTGCCATTGAAGAGATCAACAGAAATGCTCATATTTTACCCAATATAACTTTGGGATTTGATGTGTATAATATCCCATTTATTGATGCAGACACAATGTATGTCTTTTTAAAGTGGATCTCAGGGATTGACAGAATGATTCCTAATTACAACTGTAGGAAAGAGAGCAAGTCTGTAGCATTGATTACAGGACCATCATGGACAGCATCTACTCTTATTGGAGAAATGCTGGAGATGTACAAATTTCCACAGGTAAGTATTGTACCCATAGAGTGAAATGAATTGATTATTTGTTCAGTGATAATGACATATTCTTGAGTAAAATGAAAAGTGGAGACTGGATTTATGCATTAGGCAAAATGTATGTTTAAATGTAATTACTCAGGGGTCTTCATTAGAAATAGACTACTGGTAGAGGCTGTAGAAGACAATGTATTTTTTCTGAATCTGAGTCTAATCATTAATATTACAAAAATTCTGAGGAAAAAGATGGTGACTATAACTATGAGATGAACCAATCTTCCTTCCCAAAACTTACAGCTATTGTTAAGTGCAAATCAGGTCTCATAATTGTGTAAGACTTATCTTCATATTACTATTAATATTACTTAATATTACTATTAACTCTCTTATTCCTTCAGCTCACCATTGGGCATTTTGATCCCATCCTGAGTGGCAATATCCATTTAACTTCTATATATCAGATGGCACCTAAAGACACATTTCTGACCCATGCTATGACCTCTTTAATCCTCCATTTCCACTGGAACTGGGTGGGGCTTTGTATCTCAGAAGATGAAAGAAGCATTCAGTTTTGGTCTAACTTTAGAATAGAATTGGACAAGAACAGTATCTGTGTGGCCTTTGTGGAAATCATATCAATTGGTAGATCATCATTATCTCCAGATATTAAGGTGGATCATCTTCATCACATCTTGAAATCATCAGTAAATGTGATTATAGTCTATTTTGACTCTGATTCTCTGGTGACATTCTTTTACATGGTAGAACAATATCTAATGACACAAAAAGTCTGGGTCATGGCCTCACCATATTATTCTTCCAAAATGAAACATAGTGTATTTTTACACCCAGTTCATGGATCTCTCATGTTTTCCCACCACCATAAGGAAATAGCAGGTTATAGAAAATTTATCCATACTGTTAACCCCTTGAAATACCCAAATGACATTTACTTAGCTATATTCTGGTCTTTCTTTTTTGATTGTTCATTTTCTGAGTCTGACTGTACAAAACTGGAGAACTGTCCACTCAATGCCTCCTTGGAAATGTTACCTAATCCACTTATTGACATGGCCATAAGTGAGGAGAGTAATAACCTATACAATGCTGTGTATGCTGTGGCCCATATTCTTCATGATTTATTTCTTCATCAAGTAGAATTTCAGGGACTAGGAGGTGTAAAGAGACTGGTGCATTTCCCCTGGAAGGTAAAGCACATTTCTTGGATGGCACAAATGTGTGTGTGTGTGTGTGTGTGTGTGTGTGTGTGTGTGTGTGTGTGTGTGACTACATCAATGTAAACATGGGACTGGGTTTCACAGCACTCACATAGAAATCAGATGACAAATTGCTAGAGTCATTTCTTTTCCATTACATGGGTTCTGAGGATTAAATTCATGTTTTCCAGCATGGTGTCGTTAACCATGTCTGGTATTCCATTCCCCTGATCCTAGGGTTTTGTCATTTAAATAAGTTAACATCTTCAGCAGAAAATATTTTCTTTATAAAAATGATGATTCAATTAGAATTTGTTGAAGAGCTGTCAATATACAAAATAACTTTAGGAATGTCTAAATGCTGATGAGATAACATGGGTATTGTATACAAATGATCTCTTATAAAGTGAATTTTATGTATCCATAAATACACAAGCATCCTTATGTCCTGTATACATTTTGAATATGTCAAGCTTTCACTACACTACTGAGATCTGGATGAACAACAGTTAACCATGTTCTGATTCATAATACATTTTGTTTTATCTTACTGAATCTTGTAATATTTTGATATTTTGGTTTTCATACTATTGAACTTTTTATGCTTTATTTATTATTGTGCTAAATCTGCCTTGTGATGTAATAAATAAAAAACAAGAAGGGCTTTTCCATATATTGCTTTCTTTGTTAACTTGAGCCATTCATCTCTTGTAGCTGCACTCCTTTCTAAGGAATATTCACTTTTACCATTTGGACTCTAACCAAGTGATTTTGGATGAGAAAAGGAAATCAGTGGCAGAATATGATATTCTCAACTATTGCCATTTTCCAACACATTTTGTACACATGTTGAAAGTAGGGATGTTTTCTCCATTTGCTCCACCTGGTCAGCAATTGTCCTTACATGAGGACATGATAGAATGGGCCTTAGGATTTACAGAGGTTGGTGGAAGCTAACATAAAATTTTGAACTACAAACAAATAAGTAGCACCATAATCATGTTTTTATTATTCTTGATTTCTGGTTTCTCTGTTATTGGCCTTCAATGTACATTTCTCAACTATAATTTAAGGAATTTTTGTTTATACTGATAGAATTGGTCTTGTGTATTTGTCAATCTTTGCATAAGATTTTTGTCTTTCATAAGATCCAAATACAATGCCTTTGTCAACATTTATCACTATAAAATTGTCTAAGGAACTAAACCTATAAAAACACACATAGTATAGATCACTGTGTACCATAGTCAATTATTTTATTGATATTTGTCTTGTAGGGTAGTATTACAGTGAAAATCCATGGCAGAGGAAAATATGTGGGGACATGATAATCAAGGAGCAAGTGAAAAACATCTGGTACCAGGTTCAAACTATCCACACTCAAAGCATCAATTTAGTGAGCTTCTCTTTATCAGGATCCAAATTGTACAGTTTCCACCAATTCTCAGAGAGTTTCAGGATTAGAGCACTATCTTTAGGCCATGAACATATATGCAAACAAACATGAACAGCTTCTAAAGAATAGTTTTACTGAAGAACACAATGTTATGTTGTAAAGTTCCTGTTCACTGAGTCACTGTATTTATTGTTATGTTGCATGAATGATGAAGTAGTTACTAGTGCATTTCTGATTTTCCTCAGACCCCACAATCACTATGCAGTGAGAGTTGTAGTCCTGGATTCAGGAAAGCACATATGGATGGAAAGGCTATCTGTTGTTTTGATTGTACTCCTTGCCCAGAAAATGAGATTTCTAATGAAACAAGTAAGTGTAAACTTTATGAACACAGTCATCCTTTCTCTTCAGTATTCCTCTTTAAATCCAATAAATGGATATCACTTAGAAAATATCTTTAAAATCAAATTAATGTCCTTGTATTTAGTTATTTATTTTAAAAATCTATTACTAAAATGAGTTACAAAATTACATGATAAGCAGAACACAATCACAAATCTGTCTTGATAATTATTATATTTTAGGGAAAGATGGTATCACTGTGTATGCCTTTGGGGACTAGAATCCTTGTGCTGTCTTGTTTGTATAAAAATTAGAGGAATCTCTCATCTGTGTTTCATCTTCAGTTATTTTCTTTCTTTCTTTTTTCTTTCTTTCTTTCTTTTATTTATTTTTTTTTTGGTTTTTCAGGACAGGGTTTCTCTGTAATTTTGATGCCTGTACTAGATCTCGCTCTGTAGACCAGTCTGGCCTCAAACTCACAGAGATTTGCCTGGCTCTGCCTCCTGAGTGCTGGAATTAAAGGTGTGGGCCACCCTGCCTGGCTTCAGTTATTTTCAAAGATTTTATTTTATTAATACATTGGTTTTCAAATCCTGGGTTGTCTCCATTTTTGTCAACCTTATGTTTTAGTTTCTATGAAGAGCATTCAAGTGTTTATTCTCCTTATGTTAATGCTTCTTAAAAATCATTCAGCTCTTTCTTCATGTCATCTTTAAACTCCATTTATTCTTTGATGCTTATGATGGTTCTCTCAAATTCTTTTTCCCATATTTTATCTAGGTAATTCTTGTTGGAGACAATTTCTGTTAGATTTGTGAATTCAGAGAGGATGGGACACTGTCTTGTTCTTATTTATTTTGTTTGTATTTTTATGACCAGTTGAGTGTATGCAGAATCTTTTTTCCCCAATTTTCTGACTGATATAGACAGAGTAGGATGGAATAGATCACAGAATGTACAGTTTGGGTAGGCATAAAGGCTGGAGATGGCTTAAGGGAATGAAATCAGATGGACACCATAGGTTGGGCTGGCATTCATGATACATATACAGATATGTGTCTAGAACTGGGGATAGTGAAAGAAGGGTTGTCCTTTGCAGACCAGGGCAATTGGTTTGGCCCTGGTTTGAACTGAGGGTTGAGATTGGTGTATGAAGAGGGGGATCACACAGACTCATCTGTCTAGAAATGTCTACAAGATATGTAGACTCTGTCTGGCAGAGAATTTTGGTGTGGTATTCCAGGGATATATAGTTTGTGGGAGGGGGACATGGGTTGTGTCCAGACCATGAATGCTGGAGTAAAGTGGATTGGTTATTCAGAATAGACCAGGACAATGGATGTGGGGCCTTGTGTAGATCTGGGGGTTGGGAAAGTCATGGGGAGGAGAAGATGAGGTAGATTTATCTGATTAGAACTTGAAACAAGATGTCCAAAATGTGGGTTGGAGTAGTGTTTATATGAATGCATAAGGGAACTTTAGTTTGATGTTTTATCTTGTGAAAACTGAATGTGAATGAAAACATGTCTAACATTTCTTTCTCTGAATATAATGTATTTGTCTCTGTAAATGTACTGATTTTGACCTAACAATTTTTAAAAATGGCATGTTCTTAATTTCTGGTAAGTTTTCTGGTGCTATTTATTGATCTTTTTATATATACTATAACATATGTAAATAGGGAAAATTTGAATTATTTTCCTATTTATATTCCTTTATCTTCTTTATCTGTTTACTTTTTCTAGCTATGACTGAACACTGTAATTAAGAGTGTACATAGTGAACTTTTTCCTGATTTTATTAGCATGGTTTTATTTTTTCCTCTTTAGGACAATATTGATTTTGGGATAGTCAAATATATCCTTTATTATGTTGAAGTATGTACCCTTACATCATTTCCTCCCTAGATCTTTAAGCATGACAGGCTGATTTTTATTAATGGTATTTACTCAACTATTGTGGTCACCATGTTATTTTTGTTTTTAGTCTATTTCATAATGTACTATTTTTATTGACTTGCATATCTTGCAACAGGAAACTTGATTTGATGGATGATCTATTTGCTTCATGCCAATACTTGATTTGCAATTGTTTTACTGAGAATTTGACATGAATTTCATCAGTGATACTGATTTATAATTATTTTTTTCATTGTTAAATTTTTACCCTGCTTTCTTATTGGAATAATTTTGGTGTCTTAGAAGCAGTTTGCAAGTATTTCTTTTATTTCTATCTTTTTTTAAATAAATACTTTTATTTTATAATTAATTTAATTTTACATATCAGCAACAGATTCCCGTATCCTCCCTCCTCCCACCCCCTAGCCTTCTCCCCCAATCCACCACCCATTCCCACCTCCTCCAGGCAAGGTCTCCCCTGTGGATTCAGCACAACCTGGTCAATTCCATTGAGGCAGGTCCAGTCCCCTCCTCCCTGCACCAAGACTGAGCAAAGTGTCTCAGCACAGGCTCTAGATTCCAAAAAGCCACCTCATGCACCAAGGACAGGTCCCAGTCCCACTGACTGGGGGGCCTCCTAAACAGTTCAAGCTTGTCAACTGTCTCATTTATCCAGAGGGCCTAGCCCAGTTCCATGGGGGTTCCTCAGCTATTGGTTTACAGTTCATGTGTTTCTGCTAGTTTGGCTATTTGTCCCTGTGCTTTTTCTAATCATGGTCTCGATATCTCTTGCTCATATAATCCCTCCTCTCTCTCACTGGATGGACTCCTGGAACTCCAAAGATGCAATAAAGAAAGAGAAGTACACACCAATCTCCCTCATGAACATCGATGCAAAAATGCTCAATAAAATATTGGCAAACAGACTCCAAGAACAGATCAAAACAATTATCCACCATGATCAAGTAGGCTTCATCCCAGAGATGCAAGGGTGATTCAACATACAAAAATCTGTCAATGTAATACACCATATAAACAAACTGAAAGAAAAAAACACACATGATCATCTCACTAGATGTTGAAAAGGCCTTTGACAAAATCTATCTTTTGAAAAATTACTGAAGTACTGATTGTAATTCTTCTTTGAAAGTCTGTTAGATTTTAATTTTGAATGCATTTGAAACAGGGCTCTTTTATATTGAAGGCTTTTTTATTTCTGGAACAATCAGCTTATTTGTGTTTGTGTGTTTACATTGTTCATTTCTTCTTAGATTTTCTTTGGTCATTCAGATCTGTGTAGAAATTCATTTGCTTATTATGCTTTTTCCAGTCTAATAACTTGTAGGCTATTAAGTATTCCCTTAAAACATTGTGAAATACTTTGGTGTTTGTTGTTGTAATATTTTCCTAATTATGTATGATTTTTATTTATTGAATGTTGTTCATTTGTTTGTTTAATTTTGATAAGATACTGTCAAGACTGTTTTCTTTTGAAGACCCAGCTCTTAGTTTCATTTGTTGTTTGTGTTCCTCTTACATTAATTTCTGTACAGGTTTTTATTATATAGTTCAATATACTGGATTTAGGATTGTTTGGTTTTGCTTTACCTAATTCTGGAGTTTAAAAATAAAGAGATGTATTTGCACAATTTTTTATTTTTTTGCAGGCACATATATTTCTCTCAGAGCACTGCTTTTTGCATGTCCAAAATATTTGGTGTTTTTCTATGTGTTTCTAAGAATATTTAAACTTTCCTTCTTATTTACTTCTTGAAACATTTATCCTTTGATAGTGTGCCATACAATCTCTATAAGTTTATGTATTTTCTAGAGATTTTTTATTATTTATTCCAATTTTATTGTATTTTGAAGAGACACAATCAGTGAAGTTATTGAAATTTTATTTTATTATTGACTTTTGATTTGTGATATTAATATATATGACTTGTCATCTATTTCACAGAAACTTCCATGGGCTGCTGGATGCAATTTATAGTCATTAGTCTTTAGTTTGGAGTATATGTGAGGTACATTTGATATATAGTGTCATTTAGATCTTGTGTCTCTACATTTATTTTTGTCTAGGTGAGCTGTGTGTTTCACAATGCAGGATATTGAAACCAATAATACTGAATTGAAGTCAATCAGTCCCTTGATTTCTAGTAATATATTACTTTAGAAATTGGGTGTGTCAATGTGTAGACTTCATGTGCTTAGGATTGTAATGTTTTCTTGGCTTCTTGGTCCCTTGATTAGAATGAAGTATCCTATAGAATGTCTTCTGATTAATTTTGCTTAAAGTTCATTTTGTAAGATTTTAGGAGATAGAAACCAGCTTGTTTCCTGATTTCATTTGATTGGAATTGTTTTTCCAATCCTTTAATTCTATGGTGTTAACTAACTTTGTAGACAAGTTGAATTTCTTGTATGCAATGAAAAGATATATTTTGTTTCTTAATCCATTGAACTTTCAGTGTCTTTTGGTTGGGGAGTTGAATCTTTTAATATTTAGTTACTGAAAGATGTGAGTTGATTGCAGTCACCTTAATGCTTTTGTGCCATCTTTGTTCTTAGTCATATTTTTACTTCAATAATTATAGCTTTACCCTTTGTTTTCTATCCCCTCTTTGGTATGCTAATTCCTCTCTTCAGGATGAAGTATTACTTCTAGTATTCTCTGTAGATCAGGCTTTTTATGCATGAAATCCTTAGATTGTTTATATCTTGAAAAGTTTTTCTTTCTTCTTCAATGATGCATATAGTTTTTCATGGTAGAATAGCATGCATTGGCATCTGTGGTGTTTTTGAAGTTGAAGTACCTTGCACTGGAATCTTCTGATTTTAAAAGATTCTAATGAAACTTTTCTCTCATTCTAATTATGTCATGATTTTTGTTTGTTTTCTGTGATGAATGAGTGTATAAAATATATTAAATTCTAAAAGTGTAAGATTTGATGTGAAACTTTTCAGTTTCTCTTTCCAATATAAATTCTAACAGTATTTAAGTACATTATATTGTATATGCATTTTATATGCTTAATTTTGGTTTGCAATTCTTATATTCATTTACAGACCCTTTAGTAATAAAGATTACAAAAATAAAGTTTATTGTTTTTTAAATTCATTTTATACCAAATATTCTGATCATGTTTTTATCTTCTTCTATCTCCTTTCAGATTTTATCCACTTTTCTATCCACCCAACTCACACTATCCTTTTATCTTTCAATAGAAAACAAATGGAAATACAAAATAAAATAGAAAGAAATAAAAATAAATAAAACAAACCAGAATAAGACAAAACAAACAGAGAAATAGAAAAATAGAGTAATAAAAATGCACAAGAACATATGGAGATACATATGTCCACACACTGAGAAATCCCATAAAAGCACATAATCAGAAACCATGCTATACAGGCAAAATACCTGCAAGACAATAAAATAAAAAATGCCCAGACAGAGCATTGTGAGATGAAAAAATAGCCCAAAACACCAAACCAAATCTACAACAAAAAACCGTTAAAACAAACAAAAACTAAAAAAAAATTATACTTTGTTTTGTGCTATTTATCTATTCCTTGTCATAAAACCCCCACTTAAGTAAGGAGATTATACAGAAACTTGTGTCCATTTCCCTTCTCAGCATGGATTCCCCATCTTGCTTATATGTGTGCCAGTCCTGTGCATACTGCCACAGACTGAATTCTCATACATGTCATTCCTATTGTGCCTATAAGGCATAGTTTCCTTGATGCCTTCCATCCCCATTGACTTTGACATACTTTCAGCTTCTTCTTTGGCAAATATCCTTGAGCCCTGATGGGAGAATTTGATAGACATCTCATTTAGGACTGAACATTCTATGTTTTCTCACTCTGCATATTGTCTAGTTCTGGGTCTTTGCATTTGTTTCAATCTACTGCCAGATGACTGAGAAAGATCACAGGATGTTTTTAGCTGTCGTTTTATTGCTGCATTTCATTAGCAAAACAGTAGTGTTAGGTTTTCTGTTCTTGGGAACCAAAGCAGGGTCAGGCATGGGTTCCCTCTCATGGAATGGGCCTTAAATCTGAATAAATAGCTACTCCCACAATGTTTGTGACACTGTTACACCTGTTTATCTCGCAGACACATCACCATTGTTGATTAAAGTGTTTATAACTAAAGTAGTGTTTACCATTTTCTTTTGGCAGATTTCAGGGTAAGTTCTAGTACCATCATCATTAGTAATTAGGGCTGAAGGCTCCAGTTAGGCAACCTGTCATTTTCTCTATGTTTAGTGTATTATCTAGGCATTGTCTTCAGCAAGAGGACCTTCCTCTTAGTTTTTGAAGAGGAAAAATTAGCTGAGGTGCCTATATTGTTTGGTGGAGTCAATGGAGCCCCCTTTGACAAAAATTCCATTTGATGTAACCCATTCCAAACACTGAAGGTTTCATTTGGTGACAAGAGATGACTAATTGTGGAATCTCTCCATTTTCTGGTCTCTTACTAATAAATTCCCTCAAAACCTTTTATTTCACAACAGATATGGAGCAGTGTTTGAGGTGTGGAGATAATCAATATGCCAATATGCAGAGAATTCACTGCATTCACAAAAGTGTGACCTTCCTATCCTATGAAGACACGTTGGGGATGATTTTAACCTCCTTGTCCTTGTGCTTCTCTGGACTCACAGTTTCTGTTCTTGGGGTCTTTGTAAAACACCGAGCCACTCCAATTGTCAAAGCTAATAATAGAACACTTAGCTATATTCTGCTCATCTCCCTCACCCTCTGTTTTCTCTGTCCTTTGTTCTTCATTGGTCATCCCAATATAGTCACTTGCATTCTACAGCAGACCATATTTGGAGTTGTGTTCACTGTTGCTCTTTCTACTGTTTTAGCCAAAACTGTTACTGTGGTTCTAGCCTTCAGTGTTACTTCTCCAGGAAGAAGGATGAGGTGGTTGCTGATATCAAGAGTACCTAACTTCATAGTTCCCTTCTGCACTCTGATCCAACTTATTCCCCTTGGCATATGGCTGGGGACATCACCTCCTTTTGTTGACATAGATACACATTCAGAATATGATCACATCATCATTGTGTGCAACAAGGGTTCAGTCATTGCCTTTTATTTTGTCCTTGGATACCTGGGCTGCCTGGCAGTGGGGAGCTTCACCCTGGCTTTTCTGGTGAGAAACCTGCCTGATACTTTTAATGAAGCCAAATTCCTGACCTTTAGCATGCTGGTTTTTTGTAGTGTCTGGGTCACCTTCCTTCCTGTCTACCAAAGTACCAAGGGCAAGGCTGTGGTGGCCACAGAGGTATTTTCTATCTTGGCTTCCAGTGCTGGGCTACTAGGATGCATTTTTCTCCCAAAGTGCTATATTATTTTGTTAAGCCCAGAAAGAATTTATAATTACCATTGTAGGAATAAGAAACATGTTGAAACCAAAATATCTTCTGAAAATTAAACTTGTTTGTTTCCTAAAGTGAGGATCTTAGGACAGTTACAATACACTTCAATCATCACACTGTAGTCTTGGTTTTGCTTTTATGGACATATGGCTCTGGGATTATTCTAACATTTGAAGCACTACAAACCATAGCCGTCAGTCCTTTATCTTTTACTCCTCCCTCCACTTTATTTTCAGAAATATATGATTCTTGCCTTAAATATGAACCTTCTTCTTGGAATGTACAACAGGCATCTTGTTTATCCAGTCCAGATATTTTGCTTTCTGACACTATTTTATCCAAACCAAACTTTGAATGTCTGCAGTCCATTATCTCATATTGTATTTTGCAAAATTACTCTTGTTACATTGTATTTTATATACACTAATTTATTAAATTTAACATGTATTTGCATGTTTTCTAGTTTGCATTAAATATACCCACATACTCCTTTTGTGTAGTAACTGTAACCCTATGATTTGACAGCAATAACTGGATCATCTTTAAATTTTTCAGCAGTTTCAAAGTCTAACTCTCTATGAGTCTTCACCTATTAATCACTAATTTAATTTGCTACGTTGATGTTTTTAGAGACTATTCACTTGTGCATATTTTATTTTTCACCATTCGATATTTGAAAAAAATCCAATCTCAGCCAATCACAGCAGCAAATCCTCATCTAATCCAAAGCAAACAGTATAAACAATATGTCCAAATGAAGACAATGCACAGCTTTTATCAAGCTACCCATATCTGCAGGTTAAATAGTTTCTGTACTCAGAAGATTTCCTGTGTGCTCACTTTCCACACAAAGCTCATGCTTTGTTTAAATAGAATTGGGTCTTCAAAATCAATCTACTTCTTCAAATAAGAAGCTTGACTTTATTTTCTGTGATTCGTGCATATACAAAGGTAGAATGCATGTATGTGACAAAAAAATTGACTGATTAGGTTTGTCTAGAGAAAATGGTTATGTAGTCTTTGGCAATATTCATGGTCCAGAGTCTGAGGTCTATATAGCACCATGATCTTACATATTTCTTTGAATTTTCACTTTTAAAAACAAAGCCTACAAAATTTTTGAAATATGTCAGTAAACATACTGTGCTGTATTCATTGTTTAGAATGTGTCAACACAGCTTGTCGGTTCCTCACTCTTTTACTCCACAATAATATAGGAGAATTTCTTTCAGAATCATTTCATAGTAGCAGAATGCTTGAGAAAAATGCATTATACAATTAGATAGTAGTATTTCAGTTTCTTTCTCTATAAGGTAGTATTTGCAAATTGAGGTAATAAATTTCTTGAAGATTGTACAATTGGAAGATGTAGACAATGGGCATTGAGCTGGTTGGGAAGATGACATCATGAAATTTGCAAACAAATGAATGTTTTATTCTTATACAGCAAGAAGAAATACCCTTTCTCTGAGAAGGGACACCTGACTATTTTAGCCCATGGTGATATTAGGCAGGGTTTTTTGAAATGACAGAGAACAGAGAATGTTTGTATATGACAAAAAATATTGACTGATTATGTTTGTCTAGACAAAAGTGGCTGTGTAGTCTTTGTCAATATTCATAGTCAAGAGTCTGAGGACCTACACCTACACCCTATGTTCACTCATCCTGATCAATGTCCTTCAATCATTAATCATATGATATTTATTGTGATAGTTAATCTATACTGTTAAGTTGATAGGATCTAGAATCTAGTAGGAAAAAAATCTTCTCAATGTGTCTTGAGGGTGTTTCCAGAAATGACTCTTCTGAGTTTGTAGTATGTTCCTACAGGTGAACTAAATATCAAGAAGTGTGAGGAAAAATGATTGCTAGCTTCCAACATTTCTGCACTTGATTTTTAGTTAGTATGTATGTCAATAACTATTTTTATTGCTGTTGCTTTTTCAATCATTAACTGGCATAAGAATTTTAGGTTCTTTAGTCATTCTCTAAGAGTGAATATCATGAACTTCTAGGATTTTCCAGGTTTAGTGCCAGATAAAGATTTCTCACACCACTAGTTTTGTGTTCTAATTGGATATAGGCCCTCAGACTCTTGACCATGACCATTGCCAAAGACTACACAGCCACATCTCTCTAAGCAAACCTAATCAGTCAATGTTTTGTCATATATGTACATTCTCTGTTTTCTTTTGTTCTAGAAAACCCTGTGTAATATCACCATGGGCTAATACTGCCAGGTGTCCCTCTCAGAGAATGGACATTTCTTCTTGCTGTATAGGAATGAAACACTAATTTGCCCAAAAATTTCATGATACTATATTTTTAACAGCTGAGTAATACTCCTTTGTGTAAGTGCACCACATTTTATTTATCAATTCTCACTTGAGAGACATCTAGGTTGTTTTCAGTTTCTGTTTATTTCTAATAAAGCTGTTAAGAATATAGTAGAGCAAGTGTCTTTGTGGGAGGATGAAGTGTCCTTTGGGTATATTTGCAGGAGTGGTATAGCTGGGTCTTGAGGTAGATTGGTTCCCAAATTTCTGAGGTGTCTCCATAGTGGCTGTACATATTTGTACTTCCAAGCAATGAGTGTTCACCTTGATCCACATCAGCAGCAGCATGAGCTGTCACTTTTGCTTTTGAGCTTAGCCATTTTGACAGATGTAACATGAAATCTCAGAGTCATGAAATTTTCAGGCTAATGGATAATACTAGAAAAAAACATCCTGGGTGAGGTAATCCAGACCCCAATAGACAATAATATTGTATACTCACTTTTATGTTGCTATTAGCTATAAAGTAAAGGTAGTCATGATACAATCCACAAACCCAGGGTAACAAGGGGAGATGCATGGATCACCCTGGGAAGAGGATACAGAATAGAATCCATGGGAAGACTAGGGGTATATAGGGATGGAAATAGGATTGATTAGGTAGGGGGATTTGAGGGAGAATAATAGCAGACATGACTGGAATTGAGAGATATTTCAGAGGTGAGATAGAAACCTAGATCATTGGAAGCCCCCAGGAAGGCATGAGGGTGATCCTAGTGAGGACTGAGTAATGGATATATGGAACCTGAAGTGGCCAACTTCTGTAAAGGGGCATTGTGGATGAATTTCTAAATGGACGTATTAAATAAAAAACATGGAGCCAGATATAGGGGTAAAAACCTGAGAGATCAGGAAAATAGGAAAAGCCACAGGTAACCTCACCTCACCAACTCTGCAGCTTTCAAAAAGAGCTACTTCCTATACACTCATGCCTATATGCCTTTCTGTTCTGCTCACTCATTTGCTCTGAGCCCAGCTACATCACTTCCTCTTCCTTCCCTGTTCTATCACTTGCTGTCTGTCTGTACAGGCCTCCAGACTTCTATGATTGGTGCTGGGAGTAAAGGCATGTGTCACCATGCCTGACTCTGTTCCCCAGTGTGGCCTTGAACTCACAGAGATCCAGACAGATCCCTGCCTGCCAAGTGATAGTATTAAGGGCGTGTGCTACCATTGCCTGACTTCTATATAGTGGATGGCTTTTCTTCTGATCTCCAGGTAAGTTTTATTGGGGGACACAGTGTATTGGGGAACACAGATAAAATATCACCACATTTCCACTTTTTTTGTCTAAAATAAAAAAAGTTATAACTAGTAAAAAAAGCTATATACAATAAGTACAATAACTATATAGAATATATATGAACAATAAATACATCCACAATGTCTAGTCCATTTTCATTTGGCAAATTCAGTGAAAATATTCCATTATCTATCCTATTTTGGTGAGTCCAAAATGTACCTAATTCACTTTCTATCCTATCTTGTATTAACAACAGAAAATTATCTTATGATTTCTTTCAAATTTATACACTTTATACCTCTTAGTAAGTTTCTTTTCTGAAACTGTTAATGAGGAAAACTGTAACTACAACTATCTAATCTTCAACTCCCTCAGAGACCTGAGAAAGACATAATATTATCTAGTAAAACAGGAAGTGCAAATAAGCAACTTCCAAAAAATATAAGTTATGACACAAATAGCCAGCTTCCTGGACAGTCACCCAAGGTTTCTCTGCAATGTTGGGGCATCATCTTTGGCCTACAGTCTCAGCACATCTGACAGACTCATTTGTAAAGCAGGATGTACATAGGGCCTGCAGCTCGATCCCACATTCAGTGAGAGTATTCCATGTATCTGATAAACTTGAATTTTGCCAGTGTCATGTCATGATTTAGAACTTTAAATTCTGAAAATTGGTGGTATTTTTGAATTTGGCTTTCCATTCTTCTCAAGTTGTGGGTAACTTTATCTCCTTTATTAAATGCCAGTCTACCATTGAGAGGCCAGACTCTCTCAGCCTAGTCACTCTTCCAAGAATAACTGTTCCAGCTACTGTCTCACTGCACACCAGAAGCCATCAGCCCACTGCCTGTTCAGCTGCCTTCAAAGGAAAGGGCACTGTACCTTTTCTGGATTGCAAAGCCATTTAAGCAATGGTGCCATATTGTCCTGGTCTCAGAGACTGCAACCACACTTGTCTTGTCAAGGATCGGCAGTCACTTTCTCTCTCTCTCTCTCTCTCTCTCTCTCTCTCTCTCTGTGTGTGTGTGTGTGTGTGTGTGTGTGTGTGTGTGTGTGTGTGTGTGTGTGTGTGTGTGTGTATCCTGCTTGTCCATTTTGGACAGCATACTGTCAGCAGTCAATACAAGGGCACTTTCTTATCCAGTGGTTAACTTTTGCCACAATGAAAGTTGACTATATGTCTAGGTTCTTCAGTGCCCACATCTTCTCTGAAGTAGATTGATGCTGCCAGGAGCAGACATGTCTCATAGTCATAAAAAAAAAAGAAAAAAATCGGGTGAGTAACCTTCCTTGCCCCAGACCCCATCCCTGGGCACCAGCCACTCCAGGGAAGACCTGCCCAACTTGACCCCAGGTTCTGGCCACCGGGCAGGTTCCCTGCTAGCCCCACCGGGAAGGATCCCCTTCTCCAAGACCCCTGGCAGACCCTGCAGTCTCCACGCCCTGCCCCCACGCCCATCCACCTGAGCCCCAAGCCTCTTCCTGAGACTTAGAGGCCGGCCCCCAGCTCCCATCTTGCTCCAGACTTCCCTTTTACAACACTGGTGAGTGCCCGTCCTTGCCCCAGACCCCATCCCTGGGCACCAGCCACTCCAGGGAAGACCTGCCCAACTCGGCCCCAGGTTCTGGCCACCGGGCAGGTTCCCTGCTAGCCCCACCGGGAAGGATCCCCTTCTCCAAGACCCCTGGCAGACCCTGCAGTCTCCACGCCCTGCCCCCACGCCCATCCGCCTGAGCCCCAAGCCTCTTCCTGAGACTTAGAGGCCGGCCCCCAGCTCCCATCTTGCTCCGGACTTCCCTTTTGGAACACTGACTTCCCTTTTGGAACACTGGTCTGTCTGAACCAAGTGTGCGGATAAGGCCAAGAACGAACCACAAGGAGATGGGCAGACGTCAAGGCAGAAACATATACAACAAAATGAATAGCCGGGCGGTGGTGGCGCACGCCTTTAATCCCAGCACTCGGGAGGCAGAGGCAGGTGGATCTCTGTGAGTTCGAGGCCAGCCTGGTCTCCAAAGCGAGTTCCAGGAAAGGCGCAAAGCTACACAGAGAAACCCTGTCTCGAAAAACCAAAAAAAAAAAAAAAAAAAAAAAATGAATAGCAATACAGCATCACCAGGCCCTAGCCCTCCTCCAACACCTAGACCTGAACATCAGAAATTGGAAGAAGCAGAAGAAAACAGCCTTATGAATGACATCATGAAGAAGCTAGAGGCTTGTGTAGAGGAAAAGACAAAAAAATGTGAAGAACGCTGTAAACAACTAGAGGAAAGGGCAAACAAATTAGAAGAAATCAATAAAGTCCTGGAAGAAAACAATAAAATACTGAGAGAAAATCAAGAAAAATCAATGAAACAAATGAAGGAAACAGTCCAAGACCTGAAAAGGGAAATAGAAAAAATGAAGAAGACACAAACAGAGGGAATGCTGGAAATAGAAAATCTGAGAAAACGATTGGGAACTTCAGATGCAAGTATAATCAACAGAATGCAAGAGATGGAAGAGAGGATCTCTAGCGTTGAAGATACAGTAGAAGAAATACATTCATCAGTTAAAGAAAACACTAAAGCCAACAAAGTCATGAACCAAAATGTCCAAGAAATTTGGGACACCATGAAAAGACCAAACCTAAGAATAATAGGGGTCGAAGAAGGAGAAGAATACCAACTCAAGGGCACAGAAAATATATTCAACAAGATCATAGAAGAAAACTTTCCCAACTTAAAGAAGGAAATGCCTATGAAGATACAAGAAGCTTATAGAACACCAAACAGACTAGACCCCCAAAAAAAGTCCCCTCGCCACATAATAGTTAAACAACTAAACGTACAGAATAAAGAAAGAATATTAAGAGCAGCAAAGGAAAAAGGCCAAGTGACATATAAAGGCAAACCCATCAGAATAACACCCGATTTCTCAATGGAGACTTTGAAAGCCAGAAGAACCTGGACAGATGTAATGCAGACACTAAGAGACTATGGATGTCAACCTAGACTAATATACCCAGCAAAACTTTCAATCACCATAGATGGAGTGAACAAGACATTCCATGACAAAGCCAGATTTAAACAATACTTATCCACAAACCCAGCCCTACAGAAAGCACTAGAAGGAAAATTCCAATCGAAGGAAGTCAGATACACCCTCGAAAACACAGGCAACAGATAAAGCCACAGCAGTAAACCCCAACGTATAGAAGTACCCACACATCACCACCAAAAAAAAACAGGAATGAACAATCACTGGTCATTAATTTCCCTCAATATCAATGGACTTAATTCACCTATAAAAAGACATAGGCTTACAGAATGGATACGAAAGCAGGACCCATCTTTCTGCTGCATACAAGAAACACATCTCAAATTCAAAGATAGACACTACCTAAAAATAAAAGGCTGGGAAAAGACTTTCCAATCAAACGGTCTTAAGAAACAAGCGGGTGTAGCCATCCTGATATCCAGCAAAATAGACTTCAAACTAAAATCAATCAAAAGAGATCAAGAAGGGCATTACATACTCATCACAGGAAAGATCCACCAAGATGAAGTCTCAATTCTGAATATTTATGCCCCAAACACAAGGGCACCCACATATGTAAAAGAAACATTGCTAAAGCTTAAATCACATATAAAACCCCACACATTAATAGTGGGAGACCTCAACACCCCACTTTCACCACTGGACAGATCTCCCAAACTGAAACTTAACAGAGAAATAAAGGACTTAACTGATGTCATGACTCAAATGGACTTAATCGATATCTACAGAACATTCCATCCTAACAAAAAAGAATATACCTTCTTCTCAGCACCCCATGGAACCTTCTCTAAAATTGACCACATACTTGGCCACAAAACAAATCTAAACAGATACAAAACAATTGGAATAACCTCCTGTGTTCTATCAGACCACCATGGTCTAAAGTTGGATTTCAACAACAACAAAAACTACAGAAAACCTGCAATCTCATGGAAACTGAATAATACCCAACTGAATCACCAATGGGTTAAGGAAGAAATAAAGAAAGAAATTAAAGACTTCCTAGAGATCAATGAAAATGAAGACACCACATATCCAAATTTATGGGACACTATGAAAGCAGTACTAAGAGGGAAATTCATAGCACTAAATGCCCACATAAATAAGTTGGAGAAATCTCACACTAGAGACTTAACAGCATACCTGAAAGCTCTAGAACAAGAAGAAGCACAGTCTCCCAGGAAAAATAGACGCCAGGAAATTATCAAAGTGAGAGCTGAAATCAATAAAATAGAAACAAAGAGAACAATACAAAAAATTAATGAAACAAAGAGTTGGTTCTTTGAGAAAATCAGCAAGATAGACAAGCCCTTATCCAAACTAACCAAAAGACAGAGAGAGAGCATCCAAATCAACAAAATCAGAAATGAAAAGGGGGACATAACAACAGACATTGAGGAAATCCAGAGAATCATCAGGTCATACTTCAAAAACCTCTATTCGACAAAACTGGAAAACCTAAAAGAAATGGATAACTTTCTGGATAGGTACCACATACCTAAGTTAAATCAAGACCAGATAAACTATTTAAATAGTCCAATAACCCCTAACGAAATAGAAACAGTCATTAAAAGTCTCCCAACCAAAAAAAGCCCAGGACCAGATGGTTTCAGCGCAGAATTCTACCAGATCTTCAAAGAAGAGTTAATACCAATACTCTTCAAATTGTTCCACACAATAGAAACAGAAGGAACATTACCAAACTCCTTCTACGAGGCTACAATTACCCTAATTCCTAAACCAAACAAGAATACAACAAAGAAAGAGAACTACAGACCGATCTCCCTCATGAACATTGATGCAAAAATACTCAATAAAATACTGGCAAACAGACTCCAAGAACACATCAAAACAATTATCCACCATGATCAAGTAGGATTCATTCCAGGGATGCAAGGGTGGTTCAACATACGAAAGTCCGTCAATGTAATACACCATATAAACAAACTCAAAGAAAAAAACCATATGATCATCTCACTGGATGCAGAAAAGGCATTTGACAAAATCCAACACCCCTTCATGATAAAGGTATTGGAGCGATCAGGAATACAGGGAACATACCTAAACATAATAAAGGCAATTTACAGCAAGCCAACAGCCAACATCAAATTAAATGGAGAGAAACTCAAAGCAATTCCACTAAAATCAGGAACGAGGCAAGGCTGTCCACTCTCCCCATACTTATTCAATATAGTACTTGAAGTTCTAGCCAGAGCAATAAGACAACATAAGGAGATTAAGGGGATACAAATTGGAAAGGAAGAAGTCAAGCTTTCCCTATTTGCAGATGACATGATAGTATACTTGAGCGACCCCAAAGATTCCACCAAGGAACTGATACAGCTTATAAACACCTTCAGCAACATAGCAGGATACAAGATCAACTCAAAAAAATCAGTAGCCCTCCTATATACAATGGACAAAGAAGCGGAGAAGGAAATCAGAGATACATCACCCTTTACTATAGCCACAAATGACATAAAATACCTTGGGGTAACACTAACCAAGCAAGTGAAGGACCTATATGACAAGAACTTTAAGTCCCTGAAAAAAGAAATTGAAGAAGATGTCAGAAAATGGAAAGATCTCCCATGCTCATGGATAGGCAGGACTAACATAGTAAAAATGGCAATCTTACCAAAAGCAATCTACAGATTCAATGCAATCCCCATCAAAATACCAACACAATTCTTCACAGACCTGGAAAAAATAATACTCAACTTCATATGGAAAAACAAAAAACCCAGGATAGCCAAAGGAATCCTGTACAATAACACAACTTCTGGAGGCATCACGATCCCTGACTTCAAGCTCTACTATAGAGCTACAGTAATAAAGACAGCTTGGTACTGGCATAAAAACCGACATGTGGACCAATGGAATCGAATTGAAGACCCTGACATTAATCCGCACACCTATGAACATATAATTTTTGACAAAGAAGCCAAAAGTGCACAATGGAAAAAAGAAAGCATCTTCAACAAATGGTGCTGGCAAAACTGGATATCAACATGTAGAAGGCTGCAAATAGATCCATATCTATCACCGTGCACAAAACTTAAGTCCAAGTGGATCAAGGACCTCAACATAAATCCAGCTACTCTGAACCTGCTAGAAGAGAAAGTAGGAAGTAGTCTTGAACGCATTGGCATAGGAGATCACTTCCTAAATAGAACACCAGTAGCACAGACTCTGAGAGAAACAATCAATCAATGGGACCTCTTGAAACTGAGAAGCTTTTGTAGAGCAAAGGATACGGTCAACAAGGCAAAGCGACAGCCTACAGAATGGGAAAAGATCTTCACCAACCCCACATCTGACAGAGGACTGATATCCAGAATATATAAGGAATTCAAGAAATTAGACATCAAAATGCCCAACAGTCCAATTAAGAAATGGGCTATAGAACTAAACAGAGAATTCTCAACAGAGGAAACTCAAATGGCCGAAAGACATTTAAGGAACTGCTCAACATCCCTAATCATCAGGGAAATGCAAATCAAAACAACTCTGAGATACCACCTTACGCCTGTCAGAATGGCTAAGATCAAAAACACTGAAGACACCTTATGCTGGAGATGATGTGGAGCTAGGGGAACTCTCCTCCACTGCTGGTGGGAATGCAAGCTTGTACAACCACTTTGGAAATCAATATGGCGCTTTCTTAGAAAATTGGGAATCAATCTCCCCCAAGATCCAGCTATACCACTCTTGGGCATATACCCAAGGAATGCTCAACCACACCATAAGAGCACTTGTTCAGCTATGTTCATATCAGCATTGTTTGTAATAGCCAGAACATGGAAACAACCTAGATGCCCTTCAACTGAAGAATGGATAAACAAAATGTGGTACATATACACAATGGAATACTACTCAGCAGAGAAAAACAATGGCATCATGAGGTTTGCAGACAAATGGATGGATCTAGAAAAAATCATCCTGAGTGAGGTAACCCAGACTCAGAAAGACAAACATGGTATGTACTCACTCATAGCAGGATACTAGACATGAAACAAGGATGACTTGTCTGCTACTCACATCACCAGGGAGGCTACCTGGAAAACAGGACCCCAAGAAAGACACAGGGATCACCCAATGACAGAGAAATGGAATGAGATCTACATGAACAGCCTGGACATGAGTGGGGGTAATGAAAGGCGAGGGTTGAGGGAAAGAGGGCTTGGTGGAGCGGGAGATCCCAGCTGGATCAACAACAGAGAGGGAGAACAAGGAATAGGAGACCATGGTAAATAAAGACCACATGGGAATAGGAAGAAGCAAAGTGCTAGAGAGGCCCACAGAAATCCACAAAGATACCCACACAACAGACTGCTGGCAGTGGTCGAGAGACAGCCCGAACTGACCTACTCTGGTGATGGGATGGCCAAACACCCTAATTGTTGTGCTAGAAACCTCATCCAACTACTGAGGGATCTGGATGCAGAGATCCATGACTAGGCCCCGGGTGGATCTCTGGGAGTCCAATTAGCGAGAATGAGGAGGGTTTATATGAGCGAGAATTGTTGAGACCAAGGTTGGATAAAGCACAGGGACAAATAGCCAAATGAATGGAAACACATGAACTATGAACCAATGGCTGAGGGGTCCCCACTGGATCAGGCCCTCTGAATGGGTGAGACAGTTGATTGGCTTGATCTGTTTGGGAGGCATCCAGGCAGTGGGACCAGATCTTGTGCTCATTGCATGAGTTGGCTGTTTGAAACCTGGGGCCTATGCAGGATTGTTTGGCTCAGCCTGGGAGGAGGGGACTAGACCTACCTGGACTGAGTCTACCAGGTTGACCTCAGTCTGTGGGGAAGGCTTTGCCCTGGAGGAGATGGGAATGGGGGGGGGGGGTTGGGGGGAAGGTGAGGGGGACGGGAGGGGGGAGAACAAGGGAATTAGTGGCTGATATGTAGAACTGAATTGTATTGCAAAATAAAAATAAAAAATAAAAAAAAAAAAGAAAAAAATCTATGTTCTTAAAACATCTTAAATGCCATATTCTGTAGATATTTGGCGGTTTGAAGGTGACCTATCTAAAATATATCTCTGCTTGACCTAGAAAACATACCTAATATGAATACAAGTTCAATTATAATGTCTAACTACTAACTTCATTTCTTTACATCCTAATAGTTGGTAATAATAACATTCAAGAATTAGCAAATTGCATTACACTGTTAAATGAACTGTATAAGTACAATACCTTGAACAAGATTAGAAATATACGTTCAGTATTTTCTAAACAAAATCAATATCAAATTTGTATCAATATAGAGAATTTGTAAGCTACCTTTTTATCTTATCATATCTATATAAATCTATCTCAAATTTGTAGCAATATACATAATTTATATACAATATACAAAAATCTAATCCAATGTAAAATATTTAAAGCTAGTAGTGCCTTTTAAATGTAGATTCAATAATCTGCCTTTTTATCTATATCATATCTCTTTCCGTTTTTCTTTTCAGAGTAGATTCAATCATATACCCTTTATTCTATCATTTCTTTATTTTTTAAGAGTAGATTCAGTACTCTACCTCTTATCTATATACTCTTTTCATTTTCCGATTTTATAAACAAGAATATTAAACCTAATCTCCTTTGTTTAGCCTTTTCCCTGACCATAAACAATAACAACCTGTAACCAATCATTCTAAACAATGATAATTTATAGGGCAAACAGGATGAGGTTAGCTGCAAAGGTAGTGCTGAGAGGAAGTTAGCCCTAGTTGTTTATGCTGAGATTAGATACAAAGATCAGGAGATGATTTCAGTGCATAAACAACTCGTAAACAAAGAAATGAGCACATGATGACCATTAAAACAATTGGTTGGCTCCTTCTATCCCTTCCTAGGGTTCTGAGGTTTTTGCTATAAAAGAGAGTTACTGCCTGATAATAAACAAGTTCTTGCTTGACTTGACTCCCCACTGAATCTGATTGTCTCTGGGTAAGAGGAAGACTGGGAAACAGGCAAGTGGCTCACTTCCACCTGGGCGAGCGACTCTCTAGCACCTTCCTTACATGGCTGCATGAAAATGATTGGATCAACATCCATGAGGACACTGGCCTCTTCTACCTCAACCAGAGCCTGGACCACAGTTCCTGGGAACAGCTCAGCATTCGTAATGGTGGCTTCCCCTTGCTCACCATCTTCCTCCAGGTCTTCCTGGGGTATGCAACCCAGTGGCAGGACAAATGACACTGACCAGGCTGTGCCCTTATGTACTTCTCTTCATCAATGACTCCTTCCCAGTGTGTAGCTCCCTCAAACCCCAGGATCTCTACACTCTTGGAAGGAGAGAAAAATCCATAAATACCAACAGAATAGCATACAATCCCAATTTTTGAACCAAATTATAAGGACTATGAATCACTTTATTTAAATTTTCTGACTTATAACCTGCCTTTCCTTGTTTGTTTGCATCTGTATAAAATGTGTGGGCTCCAGATATGGGTATTTCCTGAACAATTTGAGGCAGAATCCAATCAGCTCTCTTTATAAGTTGAATTCTATCACTTTTGGGATATTTGTTGTTAATCTCTCCAAAAAAATTACAAGCTCTTTGCCAAGGGTCACTTTATGCCAATAATTTGTCAATTTCATCCTTAGTGAAAGGTACTACAATTTCTGCTGGGTCTATTCCTGCTAATTGATGAAGTCTCAATTTCCCTTAAAAATCAAGTCAGAGGTCTTTTCCACATAGATTTTTAATTTTTTTCTCTGTTTATTTGGTAGAAATATCCATTCCAATATAATATCTTCCCTCTGCATTAAAATTCCTTTAGGAGAATGCCTATAGTGTAAAATAACCAAAATGCAATCAAGCTTTGGATCCACATGATCCCCATGTCCTTCCTGTATTTTCTTTTCCACCAAGGCCAATTCTCTCTCAGCTTCAGCTGATAATTCTCTTGGACTATTTAAGTCCTTGTCACCTTCTAAGGTTTTGAACAAATTACTTAGCTCATCATTTTTTACCCCAACAATAGTTCATAGATGGGAAATGTCTCCAAGTAATCTTTGAGAATCATCAAGTGTCCACAATTGATATCTCCTAATTTGCACCTTTTGGGGTCCAACTTTTTGTAGACTTATTTTATATCCTAAATAATTAATAGAATCTCTTCTTTGCATCTTTTCAGGAGCAATTTGTTATCCCCAACAAGGCATTTTTTTTTTACTTCTTCAAACACTCTTTCCAAGGTATCTGCATTTGAATCAGGTAGTAAAATATCATCCACGTAATGATAAATTATAGATTTAGGAAATTGTTTATGCATTACTTTCAATGACTGTTATATACAATATTGTTACTGGATTGGGTTATTTAGCATTCCTTGTTGGAGAACCCTCCATTGATATCTCTTTTGAGCCAAAAAAATAAAAATAGCAGTTTGCTTTGGACCCTAGCCAGAATTCCCCCTGCAGCTAGAACCTAGCCATAGATGCAGGAAAGTGCAGACAGAGGCCACAGAGAGATGAATGGTGCAGAAAACCACTGGCATTATAGAAACAGTAAAGCTAAGCCTCTCAGCTGTGGCTGCAGCTGAGGCATCAGGGGCCTCATTTCTCAGTAGACATCTATCAGAAAGAAAAGGTTGCTCGTAATTGCCCTAGCACTAAGATTCCCTGAAGTAATGCAAACCCTCTCTGCTAGTGCTAAGAATCCCTGAAGTGATGCAAACCCTCTCTGTTAGTGTGGTATCTTTGCTTCCAATGGACAACTGAGAAGGGGCTAGCCAGCACCTCCAAGGGTGAGTATATTCTGTGGATACTATGATTCCTGCAGTTGTCAACATCTTCCTCAACTGTGGAGCTCAGGCAGAGGCATGCAGGACCTTGGGAGAAAACTGCTAGCCCAAAAAAGGAGGATAAATTTGCCCATTCAAGCAACAACAACAGTCACCTGCCTGATGGCAAGCAGGTGGAGCTATGCAGCATTCATGGCTGCAAAAAGAAATCTCTCTGAGAAAAGCTCTCTTTTCAATCAGGAAAAAGAACTTTCTGAAAAAAGCTTTGTTTTGTCAAGCACTTTTGGTTTCCCCCACTCACACACCAGTGACGAGAGAGAGTGAAGCCCTGAAGAGTCTTTGGTTCTTGTGATATGCTCTGTCTGAGTGCGCATGGACAAACAGAAGCAACCAGCTCAGGGACTGGGTCAGGTGAAAGGTCCAATTAAGGAAATATGCCTGTCCTAATGTGAGCTTAGTGATAACAAAAACCTACCTTGATTAAAAAAAAAAAAAGCAGACTTCAGTATGAACACAAACCACACAGACCTTGCAAACAGAGACAGAGAAAGGACCTGGGGAAAGCTTCTAGAGTCTGAGTCAGATTCAGGGAAAGGAAAGGCCTTACCTCCAGAAGCAGTTTGCAGAGGAACAGAGCCACAGCCTGAGGCATCTGAAGCTCTGCATCTGAGGGGGAAAGAATAAGCAGGAAGAGACAAAGATCTATCAGCGAAAGTCTCTCTGAATGAGCTGTAGGAAAGCTTTGATTTAAGTGCTTTTGTTCTTTTTCACTGACTAGCTGGGGCAAATGACCAAGCCTGAGAGAGGATTTTGGTATCAGGGATTCCTGCCTCGATGTGCACTAATAGGGCAGGTGTGATTCTGATCTGGGGCCAGTATCAGATGAAAGAGAAACATCAACACCGATTAAGGCCAAGTAAGGGAGAACAGAAATCTTTGACTCAAGAAACCTCCCATAGAGAAGAAAAAACTCACTTACTCTTGATTTTTCAATATGAAAGCAAGCCCAGTAAAAGGGAACCAGAAGTTGACTCCTGGACCTGAAAAGAATTATGGGAAATTGAGTCTGAAAATTAACTCATAACAGTAGGCTGATAGAGAAATGCATTCTGGGAAAGGTAGTTTTTTTCACTAAAGATGGCGATATTGCCCAGAAAAACTGTTATTTTAGCTTGAAATGAAGTTTCTTTCCTAAGCATTGCTAGAAAGCTTAGATTTACTTCCAAAACCTGAGATCAACCAAACAATTTGCCTCACAGGAGATAATTAAAAGGACAAAAGCTTATAAAATTGAGTTGTGTTTAAGATTCCAGAGAAACACTGATATCATTTTAAAAATGCTCATTGTAAACTTAAAAAGAAGCTTTTAAAAACTTAAGAAGGGGGAAAATTATTTGATAGTTTGTTGAATGTCAGTTCCAATGAAAAACTGTAAGGAAACAGCACTGGGAGCTGTGCCACTTTTGGTAATACAGACTCCTTTGAGAAAATACCTTATAGTGCATAATAGCTGTGCAGAGTGTTTTTTTTTACTGTAGCTGGATGACAAAGAATTATCTATAAGAGCAATGAAGTTGCTTTGAAATACTTACTCAATACAAAGAATTTAGCAAGGGAACCTGCTGAATGATGAGGTCTGAAACCCCATTCCAACTTAGACAATTATCTTCTACTGATGGGAAATTGACTGTTATGGAATGGCTAGCTGAGCAATTCAGAAAGAGAATATTTCTTAGAAGGTTTTTCTTCCCACTCTCTTTTTAGGTTTGATAACTAACAGTTGACTTTTATTTCTATTTTTTAAATGAAGTCCAAAGAAAATTACTCTCTGTCTTATTGGAAGATAAGGTAGCATCTCTTCTAAATGTTAAGAAATTTTTTTTAAAAATCTCTCCTAGGCATTAAAAAATCTTGTAGCTGTTTGTTAAGTTAGATATTTGCTAATGGTAGCCCTATAGAGAGCTTGCTAAGAGATTCTTCCTAGTGTAAGTTAGTTCTGTTAAGAGTAAGAAGTACAGCTGGGTAGTGGTGGCACACGCATTTAATCCCAGTACTCAGAGGGCAGAGGCAGGTGGATCTCTGTGAGTTCGAGGCCAGCCTGGTCTACAAAGCTAGTTCCAGGAAAGGCACAAAACTACACAGAGAAACCCTGTCTCGAAAAACAAAAACAAAAAACAAAGCAAAAAAGTAAGAAGTACCTTTGCTAAGGTAGTCCTGTAGAATTGCCTTAAGAATATAAGCTTGTAAGAAGTATAAATAAGTATATGCTGAATGTGAGTTTTTGAAAAGTGTAAATGTTGAATGTGAGTTTAAATGCTTAATGTAAATACATGTAGTAAATAGCCATACTAGTTGTAAAAGTAAGTTTACATAAGAAGTGTAAATAAAATAAGATAGAAAACTGTAGGTTTAGAACAAGCTTTAGGCATAAATATATTGTATAGGCTTAAGTAAGACTTAGGTATAATAAGGTAGGATATAGGCTTTAGTTCTAGGGACATGGTGAAGGTTTAATAAAAATGTAATTAAGAGTAGAGTAGGAATCTGAGACGCAGAAAACAGCATCCATAGCAGACTGCAAACTTGGCATTTCCAAAAGCCACCAATAAGAACAAAAGTCAGCTTTAGAGACTGCCAGCTTCAGAAAGTAGCAGTTAACATGAGCTGCTGAGACCCATGGAACATCAATGGAGTACAGGTGGCAGATGAACAAGGGTCTGCAAGCTTTCTAGTGAAACAAAGCCACAGTGAGGAGCAGAATGCAGACTATAGCAGGCAGTGACTTGAAGTGCAGCAAAGACTTCAGACCCCAACTGCCTGAGCAGGTCTTTCTCTTGGAGTTGCAGTCCCTGGCAGCTGGATTCCAAGACACCACAAGAAAGGCAGAGAGCTGAGCAGGTGGCTCAGCAGGGGCACCATGGGAGAGGCCAAGAGCCAAGCAGGCAGCTGGAGTGCTGGAGACCAGGAAACTAGAGCCATGCTCCAGGCTGAACAGACAAACCAGGACTGTAAAAGCTATAAAGGCCTGAGCTAGCAGTAAAAAAAAGTTGCAAGTTCTGTTTGCTTGCTAAAGGAAAGTCACTTTTGAAAGGACTTTGCACCAACCAGCTCTTTTGGCACTAATAGCTTTTGCCGTGAAGGAAAATCTACCCTAAATGGTGATTGTAATTGAAATACCTTTACCCATGAGAATGAAAGTTGCAGAGATACTTGTTTGAACTAAAATTGTTAACTGCAAAAAGTTTTTGGTTGTGACAAACATTTCTTCATACTTAGAAATGGAAATCCGATACCAGAATTTACTTTTTTTTTTTAAATTCTTGAACTTAAAAAAATAAGATAAAACTACAAAAAGGTTTAGGTTATAGGATTCTTCATATTTGGAAGGCTGGTATCATAATTTGTTATTTGAAGTTTTGGGGTTATGAATGGGATTTCATTGCAATGGGACAATTTTGAATTCACTATGCTTATAGAGACTTAGGAACTGTTTTATGGAATTATTTGTGTTAAAAATGGAACTCTTTACATGGAGAAATTTATTTTTTCTACCTAGGCTCAAGATGCAGTTTTGTGTATGCATATATGATCTATTAACTGTGGTGATTCATAAATTGTTTTGTGTTAAAAATGGAACTGTTTTATGGAACTATTTATGTAAAAATGAAATTAATTATAGAACTGGATTGTGTTTCAAATGGAAATGTTTAAATAGAGAAATTTGGGTTTTTTTCTAACTAGGCTTGAGATTTTTAGTGTAAAATTATAAAGAAATGGAGGAATTAATATTCCTCAGTCTATTTAATTTAAAAAGTGTTTTTGTGTTACTTGAGTGAATTAATGTTATGTTTTGTATAGTTGTATTAAGAAATTGTTTTTGGAGAGCCTACCAGCACCCAATTGGATGAAGCAGTGAGTCCTTATCCACATACCTGAACACCCCAGCCCCTAGGTTTTGGGCCCAGGGGCACAACCCTGGGCCCCTACACCACCACCCATTGTAGGTCCTGCTTCAGGCCAGTCTGTAGGCAGACCTCCTGCAGACAGGTCTGATTACCACCATCCCCCACCAGACCCTGTAACCCAAGCCCCACCTCCCTCAAATCCCACCCACCCTCCCAGACTGCGACTTATCCCTGAGACAGAGCCTGCCAGCACCGGATTGAACAAAAAGTTGAGTCTTTAGCTTCATACCCGAACACCCCAGCCCCCTAGGCTTTGGGCCTAGGTGCACAACCCTATGCCCCAACACCACAACCCATTGCAGTCCCAGATTCAGGCCAGTTGGCAGACAGACCTCCTGCAGACAGGTCAGACTACCACCATCCCCCAACAGGAAGAAATCAGTAAATCCCTTGAAAGCCAAGAGAAAGCAATTAAACAAGTGAGGGAAACAGTTCAAGATTTGAAAACTGAAATCCAGACAATAAAGAAGACACAAACTGAGGGAATGTTGGAAGTGGAAAATCTGAGTAAATGAACAGGAACTACAGATGTAAGCATAACCAACAGAATGCAAGAGATGGAAGAACAGATCTCTGGAGTTGAAGATATAGTAGAGGAAATAGATTCATCAGTCAAAGAAAACACTAAAGCCAACAAAGTCATAACCTAAAATGTTCCGGAAATGTGGGACACCATGAAAAGACCAAACCTAAGAATAATAGGGATAGAAGAAGGAGAAGAATACCAACTCAAAGGCACAGAAAATGTATTCAACAAAACCATAGAAGAAAACTTTCTCAACCTAAAGAAGGAAATGCCTATAATGATACAAGAAGGCCACAGAACACCAAATAGACTGGATCCAAAAAAAAGGCCCCTCACCACATACTAATCAAACCACTAAATATACAAAATAAAGAAAAAATATTAAGAGCTGCAAAGGAAAAAGGGCAAGTAACATATAAAGGCAGACCCATAAGAATAACACCTGATTTCTCAATGGAGACTCTTAAAATCAGAAGGGCCTGGACAGACGTTATGCAGACACTAAGAGACCATGGATTCCAACCCAGACTATTATACACAGAAAAACTCTCAATCAACATAGATGGAGTATACAAAATATTCCATGATAAAACCAGATTTAAACAATATCTCTCCACAAATCCAAACCCTACAGAAAGCACTTGAAGGAAAAAAATCCAACCTAAAGAAGTTAGATACACCCATGAAAACACAGGCAATAGATAGTCCCATACAAACAAATACCAAAGAAGGGAAACATACAACACTACCACAAAAAATAACAGGAATTAATGATAATTGGTCATTAATATCCATTAATGTCAATGGTCTCAATTCACCTATAAAAAGACACTGGCTAAGCTGGGTGATGGTAGAGCACACCATTATTCCCAGCACTTGGGAGGCAGAGGCAGGCAGATCTCTGTGAGTTTGAGGCCAGCCTGGGCTACAAAGTGAGTTCCAGGAAAGGCAAAAAGCTACACAGAGAAACCCTGTCTTAAAAACTAAAAAAAAAAAAAGACACTGGCTAAAAGAATGAATATGAAAACAAGATCCATCCATGTGCTGCATATACGAAACACACCTCAACTTGAAAGACAGACTACCTTAGAATAAAAGACTGGGAAAAGACTTTCCAATCAAATGGATTTAAGAAGCAAGCTGGGAGCCGGGCGGTGGTGGCGCACGCCTTTAATCCCAGCACTCGGGAGGCAGAGCCAGGCGGATCTCTGTGAGTTCGAGGCCAGCCTGGTCTCCAAAGCGAGTTCCAGGAAAGGCGCAAAGCTACACAGAGAAACCCTGTCTCGAAAAACCAAAAAAAAAAAAAAAAAAAAAAGAAGCAAGCTGGTGTAGCTATCTTAATATCTAATAAAATAGACTACAAACTAAAATCAATCAAAAGAGATCAGGAAGGACATTACATATTTATCACAGGGAAAATCCGACAAGATGAAGTCTCAATTCTGAATATTTATGCTCCAAATACAAGGCACCTACATTCATAAAAGAAACATTACTAAAGCTTAAATCACACATCAAACCCCATTCACTAGTAGTGGGAGATTTCAACACCCCACTCTCACCAATGGACAGGTCTACTAGACAGAAACTTAACAGAGAAATAAGGGACCTAACAGACAGTATGACTGAAATGGATTTAATAGATATCTACAGAATATTCTGCTCTAACACAAAAGAATATACCTTCTTTTCAGCATCCCATGGAACCTTCTCCAAAATCAACCACATGGTTGGTCACAAAGCAAATCTCAAAAAATACAAAAAATTGGAATAACCTCCTGTATCTTATCGGACCACCATGGCTTAAAGTTAGATTTCAACAGCAACAAAAATTACATAAAGCCTACAATCTCATGGAAACTGAATAATGCCCAATTGAATCACCAATGGGACAAGGAAGAAATAAAGAAAGCAATTAAAGATTTTCTAGAATTCAATGAAAATGAATGTACAGCATACCCAAACTAAAGGGAAACTATGAAAGCAGTGCAAAGAGGAAAATTCATAGCTCTAAATGCCCACATAAAGAAGTTGGAGAAATCTCACACTAGTGACTTAACAGCACACCTGAAAACTCTAGAACAAGAAGACGCAAACTCACCCAGGAGAAACAGATGCCAGGAAATAATCGAATTGAGGGCTGAAATCAATAAAATAGAAACCAAGAGAACAATACAGAGAAACAATGAAACAAAGAGTTGGTTCATTGAGAAAATCAACAAGATAGACAAATCCTTATCCAAATTAACCAAAAAGCAGAGAGAGAGAGAACATCCAAATTATCAAAATCAGAAATAAAAAGGGAGATATAACAATAGACAATGAGGAAATCCACAGAATCATCATGTCATACTTCAAAAACCTGTACTCCACAAAATTGAAAAATGTGAAAGAAATGGATGATTTGTTGGATAGGTAACCCATACCAAAGTTAAATCAAGACCAGATAAACTATTTAAATAGTCCAATAACCCCTAAGGAAATAGAAACAGTCATTAAAAGTCTCCCAACCAAAAAAGCCCAGGACCAGATGGTTTAAGCACAGAATTATACCAGATTTTCAAAGGAGAGCTAATACCAATACTCTTCAAATTGTTCCACACAATAGAAACAGAAGGAACATTACCAAATTCTTTTTATGAGGCTACAGTTACCCTGATACCCAAACCACACAAACGTGAAAAAAATAAAGAGAATTACAGACCAGTCTCCCTCATGAACACTGATGCAAAGACTCAATAAAATACTGGCTAACTGAATCTAGGAACACATCAAAAAAATTATTCACCGTGACCAAGTAACCTTCATTCCAGGGATGCAAGGATGGTTCAACATGTAAAAAAATCTGTCAATGTAATACACCATATAAAGAAACTGAAAGAAAAAAACCACATGATCATCTCATTAGATGCTGAAAAGGCCTTTGACAAAATCCAACACCCCTTCATATAAAGGTTATAGAGACATCAGGAATACAAGGAACATACCTAAACATAATAAAGGCAATTTACTGCAAGCCAACAGCCAACATCAAATTAAATGGAGAGAAACTCAAAGTGATTCCACTAAACTCAGGAATAAGACAAGGCTGTCTACTCTCCCCATACTTATTCAACATAGTACTTGAAGTTCTAGCTAGAGCAATAAGACAACAAAAGGAGATCAAGGAGATACAAATTGAAAAGGAAGAAGTCAAACTATTTGCAGCCGACATGATAGTGTACATAAGTGACCCCAAAAATTCTACCAGGGAAATCCTACAGCTGATAAACTCCTTCAGTAAGGTGTCAAGACACAAGATTAACTCAAAAAATTCAGGAGCCCTCCTATATACAAATGATAAATGGGCTCAGAAATCAGAGAAACATTCACCCTTTACAATAGCCACAAATGATATAAAATATGTTGGGGTAACTCTAACTAAGCAACTGAAAGACCTGTATGATAAAAACTTTAAGTCTCTAAAGGAAGAAATAGAAGAAGATATCAGAAAATGGAAAGATCTTCCATGCTCATGGATTGGTAGAATTAACATAGCAAAAATGGCAATCTTACCAAAAGCAATCTTCAGATCCAATGCAATCCCCATCAAAATCCCAACACAATTCTTCACAGACTTGGAAAGAACAATACTTAACTTTATATGGAAAAACAAGAAACCTAGGATAGCTAAAATAATCCTGTATAATAAAGCAACCTCTGATGGCATCATTATCCTTGACCTCAAGCTCTACTATAGAGCTCTAGTAGTAAAAACAGCTTGGTACTGGCATAAAAACCAACATGTGGACCAATGGAATCAAATTGAAGACCCTGACATTAATCCGAACACCTATGAACATATAATTTTTCACAAAGAAGCCAAAACTGTACCATGGAAAAAAGAAAGCATCTTCAACAAATGGTGCTGGCATAACTAGCTGTCAACATGTAAAAGATTGCAAATAGATCCATATCTGTCTCCATGCACAAAACTCAAGTCTAAGTAGATCAAAGACTTCAACATAAATCCAGTTACGCTCAACTTGATAAAAGAGAAAGTAGGAAATAATCTGGAATGCATTGTCACAGGAGATCACTTCCTAAATATAACACCAGTACCATAGACACTGAGAGCAACAACTAATAAATGGCACATCCTGAAACGGAGAAGCTTTTGCAGAGCAAAGGACACAGTAAATAAGACAAAATGACAGCCTACAGAATGGGAAAAGATCTTCACCAACCCCACATCTGACAGAGGGCTGATCTCCAAAATATATAAAGAACTCAAAAAGCTAGACTTCAAAATACTGAACAATCCAATTTAAAAATGCTCTACAGAGTTTAACAGAGAATTCTCAACAGAAGAATCTCAAATGACTGAAAGACATTTAAGGAATTGCTCAACATTCTTAGTCATCAGGGAAATGCAAATCAAAATGACTCTGAGATACCATCTTACATCTGTCAGAATGGCTAAGATCAAAAACACTGAAGACAGCTTATATTGGAGAGGATGTGGAGCAAGGAGAACACTCCTCCACTGTTGGTGGGAATGCAAACTTGTATAGCCACTCTGGAAATCAGTATGACGGTTTCTCAGAAAATTGGGAATAAGTCTTCCTCAAGACCCAGTTATACCACTCTTGGGCATATACCCAAGGAATGCTCAATCTTACCACAAGGACACATGCTCAACTATGTTCCTAGCACCCTTATTTGTAATAGCCAGAACCTGGAAACAACCTAGATGCTCCTCAACTGAAGAATGGATAAAGAAAATGTGGCACACATATACCCAATAGAGTACTGCTCAGCAGTAAAACAAACAAACAAACAAACAAACAAACAAACAATGATATCATGAAATTTGTAGGCAAATGGATGGAACTAGAAAACATCATCTTGAGTGAGGTAACCCAGACTCAGAAGGACAAATATAGTATGTACCCTCTCATAAATGGATACTAGATGTGAGGGGAGGGAGGGCCAAACTGCAATTCACAGTTCCAGAGAAGCTTGCTAACAGGGAAAGACCCTAGGAGGGACACGTGGATGGCCCAGTGAAGGAGAAGTGGATGAGATGTACATGATGGGACTGGGTGTGGTGGGTTGCAGAGGGCAAAGAGTGGGGGATGAGAACATAGGGAAATGGAAGGGTCAAGCTTGAACAGGTACAGAGTGGTAGGAGTGGGAGGGAGATACCATGATAGATGAGGACATAATGGAAATAGGAAGAGTCAGGGTTCTGGGCAGGCGCTCAGGAAGCCCCAAGAATGACCCCACCTTGGTCTGCTGGCAGTGGTCCAGAGGGTGCCTGTACTGGTCTACTCTGGTGACTGGTCTAGCGAATAACCTAACTGTCATCATAGAGCCTTTGTCCAGTGACTGATTGAGGCAGATGCAGAGATCCAGCGAGGCACCAGGCTAAGCTCTGGGAATCCAATCAGTGAGAGAGAGAGGAGGGATTCTGCAGGTAGGGGACATTGAGATCATGATGGGAGGATGGGCAGAGATGACTGGCCACGGTAGTGGAAGCCCTTGAACTGTAAATTGGTGGTTGTGGAGCCCCCATGGGACTGGACTAGTCCCTCTGGATATGGAAGACAGTTGTTTGGCTCAAACTCTTTGGGGGAGCACCCAGGCAGGGGGATTGGGATCCATCCCTGGTGCATGGGCAGGCTTTTGGGAGACCAGTGCTGTTGGTGTGATGCCTTGTGCAGCCTTGGTACAGTGGGGAGGGGCTTGGACCTGCCTAGGCTCCGTGTGCCAGGCTTTGCTGATTCCCCATGGAAGACCTTGATTTGGGGGATGTGGTAATTGGGGTGGCTTGGGAGAGAAGGCTAGGTGGTGGGAGGAGGGAGGAGGTGGAATCTGTGGATGTGGGATATGTAGAGTGAGTCAAACATTTCTTAATAAAGAAAAATGAAAAAAATTGCAAAAAACAAAAAAAACAAATAAAAGAAATTATTTTTGAGTGTAGATTAGTAGGAATTATAATTGTGAATAGTAATGATTATGTTAGAGTTATTATGTTAAATATTGATAATGATGCACCAAGATTTGGTGAAGTTAAGGACGAATTTAAGTTTGATGTGAATACAACAGAAGTTTATCCTACATTTTGTTAGCAAGAAAGTCAAATATTTCTATTAAGAGTTTGCTTTAAGATGTAAGATTAAAATAATTATAACTATGTATAGCAATATTTATTTTAGAATTATGTTAATCTGTTAATATTAATGATGAAGCTATGGGAGTTTTTAAGTTTGATGCAGTTGCATCAAGAACTTTTTGGTTTATAAAAGTCTGCCGTAGTCACCTTACACCCATTCCAAAAAAGAAATGCCATCTTTATCATTTTCTACTCCTATATTGGGAGGTTTAACAGCTATGGAGATTGCTGTGAGCTCTTAATGGGGAGTTGTTTGTTTATATATTAAGAAGGGGGGACCTGTTGGAGCCCATTTAGCTTTCCTAGTGGTCTGCAAAAGGAGGATGATTGAACCACAGACTTGAGTACCAGGTGTCTGAAATGGTCTGCACTTGGCTGTCCTGGGTGGAGGTCTTTTGCTCCACCTCTTGGCATTCCTTTAAAAACCCTTTGGTAGACACAGTCAGGGCCCTATGGATTAGGATCCAGGCCCCCCCTGAGCCTATCCTATATATATATTTTTTAAGATTTATTTATTTATTATGTATACAGCATGTATGACTGCAGGTCAGAAGAGGGCACCAGATCTCATTACAGATGGTTGTGAGCCACCATGTGGTTGCTGGGAATTAAACTCAGGACCTCTGGAAGAGCAGTCAGTGCTCTTAACCTCTGAGCCATCTCTCCAGCCCCGCCTATCCTATATTTTGTATCTGTTTCTATCCCCTCTATCTTACTAACTAATATTTCCAGCTGCTTCTACTCAAGAGTACTCTGGGGAAATATGGGGGATGAGATGTCCCCACACAAACCCTTTGATCTGCAATGGGAACAAACGACTCTTAAGAGCAGGCTCCATGGCCATTTGTAGATGGTCAACACATAAAGAACTCAGTGGCATCTTTGGAGTTTCATTGTCTCATAATGTTGTGGCAGACAATTTTTCTTTCCTTCCTTTTTCTTTATCTTTTTCTTTCTTTCTTTTTACCCTATAGGTACATTAGGTATGTATTATGGTATTCAGGTTTGTGTTTTTCTAGGCTTCTTAAATATGAGAGCTAGTGTGACTCTGCATCTATATGGGTTTTTTTTTAACTTTTTCATTTGTTTGTTTTTTTTCAAACCCTCATTAGTTCATTTTTGTCAAATCTTATTGTACTTTCATTTATTTTATCTCTATTCCTCTGGTGTGTTTTCTAATGAGAGAGAGAAAGAGAAAGAAAAAGTATGGATTTATGTGAATAGAGAGGTCTGTCTGGCAAATCTCAGAGTAGTTTTGGTAGTAAACTGTAATCTGGATGTATTTTATAAAAAATCTATTTTCATTATAAGAAAAAAATCATACATACTGAACCACATTGATGTGGATGTAGAAAATGATTATGACAAATATCGATCTGTGAATTCATGAAGAAGAGATGCACATTGCAATCACAAACAAAAAGCCAAATTTCAATAAATAAACATGAGAGTTGACTTATATATTGACCTGGGGTAACTGACTCAAAATTTCCTAATAAGTATGAACTCTCCAAACAAGAAAAAAACCTGTGCATGCATATTGATATTTTTATATGAGCTTGGTACTCATATTTGAATGTGTTATAAAAAGTTCCCTGCCTCCACTGGGCATTGATTGAGTGTGGCTGCTCCACTTTATGTGTTACTGCATGACCTAGGTAGATGTGATACAGTAATAACTTTGACTGTTCCTGCTTTCATTCCTTCATCTACAATCTAAAAAGCATCTTTATTTGTAATCATCTTGAAATATTTTCATACCAGTGTCTTTGGACTGGTTTTAGAAAAATTACCCAAATGAGGAGAGATATTTTCTTTAGCCTTATTTTATGAGGTCTTGAATATAGCATGACACCTGGGAATGAGAATGACAATCCTCGATAATATTTTTCAACTTGTGATTCTGTTTAGAACAAGGACCTCAGATGCAGAGCCCCAGGACAGAGAGTGTTCCACACTCCTCTAGAGGATTTTAGCAATCTAGGTAGGGACACATTGGGGAGGGAGGTTCATTTGGGCTTCCCAGGCAGTATAAAATACGCTCACATATTCATACAAACTTATCAAATATTCAAACCTCCCAAAGTTGCAGCCACCAACTTCATGTCCACAAAAGCTTAGGTCTTTTTAGACTTACTACTGATGTTTCTGCTGGTTTTTATCTGCCTTATCTTGCTATTTCCCCAGCTTATGTACTCTTATGACCCTATTTCATGTGCTTTGAAAAAGAAAGCAAGCATATTCCTAGAAGGGGATATCATGATTGCTGCACTGCTCCCTTTTTATACTTGGCAAAGACAAATCAAAGCCACAGGTCATTATCAGAATGTCAGACGGTGAGTATCTTCTTTAATTTACTCATTTTTGTACTAGATATCAAGGATCTGATCATGAATTTATCAATGCCTGTTGTAACTTTTCTTCTGATTTTTTTCCCACGTCTATGGAACAGTTCTCAATGCATTTCTCTCACTATTCATTAGGTTTGTAAATTAAGAAAGAACAGATTTTTTTTAACATTCCTTCCTTTCACCAATTGCTTTTCAAGGGTAAATGCTCTCAAATTACTCCAGCATGCCCATCCTTCACTAGTATAGAATGTAATTTCATAGGACCATGCAATATACATTAAATAATAACATAATTTTCTAAGATATGTTATGAGGTGTCACAGCAAGGTTCTTATTGTCAGGTGTCAGTTAGATGGTGATGTCCATTTAAACATGTGTTATTCATTCAATTTTATTTGAGAAGCCACTGCTACTTCTGTTCATATAAACAGTAGGTTTCACTTAATAGGGTCCATGTATACATTTCTATGAAATTTATACTATTACTTCATGTTATGCAATGTTCACAGCATCTGAAATATCAAAAGGAGAAAGAGAACAGGCAGGTGTGAGATACTTTTATTTCTAAAATTTATTTCTGTTTTACTTGGACATATTAATTTCTGCAAGTAATAAAGACATTCAATGTACTTTTGCAACATAAAGTCTAATTTGTAGATGCTTAAGAGTAAATTCACTAGAATCACAGCATTCTGATTTTCCCTATGTGTGAATAAAGTATTATTGGAAGTAGCAACCACTGAAGTTCCTGATCAGATGCTAGACTCACAGTTCTAGCCCAGTATTTGTTAACATGGAACACAGGGTCATAAACTGGAGCATCTTTACAGTTTTAGAAGGCTTTCCTTCCTCTTCTATTAAAATGGTATGATATTTATATGTTTAACTTTCTTCAGTTTAACACTTTCCTAAAGGTCCATGATATGTTTATTTCACCATTTTCTGGGGTTGAATTTCATATTGGTATTAATGTTTACTTGTAGCATTTTTTCTGATAGCTACTACTGAAAATTATTGTAACTACTGACAAATTAGTAAGATCAATAGAGATGTCTGGGGTAATTCTTGTAATACTGATTAGTTAGGTTTCAGAAACCTGTGATTCATGACACTATAGTGAGGAATAATTTATTTCATGAAGGGCCTATGTGGATATTTAAACACTTATAAAGTTGTTTTTCAGGGAAAAAGAGAAAATATACTCTGTTTTGAATGGATGTGTAAGAATCTGTATTCCATGATGACTGTGGTATCAGAAATAGTACATTTTTTTGTTTTTGTTGTTGTTTTGTTTTTTGTTGTTGTTGTTTTTTGAGACAGGGTTTCTCTGTGTAGCTTTGTGCCTTTCCTGGATCTCGCTTTGGAGACCAGGCTGGCCTTGAACTCACATCGATCCTCCTGGCTCTGCCTCCCAAGTGCTGGGATTAAAGGCGTGCGCCACCACCGCCCAGCTAATAGTACATTTTTTTAAAGAATAGACAGAAGTTATTTTGTCTTAACTATAATTAGAACAATCTTCTAAAATCCAGTTTGTGTTACCACTTAGTACTTTGTGAAAGATAGCTGAGTGAAACAATTAGAAATAAAAAGCTACATGAAATATATTTTATCTAAGACAATTGAATAGAACAGGAAATTTCCAGTACATCCACTAAAATACAAAATTGTAGCTCTACTGTCTTTTTGGAGACCATTACCTATGATGGGACACCTTGCACAGCCTTGATGCAGGGGGAGGGACTTGGACCTGCCTCAACTAAATGTACCAGGCTTTGCTGACTCTCCATAGAAGGATTTACCTTTTTAAAGGAGGAAATGGGAGGTGCATTAAGGAAGAAGGCTGGGGGGAGCAGGATGAGGGGAGAGAAGGGGTTCTGTGGTTGGCATGTAAAATGAACAAATAATTTCTTAATAAAGAAAAAAGGTTTTACTATCATGTGTCTATACAGGATTGAAAATAATTATCATTAAAACATTAATGATAAATTAAAAAACTGTAGCTCTAGCACAGTCCTTGGAGGAGTTAAATATTCTGAGGAATAAACTCTTTGCATGATCTCTAGGTCCAGTTGTTAGAGGGAAAGTTCATTTATCTTTGTAGGCAGAGAAAGTATGTGGGTGTTTTCTTTTCTGCTTTTCAATCTCACTACCTCAGAGACAAATGTTCCCCAACTGGTTGCTTTCTTCATAATTTTTTAGTTGAATCTATCTAAGAGAGAAAAGAATGCATTTCCAACTTCACAATAATTTATTCAGTAAAATAATCATTGAGTGTTATTTTCAGTAGAATAGTACATATTCAAATTATAATGTCAAACTTTAATGTTAGATGTGTCAGGAGAGTGCATGGAAACCCACAGACAGTAAAATTATCATGTCTTGTTAATTGCTAACAACATTTACATTGTCTGCATATGGAAATTCATTGGAAAGAAATTGTCTTATCCTCTTTTATTTATACTGCATTATTTTAAAAATAAATTTTCTTTTTAAACAATTTATATATCCTCTGGTTTGCCCAAAAGTGTATTCTCCAGAAAGGAAAATTGTTTACTCCTAAATACAATATCCAACTTGTATTTGTTAGACTTTGTAGCTTCTTAAGATTTGTGTGATCCCATCATATATTTCGACTTCTGCCTATGCTGTTGATATAATTTCCTGTGGAGAACCCAAGGAAGTGGGAAGAAGGACATCAAAGTTTAGATATATACTTTTCAATTATATTTATTTATTTATTTATTTATTTATTTATTTATTTATTTATCTATTTACTTCACTGTGGGAGATGCATTGTTGCAATTTACACTCTCACAAATAGTATGTAGCATTTTCTGATTCTCAATATTATTGCAATTTTTTCTCATTTTTGTCCTGATTTTAAAAATCAGCTCATGAGACAGTTGATTGGCTTGATCTGTTTGGGAGGCATCCAGGCAGTGGGACCAGATCTTGTGCTCATTGCATTAGTTGGCTGTTTGAAACCTGGGGCCTATGCAGGATTGTTTGGCTTGGCCTGGGAGGAGGGGACTAGACCTACCTGGATTGAGTCTACCAGGTTGACCTCAGTCTGTGGGGAAGGCTTTGCCCTGGAGGAGATGGGAATGGGGGGGGGGGGGTTGGGGGAAAGGTGAGGGGGACGGGAGGGGGGAGAACAAGGGAATCCGTGGCTGATATGTAGAACTGAATTGTATTGCAAAATAAATTAAAAAAAAAAAAGAAGTTGGAATAAAAAAAAAAATCAGCTCATGATAATATGTGGTTTTTATTTGCACATTCCTGACAGATAATGAGTTTGTGTAATTGTTGGCATTAATTCTGTAATCAATTAATTCATCTTTTATTGAAAATAGATTTTTTCCATAAAGCATATTCTGATAATGTTTTTATTAGAAAATAAAATGTTTATATCTTCCAGCCCTACTTCTTTAGGATAGGACTTCTATATAAAATTGTTGAATTTTGCCAAAGGCTTTTTCTTCAGCTGTTGGGAAGACCATTTATACGGTTTATTTTAATTATGGACTTATGTATGCTGAACTGGTGCTGCATTTCTGGAACAAAGACAACTTACTCATGGAGAATGACTTTGACATGTTCCTGTACATGGTTTGTTAGTATTTTGTTGAGAATTTTTACATTTATATTCATCAGGGATGCTGGTCTGTGTTTATTTTTCTTTTTTTTTTTTGAACAGGGGGTGGCTACTTTGAGACAGGGTCTCTCTGTGTCGCTTTGGCGCCTTTCCTGGAATGCACTCTGTAGCCCAGGCTGGCCTCGAACTCACAGAGATCCACCCTCCTCTACCTCCCGAGTGCTGGGATTAAAGGCGTGCGCCACCACTGCCTGGCCTGTGTTTATTTTTCTGTTGCTGTTGTTGTGTCTTTACCTGCTTTGGATATTACAGTAATAAGGGTTTCACAGAATGACTTTGGGTATTATCATTCTATTTCTATTTTATAAAAAACAAATTGAGGAGTATTAGCTGTAAATCTTTTTTAACAGTGTGAAATAATTCTGCTGTGAATCCATCTGTGCCTAAATATGGTGTTTGGTCATGTTGTTTTTCAGTTTTTGGTATTTTTTCCTTTTTGGTAAAAAGGATTTTTATTACTGTTTCCATCTTTTCAAAGTTAAATTTTATGATTTTTTTTCTTTTTTGAAAACAGATTCTAGGGTTGGAGAGATGGCTCAGCAGTTAAGAGTACTGGCAGCTCTGCCAGAGGACACAGGTTCAATTCCCAACACCCACATGGTGGCTCACAGCTGTGTGTAACTCCTGTACAAAAGGATCCAGCACACTCACACAGATATATATTCAGGCAAAACACCAACGCACATAAAAATGAAAATAAATAAATCATTCTTCTAAAAAAAGAGAAAATGGATTTTTTTCTCATAAAATACACCCTGAATATAGTTTCCCCTTCCTCTACTCCTCCCAGTTTGTCCACATATCCTCTCCCCTCCAGATCTACTCCCTTTCTGTTTCTCACTAGAAAAGATCAAGATTCTAAGAGATAACAAACAAACACAACAAAATTATATATAATAAGGTGAAGCAAAACTAGCATATGTACAGTGGACAGGACAACCCAACAGGAAGAAAAGAGTCCTAAGAGCAGGTACAAGTATCAGAGGCCCACTGGTTCTCACAATTAGGATTCCCATACAAATACTAAGCCAATAGCAATAATATATATGCTGAGGTCCTGGTGCAAGCAATCTAGGCTCTGTGCTTGCTGTTTCAGTCTCTGTGAACTCAGATGATCCTTGCTTTGTTGATTCAGAGGGTCTTTGTTCTCCTGGTGTCTTCCATCCATTCTGACTCTTAGAAACTTCCTGCTTCCTCTTCCACAGGATCCCTGAGATCTGATGGGAGAGGCTTGATGGAGACCTTCAGTTTAGATTCCCTCTTCCCATAATGTCTAACTGTGGGTCTCTGCATCAGTTCCCATCTACTGCTGGAGGAAGCCTCTCTGATGATGATTGGATAAGGCACTGATCTACAAGTTTAGCAGACTATAATTAGGAATTATCATATTGATTTTTTGAGCATTTTTTTGTTTTCCCTAGGCATTTGGGCTATCTAGTTTTTGGTTCTTCATTACACAAGCAATATCCTGTCTGTGTTCCTTCTCAGTGGGCCTTAAGTCAATCCACACATTGCTAGACTTCTCTCGCAAGATCAATGCTACCATTGCCTTAGCATATTTTGGAGAGAGGATAGATTGTAGGTAAAAGGTTTGAAGCTGGGTTGGTCCACGTATCTCTGTTGGTAGCCTTCAGAGTACCTCTCTATATCTGAGACTGGAACACAGGGGTAAGGACTGCATGTAAGTGCCAGCTTGGCTTCTGCCTGTTCAATGAGTTGTGTGGTGTCCTTGGCAAAGGAGCCCCACTGTCAATTTGTGGATATCATCCTTTTATTTTAGCATCAGTCTGGATTACTTTGGGAGATTTCCAGGGGATATGTTTGGCCTACAACTCAATTGGCAAACACCAACACAGTCCCACATCTGGAAGCCTCACCTGGCTACAAGAAATGGCTAGGTGAGACTCAGTATCCTCCATTACTAGGAGTCCTCATTAGGATCACCTTCATAGATTACAAGAAGTTTCCACTGTACTAGGTTTACACCTACCCATCAAAGTCCCCTCAATTCTAGCCTTCTCTTCCCATGCTCTCTCCCTCCACCCCATCTTTTCCCAAACTAATTGCCCCATACTCATCCCCACTCACACCCAGTCTACCCATAAAATTTATTTCTATCTCCCAAGAATATCCATTCATCCCCCTAAATCTCTTCATTTCAACAAACTTCTCAGGTCTAATGATTACAGTTTGGTTATCATTTTCTTTTTTTTAAATTTTTTAAATTCACTTTACATACCAACCACAGATCCCCCTCATCCTTTTTCCAGCTTCCTTCCTACCTTCCCCCCCCCACTTCATCCCTTCTTTCAACAGAATAAGTTCTCCCATAAGGGGGGGCAGCTAAGTCTAGTACATTCAGATGAGGCAAGACCAAGCCCCTCCCCACTTTTTATCAGGAGTGAGCAAGGTGTCTGGCCATAGGTAATGGGATCTAGAAACCCAGCTCATGTACCAGGGATAGATCCTGATCACACTGCCATAGCCCCTCAAACAGACCCAGCTACACAACCATCTCCCATATGCAGAAGGTGTAGTCTTGTCCCAAACAAGTTCCACAGCTGTCGGTCAAAAGTTTGTGAGTTCCTTTGAGCTTGGTTCAGTTGTCTCTGTAGATTTTCCCATCATGATCTTGACCCTCCTTTTCATATAATCCCCCTTCTCTCTCTTCAACTGGACTCCCAGAGCTTGGCCTGGTGCATGGTTGTGGGTCTCTACATCTGCTTCCATCAGTTACTGCATGAAGGCTCTGTAATGACAGTTAGGGTATTCACTAGTCTGATTTACAGGGTAGGCAAGTTCAGGCATCCTCACCACTGTTGCTAGTAGTCTAATCTGGGTTCTTCCTTGTGGATTCCTGGGAATTTCCCTAGCACCATTTCTCCCTTACCCCATAATGTCTCCCTCTATTAGTATACCTCTTTCAACTAGAAAATGCCATCCTGAGTGAGGTAACCCAGACTCAGAAAGACAAATATGGTATTACTCACTTGTAAGTGGATACTAGATATAAAGCAAAGGATAATCAGACTACAACCCACAGCTCCAAAGAAGCTAGGAAGCTAGGAGGACCCTAAGAGGGATGTACAGATCACCTTGGGAAGAGGAAATGTAGGAGATCCCAATGAGTAAACTGGGGATGAGGAGGCAATAGAGGATAGGGGATGGGGGATATGATCATGAGGGAACAGGATAGTCAAGTTGGGGGAGGGATGGAGTGTTTCTCATTTTCTTAAAAGCTAATATCCACTTAAAAGTGAATACATGTTATATTTGTCTTTCTATGTCTGGGTTATCCCATTTAGGATGATGTTTTCTAGTTCCATCCACTTGCCTGTAAATTTCCTGATGCAATTTTTCTTTTTCCTTTTCTTTTTTTCCGTCTTCATTTTTATTTTTCAGACATGATTTCTCTGTATAGCCATGGCTATCCTAGAAATTGTTCTTCAGATCAGGCTGGGCTCAAACTCAGAGATCTGCCTGCTTCTGCCTCCTAAGTGCTGGGACTAAAGGCATGTGCCACCACCACCCATCTTTGATGTCTTTTTCTGTAACACCTGAGTGTTATACCTCTTATAATTTTGGTTGTGAGCATACCCTTTAACTGCTGAGTCATCTGTCCAGCTGCACCTTTTAAACTTTACTATTTTATGTGTATAGATGCATGTCTGTGTAAAGGCCTTGGAGACAAGATGAAGGTGGTGGAATCCACTAATGTTACAAATGGTTGTGACCCACCATATGGTGCTGGAAGTTTTTAATCCATGTCCTCTGGAAGAGGAGCCAGTGCTCTTAACCACCAATACATCTCTCTAGCCCCCAAGTAACACTCATTGTGTAAATAATCATTTTTTTTCATTCTTTGGTTCAAGGACATCTAGATTGTTTCTAGTTTCTGGCTATCGTGAATAAAGCCACAACAAATATAAGTGAGTAAGTGTCCTCATGATAGGATGAAGTGTCATTTGTGTTTATGCTCAAGAGTGGTATAGCTGGGTCTTGAGGTAGATCAGTTCCCAAATGTCTGAGAAACCACCCTATTAATTTCCATAGTGGCTGTATTAGTTTGCACTTCCAACATTAATGGAGGAGTATTCTTTTTGTTCCACATTCTTGCCAGCATGAGCTGTGACTTGTGTTTTTGAACCTAATCATTCTGACAGGTGTAGGATGGAATCTCAAAGTAGTTTTGATTTGCATTTTTCTGATGCCTAAGGATGTTGAACATTTATTTAAGTGTTTCTCGTCAATTTGAGATTTCTCTTTTGAAAATTCTCTGTTTAGATCATATCTCATTTTATGATTGGATTACTTGGGTTTTTTTTGAACTTTACTTTTTTGTGTGTTTATATATTTAGTATATTATTCCACTATCAGATGTGGAGTTGGTAAATATATTTTCCCAATCAGTCAGCTGCTGCTTTGTCTGATTGACTATGTCTTTTGACTTACAGAAACTTTTCAGTTTCATGAGGTCTCATTTACTAAATGTTAATCTTAGTTCCTGCAGTATTAATGTTCTATTCAGAAGATCATATCCATTGCCAATGCATTCAAGGATATTCCCTACTTTCAATCAGATTCAGTGTACATGGTTTTATGTTAAGGTCCTTGATTACCTTGGGATTGAGTTTTGTTCAGGGTAGTGAATGGTAATCTATTTGCATTCTTCCACATGGAGGCATAAAGGTTGATCAGAACCATTGGTTCCAGATGCTGTATTTTTTAAAGTATTCACTTTTGGATTCTCTAACAAAAGTCATATGTCTACATGTGTGGGTTTATATTTCAGGTTTCATTTCAATTCCATTAAACATTGTGTCAATTTTTATGCCAATCTCATGCCATATGTAATGCTATCGTTCTGTAATACATCTTGAAATTAGAAAAAGTGGACAATCCAGTAGTTACATTAATGTTCCAGATTAATAATCCAGAAATACAGTGAACCTGTTTTTTTATATGAAGTTCTGAATTGTTATTTCAAGATTTGTGAAGGATTGTATTTGCATTTAATGGAGATTTTTATGAAGTTATTGATTATTTTTGGTTGGTGGTTATGTTTACTACATTAATTCTACTGATTGATGAACATGGGAGATCGTTTCACCTTCTAATATCTAATTCATTTACTTTCTTCAAGACGAAGTTTTTATCATACATATCTTTCCCTTGCTTGGTTAGGTATTGCTATCTGGAGGGCCAGCTTCTCGGCATCACCACGGAATAGAAAAAAATCTTTTTATCATACAGCCAGCAATCTTACAGAGTGCTGATGTTGTTGTTGTTGACATCAATAACAGGTGGGATATAATAGCACATCTATGATCATTGCAGACAAGGTCATCAAAGTGGCTAGAGGATATCTTATTCTTTCTGCTATCTGGTCATGTATATGGTGTTGTTCTCCCAAAGGATACTTTATAATGTGCTGTATTATAGAAGGCATAAAAGAAATGAAGAAGGTCAATTAAACAATGAGACCTTTGAATCCATGAGCCAAAAAACGTCATTTCTCTAGATAATTTGACAATATGTCAGGTGTATATTGTAGTAGTGAACAGATGAGTGTGTACACAGAAAAATTTCACCAAGAAGTGAGCTCTCTTTGTTATCAATGCATATATGATGTCAGGTGAAGAAAACCTCGTAGAAGGGGACTAGGAAGTTTGAAAGTGCTGAACAGGGATGTTGAAATGGTTCAAGAAGTGAATAGTGTTTCCTTCTTTATACTAGTTTTATTTTATGTGAAATTAATCATGCAATTCAATTTTATGAAGTTAGTAGGAAATAAATATTTGATGACTAATTTGAAACATTTTTAGTGAGAAATCAGACATATTCCTGGTAATTGCTTAAATACATGATACTTTTAATTCTACATTTATGTGAAAAAAAGTTATAAATTTTACCTTAAATTAAAATTTGGAATGTCTCTTTATATTTCCAGCTTTCATACAGTACTACCTTTAAATTTTGATGTTACCATTAATATAACTGCTTTGTATTTTACAATGTACTTCAATATATTATTATCTTAGTATGTTTGAAAACATTTTTCCATGTTTTGGCATATGTATTTATATTTGGTTATATCACATTTGTATTTTGAAATCTATTTTGACATATTATTAGTATAGTATATTTTGACAAAAGTTTCCATGTTTTTACATATATATGATTTTTTGTAATATCATGTCTTTCATCTTTACTAATAATTCTGAGCACTTATCATGAATCACAAGCAGTGGGAGGGCTTATTGAAATAACTGAACTACTGGAATTAAGAGACATCTTTTCTGATCCCTTACATTGTGTTGGTAGAAATAATTATAACTTACCCCTGGAGATAGAAATCTAATATTTATCCTGTTTCCCACCTCATATTCCCTAGATATAAAATTTTACAATTTGAAGGATCTTTCTTTTCCCCATCTCTCTTCTCTCTCCTCACCTGTTTCTCTTTCTATTGATTATATCACAATGTTAGCTCAATATAAGTTTTTTTCACATTTTAAGCATTGCCACTAAGAAAGTCTTCAGATACATAAATAAAAGAATTAACTACTAAAATGTGATCAACATAGATCTAGTTGAAATTACAGAGATCCCTCATCCAGTTACAGGCATCTTAAATGCAATTGTATGGCATTAAACATAGTTGTACCTAACAGAATTTAGCATATCTGGGTTGTGGAACTCAAATAGAGTCAGAATGGAATAAAAAAAAATCAAAATGTGCCCTACAAAGTAGCATTCAATGCATGCTGTTTTCATTTTCCCAATTGTTCACATGACCTTGTGAATCTTAGTGTCCTGATTTCTCATGTTGGTGGATACCTACACTCAATATCTTATGCAGTTTAATGTTCAAGCATTGCCATACTATTTTCAACCCACAGTCATTGTCTTAATTAACTTTCAAAAACATTATGTCATATACTGCTTTTTCATGATTATGCTAAAATGTCCATAGCCTTACTCTCCAAGAAGGTACCAAATTATTTATTGATTCAAACACAGTTTACATTTGTCAAACAGCCACTTATAAAATAAAGTACATGGCTATGAGGCTGAGTCCAGAGGTAAAGCAACTTCACTCAGACCTAGGGATTTGTGTTCATTCCTCTGATCCATCGAGAGTTAAATTGAAGAAAAAAATTCTCAAAATAGGTTCTTGGATAGCTCCATTTGTGCTGTGGGACTCACATGTCTTGTCCACAAAGACAGAAACAAAAATACACTAACATCAATGAAAAAGTAAACATAAAAACAGAACTAAAATATGATCTGAGTTTTTACTCAATATTCATTTTTGTAATAGTTATTTATTTACTTTTAGGTGAAATATTATCATATCATATAAAGCATAAATTAGGGCAAAAATATTGTCATGAAATAGTCAAATATGAACATAGATAGGCTCAAATAGCTGCAATGGTTGCCTACAATTATAAATTAGATAGCTACAGTACCTACTTAACCACATATCCAATATTAGGGGACATAAACAGGAAACGTTTAGATTTCACAGTTATGGCAATTGAGAAATCACACAAGACAATAGGATTTGAGGTGTGTTCATTTGCTCTTTCTATGATTTAGTATTTATAGGTATTTATGTGGTGAAATGATAATAACTCTGAGCCCTCAGAGGACAAAAATCTCATCTCTAACATATGCACTTTGCTGAACTCACATAATCCTCAAAACACATTATGTTCTCAAATTCTTAGTCCTCAGAGTTATGATTTATTATCTCAGTATAGATGTCGATATCCATAATCCTGCTGTTGCTTGACATAGACATCATTCTCTTCATAGTCCATCACCCTTCTTATGGAAGGTACCACCGAAACATGGCTTTCTTTCTTACAGGGTCTATATAGACACTACCAATGACAATTTTCCAGGTAGACTACATTTACTGTCCACCTCCACACCTCCTGAATTGTGTAGTACTTTTAGTACTTTTATCATTTGCCTGGTATTTTCCTCTTATAACAACTAGTACCTTTGAGACTCACCACCAAACTGAGCCTCACTTTCAATAAAAGACTTGTATCCTGCTCATGTGGCATAGACCATTTTTATGTTAAACCTCCTAATCCATGAGCCTGGTACATCTTTCCATCTTATGATATATTCTTCAATTTCTTTCTTCAACAACTTGAAGTTCTTGGGATACAAGTTTTTCACTTGGTTGGTTTTAGTTCCTTCAAGATATTTTATATTATTTATGACTGTTTATTATAAAGGGTATTGTTTCCTTGATTTCTTTGAAGCTCATTTATCATTTTTATATAGGGGGAGCTCCTGATTTTTTGAGTTAACATTGCATCTAGCCACTTCTCTGAAGGTGTTTATCAACTGTAGCAGTTCTCTGATAGAATTTTTGGGATCACTTGTATACAGTATCATATCATCTGCCAATAGAAATACTTTGACTTCTTCCTTTCTAATTTGTATCCCCCTTGATTTATTTTAGTTCTCTTGTTACTCTAGCTTGAACTTTAAGTATTATATTGAATATATATGGAAAGAGTGGACAGCCTTGTATTATTCCTTATCTTACTGGAGTTGTGTTGAATTTTTTTCCATTTAATTAGGTGTTGACTATAGGCTTACAGTAAATTGCTTTTATTATGTTTGGGCATGAGCCTTGCATTGTTGACCACTCCAAGACTTTTGTCATAAAGCATCTAGATTTTGATTTTGATTTTGTCTCTAGATTTTGTCAAAAGCCTTTTCTGCATCTAATCAGATGATCGTGATTTTTTTCTTTCAGTTTGCTTATAGGGTAGATTACATTGACAGATTTTTGTATGTTGAACCATCCCTGTATCTTCTGGCTGAAGCCTACTTGATCATGGTGGATTATCTTTTTTATGTGTTCTTGGATTCAGTTTGCAATTATTTTATTGAATTTTTTGCATCAGTTTATAATGATAATGTTCTGGAATTCTCTTTATTTTTTGAGTCTTTCTGTGGTTTGGGTGTCAGGGTTACTCTGGGCTCATAAAATGAATTTGTGATGTTCTGTTTCTATTATTCATAGAATAATTTTGGGGACTGTTATTATTAGCTCTTCTTTGAAGGTCTGGTGAAGTTCTGTGCTAAAGGCATCTGGCCTAGGCTTTTTTAGGCTTGGGAGATTTTAATGACTGCTTCTATATCCTTAGTGGTTATAGTTATATTTAAATTGCTTATCTGATATTGGTTTAATTTTGGTAAGTGATATCTTTTGAAAAGTTGTCCATTTTGTTTTATTAGATTTTCCAATTTTGTGGAGTACAGGTTTTTGAAGTATGACCCAATGAATCTTTTTAGGCTTGGGAGATTTTAATGACTGCTTCTATATCCTTAGTGGTTATAGTTATATTTAAATTGCTTATCTGATATTGGTTTAATTTTGGTAAGTGATATCTTTTGAAAAGTTGTTCATTTTGTTTTATTAGATTTTCCAGTTTTGTGGAGTACAGGTTTTTGAAGTATGACCCAATGAATCTTAGCATTTCCTTGGTGACTGCTATTATATCCTCCTCTACATTTCTGATCTTTTTAAATTTGAGAATCTACTCTCTGTCTTTTAGTTACTTTGAATAGGGATTTGCCTATCTTGTTGATTTTTTTTGGAAGAACCATTTCTTCATTTCTTTCTTTATATTGTCCTCTTTGATTCTGTTTTATTGATTTAATCCCTCAGTTTGATTATTTCCTGCAGTCTACTCCTCTTGGGTGCGTTTGCTTCTTTTGTTCTAGAGTTTTCCAATATGCCATGAAGCCCCTAGCATGAGATCTCTCTAATTTCTTTATGAAGGCCCTTAGTGCTATGAACTTTCCTTTTAGCATCACTTTCATTGTGTCCCATAAGTTGGGTGTGCTGTGAATTCATCTTCATTGAATTATAGAAAGTCTTGATCTTTTATTTGTTCCTTGACTGAGTAGTGATAGAGTAGAAAGTTGTTCAGTTTCCATTAGTTTGCAGGCTTTTTGTCATTTCTCTTGTAGAACTACAACTTTAATCCATCATGGTCTGATAAGGAACAGTGGTATATGTGAATTTCTTGCATCTGTTGAGACTTGTTTTGTGAATTAGTATATGGTCAGTTTTGGAGAATGTTCCAAGAGGTGCTGAGTAGAAGGTATCTTCTTTTGTGTTTGGATAAAATGTTCTGTATATACATGTTAGGTATATTTGTGTCAAAATGTCTGTTAGCTCCATTATTTCTCTTTTTAGTTTCTGTCTAGATGACCTGTCCACTGGTCAGAGTGAGGTATTGAAGTCTCCTTCAATTGATGTGTTAAGTTCAAAGTGTTATTTGAACTTTGATAACGTTTCTTTGAAAAATTTGGATGCCCTTGCACTTGGTGCATAGATGTTCAAAGATGAGACATCATCTTTGAGGATTTTTCCTTTGATGAGTATTAAATATCTTTCTCTGTCTCCTTTGATTAATTTTGGATGGAAGTCTATTTTGTTAGATTAGCATAGCTACACTAGCTCCCTCCTTTACTTCATTTGCTTGGAAAATCATTTTCAATCCTTTACTCTGCAGTAATGTCTATCTTTGGTGTTAAGGTTTGTTTCTTGAGTGCAGCAGAAGGATGGTATCCATTTTGCTAGCCTGTGTCCTTTTATTGAGAAATTGAGTCCATTGATATTGAGAGATATTAATAACTAATGATTGGTAATTTCTGTTATATTCTTGTTGGTGGTGGTGATAGTGCATGCATGTGTGTGTGTGTCTGTGTCTGTGTGTATGTCTGTGTTTCCTTTCTCTGCCTTTTGTTGGTGTGAAATTATTTTTGCCTGTGATTTTATAGCAGTAGTTAACTTCCTTGTGTTTGTGTTTGCTTTCTATTACCTTCTATAGAGCCATATTTGTGGAGAGATATTGCTTAAATTTGAAAGTTTTTTGAAATATCTTGATTTTTCCATCTATGGTGATTGAAAATTTTGCTGGTAGTCTTGGCTTGTATCCATGGTCTTGTAGAGTATGCAAGACATCTGTCCAAGGCATTCTGACTTTTATGCTCTCCACTGAGAATCCCAGTGTAATTCTAATGCATATGCCTTTATGGGTTATTTGGCCTTTTTTCTTTGTAGCTTTTAATATTATTTCTTTATTATGTATATTTAATGTCTTTATTATGTGGCACGTGAACTTTTTTCCTGGTCTAATCTATTTGGTATTCTGTTTGATTCTTGTACCTTTATATGAATGTTCTTCTTTAGGTAAAGGAAATTTTCTTCTGTGATTTTGTTGAATATATTTTCTGGGCCTTTGAGCAAGGATTCTTCTCCTGTTCTTATGTTTGGTCCTTCCATAGCATCCCAGATTTCCTGAATTTTTGTGTTAGAAAATTGTCAGATTTAACATTTTCTTTGACCTATAAATTTGTTTCTTCTATTGTATGTTCATTGCCTGTGATTCTGTCTTCCCTCTTTTGTATTATGTTTGTGATGCTTCCTTTTTATTTCTTGTTCTCTTACCTGGGTTTTCCCTTTCCAGAATTCCCTCTGTAATTTCTTTATTTTTTCTATTTCCATTTTCAGGACTTGAACAGCTTCCTTCACCTGTTTATTTTCTTGACTTTCTTTAAGGAATTTATTGCTTTCCTCCAATATTTTGATTGTCTTCCCCTGAATTTCTTTAGGAGATGTTTTCATTTCCTCTTTAAAGATGCTATCATCTGCATAGTGTTGTTCTTAAGGTCATCTTCTTGTGATTCGGCTGGGTGGGAATGTTCAGTTCTTGCTGTCGTAGGATAGCTAGGCTCTGATGATGCCATATTGCCCTTTCTGTTGTTCATTGTGTTCTCACACTGGCATGTAGGCATCTGGTTTTGGATGACTATAGTTATTAGTTCCTGAGTTTGTCTTTGTTAGATGGGTGTTTTGTTCCTTGGTTTCAGTTTCATTTCTGTTCTTCTGGACTGTGTGGCAAGGGGTTCTGGTGACTAGCGAGTCTTCAGACCCAGTAGAGTGTTTCTGCTGTTGTTTTTGTCACCTTCAAGAACTCTGAATTTTTGTATACCCATATTGCCTTTGAGTTTTAAAGTACAAGTACGGCCTCTGGGGTTCTAGGTACCTGATTGGTCTCTGTAATATTTATACTGGTATGGCCTCTAATAAAGCAGAGGTTTTCTCCTGAAGTTGTGGTCTGCCATATAGAGGTCAGGAGAGAGGGTACATTTGGAGATGTTGGGCCATCTTTAGAGATTGTTAATTGGGAGTGGGCAGAATCTGACATAATTTTCCTAGAATCAGGCTTTCCATGTGTTAAACAGAAGTTTTGTGCCAAATCTGTGGGACAGATTATGGAGCCCAGGCAAGGGGATGCAGTCTGGAGATGCTGAGTAGGCTTTGAGGAGTGTTTGTTGGCAGTGGGTGGTGTCTTACCTGGGATGCGTTGGACCAGCCTGGACTCTGGTAAAGAAGCTGGAGTTGTGGGTGGGAATATGTAGCCTAGAGAGAGGGTTCAATCTAGGGCTTGGTCCCAAGATCCAAACAGCCTCTGATAAGGCCGTTAGAGTTGTGGGCCAGAATATGGAGCACAGGGGACGTGTTTCACACTTTCTTAAACCAGTGCAATTTCTAACTACTTTCTAAATATTTATCCTTGTGCTTACAGATAAATGTAGCTCTCACTCTCACTCTTTGTCAAAACAAATTATTTTTGCAATAGATAGAGAAAATTAAATTACAGAAATCCACAGCTTGTTGGTATACAGATAACAAGTTACTAAGGGGTACCTAAATGCAATTAATAGATATATCTTCAATTCCTACACATATGTCTGGGAAATATCATGAAAGAAGGAATAGAAGGATTCTAAAAGACAGAGGATGAGGACATCTTCTGTGAGATTGTATGCTCTACATAGGAAAAAAATCTGTTCAAATGAATTCTCAATGGTATGGTAGCCTAAACAAGGCTTGAGCAGTGACAGCACTAGTAGACTTAGCCACATGAGTGGAGAAAATACCATGAACCCCTAGCCCTTTTCCTACAGGCTATTAATGACTGCCAAGAGGAGGATAAATGGTCTTTGACAGGAATGAGTCACCAAACTGGTTATCCAATACCAATTATTCATTCAAAAAATATATAAATTAAATAGATATGAATAATAACTTGTATTCATATACATACATATATTACATTATGAGCAAAACTAAATAGAATCAGCAGTGTGTAGTCATAAAGTTCTCAGTATGTATACACAAAATAGTAATTATTAAATTAAATATGAGAGGGAATAGAAAGTATTAGGAGAACTTACAGTAGAGGAAGGGGAACCACAAGAGAGGGAGGACTATTTTGCTAATAGCCAATTGAAAAGGACCAAATTATATTATAAACATCTATGAACTCTAATGATAAAATCCAATATTTTGTACAATTAATAAATGCTGGCAAAGTAAAAATTCAGTGTGTTTAATTGTTCGCTATATGAACTACAATCTTTAAACTTATTACATTATTCTTGAATAAAATCATGACTTGCACCCTCCTCTTTATGATTCCTTTCCATCTTTATAGGCTTAAGCTCAAGACCTACATGTTTTTTCTGTCCTTCCTTTTTGCCATTGAAGAGGTCAACAGAAACTCTAATATTTTACCAAACATGACTTTGGGAATTGATGCAAATAATTTCCCATTTATTGATGCAGACACAATGTATATTTCTTTAAAGTGGATTTCAGGGATTGACAGAATGATTCCTAATTATAACTGTAGGAAAGAGAGCAAGTCTGTAGTATTAATTACAGGACCATCATGGACAGCATCTGCTCTTTTTGGAGAACTGCTGGAGCTGTACAAATTTCCACAGGTGAGTATTGCACGAATAGAGTGAAATGTATTGATTATTTGTTCAGTGATAATGATGTATTCATGGAGGAAAATGATAAGTGGAGACTAGATTTATTCATCATGCAAAATTTCTGTTTAAACTTAATTACTGAGGGATCTTCGTTAGGAATAGACTAGAGGTAGAAGTTGTAGAAGACAATGTATTTTCCTGAATCTGAGACTAATTATGAATATTCCAAAACATTCTGAGGATTTAGGTGGTGACTACAACTATGAAAAGAGCCAATCTTCCTTCCCAAACTTATAGCTATTGTTAAGTACAAATAGGCTTCATAATTGTGCAAGACTTATCTTCATATTATTATTAACTCTCTTATTCTCTTAGCTCACCATTGGGCGTTATGATCCCATCCTGAGTGGCAATACCCATTTAACTTCTATATATCAGATGGCACCTAAAGACACCTTTCTGGCCCATGCTATGATCTCTTTAATCCTTTATTTCCACTGGAACTGGGTGGGACTTTGTATCTCAGAAGATGAAAGAAGCCTTCAGTTTTGGTCTGACTTTAGAATAGAAATGGACAAGAATGGTATCTGTATGGCCTTTGTGGAAATTATGTCACTCGGTAGATCATTAGCATCTCCAGATATTAAAGTGGATAAAATTCTTCACATCTTGAAATCATCAGTAAATGTGATTATAGTCTATTTTGACTCTGATTCACTGATCACATTCTTTCACATGGTAGAACAATCTCTAATGACACAAAAAGTCTGGGTCATGGCCTCACCATATCATTCTTTCAAAATGAAACAAAGTATGTTCTTACATCCATTTCATGGTTCTCTCATGTTTTCACACCACCATAAGGAAATTGCAGGTTTTAGAAAATTTATCCATGCTATTAACCCCTCGAAATACCCAAATGATATTTACTTAGCTATACATTGGTCTTTAATTTTTGATTGTTCATTTTCTGAGTCTGACTGTACAAAACTGGAGAACTGTCCACTCAATGCCTCCATGGGAATGTCACCTTATCCGTTTATTGACATGGCCATAAGTGAGGAGAGTTACAACCTATACAATGCTGTGTATGCTGTGGCCCGCATTCTTCATGATTTATTTCTTCATCAAGTAGAATTTCAGGGACGAGGGGGTTTAAAGAGACTGGTGCATTTCCCCTGGAAGGTAATGGACACTTCTTTGGATGGCACAGATTATAAGAAAGACAATTTTCTCAAGAAAGAATTTATGGGAACAGAAAGTGACCAGTTGTGGGTGAGATTTTACAGAAATCTTAGACACAAATTTTTTTGCAGTTTGCAGTAAGACAGAATATAGTAAGTAATGATACCATATTGATGAACAAATTACCAACATGAAATGGGAAATTCATTTTATGTCAACATTCTCATTTTGTTTTTTGTAAAATTTACGTGTGTGTGTACACCAATACACATATGAGATACAGGATTCACATAGAAATCAGATGATATCTTGCTAGAGTTATTTCTTTAGTAGAAAAATATTTTCTATATAAAAATGATGGTTTGATTAGGAATTGCTTTAGATCCACCAATATATAAAATACCTTTAGGAATGCCTAAGTGCTGCTGAGAAAACATGGGTATTGTACAAAAATGATCTGTTTAAAGTGGACTTTGTGTATTAATAACTACATGAGAATACATATCACCTATATATCTCAAGATCATCTTTTAATATGTCAAGATTTCACTACACTACTGAGATCTGGATGAACAACAGTTAATTATGTTCTAATTCATAGTGCATTTTGTTTCATCTTATTGACCTTAGGAACGTTAGGAAATTTTAGTTTTTTATACCATTGAACTTGTTATGCTTTATTCATTGTTGTGGTAAATCTGACTTGTGATATAATGAATAAAAGAGATGAAGGGCTTTTCCATATATTGCTTTCTGATTGACCTGGGCCATTCATTGCTCCTAGCTGCACTACTTTCTAAGGAATACTCAGCTTTATCATTTGGATTCTAACCAAGTCATTTTGGATGAGAAAAGGAAATCTGTGGCAGAATATGATATCCTCAACTATTGCCATTTTCCAATAAATTTTGTGCACATGTTGAAAGTAGGAATGTTTTCTCCATTTGCACCTCCTGGTCAGCAATTGTCCTTACATGAGGACATGATAGAGTGGGCCTTAGGATTTACCGAGGTTTGTGGAAGCTAACATAATATTTTGAACTACAAATAACTAGCATCATATTCTTGTTTTTATTATTCTTGATTTCTGGTTACTCTGTTCTTGGCCTCCAATGTACATTTCTCAAATATGATTTAAGGAATTTTTGTTTATACTGATAGAATTGGTCTTGTGTATTTGTCAATCTTTGCATTAGATTTATGTTTTTCATAAGATCCAAATACAATGTCTTTGTTAACATTCATCACTATAAAATTGACTAAGGAACTCTAATCCTATACTAATACACATAATATAGATTGCTGTATACCATAGTCAGGTATTTTATTGGTATTTGTCTTATACAGTGGTATTACACTAAAAGTCCACAGCAGAGGAAATAATTCTCCATATGACAGTCAAATAGCAAGTGAAAAACATCTGGTACCAGGTTCAAAATATCTACAAAGTACAATTTAGTGAACATGAATTTATCAGGATGCAAATTGTACAGTTTTCATGAATTCTCAGAGAATATCAGGATTAGAGAACTATCTTTAGGCCATGAACATATATACAAACAAAAAACTTCTAAAGAATCAGTTTAACTGAAGAACACAATATTATGTTGTAGAGTTCCTGTTCACTGAGTCACTGTATTTATTGTTATGTTGCATGAATGATGAAGTAGTTACTAGTGCATTTCTGATTTTCCTCAGACCCCACAATCACTATGCAGTGAGAGTTGTACTCCTGGATTCAGGAAAGCACATATGGAAGGAAAGGCTATCTGTTGTTTTGATTGTACTCCTTGCCCAGAAAATGAGATTTCTAATGAAACAAGTAAGTGTAAACATTATGAACACAGTCATCCTTTCTCTTTCGTATTCCTCTTTAAATCCAATAAATGGATACCATTGGAAAATATCTTTAAAACCAAATTATTTTCCCTGTACTTATTTATTTTAAAAATCTACTATTAAAGTGAGAGCACAAAATTACACAATAAGCAGAACACAATCACAACTCTGTCTTGATAATTATTGTATTTTGGGGAAAGAAGATATCACAGTGTATGCCTTTGGAGACCAGAATTCTTGTGTTGTCTTATTTGTATAATAATTAGAGGAATCTCCCATCTGTGTTTCATCTTCAGTTATTTTCAAAGGTTTTATTCCATTAATAAATGGGTTTTGAAATCCTGGGTTGTCGTCATCATTTTAATCAACTTTATGTTTTTGTTTCCATGGAGATCATTCAAGTGTTTATTCTCCTTATGTTAATGCTTCTTCAAAATCATTCAGCGCTTTCTTCATGTCTTCTTTAAACTCCATTTATTCTTTGATGTTTACTATGGTTCTCTCAAATTCTTTGTCCCATATTTCATCTGGGTAATTCTTGTTGGAGACCATTTCTGTTAGACTGCTGAATTCAGAGAGGATGGGATACTGCTTTGATCTTTTTTATTTTATTTGTATTTTTATGATGAGTTCAGTGTATGCAGAAACATTTTTTCAGTTTACTGACTGACATAGATAGAGTAGGATGGAATAGAGCACAGAATGTGAAGTTTGGGTTGAGCAGAAAGGCTGGAGAAGGTTTAATTGGATTTGAAATAATATGGACACCACAAGTTGGGCTGGCATTCATGATATATGTACAGGGTTGTGTCTAGAACTGGGAATAGTGCAAGAGGGATGATCCAGTCCAGACCAGAACAATGGGTTGGGTACAGGTTTGATCTAGGGGTTGGGTTTGGAGTATAAAGAAGGGGATCAGGCAGACTCATCTGTCTAGAAATGTTGACAAGTTGTATAGGATGTATCTGGGCAGAGAATTGTGGTGCAGTATTCAAGGGATATATAGGTTGTGGAAGGGAGACATGGGTTGTGTCCAGATCATGAATTCTGGAGTAAAGTTGATTGGTTATTCAGAATAGACCAGGACAATGGATGTGGGGCCTTGTGTAGATCTGGAGGTTGGGAAAGTCATGTGGAGGAGAGGATGAGGTGGACTTATCTGAATAGACCCTGATAACAAATGTCCAAAATGTGGGTTGGAGTAGTGGTTATATGTGATGCATAAGGGAATTTTAGTTTTGATCTTTTATCTTGTGAAACTTGAATGTGAATGAAAGCATGTTCAGCATTTCTTTCTCTGCCTATAATGTATCTTTCTTCATATATGTATTAATTTTGACCTGACAATTTTGGAAAAAGCTATGTTCTTAATTTCTGGTAAGTTTTCTGGTGCTATTTATTGATCTTTTTATATGTACTGTAACATATGTAAACAGGGATAATTTGAATTATTTTCCTATTTATATACCTTTATCTTTTTTATCTATTCATTTTTTTCTAGCTATGACTGGAAACACAGTAATTAAGAGAGAGTATACATTGTGAACTTTTCCTAATTATAGTAGCATGGCTTTATTTTTTCCTCTTTAGAACAATATTGGCTTTGGTCTAGTCAAAATATATCCTTAATTATGTTGAAGTATGTCTCCATATATAATTTCCTCCCTAGATCTTTAAGCATGGCAGGCTGATTTTTATTAATGGTATTTACTCAACTATTGTGGAGATCATGATATTTTTGTATTTAAGTCTATTTGTATAATGTGCTTTTTTATTGACTTGCATATCTTAGAAAAGGCAACTTGATGTGGCCCAATGATCTGTTTGTTTTATGCTGATATTTGTTTTGCAATTCTTATTGAGAGTTTGAAATTAATTTTACTAGTGATATTGGTTTATAATTACTTTTTCATTACTGGAGTAAAGTTTTCTCCCCACTTTGTTATTAGAATAATTTTGGTGTCTTAGAAGCAGTTTGCAAGTATTCCTTGAAATTAATTTTACTAGTGATATTGGTTTATAATTACTTTTTCATTACTGGAGTAAAGTTTTCTCCCCACTTTGTTATTAGAATAATTTTGGTGTCTTAGAAGCAGTTTGCAAGTATTCCTTCTATTTCTATCTTTTGAATAAATACTTCAGTAATTATTCAAAAGAAAAATTTTATATTTAATAATAAATTATTAAATTTAATAATGGTCTGGACTGGACAACTTTGCTTGCACCATCCTCAGTTCTAGGCACAAACCTATACATATATCTGAATGCCAGCCCAATATATTGTATTCATCTAATTTCATTCCACTTAAACCATCTCCCGCCTTTATGCCCAACCCAAACTGCAAATTCTGTGCTCTATTCCATCCTACTCTGTCTATATCAGTCAGCAAACTGAAAAAAAATGATTCTGCATAATGAAAATTTTCATAAATAAAAATGGTTGAAAGTCTTATTTGAAAATACATTAGATTTTAATTTTGAACGCATTTGAAACAGAGCTCTTTTATAATGAAGGCTTTTGTATTCCTGGGACAGTCAACTTATTTGTGTTTGTGTGTTTACATTGTTCATTGCTTCTCAGATTTTCTTTGGTCATTCAGATCTGTATAGAAATTCATTTCCTTCCTTAATCTTTTTTCAGTCTAATAAGTTGTAGGCTGTTAAGTATTCCCTTATAACATTGTAAAGTTCTTTGATGTTTATTGTAATATTTACTTAATTATGTGTGATTTTTATTTATTAGGTCTCTTTTGTTTGTTTGTTTAATTCTGATAAGATACTGTCAGGATGGTTTTCTTTTTGAAGATCCACCTTTTAATTTCATTTGCTGTTTGTGTTCCTCTTACACTAGTTTCTGTACAGGTTTTTAATATATAGTCCAATGTACTAGACCTAGGACTGTTTGCTTTTTGTTTTACCTAATTCTGGAATTTAAAAATTAAGAGATATATTTGTATAATTTTTTTTTTATTTTTCCAGGCACATATATTTCCCTGAAAGTACTGCTTTTAGCAAGTCCAAGATATTTGCTGTTTTGTGTTTTCTTTTCTATGTGTATCCAAGAACATTTAACTTTCTTTCTTGTTTATTTCATGAAACATTTATCCTTTGAGAGTGTATCATATAATCTCTATAAGTTTATATATTTTCTAGAGGTTTTTTTTTTTTTTTTTTGGTTTTTCGAGACAGGGTTTCTCTGTGTAGCTTTGCGCCTCTCCTGGAACTCACTTGGTAGCCCAGGCTGGCCTCGAACTCACAGAGATCCGCCTGGCTCTGCCTCCCGAGTGCTGGGATTAAAGGCGTGCGCCACCACCGCCCGGCTTCTAGAGGTTTTTATTGCTATATTGTTATTATTTACTGTGTAATTATATTTTGAACAGACAGAATCAGTGGAGTTATTGAAATTGTATTGTATTACTGGCTTTTGTTTTGTGTTATTAATATATGTGACTTGTCATCTATTTTATAGAAACTTTCATGGGCTGCTGGATGCAATTTATATTCTTGAGTTTTTTGTCTGGAGTATCAGTGAGGTACATTGGATGTAGTGTCATTTAGATCTTGTTTCTCTCCATTTATTTTTGTCCAGATGAGCTGTGTGTTTGACAATGCAGGATACTGAAATCAATAATACTGAATTGAAGTCAATAAGTCCCTTGATTTCTAGAAATATATTATTTTAGAAATTGGGTGTAGCAGTGTGTAGACTTCATGTGCTTCGGATTGTAATGTTTCCTTGGCTTATTGGTCCCTTGTCCAGAATCAAGTATCCTATTTCATATCTTCTGATGAATTTTGTTTGAAGTCCATTTTATAAGATTTTAGGAAATTGACATCAACTTGTTTCCTGGTCTCATTTGATCGAAATTTTTTTCCAGTCTTTTGGTTCTATGATGGTGACTAACTTTGAAGACACACTGGATTTCTTGTAGATAATGAAAGGATGTATTTTGTTTCTTGTTCATTGAACTGTCAGTGTCTTTTGGTTGGGGAGTTGAATCCTTTACCATTTAAAGTTACTGAAAGATGTGAGTTGATTGCTGTCTTCTTGATGCTTTTATACTATCTTTGTCCTTAGTCATATTTTTACTTCAATAATTATAGTTTTACCTTTCATTCTTTCTACACACTCTTTGGTATGCAATTTCCTCTCTTCAGCCTAAAGTATTACTTCTAATATTTTCTGTAGATCAGGCTTAGTGTACATAAAGTATTTAGACTGTTTATATCTTGAAAAGTTTTTCTTTCTTCTTCAACTATGCAGATAGTTTTGCATGGTAGAGTACCCTACACTGGCATCTGTGGTGTTTTAGAAGTTGAAGTATAATGCTCCAGGATTTTTTGTTTTTAAAAGATTCTACTGAAACTTTTCTCTCTTTCTAATTCTGTCATGATTTTTGTTTGGATTTTTTTTTGTGATGAGTGAGTGAGTAAAATATATTAAATTCTGAAAGTGTAAAATTTGATGTGAAACTTTACAATTTCTGTTTCCAATATAAATTATAACTGTATTTAAGTACATTATATTGTATATGCTTTTTGTATGCTTAATTTTGGTTTGTAATTCTTATATTTATTTTCAGACCTTTTAGTAACAAAGTTTACAAAAATTAAGGTTTTTATTTTTTAAATATATTTTTACATTAAATAATCTGTTAATGTTTTTATCTTCTTCCAACTTCTCCCAGATTCTCTCCACCTCTCTATTCACCCAAATTCACACTTTTCTTTTTATCTTTTATTAGAGAACAAAGGGGAATACAAAATAAAAAAGAAAGAAAGAAAAGTACACTAAACAAACCAGAATAAGACAAAATAAATAGAAAGAATAGAGTCACAAAAATTCACAAGAACATGTAAAGATACATACATTCACACACTGAGAGATCCCATAAAAGCACATAATCAGAAACCATGACATGCAAGCAAAATACCTGTAAGACAAAAAAGAAACAAAGGACCAGACAAAGCTTTATGAGATGAAAAAATAATCCAAAACATCAAACCAAAACAACAACAACAAAAGTAAATAAATAAAACAAACACAAATTTAAAAAACATCATAGATTTTTTCTTGCTATTTATTTATTTCTGTGCATAAAATCTGCACTTAAATAAGGTTATACCTAATGGCACTCTATTGGAGAAAATTAATTTTTCCTTTATGATAGTTATTAATTGTAGATAGATTCTGGGTTATATAGAGACTTGTGTCTGCTTCCCTTCTCAGCATGGAATCCCCATCTTGCTTAGACCTGTACTAGCCCTGTGCATACTGCCACAGGTTGAATTCTTATACATGTCAGTCTTATTGTGCCTATAAGGCATTGTTTCTTGGTGCCTTCCATCCCCATTGGCTTTTACACACTTTTAGCTTCTTTTTCAGCAAATATCCTTGAGCCCTGAGGGGGAGGATTTGATGGACATCTCATTTAGTACAGAACATTCTAAGTTTTCTCACTCTCTGCATATTATCTAGTTCTGGGCTTTGTATTTGTTCAATCTACTGCAGGATGAAGCTTTTCTGATGACTGCTGAGGAGGATAGCAGAATGTTGCTAGCTATCATTTTATTGATGGATTCCATTAGCAAAACAGTATTGTATATGAATTTCTAAATGATCTTAATAAATAAAAAACACAGAGCCAGAAATCTGGATTAAAGCCCAAGAGAAAGATCAGAGGAATAGGACAAACCACGAGCTAACCCCACCTCATCAACTCTGCAGCTTCCAAGGAGAGCTTCTTTTTGTATACTCACTTATATGACTTTTCTGCTCTGTTCTCCCAACGGCTGTCTTATCCCAGCTACATCAATTCCTCTTCCTACACAGCTCTGCCAATTTCTGTCTGTGTGTAAAGATCTCGAGATCTCTATGATTGGTACTGGGATTAAAAGCATGTGTCACCACACATGGCTCCATTCCCTAGTGTCACCTTGAACACACAGAGATCCTGCCTACTAACTGATAGGATTAAGGGAATTTGCTACCATTACTGACTTCTTTGTTTGCTTAAAATGGCTTGCTATTCCCTCTGATCTCCAGGCAAGCTTTATTAATTAAAGAAAGCACAAATAAAATATCACCACATTTTAGCACAAATAAAATATCACCACATTTCCCCTTTTCTGTCTAATTAAAATAAAAAAACTTAAAACTAATATGAGAAAAACTATATACAATAAAAACAATTACTATATGCAATATATACATCAACAATGTCTAGTCCATTTGCATTTGACAAATTCAGAGAAAATATTCCATTATCTATTCTATTTTGGTGAATTCAAAATGTACCCAATTCACTTTCTATCCTAACTTATATTACCCACAGAAAACTATCTTATGATGTCTTTCAAACTTATACACTTAACACCTCTTAGTGAGTTTCTTTTCTGAATTTCTTTAACAAGGAAAACTATAACTACAACCATCTAATCTTCAACTCCCTCAAAGACCAGAGGAGGAAATAATATTACCTAATAAAACAGGAAGTGCAAGCAAGTGACTTCCAAAAAAAATGAGTTATGACAGAAACAGCCAACTTCCTGGACAGTCACCCGAGGTTTCTCTGCACATTGAGCCAACATCTTTGGCCCACAGGCTTAACATATCTGACAGAATCTCTTGTGAAGCAGGATGTAAGTCAGGCCTACAGCTCGACCTCACATTCGGTGTGAGTATTTCCTTGTCCCAGATAAACTTGAATTCCACCAGTGTCCTGTCATGATTCAGGATTTTAAATCTGGAAATTGCTGGTGTTTATGGAATTCAGCTTCCCATTCTTCTCGGCTAGTGGGTGGTTTCATCTCCACATCCCATTCTCCTCCACATGCCATTCTTCTCTGCATCTTATTCTTCTCCACATCCCATTCTTCTTGGCTTGTGGGTGGCTTCATCTCCTTTGTAAAAATCCATTGAGAAGCCAAACTCTGACATCCTAGTTACTCCTCCAAGAAAGACTGCTTCACTTACTGTTCCACTGCACACCAGAAGCCACTGGTGATACCAGGAGCAGACATGTCTCATAGTAAAAAAAAAAATCTATGTTATTAAACATCTTAAATGCCATATTCTGTAGATCTCTGAAGTGTTTGTTGATGACTTGTCTATCTAAAATATATCTCTGCTTGACCTTGAGAGCATATCTAGTATGACTATAAGTTCGATTGTAATGTCTAACTACTAACTTTCATTACTTTATATCCTAATAGTTGGTAATAATAGCATTTAAGGATTGACAAATTCTATTACATTGTTAAATGAACTGTATAGGTAGAATACTTTGAACAAGATTAGAAAAACATGTATAACATTTTCTAATAAAATAAATCTCAAATTAGTAGCAATATATATAATTTGTATACAATATACAAATTCCAATCCAATGTAAAATATTTTAAAACTAGTAGTTGCATTTTAAAAGTAGATTCAATAATTTACTTTTTATCTATGTCATGTCTATATCTTCTCTTTTTTGTTTTAGGAGTAGATTCAATAATCTAACCTTTATTCTATCATTTCTATATCTTTTTTTTCAAACAAGAACCTTAAATCTAATCTCCTTTGTTTAGTATTTTTCCTGACAATCAGCAATAACAACGTGTAACCAACCATCCTAAACAATGACAAGTATCCCAAACCCAAAACCCATTGAAAGCCCATAAACCACCTGCCCCACATCTCATAAATGTGCGCGTCATGTTCTTAAAATTGCTTCCTGCTGTTTGTGGGCAAAGGCATCTTTAGGGGATCCTGAAAAGAAAAATTTTGGGTTAATTATCAAGTTCCGGGAGAGGAAATTATATCATTTGTTGTCCAGTCTCTGCATAATGTGAAAATGTAGGGTTTATCTCAAGATCTTGTTCAAGTAGTCTGTGAGGCTGGATCATCTTAGCTGGCCATCTTGAAATTGTCCTGAGCAGTTTGTAGTCCAAAGCTGATCTTTGGGTGATATTTGTCAGCTTAGTGATATTATTGTCCATGTGGAATCATCCTTGGGGACCCCCATTATCTTTTTGGAGACTTCAGATTTGCTCTTAGGCCTGGTCTTGATTCCCTGCAGAAAAGTGATAGAGACTCCAATACAAAAACATGTATAGGCAGCTAAATGAAGCCTTTTTCTAGTATTAGTACTCTATATGACCATTAATATCATAACAAAAGTACGATATATATATATATATAAATGCATATATATATATTAACCTTATAAATTTTGATATGAAATTCATTCCTTAAGAAACGTTTAGCTAGGTAGATTCAGTCCAGGCAGGTCTAGTCCCCTCCTCCCAGGCTGAGTCAAGTGTCCGTGTATAAGCCCCTCTTTGCCATGGAGGAGATGGGAATGGGGGGGTGGGCTGGGGGGAAGGCATGGGTGGGGGGTGGGAATGGGAGGGGGGAGAACAAGGGAATCCCTGGCTGATATGTAAAATTAAATTAAACTATAAAATAAAATTAAAAGATAAATAAATAAATAAAAAGTTTAAAGAATCAAAATAGAACCAAAGAATTGAGGTTAGTGGCAATTGAATGGTCCCTTAATTTTGGTTTTCTTCTGTCCCATATCAGATGGCTCTTTCTTCTGACATGATACAGAGATTTTTGCATTTTCCTTTTAACAAACATGCTTGTGTGTAGAGAAGGAGAGAGCCTTTCTCCAACTTCAAAGCCAGCTTTAGATTTTCATTGAACTGTGTTGTGTCTGTAGAGAAGAACAGAAACAAACATTTAGGCAGAATTATGAAATTCTACATGTGATATACCAATAGGCCAATTTATCCTTTTTCTTGGGACATTTTTTCTAGATGATTTGTCCTTTTACTTCAAATGTCTCATTTGACCTGTATTCTTCAGATTATTTACCCTTTATTCTCCTGAAAGAAAAAGAAAACAAAAACCCTTCCCCCAGCCTAACTTTGAGAAGGTTTCCTTTTGGCAAGTTTTATCTGATTAAATGAAAAGCATTTGTTAGTGGTATAATTTAGTTTAAATTGGATGGTCATGCTGGGCAATGAACTATCACCTCTTCTAATTAAGAGGTCTCTGTAGTTCAAATCAATTTTGATGGTGTTCATAGCTTTTCTTTTCCTATAGAAACAAAAGCAAAACCTCATCTCCAATGTTGTCCATATCCTGGTTTCCATTCTGAGGTTAGCATATCTTGAAAGTATCTAGGCTGATTTAATTATGTAGTTGTTTCTATTATCCAATGTCTTTCCACATCTGTTGTTCCTTTCTCATTAGCATTGAGAAAATTCAAAGTTAATAGAGCCTTATGCAATCTATTTCTGGGGGGTCTTTGTTACCCCTTTCTGTTTACTTAGCATATCCTTTAGAGTTCACTTTGATCCTTCTATGACTGCTTGGCCTATAGGATTATGTGGTATACCTGTAATATGCTTTATACTGTAATAAGCAAAACACTACTTCATTTTACAAGACATATGCTGAAGCATTGTCAGTTTTTATTTGTGCAGGTATAACCATGATGGTCATAACTTCTAGAAAATGTGTGATTACTGAGTGCTTTTTCAGAACTCAGAGCAGTTGCTCATTGAAATCCTGAATAAGTATCTATGGTGTGGGATACACATTTCTGCATTTTACAAATTCTGCAAAGTGAAACACATCCATCTGCCAGATTTCATTCTTCTGAGTACCCTTTGTGTTACATCCTGCTGGTAGTGGAGTCTGATTGTAAAAAGAACAAGTAGGACATTTCCTTACAATTTCCTTGGCTTGTTGCCAGGTTATGGAAAAATCCATTATTAAACCTTTACTATTGACATGATGTTTTTTATGAAATTCTGAGGCCACCAGCACGTTTCCTATCAACAGTTTATCAGTCTCATCATTACCTTTTGCTAGAGGGCCTGACAGACCTATATGGGAACAAATGTGACTTATATATAAGGGCTGCTTCCTATTCCTGATTATGTCTTGTAACTGAATAAAAAACAAAGTTAATTCTGACTCACCAGGCATAAATTCTTCAGTCTCAATATGTAAGACCACCCTTTCAGAATACTGAGTCAGTAACTATGTTGACAGGTTCAGAAAAATCCATTAATACCAACAGAATAACATACACTTCCAATTTTGAAACCAAATTATAAGGACTTTGAACCACTTTACTTAAATTTTCTGACTTGTAACATGCCTTTCCTTGCTTGTTCACATCTATATAAAATGTATGAGCTCCAGATATGGGTGTTTCCCAAGCAATCTGAGGCAGAATCCACTCAGCTCTCTTTATAAGTTGAACTCTATCACTTTTGGGATAGCTTTCACAAAAAATTACTGCAAGATCTTTGCCAAGGTTCACTTTCTGCCCATAATTTGTTTATGTCATCCTTATTTAAAGGTACTACAATTTCTGCTGGGTCTATTCCTGCTGAATTGACGAAGTCTCAATTTTCCTTTTAAAATCAAACCAGATATCTTTTCCACATAAGTTTGTAATTTTTTGCTCTGTTTATATCATAGAAATATCCATTAAAATATAATGTTTTCCCTCTGCATTAAAATTCCTGTAGGAGAATGCTTAGAGGGTAAAATAACCAAAATTCAATCAACCTTTGGATCCATACAATCCACGTGTCCTTCCTGTACTTTCTTTTCCACCAAGACCAATTCTCTCTCAGCTTCAGCTGATAATTCTCTTGGACTATTTAAGTCCTTGTCACCTCCTAAAGTTTTGAACAAATTACTCAGTTCATTTTTTTTTACCCCAACAACAGTTCATACATGGGAAATGTCTCCAAATAATCTTTGAAAGTCATTAAAATCTGTAATTGATCTCTCCTAATTTGCACCTTTTTGAGTTTAATTTTTGTGGACCTGTTTTGTATTCCACATAATTAATATAATCTCCTGTTTGTATCTTTTCAGGAGAAATTTGTAATCCCCAACAAGGCAAAATTTTCTTTACTTCTTCAAATATTCTTTCTAAAGTATCTGCATTTGAATCAGCTAGTAAAATATCATCCATGTAATGATAAATTATAGATTTAGGAAATTATTTACATATTATTTCCAATGGATGTTGTACAAAATATTGGCACAGTGTGGTGCTATTCAACATTCCCTGTGGGAGAACCCTCCATTGATATCTCTTGACTGGCTGAGAATCATTATAAGTAGGCACTATGAAGGCAAATCTTTCTCTGTCTTTTTTGGTAAGGGTATTGAAAAGAAACAGTCTTTTAAATTGGTAACTATAAGAGGCCATCCTTTAGGTAACAGAGTAGGCAAAGAAATTCCAGATTGTAGAGAGCCCATTGGCTGAATTACTTTGTTAATTGCTCTTAGGTCTGTTACCATTCTCCATTTACCAGGTTTCTTTTAATAAAAAAAAAAAAACAGGAGAATTCCAATGGCTGGCTGATTCTTCAATCAGCTGAGCATTTAACTGCCCTTATACCAGCTCTTCCAAGGTCTGCAGTTTCTTTGTTGTTAAGGCTATTGCTGAACCTATACAGGCTTATCTGTAAACCATTTTAAAGGTTGAGTTGTTGGTGTCTTTGAAAGATCAGCAGTTATTGTGCCCTGTTCTTCTACAATCTGAATGGCCAGTGACTTCTCTTAATATCAATACCTCCTAATATTTCTCTCAGAAACATGTGTTAGTTTATGGTTTGTTTCTGAGGTTGGAGGATTGTTAATCTTGGTATTCCATTGTTGTAATATATCACGATCCCTTAAGTTCATAGCTATGTTTGCCATGCATGGCTTTAATTTTCCTTTCTGTCCTTCTGCACTCTGTTTCACTGAGGTAATGTTCTAATCCCTAACAGCTGAACATTTACCTCCTGAAGAGGCCAATTTGGAAGCCAAAATTCTGGTGCAATTATTGTAACACCTGCACCTGTATCTACCAAACCTTCCAAGAGAACATCATTTATTTGTATTTTTAATTTTGTTCTTTGTTCATTTATAGAAGTTTGCCAAATTCACCTTATGGTTTCTCCTGAATTTCCTGTTCTCTCTGCTACAGCTGTTATATCATCATGAACAGCCTGGTTTATTTCAATATGCATTTAGTTATTTAATTGCTCTGAGAAGGGGTTTCTTCTACTATGGCAGGAAAAGTCTGAGCTGAATTTGCAATGGTGTTTGGCATGAGGGTCCTCTGAGAATTGCATGATGGCAAAGGCAAAAGATTACCTTGTCTATCCCTTGTTGATCTTCATTCATTGGTCCAATGTTTTCCCTTACCACATATTCTGTATAATCCAGAAGGGAGAGGCATTCTGTTGGCACTGTTCCTTCAATAAACATTGTTTCTAGGAAAGCCCTGTTTACACTCCCTTTTCTAATGACCTTGGTTAATGCAACTGAATCATCTGACATTATTATTTTTCCTCAAAGTTTTTCATATCACATCTCCTATCCACATATCATCATGGTCATGAGACTTAATATTAATTGTATCCCTGATTGGATCCTACAAGGGTACTGATTTTGCATTTTAAAGCCTGATTATTGTTTTGCATGCTGAATTTGCATTCTCAAAAGCCAAAGATTCAATTGTTATCTGACTAGCTTCTGAATTTCTTGTCCTTCTATTTACTGCTGAAGATAGCATTTGTAAGAAATCCATGAAGGATTCTTTTGGGCCTTGTATAACTTTTGTAAATGATTCAATTTTCTTACCTGCCTCCTCAATTCTGTCCCATGCATTCATGCCTGCCATGTGGCATAAATTTATAAATATTGCCTATCATGCCCCAGACTTGCCTTCTGGAGCATAGATGAGTGCCCTAGCTTGGCCCGGACCCCATCCCTGGGCACCAGCCACTCCGGGGAAGACCTATCCAACTTGGCCCCAGGTTCTGGCCACTGGGCAGGTTCCCTTCTAGCCCCACTGGGAAGGATCCCCTTCTCCAAGACCCCCGGCAGACCCTGCAATCTCCACGCCCTGCCCCCTTGCCCATCCGCCCGAGCCCCCAGCCACTTCCTGAGACTTGGAGGCCACCTCCCAGCACCCATCCTGCCCCAGACTTCCCTTCTGGAGCACACACACACACACACACACACACACACACACACAGAGAGAGAGAGAGAGAGAGAGAGAGAGAGAGAGAGAGAGAGAGAGAGAGAAAAGCTCCCGTCCTGCCCCGGACTTCCCTTCTGGACAAGAGCTCCCATCCTGCCCTGGACTTCCCATTTGGACAAGAGAGCTCCCATCTGGACAAGAGAGAGAGACTTCCTGAATCTGTCAGTTCTGTCTGAATCAAGTGTGTGGATAAGGTCAAGAACGAACCACAAGGAGATGGGCAGTTGTCAAGGCAGAAACACATACAACAAAATGCAATACAGCATCACCAGGACCTAGCCCTCCTCCAACACCTAGACCTGAACATCAGAAATTGAAAGAAGCAGAAGAAAACAGCCTTATGAATGACATCATGAAGAAGGTAGAGGCTTGTGTAGAGGAAAAGACAAAAAAAAAATGGGAAGAACGCTGTAAACAACTAGAGGAAAGGGCAAACAAATTAGAAGAAATCAATAAAGTCCTGGAAGAAAACAATAAAGTACTGAAAGAAAATCAAGAAAAAACAATGAAACAAATGAAGGAAACAGTCCAAGACCTGAAAAGGGAAATAGAAAAAATGAAGAAGACACAAACAGAGGGAATGATGGAAATAGAAAATCTGAAAAAAAAAAATTGCCGGGCGGTGGTGGCGCACGCCTTTAATCCCAGCACTCGGGAGGCAGAGCCAGGCGGAACTCTGTGAGTTCGAGGCCAGCCTGGTCTACAGCGCAAGATCCAGGAAAGGTGCAAAGCTACACAGAGAAACCCTGTCTTGAAAAACCAAAAAAAAAAAAAAAAAAAAAGAAAATCTGAGTAAATGATCGGGAACATCAGATGCAAGTATAATCAACAGAATGCAAGAGATGGAAAAGAGAATCTCTGGCGTTGAAGATACAGTAGAAGAAAACAGTCAAAGAAAACACTAAAGCCAACAAAGTCATGAACCAAAATATCCAAGAAATGTGGGACACCATGAAAAGACCAAACCTATGAATAATAGGGGTAGAAGAAGGAGAAGAGTACCAACTCAAGGGCACAGAAAATATTTTCAACAAGATCATAGAAGAAAACTTTCCCAACTTAAAGAAGGAAATGCCTATGAAGAAACAAGAAGCCTATAGAACACCAAACAGACTAGACCCCCCAAAAAAGTCCCATCGCCACATAATAATTAAACAACTAAATGAACAGAATAAAGAAAGAATATTAAGAGCAGCAAAGGAAAAAGGCCAAGTGTCATATAAAGGCAAACCCATCAGAATAACACCCGATTTCTCAATGGAGACTTTGAAAGCCAGAAGAACCTGGACAGATGTAATTCAGACACTAAGAGACCATGGATGCCAGCCTAGACTAATATACCCAGCAAAACTTTCAATCATCATAGATGGAGTGAACAAGACATTCCAAAACAAAGCCAGATTTAAACAATACTTATCCACAAACCCAGCCACAGAAAGCATTAGAAGAAAAATTCCAACCTAAGGAAGTCAGAGACACCCTCAAAAACACAGGCAATAGATAAAGCCACAGCAGTAAACCCCAACAAAGAGAAGTACACACACATTACCACCAAAAAATAACAGGAATGAACAATCACTGGTCATTAATATCCCTCAATATCAATGGACTTAATTCACCTATAAAAAGACATAGGCTTACAGAATGGATACGAAAGCAGGACCCATCTTTCTGCTGCATACAAGAAACACATCTCAAATTCAAAGATAGACACTACCTAAAAATAAAAGGCTGGGAAAAGACTTTCCAATCAAACGGTCTTAAGAAAGAAGCGGGTATAGCCATCCTGATATCCAGCAAAATAGACTTCAAACTAAAATCAATCAAAAGAGATCAAGAAGGGCATTACATACTCATCACAGGAAAGATCCACCAAGATGAAGTCTCAATTCTGAACATTTATGCCCCAAGCACAAGGGCACCCACATATATAGCAGAAACATTACTAAAGCTTAAATCACATATAAAACCCCACACATTAATAGTGGGAGACCTCAACACCCCACTTTCACCACTGGACAGATCTCCCAAATCGAAACTTAACAGAGAAATAAAGGACTTAACTGATGTCATGACTCAAATGGACTTAATCGATATCTACAGAACATTCCATCCTAACAAAAAAGAATATACCTTCGTCTCAGCACCCCATGGAATCTTCTCTAAAATCTACCACATACTTGGCCAAAAAACAAATCTCAACAGATTCAAAACAATTGGAATAACCTCCTGTGTTCTATCAGACCACCATGGTCTAAAGTTGGATTTCAACAACAACAAAAACTACAGAAAACCTACAATCTCATGGAAACTGAATATTACTCAACTGAATCACCAATGGGTTAAGGAAAAAATAAAGAAAGAAATTAAAGACTTCCTAGAGATCAACGAAAATGAAGACACCACGTATCCAAACCTATGGGACACTATAAAAGCAGTACTAAGGGGGAAATTCATAGCACTAAATGCCCAGATAAAGAAGTTGGAGAAATCTCACACTAGTGACTTAACAGCACACCTGAAAGCTCTAGAACAAGAAGAAGCAAAGTCTCCCAGGAAAAATAGACACCAGGAAATTATCAAAGTGAGAGCTGAAATCAATAAAATAGAAACAAAGAGAACAATACAAAAAATTAATGAAACAAAGAGTTGGTTCTTTGAGAAAATCAGCAAGATAGACAAGCCCCTATCCAAACTAACCAAAAGACAGAGAGAGAGCATCCAAATCAACAAAATCAGAAATGAAAAGGGGAACGTAACAACAGACATTGAGGTAATCCAGAGAATCATCAGGTCATACTTCAAAAACCTCTATTCCACAAAACTGGAAAACCTAAAAGAAATGGATAGATACCATTCTGGATAGATAGATCTTTCTGGAGAGATACCACATACCTAAGTTAAATCAAGACCAGATAAACTATTTAAATAGTCCAATATCCCCTAAGGAAGTAGAAACAGTCATTAAAAGACTCCCAACCAAAAAAAAGTCCAGGACCAGATGGTTTCAGTGCAGAATTCTACCAGATCTTCAAAGAAGAGTTAATACCAATACTCTCTAAATTGTTCCACACAATAGAAACAGAAGGAATATTACCAAACTCCTTCTACGAGGCTACAATTACCCTAATTCCTAAACCAAACAAGGATACAACAAAGAAAGAGAACTACAGACCGATATCCCTCATGAACAATGATGCAAAAATACTCAATAAAATACTGGCAAACAGACTCCAAGAACACATCAAAACAATTATCCACCATGATCAAGTAGGCTTCATTCCAGGGATGCAAGAGTGGTTCAACATACAAAAGTCTGTCAATGTAATACACCATATAAACAAACTCAAAGAAAAAAACCACATGATCATCTCATTAGATGCAGAAAAGGCATTTGACAAAATCCAACACCCCTTCATGATAAAGGTCTTGGAGTGATCAGGAATACAGGGAACATACCTAAACATAATAAAGGCAATTTACAGCAAGCCAACAGTCAACATCAAATTAAATGGAGAGAAACTCAAAGCAATTCCACTAAAATCAGGAACGAGACAAGGCTGTCCTCACTCCCCATACTTATTCAATATAGTACTTGAAGTTCTAGCCAGAGCAATAAGACAACATAAGGAGATTAAGTGGATACAAATTGGAAAGGAAGAAGTCAAGCTTTCCCTATTTGCAGGTGACATCAAAGTATACTTGAGTGACCCCAAAGATTCCACCAAGGAACTGATACAGCTTATAAACATCTTCAGCAACATAGCAGGATACAAGATCAACTCAAAAAAATCAGTAGCCCTCCTATATACGATGGACAAAGAAGCTGAGAAGGAAATCAGAGATACATCACCCTTTACAATAGCCACAAATGACAAAAAATACCTTGGGGTAACACTAACCAAGCAAGTGAAGGACCTATATGACAAGAACTTTAAGTCCCTGAAAAAAGAAATTGAAGATGTCAGAAAATGAAAAGATCTCCCATGCTCATGGATAGGCAGGATTAACATAGTAAAAATGGCAATCTTACCAAAAGCAATCTACAGATTCAATGCAATCCCCATCAAAATACCAACACAATTCTTCACAGACCTGGAAAGAATAATACTCAACTTCATATGGAAAAACAAAAAACCCAGGATAGCCAAAAGAATCCTGAACAATAATACAACCTCTGGAGGCGTCATGATCCCTGACTTCAAGTTCTACTATAGAGCTACAGTAATAAAAACAGCTTGGTACTGGCATAAAAATCGACATGTGGAATCAAATTGAAGACCCTGACATCAATCCCCACACCTATGAACATATAATTTTTGACAAAGAAGCCAAAAGTGCACAATGGAAAAAAGAAAGCATCTTCAACAAATGGTGCTGGCATAACTGGATATCAACATGTAGAAGGCTGCAAATAGATCTATATCTATCACCGTGCACAAAACTTAAGTCCAAGTGGATCAAGGACCTCAATATAAATCCAGCTACTCTGAACCTGCTAGAAGAGAAAGTAGGAAGTAGTCTTGAACGCATGCACATAGGAGATCACTTCCTAAATAGAACACCAGTAGCACAGACACTGAGAAAAACAATCAATCAATGGGACCTGTTGAAACTGAGAAGCTTTTGTAGAGCAAAGGATATGGTCAGCAAGGCAAAGCGACAGCCTACAGAATGGGGAAAGTTCTTCACCAACCCCACATCTGACAGAGGACTGATATCCAGAATATATAAGGAACTCAAGAAATTAGACATCAAAATGCCCAACAGTCCAATTAAGAAATGGGCTATAGAACTAAACAGAGAATTCTCAACAGAGGAAACTCAAATGGCTGAAAGACATTTAAGGAATTGCTCAACATCCCTAATCATCAGGGAAATGCAAATCAAAACAACTCTGAGATACCACCTTAGGCCTATCAGAATGGCTAAGATCAAAAACACTGAAGACACCTTATGCTGGAGATGATGTGGAGCTAGGGGAACTCTCCTCCACTGCTGGTGGGAATGCAAGCTTGTACAATCAATATGGCACTTTCTTAGAAAAGTGGGAATCAATCTCCCCCAAGATCCAGCTATACCACTCTTGGGTATATACCCAAGGAATGCTCAACCACACCACAAGAGCACTTGTTCAGCTATGTTCATATCAGCATTGTTTGTAATAGCCAGAACATGGAAACAACTAGATGCCCTTCAACTGAAGAATGGATAAACAAAATGTGGTACATATACACAATGGAATACTACTCAGCAGAGAAAAACAATGACATCATGAGGTTTGCAGACAAATTGATGGATCTAGAAAAAATCATCCTGAATGAGGTAACCCAGACTCAGAAAGACAAACATGGTATGTACTCACCCATAGGAGGATACTAGATGTGGAACAAGGATGACTGGACTGCTATTCACATCACCAGGGAGGCTACCTGGAAAACAGGACCCCAAGAAAGACACGGGGATTGCCCAATGACAGAGAAATGAAAGAAATCTACATGAACAGCCTAGACATGAGTGGGGGTAGTAAAGGGCAAGGGTCGAGGGAAAGAGAGCTTGGGGGAGCGGAAGATCCCAGCTGGATCAACAACAGAGAGGGAGAACAAGGAATAGGAGACCACGGTAAATGAAGACCACATGAGAATACGAAGAAGCAAAGTGCTAGAGAGGCCCACAGAAATCCACAAAGATACCCCCACAACAGACTGCTGGCAATGGTTGAGAGACAGACCGTACTGACCTACTCTGGTGATGGGATGGCCAAACACCCTTAGTGTCATGCTAGAAACCCCATCCAACTACTGAGGGACCTGGATGCAGAGATCCATGGCTAGGCCCCAGGTGGATCTCTGGGAGTCCAATTAGCGAGAATGAGGAGGGTTTATATGAGCAAGAATTGTTGAGACCAAGGTTGGATAAAGCACAGGGACAAATAGCCAAACAAATGGAAACACATGAACTATGAACCAATGGCTGAGGGGTCACCAACTAGATCAGGCCCTCTGAATGGGTGAGACAATTGATTGGCTTGATCTGTTTGGGAGGCATCCAGGCAGTGGGACCGGGTCCTGTGCTCATTGCATGAGTTGGCTGTTTGAAACCTGGGGCCTATGCAGGATCGCTTGGCTCGGCCTGGGTGGAGGGGACTGGACCTCCCTGGACTGAGTCTACCAGGTTGATCTCAGTCCACAGGGGAGGCTTAGCCCTGGAGGAGGTGGGAATGGGGGGTGGGCTGGGGGGAAGGTAAGGGGGGCAGGAGGGTGGAGAACAAGGGAATTAGTGGCTGATATGTAGCACTGAATTGTATTGCAAAATAAAAATAAAAAAATTTAAAAACATATATAAATATTGTCTTTGTATATCAGGGTAATTGCCTTCTCCAAGAAGCTGATCCTTGGAAATATCTACACTTCTAGTCCTATGTTGTTCTATTGTTTTAGCTTCCTCTTTAAACTAAGTTGTCCATTGAAATTGTGTTCCAGCCTCTAGGACAGCTGTAATTAATTCTTTCCAGTCATGGAGGATAATTCTACACAAGTTTAACATTTGCTTTACAAATGAAGAATGAATGCCATATGATACTATATTTTGTTTAAATCCCCTTAAAACTAACATTTCCACTGGAATCCAATTAGCTTGTACATGCCCTTGAGCAGGTATTTCCTGTAAGGTTACCAGATAGATTAATTTTGTTTGTTTGAAAACAGGCTGTCTCTCTGTAACTGTATAATTCAATCCTGAAATAATTTCACCTTTAAATTCTTCTGTCTGGGTCTGAATTTCTCTATAATTCATTTTAATAAGTTTTTCTAAAGTCAACACCGAGTTATGATTCATTTTAACAGGTTTTTCTAAATTTTTTATCTTGTTGCTTAAATTGACTAGCCTTTTTAATGCTAAAATGAAAATAATCAAACAAATAATATTCATAATTGATATTACGTGCATCCCATCAATATTAATTATCCTCTCATTTAATTCATTTTCAGACTGCCTTATGTGTTGTCAGAAACAAAATTCCTTCCATAGTAAAGATGTTTCCCATTTTTTAATGTGGGAAAAAATTCTTTTTTAACTAATTTCACTCTTTAAGATATCTTAATTGACTTACCAAGCCTGTCAGTTGCATAGAACAGTAGAAGTCCAAGAAATTTTCAAAGCAGCTACCTAGTGTGGTGGCAGTCCAAGATGGGTATCCAGAGAGAGAGACCCCACCACCCACCAGGAGAAAGAAAGCCAAAGAGACTCTAGCCATGTGCTCTGGCCTGACCTTTCCAACCAGGCCTGAGCTGGGGGCCCTGTAAGCCCATAAGCATTTTTCAAATGAATTCTTGCCAAGTTCATTGGCTGCCACTTGTAGACGAATTTCTAAGTGGTCTTAATAAATAAAAAACACAGAGCCAGAAATTTTAGTTAAAGCCCGACAGAAAGATCAGAGGTATAGGAAGAACCACAAGCTAACCTCATCTCACCAACTCTGCAGCTTCCAAGGAGAGTTTCTTTCTGTATATTCACGTTTATATGTCTTTTCTGTTCTGTTCTCTCATTGGCTCTCTTATTCCAGCTACATCACTTCCTCTTCCTACACAGGTCTGTCACTTTTTGTCTGTCTGTACAGACCTCAAGACCTCTATGTTTGGTACTGGGATTATAGCTAAGATAATGTTCACCATTTTCTTTTGGTAGGTTTCAGAGTTATCATCAGTACCATCAACATTAGTCATTAGGGCTGGAGGTTCTAATTAGGAAACTTGTCATTTTCTCTGTGTTTAATGTATTATCTAGGCATCATCTTCAGCAAGAGGACCTTCTTCTTAGTTTTTGGAAAGGAAAAAATAGCCTAGGTGACTATATTGTTTGATGGAGTTAACACTGAAGGTTTCATTTGGTGACAAGAGATGGCTAAATGTGGAATCTCTCCATTTTCTAGTCTCTAACTAATAAATTTCCCTCAAAACTTTTTATTTCACAACAGATATGGACCAGTGTTTGAAGTGTGGAGATAATCAATATGCCAATATGCAAAGAATTCACTGCATTCAAAAAGGTGTGACCTTCCTATCCTATGAAGATGCTTTGGGGATGATTTTAACCTCCTTATCCTTGTTCTTCTCTGGACTGACAGTTTCTATTCTTGGGATCTTTGTAAAACACCGAACCACTCCAATTGTCAAAGCTAATAATAGAACGCTTAGCTATATTCTGCTCATCTCCCTCACCCTCTGTTTTCTCTCTTCTTTGATCTTCATTGGTCATCCCAACACAGCCACTTGCATTCTACAGCAGACAGTATTTGCAGCTGTGTTCACTGTGGCTCTTTCCACTGTCTTAGCCAAAACTGTTACTGTGGTTCTGGCATTCAACATTACTTCTCCAGGAAGAAGGATGAGATGGTTGTTGATATCAAGAGTACCTAACTTCATAGTTCCCTTCTGCACTCTGATCCAACTTATTCCCCTTGGCATATGGCTGGGGACATCACCTCCTTTTGTTGACGTAGATACACATTCAGAATATGATCACATCATCATTGTGTGCAACAAGGGTTCAGTCACTGCCTTTTACTGTGTCCTTGGATACCTGGGCTGCCTGGCAGTGGGGAGCTTCACCCTGGCTTTTCTGGTGAGAAACCTGCCTGATACTTTTAATGAAGCCAAGTTCCTGACCTTTAGCATGCTGGTTTTTTGTAGTGTCTGGGTCACCTTCCTTCCTGTCTACCAAAGCACCAAGGGCAAGGCTGTGGTGGCCACAGAGGTATTTTCTATCTTGGCTTCTAGTGCTGGGCTACTAGGATGCATTTTTCTCCCAAAGTGCTATAGTATTTTGTTAAGGCCAGAAAGAAGTTATAGTTATCATTGTAGGAATAAGAAACATTTTGAAACTAAAATGTCTTCTGAAAATTAAACTTGTTTGTTTCCTAAATTGAGGATCTTGGAACAGTTACAATACACTTCAATCATCACACTGTACTCTTGGTTTTGCTATTATGGACATATGGCTCTGGGATTATTATAACATTTGAAGCAGTACAAACCATAGCCATCAGCCCTTCACTTCTTACTAGCCCCCCCACTTCATTTTTAGAAATATATGATTCTTCCTTTAAATATGAACCTTCTTCTTGTCACCTTGAAATGTACAACAGGCATTTTGTTTATCCAGTCTAGATATTTAGTTTCCTGACACTATTTTATCCAAACCAAACTTTGAATATCTGCCGTCCATTATCTCATATTGTGTTTTGGAAAATAACTATTGTTACATTGTATTTTGTATACACTAGTGTATTAAATTTTGCATGTATTTGTGTGTTTTCTAATTTTCATTAAATGTACACATGTACTCCTTTCATCTACTAACTGTAACCCTATGATTTAACAGCAGTTATTGGATCATCTTTAAATTTTTCAACAGTTTCAAACTCTAACTCTCTCTGAGTCTTCACCTGTTAATCACTGACTTAATTTGCTATATTGATTTTTTAGAGATTATTCATTTGTGCCTATTTTATCTTCTACCATTTGCTGTTTGAAAAAATATCAAACTCAGCCAATCATAGCAGCAAACCCTCAGCCAATCCAAAGAAAACTGTATAAACAGTGTGTCCAAATAAAAAAAATGCACAGCTTTTATCGAGCTACCCATATCTGCAGCTTAAGTATTTTCTGTACTCAGAAGATTTCCTGTGTGCTCACTTCCCCTCCACCCCCCCGCAAAAGATCACTCTTTGTTTTGGTAGAAATGGTCTTCAAAATTAATCACCTTAGAATAAGAAGCTGGACTTTACTTTCAGTGATTCACCTCTTTCTAAACCTTTATAATAGGCATCTTTCCCCCATGATCCTACCTATACCTTTGCATTTTCACTTTTAAAAATAATGCCTACATAATTGTTAAAATTTGTCAATAAACATACTATACTTTATTCTTTGTTTAAAATGTGTCAACACAACTTGGCTGTCCCTCACACTTTCACTACATAGTAATGTAGGAGAATGTCTTTGAGAATCATTTCATAGTAGCAGAATGCTTGAGAAAAATGCATGCTGCAGTTACATAGTAGTATTTCAGTTCCTTTCTCTAGAAGGTAGTTTTTGCAAATTAAGGTAATAAATTTCTAGAAGACTGATCTATTCAAACATGTAGACAACAGGCATTAAGCTGGTTGGGAAGATAAGCTGATGAAATTTGCAGGCAAAGTAGTGTTTTATTCTTATACAGCCAGAAGTAATGTCTTTTCTCTGAGAAGGGAAACCTGACTGCTTTAGCCCATGGTGATATTAGGCAGGGTTTTCTGAAACAACAGAGAACAGAGAATATTTGTATATTTCAAAAAATATTGACTGATTATGTTTGTCTAGGCAAAAGTGGCTGTGTAGTCTTTGTCAATATTCATGGTCAAGAGTCTGAGGACCTACACCTACTTAAACCACCCCATCTTCACTCATCCTGATCAATATCCTTCAATCATTAATCATATGATATTTATTGTTGTAGTTAATCTATACTGTTAAGTTGATAGGATCTAGAATCTAGTAGGAAAAAATCTGAATGTGTCTTGAGGGTGTTTCCAGAAATGACTCCTCTGAGTTTGTAGTATGTTCCTACAGGTGAAGCAAATATGAAGACGTGTGAGGAAAAATGAATGCTAGCTTCCAACATTTCTGCACTTGATTTTTGGTTAGTATGTGTCTCAATACCTATTGCTGTTGCTCGTTCAATCATTAACTGGCATTAGAATTTTAAGTTCTTTAGTCATTCTCTAAGAGTGAATATCATGAACTTCGAGGACTCTCCAGGTTTAGTGCCAGATAAAGATTTCTCACACCACTAGTTTTGTGTTCTAATTGGATATAGGCCCTCAGACTTTTGACCATGATCATTGCCAAAGACTACACAGCCACTTTTCTCTAAGCAAACCTAATCACTCAATTTTTTGTCATATATGTACATTCTCTGTTTTCTTTTGTTCTAGAAAACCCTGCATAATATCACCATGGGTTAATACTGCCAGGTGTCCCTCTCAAAGAATGGTCATTTCTTCTTGCTGTATAGGAATGAAACACTAATTTGCTAGAAAATTTCATGATACTATATTTTTAACAGCTGGGTAATACTCCTTTGTGTAAGTGTACCACATTTTATCTATCAATTCTCAGTTGAGACACATCTAGGTTGTTTTCAGTTTCTGGTTATTTCTAATAAAGCTGCTAATAACATAGTAGAACAAGTGTCTTTGTGGGAAGATGAAGTGTTTTTTGGGTACATTAGCAAGAGTTATATAGCTGGTTCTTGAGATATATTGATTCCCAGTTTTCTGAGGTGTCTCCATACTGATTTCCATAGTGGCTATACAGGTTTGCACTCCCAACAATAACAGAGGAGTGTTCCCCTTGCTCCACATCATCACCAGCAGCATGAGCTTTTTTTTTTCACTTTTGCTTTTAAGCTTAGCCATTTTGACAGACGTAACAAGGAATCTCAGAGTCATGAAATTTACATGCTAATGGATGAACCAGAAAAAAAAATCATCCTGAGTGAGGTAATCCAGACACAAAAAGACAAAAATGCTATATACTCACCTTTAAATTACTTTTAACTATAAAATAAAGGTAATCATGAGACAGTGAACAGACCCAGAGTAACAAGGGGAGATGCATGAATCACCCTGTGAAGGTGATATCAAATAGAATCCATGGTTAGACTGGGATCATATGGGGATGGGAATAGGATTGACTAGATAAGGGGATTTGACTGGGAGAGGTGACTGAAATTGGGATACATTTCAGAGGTGAGATAGAAACCTAGATCAAAGGAAACCCCTAGGAATGCATGAGGATGACCCTAGCAAAGACTCTGAGTAATGGGTATATGGAACCTGAACTGGCCAACTTCTGTAAAGGGGCGTGGCTTCTAGTGGTAGTATTGGGATGTCAACACAGCTACAAATCCTTTGATCTATCATTAGTTCTACCTGCAATATGTACTAAGATTAAGGTGGTACAGAACTTGTGGGAGCAGCTAAACAATGACTAGTCTGAGTTGAGACCCAAGCCAAGAGAGGGAGATCATGTCAGACACTGCCAGGAGTGCAGGAACCAAAGTCTGAGTAGACCAAAGACCAAGGATAGAACTAAACACTGTTGGAAAAAGTCAATAAAATGATTCCTAATGATACTCTATTATACGCATAGATGAGAGCCTAGCATAGTTGTTAGCAGAGAAGCTTCATCCAGTAACTGATAAGAACAGAAATAGACACACCACAGTCAATTATTAGTCATATCCCTGAGAATCCTAAAGAAGAGATCAAAGAAAGGTTATAGGAGGAGGAGTCAAGACACCACAACAAAATTGCCCACAGAATCAACTAAAGTGGGGTCTTGGGGGCTCACAGAGCCTCAACTGACAATCAGGGTGCCTATATGGATCTGACCTATGTCAACTGCATATATGCTATAGTTATGTTGGTCTTGTGGGACTCTTAACAGTGGGAATAGGGTTGTCTTTGATTTTTTTTGCCTGCATTTGGGACCATTTTCCTCCTACTGGGTTGCCTTATCCACTCTGAGTATGAGGGGTGTGCCTAGTTTTATTATAACTTGACATACCATAATTGGTTAATATACCTGAGGGACTGTCCTTTTTTGAAGGGAAGGGAGGAGGAATGGTTCTGGGGCAGAGGGGATATGGAGGTACTAGGAGAAGAAGAGGGAGGGAGAAACGTGGTCATGATATAATATACGAGAGAAGAATTTTAAAAAAAGCCCTATTAGCATCTGTTTTTCCAGCTTCTTTATCGTTGGCTTCTCCATAGGACAAGAAACTCTAACCTAAATGTGTAATTGGACATTTCCTGTCCCTACCACCCAGTCCCAAATGACTGATTCACAGGCTTAATATACATAATAAACACTCAGATGATAGCTCAGGCTTTTTGCTAGCTAAATTTCTTTATTCCAAAGTATAAATCTTATGCTTAAATTAAACTATATTTCTATCTATGCTTTGCCACATGACTCATTGCTTGTTACCTCATTTTTTACATGCCCTGCTTGATTGGCACATGGCTTGCATCTCTCTAGACTCCCCTGACTCTGCCCTCCTTTATCCCATCATTCTCACTTTGGTTTTCCTGCCTAACTTTCTGCCCAGCTACTGGTCTGTCAGGTTTTTAATAACCAATGAGAGGAATATATAGTCATAGTGTAGAAAAGGATTGTTCCACAGTAGTACAGTAGAGCCCAACTCAAGCATTTGTATTTGCCCTATTGTGACTCTGCAGAAAATGGAAGAAACTCAGAGTAAGTCAAATCCTCAGTAAATGTGTATAGTTGACATAGGCACAGTCATACTGAGTACCTCATAACTTCAGACTCAGGGGGTTGGTTAAGACTTCCTCAGGGTGCTGAAAATGAGTGTTGCCAATATATGCAAAAAAATGTCTAACATAGCTTACTCCCACTGGGTATTTATGGCATGCAGTCTACTTCTCTACAGAGACTGCTTCTACTGAGTTTATGTAAATTGGTCTATTTGATCCAGCTGTATACTATAAACTCTGCCTCTTTGATTATCTGTATATAGTAACCCTGTCCCCTTGCTCAGCTATATGCCATAACACTTCCACTGTGTTGCACTGTATATAATAAACAAGTTGAGGTTCATGGGGGCTGCAGTTTCTCCAGCTGTTAGTTGAAATTACTTGAACACAGCTTTCTATCCATGTGTCCATCTTCATTTTGTACTTTCTTCATTCTCTTGCCACTCCAATCAGGTGTGTCCCTGAAGGTGTACTTGACTTTGTAGACAAAATTCTAAACAGTCTTATTAAATAAGAAACACAGAGCCAGACACAGAGTTAAAAGCCCAAGAGACCAGAGCACTAGCAAAGAGCAAAGACAACCTTTAGCTTATCACTTGCTTCTGTCCCTTCCCCTGAGAGATAGACCTTCTTCTTGTCTGTCTTGTGTTTTATTGCTTTCCTGTTCTGCCTTCTCATTGGCTATAAGCCCAGCCACATGTCTTCCTCGTCACTGACTGTCTATACAGACCTCCTGGTCTCTATGGTTGGTACTGCGATTAAAGACTCAAGGGTCACCACGCTTGGCTGTGTCCTTGACCACACAAAGACTCTGCCTGCCATGTGATTAGATTAAGGGCGTGGGCTACCACCACCTGACTTCTATTCCTGGCTCACTAATGACCTCTGATCTCCAGGCAAACCTTATTTACTAATATACAAATACAATCACATTTCAACACAATTAAAATATCACCACATCACTCCAGTAATCATTGAGGCCTACGGGGTTCATAGTCGGTAAGGCTGATTATTACTTTTCCACAGAAGTGGCATGCATAGTATATTCCAGGACTAAGAAAGCTAGTCAGTAAGGGTGAAACTTCCAAGTCACCCTTGATTTTTCTATATTCTGTGATTTACATGTGTGGCATATTGAACAATAGTGTCTTACCATCAAGTTCTTGAGATAGCAAAGAACAAATACAATGCATTGTATTGTTTCATGATCTAGGAGATCTCACTAGCCAGTAACAACAAAAGAGGTATTTTATTATTTGCATCAGACTTTTCATTACCTTGTGATATCTAGTAACAGCATTTTCACCACATAACAAGGTAGCTACATTTAAACTCTCTATAAACATATATGTATATATGTCTATTCCATGCCTAATTTAAAATTATTAATTTTTTTCTTTATGTTTTCTTCTGGGGACTGTGGTGATTTATATCTCACTTGTATGATAAAATTTAACAAAATTTTTCTGTCTGCTTTTTCTGAGTCAGTTTCTAAATTAATTGATCCAGGAGATTAGGAACATTAAAAATCTTTCCTACATGCTATAAACAGTTTCACAGAGTACAGTCATGCATGTGCACTACACCCAATTTCCAAAGCTTATGTGTTACATTTTGAAGAATCACAAGGTTTTTATGAAGCCCTGTCCAGTTACCACTACCCTTTTTCTGACTGAAGGTAGCTCTGAGGTTAGCAGAGTGAGTCCACTGAAGGTTGTTGTGAATAAAGTAGGATCTTTCAAAGCCAAGATTTCTAGAGTATTTATGGCTAAAGCAAGACCCCCTGAAGCCAAAGTTGGTTTCTAATGCTCTCATGATGACTGTTCCTTGATACTGGAAAACAAGCTCCTCAATGTTTTTATGTCCAATAAAACATAAATCATGACAACAATCTTGTCAGTAGCTGTAATAGTAGGTTCTCACTTGACATGTTCCTTCTCAAGACCTCAAGATATAAAAGAAGACTCTGATAGCTATCTATTCTTCTTAGTTTCCACCTAAAACTACACCATCACCACTCAATAACAAATGGCAATGACCTTTGAGGCATGCTTAGCCTTTTAATATACCATAGATATATCCACACTTAACTATTGATATTAACTCCATTGACACTGTATTAAATAGAAAATATAAGTACATTGTCAATATATGAATGCATATGCACAAATATATTTTTAACAAAATGAGAAAGAGAGAAATGGAAATTAAAATTTTTATTTCTGTAGCCATTCATAATACCTTAACTGTTCCTTATACTTGTCTTTATTTACTTGTTTGTTTGTTTGTTTGTTTGTTTAACCATTGGATTCTTCTACAATCCATTCTATAGTCTATCCATACTTCACAACTACCTTAGTAAGTGTTTGACACTTAACAATTTCCTGAAGTCACTGGGTCAATTTATAATCTTGCCTGGATTAGATTGTTGCAGTTTCCTCTTGACTTTAATCGTAGGACATAGTAATACTAAAATTAACCCAAAAGAACTGTGTGCATGAACTCCAGATGTACATATTCTAAACTTTATTTTGGAGTATCATTCTGACTTACTCTGATAATCAGAATCATTATAATCTGTTAAGACTGTAACTTTTATCTTACTTATCTTTTTGACCCCTGAGCATCAACATGTCCAGAAGATTATGGTGTATACTTTGGTGGAATGTTTTTGTCTCATGGTAGAAGCATTCAACCCATGCACACGCAAGTGACAGAGTCTTAAACATTAGTATATCCTGAGATCATGGAAAGAGGAAGCAAAACTTTTGTTAGTGTCACAAGGGGTGGCAAGAAGTAGCCTGATTTCCATTTGCATTCATTTATTTCTCTACATATGCCTAAAAGAGAAACAGTAATATTTATTCAGCAGTGGTATAGAGAATATAGAATTTGGTTGATCCCTGACCCAGCACCCCAGGCAACCACAATCTATAGGTGTGGTGGTTTTGCCCCCAAAGGGAGTGGTACTATTAGGAGGTGTGGCTTTGTTGGAGTAGGTATATAGCCTTGTTGAAGAAAGTGCATCATTGTAGGAGTGGGCTTTGTAGTCTCCAATACTCAAGTTACACCCAGTGACACAGTTCATTTCTGTTGCCTGTGGATCAAGATGTAGAACTCCCAGCTCCTCCTGCAGCACCATGTCTAGCTACTTGCTGTTGTGTCCCACCATGATGATGATGGACTAAACCTCTGAAACTTTAAGCCACCCCAATTAAATGTTTTCCTTTATAAGAGTTGCCATGGTCATAGTATCTTTTCACAGCAACAGAAGCCCTAAGACAAGATGGTACCATTAAAGGCTCATTATACTATTACAATAAAGCCAGATATTTTAGTATGATAGAAAACATTGGAAAAACAAGAAACTCCATGATCATGAGCCATTGCTATGTTTGTTTGACTGCAAAGTGAATTCCTTGCTGAGAATTAATGCTGTTGCAATTCTGTTATCATGGAGAAGATGTTCTATAAGTACGAAGGTGGTAGTTTTGGCATAAATATTACATTCAAAAAAGATAAATTCATGTTCAGAATAAATATATATTCTGGAAAGAACAAAATGTTCCACTTTCCTTGGTAAAAACAGACCATTGTGGTCAACTTGCCACCAGATAACTGATTGCTCATACTGTGAATTATATCCTATACTCAGAATTGGTCTCTGCTATTGACAGATATTTAACTCAGCAGAAGAAATATTCAGGTCAGACTTGGTGAGCTAAATACATTTTCTTAAAATACAAAACTTATCTATATTCCATCCAACATGGCCATTTGTTCAGTGGCTCATTCAGCAATGTGAAAGATGGCTAGGGAATGAGGTTGTCTACCTTTCACATAGCTAATCATATGATTTACTAGATTGTTCAAATCCTTTGCTAAGGTCATCCTTAATGACTATGTATATGGGATACAATACTCTTTATGTCCTTTGTGTATTTGAAGAGATGTATCATGTTCTATTTCCCGAAATATTTTTCTTGTAAGTTTATGGGACACAAGGCACTGTAGTAGGAGTAAAAATGATGGGCTATTAGGTCATGGTTTTAAGACATCTTTTGGCCATCCCATCACCAGAGTAGGTCAGTTCGGGCTGATCTCGACCATTGCCAGCAGTCTGTTGTGGGGGTATCTTTGTGGATTTCTGTGGGCCTCTCTAGCACTTTGCTTCTTCCTATTCTCATGTGGTCTTCATTTATCATGGTCTCCTATTCCTTATTCTCCCTCTCTGTTGTTGATCCAGCTGGGATCTCCCACTCCCCCAAGCTCTCTTTCCCTCGACCCTCGCCCTTCACTACCCCCACTCATGTCCAGGCTGTTCATGTAGATCTCATTCTATTTCTCTGTCATTGGGCGATCCCCGTGTCTTTCTTGGGGTCCTGTTTTCCAGGTAGCCTCCCTGGTGATGTGAGTAGCAGTCCAGTCATCCTTGTTCCACATCTAGTATCCTCCTATGAGTGAGTACATACCATGTTTGTCTTTCTGAGTCTGGGTTACCTCACTCAGGATGATTTTTTCTAGATCCATCCATTTGTCTGCAAACCTCATGATGTCATTGTTTTTCTCTGCGGAGTAGTATTCCATTGTGTATATGTACCACATTTTGTTTATCCATTCTTCAGTTGAAGGGCATCTAGGTTGTACACCCTAATTGTCGTGCTAGAAACCCCATCCAACTACTGAGGGATCTGGATGCAGAGATCCATGGCTAGGCCCCGGGTGGATCTCTGGGAGTCCAATTAGCGAGAATGAGGAGGGTTTATATGAGCGAGAATTGTTAAGACCAAGGTTGGATAAAGCACAGGGACAAATAGCCAAACAAATGGAAACACATGAACTATGAACCAATGGCTGAGGGGTCACCAACTGGATCAGGCCCTCTGAATGGGTGAGACAGTTGATTGGCTTAATCTTTTTGGGAGGCATCCAGGCAGTGGGACCGGGTCCTGTGCTCATTGCATGAGTTGGCTGTTTGAAACCTGGGGCCTATGCAGGGTCGCTTGGCTTGGCCTGGGAGGAGGGGACTGGACCTACCTGGACTGAGTCTACCAGATTGATCTCAGTCCGCGGGGAAGGCTTTGCCCTAGAGGAGGTGGGAATGGGGGGTGGGCTGGGGGGAAGATGAGGAGGGTGGGAGGGGGGAGAGCAAGGGAATCCGTGGCTGATATGTAGAACTGAATTGTATTGCAAAATAAAAAAATTAAATTAAAAAAAGACATCTTTTGGCTGGAACACACACACACACACAATCACTTCTATTTGGTAATGAAAGGCTGTTATGCATAGCACATCTAACTTCATAGTTTCAAGGGTCATATAACACTCAGATCTGGAGAGGCAGCAGTGAACACTTGTGTCCTATTTTGGTGAATTCAGTTTCCATGAAGGCCTAACAGCAGGTAAAGAGATGTTTCTCAAATGCAGACTAGTCTAAAGAGTATGACCATGAATTGATTCAAAATTCCAAGGCTCATTGCTATAATTCTCACATGGGGATCTGTCAAAGCCTCCAAACAGTATACATATACTCCAGTGGAACCTTGATACTTTCAGAATGCTAGATAATAGGTCATAAGAGGCAAGATCTCCTGTAGAATAGCTTCAACCTGTAGTAGAGCCTTCTTCTATCTTGGCCCCACTCATAATTTATTGGATCCTTGAGAAAATAAACAGTATCAGCAAACCCTTAAGCAAGTTAATCAAAATAAGAGAAAGAAGATTCAGATTAATAAACTTTAAAGTGAAAAAGGAACTATTAAAGTAATACCAACTAAATTCAGAAAATCATGGGTCATACAACCTGTATTTCAAAATTGGAAAATATAAAAGCCTGTGGTCCGTTCTTTACAGACATAGAAAATAAGTCTAACATATTATATGGAACCACAACAGATGCACAGCAGTCAAAGCAATACTGTACAAAAAGAATACTGCTGGTGATATCTGCATTCTTGATTTCAAATTATACAACAGTACATTAATAAATACATCATAGTACTTTCACAAAAAAGATACAAATAAATGAAATAGAATTGAAGTATGAGATAAAGTACATGCAATTACAACAACCTGAATTTTAATGAAGATACCAAAAATATATGTGGGAGAAAAGACAACATCATAAACATACAGTAGAATAAACCTTGTTTTCAATAGGGGGATCAACAAAACTTGGACCTTATCTATCTTCCTGTACACAATTCTACTACAAATGGGTCAAGAAATTCCTCCTTAAGACCTATTACCATTAAACTACTAGAAGGAAACGTAAAGAGTACACTTCAACTTATAAGGATACAGACTTTCCAAATAGGATATAGTATCACAAACAATAAAATCAACTGACAAGAAAGGTTTAATGAAATGACAAGGATTTTGTGAACGTACCTGAGTTCAACTCTATCACATTATTTCTGAAACAGCATAATTACTTCTATCATGTGCACAATGCTAATGATTTTGTTCAGTCTGTCAATCTACAGTCTAAGGAATAAAACTTGATGCAACTTCTTTGAAGGATGGTCTATTCAGCATCCATAACACTTATTGTGATTACTCTTAGAAAACCTAACATTTATATTTGTAAATCCAGCATTTATACACAAATTGCTTAAACAGTTTTATGCTTTTATTTCTCATCTTTTAGTTTAGGAAATTGATAAATAAAAATTACAATAACTATGTTTCAGTTTGTAATATAAATTAGTTACTATTATGGATGATGTTAATTTCATAATACTATCAATGAAATTACTTTCAGGGAGGTCTGTACTTACTGTGCTTAGAGAAGGAGGGTTATCTCCTGTATCTTATCAGACAACAATGGCTTAAAGTTAGATTTCAACAATGGAAAAAGTTATAGAAAGCCTAAAATCTCATGGAAACTGAATAATACCCAACTGAATCACCAATGGGTCAAGGAAGAAATAAAGAAAGAAATTAAAGATTTCCTAGAATTTAATGAAAATGAATGTACAGCATACCAAACTTATAAGACACTATGAAAGCAGTACTAAGAGGAAATTTCATAGCACTAAATGCCCACATAAAGAAGTTGAAGAAATCTCACACTAGTGACTTAACAACACAACTGAAAGCTCTAGAACAAGAAGCAAACTCACCCAGGAGAAACAGTCACCAGGAAATAGTCAAATTGAGGGCCGAAATCAGTAAAATAGAAACAAAGAGAACAATACAAAGAATCAATGAAACAGAGAGTTGTTTCATTGAGAAAATCAACAAGATAGACAAACCCTTATCCAAATTAACAAAGCAGCAGAGAGAGAACATCCAAATTAACAAAAACAGAAATGAAAAGGGAGGCATAACAACAGATGACAAGAAAATCCAGAGAATCATCAGGTTATACTTCAAAAACCTGTACTCCACAAAACTGGAAAATCTGAAAGAAATGGATGATTTATTGGATAGATACCACATACCAAAGTTAAATCAAGACCAGATAAACTATTAAATAGACCAATAACCCCTAAGGAAATAAAATCAGTCATTAAAAGTCTCCCAACCAAAAGCAGCCTGGGACCAGATGGTTTCAGCCCAGAATTCTACCAGATTTTCAAAGAAGAGCTAATACCAATACTCTTCAAATTGTTCCACACCATAGAAACAGAAGGAACATTACCAAATTCTTTTATGAGGCTACAGTTACCTTGATACCCAAACCACACAAAGATGCAACAAAGAAAGAGAAGTACAGACCAATCTCCCTCATGAACATTGGTGCAAAAACACTCAATAAACTACTGGCTAATTGAATCTAGGAACACATCAAAAAAATTATCTACCATGATCAAGTAGGCTTCATCCCAGGGATGCAAGGATGGTTTAACATACAAAAATCTGTCAATGTAATACACCATATAAACAAACTGAAAGAAAAAAACCACATGATCATCTCATTAGATGCTGAAAAAGCCTTTGACAAAATCCAACACCCCTTCATAATAAAGGTTCTAGAGAGATCAGGAATACAAGGAGCATACCTAAACATAATAAATGCATTTTACAGCAAGCTGACAACCAACATCAAATTAAATGGAGAGAAACTCAAAGTGATTCCACTAAAATCAGGAACAAGGCAAGGCTGTCCACTCTCCCCATACTTAATTAAACATAGTACTTGAAGTTCTAGCTAGAGCAATAAGACAAAAAGAGGAGATCAAGGGGATACAAATTGGAAAGGAAAAAAATCAAACTTTCACTATCTGCAAACGATATGATAGTATACATAAGTGACCCCAAAAATTCGACCAAGGAACTCATACAGCTGATAAACTCCTTCAGTAAGGTGACAGGATACAAGATTAACTCAAAAAAATCAGTAGCCCTCCTATATTCAAATGATAAATGGACTGAGAAAGAAATCAGAGAAACAATACCCTTTATAATAGCCACAAATAATATAAACTATCTTGGGATAACTTTAAGTAAGCAAGTGAAAGGCCTGTATGATAAAAACCTTAAGTCTCTGAAGAAACAAATCGAAGAAGATAACATAAAATGGAAAGATCTCCCATGCTCATGGATAGGTAGAAAACATAGTAAAAATGGCAATCTTACCAAAAGCAGTCTACAGATTCAATGCAATCCCCATCAAAATCCCAACACAATTATTCACAGACTTGGAAAGAACAATACTTAACTTTGTATGGAAAAACAAAAAACCTAGGATAGCTAAAAGAATCCTGTATAATAAAGCAACCTCTGGAGGCATCACGATCCCTGACCTCAAGCTCTACTATATAACTATAGTAATAAAAACAGTTTGGTACTGGCATAAAAACCGACATGTGGATCAATGGAATCGAATTGAAGACCCTGACATTAATCCATACATCTATGAACATATGATTTTCGACAAAGAAACCAAAACTGCACCATGGAAAAAAGAAAGCATCTTTAACAAATGGTGCTGGCATAACTAGATGTCAACATGCAGAAGATTGCAAATAGATCCATATCTGTTGCCATGCACAAAACTCAAGTCCAAGTAGATCAAAGACCTCAACATAAATCCAGTTACACTGAACATGAAAGAAGAGAAAGGAGGAAGTAGCCTTGAATACACTGGCACAGGAGACCACTTCCTAAATATAACACCAGCAGCACAGACACTGAGAGCAACAATTAATAAATGGTACCTCTTGAAACTGAGAAGCATTTGTAGAGCAAAGGACACAGTAAATAAGACAAAATGACAGCCTACAGAGTGGGAAAAGATCTTCACCAACCCCACATCTGACAGAGGGCTGTTATCCAAAATATATAAAGAACTCAAAAAGCTAGACTTTAAAATACTGAACAATCCAATTTAAAAATGCTCTACAGAGCTTAACAGAGAATTCTCAACAGAAGAATCTCAAATGACTGAAAGATATTTAAGGAATTGCTCAACATCCTTAGTCATCAGGGAAATGCAAATCAAAACAACTCTGAGATACCATCTTACACCTATCAGAATGGCTAAGATCAAAAACACTGAAGACAGCCTATGTTGCAGAGGATGTGGAGCAAGGGGAATACTCCTCCACTGTTGGTGGGATGCAAACTTGTACAGCCACTCTGGAAATCAGTATGGCGGTTTCTCAGAAAATTGGGAATAAGTCTTCCTCAAGACCCAGTTATACCACTCTTGGGCATATACCCAAGGAATGCTCAATGTTACTGTGATTACACACACTCAACTATGTTCATATCAGCATTATTTGTAATAGCAAGAACCTGGAAACAACCTGGATGCCCCTCTACTGAAGAATGGATAAGGAAAATGTCGCACATATACACAATGTAGTACTACTCAGCAGTAAAAAACAATATCATGAAATTTGCAGGCAAATGGATAGAACTAGAAAATGTCATCCTGAGTGAGGTAACCCAGACTCAGAAGAACAAACATAGTATGTACTCACTCTTAAGTGGATACTAGATACTAGGAAGGGATGGCCAGACTGCAACCCACAGCTCCAGAGAGGCTGGCTAACAGGGAAAGACCCTAGGAGGGACACATGGATGGCCCAGTGAAGGAGAAGTGGATGAGATCTACAAGCACTGGGAGTGTGGAGAGGGAGGTGGCAGAGGGCGAGGAGTGGGGGATGAGAACATAGGGAAATGGGAGAGTCGAGCTGGAACAGGGACAGAGTGGGAGGGCAGGGAGGGAGATACCATGATAGATGAGGACATCATGGGAATAGGAAGAGGCAGGGTGCTGGGGAGGCTCTCATGAATCCACAAGGATGACCCTACCTTGGACTTATGGCAGTGGTCCAGAGAGTGTCTGGACTGGTCTACTCTGGTGACGGGTCAAGTGAATACCCTAACTGTCATCATAGAGCCTTTGTCCAGTGACTGATGGAGGCAGATGCAGAGATCCACGGCCAGGCACCAGGCTGAGCTCTGGGAATCCAATTGATGGAGAGAGAGGAGGGATTCTGCAGGCCGGGGACGTCGAGATCATGATGGGAAGACATGCAGAGATGACCGGCCACACTAGTGGAAGCCCATGAGCTATAGACTAGTGGTTGTGGAGCCCCCAAGGGACTGAACTAGGCCCTCTGGATACAGAAGACAGTTTTTGGCTTGAACTGTTTGGGGGGCACCTAGGCAGGGGGGTCAGGATCTGTCCCTGGTACATAAGCAGACTTTTGGGAATCTGGTACCTGTGGTGTGACGCCTTGCGCAGCCTTGGTGCAGTAGGAAGGGGCTTGGACCTGCCTAGGCTCAGTGTGCCAGACTCTGCTGACTCCCCTTGGGAGACCTTGATTTAGGGGATATGGGGATGTGGGGTGGCTTGAGAGGGAGGGCTGAGAGTGGGAGGAGGGAGTAGCTGGGATCTGTAGGTGGTATGTAGAGTGAGCAGAAAATTTCTTAATAGAGAAAAATTAAAAAAAGAAAGGAAAAGTAGGTTTTTATGAAGCATGCATATATCATAAGATGGAAATGAATAGCAAATAGATCTTTGAAAATACGTGCAAATAAAAGATATCAGTTATATATAGAAATGTTTTCCCAGATAAAGGAGGGGACAAGACCACTGATTTTCTGCAGTTAATATTAGGAAGTCTCTGGAGACTGGACTATCACATACCAATTTGTCTAATTATGAGCTCTGTGCATTGGGATTTTAACCATATATATTAGTCAATATTCAGGTTGATTTACAGCCCTTCTGTTTTGTGTCAAAAAATATTTACCTTCACAATTGTATCATTTGGTCACTTCATACTTCTCACTAAGATCACCATCTGATATTGTATTTATTTTAAAACTGAAGTCCAAGTTTGACTTCAGTATTATGTGGGCACCTTGCAAGGAAGTGTCTGTGAATTTGTATTTATTTCATGGTCATGGCTCATCAGAGAAACAACATAACTCAGTAAGTGCAGAAAAATCTCATAATGGTGGCATGGTTATTGGAAACACTATTTTGTCATCATGAAATCAAGCAATTGTTTGTGCAGTAGGGTAAGAGAAAACAAACATGAAAAATACCTGTCATGAGAATTTTGTATCTTAAGGATTTTCTTCTGTTATTATACTTAACATATATTTTTTTCTTTTCACTCATATTAGAAAAGCTTACTGCTGAAGATCTCAAGTTCATATGCATTAACTGTTTAATAATTGGAAATATAGTATGCTTTTTAGGCAATGCTGTTGCATGAATATGTATATTTGACAAAACAATATGGAAATCATGTAGGATCTTTACTAGAATATTTGTTACACACATACATAGACACAAACATACATAAAATCACTCATGAAACATACAAATATTATGTAATAATGTATTAACAGGTAGAGATTTTTGACTTGGATCATGTGTGCTTTTCACATTGTTTTATATAATATTATTCTTATCTGATAAAGCATATATCATTATGAATTTATTTTAGACAAAAAAATTAATATGTTTTACCCATATCCATACACTGAAAATCAGAAAATGGAAGATAAAATACCTAGACAATATTTGATGTGTATCAATGCATTTTCATAAAAGACTAGCAACTTTAATTCAGTGTTTAATACTAGCACTGAAATCAGGGAAATTTGAAATACCCTGTAGAATTAAACATATGACATGTTTGACTTTTATGGGTTACTTCCTTTTTTCTTTCTTTCCTTTTTTTTCTTTTGAACAACAGAAACAGACAATAAAAGGGGTCATTATAACAGCAGCATATAAATGAAGGTTTGTCGGTTACAAAATGCTTAAATTCTGAATAATTAAAGTCTGTATAGACCAGTGTGCTGAGACATTTTAAATTTACTTTTGGTTTACTCTTTGAAATTTTCATACATGTACATGATGCTTTCTGATAATAGCCATTCTTAACTTCCCCTGGAATTTCCATTAGTATCTCACCGACACATCTCCCTCCAAACTTTATGTCCTCTTTTTTAAAAACACCCTTCCAAATCTAATTAGTGGTTCCTACCAAAACACCAATGTGGGCCTATATCTACACTTCTCAAATCTCAGTACTAGGGAATCTGAGAAAGGAGTGTCAATTGACTTCAAGGTTAACTTCATCACATTTCAGGATTCTCTCTAAACCCCAAACAACAAGATAAAAATAAAAATAGACAATGTAATTACTGTGATTACTGAATTCAAACAAAAAATGTTTCCTTTTTCTCATATATAAATATTTCCTTTTGACAAGGTGTCCAAGGAATCTAGAGACACAAAATTTAACATTCGTCTCAGAATTCTATCTCCTGGGACTCACAGATAACCCAGAACTGGAACCTGTTCTCTCTGGACTGTTTTTATCCATGTATCTGGTTGCAGTGCTTGGGAACCTGATCATTGTCCTGGCTGTCAGCAATGACCCTCACCTACACACACCCATGTACTTCTTTCTGTGCATCCTGTCTTTGGCTGATATAGGATACATTTCTACCACAGTCCCAAAGATGATCATGAACATTCAGACACATAGAAGAAGCATATCCTATGTGGCATGCCTGACACAGATGTCTGCGTTTGCCATTTTTGGTTGTGTAGATGACATGCTTCTGGTTGTGATGGCTTATGACAGGTTTGTAGCCATCTGCCATCCTCTCCATTATCCAATCCTGATGACCCCTCAGCTCTGTGTCTTATTGGTTTTGAGTTCATTTTTGGTTAGTTTTCTGGACTCCCAGCTGCACAATTTGGTTATCATACAACACCCAAATTTCAAGGATGTGGAAATTGCCAATTTCTTTTGTGATCCTTCTAAACTCCTTCATCTGACCTGCTATGATTATTTCATCAATGACATTGTTGAGTATTTTACTGGTGCTGTATTTGGATTTTTTCCAATCCTGGGGATCCTTTACTCTTACTATAAAATTGTGTCATCCATTCTTAGAATTTCATCTTCAGGGGCAAAGTTTAAAGCTTTTTCTACCTGTGTGTCTCATCTGTCAGTAGTTTGCCTATTTTATGGAACAGGCCTTGGAGTGTATCTTAGTTCAGCTCTGTCATCTTCCCACAGAAAGGATTTGATGGCTGAAGTGATATACACTGTGGTTACACCCATGCTTAATCCATTCATCTATAGCCTTAGGAACAGGGATATTAAAGGTGCCTTGAGGAGGCTGCACTTGAGAACTAATTAATCTTATTTTCTATTGCTGATTTTCATAGTATACATTTGAAAACTCTCCTGTGTACAAGTCTAGTTCTTGCTTTGTGTGCTATATTGTCTGTCTTGAAGGATTTTATTTCTTCTTTGATATATCCTCATTGGATTTGGTGTATTTATGAATCCTGTTTTCTTCAGCAGTACCATTATTAAATTCAAAATATCTAGGCACTCACTATTTTTTAAGCAATCTGTCAACTGGGATAATTATTTATATTTAAAATTCACATCGACTTTGCAAGTTTATATGATTTTTAATTAAAAATTGCAGCTTTTATAATATTTATTTTTATTTTTATATGTTTATCTGTGACTGTGTACAGTGTAAGTGTGGAGGTTAACAGAGGCATCATTGAGGTGTCAGAAGAGGGTATCAGATCCTCTATAGAGTCAGTTTTATGCTGCCAAGTGTGCATGATAGTAAGTGAACTTGGGTCCTCTGAACAAGCTGCAAATGCACTTAATGGCAGAGCTGATTTTATAGCCCCACCACTACTTTCTATATAGGTTGTATTTCTATATATGAATCTGGAGTTGATCACTTGTCCTCAACTTTGAATTTCATTTGAATTATCAGAGAACCTTTAAAAATACTGATGAATGAGTCTCATACCAGTGTCTGATTCATATAAACCCATCTAAAGTGAGAATTCTAACAAGTCATATACTTAGTCCAAATGTCTGTTCTAATTTTTTATGTTCAAATGTGTTCATTACGAATCAAGTTATTACAGCAGGAAGTGGACTCTTTCTTGCAAACTGGCCATTAAACGAAACTCCCTTCAGCATCATGTTCATCATAGTTTACATCTTTTTTCAAGTTGAATATTTTCTTCTCTCCAATTTCACTTCTCCGTCATTATATTTTGGTACTCAGTCAGGACATATCAAATCATTTCTTCACTTTCCACTTTGTTTTGTCACTTACTGCTGTTTGTTACCACTAAATCCTATCATCTTCAAATTTTAGTTAAGAGCAAGAGAGATATCTCAGTGGTTAACAATACTTGCTGTTCCTGCAAAGGACCTGGGTTCTACTAACAGCACTCACATGGTGGCTCAAAGCTATCTATAACTCCAGTTGATGGGGATCTGGTGTCCTCTGCTTGCTTCTGAATATGCTGCATGCATCTGACACACAAATGTACACACAGTAAAACACTAACATACACAAACAAATACATTTATGTATTATAAATATTTTTAAAAGAGGATAGCTGTCTTCCTTAAACCTTAAAAAACAGTCTAGTTTGATAATTCTTCATAAGTTGAAGACTAGAATGATTTATAAACCTTACCATAATATATCTGTGACTAAAATTTTCCTTTCATTTTCTGACTATGTAGCAGTCACTGTATATCTAACTGCTTGATTCAGTTCTACCTTTGAAAATGTATAGATTTCACTGTATATATTTAGAATAATTGGCTTATGAGTCATAACGATTATAAAGATACACTTTGGGTTTCTCTGTGATGAATAGATTTTGATTTATACTAAATAAATCCTGTTGTTAACATGCATCCTTATAGAGTATCTAACTGATGTTTCAGTGGTGATACTCTGCCTCAAGTGTAATAGGACATGACAGAATTATCTCCTTCACACTCTGCAAATTCTTGTCTTGCCATGTATTCTCCATCTCATGTGTGTCTACTGCACAGTAATCAATTTTCATTTGTTCCTTGACAGAGAGAGGGATGTAACACTGATGCCAAATAAACTCATTTTCTATACACACCATCTACCTTTCGTGTTTATTTATAGTAGTGTGAAATGGACCATTAAAAAATGAGAATTAGTCAGGCTTGGTGGTGCATGCCTTTAATTCTAACACTCAGGAGACAGAGGCAGGTGGACCTCTATGAGTAAGAGGCCAGCCTGGTATACAAATTGAGTTCCAGGACAGCTAGGACAATTACAAAGAGATTTTAATGTCTTAAAATACCAAACAAAAAAAGGAAGATTGGAAGAATTAGCTACCTATGTCAACCAATTAAAACAAAAATAAACACTTAGATAACAATTTTGTATTTGCATTCTTCTCTGGACTGCTTGACATAATAATTTATACATTGTATTCTTTGATTATTGGTAAATATGGATTACTTTCCAAAAAGTTTGAGAGTTTATAATCAAATTCAACATGCAGAGAGAGATGGATTATAACTTTAGGGCAAACATGTTTATGTTACCAATGTCCCCCACAGCATACTCTGACAAAACAGGGCAAGAATCAATGGGTTATATTCTGAGATACAGTCTGAAAAATACATTTAACTAGATAAGAAAACATTTGAAGCCAACATGTGCAGTGTTCTATGTCTGGAACTATGTTTTGAGCGATAGACTTTAGAGAGAGTCATTGGAGCCTGAAGGAAGGAAGAGCCACTACAGTTACATAATACGACCGGTGTTTGGGAATGTTAGTGGAAAACTTCCTGGAAGTACAACCTACTACTTGCAAGCTGGAAGACACCCACAATAACAGAACCAAGTATCTTGCTCATTAACTTTACACTGTGATTGTAACAGAATGCAAAAGTCAACACAAAACATTACTAAGATTCTTCTTTTACTGAAAGACATTAACTGGATGTTTGAAAAGGAAAAATAGAGACAAATTCTGTAACTACACCAGAGAAAATGATGTAACAGACAGTTATAGATTATATAGAGATTAACACCGACAGCAGAAGATTATCTTCATAGTATGTATTTCAACCTCTGTTTCTCACTAGAATGAGGTCCTCAAATTCAAAGGTTGAGGCCTGAATATTCCTGATTTCTCTAGAGACTGTCATACCAGCTGAACAGAAAGGAATCTGTGGATAAAAGTGCCCTCTATGTTAAATGTCAGTAATAAAATAGGCACATGCACATATGCTTTCATACATAGGTGACATATGATGACATATGATGTGTATTAATGACAATGCAGCAACTCTGTTCTCACAGACATGGATATACGAAAATTTTCATTTTTCTCCTCTTGGGTATGAACATTCCCCTTTTCTTTGGCCAAGGAATAAAAATGAAATGGTTTTGGAAAGTAAATCACAGTTTGGACATGAGAGAAGTTTGTATTTTTGCTCTTTACCTTGAACCCAAATCCCAAGAGGAAAGCTATGTTAATGAAATTCCTAATGTACAGTGAATACCTTGGTTCTTTCTTGTTTTTCTGTTGATTTGTTATTATCAATCATTGATGTGAGGTATCAGAGAACAAAGGCAGACACTCTTTGCATCTTGTGACTTGTTACTACTCTCAGAAACACCATTTTGAAAATCACCCAATAAGTGAAAGGGGAGTTCCTCTACCCTAAACCTTCTGGATGACATCTGCAATGATACAAGTGGAGACACAGCAAGTTCAGCATTGCTCCATGATAGATTGATTACCTTTCTCTAGACAGATTACCTTTCTCTAGATAGATTACCTTTCTCTGGTCCTGTGATCTCACACAGAAATACTATTCAACAGACAGTCATGAACTGATCATTAAGAGACTTCAGAAAAGTGCCCCTTCTAATCTCTCCTAAAGTTCCTTCCTTCAGCTTTTACATACCAGTGTATGCACAAAATGAAAATTTTATTCCCTGTAGATATAATTATAAACAGTCTTATTTTTTAATTTTTTTAAACTTTATTTTATGTGCATTGGTGTTTTGCCATGGGTGTCAGGTCCCCTGGAACTGGAGTTACAGAGAGTTGTGAGCTGTCATGTGGGTGCTGGGAATTGAACCAATAAGAAACACAGAGCCAAATAAAGAGTTTAAAGCCCAAGAGGTCAGAGCACTAGCAAATAGCCTTTAGCTTACCAGATGCTGCCATCCTTCCCCTGAGAAAAGAGACCTACTTCTTCTGTGTCTGTATTTTTATTGACTTTCTGTTCTGCCTTCTCATTGGTTCTAAACCCAACCACATGACTTCTTTGTCACTGCCTGTCTATACAGACTTCCAAGTCTCTATGGTTGGTACTTGGATTAAAGGCTGGCTATGTCCTTGAACACACAGACTCTGCTTGTCATGTGATTGGGATTAAGGACGTGACCCACCACTGCCAGACTTCTGCTAAATGGCTTGTTATTAGCTCTGACCCCCAGGCAACTTTATTTATTAACATACAAATAAAATCACATTTCAGCACAAATAAAATATCACCATAATTCCCATCTGACTGGGCAGAATTCGTAGGTAGGTATGTAATGACTCTTTCAAACATGCTCCTTTCCACCAATCTCTGCAATATGTTACCCATTCCTTAAGACATTGGATTTAAAAAATAAAACAAACAAAACACAGTGATCTGCCAATCAGATAACTTAAACTTTTCTATATTATTCTTTTCCATTTACACATACACACAGCCCTAAATGTGTGTGTGTGTGTGTGTGTGTGTGTGTGTGCGCGCGCGCGTGCGTGCGCGTGTGTTTTAATCAATACCTGGTATTACTTAGATATAAATAAATGAAGAAGATAGTGAGGCAATTTTATCGACATAGTTGTACTTCTCTGAAAGCATAAAATTCCCCAGATACAGCTTTTGCTCAAGAGTCATTATTGAAGAGTAGAGAAGTGTGATAATCATTGGGAAATTATTGCCACTATTCCAAATATCTGTATTTATTTTCCTATATTTATGTTTTTGTTTTGCTTTACTATCTGACACTTATGCTACATTTATTCTATTTTCCTGTATCCTAGCAAATGGATCTATATGGCATTATCACTATTTTCACTATAAATACTTGCATTATAATTATTTCTGCTTATCATTTCATCTTAATATGAAGTCTAAACTACTCAGTATTTATATTTCAGAAGGTCCAACCTGAACTTATGGATGGATGCAGGGAAAATTCTCATCCATGACAGTTCTTATAGATAAAACTAAAGAGAATTCTAAAGAGTCCCCTTTTTGTGTATAGGCAATCAAGCTGAATTTTCCTGGTTGAAAAATTGTTTTCAACTCTAAACCTACCTGGGCTAATGCAAAGTCACAGAAAAGCCCATGGTTTGGAATAGTGGGTCAAATGATAGAGAAATAGTTTTCAAAAATCACAGCAATATTGATATACTATAATGGGACTGAATTGTTTCATGGATAAAACTAATTATATGATAAGACATCACATAATTGGCAGTGGAGAATGGGGAGTACTTGAATATGTTGAATAAGGAGATACCTTTGATGGTTAAATTTACATGACCAGATGTACACTAAAATTCAGTAAGAATGATGAAGTGCACACCAGTTGCCAATACCAAATTGTCTGCCCCAAAAGTCTATGTGTAAGTAACATTATACATGCTGAGCAGGTTTTATTTATATATTTACAAATTTAGAAATAAATAATGTATTTACAAATTTAAAAATTAATTAATAAAGACTTCATGAATTTCAAAGAAAGTAAGAGGGGGATAGTGGAGCGTTTGGGAGAAGAAAAGGTAAATGATATAATTACATTATAATCTCAAATATAAAAGAAACAATAATAAAAAAAGATGAACATGAACCATCAAAGATGAATCCTACTTTAAAAGGTTTCAGAATTTGAACAATGTGCTAATACTTGTTAGAGATTAGTGGTTATAGAATAGGTTTTCCCCAGCATCCATTGGAGCTTTTCATGTTGAGATGAAGTTTTGAAATATTTTTATGGTAGATGAAGTGAAGCTTCATACAGCTCCTCTTTACTCTTCTGTCCTCCATTCCCATCATCTCAGGGAGTAATGTGCCTCGGTAAGTGGCTCTCTTCAGACCTGTGCTCTGTACCTTCTTATGGTGCCTGGAGAGGGAACAAAGGAATTTTACAACCATTTCATATCCATGGTAGCCAATCCACCAATCACTGATTTTAAACACTTCAGGGCATGATTTCATATTCCTAACCTCATGAGGGGTAATAGTTCCACAAGGAAAATATTCTCATGAAAATTATTGCAATTAGATTTTTACCAGAAAATATACATGTTGTTTGTAATACATCTTAATACCACACCAATTAACATGTGGGCATTTTTTATCTCTTTGCTTTTCTTCACATAAATTTAAATGCATTAGTAAGTAGGATTATTCTGTCAATGCCACTATTGCATGTACTGTTATATATATATAACAAAATATCACACTTTTGTACATATACAGAATCCCTGTTTCTATATCACAAATTTTATATGGATGGTATAATCTATTTCATCATTGATTATGCGCATTCTTCCACAACTGAGTTGATCATACATACTCATTCGAATTTATAATATGTTAATTCAATTCATTTCTTTTGGATAATTTACATACACGCTTTCATTATCAAAATAGTATTTTACACATGCAAAAATTTAATTTTTTTCGTCAAGGATCGGAAAATGTTCCCTGACATTTTGTGTGTACTAAATATGATAAATGTTGTTAAATATTGGATATTGAAGTGAGGGATAAATGTGAAATTTTAAGTAGAGTGAAATATCATCACATTTTCTCTATTTCAATGTATTCTAATCATACCTCCTCAAACTACAAGTTGAAAAATAGACATAACCATATCCTTTATAAGCTTTTAAGAAAGTCTTAATTTTTATCAGATTAATTTCACTATATTAACTTAGTTGGTTTATACTTTTACTTAAGTGCTATCATATACCATTATATAATTCTATTTCTGCTTAGGGTAATATAATTTTTAGAGTATTAAATTATACTTTATTCACATTGTTGTTTTATGTATAAGTGATCATTTCTTATTGCTACACAGTGTATTACACTAAAAATTATTAATTTTTAAATGTATTTTTATTATATTTTTTCAATCCCCCAAATCTTCCTATAGCTTCCGTACATCTTTTACATCCAAATTCACATTCTTTCTCTTTCTCTTCTCCCAAACAAAACAGTGACAAAACCCAAAACTCAAAACAAAGAAACAAGATTTTAAAAGTAAAGAAAACTAGTGGAACAAAAATATAACCAAAACAAATACATGCACACAAATATGAATTCTTTTGTGTGTTGGCCAACTACTCTTGGACATGAGGCCTGACCTGGAGTATGGTTGATATACACAGTGATACTCCATTGGAGAAAATGGATTTTCCATTTTCCAGCAGGTAACAATTGCAAATAACTTCTTGGTTAAGAGTGGGTCCTTGTGCCAACTTTTCATTTTTAATGATGGTGTTTTGTCTGATTTAAACCTGTGTGGGTTTTGTATTACTACAAACATCTCTGTGAGTTAATATATTTATTAATCCTGATGTATCTGGAAGGCACTGTTTCTTGGAGTTGTCTACTACTTCTGGCTCATACTATCTTTCCACCTCTTTGCATAGATTTCTGAAACTTGAGGGGAGGAGGTTGAGAAAGATAGTTCAAAGACATTAGGACTGAGTGCTCCAAAGTCTCCCATCTCAGCATATTGTCTTATTTTGAGTCTCAGCGGCAGTTAGTTTCTACTGTTAGAAGGAGATTGTCTGACGAGACTTGAGTGATGCTCTCATGTGTGTGTATAGCAATATCCTATTTAGAGTCATTTTCTTGCTATGTTCCTATAGCAGAATGAGAGTAGTAGGTTTTCCCCTAAAGCTCGTGACTTAACTCTCAGCTTCGTGGTCACTTTAGCAATGCCAGATATGGATTCCACCTCAAGGTCTTAAATCTTTTAAAAATTGTTTAGTTACTCAAAAAAATATCTGTGTCACTGTTACAATGGTATGTCTTTCAAATAGGCCACTATTGGAGGTCACAGAATTTATATCATGGTGATATTACGGGTTATAGTACAAAGTATCTTCCAGCGTCATGAGTGCTAATTGGTAGGGATGATCTTTCTGTGTGAGCACCAGTTTGGTTTCCCATGTTGTATGACATAAATAAACTGTGTATTCAAAAATAAGACTTTGCCAACAGGTTGCAAAAATCCTTGGCAAATTCCTGTGATATGTAGTATGTCTACAGCATGCATTTTGGCCAATGATTCAACAGGATGTCACCAATAACTGGTGCTAAAAAGTTTTTACTGATTTTATAAGATGTATAGTTGGAATATTGTCTCTCTCACTATATGATGACTCCACTTAAATGAAGTCTATGTGTGTTTATTTTAGGAATCTTCTTCAGTAGTTGGTTTCCCTGTGGAATTTTAAACACCCTTTAGTGTCAGTTGTACCTACCCATTTTCCTTCATCTAGCTTGTCCTCTTCCCTCCCTACCTATTTAATTTGCCTGTTCTAATTAGTTCATTTATAACAGTGTTTTATACTTCTCCTTCCTTGAAATATCCTTTTATTCTCCTGGTCTCTTACTAGCTCTTTAACCTCTGTGGTTATTCTCACTGAAACGTCTATATCAAGGGATTAAAATTAATATACACATATAAGCAAAAATATGAAATAGTTTTCTTTTCTTTCTTTTTTTTTTTGGTTTTTGGAGGCAGGGTTTCTCTGTGTAGCTTTGTGCCTTTCCTGGATCTCACTCTGTAGACCAGGCTGCCTCTAACTCACAAAGATCCTCCTGCCTCTGCCTCCCGAGTGCTGGGATTAAAGATGTGCGCCACCACCGCCCGGCTGAAATAGTTTTCTTTTGGGAACTTGGTTTCCTCACTCGTGTTTATTGTTTATAGTTCCATCATTACATTTTTCTTAGTAGCTGAATAATATTACCTTATGCAAATCTATCACACTTTCATTATTTATTTATCAGTTAATAGGCTTTTAGGCTGTTTCCAGTTTTGATTCTTAGGAACAAAGAATAATGAACATTAGATTAGCAATAACTCTGTAATAAGAGAGAGAGTCCTCAGTAGTTGGATGGGGTTTCAAGCACGACAGTTAGGGTGTTTGGCCATCCCATCACAGGAGTAGGTCAGTTCGGGCTGTATCTCAACCATTGCCAGCAATCTGTTGTGGGGGTATCTTTGTGGATTTCTGTGGGACTCTCTAGCACTTTGCTTCTTCCTTTCTCATGTGGTCTTCATTTACCATGGTCTCCTATTCCTTGTTCTCCCTCTCTGTTGTTGATCCAGCTGGGATCTCCCACTCCCCCAAGCTCTCTTTCCCTCGACCCTTGCCCTTTACTACCCCCACTCATGTCCAGGCTGTTCATGTAGATCTCATTCCATTTCTCTGTCACTGGGCGAGTGTCTTTCCTGGGGTTCTGTTTTCCAGGTAGCCTCCCTGGTGATGTTAGTAGCAGTCCAGTCATCCTTGTTCCACATCTAGTATCCTTCTATGTGTGAGTACATACCATGTTTGTCTTTCTGAGTCTGGGTTACCTCACTCAGGATGATTTTTTCTAGATCCATCCATTTGTCTGCAAACCTCATGATGCCATTGTTTTTCTCTGCGGAGTAGTATTCCATTGTGTATATGTACCACATTTTGTTTATCCATTCTTCAGTTGAAGGGCATCTAGGTTGTTTCCATGTTCTGGCTATTACAAACAATGCTGATATGAACATAGCTGAACAAGTGCTCTTGTGGTGTGGTTGAGCATTTCTTGGGTATATACCCAAGAGTGGTATAGCTGGATCTTGGGGGAGATTGATTCCCAATTTTCTAAGAAAGCACCATATTGATTTCCAAAGTGGTTGTACAAGCTTGCATTCCCACCAGCAGTGGAGGAGAGTTCCCCTAGCTCCACATCCTCTCCAGCATAAGGTGTCTTCAGTGTTTTTGATCTTAGCCATTCTGACAGGCATAAGGTGGTATCTCAGAGTTGTTTTGATTTGCATTTCCCTGATGATTAGGGGTGTTGAGCAATTCCTTAAATGTCTTTCAGCCATTTGAGTTTCCTCTGTTGAGAATTCTCTGTTTAGCTCTATAGCCCATTTCCTAATTGGACTGTTGGGCATTTTGATGTCTAATTTTTTAAGTTCCTTATATATTCTGGATATCAGTCCTCTGTCAGATGTGAGGTTGGTGAAGATCTTTTCCCATTCTGTAGGCTGTCGCTTTGCCTTGTTGACCGTATCCTTTGCTCTACAAAAGCTTCTCAGTTTCAAGAGGTCTCATTGATTGATTGTTTCTCTCAGAGTCTGTGCTACTGGTGTTCTATTTAGGAAGTGGTCTCCTATGCCAATGCGTTCAAGACTACTTCCTACTTTCTCTTCTAGCAGGTTCAGAGTAGCTGGATTTATGTTGAGGTCCTTGATCCACTTGGACTTAAGTTTTGTGCACAGTGATAGATATGGATCTATTTGCAGCCTTCTACATGTTGATATCCAGTTATGCCAGGACCATTTGTTGTAGATGCTTTCTTTTTTCCATTGTGCACTTTTGGCTTCTTTGTCAAAAATTATATGTTCATAGGTGTGCGGATTAATGTCAGGGTCTTCAATTCGATTCCATTGGTCCACATGTCGGTTTTTATGCCAGTACCAAGCCGTTTTTATTACTGTCGCTCTATAGTAGAGCTTGAAGTCAGGGATCGTGATGCTTCCAGAGATTGTGTTATTTTACAGGATTCTTTTGGCTATCCTGGGTTTTTTTGTTTTTCCATATGAAGTTGAGTATTATTATCTGGATGCAGAGATCCATGGCTAGGCCCCGGGTGGATCTCTGGGAGTCCAATTAGCGAGAATGAGGAGGGTTTATATGAGCGAGAATTGTTGAGACCAAGGTTGGATAAAGCACAGGGACAAACAGCCAAATGAATGGAAACACATGAACTATGAACCAATGGCTGAGGGGTCACCAACTGGATCAGGCCCTCTGAATGGGTGAGACAGTTGATTGGCTTGATCTGTTTGGGAGGCATCCAGGCAGTGGGACCGGGTCCTGTGCTCATTGCATGAGTTGGCTGTTTGAAACCTGGGGCCTATGCAGGATCGCTTGGCTCGGCCTGGGTGGAGGGGACTGGACCTACCTGGACTGAGTCTACCAGGTTGATCTCAGTCCGCGGGGAAGGCTTAGCCCTGGAGGAGGTGGGAATGGGGGGTGGGCTGGGGGGGAAGGTGAGGGGGGCGGGAGGGTGGAGAACAAGGGAATCCGTGGCTGATATGTAGAACTGAATTGTATTGCAAAATAAAAATAAAAATAATTAAATAAAAAAAAAGAGAGAGAGAGAGAGTCCTTCAGTCCTTCACAGTCAAGAGCTGTATAATTGTACCTGGAGGAAGATCAAGTCTCAGCTTCCGTTAAAACCCCTGCATTGAATTCCATAATTTTTGTGTTTACTCTCAGCAACAATAAATCATTTTTTTCTTTTTCTCTATCTTCTCCAGCATGTATTGTTGTTTGTTTTATTTATCTTGGACATTTTCACTAGGAAAATATGAAGCTTCTATGTAGTTTAATTTTAATTTCTATGATAGCTAAGGATTTGAACACTTTTTATCGTTAAAATCTGTATTAATTTTAACTAAAATAAAATTTTCTTAAAAATATTATTTTCATATTATACATTATAATTATATTCTTTTGTCTCCACCAACTCTTAAGCTTTCTATAACAGAGTTTCATTGTGTACATGTACATATGTATACTTCAAAGCAGGTTCTGTGTCCAAAAGTGGGTAGCCAACACAAAAGCAATTTTAGTATTTCTCAGCCATTTTAGTTTCACTTTTAGGAACTCTGTTCAGTTCTATCGCCAAATTTTAACTGGTATATTTGTTTTCTTGGCTATCAATTTTGTAATTCTTTCATATAGACTAGATATGAACTCTCTTTCAGATAAATAACAGGTAAAGATATTTTCTCATCCTGTAGGCTGTTGGTTTCCTTGAATGACTCTATCCTTTTCTGTACTGAAGGATTTAGCTTCATGAATTTCTATTTACTAATTGTGATTTTAATACTGTCTTGTTCAGAATGTTATTTCTTGAGCCAAGGAGGGCAAGTCTATTCTTTACTTTCTCTTTTATCTAGTTCAGGATATCTGATCTCATGTATAATCCTGGATCCATTTAGAGTTGAGTTAGATAAAGATTTGGATTTATTTTTATTCTTTGAAAACCCGCTGTCCATTAAATTTCATAGTTTTATGGCATGTTAGTCATCAGTTCTTGGCCTTAGTTCTTGGGCATTGGATTCCTATTCACAGTTCTTCCAAACAACTGCATCTTGAGTTCTGTTGGCAAATATTTTATTAAGAAATTTTATATCTATGTTCATAAGAAATATTGGTCAATACTTTTCCTTTTTGTTTGAAATTTACTTCGTTTTGGTATCAGGATAATAGTGGTCTCCAGAAAAAAAATAGGAAACATTCTTTCAGTTTCTATTTTGCAGAAAATTTTTTTAGAATACTAGTTTTAGTTTTTCTTAAATTTTGTCAAAATTTTAAGCTGAATCCATTTGGCTTTAAGCTTTTTTATGGTTAGGAGATTTTTGATTACTAATTCTATTGAACTAACAGTTATAGGTCTGTTCAAATTGTTTATCTCACCTTGATTTAACTTTGGTAATTTGTATATACCAATAAATTCATCCTTTTTTATAGGTTTTACTGTTTACTTGAGTACAGGTTTTAAATTATGTTCTTAAAATCACCTGAAAATTCTCATCTCCGTTGTGTTTCCATTTTCATCTTTAATTTTAGCAATTAGTATCTGCATTCTCCATTTTTTATTAATTCAGCCAAAGGTTTGTTAATCAGATTAATTTTTCTCAGAGAGTCATTGATTCCTTGTTATTTATTTCTATTTTGTTTATTTTAGTCCTGATTTTTCTAATTTCTTCCTATCTTCTCTTTGTGGGTATTGTTTCTTCTTAATAATTTTAGCACTTTCAAATGCCATTAAGTTAGTAAAATGACATCAAACCAGGTTATTGATGTAGCACTTATTGCTATGGACATGCCTCTTAAAACTGCCTGTGTTGTGCCACAGGTCATTGAGTTTGCTGTGTTTGCATTTTCATTCAGTTCAACATGATTTTATGTTTTGCCCCCAATTTTCCTTCTTATTCAATTTTCTGTGAGTAGTGAGATGTTCAGATTCCTTGAGTTTGCATACTTTCTGCAATATCTATTTTGTTGATATCCACTTTTCATCCATGGTGGTCAGATAGGATTTAGGAAATTATTTCAACATTCTTATACTTGTTAAGGCTGATTTGTGTCCTGATATATGGTTTATTTTGAAGAAACTTCCATTGGATGCTGAAAAGAAAGTAAATTCTTTAGCATTTATGTGGAATGTTATATAGATGTCTGCTAGGTCCATTTGATTTATGGAGTTATGTAACTCCAGTGTTTTTCTGTTTAATTTTTGCCTTGAGATGACATGTATATTGGTGATAATGTGGTAGTGTCCCTAAAAATCACTGTGTAAGGATATTATTTTAGCTATGGAACTGTTTCTTTCTGTTTAATTGCATGCCATTTTTGCTACAAAGTGTTTAAACTTTTGATAAATACTTGGTAGATTTTTTTCCTTTAACATAAATGTAGGGTCCTTTCAGATTATTTGTGGTTTGACGTCTCTTTTTGTCAGATATTCAAATAGCCTGTTCTTGGTTCTATTTCTATGGGATAGCTTTCCTATCCTTTTATCTGAAAGTGAGGTATTTTTCTTGAATATTTGCAGAAAGATGGATCCTGTTTTCCAATCCAGTGAGTTCGTTTGTATATTTGTATTTTGGAATATAGAATATTAGTATGAAGAGTTATTAATTAGTGACAACTAATTCCTTTTATCTTATTGTTGTGATGTGGATAATTTTCCCTTTCCTTGGTAAACTGTTCTGGGAATAACTATTCCTTTTGTCTTTCTAGGCATAATTATTAATATATTCTTCAGACTTATATTTTTCCTTTCATTGCCTTCTGTGAAGTAAGATTTTTGATATAGCCCCCAGCTCCCATCTTGCTCCAGACTTCCCTTTTGCAACACTGGTGAGTGCCCTTCCTTGCCCCGGACCCCATCCCTGGGCACCAGCCACTCCAGGGAAGACCTGCCCAACTCGGCCCCAGGGTATGGCCACCGGGCAGGTTCCCTGCTAGCGGAACAGGGAAGGATCCCCTTCTCCAAGACCCCTGGCAGACACTGCAGTCTCCACGCCCTGCCCCCACGCCCATCCGCCTGAGCCCCAAGCCTCTTCCTGAGACTTAGAGGCCGGCCCCCAGCTCCCATCTTGCTCCAGACTTCCCTTTTGGAACACTGGTCTGTCTGAAACAAGTGTGCGGATAAGGCCAAGAACGAACCACAAGGAGATGGGCAGACATCAAGGCAGAAACATATACAACAAAATGAATAGCAATACAGCATCACCAGGCCCTAGCCCTCCTCCATCACCTAGACCTGAACATCAGAAATTGGAAGAAGCAGAAGAAAACAGCCTTATGAATGACATCATGAAGAAGCTAGAGGCTTGTGTAGAGGAAAAGACAAAAAAATGTGAAGAACGCTGTAAACAACTAGAGGAAAGGGCAAACAAATTAGAAGAAATCAATAAAGTCCTGGAAGAAAACAATAAAATACTGAGAGAAAATCAAGAAAAATCAATGAAACAAATGAAGGAAACAGTCCAAGACCTGAAAAGGGAAATAGAAAAAATGAAGAAGACACAAACAGAGGGAATGCTGGAAATAGAAAATCTGAGAAAACGATTGGGAACTTCAGATGCAAGTATAATCAACAGAATGCAAGAGATGGAAGAGAGGATCTCTAGCATTGAAGATACAGTAGAAGAAATAAATTCATCAGTCAAAGAAAACACTAAAGCCAACAAAGTCATGAACCAAAATGTCCAAGAAATTTGGGACACCATGAAAAGACCAAACCTAAGAATAATAGGGGTCGAAGAAGGAGAAGAATACCAACTCAAGGGCACAGAAAATATATTCAACAAGATCATAGAAGAAAACTTTCCCAAATTAAAGAAGGAAATGCCTATGAAGATACAAGAAGCTTATAGAACACCAAACAGACTAGACCCCCAAAAAAAGTCCCCTCGCCACATAATAGTTAAACAACTAAACGAACAGAATAAAGAAAGAATATTAAGAGCAGCAAAGGAAAAAGGCCAAGTGATATATAAAGGCAAACCCATCAGAATAACACCCGATTTCTCAATGGAGACTTTGAAAGCCAGAAGAACCTGGACAGATGTAATGCAGACACTAAGAGACCATGGATGTCAGCCTAGACTAATATACCCAGCAAAACTTTCAATCACCATAGATGGAGTGAACAAGACATTCCATGACAAAGCCAGATTTAAACAATACTTATCCACAAACCCAGCCCTACAGAAAGCACTAGAAGGAAAATTCCAACCTAAGGAAGTCAGATACACCCTCGAAAACACAGGCAACAGATAAAGCCACAGCAGTAAACCCCAACAAAGAGAAGTACACACACATCACCACCAAAAAATAACAGAAATGAACAATCACTGGTCATTAATTTCCCTCAATATCAATGGACTTAATTCACCTATAAAAAGACATAGGCTTACAGAATGGATACAAAAGCAGGACCCATCTTTCTGCTGCATACAAGAAACACATCTCAAATTCAAAGATAGACACTACCTAAAAATAAAAGGCTGGGAAAAGACTTTCCAATCAAACGATCTTAAGAAACAAGCAGGTATAGCCATCCTGATATCCAGCAAAATAGACTTCAAACTAAAATCAATCAAAAGAGATCAAGAAGGGCATTATATACTCATCACAGGAAAGATCCACCAAGATGAAGTCTCAATTCTGAACATTTATGCCCCAAGCACAAGGGCACCCACATATATAGCAGAAACATTACTAAAGTTTAAATCACATATAAAACCCCACACATTAATAGTGGGAGACCTCAATACCCCACTTTCACCACTGGACAGATCTCCCAAATCGAAACTTAACAGAGAAATAAAGGACTTAACTAATGTCATGACTCAAATGGACTTAATTGATATCTACAGAACATTCCATCCTAACAAAACAGAATATACCTTCTTCTCAGCACCCCATGGAACCTTCTCTAAAATCTACCACATACTTGGCCAAAAAACAAATCTCAACAGATTCAAAACAATTGGAATAACCTCCTGTGTTCTATCAGACCACCATGGTCTAAAGTTGGATTTCAACAACAACAAAAACTACAGAAAACCTGCAATCTCATGGAAACTGAATAATACCCAACTGAATCACCAATGGGTTAAGGAAGAAATAAAGAAAGAAATTAAAGACTTCCTAGAGATCAATGAAAATGAAGACACCACATATCCAAATTTATGGGACACTACGAAAGCAGTACTAAGAGGGAAATTCATAGCACTAAATGCCCACATAAATAAGTTGGAGAAATCTCACACTAGAGACTTAACAGCATACCTGAAAGCTCTAGAACAAGAAGAAGCACAGTCTCCCAGGAAAAATAGATGCCAGGAAATTATCCAAGTGAGAGCTGAAATCAATAAAATAGAAACAAAGAGAACAATACAAAAAATTAATGAAACAAAGAGTTGGTTCTTTGAGAAAATCAACAAGATAGACAAGCCCTTATCCAAACTAACCGAAAGACAGAGAGAGAGCATCCAAATCAACAAAATCAGAAATGAAAAGGGGGACATAACAACAGACATTGAGGAAATCCAGAGAATCATCAGGTCATACTTCAAAAACCTCTATTCCACAAAACTGGAAAACCTAAAAGAAATGGATAACTTTCTGGATAGGTACCACATACCTAAGTTAAATCAAGATCAGATAAACTATTTAAATAGTCCAATAACCCCTAACAAAATAGAAACAGTCATTAAAAGTCTCCCAACCAAAAAAAGCCCAGGACCAGATGGTTTCAGTGCAGAATTCTACCAGATCTTCAAAGAAGAGTTAATACCAATACTCTCTAAATTGTTCCACACAATAGAAACAGAAGGAACATTACCAAACTCCTTCTACGAGGCTACAATTACCCTAATTCCTAAACCAAACAAGGATACAACAAAGAAAGAGAACTACAGACCGATCTCCCTCATGAACATTGATGCAAAAATACTCAATAAAATACTGGCAAACAGACTCCAAGAACACATCAAAACAATTATCCACCATGATCAAGTAGGCTTCATTCCAGGGATGCAAGAGTGGTTCAACATACGAAAGTCTGTCAATGTAATACACCATATAAACAAACTCAAAGAAAAAAACCATATGATCATCTCACTGGATGCAGAAAAGGCATTTGACAAAATCCAACACCCCTTCATGATAAAGGTCTTGGAGCGATCAGGAATACAGGGAACATACCTAAACATAATAAAGGCAATTTACAGCAAGCCAACAGCCAACATCAAATTAAATGGAGAGAAACTCAAAGCAATTCCACTAAAATCAGGAACGAGACAAGGCTGTCCTCTCTCCCCATACTTATTCAATATAGTACTTGAAGTTCTAGCCAGAGCAATAAGACAACATAAGGAGATTAAGGGGATACAAATTGGAAAGGAAGAAGTCAAGCTTTCCCTATTTGCAGATGACATGATAGTATACTTGAGCGACCCCAAAGATTCCACCAAGGAACTGATACAGCTTATAAACACCTTCAGCAACATAGCAGGATACAAGATCAACTCAAAAAAATCAGTAGCCCTCCTATATACAATGGACAAAGAAGCTGAGAAGGAAATGAGAGATACATCACCCTTTACTATAGCCACAAATGACATAAAATACCTTGGGGTAACACTAACCAAGCAAGTGAAGGACCTATATGACAAGAACTTTAAGTCCCTGAAAAAAGAAATTGAAGAAGATGTCAGAAAATGGAAAGATCTCCCATGCTCATGGATAGGCAGGACTAACATAGTAAAAATGGCAATCTTACCAAAAGCAATCTACAGATTCAATGCAATCCCCATCAAAATACCAACACAATTCTTCACAGACCTGGAAAGAATAATACTCAACTTCATATGGAAAAACAAAAAACCCAGGATAGCCAAAGGAATCCTGTACAATAACACAACTTCTGGAGGCATCACGGTCCTTGACTTCAAGCTCTACTATAGAGTTACAGTAATAAAAACAGCTTGGTACTGGCATAAAAACCGACATGTTGACCAATGGAATCGAATTGAAGACCCTGACATTAATCCGCACACCTATGAACATATAATTTTTGACAAAGAAGCCAAAAGTGCACAATGGAAAAAAGAAAGCATCTTCAACAAATGGTGCTGGCAAAACTGGATATCAACATGTAGAAGGCTGCAAATAGATCCATATCTATCACCGTGCACAAAACTTAAGTCCGAGTGGATCAAGGACCTCAACATAAATCCAGCTACTCTGAACCTGCTAGAAGAGAAAGTAGGAAGTAGTCTTGAACGCATTGGCATAGGAGACTACTTCCTAAATAGAACACCAGTAGCACAGACTCTGAGAGAAACAATCAATCAATGGGACCTCTTGAAACTGAGAAGCTTTTGTAGAGCAAAGGATACGGTCAACAAGGCAAAGCGACAGTCTACAGAATGGGAAAAGATCTTCACCATCCCCACATCTGACAGAGGACTGATATCCAGAATATGTAAGGAATTCAAGAAATTAGACATCAAAATGCCCAACAGTCCAATTAAGAAATGGGCTATAGAACTAAACAGAGAATTCTCAACAGAGGAAACTCAAATGGCCGAAAGACATTTAAGGAATTGCTCAACATCCCTAATCATCAGGGAAATGCAAATCAAAACAACTCTGAGATACCACCTTATGCCTGTCAGAATGGCTAAGATCAAAAACACTGAAGACACCTTATGCTGGAGAGGATGTGGAGCTAGGGGAACTCTCCTCCACTGCTGGTGGGAATGCAAGCTTGTACAACCACTTTGGAAATCAATATGGTGCTTTCTTAGAAAATTGGGAATCAATCTCCCCCAAGATCCAGCTATACCACTCTTGGGCATATACCCAAGAAATGCTCAACACACCATACGAGCACTTGTTCAGCTATGTTCATATCAGCATTGTTTGTAATAGCCAGAACATGGAAACAACCCAGATGCCCTTCAACTGAAGAATGGATAAACAAAATGTGGTACATATACACAATGGAATACTACTCCGCAGAGAAAAACAATGGCATCATGAGGTTTGCAGACAAATGGATAGATCTAGAAAAAATCATCCTGAGTGAGGTAACCCAGACTCAGAAAGACAAACATGGTATGTACTCACTCATAGCAGGATACTAGACATGAAACAAGGATGACTTGTCTGCTACTCACATCACCAGGGAGGCTACCTGGAAAACAGGACCCCAAGAAAGACACAGGGATCGCCCAATGACAGAGAAATGGAATGAGATCTACTTAAATGCCTGGACATGAGTGGGGGTAATGAAAGGCGAGGGTTGAGGGAAAGAGAGCTTGGGGGAGCGGGAGATCCCAGCTGGATCAACAACAGAGAGGGAGAACAAGGAATAGGAGACCATGGTAAATGAAGACCACATGAGAATAGGAAGAAGCAAAGTGCTAGAGAGTCCCACAGAAATCCACAAAGATACCCCCACAACAGACTGCTGGCAATGGTCGAGAGACAGCCCGAACTGACCTACTCTGGTGATGGGATGGCCAAACACCCTAATTGTTGTGCTAGAAACCTCATCCAACTACTGAGGGATCTGGATGCAGAGATCCATGACTAGGCCCCGGGTGGATCTCTGGGAGTCCAATTAGCGAGAATGAGGAGGGTTTATATGAGCGAGAATTGTTGAGACCAAGGTTGGATAAAGCACAGGGACAAATAGCCAAATGAATGGAAACACATGAACTATGAACCAATGGCTGAGGGGTCCCCACTGGATCAGGCCCTCTGAATGGGTGAGACAGTTGATTGGCTTGATCTGTTTGGGAGGCATCCAGGCAGTGGGACCAGATCTTGTGCTCATTGCATGAGTTGGCTGTTTGAAACCTGGGGCCTATGCAGGATTGTTTGGCTCGGCCTGGGAGGAGGGGACTAGACCTACCTGGACTGAGTCTACCAGGTTGACCTCAGTCTGTGGGGAAGGCTTTGCCCTGGAGGAGATGGGAATGGGGGGGGGGGTTTGGGGGGAAGGTGAGGGGGACGGGAGGGGGGAGAACAAGGGAATCCGTGGCTGATATGTAGAACTGAATTGTATTGCAAAATAAATTAAAATAAATTTAAAAAAAAAGATTTTTGATATAAAGTAATTAAATTTAGTTTTAAACAGGAAATTTTTATTCATCAGTTGTGATTCATAGTTTTTCTGGGAATGGTAACATAATCTATCATCTGTGGTCTCTCACATTTTATAACAGATCATTATATTCATGCAGGCCAATCTGGCTTTCCAAATCACTGCTGGAAGTTACCTAATGGATGGAAGTAGAAAATATCATCCTGAGTGAGGTAACCCAGACTCAGAAGGACAAGCATGGTATGTACTCACTCATAAGTGGATACTAAATGTAAAGCAAAGAATAACCAGGCTACAACCCACAGCTCCAGAGAACTAGCTAACAAGGAGGACCCTAAGAGAGAGGCATGGATTGCCTTAGAAGGGGGAAATACATGAGATCTACATGAGTAAATAGGGGGTGAGGGGGGACAATAGAGGGGAGAGGATAGGGGATGAGAACATGAAGGAACAGGATAGTCGAGCTGGGGGAGGGACAGAGTGGATAGCGATGAAAGACACAAGGATGATTCCAGCTTAGACTACTAGCAATAGTGGAAGGGTTTCCTGAACTGGCTTACCCCAGTTATCAGATTGGTGAATACCCTACCTGTCATCATAGAGCCTTCATCCAGTAACTGATGGAAGCAGATGCAGAGATCCATAGCCAAGTATCAGGCTGAGCTCTGGGTGTTCAGTTGAAGAGAGGGAAAAGGGATTATATGAGCAAGGGGGGTCAAGATCATAATGGACAAATCTACAAAGACTACCGAACCAAGCTCTTAGGAACTCATGAACTTTAGACCTACAGCTATGAAACCCACATGGGACTGGACTAGGTCCTCTGCATACAGTAGACCATTGTGTAGCTTGGTCTGCTTGAGAAGCCCCTGGCAGTGGGATATCCCTGGTGCATAATCTGGTTTTCTAGAGCACACTACCTATGGTGTGCTGCCTTACTCAGCCTTTATGGAGTGTGGAGGGGCTTGGTCCTGACTCACCTGAATGTACCAGGCTTTGCTGACTCGCCATGGGAGCCCCTACCTTTTCAGAGGAGGGGATGGGGAGTAGGCCAAGGGAAAAGCTGGTGGAGACCCAGGAGGAGGGAGGAGGCAGGAGGGAGGAGGGATGAGAGATGAGTCTGTGGCTGCTATGTAAAATGAATAAAAACAATTCTTAACAAAAAATAAAAATAAGGTATCAGTTGTCTGACTTTATATGTGATTTGGTCTTCTTTCTTTGCATCTTTTAATACTCTTTCTCAGTTGTGTATATTTAGTGTTCTGATTACTATGTGTCATGGGGAATTTTGATTTTGGTCCTGCCTAGTTTGCACTCTGTATGTCTGTTATACCTTGATTAGCATCTCTGTTTTAGATTTTGGATTATTTTCTTCTATGACTTTCTAAAAATATTATTTTCTGTGACTTTGAGTTATGTTTCTTCTCCTTCCTCTATAGCTTTTATTTACAGGTGTAGGGTAAAAAGGCCAGCCAAAGAAACATATTCTAGCCCTGAATCCAGAGCCTGTGAAAGAAACACACCCTGGCCTGAGACCCGAACCAGTGAAAGAAACACTTTAGTCCTGAACCCAGAACCAAAGAAACACATCCCGACCCTGAAACCAGAGCCAAAGATACACCAGCAGGTATGTTCTCCCATTTGTAGGATCCATCCTTGCTATATTAGTTGCTCTTTGGTGAGAAAGAGCTTCGACGTTTGTGAAGATTCTGCTGGGCTCCCTGGGTGTGGGGCATGGGTTAGATCTGGGGGAAGTGGAGAGTGTGCATGGAGGTCAGGAACAGAGGAATTCACCTTGCTAGGTCCTGGAGAAGGATATGTACAGAGATTGTCGAAAGTGAAGAACTGGAAAAACCTACTCCTTGATTTTTTATTCAGGAATGAAAGTGGGACTCAGAGTGATTGTAAATTTATCTAATGACATAAATTCCTCCACTTCATCCTTCTTCCATCAGCTCATCACATTTCACTCAGATAAAAAATGTACCTCTGCTTCAAAGCACTAATTTCAACTTTAAAAAAGCAAAGCGGTTCATTTAGTGTAGAAATAGACGGAAGAGCAATTAAAAAATTAATATTAACAGAAGAGATACTTATGTTCTTTTTAATTATATGGTACAAGAAAATTTTATTACCACATGGAACCCCATAGCATAAATTCCTCTCAAAATCATACCCGTCAATCTGAACAGGGTAACAGAATCTCTTTTAATAAAATACAATAAAATAAATAGCAGCAACTAGAATAGTGTAGCTATCTGGTGTAGTGTCTAAGTGCCAGGAGTAATCCTCTTTGGTGGCATATTCTCTGTGTCAACAATAAATTGAAACAACTATACTTCAATTTCATAGATTTACTCAGAATCACAGGGAAGAAAATTGTCAATTTTATGTCAAGATAATTATCGTTACTGGGGGAAAAAAAGAGTTCCTTGTACCTAGGAAGAAATCTTCATTTTAAGGCCTATATTTCTATAGATTGAAATGAAATGAAGAGCTATAATCATTCTTTAATAAACATTGAAATAAAGTGTCCCTATTTGGGAATAACAGAAACAAAACAGTTACAAAGATAAAATGAGACAATTACATTATCAAATAATTGGGTCTTTGATGCACCCACTTTAATATGCACAATGATTACTTCCACCCTTAATAAGGGAAGCTTAGGTTTTTAGTTATTTACAGAATATGCAGGGGCTCGTAGCTGCTCAGGTCACACAGTATGAAAGGCCACTGAGTGCTTAAGCATAAACAGGACAATTATAATGACCTGAAATGTAAAAAAAAAAAAAAACTTTCAGAAAGTGAAAGTTGAAATAATGTAAAAAGCCAGAAGACACAAAGAAGGGCTGTGAAATGCTATCCTAATGACTTTGTACAGCCATTGCATTTATGATCTTTAAACAGCTGTGAGCTGCATTAGACTAGCCATCTGATTAGGCAATCATGGATTGTGGAGGACTTCATAGGTCATTATTCCTCCCTTATGAAATATGGATGACTGATGGATTCTGGAAGAGGGTCAGTCATTATCTTCAGTGGTGTGCCAAATGGTGGGTTCACCAGGTTCCATTGAGCGGTTCCAAACTTTTGATTATACACATGGGTCCTGGAAAAACAGAGAGTCACAAGAGTAATCCAAAATCCTTGGATGAGTTGAAGATAATTGTGAGGGAAAATTGAGAACTGAAACATTCAGGGACATGGTTTAAGAGTATGTGGGAGAGAGTAAACAGAATGCAGTAAATATATGTGTGAAATTAATCAAGAAATAAAATACATCAATAAAATATATTAAAAACAGATATTCAAAGAAATGAAAGATGGGGCTTCAAACTACAAATGGTGAAAGAAACTTCTCAATAAATTATTTGTAAAAATAACTTCTGTAATTTATGTATTGAGGAGTAGAAAGACGGCTCAACCATTAAGATGGTAGACTGCTTTTTGCTGAAATCACAATTTCAGGTCCTAGAACCCATGTTGGGTGGCTAGTAAACACCTAAAACTCTAACTACATGGGAAGTTATCACCTATGGCCTGCAAGAGCACTGTACACTACATACAAATATACAAAATAAAAAATAAAAGTTTAAATCTTTAAAAATTAATGACATTTAAAAATATCAACAAATGGGAAAAATAGAAGAATGGGTAGGAAGAAAGAAAATTTACTCATGGGCAAACAGCTGCATAAGACAACTGCAGTGAACAAGGCAACTTGGAAAAAATTCACATCTTCATTCGGGAATAAAACTGACTTCAGATAAGATAATACAAACACAAGGATAGATAACTGGTAAAGTTCCATTAAATTTATAATTTTTAGCACACATACATTTCATTTTATATATTATAGATAGTACACATATTTTACCGTGTGTGTGTGGAGGGGTATGTGGGTATGTGCCCTTTAGCTTTCATTTGGTGTAATCATTAAAGTAGCAGTTAATAATGCAAACACTGAAAAATACTGTGTTCATGCTGACCTTGACAAAATGAATAAATTAACAAGCACGTGTGTTAATAAGTTATTAGTTGATACAGGTTGTCAAATGGGTCATCACTATTTTAAACCTGTATATTATGTTTAAATACATATGCAAGAAAACATAGAAACCTCAGGCAATTCTAATAGGGTTGGCATTGTAACATGGAATTATCTGAATTCAAAGTGAAATACATCCTAACAATGAAAAGCAGTTTTCAAGGAAATTTACAGATTACCAAGGAATAGCTTAATTCTAAAATAAGTGAAGATCTCTTAGATTTAAATAAAAAGAAAGCATAGATCATGAAGAAATATAGAAAAAGAAGTATAATAGAAACAGTAAAAGTTATTTATGAATGAAAGTGATCTATAAGGATGAATCATCTAATTGGTTATCCAATTCCAAGTGGTCAGTCCTAAACACATGTACATACAAAGAACATTTGCATTTATGTATGTACATTTTTGTTTACAGGTAACAAAATCAATTAACAAAAAGAAGCCATGAATTTGAGAGGGTGCGGGGATCCTAGCAGAGTTAAGGGAGGAGGAGAATGATGTAAATTAAGCCCTCACAAAGAAAGTCTTTAAAAAGTAAATGCAAATATTTAAAGGTTTTATAAGGCTCAACTCTTGTCAAAGAGATACCTTGGCTCACCTCTCTTTACTTAGCTTATGGCCTAAGTCAGTGCAAACTGATCTTTAAGAAAATAACATGAATTAGGCATGATAAAACCATTTCTTTTCACCACAATTAGAATTAGCCTTCCCAGATTAAAAAAAAATGAGTATATTCACTTCTGGTAAAATGTGATAAATGGTTATGAAAGAGCACAGAAAGTTGTTTCCAGAATCTTACAGAGATGACATGGTTACATTGTGGCTCTTCACTACCAGAAACATCTCATCTAATAGAAATCCTCTTTGATTAATTGCTAAAATAATTTTGTGTCTGAAATATATAATATTCTCCTGTAGCTAGAGTTTTCCTGCCTGGTCCACAGTCAGGACAAATCTCTCTCACCTGCCACAGACGCTCAGACCCGACCAAGTAAACACAGAGACTTATATTGCTTATAAACTGTATGGCTGTGGCAGGCTTCTTGCTAACTGTTCTTACAGCTTAAATTAATCCATTTCCATTAATCTATACCTTGCCACATGGCTTGTGGCTTACCGGCATCTTCACGTGCTGTTTCTCATCGTGGTGGCTGGCAGTGTCTCTCTCTCAGCCTTCCACTTCCCAGAATTCTTCTCCTTGTCCCGCCTGTGCTTCCTGCCTAGCCAATGGCCAATCAGTGTTTTATTTATTGACCAATCAGCAACACATTTGCCATACAGACCATCTAACAGCATTCTCCAAACTTTCATTAGAAAGAAAATGATTCACCACTATATCCTTATGTAAATATAATTTAGGACAAATTATACATTGTATATGAATTGTAAAATAGCACGCTTGGACTCCCATTGCAAAAATCATTTTGCCTTGTTTTTATGTTACCACCCCCAAAACTCTAACTTCTTCTGGCATTGCCCTTTGCCATTAAGGAGATCAACAGAAACCCCAATCTTTTGTTTAATATAAGTCTAACAATTTTACTATATATTGCTTCTTATGATATCAAATTATTTTTCAGTACAGTTACTGCATCTGCAGAAAAACATCAGAGTGACAGTAGCATTGTATGCAAAGTCAGGAGAATTCAAGTAACACAGGATCATTGTGATCATTCTGGGCCAGAGTTCACCATTGATCTACTTCTCCCCAGTTTCACAGGTGAAGTTGTGTGTGATAGCAGAATTGGAACACTGTCTGCATTGGTGCCTGTCTTACATGTTTAGAGAGAGTGAGAGGAGAATACTGAGTTTATGTATGGCCTGCATAAGTCAAAGAGTGATTCATGGGATTTTAGGATATATCCAGATTTAGTTTTTGAAATGGGAAGATGAAAGAAATATTCAGATGGACTTTGTAGATTATAGATTATTCAATGTTTTATAAATTGATGAAAGTAATAGATGATAGTAAACTTAGCTGAGAAATTTTATAATTTAATAAATTTAATATTTTCAATCTAGTGCTTAATACAATTTAGATCTTAGATTCAGCTCCAGGTTTATACTGCTTTCTCATTTGGTTTCCTGTATTCTCTGTCCCTCAGTTTAACTATGAACCATTTTACTCTATCTTAAATGACCATGACTAGTCTCTTCATTTGTATAAATTGCTCCCAATTTGCTCCCTTGCCATGGTCTCTGTGATGGTTCATATCTTCTGGACCGGAAAACTTTCAATCATCATAGATGGAGAAAACAAGATATTCCATGATAACGTCAAATTTATACAATATCTTTCCACAAATCCAGGACTATAAAAGATAATAGAAAAAAACCTTCAACCAAGTAGGTTAACTACACCCATGAATACACAGGAAATGAATAAAATCACACCAGCAAAAGCAAAAGATGGGAAGCACACACACGCCATCACCACCAGCAGCACCACCACCAGCGGCAATGATGACAAAATAACAGGAATTAACAACTATTGGCCATTGATAATCCTCAACATCAATGGACTCATTTCCCTAACAAGAAAACACAGACTAAGAAAAATGAATACAAAAACAGAATCTGAGGAAATTCCACCCTTCCCTTTTGTACTTGGGAAGCCGCGTGGTCCAGAACTGGGTGCGGATGACTGGACCAGGTATTCAGGGACCTGAAAGCTCCCCAGAGCCACAGTCCCTGTGTGGGGCGGCCTGAGAAAGCTGCTAGTCAGCAGCGCAGTGGCAGGAACTAGAAAAATATCATCCTGAGTGACCCAAATCAGACTCAGAAATAAAAATATGATATGTACTCACTTATAAGTGGATATTGGCTGTCAAATAAAGGATAATCACTCTATAATACACAGACCTAGTGAGGCTAAGTAACAAGGAGGGCTCTGGGAAGATGCATGAATTTCCCTGAGAAGGGAAAATGGAAGGGGATTTTCAGGTCAACTGAGGGCAGGAGATGGTGACAACAGGAGGGAGCAGGTGGGAGAGGGAGAGAATGAGAGAGAGTATGAGGAGAAATGACTGGAACCAGTGGGTATTTGGGGGATAATGTGGAAACCTGGCACAGTAGAAACTCCCAGGATTCGATGAGGGTGACCCTAGAGAGGACTCTCAGTAATGGAGGATATGGAGCCTGAACCAGCCATCTTCTGTAACCAGGCAAGGATTCAAGTGGTAGGACTAGGACACCAACCCAGCCACAAAACCTTCCACCTACAATCTAACCTGCCTGCAAGATGTGCGGGGGCAATTGTAGCTGTCAAATAAAGGATAATCACTCTACAATACACAGACCTAGTGAGGCTAAGTAACAAGGAGGGCTCTGGGAAGATGCATGAATTTCCCTGAGCTTACGGGAGTGGCCAACCAATGATTGGTCTAACTTGAAACCAAAGTCACTAGAGGGAGCCCATGCTGGACACTGCTTGGATGCCAGGAAAAAGAACCTGTATGACCAAGAGAACTAGGATAGAACCAAACATGAATGGGGAAAAAGTGTCAATGAAATGAATCTTAGATACTCTGCTGTACTCATAGATGGATGCCTAGCCCAACTGTCAACAGAGAGGCTTCCTCTGGCTGTTGATGAGAGAGGTGCAGAGACCCACAGCCAAACATTGGGTGGAGCTTGGAGAACCCCCTGGTAGATGGGGAGGAAGGATTATAGGAGCCAGAGTTCAAGGATACCAGGAGAACACAGTCCTCAGAATTAACTAAACAGGGCTCTTAGGAGCTCATAGAGACTGCAGAGGCAAGCATGGAGCCTCTCTGAGTCTGCTCTGTGTTGGATATGTTAGAGTTGTGTAGCTGGACATTTCTGAGGGACTCATAACAGTGGGAGAGTGAGTGTCTCTGACTCTATTGCCTGCTCTTGGCAATGTTTCCTTCTACTGAGCTGCCTTGTCCAACCTTGATATGAGGGTTTGTGCCTCGTCTTATTGTATCTTTTTATGCTGTGTTTGTTTGATACTCCTGGGAAGCCTGCTCTCTTCTGAAGGGATAAGGAGGAGCGGTGGATCTGGGGGTCAAGAGAAGGTGGGGACAAAGTGGAAGGAGTGGAGGGAGGGAAGATTGAGGTCAGGACTTACTGTGTGAGAGAAGAACCATTCTTTTTAAAACATGACTAAAAGGACAAATATTGGAAATTCCACAAATAGGTGGAAATTAGCATACTGCTGAGATATCAAAAAATAAAAAGGAATTTCAAATATCTTGCTACAAGTAAATGAAAAACAAATGAATAAATACAAGATTAATGGAACAAATGATAGCTTATCCTGGCAAGGATGGGGAGTAAAGAGGAACAATCATTCATTTGCTGCTGAGAGTGCAAAGTTATACAGCCAGTGTGAAAATCAGTGTGGCACCTCTGTAGGAAACTCTTATTAGGTATACCTCAAAACCAGCATTCCTACTCTTGGGCATATACCTAAAGACTCTACATCCTACTACAAGATGCACTTTCTCAACCATGTTCATTGCTGTTCTATGCATAGTGGTCAAAATTGGAAACAGCCTACTCGTCCATCAACAGAGGAATGGATAAAAAATATCTGGTACATTTACACCTGTTATATTACTCAGCCATTAAAAATTTGAAATCATGAAACTCACAGGTAATTGGATGGAGCTAGAAAAAAAATCATACTGAGTGAAGCAACTAAAAATACAAATATGGCATGCATTCCTTCTATGCAGAGGTTAGATGTTAAGTCTTTGATAAGCACGCTACAGTCTACATAACCACTGAAGTTAGATGCACAGTAAGGAATTATCGGGGAGGGATGATATCCCTGGAAAGGAGAAATAGAATATATAGTTATGGATAACTGAGGTGGGGGTCTGGAATGGGAGTATCAAGTGGGGAACAGGAGAGTGAGGGGAAGGACATAGAGTGAGACAGTGAAAACTAAAGGCCATTTTGGGGGGGTCAAATGGAAATTGAATCTTGAAGAAGCTTACTAAAATAAATGAGATTGAAAGTCTACACCACCAAGCCTGGCTTTGTGTATATATATATATATATATATATATATATATATATATATATATATATATATATATAATGTTTCCATTTTTGTAGTTTTATGGGATCTCTCTCTCTTTCTGTTTGTATGTGTGTATGTGTGTGTGCACGCATGTGTCTTTGCACATATATGTTTTCTGCTTTTTCTTTGGCCTCATTTCTTCTGTTTTTTTATTCTATTCTTGTTTGTTTGCTTTGGTTTGTTTTATTTTATTATGAATATTGGGTGCATATTCATTTTCTAATGAAAGAGAGAAAGAAACAGTGTGTATTTTGGATGGGAGTGGAGATAGGGAAGACCTGGGAGTAGTTGGGGGTGCAGGTACCATAATCAGAATATACTGTTTGAGAAAACATGTTTTTAAATGAAAATGTAGGGACTGGGCAATAAAGATTGCTCAGTGGGTAAAGTGATTGCTGAAGAAGTCTGACAACCTAAGTTCAGACTCACAGAACCAATGTAAAATGCAGCCACAGAAGCACATGTCTGTGATCCAATTGCTCCTTTAAGGAGACAGAATCCTCAGAACCTTGGGGGCAAGCTAGTTTGCATAGTATTGAAGAATAATGTGCCTGCAGTCAAACACATGAACACACACACACACACACACACACACACACACACACACACACATACATATATATATATACATATATATATATATATATACATATATATATATATATTATCACATAGAGGTTGGACAAGACAAACCAGCAAAAGGAAAAGAGCCCAAGAGAAGGGACAAGAATCAGAGACCCACTCATTCACACACTCAGGAATTCCATAAAACACTAACCTAGAAGCCATAATATATATGCAGAGTACCTGTTACAGCCCATGCAGAACTTGTGCATGCTACTTATGTCTCTGTGAGTTCATATGAGCTTGTTCAGTTTATTTAGAGGGCCTTGTTTTCCTGGTGTTCTTTATTCCCTCTAGCTCTTACACTTACATTTCTACTTTTATGGACTTTCTGGGCTCTGAGGGTAACAATTGGATGTGGACCTCTCTTTTATGGTTGAGTTTTCCAAGGTCTCTCACTATCTGCATAAGCTCTGGCTGTGTTTCTCTGTATTTGTTCCCATCTGCTGCAGAGGAAGGGAGGCCTCACTGATGACGGCTAAACAAGGCACTGATCTATGAGTATAGCAGAATATCATTAGGAGTCATTTTATCATTACTTTTTTTAAGACCTGTATTATTTGGTTTTACCCTGGGTCCCTGGGCTATCTGATCTCTGGTTTTTGTTCATCTAAGCAGTGTTGTGTGTAGGTTCCATCTCCTGCAGTGGACCTTAGTCAAATCAGATATTGGTTGGTTACTCCCACAAGCTTTGTGCTTTGTTCCACCATCACCCTAACATATCTTGAAGGATGGACACCATTTTAGATCAAAGGGTTTGTAGCTGGCTTGGTGTTTACATTTCTCTTTTCGTAGTGTGCACAGTGTTTTCCTATGCCACAGATGCTAGAATGATTGTACTCCGACAAGGGATGTATGAGTTTTCCTCTTGCTCTACATCCTCACATGCATAAGCTGTCACTTGTTTTATGAACTTAGCCATTTAGATAGGTGAAAGATGAAATATCAGAGTAATTTTCATTTGCGTTGTCATGAGGGCTAAAGATGTTAAACATTTCTTTAAGTGTTTCTCGGCATCTGAGCTTCCTCTTTTGAGAATTCTGCTTATATTTGTGCCCCATTTTAAAATTGAGTTATTTGTTTTCTGGATATCTAGTTTATTAAGTTCTTTATATATTTTTATATGATAGCTCTATAGCTATACAACTACAGATGTGTAGTTGATACAACCTTTTCCATTCAGTATGATGCCATTTTGCACAAATGACCAAGTCCTTCACCTTACAGAAGCTTTTCAGTTTCATAAAGTCCCCTTTATAAATTGTCGATCTTAGTGCCTGTGGTAACTATGTTCTGTTCAGAACAGCTTTTCTTATGTCAATGAGTTCAAGGCTATCCCCTCTCTTTCTCTTTTATCAGGTTCAGTGTATGTGTTTTTTTTAAATGAGGTCTTGATCTGTTTGGAGTTGAGATTTGTGTAGGGTGATAAGTATGGATCTATTTGATTCTTCTACTCAACCATACAGTTTGTCCAGCATCATTTGTTAAAAGTATTATTTTTACTGATGTGTATTTTTGTGGCCTCTTTTTCGAAAATCAGGTGTTTATTCATATGTGGATATATGTCTTGGGCTTCAATTTGGTTAAATTGATGAACCTGCTTGTTTTTTATCCAATGACATGCTGGGTTTTTTTTTACTATAGCTTTATAGTACCAATTGAAATCAGAGATAGTGCTACATCCAGCAACATTTTTGTTCTTCAGGATTGTTTTAGCTATCATGGGTTTTATTGTGTTTCCACATGAAGCTGACCATTCTTTGAGATCTGTGGGGAATTGTGTTGAAATTAGTCTGGCAGATCTTTTCATCTTCTGCAATGACTTGAAGTTTTTATCATATAAGTCTTTCAATTACTTGGTTAGAGTAATTGAAAACATCTATATATTTTATATTATTTGAGATTATTGTTAAAAGCATTGTTTCCCTGATTTCTTTCTCAATTCATTTGTCTTTTGTATATAGATGGGATATGGATTTTTATGTGTTAATTTTGTATCTAGCTGCTTTGCTGAAAGTGTTTATAAACTATAGGAGTTTCTAATTGGAATTTTCCAGTCACTAATGTATACTATCATATCTGGAGATAAAGATATTTTGACATCTTTTTTTTCCAATTTCTATCTCTTTAATATCCTTTAGCTGTTTTATTGTTCTAACTAAGACTTCAAGTATTATGTTGAATACATATGGAGAGAGTGGACAACCTTATCTTGATTCCAATTTTAGTGCAATTGCTATGAGTTTCTCTCAATTTACATTGATATTGGCTGTGGGCTTTCTATAAACTGCCTTTCTTATGTTGAAGAATGTTTCTTTTATCCCTACTCTCCCTGGACTTTCTTGTTTTTTCTTTTTTCTTTTTTTTTTTTTTTTTTTTTTTTTTGGTTTTTTGAGACAGGGTTTCTCTGTCTAGCTTTGCCCCTTTCCTGGAACTCACTTTGGAGACCAGGCTGGCCTTGAACTCACAGAGATTCGCCTGCCCCTGCCTCCCGTGTGCTGGGACCACCCGGCCTGCCCTGGACTTTCTATGAGAAGGAGTGTTGGACTTTGTCAAAGCCCTTTTCTGTGTGTAATGGGATTATCATGTGGTTTATGTCTTTTAGTTTGTTCCTGTGGTGAATTGCATTTATCAATTTATGTGTGTTGAACCATCCTGCATCTCTCAGACAAAGCCTTCTTTATCATGGTGGAAGGTCTTTTTTATGTGTTCCTGGATTCAGTTTGCAAATATTTTATTATGTATTGTTACATCTATTTTTATAAGGGAAATTTGTCCATACTTCTCTTTCTTTGTTGGGTATGTATGTGGTTTGATTATCAGGGTGACTGTGGCCACATAAAATGAATTGAGCAATGTTTCTTCTCTTTCTATTTTTTGGAAAAATTTGAGGAGTATTGGCAGTATCTCTTCTTTAAAACTGAATTCTGAACTAAAACCATCTTACAGTGAGGTGTTTTTTTTTTTTGGTTGAGAGACTTTAATGATTGCTTCTAATTCACTGGGGATTATAGGTCTGTTTAAATTGCTTATTTGATATTAATCCCACAGTTTATGGAAGCTAAGAGGGCCAAGAGAGATTTACAATGTTTCCATTTCATTTACCCCCCACCCTAGTAACAGAATTCAGGTTCTAAGATATAGGAAGATATGACCATGGGTAACATGTATGTAACATGGATAAATATGTAGCACATCCTTCTAAAAGCTTTTCTAGAGGTTATATAAAACAATATATTTACAGGAGTTCCTTAATTTGCATTTATGCAGTATGCATGCATGTGTACATGCATGTTGGTATGTATGTGGTCATACACATGTGTTAAAGTCATATGGATATATGCATATGGAGGCCATAAACAATGCCAGCTGTTTTCCTCAATAGCTTTTACCTAATATGACAGGGTGTAGTGGTTTGAAAGAAAATGACCCTCAAAGGGAATAGCACCATTAGGGGATGTGGCCTTGTTTGAGCAGGTATGGTCTTCTTGGAGGAAGTGTGTTACTATGGATGTGGGCTTTGAGGTCTCATATATGCTCAAGTCATGCCCAGTGAGACAGTTCACTTCCTGTCACCTGCACAAGATGTAGAACTCTCAGCTACCTCTCCAGCACCATGTCTACCTGCATGTTTGACATCCAGCCTGACAATCTCAGTTGCATTCACAGAACCTGTGGGCCCCCAGGCCAGATGAGGGATGGTAGAGTGCTGACCATACCGCGGACAGCTCTCAGAGCATGGCAGGAGTAGAACCACTCCCTACTCAAATCAGAGTTGGGCTCATTCAAGCCTAAGGAGACAAAGACTGTGTTGTGTTATCAGTTAAGCTTCTGTCTCCCCACCAGAAAACTGGATCCTCAGAAATTATGTAACCTCCAATCTGTCAACTGATATACCTGGAAAGTGTCTGCCTCCCTGCACTCCCTCCAGAGCACTTTGGTATTTGAATTGATGCATTATTAACATTTGCCTGTCTGCATATGCAATTAGGTACATTCCCTTGTTCTTTTGCTTCCCCCTCCCCCACACCCACCTATGACTCAAGCTGTATAAGCCTTTCTATTACTTCAATAAACAAGCTGTCTTCTGACACAGTCTCCCAAGTTGTTTCTGCCTGTCCTGCTCACCAATGCCCGAGACACTACTTCTCCAGTTCACCTGCATTCTGGGTCCACTGGTACCCAACAGCTGATCCAGAGCAGGGCACCCAAAAGAACAAAAATGATAGTTGGAGACAATTGACTATCCGAAGTTGTCCTCTGAGTGCAAAGTCAAATACACACACATACAGACACACAGAAACACAAAATACACACACACACATACATAATAAATAATAAAATATATGTTGTATGACTTTAAAATAAACATGTTTAGATAAACATACTCTTTAAGGACCTTCTATATATATAGGGCTTTAATCAATAATGAATTGAAATTATTTAGAAAGGATGACCTCTGCAACTACATACACAAGCCTTTCCCCCCTCTTTATTGTTCCCTAAAAAATACACTGTTTATGTATAACGTATTTGCATTGTATTATATATTGTTAGAAATCAAGAGAAATATAAAATGTAAAAGATGATGTACACAGGTTATGTTTAATTATAAAATTATTCTAAATGAGGGAAAAATAAATAATAATGGCATCCCCTTATGGAAATTGCTCTGAAGAAACTGAGAAGAACCATAGTTTAATTTCAAGAATGCATATGACAGACCTCTGCAATTCTCCTCAATAGATACATATTGAAATTTTGTCACTGAAAATCAAGCAAAAGATAAGGATGCTCATCACCATCACATGCATTAATGGTACCCATGAACTCCAGAGTTGGCGCTACATCATTGCACACACAAATAACACTGACTATTCTCAATTGGTTGTAAAATGATGACATGTAATTTGGTCAGGAATGTACTGGTCTTGAAAGTAGAGGGTCTGAGAAGATGTAGAGGGCTAGAGGGATGGATAGGATTAAGATACATTTCATACACATGTATAAACTACTCAAAGAATGAAGAAAATCTGAGACATCAAAAGAAATACATAAAAGGAATTACTTTCTAAAAATCCCTCTTAGAAAGTTAAAGATCATTAAATTAGTATTTTTAAAGTTCTTTACCAGTACTTTATCAGAAAATGGAACTAAAAATAGAATTGTCTTTTTATAGTTTAGTTTCAAATTGTAAACTGTCACAGTCTATGATCTGACAAACATTATCTGAATAAAATTAATTGTGATATAGATACCTCACCTAGAATCTAGTACTCTATAGTTACTTATTCTCAACATTTTGACCAGTTGTGGTTCTCTGTATTTACCACAACCCACTGCAAAAATATTTACTGCCGAGAGTTTGGAGCTTCTCTAATATGTGAGTATAAACATAAATGTTTATAGGGCAGTTTTAATATTGTTTCCATTTAGCAAAGTAGTAGTAATGGGCTCTCACCTAAGACCTATGACTTGACCCACATGTTTTTGGCTCACTTCTGGAGGGAAAGTCCATTTTCTTCAAGGATGTTATCCACAAAAGGTTGCTGATGATCCAGTAAATGATCCTGTCACCAGTGCACATTAAGACAGCACTTGAGAGATTAGAAAAATGAAATTATAGCCATGTATGGTGACAAAGAACTGTAATACCTGAACTTAGAAGGCAGGGGGAGGGTGATTATTATGAGTGCAAAGGCCAACCTGGTCTACATAACCAGTTTCAGGGCAGATATATATATATAATTATATAATATATATTATATAATAAAATCCTATCTTCAAACAAACAACCATAACAACAACAACAAAACAAACAAACAAAAACATGAATTTGGTAGACTAGCGGGGAGTTCTAGAAGGATTTGGAAGGGTTGAGGAAAAGTTATTTTAACAATAGACTGTATGTGATAATCATTTTAAAGGAATAACAAAAATATGTACTGCATATCTTATTTTTATTCAGCTTGAATCATTTCAGACCATAATCCATAAGGATTATTATATGTTATTATTGACTTATTTTTTATTTCAAATACAATTCCTTCACACATAATGACTTATTTCTCACAAAGCAAATATTAGACATATCATGTAAATGCAGGTAGCATTAGTCAAGGGAAGCATGAAGGTGTCTTAATTAGCATGAAGAGATCTGAAAATTTTTAAATGAGCATTCTATGATGTCAAATTGGATATCAAGAACTTGATGGAAAGAAAAGTACTGCTGATGTTTCTGAAGTTGTTTTTCATCCAACAAACAATAGTGAGATGCAGGAAATTGTCCTAACTAAATCTCAGTCAATCATGGGGAACCCTTAAGTTCCTGATGGACCAAATAATGCAGCACAATGTACCTCATATCAAAAACTGTTCTTCTGAGAACTTAAACACAGTGCAAATATCCATATCAGTCTACATCAATTTATTGATTGATATGTCCAACTCAGTCCAGTCTAGAAGAAATAAAAATCTACTATGTGTTTTAAGGTCAGATTCAAGTATTGGTGTGTGGACATGGTGGAAAGGATAGTGTGTACAGTTTAAACTGGAAAAATAAAGGTATCTGTTTAAAATTATAAATGGTTTTGATTTTAAAGTGGGAGATAATATTCAGTTAAACAATCATTAAGATATGAGAATTAATAAATATGAAATATTTTGGCAAGAACTCCTTAAAGGAGTGCAGAAGATAATAAAAAGAATGAATCCAGAAACATTATACATTATATCTTGTGTAATATATACAAGATATATCATTATATCTTGGAGGCACACCTAAGGTTTTGGGGTCAGAGAGTTTTGAAATTAGTGAATATTCAGCTCTCTGTGTATCTATCATCTACATTAACAGCCCTAAGGGCGTGTGTTCTCTCATCTGTCTACAAGTAAGATTTCACGGCAATTGTGAAACAAATATCCCAGAGCCTGAGTCTTGCAGTTTTTGGCATAGTAGATCTGTAACTGAGGCCTGGAATCAAGGACTTGAACTCCCTGCTGATTTTGATCTTGCTCAACTGAATAGCACACTTTCAGAAGCACTGTTCTTTCTTGTCCCCAGAGCTTGAGTCTGAAAAATATTTCCCTTATACTGTTCATGTTTGAACTTTTCTGGCTTGGCTATTACATTTATAGGCCTCTGGCAACGTCATGAGGTCATTATTTATCTTGGCTTTTTCTTTCATAGTAACTTTCCCCCAGAATGTACAGGGACATACTACCACTGGGAGTCATAATTTCTTTGGAAGTTGCAAGATGTTTGCATTGGGAATACTAAGAGCTTGTTTAAATTTTAAAAGACTTTTGGGAGTGAATGTTCAGAGCACTTCATTGAATAAACTCTTATGTCATCACTCTGGGACCTTAAACACTTAAGTTCACTTCATGTAGAAAAATAAGTTTTGTCAAGTTCAACTCCCTAGCATTAATTGTGATTAAAAGCTAATTAGCCTGTCTCATTCCTTTCCTTTAATTGCCATATTCCACCATCCAACTTAACAAGCTTATTCCCCTGGAGTTTAAACAAATATTCATTTAATTTTCTTCACCAAATCTACCTGGGCTCCCTAGGGGACTGTGCTACTGACAGACTCTTGTAAACACAATTTTACTTCAAAAGTAAACCTTTGTTCCTGAGAACAGATCTTATACTATAATAACCCTATTTTATATAAAAAATAAGTGCATAAGAAATGCCTCATATCAAGTTAAAGAATGTAATGACTAGTGATCTGTGTATTGGATAACCAAATAGTTTTAAACATAGAAATGCCCTTAATAATTTTATGTATGAGTAAGCACATAAAGAAAATGCCAGTAGAGAATATTTTAGTCAAAGTAGAAAGATTTGCTGTACCTTAGGGTGGGGAGACACAGAGAGGTATTGAAATGAAAGTATCAGGTATAGAAATGTGTTTTCAAAATTTGGAACAAAATCCAACCAAAAGAATGAAGTTGTGAATGAGCTTATTTTTCAATAAATATTATAAGAAATTTAATATCAGAAGTACCTTTTATGACATTTAATTACGTTACAAGTACACATTGGAATATAAACAACAAAGACATGAAGAATGAAGGTATACATTCTCTGAAAGCCAATCATGGATGAGATTAGAATCTAGGATGTTTTTTTTAAAGGCAATCATAAATAAAATGCTTATATAAATGAGTGTTAAATTGAAATGGTGCTCTATGTTGTGCTTTATAGCTACAAATGCTAAAGAATTAAACAATATTATAGTGGGAACATGAATGAAAACAGGATTCATGGTAAGATTCAGCCTGTTGATATCTGGTTTTTCTATCTCTCAATTCTCCAAACAGAAGCTTCACTTTCCCTTTAGAGAAGTAATTCATTTTTACTATTTTTCCTACTGCATGTCAATGACATACCCCTAATATAACAATGACACAGCATTGTATTGTATTGTTCTCTAACATCCTCATTTCATGTTTCAAGATTATCTGACATCTAGTTCTTCGTTGTTTATTTTATTTCTTTTCTGTCATTGCCCCATCTTTGGAAGCAAACACCACCAAATTTATTTTCTGTTTATGTGATCTTCAACTGAGTTAATTTTGTTCTATATGTCTATGTCTGGATCACAGCTAGTTTGTGGACAAAACAGACTACTCTCACAAACTTCAGAGTCCATTGGGATGTCAAGAAGAGCTGTACTGAGTTGAGCTGCAGACACAGAGAAGTACTATAAATGTGGCAAAAAGCCCATAGCTGGAAAAGTAAAGACCATGAGGGACACCACTATTGTGTGTCTTGCTCAATGATTATTCTGTCAAACCTCATTCTAAATATTTATGTTTATATATCTAGATTTTCCTCAATCATGGAAAGAGAAGTTTTATGTGCTTAATAAGAGCCTTATAATTGGTTGAAGTGCTGAAAATAATGACTGTTTTATTCAACCCTAAATGGGACATCAACATAGATGTCCATATTAACATTGCAGAAATGAGGTTGGCAAAACTGAAGAGCTGGGGATGAAATGGATTCTTGTGGGAAACTATTCTGGACATGACATTGTTGTTACATTTATGAACTTAAAGAAATTGTGGTTACCTGCATAAGGCCTAGAAAAATTTAAGCTAATCAGCATTTCAAGATGAAGAAGGAAGGGTGACACTAAACCATTGCCAGAACTGAGGAACTACTGACATTTGATGGCTGCTGGAGTAGAGGTAGTCATTTTTCCTCTTGGATGTGCTTGCTGATAACTGTCCATGTTCCACTGGACGGTCCACATCCATATGCATGTGAATAGTACTCATTAGTATCAAAAGGCTATAATAAAAAAAGAATGTGAAGGTGTGAAAAGGACACATTGGAATGACCTGGAAGAATAAAAATGAACAAGAAATACTGTATATCTGTGTGAAGTTGTGAAGGGATAAAAAAAAATTGGTTAACAATTTTGTCATCATATGCCTGGCCTCTCAATACACAAATATGGTATTGGTTCTCAATAGCTTATATAATCCTTAATAAGTCCCATAAGAACTTCAGTTGTCTATTCTCTACTTTCATCTTATTTCAAGCAATTCCACCATAAAGTAATTGTAGCTGTTTCATGTCTCACCTCTCAATGTCTACCTTAAGATACCCAAACTTTCTTTCCAGTTATTTTCTGCTCTTTATTATCTAACACCCAACTATAATTTTTAATTACAAGACTTCCTAGAATTGTAAAAAGACTCCCCTTTCTCCCAAATTCACTCAACCACCAACTTCCATCAGAAAAGAGCAGGCCTCCAAAAGACTACAACTAAACATGCTAAAACAAAACACAATGACTTTTTACAATTCTAGGAAGAAGTAGGAAACCTTTAATCTTCATTCATTTCTTGTAAATAATACTTACATTTTCATAATTGCAAACTGAAATGTACATATACCCATAAATTTCTAAAAGAATGGTCCTACATAGTATATTCAAACCATATATATTTAATTATTAAAATGATGAGGCAGTAAGTATGCTCAGGAGTTAGGAATACTTGTCATTTGTGTACAGGCCCAGGTTCAATTCCCACATCCACATGGAAAATTACAACCATCTGTAACTCCAGTCCCTGGAGTTTTCAAACCTCCATGGCAACATGCAGGTAAAACATTTGTATACATAAAATAATATAAAGGAACTCAGAACAATAAATTGAAAATAAATATATATTTCTGCATTGTTATCCTCAAAACTCTGTTAATTAAAGAATCACATATGAAAAACTACTATGTAATAAATCTACATACTTGGTCTTGATCTAATATTGTCTTGTTGCCTCTGTGGGCACTAGACACTTGCAGCATTTATGTGTGGTCCACATATATTCAAACACACATAAAGGTAAAACATTCACTTCATATATACATATATATATGTGTGTGTGTGTATAATAAACTATATTAATATATAATATTCAAATACCATATCATATATTAATTTATTAACATAATATACATATAATTTGTCTATATTATGAACACTAGAAAGGTAATAATAGATAGAGTACAGTTGACTTATTCTTTATGTCTGTCATATGAATAGACTTTGACGTAAAGTAGGGTTATGGAATATAAAGAATGAAAACTTGCTGTATGTTAGGAACATATGTGTCCTTTCTTGTCCATGGGAATTTTAAAGTTCTTCAGTATTCAGAATGTTTGTATTCAAGCTGGAAATATGGCTCCACATCTCTTTTACTGCCCATGCAGAGAACAATGTTTGATTCCTAGCATCAGCATAGATTGGCTCACAACTGCTTTTAACTCAGGATCTGATGCCCTCTTCTGGTCTGCCCCAATACTGCACTCACAGGCATAAACACAACATACACATAACTAATAATTTTTTATAAATCTTTAAAATATTTGGAGTGTCAAATTATACACATAAACTGTATGTTTGCATATAAGGCATAAATATTTTCCAATATATTTTAAAATATTTCCACATTACTTATGTACAAATATCATGTAAATGTAATGGAAGTGAGTAACACGCAGTATTTTTAAAGTAATAGAGATAGGAATGTAGAATGTAGTACATGCATATTCCAGAGATGTGTAACTTTTAAAAATATATCTGACAAATGGTTGATCGAATCTTCAGCTGTAGAATTAATTGTATCGAATAAAATGTTGGTGTATATTAATTTTTATATAAAATTATTCTGCTTAATTTATTATGACCAGCAATTCCTAAACATCAACTGTACAACTTAGTCAATTTCATTTTGTAATTTTTTCATAGAGGATTTTTATTATAATTATATTTTCTAAGTTATCTTAAGTTATAGTATGCCTCTTATTGATTACATAGTTTATACTAAATATATATTTACATATAGAAGAATCTATATAGTAATTTTCATGCAGGAAACTGTGTAAATATACAATATAGACTTAGAGAAAATATTTAATCATCTAGATATACTCTTTCATATTGAATGTAAACAAGTTTAGTTAAGAATTTTAATGTAATCACATTATATTTCATTAACTAGTAATTATAGCATAATTATCATCATGTTCATGATAAAAGTGGTATAAGCAAAAAATATTTTCAATAGATTTAGAATCACAAATCTGTTTTTCATATTAACTGTAGAAAATTTCAAAGGTAATTAAAAGCACAATTTTAGCACCAAAGTATATATTTATTTAATACTTACTCAAAAAATATAATAAGCTTTTTTTAAAAAATTTGATTCTATTCTCATACAGTACATCCCTACCACAGTTTTCTCTCCCTCCACTCTTCCCAGCTCTCCTGCCACCTCCCCTTTCTCCCAAATTCACTCAACCACCAACTTCCATCAGAAAAGAGCAGGCCTCCAAAAGACTACAACTAAACATGCTAAAACAAAACACAATGAGACAAGGCAAAAGCCCTCACACTGAACCTGAACTTGACAACCCACCAGGAGCAAGAGTTGCAAGAGCAAGCCAAAGAGTCAGAGATCCACCCATTCCCACAGTTAATCCCACAAAATCACCAAGCTAACAGCTTCAACATATGCACAGAGGATTTGGTGAAGACACACACAGGCCCTGTGCTTGCTGCTTCAGTCTCTGTGAAACTATATGAGACCTGCTTAGGTGATTCAGTGGGCAGCATTCTCCTGGTGTCCCCCATCCCCTCTGACTCCTACAATATTCCCATCCCCTTTTCCACAAGATTCCCTGAGCTCTGAAAGAAGGGACCCAATGAAGTCTTCCTATATAGACTCTCTTCCTACAAAATGTTTGGCTATGTGTCTTTGCATCTGCTGCCAGAGGAAACCTCTCTGATGATGACCACAGGACAAGGCCCCAATCTATGAATATAGCATAATATTGCTAGCAATAATTACAATAACTTTTTTTTTAGCTCAGTCCCATGCAGGTTCCACATCTATCAGTCTAAAGTTTGTGAGTTCCTAAAAGCTTGGTTCAGTTGTCTCTATAGATTTCCTCACCATAACCTTGACCCACCCCAGATTTGCTCATTTAATCCCTCTTCCCTATCTTCAACTGGACTCCCAGAGCTCAACCTGGTGCTTGGGTGTGAATCTTTGCATCTGCTTCCATCAGTTATTGGATGAAGGCTCTATGAAGACAGGGTATTCACTAATCTAGTTACCAGGGTTGGGTTAGGCCAATTCAGGCACCCTCTCCACTACTGCTAGTAGTCTAATCTGGGGTCATCCTTGTAGATTCCTGGCAATTTCCCTAGCACCAGATTTCTCTCTTACCCCCTAAGGTCTCCCTTTATCAATATAATCTCTTTCATTGCTCTCCCACTCTGTCCTTCCCCCAGTTCGACCATCCCATTCCCTCATGCTCTCATCCCCCATCCCCTATCCTCTATTGCTCCCCCATCCCCAGTATACTCATAGAGACCTCATCTGTTTCCACTTCCCAAGGCAATCCATGTGTCCCTCTTAGGGTCCTCTTTGTTTCCTAGCTTCTCTGGAGCTGTGAGTTGTGGGCTAATTATCCCTTGCTTTATATTCAGTATCCACTCATAAGTGAGTACATACCATATTTGTCTTTCTGAGTCTGGGTTACCTCACTCAGGATGATATTTTCTAGTTCCATCACATATCCATTTGCCTGCAAATTTCATGATATCATTTTTTACAGCTGAGTTATACTCCATTGTGCACATGTACCACATTTTCTTTATCCATTCTTTGGTTGAGGAGCATCTAGATTGATTCCAGGTCCTGGCTATTATGAATAATGCTGCTATGGACATCATTGAGCAAGTGTCCTTGTGGTATAATTGAGCATCCTTTGAGTATATGCCCAACAGTTGTGTCATTGGATCTTGAGATAGATTGATTCCCAATTTTCTGAAAGACTGCCATACTGATTTCCAAAGTGGCTGTACAAGTTTGCACTCCTACCAGCAGTGGAGGAGTGTTCCCCTTGTTCCACACCCTCTCCAACTTAATCTGTCATTGGTGTTTTTGATCATAGCCATTCTGACAGGTGCAAGATGATATCTCAGAGTCATTTTGATTTGCATTTCTCTGATGACTAAGGATGTTGAGCAATTCCTTAAATGTCTTTCGGCCATTTGAGATTCTTCTGTTGATAATTCTCTGTTTAGCTCTGTAGCTCATTTTTTAATTGTCTTGTTTGGTATTTTGAGGTCTAGTTTCTTGAATTCTTTATGTATTTTGGAGATCAGCTTCTATCAGATGTCAGGGTTGCTGGAGATCTTTTCCCATTCTGTAGGCTGACATTTTGGGTGAGACATTTTCTTAATTAGTGATTGGTGGGGGAGTGCTCAGCCTATTCTGAGTGTTTCCATTCTGGGCTGGTAGTCCTGGGTTCTACAATAAAGCAGCCTGAGTAAGCCAGAGGAAGCAAGCCAGTAAGCAGCACCCTTCCATGACCTCTGTATCAGCTTCTCCCTTCAGGGTTCTTCCCTATTTGAGTTTCTGTCATAACTTTTTTCAGTGATGTACAGTGCTATGGAAGTGTAGGTCAAATAAACTCTTTCCTCCCCAACTTGCTTTTTGGTTATGGTGTTTCATCACAACAATAAAAATCCTAACTAAGACAATTGGTTACTCTGATGAGTTCTGTTACACCCTTAGTCCAGCACATCTTGCAGTGAGGACAAACTGTAGGTCAAAGGTTTTCTGACTGGGTTGGTGTCCCTATTTCCCCTTCAGTAGCATGCAAAGTACCTTCCTACATAAAAAGGACTAGAATTTAGGGATGAAAGCTCTATGAGGGACTATCTTGACCTCTCCACATTCAATGAGCTATATGGATGTTGTCCTTCACAATGGGGTCCCAATGTCAGTCTGTGGAGAGCAACTCTCTGTCCTAGCATTAGCCTGGGTTGTTTGGGGGGGTCTTCACAGGACCCCTCACACAATATGGACACCTGATTTTTGATAAAGAAGCCACAAATACACTCTAGAAAAAAGACAGAATTATTCAAAAATCAGGTGTCCATATTGTGTGAGTTTATATCTGGATCTCTAGTTTGATTCAATTGATCAGCTTGTTTATTTTTATAATAATACTACTTGGTTTTTATTACTACAGCTCTGCAGTACAACTTGAAATGAGGGATGGTGATAACTCCAACAGTATTTTATTATACAAGATTGTTTTAGCCATCCTGGGTTTTTGTTTTGTTTTGTTTTGTTTTTCTCCTTTGAAATCTGTGGTGAATTGCGTTGAAATTTTGATTAGGATTGCCTTGAATCTGTAGATTGCTTTTAATGGGATGGTCATTTTTACTATGTTAATTCTACTGATTCATAAGCATGGGAGATCTTTCCATCTTCTGATATCTCCTTAAATTTCTCTCTTCAAAAACCTGAAGTTTTTACCATAAAAGTCTTACACTTCCTTTGTTAGAGTTACCACAGATATTTTACATTATTTGAGGCTATTGTGAGAGGTGTTGTTTCCCTGATTTCTATCTCAGTCAGCTTGTCATTTGTATATAGGAGGGTTATTGATTATTCTAAGTTAATCTTGTTCCCAGCTACTTGGTGAAAAGTGTTTAGGATCTGTTGGAATTCCTTGGAAATTTTTCAAGTAACTTATGTATTGGTGAAATTATTAAGGCCACTCCACATAGTTAAAAGGAAGATTTATTTAGTGGGTAACTTACAAATGAAGGGATAGGTAGGTCGCAGGGTCTGGGGAAGGTGTATCGCAGTCCAGTGGTGTTCTCTGGAGCTCTGTTCAGTCCACCTCCACCTTCCAGGGTCGAGGAACAGAGAGAGCGCTGGCCCATCCCAATCTCAGGTCTCCAGGCACCTCCCTTGGCCCCGCCTTGTAGGCATGACAGTTGCCTAAGCCTCAATGGGAGTTGGAACTTCCAGCTCAAAGCTGAAATGGCTACCCACTACACTTATGTCTACTATCATAACATTTTCAAATAAGGATATGTTGACTGCTTCCTTTCCAATTTATATCCCCTTAATCTCCTCCAGCTGCCTTATTTCTCAGGCAAAAACATCAAGTACTATATTATATAGATATGGAGAGAGTGGAGAATTTCATATTATTCCTGATTTTAGTGGAATTGGTTTAAGTTTCTCTTCATTTAATTTGATGTTGGATAGAGGCTTGCTTTGCTGTAAATTTCCTTTATTATGTTTAGATATGTTGCTTGTATTCCTAGAACTTTTATCATAAAGTGGTGTTAGATTTTGTCAAAGGTCTTGTCTACATCTAATGAAATGATCGTGTCTTTTTTTCTTTCATTTTGATATATAGTGGATTATATTTACTGCTTTTGTATATTGATACTTCTCCACATCTTTTGGTTAAAGTATATGTGATCATGGTGGATGACCTTTTTTATGTGTTCTTGGATTCAGTTTGCAAGTATTTTATTGAGTAATTTTACATCTGTGTTCATAAGGCAAATCAGAATGTAATTCTCATTCTTTGTTGAGTCTTTATGTAGTTTGGGTATCAGGGTGAATTTGGCCTCATCAAACGAATTTGACAATGTTTCTTCTGTTTCTATTTTGCAATAATTTGAGGAGGTTTAGTGTGAAATCTTCTGTGAAAATTGAGTAGAATACTGCCCTAAAACTGTCTGGCCCTGGGATTTTATTGATTCACAGAATTTTAATGACTTCTTCTGTTTCACTAGGGATATAAGGTCATTTTAAATTGTTTATCTGATTGTTATTTAATGTTAGTAATTGGTACCTATTGAGAAAATTATACATTTCTTTTTTATTTTCCCATTTGGTAAAATGTAGGTTTTTAAAGTATGTCCTTATAATTCTCTGGATTTCCTCTGTGTCTTTTGTTATGTCCTCCTCTTCATTTGTGATTTTGTAAATTTGGATATTATCTCTGTCTTTTAGTTAGTTTGGATGAGGTATTTTCTATCTTGTCAATTTTCTCAAAGAACTGACTGTTTCATTTATTCTTTGTATTGTTCTTCTTGTTTCTTTTTTATTGATTTCAGCCCACAGTTTGATTTTATCTTGCTGTGTATTCCTCTTGAGTATGCTTAATTACTTTTGTTCTAGAGCATTTTTGTGTGTTTTTATGTTACTAGTATGAGACCTCTCTACTTTTTTATGTAGGCAGTTAGCACTATGTGCATTGCTTTCCTGTGTCCCACAAGTTTTGGTGGGTTGTGTGTTAATTTTTAGAGAATTCTAGAAAGTCTTCAATTTCTTTCTTTGTTTCTGTCTTGACCTATTTTTTATTCAGTAGAAAGTGTTCAGGTTCCATGAGTTTGTAAGCTTTCTGTTTTTGTTATTCATGTTGATATCCAGCTTTAATCTGTGGCAGTCTGATAGGATGCAGGGAGTTACTTCAATTTTCTTCTATGTGTTGAGACTCACTTTGTGTCTAAGTATGTGGCCAATTTTGGAGAAAGGTACTGAGAAGAAGGTATACTCTTTTGTGTTTCAGTAGAATGCTCTGAAGTATCTGCTAGGTTCATTTGGCTTATACTCTCAGCTCCAGCATTTCTCTGTTTAATTTTCGTCTGGATGACCTGTCCATTGGTCAGTGTGAGCTATTGAAGACTCCCACTATCAGCATGAGGATCAATATGTGATTTAACCTGTAGCAGTGTTTCTTTTACAAAAGTGGGTGCTTTTGTGTTTGTGGAATAGATGTTAAAAATTGAAATATCATCTTTTTGGATTTTTCTTTTGATGAGTATGCAGTGTCCTTCCCATCTCTTTTGATTTGTTTTGTATTTAATTCTATTTTATTAGATACCCTAGTTTCCTTCTTAGGTTCGATTTTCTAAAAATGTACTTTTCAACCCTTTATCCCCTGGAAATGTCTATGATTAATGTTGATGTGTGTTATGTGAATGTAGCAGGATGGTTCCTGTTTTTTCATCCATTCTCTTTATGTGTCTTTTATTGTGGAATTAAGACCATTTATTTTGTTGTTGTTAGTGGTGGTGGTAGTGGTGATGATGGTATGTGTCTTTGTGTGTGTGCGCGTGTGTGTGTGTGTGTGTGTGTGTGTGTGTGTGTGTGTGTGTGTGTATTTGTGTCTGTGTCTATGTATGTGTGTTTCTCTGATTTGAGTTTTGCTGGTTTAAGATTATTTATTTCCTGGCTTTTCATGTATGTAGCTAAGTTCCTTGGTTTAGAATTTTCCTTCTATAACATTCTTTAGGGCTGAATTTATAAATAGATATTTTTAATTTGAATTTATCATGGGATATCTTAATTTCTTTTTTCATTGTGAATGAAAGTTTTGCTGAGTATAGTATTCTGAGCATCTGTGACCTGTTGGAATGTGCAGCACATCTGTCCAATCCCTTCTGGCTTTTAGAGTCTCAACTGAGAAGTCAGGTGTAAATCTGATAGGTCTGCCTTTATATGTTGCTTGGTCTTTTTCCTTTCAGGTTTTAATATTCATTCTTTGATCTGTATGTTCGGTATTTCTTTATTATTTGGCCCGGGGACTTTCTTTTCTGATGCAATTTATTTAGTGTTCTATATGCTTCTTGTACCTTTATAGGAATCTCTTTCTTTATGTTAGAATAATTTTCTTCTGTGATTTTGTTAAAAATATCTCATGAACCTGTGAGCTGTGATTTTTCGTCTTCCTCTATTCCTATTATTCTTAGGTTTGGTCTTTTCACAGTGTGCCAGATTTCCTGGATGTTTTGTGTCAGGGATTTTCTAGGTTTAATATTTTCTTTGACCATTGTATCCAATTATTCTATCATATCTTCAATGCCTAAGAGTCTTTCTTTCATCTCTTATACTCTGCAGTTGAAGCTTGTTATTTCTATTCCTGCTCATATTCCTAAATTTCTCATTTCTGGAATTACCTCAGTTTTTGTTTTCTTTAATACTTATATTTCTATTTCCAGTTCTTGAAATTTTCAGTTCATTTCCTTCAATTGTTTGTTTTTTTCTTTGTTTTATCTAAAAGATTAATTCATTTCCTCCATTTGTTTGTTTCTGTTTTTCTGGTTGTCTTTGGGGATTTATTCATTTCTTTCAATTGTTTGTTTATGTTTTCCTAGATTTGGTTGGTTTTTGTTTTTTGGGTTTTTTTTTTTTTTTTGAGACAGGGTTTCTCTGTGTATCTTTGAAGCCTATCCTGGAACTCTCTCTCTCTCTCTCTGCAGACCAGGCTGGCCTCAAGCTCACAGAGATCCAACTGCCTCTGCCTCCCAAGTGCTGGGATTAAAGGCATGTGCCACCACCGCCTGGCTTTCCTGGACTTGTTTAAGGGATATTTTGTTCCTTTTTAAGAACATTTATTATCTCCATATTGTTGGTTTAAAGGTCCTTTCTTGTGCCTCAGCTATGCTCGAATGTTCAGGGCCTACTGTGGTAAGACAGCCAGGCTCCAGTGGAGACATATTGCCCTGGTTGTTATTGATTGTGTTCCTACTCTGGTGTCTAGGCATCTGGATTTGTGGCGATTATAGGTCTAGGCTATAGTTTCCAGGTTTTCTTCATTCCTTGATTTCTGTTTCCTGTCTGGATTTCCAGAGATTGTGTTGACTGTGTGTTGCCTGTTCTCCTAGCCTGTTCTCCTGGTGTGTTCATGAGGAATGCTTGCTGGTGTTAGAGGCTGGGAGAAGTGAGGCCACTGGGAGAAGGTCTGTTGCAGTTCTAGGGATGACCCTGAGGATTGGGTCTTGGGAACAAGATAGTAGAAAAGGTCTTCAGGCAGGCTGCCTGGTCATCTGGCAGGTGTGGCCTGCGATTGTGCAGGGGGTGTCTGCCCGAGTGGAGGGCTGAGATACAGCAAAGAGCAGATTAGCAGAAGCTGATGTTCTGTCAGATCCACAGGATGCATAGACAGGGGGAGGGGTAGCTGCAGATGGTGTTCTGTGGGAGACCCTAAGAATTGGATCTGGGGAAGAGTGAGGAGATGGTCCAGAGGCAACTTAACTGGTTTTCTACTACTGTGCATATTTTTGTGGAACAAGATTCTGGCTTCTCTATGGTGTGATTATATCCTATATAAACATGATTATATTGCCAATATTTCAGATTTTGAGGAGTGTATATTACAGATTATTTTTTACCTCAAATTAATACCTTCTTTGGTTCAATCTCCAATAAATGTATTAAAGCCTTCATTCATTTCTTGTGGCCTTGGAGAGGAAAGGCTCCATTTCATATGAGGTTGGCATCATGAATGTTAGTTTTTCCCATGAATAACACAGCTAATAAAAAGAATCAGTAATATGAAAAGTAGATTGATTTAGAAAACCTTGACAAAGCCAATCAATAGACTTGTCAGGCAAAATTGCAAGTTTACTAAGTATTTATGAGTCTTAAAATACAGCTTGCACAATAAGATATTATAGAGAGAAATTCATACGAATAACCTCAGCAAGATGTAACTTATTCTTAGAATATTGGTGAGTCAATTTCAATTTCAACCTAGACACCAGATAATCTAATACTTTGAAAGAATCTGCAAGGTTAGCAAAAATGAGTCCTCAGGGGTAACCAAGTAATTGTTCTTTTTCAATGCCTACAATCAATGTTTAACTTAAGTAATATAGATTTTGCATGTTTTTATACAATAGGTAAGTTGAATTTAGTATTTTAATTTAAAAGGGGGTTTAAAGATTTAAAGCAAAATCTCTATATATGACAGAAAAATCTTTCACATCAGAAAACTCTCACAAATTATTTGTACATAAAAAAAGTTATGTTAATGCTGAACTAAGATGAATACCATTGGGTGACACTGAATATTTTTGTAAGGATATTTTCCCACAGAACTTAAACCTGAAATGCATTTTATTACTTCTTGTAACTCTTGTGGCAATGTTTTCAATGCTAATATTTACAAATGGCTCATACAGTGAGTTCTAAGGACTTTTGGTGATTCAGTAAGAAACAGTGAAATCCAGATTGGCAACCTAGCACATCCAGAGCACTGTCTGTGCAAACACAGCAAACCTTTTCCCAAGAGACCTTATGCTCTCTCTAAATGCATCAACTCTGTCAAATACATTATGTGCCATAGTTGTTTTTCAAGAGGTTTACAAGAAGGAAACACATTTTTAAATTGTCATCATTAATATACCTCATGTAAACCAGTAACTGTGGACAGTTGCAACTTCTGTAGATTTATCAAACTAGATAGTAAATGTTGGAAGTGAAGCAGATATAATTTCTTGGACTATTTGCTCAAGAATATCAACAAACTCATCACTTATTCTTCTGCAGACAGTGTTGTTAGATAAGGAAATTACACTCAACTGTGTAACAAATTCATCTCTGATCATAACTCAAATAATTTCTTTGACCACTGGCAACAGTAAATCTGCAGCAATTGTGTGAGGTGTCCTAACTCTGGTGATTTTGACTGCCATCAAATGTGAAACTCTGATGGATGCTAATGGGATTATATCACTAGCAATCCACAGAACCTGTTTAATGATCAAAGGAATTTATTTGGGAGTTAATTCACAAGACAGAATAGAGGAATTTGTCATAGGATCCTGGAATGGTGAGGCACAGTCCAATACGGTTCTCTGGCAAGTTCTGCCCTGGTCCATACCAGCATCTAAAACTACGATGTAGTGAAGAGAGGGAGCATACATGCATCGCAGGTCTTAAGGGTCCCCCAGTGGCCACACCCCAGAGGCATGTACCTCAAGGTCATAGGCAGGTGTATCAGCTACCTGCTACCTCAGTAGGGGTGTTGCTTCAGGGCATGGCTCAAACAGTCACCCACTACAGGATGCTACATTTTCTTTCTGGTACTTGCCATCAGTGTTAAGTGTGGCTTTCTTGAGCCTATCAGCTTTGCTTCTAAGATAGTTGGTATCCTTGGCAGCAACGCTCAGATGCTTGCTATCAAAATGGTGTTTTAGTTTGTTCAGCATTATAGATTCAGCTGATAGAACTTCAAAACAAATAATACATTGGAGTTTTCCAATTCCTGATGTAATTAATGAGGTAAAAACATACTGCAAAAATTCCTCACTATATTTTCTTTTCTAACTTTCTCCTCTACATGATCCACTGGCATAATATGGTATTCTAGTAAAATAATATATAACAATAGCTTTGGTAATACAAAAGATGATACATGACATACTTCAGTCAATAGAGTTCACTAAAGTTTCCTATGACTTACCATTCTCTGTGTTGTTGTTTTTACATACCTCTAACTATCACAATGGGGGCATATTCACATCAACTACAACTGAATATAAAAAGACAGATCAGCATTCAGATTAACTTCCCATGGTACAGATTTTTTGCAGCAGTTAATGATTTTGCAGTACATGATTTTACATTTACCCAGTAATTATAATTCTTGAAGTGTTTACCCTTGATAATACATTAGCTACTCTCTACTATACATGAGTGACTGGTCTGCATAAGTACATTATGGTACCAACCCTGTCACATACACCTGTATTTGTTCAGGATGTACATGATGGAGTTGGTTCAATGATGTCATCATGCAGGGTACTTATATATGGGCATATCAGCAAATGGACAGACCTGCCTGGAGACATCTAGGAGAGGTGTCTCAGTTCCTAAGACTATCTGAAATTTGTTTTCTCATGGTTTAGGTTACTCCTGTGAAAGGGTCATTTGACCCCCAATGGAGTCACAATGCTAGTCTGAGGGACTTATCATTATACTCCTAGATTAGTGCACGTCCACTTGTAGATAGTAGAACACATTTGTTTTAGTTAGATTTTTATTCCTGTGATGAAACACAATGACTCAACAGTAGAGGTTTCACAATGACTCAAAGGTAGAGCTTACAATTATAGTGCAATATGAAAAGAAAGTAAGGGAAGGACCTCACATCACAAATCTGTAGGTAAGAACTGAAGCAGAAGTCATGATGGAACATTGCTTACTAACTTGTCCCATAATAGCTTGCTTAGTCTGCTTTCATAGGCCATCCAGGTCCATCTTTCAGAGCTGGCAGTATTCCAGGTTATCTGGAAACTTTTGCATCAACCATTAATCAAGAAATCACCCCACAGACTCACCTAGAGACCAAATTTTTGGAGGCATTTTCTCAATTAAGATTTCCTATTCTCAGATATGTTTAAGTTTATGTATAGCTGACAACCTCTCATGGCACATGTAATATGAAAGAGGAGTGATGGAATGCTAGGAATTGCAAGTGCAAAGAAGGATTGAATCAGAATGATGGGAGGGAAGAAGAAGGAGGGTGTGGGTATATATACCAAAATGTGGGTATATATACCAATATGAAAAATCCCTATAAAAATAAGTAGTTTATAAAATAACACAGAACGTATTTTTAAAAAGGAGTTTCTGCAGATTCATTTGATTTTTTTGTGCAGTTTTCTTTTGGCAAAATATTGGTAACAAAAATGTGCACTTCTATCCATTCTAAGCAAGCACTTTGCTGATATTAATTACATTTATATTTTTCTGCATCTATTAAGAGTATGGGACAGAGGATTCACATATAGTCTTATATGCTTGAAATATTTGTACCTACCTGATAGTGTTGAGTAGGGAGGTTGCATAACTTTGCAAGCATGACATCTGACAGGTGTATGTAGACCAGCATAGGTGAACCTGTAGGCAAACTTTTCTGTCCTCCCAAAGAGCCACATAGAGACATTGTATTAATTATGAAAGCTTGGCTGATAGCATAGGCTATTTTCTAACTAGCTCTTATAACTTAAGTTAATGAATTTCTATTCATTTACTTTCTGCCTCATGGCTTTATTACATTGTCCTACCCATGCTGCTTTCCTGCTTCCTCTGTGTCTAAGTCCCAACTATGCCTTCATCCCAGCATTCTTTCTGCCCCCCAAATTCTGCCTAGCTATTGACCATTTAGCTTTTCATTAAACCAGAGACACATGTCTTCACAGTGTACAAAAAAAGATTATTCCGCAGCATTTCCCCCTTTTTGTCTAAATAAACAATGGTTTTAACTCTAACATAGTAAAACTATATACAATAAAAACAATTATCAGATATTGTCAAAATATAAAGGAAAGGTATTAACTTTAACAAATGAAACTATATACAATAAGAACAATCATCAAGCAAGAATCACATTCACAATGTCCAGTCCAACTGCACTTTTCATATTTGGAGAAAATACTCCATTATCTTATCCTTTCTTGGTAAGCCCAAAGTTTTGTACCTAATTTATCTTCTATCATATCGAAGGAAAACTACAACTATAACTATCTAGTTTTCAATTCCATCAAAGACCCTAGAAGGATATAATATTACCTGAGTAAACAGGAAATGCAGTACAAGCTACTTCCAAGCCTATAGAAATGACAGACATCTGGCTGCCTGGACAGTCATCCAATATACCTCTGCAATATTGGGGTATCCAATCTTCAGCCTACAGGCATAGAATATCTGACAGATTCTTCTGTGAAGCAGGAATTTTGAAGGACTGTCCTGCCTTATCTTTGCAAAGCTTACCAGGCCCCCAAACAATGACTAACATCCATAACCCACTGAATGATCAAAAAGTACACTCCCCATCTTTTGAGAAAGTGAGCATTGTGTTCTCTAGACAGATTCCTGTTGTCTGGGTGCATTGGAATAATCAGGGGACCCTGAGAAAATTAGAATAATGTTTAAGTACTGGCTAGAATAGTATGTGAGACTGGACCATCACAGCCAGCAACCTTGAAGCTGTTCTGGATGAAGAACCCTGAGGAAACTGTAACAGGGGCACTCTGAGAGGCTGGATCATGTGGGCCAACCATTTTCATTAGTGTATGGTCCCCTGCTCTGAAAACACATAAACTTTCACAGGTAACATACATATCTGCATTAACACAAGTAAGGACTGTGCATTGTGAACAACAGGCCAGCCAAAGGTTATTTTCTGTTTTATGTTTGAGCAGGAAAAATATATGTCACCTGTCTTATAGTTATTTCAGGTTTATTTCTTTATGTCTGTAACTAGGATTTTCAGGGGGTCTTCCCTGATCAAATCTGATCTCTATCAACCTTGAATGAATCCACAGCCTTTTAGTTCCTATGGAAACAAAAGCACAATCTCTTCCCCAAAGCAATACATTTTTTGACTTCCATTTTAAAGTTTATGCATTCTTAAAGCATCTAAGTTGGTTTATTTCAGTAGTCCCTTTCACAATCCTATGTCTCTCAGCAGCTGTCACTTGTTTATCAGCACTAAAAAAAATTCAAAGTTAGCACAATAACATAGAAGATCCAGACTCCCTGTATATTTCCATCTCTACATGGCTTGTTCTTTTTTATTATTACTTTACTCTTTTTAAGACTTTACTGCATTATTTTTGAACTATTTTTACAACTGTCTATATTATTTTTCTTTTTCTTTCTTAAACCTGTGCACATTGTTAAACACACTGTAACCTATTTAGAGGGTTTTTTTCCATCTTAACCTGTTTTACTATGTATCTGCAACCTTTTATGTCTGCATGAGCTAAATCTTAAACTACCATGCAACTTAACTCATGGAGTGCTGGTGACTGGCTGTGCCCACCTCAGTTCCCTGAGAGCCTAGCCTCATGGTGGAGATACCAACAAGAGCCATGTTTACTGCCCCAGGTCTCAGGAGTTTCTGTGTCTGTGCTGCTGTAGGTGTTTCTACCTAGTCTTATGCTACCAAGTAGCATCCTGCCCAGTGCTCATAAACCCCATTTAAGTGCTTTGTAGCAGGGTCTCTCTTAAAAGAACCATGCCTCTGTGTGCCACTAACACAAAGCCTACCTGAGAGACCATGGTCAACAGGAAGCTGCATTTGATTCTGTGTTCTGAACTTTTTTAAAGCTTTCTTGGGCCTTATGTGGATATATGTGGCCAGATGTTTGGTGCCATATATAGGCAGACTATTCTCTTCCACCTGCCAGCTTCCAAATAACCACATTGAGTCTTTTTATGAATTATGAAAGTTTGACCAATAGGTTTGTTTCTAACTCTTATTAGCTCTTATTACTTAAATTAACCCATTTCTATTAATTTACTCTCTGCCACATGGCTTTTACCTTTACTCTGTACTGCACATGTTACTTTCCTGCTTCCTCCATGTCTGCCTCGTGACTCCAACTTCTTCATCCCAGCATTTTTTCCAATCAAAAAATTCTGCCTAGCTACTGGCTGTTCAGCTTTTTGTTCAACCAGTCTAAGTAACCTTTCTTCACAGAAAAGGATTATTCTCCAACATGAGCCTTTGAGGTTTGCATGTCAGTTTTACTTCTGATCCCACTCTCTGTTTTCTAATCATCCAATATGTGAATATTGACAGCTACATAGACCTTCTACCCAGCATGGAACAACTCTTCCATTCATTACTTTACTTGATGCAGTGTGTTCTCTAAAGGCACAGGATAAATAAATTCTATAATCCTTAAGATGTCTATGGTATTTACTTGGTGACAGTAATAAGGTAGGAACTAATAGTAAAAATGTGGAGTTGGGTTATTGCTGTGGTAAACTTATTGTAAAAGGGTAGAATTTAGCTTGAATGAGGAATGTAGGAAACTTTGTAGAGGGAGACAAAGGAGACTTCACATAATTTAGAAAAGAGAAGAATAGAATATCTTGATGAATAATTGGAAAAAGAAAAAATAGAAATGAATATAGAGAGACTGCACTTCATATGGAATTCTATTAGGAATTGGACTGTAGGAGAATTGCATTTAATTCTGAAAAAGAGTACAGATCCACACTGATTGGTATGTTATTGTGAAGCTAAGAGGTAACTAAGGGTGATTGTAATAGTCTATATTGTTTGGGGAGTCTGTTGGACTACCTTATCAATTACTCACATGAAAATTTGGGACTGTAAAAGAAAACCAGTTGTCAAAATGCAGAGGTCAAATAATCATGGGAGACTAATTCCTATGGGTGTGTCTAAAGTACAACTCCTGCTCCTAAGGGTCAGGAAGCATCAAGGTAGAGATTATTGAAAGTTTTAGATTTGGGAAAAAATTAAAAGGTCTACAAAGAGAAGAAATAACATAATGAACAACAAATATTGGTTAATATGGTTAGATTATTGGGAAAACTTAAATGTGGTAACCTTTCTGAGAAACTATGAAATATAATTACTTACTTAATATCATTAAGAAAAAGTGATGTTGTTCATGAAATGTTTGAATAGCCATGGAGAAATTTAGAATATATAGAAGTTGCAGAAAATCTAATTATTCTACTGAAAATAGTTAAGTTTCAACAGTTCAAATATGTAACACTTCAAGAAGTTAAATATGTTTCAAAGAGAATCAACTAACCCTTAGAAGATTCAAAGGAGTGAGGGTTATAAGGGGAAGATATGTGTTTTACCTTTTAGGGTTACTATAAGTATATTTTTAAAAAGCACATTCAATTTGTAACGTTTATTAGCATTCCAAGTATCTGGAAAAACACAAGGGTGGATTTAAATAGAGTTTTAAATATTAAATGTTTGAGTATATCCTAACTTATTTCCCAAATGAAGACACAATGCCTAAGTTTAAACTTTCTTCCTATAGACTCTCTTCAAAGCACTAACAAAATCCCTGTTCCTTAGGCTATAGATGAAGGGATTCAGCATAGGGGTGATGACAGTGTACATTAATGTGGCTATGATGCCATTGCCGGGAGAGTGTGACAGAGCTGAACCAAGATACTCCCAAATGCCTGTTCCATAAAATAAGAAGACAACAGACAGGTGAGACCCACAGGTAGAGAAGGCTTTATACTGTCCACCTGATGAAGAGATCTTCACAATGGAGGAAAATATTTTGTAGTAGGAAAAAAAGATTCCTGACACTGGAAGAAAACCAAATATAGCACCAACAAAATACGTCACTAAGTTTTTGGTAAAAGTATCAGAACAGGAAATATTAAGAACTTGAGAAGGGTGACAAAAGAAATTAGAAATTTCTATGCTATTGAAGTAGGTAGATTGTAAGATAATCAAATTATGCACCTGGGAGCCAACAAAGCTAATAAAGTAAGATACCAAAACTAAGAAAACACAGAAGCGAGGTTTCATAATGACTGGATAATGAAGGGGGTGACAGATGGCCACATACCTGTCATAGGCCATGGCAGTCAAAAGCATGTCATCCATAACTAGAAACAATATAAAAAAAGACATCTGTGTCAGGCAGTCTACACAAGTGATGACTTCACTGTGTGTCTGAATGTTCACAATCAACTTTGGGATTGTGGTAGAGATAAAACTGATGTCAACAAAGGAAAGGTTGGCAAGGAAAAAATACATAGGTGTATGGAGGTGGGAGTCATTAGTGACAGCCAGGATAATGAGCAGGTTCCCAAGCACTGTGACCAGGTATATGGACAGGAACAGTCCAAAGAGGATGGGCTGCAGGTCTGGATCTTCTGAGAGACTCATGAGATGGAATTCTGAATCACATGTTATGTTTTGACTTTTTATAATCCTTGGTTGCCTTTTAAAATAGTTGAGAAGTAAACACAAATCAGGCTTTCAATAATATATAGATAGTTTCAGTTCAAGCATCTATAAGTCAATGGTTCATACTATGTTCAGAATATACATTAATATTTCTGAGTTACAATAATCTCACCTCTGAAACTATGACTGTTTTCATTTGTATCCAACTACCTCTATCCACATCTTTAAATATAAGACACTGGACAGATGTTGGAAAGCTAAAGACCCTTAGTGTTAAAATTTCTATGATCATAGTAAAATATACCCTATTCAAAATACGGACATTAAGTATTATTGATACCCTTTAATGAAGTGGAAAACTAGTTGAATTAATCTATAGGCACTATGTGTTGTCAGGTATCCCAATTTCAGAAAGAAGAGAGGATCATACATTCTCCCTTTTGTATGGATTATAGCCTACAATGTGTATGTGTATATATTCTAAAAGGTGTAATTGTAGCTAAAATCTGTAGTTCTAGAAAGGAGACCAAAAGTGGGAAATAATATATGAGGAAAAGGATGGAGAGTAGGCAAAAGGACATGTGGCATAAACAGCAACAGAGTATTGTCTGGGAAGCTGCAAGCAAAACAAAGGTAGCAGAGCCTGAGGAGATGGTGGAAATAATAACCATGAAACACGCTTTGAGTGTGTTATAGTGCTATTATTTGCTGATTGAGAAAAATTTTTAAAGAATTTACATATTTTATTTGTTCTAAGAAAATGATATCAGCTCACTGGCGCTTGCTTCTTCCCCTCCACCTCATTTACCCCATACATGTTTTTCAAGACACACTTTTGATCTACAGTCCATGCGGGCCTAAAAGTACGAATACCAAATATTTAACATATTCTCTGTAAAGTGTCATAATTACACTAAAATATGGTTGTAAGTCTTTCAATGAAGTACTTTTGCCTAGGTCAAACAGTTTAAGGAACAAATATTACCTATGCCGTGCCTCATTTAGGTAGTGCGCTTGTATTATTAAGAAATTTTTTGAAAGTTTTTGTGCCTGCCCATGTCACATGAGTGAGGATTTCTAAACAAGACATAGGTTGTTAGTAGACATTGTCTGGTGTTGAACAATACATGACTACAGAATGTTACTAGTAGTAATCAACATTTGTTTTCTGGATTGAAGAAAGTCATTGTATCTACCCATATCTTCTCATTCATGAGATGTAACAACATAACATACCTGATATCTTAACTATTGGGTTTTGATAACAAAACTAAGAAATGTCATTTTAATAGTAAGTGATAGTTCCACTAACCTCCAATAGAGGACATATTGTTTTAGGATTAGAGGCATAGCATATATGTTTCCATTCTGCTTTAGAAATCCCATGCTGATTAGAATATATCTAACCTTTCTATCTCTTTCGCCAGTGGAAACAGTAAGAATAAAAGCCACTTTGATAGCATGTGTGATGAATAAGAGAAATCTGAGATTTAATAAATAGTGATCATTGCTGGAGATTGGAAAAATATAGTGATAGCTATAGAAACTCCAGCTTTAGAGAGACCACAGTTTAAATGAGCTAAAACATGAAAAGAAATGTAGTTTGTTTAGGCCTGAGCACCCCACAGTCTTGTATTCTCTGTACTTTAATCAGTCATGATTTTCTGTATTAACTACTACCAACTGTAAAAGAAGCTTTTTTGATGATTTTGGAGAACTGAACTAATTCATGAGTATTTAGGTATTCATTTTAATCCAGCAAATATTTAGGCTCTTGACTCTCCAAAGGATTATCCTACACTCATACTCACACTGGCAGCACTAAGTAGACTGAGAAATTTGAAAAATGCATGAAGTGGGTATGGGAATGAGATGGATGCTTGGGAAGGAATTGAAGGGTAGGGGAAGGGAATGGAGTTAATGAAAACACATTATAGGCATGCACAAAACTTTCAACAAAAAATAAAAGTGTAGCTTAAAAATGTGTTTCCATTTTCTTACATTGTTACCTTTTTCTTTTTCCTCTAAGCAAAATTCTAGTTTTTTAGTAACTGACGAGTGTGTATGTAATTAGATGAAAAATAATTGCTAGATGCCCAGGATATAAACATAATAACTGGCTATTCTGATTCCTTCAAATATTCCTGAAAAGATGAAAGTAAAGAAAGGAGAGGACTGTGCTGAAGCCACAGAGATTATGCATCTGTTGTGATACAGGGAAGGACAGTTTCTACTGTGGTGTCGCATCTCTTCCAATCATTTTAATGGCTCTTTCTTATAGGACAAAAAAAATGTTAGTGGATCTAATAATATGCAAAACTAAATTACCATGCCTATCTCTAAAACATGCTCCATGGATTGAAATATTTGAGATTTCCTGAGATCTTAACAACCCTTCAGAATGTGTCTGATGTATTCTGTAAGTATGATTAGTATCTTAAGTATTAACCTAGTCCAGAACTGATAGTGTATATCTGTTTGAGATTTTTTATGCTGATATAATGATAAACAAGATGTGAAAAGCTGCATAGAAGTCCTAAAGTGGTGAGGACAATTGTGGATAACTGTAACTTTATTTATCTGTGAGTGACTTTCCTATCATGTCTGTGCTGGTGCAAATCTTAGCCTTCTTTGGAGATCTAAGAAGATATTCAGCAAAAATAGAGTAGAAATCAAGGAATCTCTTTCCATAGTAAAATTGCAGTGACTATTTTAGTCTTCAAGGGACCTGAAAATATCCCCCTGGTATAAGATACTGTTTCCAAAAAGAGACAAGCCAGTGTAAAGATTTTTCATTCATTTTTATTTTAATAAAACTATTCCAGATAGGAGAATGCCAATATAAAACAACCTCAGTTGTGAGGACTATAATTACATTATTTCTTAACATACCTGGAGTAGTTTAAACTACTATAATCTTTATGTTCTGTAACTCCATAGTAATGTGACTACTTTTCACTACTGGACAATTAAGCCCATGGAATGAAGAACAAACATATAGTTCATCACCTCACTTAAGATCCAATAGAAAATTGTATTAAAGTGACTCTGTTCTTCTTACAGGACCATTTGTGCTGCTTAACAAATGGTTCAGAAAAATCTTACTTTCTTTTGCTGTGGATTAAACATCTAGGGGAAGTAGAATATTGTAGGCACAATGGAATTTCTGAGTAAGTTTCGTTTACCTTACCACAACTAAAAACAGAAACATAAAATTCATCATAATTATAGTTGTTTCATATTGGCATTCTCCTACCCATGAGGCTCATGATGACAAATCAATAATTATCATATTTCTACTAATGTAAAAAACTCTATTAGCACTTACTGGATTGGACTTCTTCCTTGATGGGCCGTAACAATGAAGTGCAGATATGAAGATCCCTCCATTTCCTGCACCCAGTGACTAATCAATCTCTGTCCTAAAGATGGATATGATTACCAAGAGGTATTTCTCAATGCAGAAGACTGTAGCTGAAGAGACACAGATATTCATAACTAATAAGCTACTGAGCAGAATGACTAGCAAGGCTAGTTATTGTCTTTCTATGGCCCATAAAATCCCATTCAGACCTCATTACCCAAATTGGTCAGTGTTCTCCCAGTCTCTAGGGAGTGGCTGCAATTAATGGAGGAAGAAGGAGAAAATATTTTTCTGTACATAGGATTTGGATTATTCCTCTATTTGGGTGTTATTCACTATATTTACATATATTCAACAATATATAGGCCCACATGTATAGACATATATTTGCAAGTCTCACTTGATATTATTACATTTCAGTAGAATAAAGCATAATTTTAAATACCTAGCACTTTCACCACAGAGACTCACCTCAATGACATCAATTACACTCTAATTTCTTTGAAGCAATCAACGTCATACAACTCTAGAAACTATTTTTTTCCAAATGGAAAATACATATTCCATTTTAGAATCTACATTCTTTCTACTATCCAGTTATGGACATTATCATTTCACTGTGAAAAGGATGGGGAAATCAAACAATGAGGAACCAAAAATAATGTGATCAAAATGTGCTTGTTTGCATCTAATTTACACCTGTTAAATTTATTCACTCTGTTGTTAATTATTTTTTATTTTTTGAGATTATTGTATAATTACATAATTCTCCTTTATCCTTCCTCTTTCTAAGCTGCCAAATATACCTTTCCCTCCTTTTTTTCATATTTGCTGCCCCTGTTTTCATTAACTGTTGATATGTATGTGTGTATGCATGTGTGTGTATCTATCTATCTATCTATCTATCTGTCATCTATCTATCTTTCTGTCTATGTACAATTGCATTAAATGAGTTACATTCAATTTATGAGCTTTCTCCTGGAACTGTTCAATAGGAAAATGTACTCATGTATAGATAATATAAATACAAAGTACTCAGACTTCATAAACAATGGTATGATGCTCTATGAAATATATGATTTGATATAATTTAGTATTAGTGATATAACATAATCATTGATAGTACATACTCTTAATTATGATAGTGGTTACTACAGATGTAAGTTCAACAAATATTTTCAATTTTTAAATTATCTTGAATTTCTCACTTACGTCATATGTCATAGCATGATAATTTTGGAAGGAATGCCCAAAGAGTAAATGTCAAAGAAAATCATGACCTCATGGAGTTGATACCACATAAAACAGAACTTTTGAAGTTACTATGTTTCACTGAGAGACAAATGCACTTGTTGGTGAAAACTAGGGCATTTCAGGAACAATAGGTGCTATACTGTATTCTCCTATGGACCAATAGTTGTGGAGCCTCCATTGGACTGGACTGGGCCCTCTGCATAGGCCAGACAGTTGTGTAGCTTGACCTGCTTAAGGGGCCCCCTGGCAGTGGGATCAGGATACATGCCTGGTGCATGAGCGGGTTTTTTAGAGCCCAGTGCCTATGGTGGGACACCTTACACAGCCTTGGTATAGGGGAAGGAGCTTTGACCTACCTCAACTGAATGTACCAGACTCTGCTGATTACCCATATGAGGTCTTGCCTTGGAGGATGTGGGAATGGAGGATGGGGTGGGGGAAGGCTAGCAGGTGGGAGGAGGGAGGAGAAGGAGATCTGTGGTTGGTATACAAAATGAATAGAAAATTTCTTAATAAGAAAAAAAGGCATTAGATACAGCAGAAGCATGGATGGTATTTTTATATCCATTCTTTTAGCCTGTGTCTTTTTATAGACAAATTGAGTCCACGGACAATAAAGGATATTAATTTCCAGTGATTGCTAATTCCTGTCATTTTTTGGTTGTAGTGTGGTGGTAGTATTTAGTATGGTTGGTCTGGGATTATCTATTACTTGTATTTTTGTGGGTGCATCTAATTTCTTTAGGTTGGGCTTTTCCTTCTAGTGCTTTATGTAGGGCTGGATTTGTGGATATGTATTGTTTAAATCTGGTTTTGTCATGGAATATCTTGTTTACTCTGTCTATGGTGATTGAGAGTTTTGCTGAGTATAATAGTATGGGCTGGCATCCATGGTCTCTTAGTGTCTGTATAACATCTGTCCAAGACCTGGATTTCAGAGTCTCCATTGAGAAGTCTGGTGTTATTCTGATGGGTCTGCTTTTATATGTTATTTGGCCTTTTTCCTTTGCAGCTCTTAATATTGTTTCTTTGTTCTGTATGTTTAGTGGTTTGATTATTATGTGGCGAGAGGACGTTTTGGGGGGTCTAGTCTATTTGGTGTTTTGTACGCTTCTTGTATCTTCATAGGCATTTCCTTCTTTAGGTCGGGCAAGTTTTTTTTTAAAGATTTATTTATTTTATGTATACAATGTTCTGTCTGCATGTATGCCTGCAGGCCAGAAGAGGGCACCAGATCTCATTACAGATGGTTGTGAGCCACCATGTGGTTGCTGGGAATTGAACTCAGGACCTCTGGTAGAACAGTCGATGTTCTTAACCTCTGAGCCATCTCTCCAGCCCGGGCAAGTTTTATTCTATAATTTTTATTTTTTTTTTTTGGTTTTTCGAGACAGGGTTTCTCTGTGTAGCTTTGCGCCTTTCCTGGATCTCGCGCTGTAGACCTGGCTGGCCTCGAACTCACAGAGATCTGCCTGCCTCTGCCTCCCGAGTGCTGGGATTAAAGGCGTGTGCCACCACCGCCCGGCTATTCTATAATTTTATTGAATATATTTTCTCTGCCTTTGAGCTGGTATTCTTCTATTCCTATTGTTCTTAGGTTTGACCTTTTCATGGTGTCCCAGATTTTCTGGTTGTTTTGTGTTATGACTTTGTTGGCTTTAATGTTTTCTTTGACCAACAAATCTATTTTCTCTATCGTATCTTCAGTGCCAGAGATTCTCTCTTCCATCTCCTGCATTCTGTTGATTATGATTGCATCGGTAGTCCCTGTTTGTTTACTCAGATTTTCCATTTCCACCATTCCCTCGGTTTGTGTCTTTATTGTTGCCTCTATTTCAATTTTCAAATCTTGAACTGTTTCCTTCACCTGTTTGATTGCTTTTTCTTGGTTTTCTTGATTTTGATTGATTTCTTCCAATTTTTGTTTTTTCCTTGATTTCTTTAAAGGAATTTTTCATTTTCTCTTTAAAGACGTCTATCATCTTCACAAAATCATTTTTAAGGTCGTTGTCTTCTGCTTCTATGATGGATGTCCAGGTCTTGCTGTAGCAGAACTGCTAGGTTCTAGTGGTGCCATATTGCTCTTTATGTTGTTGAGTGTATTCTTGGACTGGCATCTACCCACCTGACCCTTCAGTTGGTGCAAACGGTGCTTGTGTCTGGGTTAGCTGCTCTTGGTTCAATCTGTACTGTCTGAGTTTGTGTCTCAGGAAGCTGCTGGGGTCTTGGGGAAATGGGTGGGTTTGGAGGACAGAGTGGGGACTTATAGATTGCAGGGTCCAATGTGGGGTGGTGCTGGGAAGGCCTGCCCTCAGGAGTCTTGCCTGCTGGCCTGCAACAGGGCTGCATTGTGTGTGGGTAGGGGGTATGGGTTATGCCACTGAGCCTAGGACCTAGAGGCTGGGGTGATCAGCTGGGAGAACAGTCATTCACCTCTTGGTCCAATCAGAGCTGGCAGAGTTTGTGTCTCAGGGAGCAGCTGTGTTTTCAGGGGATGGGTGGGTTTGGAGGACAGAGTAGGGCTCGTTGATTACAAGGTCCAATGGAGGGTAGTCAGGCATGCCTGCAGGAGTCTTGCTGCTGGCCTGCAACTGGGGCTGCAATGGGTAGGGGTATGGGAGCATGGGTTGTGCCTCTAGGCTGTGACCACCTAGGAGAACAGTCACTCACCAAAATTAATCTTTTTATTAATGAGGACCTTAATTACTTCATTCTCCTCATTTTCTGTGGTACTAGGAATTAAAAACAGGACCTCATGCATGTGCTTTACCCCTGAGCTATATCCCCAATATGATCAACAACTACACATATGTGTGTGTAATATATATATATATATAATATATATATTATATATATATATATATTCTCAAAACATAAATATAGTTGTTTGGGGGAAGAAGTATGGTTCAGGAACAAAACAGACACTTTAAATCATATAACTCTTTATAAAATTTGGAATTTATATTCAGAAGCCATAATGTATTTGGGCTAGGAACTTAGGTTTTTAAAACCTCAGTTTCACCAGATCTGGTGTCCCCATAGTTCTTTCCCTTTGCTCCCTTCAGTCTTTCATTCTAAACATTTCTATTCCTTTGTGACTCTCCCAACCCCTGAGAACTACTCTCTACCAAGGACCAACTGAGGATACACTAGCCTGGGACTCAGCCTATCTTAATTTCTTTGTAACTCCTGACGAACTGCAGAACCATTCTCTATCAAGAATGGGCTAGGACCCATATCTGGGAATTGCAAACAGGAATAGAACAACCACTCAACAAAGACAAGACAAGATATCTACACGTCAAGCATCTTAACTCCAGATGCATAGTGCCAGCACAAAAACATGAACATAAACAACCAAGACAATATGCCTCTTCCAGAGGCCTAATTTGTTGGACAAGTAAGTTCAGAAAGTCAGTTCTTCCCCATATGTCATATAGTGTACTGCATATGATTTCTTCTAGCAGTTTCTGTGATTCAGATTTCATGGTTATAGTCTTTGATTCACTTGTAGTTAATATTTGTGCAAGGTGATAAATACAAGTCTAATGTCAGACCTCTGCACACGGATATCCACCTTTCCCAAGACCATTTGTTGAAGATGTTTTCTTATCTTCAGCTTATATTTTTAACACCCTTGTGAGATGATAAATATGAAGTTACATGTACTCATGTTTGGATGTTCAATTTACTTTCATTAGTTTTAATGTCTGCTCTTTTGCCAGTACCATATTTTTCTCACTACTGTTCTGTAATAGATGTATATACATAATATATACAGAATGCTAATCTCTCCAGAACTGTTCATTTTGTTTCGGATTATTTTCCCTATCTGGGATCTTTTGTGAGTTTTAGGATAGATTTTTCAATTTTTATGAAGAATGATATGGGGATGTTAGTTGAGATTGTACTAAATAGCTTTGTGTAAAATGGTCATTTTCGTATTATTAAGTCTACCAGTCTGTGAGTATAAGATGATTTTCTAATGTCTTCTCTATCATCACAGATGTCCTTCCCTTTCTTAATTAGGTTTGTTCTTACTTATTTAATTTTCTTTAAGGGTTGTAAATGAGATTGTGTTCATCCTTTCATTCTTTGTACGTTCACTATCTGTGTATAGAAAAAACTGTTAATTTATGCAAGATGATTCTGTATCCTGCCACATTGCGGAATTAGCTTCTTTTTATAAGTTTTCTGGTAGAACTTTTGGGATATCCCATGTTATAAATAGGGATGATTTGACATTTTATTTCTGCATTTGTATTCCTTTAATTTTCTTCTCTTACCATATTCCTCCAGCTAGCATTTAGAGCTTAGAACAATATAACTGAGTGGGTATAATGGACAACGCTGTCTCATTTCAGGTGACTCCAGCTGAGTTGCTTCAAGACTCTCTCTGTTTTGGTTTTTGTTGAATTGTGTTTCTCATATATACCTTTATTATGTTAAGGTAGGTTATGTTTATCCATACATTATCTAGGACATTTATGGTGAAACCATGTTAAATTTTCTCAAAGGCTTTTTCTTGATCTGTTGAAATGATCATGTGATTCTGCATTTTAGTCCATTTATTACATTTATTGGCTTCCTTAATTTGAAACATCCCTGCATTTCAGGATAAAGTCTACTTGGTCATGATGGATAACCTTTTTAGTTCATGTCTGTATTCTGTTTGCAAGTACTTTATTGAGGCATTGGAGTCTATGTCTATCAGGGATATGGACCTATTGTTATCTTTTTGTTGTGTCTTTGCCTTGTCTTTTGTATCAGAGAGACACTAGCTTCCTAGAGGGATATTGGGAGTATTTTTCCTTTTCATTTTTTTAATAGTTTAAGAAAGAGTGGTTGTGGATGCTCTTTAAAAGTCTTATAGAATTCTCCTGTGAATTCACCTAGCCCTGGACATTTTTAGCTGTAAGGATTTTTATTACTATTTTTATTTTTATTAAAATATTTAATACTATTGAAATGTCCTCATTGTTCGGAGTCTTTTTTTTTTAATTTATTTTGCAATACAATTCAGTTCTACATATCAGCTACAGATTCCCTTGTTCTCCCCCCTCCCGTCCCTCACCTTCCCCCCAACCCCCCCCCCCATTCCCATCTCCTCCAGGGCAAAGCCTTCCCCACAGACTGAGGTCAACCTGGTAGACTCAGTCCAGGTAGGTCTAGTCCCCTCCTCCCAGGCCGAGCCAAACAATCCTGCATAGGCCCCAGGTTTCAAACAGCCAACTCATGCAATGAGCACAAGATCTGGTCCCACTGCCTGGATGCCTCCCAAACAGATCAAGCCAATCAACTGTCTCACCCATTCAGAGGGCCTGATCCAGTTGGTGACCCCTCAGCCATTGGTTCATAGTTCATGTATTTCCATTCATTTGGCTATTTGTCCCTGTGCTTTATCCAACCTTGGTCTCAACAATTCTCGTTCATATAAACCCTCCTCATTCTCGCTAATTGGACTCCCAGAGATCCACCCGGGGCCTAGTCATGGATCTCTGCATCCAGATCCCTCAGTAGTTGGATGAGGTTTCTAGCACAACAATTAGGGTGTTTGGCCATCCCATCACCAGAGTAGGTCAGTTCGGGCAGTCTCTCGACCATTGCCAGAAGTCTGTTGTGTGGGTATCTTTGTGGATTTCTGTGGGCCTCTCTAGCACTTTGCTTCTTCCTATTCTCATGTGGTCTTCATTTACCATGGTCTCCTATTCCTTGTTCTCCCTCTCTGTTGTTGATCCAGCTGGGATCTCCCGCTCCCCCAAGCTCTCTTTCCCTTGACCCTCGCCTTTCATTACCCCCACTCATGTCCAGGCTGTTCATGTAGATCTCATTCCATTTCTCTGTCATTGGGTGATCCCTGTGTCTTTCTTGGGGTCCTGTTTTCCAGGTAGCCTCCCTGGTGATGTGAGTAGCAGACAAGTCATCCTTGTTTCATGTCTAGTATCCTGCTATGAGTGAGTACATACCATGTTTGTCTTTCTGAGTCTGGGTTACCTCACTCAGGATGATTTTTTCTAGATCCATCCATTTGTCTGCAAACCTCATGATGCCATTGTTTCTCTCTGCTGAGTAGTATTCCATTGTGTATATGTACCACATTTTGTTTATCCATTCTTCAGTTGAAGGGCATCTGGGTTGTTTCCATGTTCTGGCTATTACAAACAATGCTGATATGAACATAGCTGAACAAGTGCTCTTATGGTGTGGTTGAGCATTTCTTGGGTATATGCCCAAGAGTGGTATAGCTGGATCTTGGGGGAGATTGATTTCCAATTTTCTAAGAAAGCGCCATATTGATTTCCAAAGTGGTTGTACAAGCTTGCATTCCCACCAGCAGTGGAGGAGAGTTCCCCTAGCTCCACATCCTCTCCAGCATAAGGTGTCTTCAGTGTTTTTGATCTTAGCCATTCTGACAGGCGTAAGGTGGTATCTCAGAGTTGTTTTGATTTGCATTTCCCTGATGATTAGGGATGTTGAGCAGTTCCTTTGTTCGGAGTCTTTTTATCTTGTTGATTTCATCTTGGTTTAATTTTTGTGTTTTTTGATTGAATCTAAGAATTCATCTATTTTCTTACACTGTTCAAATTAATGAAGTACAGATTTTTTTTAAATAGTCCATCATTATATTTTGAAGTTTATTGTATCCTTTCATACTATTTCCCTGTTTATTTCTGATCCTCTTAATTTGGGTTTCTCATAGGTTTATTTTGGTTAGTCGGGCCAAGGGTGTGTCGACCTTATCTGTTTTCCCCAAAGCATGAGCTCTTAGGTTTGTTGATTCTTTGAATTGTCCTTTTAATTTCTTTTTCATTAATTTCTGCTCTACATCTTATTATTTCTTGCCATTGATTGAATTTGTATTTGGTTTGTTCTTATTTTTCTAAATTGTTGTATTGCATCATTGTAACTGGCTTTCTTTTGGACCACCAACCAGCTCCCAAATCATGATGTGGAGACTTATTGTTATGATGCTCAGCCTACCTTAGGCTCATTTCTTGCTATAAATTAAATTACCTTGTTTCTCTTTCTCTATGCTTTGTGTTGGGGCTTTTTCCCTTTCTTCTGTATATCTTACTTTCACTGCTTCTCATGTCTGGCTAGTAGGCTTCCTGGCTTCTAGCTCTGGAAATCTCACTGTCTTCCTCCCTTATTCTCTCCTCCTTCTTCTCTCTTCTTCCACATACATTCTCTATCTTGCCTGTCCATTTCCTGCCTAGTTATTGACCATTCATGTTTTTATCAGACCAGTCTGGTACCTTAAGCAGACAGTGTGAAACAAATGCAACATACATATCTTTATATTACTAAACAATTGCAACATAAACAAATATAACACATCTTTACATAGCTAACAAAGGCAGCATAAACAAATGTAACGCTTCATATTGTTAAAGTAAATATTCTGCAGCATAAACAAATATATCACATCTTTGCCCAGTTAAAGTACTATTCCACAACATGTCATGAAGTCTTTTATTTGTGCTTTCTCTCATTTTATTCATGTAAGTACTTGGAGCTATGAATTTACCTTCTAGTATATTCCACTGGTTTTGTTGTAGTTTGTTTTCATTTTCATCTAGTTTCAGGAATTTTCTTCCTTCTTCCTTGATTACTTCTTTGACCTATTCTTAACTCAGTAATGATCTCTTTATTCTCTAAAAGTTTGTGTGTGTTTGGGTGGAATATTCTGTAGATACATATCAGTTAAGTCCATTTGATGTAAGATACATAGACATACTAATCTGGAAGGGGGAAATCTCAGGAGCTCACACCTCTAAAAATAGAACTATAGTCTGAAAACTGTTAAGAGAGGACTAATGGTGACTTCCAGTAATGAGTCCCCTACCTGTTTACAAAATGCAGAGTGGTCAGCCCTGAAATCATTCTGTCGTAGACATATCAACAATAAAACTGACTCAGAAGACTGTATTTAAAGTCTTTTAAAGCTCTCTTCTTTATTTCTATGTTTCTCTCTGTACATAAGCATGACAGTTAATTTTGCCATTGCCCACATCTTACTTAAGTATCCCCTTTGAGGGGAGACTAGTCTCACAGCAGACATGCTAACCTTCTAACTCTTAAGTGGCTGGACTCCTCATGATCCATTGTTCTCTGTATATATCAAGTTGTGGTCCCACAGTGGTTTCCATTGGCAGTAAAGAGAAGCTTCTTTAATGAATGCTTACACTACACTCATGTGTATATATCACATCCATTTGACTGAAAATTAGGGAGTGTATTAGAGGGCTTGTCAGGTGGAAAGGTAATAAGGGAATCAACATAATTATATTTTAATTTTAAATATAAACCATTATAAAGCAAAGACAAAATGAGGCCTTATCTGATAAAAGACTGAAAAAATACAATCTATATCACAATAAAGTTGGATTTCTCCCAGAGATGTGAAGATTCTTTACCATATATAAGTAAACATGTAGTAAATCATACAAGTAGATATAAACATACAATTTGCTTCACTGGGTGTATAAAAAAACCTTTGTCAATAACCACCATGTGTGTGTGACACAAATCCTTGGAAGTACAGTACCTTAGAGAAAATAATACATCATAATAAAGGCTATAGCTTTCTACAAGGGGAAAACCTTAAAGCAATCCCATTAAAATAAAGAATGAGACAAGGCTGTTCACTATCCTTACTCCTTTCCAATATAGTGCTTAAAGCACTCATTAAAGCAATAAGGAAAGAGAATAAAATTAAGAGGAAAATAATTTGATTCATTCCTTTTTGCAAATGATACATATAATACATAAGAGATTCCCAATTATTTCCAGAAAACTTTGAGAAAATGTCAACACATTGAGCAAAGTGGCAGGAAACAAACTTATCTACTTAAATCAGTTGTCCTCATAAGCACCAATAATCAGAATGCTGAGAAAGAATTCATGAAACTCCTCCCATTCACAATAGCCTCAAAATCAATAAAAAAAAATAAGTAGACATAAGCCTGAAAGAAAAGGTAAATCATTTCTACAATGAATAATTTAACTTTGTGAAAAGAAAGATTAAAGAAGAAACTGGAAAATACAAAGATTTTGCAGAACTATGTCCTGGTTAGAATAATATTCTTAAAATGACCAACCCACTGAATGAAACTTCCAGATCAAAATTTATCACAGAATTGGTCGCAGAAATAGGAAACAAAAACTGTAAAGTTTGAATGGAAGCCCAATAGACCCAGATACACAAGGAACCCCAAGTAAAGGATAATTCTAGAGAGATAACAATACCAGACTTCAGTCTATATAGTTTATATTATAAAGTTATAATATTAAAACCAAAATGGTACTAGTACAAAACACTTGCACGTCAGTGGAATAAATAAAAGATGCTCCATGAGTGCACAAAACTATAGTCACCTGATACTTTCTAATAGTACTAAAAATACACCCTAAATGACAGTCACCATATGTAGCTAGAGTTTTCCTGCCTGGCCCACAGTCAGGACAAATCTCTCTCACCTGCCAGTCCCACAGCCGCTCAGACCCAACCAAGTAAATACAGAGACTTATATTGCTTTCAAACTGTGTGGCCGTACTGGGCTTCTTGCTAACTGTTCTTATAGCTTAAATTAATCCATTTCCATAAATCTATACCTTGCCATGTGGTTCGTGGCTTACCGGCATCTTAACATGCTGTTTGTCATGGTGGCAGCTGGCAGTGTCTCTGACTCAGCCTTCTACTTCCCAGAATTCTTCTCCTCCTTGTCCCACCTATACTTCCTCCTGCCTGACTGCTGGCCAATCAGTGTTTTATTTATTAACCAATCAGAGCAACACATTTGCCATACAGAACATCCCACAGCAGCCATATTTAACAAATCGTGTGCTAGGAAAAATTGATGCCCATCTGTGTTAGAATGAAATTGGACACACATCTGTGACACACTACTATATTCAACTTCAAATAACCATGTCCTGTCATATGAAACCTAAAACAAATAATTTTTTGTTTTGTTTTTCCCTGTTTTTTAATTTTTTTATTTATTTTACATACCAACCACAGTTTCCCTTCCCTCCTATCCTTCCATTCCCTCACTTTACCTCCCTTTTAACCCTCATCCACTCTTCCTCCATCTCCATTCAGAAAGGGGAAGGTCTCCCATGGGAGTCAACAAAGCGTGGCATGTCAAGTTGAGGCAGGATCAAGCTTCTTCTCCTGCATCAAGGTTGGGAGAGACATCCCATCACGGTGAATAGGTTCCAAAAAGCCAACTCATGTGCCAGGGACAGGTTCTGTTCCCACTACTAGGGACCTCACAAACAGACCAAGCTACTCAACTGTCACCCACAGGGAGAGGGTCTAGTTCGGTCCCATGCAGGCTTCCTAGCTGTTGGTCCAGAGTCCCTGAGCTTAGGTCAGCTGTCTGTGTAGCTTGGCTGTGAATCTCTGCATTTGCTTCCATTGGTAATTGGATGAAGGCCTATTTATTTATTTATTTATCTAAATTTTTTTTCATTTTACATAACAAGAACAGTTCCTCCTCCCTCCCCTTCTTCCTCTCCCTCTTCAAATCCCCCCCCACTTCACCCCCATCCATTCCTCAGAGAGGGTAAGTTCTCTACTGGGGAGCCAACAAAGTCTGGCATACTAAGTTGGGACAGAACCAAGCCCCTTCCCCCAGCATCAAGGCCAAGCAAGGTATCCCACCATAGGGAATGGGCTCTAAAAAGCCACTTCACACACCAAGGATAAATCTTGGTCCCACTGCCAAGGATGAAAGCTCTTTAATGACAATTAGGGTAGTCACCTGTATGATTACAGGAGAAGGCCAGTTCAAGCACCCTCTCCACTATTGCTAGGATTCTTAGCTGGAGACATTGTTGTGGATTCCTGGGAATTTCTCTAGTACCAGGGTTCTCCCTAACCCCATAATGGCCCCCTCTATCAAGATATCTTTCATTATTCTCCCATTCCATCCCACTCCCAAATTGACCTTCCAGATCCCTTGTGTTCCCATACCCCTATCAACTCCTCTCAACCCTCCCTGCCCCCAGTTTACCCAGGAGATCTAATCTAATTCCCCTTTCCAGAGAAATCCATGTGTCCCTCTTAGGGTCTTCCTGCAACCTAGCTTCTCTGGGGCTGTGGATTGCAGCCTGGTTATACTTTGCTTTACATCGAATATCCAATTATGAGTGAGTACATACCATGTTTGCCTTTCTGGGTCTGAGTTACCTTAGTTAGGATTTTTTTTTCTGGTTCCATCCATTCACCTGCAAGTGTCATGATGTTATTGTTTTTTTACCACTGTGTAATATTCCATTGTGTAAATGTACATTATCTTTATTCATTCCTTGGGTGAGGGCCACCTTGGTGGTTTCTAGGTTTTGTTTATTACAAATAATGCTGCTACAAACATAGTTGAGTCCTTGTGGTATGATTGAGCATCCTCTGAGCATATGCCCAAGAGTGGTATCACTGGGCCTAGAGGTGCATTGATTCCCAATTTTCTGAGAAACCACCATACTGAAGACCAGATAAACAATTTAAATAGACCTATAACCCCTAAAGAAATAGAAACAGTCATTAAAAGTCTCCCAACCAAAAAAAATTCCAAGGCCAGATGGTTTCAGTGCAGAATTCTAACAGAATTTCAAAGAAGAGCTAATACAAATATTCCTCAAGTTGTTCCACACAATAGAAACAGAAGGAACATTGCCAAACTCTCCTTATGAGGATACAGTTACCCTGATACCCAAACCACACAATGATATAACAAAAAAGATAATTACAGACCAATCTCCCTCATGAACATTAAGGCAAAAATATTCAATAAAATACTGGCAGACCGAATCCAAGAACACATCAAAGAAATTATCCACCATGATCAAGTAGGATTCATCCCAGAGATGTGGTGATGGTTTAACATGAAAGTCTGTCAATGTGATCCACCATATAAGCAAACTGAAAGAAAAAATATGATCATCTCATTAAAAGCTGAAAAGCCTTTAGCAAAATCCAACACCCTTTCATGACAAAGGTCTTGGAGAGATCAGGGACATACCTAAACATAATAAAAGCAATATACAGCAAGCCACCAGCCAACACTAAATTAACTGGAGAGAAACTCAAAGTGATTCCACTAAAATCAGGAACAAGACAAGGCTGTTCACTCTCTCCATATCTATTCAATATAGTACTCAAAGTTCTAGCTAGAGCAATAAGACAACAAAAAGAGATCAAGGAGATACAAATGGGAAAGGAAGAAATCATTATATGCCAATGATATGATAGGGTATAGAAGTGACCCCAAAAATTCTTCCAAGGAACAGCTCCAGCTGATAAACCCCTTCAGTAATGTGGCTGGATATAAGATTAACTCAAAAAATCAATAGCCTTCCTATATAGAAATGACAAATAAGCTGAGAAAGAAGTCAGAGAAGCAACACCCTTTACAATAGCCACAAGTAATGTAAAATATCTTGGGGTAACTCTAACCAAACAAGAGAAAGACCTGTATGACAAGAACTTTAAGTTTTTGAAGAAAGAAGTTGAAGAAGATATAAGAAAATGGAAAGATCTCCTATGCTCTTGGGTAGTTAGGATTAACATAGTAAAAATGGTAATCTTATCAAAAGCAATCTACAGATTCAATGCAATTCCTATCAAAATCCCAATACAATTCTTCACAGATCTTGAAAGAACATCACTCAACTTCACATGGAAAAGCAAAAAACAAAGGATAGCTAAAACAAACCTGTATAATAAAGGAACTTCTAGAGGTATCACCATTCCTGACTTCAAGCTCTACTATAGAGCTATAGTAATAAAAATAGCTTAGTATTGGCATAAAAACAGACACATGGATCAATGGAATAGAATTAAAGACCCTGACATTAAACTGCACACGTATGAACACCTAATTTTTGACAAAGAAGCCAAAATTTTACAATGGAAAAAAGAAAGCATCTTCAACAAATGGTGATGGCATAACTGGATGTCAACATGTAAAAAAAAATGCAAACAGATCCATATCTATCACCATGCACAAAACTAACGTCCAAATGAATCAAAGACCTCAAAATAAATCCAGTTACACTGAACCAGATAGAAGTGAAAGTGGGAAGTGGTCTTGAATGCATTGACACAGGAGACTACTTCCTGAGTCTAATACCAGTAGCACAGACACTGAGAGCAACAGTTAATAAATAGGACCTCCTGAAACTGAGAAGCTTCTGTAAAGCAAAGGACACACAGTAAGACAAAATGGCAGCCTACAGAATGGGAAAAGATCTTCACCATCCCCACATCTGACAGAGGACTAATTTCCAAAATATATAAAGAACTCAAAAAACTAGACATCGAAATACCAAATAATCCTATTTAAAATTAGGGAACAGATTTAAACAGAGAATTCTCAACAGAAGAATCTCAAATGGCTGAGATACACTTACAGAATTGTTCAACATCCCTAGCTATCAGGGAATTGCAAATTATAATGACTCTGAGATACCATCTTATACCTGTCAGAATGGCTAAGATCAAAAATGCTAATGAAAGCCTATGTTGGAGAGGATATGGAATAAGGGGAACACTCCTCTACTACTGATGGGAGTGCAAACTTGTATAGCCACTTTGGAAATCAGTATGGCAATTTCTTAGAAAATTGAGAATCAATAAACAAACAAATTAGAAAATTATGTGTATTCTCTCAAATTTCATTTTACAATGTTCAAAACAGAGTAGTCAGATGTCTTAGTTACTTTTCTATTACTGTGATTAAAGACCATGATCAAAAGCAGCTTAGACAGGAATTTATTTCTACTTACCATGTATCTTCCAACATCCCAGGTAGTCAGGGCAGGAACTCAATGCAAGATTCTAAACACCTCCTGACTTGCTACTCCTGGCTTGTTTACTCTGATTTCTTATAGCATCCTGGACCACTGATTCAGACATGGCAAGACCCACATTAAGCTGGACCCTCCCTCCTCAATCATCAGTCAAATAAAAGTACCACATCTTAATTACAATCCAATCTCATAGGGGTGTTTTCTCACTTGAGATTCCTTCTTTCCAAACAACTCTAATTTCTGTCAAGTTGACATAAATCTAGTCAACAGAATGGATACCACCATTTGTCCATGTGAGTGGATTACACTTTACCAGGATTGAAAGCATGTAATATGTAAATGTGTTTGTAAAGTTATTCACACAGAACATGAATGAGGAGTTCAGAAACCCTCTGAATGTTGGCTTCTCCATCCTATGATGTGAAGACTAGGGTGAAATTAAGCAAAAATTAAAACAGATACCTGAGAGTCAAGATAAACTTTTTTCTGAATCTGGATCTACACAGATATCAGTAATAGTCATATATTTCATGCACCATGACTTTCTTGCCATAATGGACATGACCTACTCAAATTAGAACCCCTATTAAACCTTTGTCAAATCAGTTGCTTCTTTTCAGGTAATTTCTTTTTAGCTGTGAGGAGTGATGGAAATAAATAGCCTTACCAATAAAAAGAAGCCACAAGAGAGGATTAAAAACTATAGAAATAGTATAAGTCATGATTCAAATTTTTCTATAATAAGCTCTTTATAAAAACAATGAGCATTATAAGAAAATACATTGTTATGATAGTTTCAACAGATTAACAGGGCACAAAAGAAACATTAAAAAAATCATTATATTTTCTCCATCCAGATAAAACCTTAATGAAAAGAATCCAACAAAACATCCCATTTCAAATGCCTTTATAAATACATAGTAAATATAAATACTTTATTCATTTGGTTCATAACCTCTACAAAGATTACCTTAACTCAGTATAGTTAAATTTGAAGAAGTATAGGTAATAATCCCATCAATAGAGTTAACACTTTACAAATGAGCACATTGCCAAAAGCAATTCTGAGATACAAAATTTGATGGACATCCTTAACAGTAATAGGAAAGGAAACTTTTAACATTTTGTAGAAACATAGAAGACAGGAGTAGACAAAATGATTGTCAAACATTCATCCAAATGTTACTCAAAAAGTACAATGCAGAAGTATTACAACACCTGATTTTAAATAATATCACAAGGAATTCAGAATATAATATGATTTAAATGATTTGTTTAAACCAGAAACTTTTACATAAAAACTCATTAAGTGTCTGCTAAATGATAAGGATGTGATAATGACAACAAACATTGAGCCGTGTTTTCTTTACTTAACATTTTTATTGGCCATTTTTATTGAAAGTAGATTTTTTTATTCACACAATATATTCTGATTGTGGTTTATGTCCTTCTACCTCCTCACAGATGTTCTCTATCTCCAGACACACCCAAATCTCACACATTCTCCTTCTCATTTTCAGATGTACAAAGAGGTATCTAATCATTATCATCATCATAATCATATAAGATAAAATAAAAGCAAACAAACAAGAATAGGATGAAGCTGACAAACAGGAGAAAAAGCACAAGAAACACAAATACACACAGAGACACACACCTTTCCTCACAGAGAAATGCCACAAAAAAAAACCTAACCAGAAATACTGTATTTGTAATGACATGTAAGAAACAAAAACAGAAAGAAAATAAAAATCATACACAAAGTATTATGAAGCAAAGAACCTCCCCAAAATGCCATTGAGTTTATGTGGTTTGCCATATACTTCTGGGAGTGGTGACTGCCCTTAAGATTGCTTTGTATACCCAGTGAGAGTCTGCTGGAGAAAACTAATTTTTATTTGCTGGTGGTAATCAAATAGAGATAGCTTCTTGGTTAGTGATGATGATTTCTGTCTACTTTCTATCATAGTGCTGGGACCCCATCTAGTCTAGATCTACACAGGCACTGTTCATACTACCACAGTTTCTGTGGGTTCATATATACATTAGTCATGCTATGTTTGGAAGGCCTTGTTTTCTTATTTGCTTCCATCCCCTCTGGGTCTTTTGTTCTTTTCTTCTCTTCTACAGTCTTTATTAATATCCAAGGGACGGATCCAATGAAAAACATCCCATTTGGGACTCTGTACATTTTCCAGCTGTGGGTCTCTGTTTATGTTCTCATCTATTCCTATTCCAAGGAAAAGACTTCCTGGTGATGGCTTCGGAAGACACTAATGTAAGAGTACAACATAATCTCATCTAGAGTCATTATGTTGCTACATTCCTTTAGCAGAACAATAGTGTTTGACTTCCTCCTATGTCCTTAGCCTATCTATTTTCAGGTTCTTGACCACCAGAGCAGTGTCAGGGAAGCAACCCATCTCATGGAGGTTGCCTTAAATCCAATCATATATTGATTGGTTGGTTACTCCCAAAAGTTTGTGGCACTATTGCAGTAGCACATGTTGAAGGCCGGTCACCATTGTAGATTCACAGTTTGTAACTGGGTTTGTAATTTGTGTCTACCTTCATCCTCTGGTAGCATGTAGAGTATCTTTCAGTACTGTAAACACTGTACAGGTAAAGACTCTAGGTTGGCACCAGCTCAACTTCTCTGTATTCAGTGACTTGTGTGGGTGTTGTCCTCATCAATAAGGTTTTGCCATCAGTTTGTGGAGAGCAACTAAAATCTTTGGCCATAGCCTGGGTTGTTTTTTAAATTTCCATGGGGTTTCTTTGACAAACAACTCAATTAGATGTAACCCAGGCAGAAAACCAGAGGTTTCATTTGGTGACAGAAATGTCAAGTGGGGTTCCATCTCCACAAGTTCATTTACTATAAAGAAAAATGGAGTTTTATCATTTTTATTCTCTTTCTCCTCTTACTGTTTACTCCTCATATCTAACTCTTCTGTACATATCTCAACATCTACCAGAATATATCTGAAAACTAGAACTTTGACTATTGAGAAACTATTTTGAATTCTATACTATGTCTAGAAAAAAACACAATACCTGTGTACCCTGTCTCAAGTCTCAAAACATATTAGCTATCACAGCAATGAATATCCCCCAATGTGTTCCATTTCCTTCGCACCTCACATATCTATAGAGGCTCTCCACTCCAACACAGACTTGTGTACTCTTAAATCAAAACATACATTCTAGAACAGAAAAATAATAGACAGATTCTTTTGGGGAAATAGAAAAACATTTTTGTACATAATATCTAGGATTGATGCTCAGCCATTAATCTATTCAGATAACCTCAAGAAATAGAAAAATAAAATATGTGATATACAAAGTAATCTATCATAACAAGCTGTTTGTCAATGGGAGATGTTGACCAAGAAGTAGGAAAATGACTTAGAACTCAGGTAAGAATCTAGACTGCATTGATATGGAGATACTGAGGAGAGGGGGGCCTTTATTGGATTCCGTATGATTATGGAACTATCTCCAATTGAATTGTGTTGTGAGTACTGGTTCTTAAGATCATGCGAAAAAAACATTCAGTTAATGAGGATTCTGCACACAAGTGTAATATGGAACATGGCATAGATACACAAGGTTATTTTGAAAAACAGTGGCAATAGTGCTCCACATGTCTGTATGAGCTCTGATGAACATGGCCCTACATGACCTTTTCATGCCACAACTTACTTTGGATTTCTGATGAAATCCAGTTACAAGATTTCACACAGTATTCACAAAACATGTCCACACCCATGGTTTATTGGAACAGGTCTGGTCCCAAATTTTCTCAAGGAAACTATCTGTGGTACGTTTATATGTACATGAACAACATCGTGGCACATGGGGCAGAAGAAAAAGATTTTACAATATGTTTTCTAGCTCCATTTGTCACATTATGAGGTCCTCAGATGCAGATCCTAAGGCCCAAAGAGTTCTAATTCCTCAAGGTGGTGTCATATAGGACAGACCAAACAGAACTAGAGAATGTAAGTGGCTTCTCTGGTAAGCAAGAGAAATAAGATATACATATACTTGCATGTAAATGTAGTAACTTGACTCTGGACCACCACTGTCCATTCCCAGAATTGGGTAGAAATGTATAAGGTACACATTTCATTTTTTTGTCATCTTTATCTTGAACCCTCCTGTCTTTTTCTGTCATTTGACTGAAACAAACTGCTTTTGGACAATAAATCACACTGAGAACCTGGAGGAAGTCTCTCTGTTCAACATGGTCTTTGTCCCAAAGACCAGACAGAAACATGTTAAAATTTTTCTGAATGAGATGGAAGTGCAATGATCTTTTTCATTTCTCTTTAGCTATTATCTTTAGTCACTATTACAAGTTTTGAGAGTACAATGGCAATAACTATAAATGCCTTTCCTTTCTTGTTTTTAATACAACACTTTACAAGTCACCAAGTTTTATTTTGTGTTTTACTGGTTACTACTTTCACATTTTCAAATGAGGGGGAATGTATTTTTCTTCTTTCTACTGCTTGAAATTCTAGAAGTTGAGCTGGCCTGGAACTCACAGATTCTTCTGCATCTGATTGCTGGTATCAAAGGTGTGATCCACCACACTCAGATTATGCAACCCTTTTTTGAAGTTGGCAATAGCTGATACATTTTCTCTGATATTTCCTCAATACTGCTGATTCATTTGCATGTCCCTCTGAGTATCTGTTGGTAGGCATTTGCTTACATTGTCATGTTTCATTCAGCAGGCCCAGAAATGACAGGGATGATCTCCCTTTTTTTGTTTCTTCCTAAAATGACTTGTTGATTACATTTTAAAAATCTGTGTTATGGAATAAATGTGTGAAGCACACAGAAATAGGTGAACACATTCCCGTGAAGAATACATTTGTAACCCAGTCAGTCTTACCCATTCTGTTACACAGATGAAAGGGATTTTGGGGATTCAGTGACCTATGAGGATACACATGTAAACTTCACTCTGGAAGAGTGGACTTTGCTGGTTCATTCCTAGAAGAGTGTGTACAAATATGGGATGCTGGAAACCTGCAGGAACCTCAATGCTGTAGATAAGAATGTGAGTTTTCCTTCACACTCTGAATAGAGGAGCAAGTATTTCTTGATTACCTCTGCTCTTCTGTGATTTAGATTGTGTCAATGGAAGAAAGTGTTAAATAAATGGGGCATGTTTGTAAGGCTCATTGAAGATAGAAATTTACTTTTTCCATAATTTTCAAAAACATAGTAGACATTTTTAGCATCACATTTTAGGATACAAATTGGTGACCACAATATTGAGAAACTTAGCCAAAGTTGTAGAAATACTTGAAGGTTATTTTCATGGAAAAATGAATACAAAGGTCCCTCTGAAGTAGTATTTCTGTGGTCCAGAAATTTAAGGACATGCAACACAGTAAATAAACACAGCCTTAAGTACATTGATGATTTTTATGTTTTTAGAAAACCAAGTACCTCATTCTATGAGAGCTTATCAGTATTTTCAAAAGATTTCTCTAAGAAACAAAATGAAGACCTTGTCTTAACAAATATCACCATTTTAATCATACCCATAACAACCGTATTGTAGAACTGTCAAACCATTTCGTTTCAAATTAGTACACTTTAATTAGGGGATTGGTGTATATCCAACACCATCTAATAGCAAATAACTTATATGGAAAATAAATACATATCTTTAAGCAATAAGTTAAATAAAGCTTTCAGCCACTTACTAGCACTGTGGGGAGGAACTTGTGTTAGGTGAAGGACCATTTCTCTAGCCCCAGAAAATTTTTGATGCTTTCTTTATTTTTTTCAGACAAAGTTTCTCTGCCTAGCTCTTGCTGACATTGAACTTACTCTGTAGACCAGGTTGGCCTCAAACTCAGAGATCCACTTGCTCTTGCCTTCCACGTACTGGGATTAAAGGTGCATGCCACCACACATGGATTTAAAATTCAATCCTATCACTTAGGAGGCAGAGTTAGGCAGATCTCTGAGTTCGAAGGCATCCTGGTCTACAGATCAAGTTCCAGGACAACTAAGGCTACACAAAGAAACCCTGTCTCAAAAAAAATGGAAAAAAAGAAAAGACAGGAAATAGTATTTTAAAGCCTTTATATATCATCCCATGTCAGGCAAATGGGAAATAACTCATGCAAGAGAAAAACTCTTTCAATGTAAACAATTTAGTAACTTGATAAAGCTTTAGACATCAAAATTGTATTCAATTACAGGAAAAATTGTTGCTTCACCTCTTTTCCATCATAGGTTTGAAGCAAGTAAATAACTTACCATGTTCACTCAAGGCTTATGGTAGAGATCACTGCACTGTGGTTTGTATTTTGAAACTTTTAGAGTAGCTATTGAAGTCTGCAGAAAGTATGGCAAATCCATCTACTGAATTTAATTTGGGTGTTCCTATACTATTCTATAGTTTATGCTCCTCCTCTCTTGTGTTTTTATTTGGTCATAGGTATTTTTCTACTACAATATATAGAATGTGGTGTCAATCATAGAAGTGGTTCATTGTTTACATGAATATTAACACAATGTGTGATGATACTTTTCAAGGAGTAGTGTCTTTAAAATGTGGTGGTTGATGTGATTAGTTTTGTTTTTTGTATTTTTACAAATTCCCCTGAGATGTCTTGTCTGTTTTCTCATCTGGCTTAAACGTCAGTAATTAGTTAGGGCTACACTTGAACATGGCCCTCGTGTGTCAGTCTCCTGGCTACTTGGTTAGAAGATGTATCCCCAATGTGCCCTGTTCCATCAACACATGTTAATAATGTAAATGTTAAAATGATTAAAAGAAGAGAATATCAAAAATAAGAAATGCCTCATGTGTGTATTTAAAGAAGCATTTCAACCTACCTGGTTAAAATAAAATGAAATAAAATATTCAGCAATCAACTTGTATATCTTATACCATTACAGTTATATTTTGGTCATGTATGTATTATTTGATGTTCTCTGCTGCTTTATGCCATAATTAGGGTTTTTTTTCATTTGGGAACTTCATGTTGAAGAATTGCTCCCTTATGGGATTACCCTGAAATACCTTTAAATGGAACTGCAATGAGACATCTTATTTATCAAATACTTCTATGATCATGAATGTGTAGGCCATGACAGATATTTGTAGACTGGATGAAAGCTTTATGGACTATTCTCTCTATCCTTTTACTTGGGTTGTGAGTTTCAAGCTCAAGTTACCAGGTTTGCACAACACACACACACACACACACACACACATACACACACACACACACACACACACACACATTTTTCCCAGTTAGACTTACCACTGGTGCCCAAATAACATTTGTTGTGTTATCCCACCAGTAAAAGTTGTATCTCATTTTAAACCTGCAAACAGTATAGTAATCCAAGGATACAGAAACAGAGAAGAATTTGAATAATAAATACAATTTTAAGTGAAAAGAATAGTCATATTCTCATCTTTTTTAATGTGTGTGTCTCTTTATTATGAATACTAAACATAAAATTGCTTGTGTTTATAACATTTTCATAAACACGCTCTCAGAAACACAAATGAGTTCCAGAGAGATGCTTCAGTAGGTAACAGTGGTTGCTGCAAAGCCTGATGACTTGAATTCTGAGAAACCTACATGATTCCCACAAGTTGTTTCCCTCCTTTATACACTTGAACTGTGGCATATACCCACAACCACCACTACCACATAAAGACATACCTTTTAAACTCTAAGAAGGGCTACTGAGGTCACTCACTGGTTTGATGTGCTTATATTTTCTTTTCATTATCTGATTCAAAGATAGCTCATTTTAAAAGCATATTTCAAATTAAGGAACTTTTTCTATTGATATCTGGACATATTCAATAATATGAGTTATACCCAGTATTGTTTTGTGATGCTTACATAGTGTCATATATTTCACTTGCATAATAATCGTAATAGTTGAGCATTTGAGTTAATGTTTCAGTTTCAGTGAAATAACACAATTTTTTCTGATATTCTACCTAGTCTTTCAATTAATCTTCATATAATAATTACATCTGTGAGAAAGTATGTGATCTAAAGAACTCAAAGTGAATTGTTTTTGGCCCATGATTTCAGAGATTTCAGTCCCTTCTCTCTCTTGGATTAATTTCTTCTCTGTTTTATTTTTAACTTGTATGTGCATGTGAGGGATTTGCCCAGGTGTGGACTCTGTCTGTGAAAATACGTGCTCAGAAAAACCAGAAGAAAGTATTAGATCACTAGAGATTGAGTTATAGGCATTTGTGCTCCATTGACATCTGGGCTGGTTTCAAACTAAAGTCCTCATGACATCACCAAGTGTTCTTAACTGCTGGTCATTTCTAACCCCAGGATGAATTTCTAATAGGCTTGCTCATTTCTGCAATTGATTTGCCAACTATATGACACTGGACATTTCTAAGGAATCTCTTTGTAGCATGTTGTGAAATGCTGAAAAAACTCTAAAAGAAATATGTACTCAATACACACTCAGACTTGTCAGTGTCAATTAAATTATGGAATGTAAATATAAAAAATATATAATATTTTATATGTAAAATATGAAAAACTAATGAATTAAAGATACAAGATCATTATGTCTCATATCTCTAAGTACTATAAGAATGATATAAAAAAAACTCAGTGATCTCAGAGGTTCAGTAATTTCAGAAATTTAAGAACCCAGTTTCAGAAAGCTGTTAGAGTTAACCAAACAATCTTTTCATCAGCAATAATGACTAAGTTGGGAGAAAAACAGAATCCCTCATCAGATAAGTGGCTGACTGTTAATGCAGGTTTAAGCCTCAGTCTGGAAATTATTCAGGAAGTTAGCATCAAACTTGAATGAAAGTGAGCTAAAAGAGCTGATTGACAGACTTGGTCCATCCCTAGATGCTAGAAATCCCTCCAGCAAACAATGAACATCAAACACATACAATGCATGATCAAAACAAAGGTTGCAAGGCATGGTGGTAAAAGCCTTTAGTCCTAGTACTTGGGAGGTAAAAACAAGTATATCTCTATCGGGGACTTGGGAGGTCCGGCCCCTCCATAGTCCCCTTCCAGGGTCTGGGAAGAATCTACAACCAGCTGATAATTTAATCTTTGATGAAAAGAAATGAATCTATGTACATGAAACTCCTTAGTCCATACACTTTACTGTTCTGTGTCAGTTCTCTCTCTACACAGCTTCTATTCTGCTCTCATGCCTAGCTCCTTTCTTGCCTGATTTGTCTTTACCTTTATCTGCTGTCCTCTCTAAGCTCTATCTTAATTCTCTCATCTTAGTTCTGCCTCATCTAGGTTCTCATCCATCTAGTTCCTTCCTATCTTAGCTCCTCTCCCATCTCCTTCTTTCTCATCTGGCTCTTCCTCATCTTCCATCTCATTCCTCTAGTATTCTCTTTTAGCCCTTCAATCCAGTTCTTCCCATCTAGTCCATTCCTCTCCAGTTCTTGCCCATCTAGTTCTTTCATTCTCTTTTTTCCTCTCTCTCTCTCTCTCTCTCTCTCTCTCTCTCTCTCTCTCTCTCTCTCTCTCTCTCCTCCTCCTCCTCCTCCTCCTCCTCCTCTCAGTCTCCTTATTCTCTCAGTTCTCCCCAAGTCTCTCAGGAATTGAGTTATAAACCCAAGCAATAGCAATCCTCTGGCAGAGCAAGATCAGCAGGCTTGAATTCTTACAGGGTGATAAAGGCAGGTAAGAATTTTCCTCAGGCAGTGACCACCAGGCTTTCTTTTACAACCCAAAAGGGGAGTGGTAAAGGAGGAGGTCAACTGAGAGCTAATGATCGATTAGTATATCAAGAAGCAAATTTATGTGCTCAATCTATATTTTTAGAAGTGGTTTGGTAAGAAATTAGGAGTCTATTAGTAAGGCTGTAAGGAAAGAGAGTCTCACCCTAAATTGCACAAGAAATAAAGCTATCCCCTGACCTAGGGGACAGGTGATGTTTTGTTTGGCCTTGGATGCTTGATAGGTATTTTATATAAATACACTGTTAGGAGTTTTTGGAAGCACACAAGAAAATCATTTTAGGAACCAGCTAATATATATATATTATATATATAAAGGCTAAAATATCACCAAGACTTCTTTAGCCATGGATTGACCTTTGGAGAAGTCCTTGACTTTTCCAGGTAGTAGCTTTTGTGATAGTAGCTGAATTCCATTACATTTTCCTGGGGCTTGCAGCATATCTTTGTGAGTTTGAGGTCAGTCTCATCTACATAGTGAGTTTCAGGACATCCAGAGTAAATCAGAGAGAAGCTGTCTCAAACATTTAAAGAAAAAAAATGAAAAGTCCATTTCTTGAAAGAAATTTTCCACTGTATTCACAAAAAAAAAGCCTGCAAGTATAAAAACAGGCCTCTTGAATCACATGCTTCCTCAAGCTACCTTCTGCTTTGTAGATTGCCTTCTATGATCTTTCCCAACTTTTAAGACACCTATAGCTTTATCATTAATACCAGTCCAGAGTAGTTTTGTTTGTTTGCTTGTTTTTGTGGTTTTTAGAGAGTGTCTTACTATGTAGGCCTAGCTGTCAGAGAACGCTATAGGGAGACCTAGTTGGTCTTGAACTCACAAAAGTATGCATTCCACTGTCTTCTGAGTGCTGAGATTAAAGGCAAGGGCAGTATTGCCTGGATATTATCTAGAATTATATTAATTATATAATTACCTAGAAAGAATTAATGAATAAATATATAAACCAGGTTGGCCTGTGGGGATGAATGTGATGGGTTCTCTGTGTTGTTACTTGATGAAGAGTACCCAGACCACTATAGGTAGCAACGCTCCCTAGGCTGCAACCCAAAACATCAATGAGTAAAGGAAGTTACAAGCAAGAATGAGTTCATTCTCTCTTTGCTCTTGACTGTGGGTGTTATGTGAGTAGGTGCTTGAGTTTCTAGCTTGACATCCTGAAAAAAGAGAATATTATTTGGAATCATAATTTGATCCTTTCTCCCTCAAGTTGCTTTTGTTCCAGCTATATTTCTCAACAAAAAAAATGAAGCTAGAATAGAACTGGTGCCAGATAAATGGGGCTACTGATATGAGGAATATGGATTTATGAATTTTTATGTCTTTGAACAATTTTTTAGAAGTTTGTGAATATGTTTGGATAGCTGGGTTGTAAAGGCATTAAATGCTGAGAGATTGAGGGGCTTTTCATTAATTAAATTTATTCATTTGGTTTACATGCCCACCACAGTTTCCCCTCCCTCTGCTCCTTCTCTTCCCTCCCCCAGCTCCCCTCTATACCTTTCCAAATCCATTCCTTCTTTGTTTCTGTTCAGAAAGAGGCAAGCCTCCCACTGGTGTCAGCAAAGCATGGCATATCAAGTTGTGGTAGGACTAAGCTCCTTCCCTCATACTAAGGCTTGGTAAGGCAACCCACTATGAGAAATAGGTTCCCAAAAGCCTGCCAAAGCATTTGCAACTGGGCCTGCTCTGACTGCTAGGTGTCCCAAAAGCAGACCAAGCTATACAACTATCTCACATATGTAGAGGGCCTAGGTTGGTCCCAAATAGGCTCCTTAGCTATTGGTCCAGTGTCTGTGAGCTTTTATGAGCCCAGGATGTCTGTGGGTTTCCTTCTGATGACCTTGACATCCCCTGGCTCATTCAATCCTTCTTCTCTCTCTTCAACAAGATTCTCAGAGCGTGGTCCAGTGCTTGGCTGTGTATCTCTTTTTTTTATGATACCACAAGTATGCATTTGTGTGTGTGTGTGTGTATTACATGTGTGTAAGTATATATCATCACACGTGTGCCACAGGAAAAGTTAGAGAGGTCAAAAGGCAACTTCAATGAGTCAGTTCTGTTCTTCCATTGTTCTCACTCATAGCTGCTTAGGAACTGCAGAAGCAACCTGCATCCCATTACATGCTGCTCCTAGTGTCTAGTCTTGCGTCTCCTCCACTCCACCTTTCTCCTTCCTCTATCCTTGGATTTCCTGCATGCTTCTAAGCTGCCTTGCCACAGGCCAAAGCAACTTATTTATTAACCAAATGGGAACAACATATATTCACAACATGCAGGAAGACATCTCCCAGCAATTATCTGTGCCACAGAACTAAGTAATAACTAAACATTAGGCTAGGTGCTAAAGAAATGGCCCAGTGGTTAACAGCACTTCTGGCTTCTCTTCTGAAGAATCTGGGTTCAATTCCCAACATGCACCTGGAGACTTACAACTGTCATTCCCTTATTTATTTTCCCCCTGTGGTTGAGAACTTTTGATGCTTTTTTCTTTTCATTTTTCTTTATTAAGGAATTTTCTACTCACTCTACATACCACCCACAAATCCTCCCTCCTCCCTTCTCCCACCATCCAGCTCTCCCTCCCAAGCATCCCACATCCCTACATCCCCCAAATCAAGGTCTTCCATGAGGAGTCAGCAGAGTCTGGCACACTGAGCCTAGGCAGGTCCAAGCCTCTCCCCATTGCACCAAGGCTGCACAAGGTGTCACACCACAGGCATCAGGCTCCCAAAAGCCTGCCCATGCACCAGGGATGGATTCCAATCCCCCTGCCTGGGTGCCCCCCCCAAAAACAGTTCGGTCCAAACAAACATCTTCCATATCCAGAGGGCATAGTCCAGTCCCATGGGGGCTCCACATTGGCTGTGTATCTCTGCATCTGTTTCCATCAATTATAGGATGAAGGGTCTCTGATGAAAATTAGGGTAGTCACCAATCTGATTATAGGAGATGGATAGTTCAGACTACCTACACACTATTGCTAGGAGTCTTGCCTGGGGACATCCTTGTAGATTTACGGGAGTTTTCCTTGCACCAGGTTTCTATCTCACCTCCAAATGCCCCAGACAAGACATCTCTTTCATTACTTTCCCCCTCTATCCCACCCCAACCTGATTACTCATGTAAAAATGACCATCTTATCAAAATCAAGCTACAGATTCAATGCAATCCCCATAAAAATCCCAACACAATTCCTCATGTACCTCAAAAGAATAATACTCAACTTCATATGGAAAACCAAAACACCCAAGATAGCTAAAACAATCCTGTACAGTAAAGAAACTTTTGGATGTATCACCATCTTTGCTTTCAAGCTATACTACAGAACTATAGTAAAAACAGCATGGTATTGACATAAAAACACACATGTGAATCAATGGAATCAAATTGAAAACATTAGTCCACACACCTATAAACCTATTTTTGACAAAGAAAGCATCTTCAACAAATGGTGATGGCATAACTGTATGTCACCATTCAAAAGAATGCAAATAGATCCATATCTAGTACCACGCACAAAACTCAAGTCCAAGTGGATCAAAGACCTCAACATAAATCCAGTTACACTCATCCTGATAGAAGACAAAATGGAAAGTAGCCTTGAAAGCATTGGCACAGGAGACAACTTTTTGAATATAACACCAGTGTCACAGACACTAAGAGCAACAGTTAATAAATGGGACCTCCTGAAACTGAGAAGCTTCTGTAAAGTGAAGCACATTGTCAACAAGACAAAATGACAGCCTACAGAATGGCAGAAGATCTTCACCAGTCCCACATCTGACAGAGGGCTAATATCCAAAATATATAAAGAACTCAAGAAACTAGACACCAAAAAACCAAATAATCCAATTAAAAACTGGGGTACAGATTTAAACAGAATTCTCAACAAAAGAATCTGAAATGACTGAAAAACACTTAAAGATTTACTCAATATCCTTAGTCATCAGGGAAATACAAATCAAAATAACTCTGAGATTTCATCTTATACCTGTCAGAATGTCTAAAATCAAAAACAGAAATGACAACTTATGCTGGAGAGGATGTGGAATGAGGGGACCACTCCTCCATTGCTGCTGGGAGTGTGTAACACAAATTGCTAAATAGTCTTATTAATTAAAAAAAAATAACCCAGAGCCACATATTGGGTTGAAAGCTGAAAGATCAGAGAAACAGAAGCCACATCCAACCTTACCTCACCAACTCCTCAGCCGATCCTGTTTCTGTGAATCCTCAACTGAAAGCCTCTGAGTCCTCACCCTTGAGGGTCTCAGTTGAACTACTGTTTAGTTTCTGTCTCCTCATGCTTTATATACTGTTCTCCACCCAGCAATGTCACTTCCTGGGATTAAAGGCATGTATGCTTTCCAAGCAAAGGCATGAGATCTCAGGTACTGGGATTAAAGGCATGTGCCACCACTGCCTGACTCTGTTCCCAGTGTGGCCTTGAACTCACAGATGGATCTCTGTCTCCCAAGTTATAGAATTAAGGGTGTGTGTCACCACTGTCTGGACTCTATGTCTAATCTAGTGGCTGGCTATGTCCTCTGATACTCAGATAAGTTTATTAGGGTACACAATATATCACCACAAGAGTGCAAACTTGTATGGCCACTTTGGAAATCAGTATGGTGGTTTCTCAGAAAGTTGGGTATCAATCTACCTCAAGACCCAGAAATACCACTCCTGGGCATATACCCAAATGATGCTCAGTCATACCACAAGGACACTTGTGGACACTCAGCTATGTTCATAACAACATTATCTTGCTGTGGGATGGTCTGTATGTCAAATTGCTCTAATTGGTCAATAAATAAAACACTGATTGGCCAGTGGTCAGGCAGGAAGTATAGGCGGGACTAACAGAGAGGAGAATTGAGAGAACAGGAAGGCAGAGGGAGACACTGCCAGTCGCCGCCATGACAAGCAGCATGTGAAGATGCCGGTAAGCCACGAGCCACGTGGCAAGGTATAGATTTATAGAAATGGATTAATTTAAGATATAAGAACAGTTAGCAAGAAGCCTGCCACAGCCATACAGTTTGTAAGCAATATAAGTCTCTGTGTTTACTTGGTTGGGTCTGAGCAGCTGTGGGACTGGCAGGTGACAGAGATTTGTCCTGACTGTGGGCCAGGCAGGAAAACTCTAGCTACATTATTTGTAATAGCCAGACCTGGAAACAACCTACATGTCTCTCAACTGAAGAATGGATAAAGAAAATGTGATATGTTGACACAATGGAGTATTACAAACAATGACTTCAGGAAATTTGCAGGCAAATGGTTGGAACTAGAGAAAAAAATCATCCTGAGTGAGGTAACCCAGACCCAGAAAGACAAACATCGTATGTAATCAGTCCTAAGTGGAAATTATCTCTAAATAAAGGATAACCATGTGACAATCCCCATTTTTGGAGAGGCTAGGTAACAAGGAGGGCCCAAGTAAGGATACATGGATTTTCCCAGGAAGGGAAAATAGAAGAGATCTCCTGAGGGGCTATTTTTTTATAGAAAAGGGGAAAAATGGTGAGAAAATCACTGACAATGGAGGCTTGTTTGTAAAGTTTCAGATGGGAATAAAGACTTTTGTAGTCATTTTCTAAGGGTCTTTTGTTTCATATTTTGGCTAAGAGTCTGTGTGTGCTCATTGTGCTGGAGTTGTAGGAGCACCTGTGATTGTCAAAGAGATCAGCACCACTGAATTGAAACTGATGTGTTTCTTTGCAATAGCTTTGACTGCTGTTTGGTCCAATAAAGTCAGGCTACATTTGGAGCTGAATATTGCAGTGTAACTATCATCTATGTGGTACTAGATTTAAAAGCATGCATGATCAGGATTATTATGCATTAATGTCATGGATAGCTGATGATGCTTGTGGCAGGTTTGGAATTTCTGCAGAGGTTGCAGAGGACACTTGAAGGTGTGGTAAATTCTAGGACCACAGGATAACCATCAAGGAGAGTTGTAGGTATGTAGTAGAGCTGGCACATAGGAACACTATGTGTGTTGTGCATGACAGATCCTGAGACTTGGAGCTTCCCAAGTCCTCTAGAGTCTAGAATATCATTAAGAGTCCCAGAATTTGGACACTATGACTCTGGATTCATATGAATGCTGCTGAGTTTTGGTTTTCCTTTAATGTCACTGATTATTTGCTATGCCCCAGTTCCCTTTTTGAAAAAAATGTATGGTTCTCATTTTTTTGTTTTCAAAGAACATGAAGTTAGAAGACCTTAAACTTTTTAAATGTTGGAATTGAAAAAAGTGAAACATATTTTACATTATGATTAAAGTGAGAACTTAGGGACCAGGAACGTAAAGGTTAGGTTTGAAAGGGATGTTTCTGATTGCACATGGCAATTAATTCACAAGATGAGGAATTTACTGGTTAATTTCAACTGTGAACCTGACACAACCTATGATCACTTGGATAGGGTTTTAATGGGTTATTTTGTAGATTAGGTTGACCTGTGTGCACATATGTGGTAGACTGTCTTGACTGTTAATTGATCTACAATAAATTACCCACTTGTGGTATCTCCTTTCCATAGGCTGAACCCTGGACTGTATAAGAGTGAAGAAAGTAGAAAAGAAGAAAGCAAGAATGTGTTTATTTTCCTTTCACCCTTGATTGTGAATGTGATGTGATTAGGTCCTTGAGTTTCTGTATTTACACCTTGTAAATGATGAACTGTAACTTAGAATTGTCAGTCAAATAACTGCTTTCCCCCACAAAGTTATTTTATTCAGGTTATTTGATCAGCTAGACAGAAATGAGACTAGACTACTACCCTGTGTATTGCTCAAAATGAAAAGAATCTGGATCATAATCCATGGGACATCTCAAAGGCTTCCTACTAAAACTTACTTTTAATAGTGAGCCCCAACATGCAAGGCCCAGTCCTCTTCTGTGCCACTGATGGTATATTTTCCTTATTACTCTCTAATCCTTTTCAGTCTGGTATCTGTAACTGTGCCATCTGGTTGAACTGACTGGTTTTTGCCAGATAGACAGTCAGACACAAAGTATTGAGAGAAAAATATAAGATTATAGATATATTTTTTGCTAAAGATGATGAGATAGAACAGGTAAATTACTTTAGATTAATGGGATTATAGGCACAGAGTATTTTCTGAACATGATGGTTATTACATAATTAAAATAGGAAAAATGAAGACAAAAATCAGAAAACTTGAGTACATTGTAATATGTGTGGATCGGTTATAAAAAAAGTTTTAAAAGATAAAATGCTCTTAAAGGTTATATATCCTTTATATATGAATTATAAAACAATGAGGAGTCTATGGGAGGGCTTGGAGGAAGGAAAGAGATCATGGAATTGATGTAATTGTAATCCTCCAAAATTATTTTAAAAACTTGAAACAGGCTTAATGGCCATGTGTGCCAGAGACTAGGGATTTATATTAGAGAACAACAATGGTTAGTCATGTCTTTTCTCACAGGCTGTACATCTTAAATCTAGAAAATAACAGCTCTGTTATGCAGGACCACCACTGTTTTACCCAGATCTTCTATTCTGGTTGAACTAGAGTAACTACAGTACTCTGGTTTCATGATAAGTTCAGTTCTTTATCATGATTCCTGATTGCCTGGTCTGTGGACCCAAGAAGTAGCCAGTCAGAATATTTATCGATCATCTAAACTTGATTACCTCACTACTCATTTCTAGTGTCAATTACAGTCAAAGCAGAAAAGTTCACTCTCCTTCATGCCCTCCCTTTCTGTGCTGTACTTTAAAATTGGTCAGTGAACTCAATTCTTACAGAGGTCCCTCTTCATTTTTAAATACATAATAAAATCTACAGACATTGGATAACACTCATTCACTCATCTATTTTGTCTTCTAACACATCAGTCAAGCCCCAGCCTGGATGGAGTTGCAAAACAGTCTTTGCAGCACTGGACATCAGAGTCAGTATTAGGTGTGTTCAAAGCAATTCTCAATTACATAAGATGAGGCAAGCCTGAGCTACAGGAGACATCACACTAAACAGAAATAAATAATCAACAGCACTTGAGAAAAATGAAAGGAAATTATTAATGCCTAGAAAACATTAGAGAATGAAAACAAATAAGAGAGTAGAGTAGTGATGTATATAAAAAACTCAAATTTAAAAAGTGAAACTAAGTACTGACTTTTTAAAAAGATCAATATAATTGAAAAAACATAGCTATGTTGACTTTGAAAAAGAGCAAATCATTTACTGGTAGAGGATATGTCATTAATAAGAGACCAATTGATCTTGCTCATATGTACATGTTGGATGCTGAGACCTGTAACCTGACACACACAGCTATGGCCTGCGTCTCAAATCTCTGAGCTGACTTAACTGTGACAAGAAGGACTGTGTAATGGCCTTTGTATCAAACCTCTGAGGTGATTAAACTCTGACAAGCAGGGTTGAACATATCTGAATAGGAATGTTCCCTTGTTGGAAATTTAATATTCATTGGCTCAAGCTAACCTTTCTAAATTGTACACCCATCAATTTGGTCTGACTTCATTCACATGACATCAATTAATACATGCTGGGAAATTACAAAATCACTCCCAATGCTACAATCAGTCCATAATGGTGACTCAAGTAGCTGATTGCCTACCAAGTTCCCCCCTGTGGTGTACAAAAACTATTCCTCCTATTCTGGTCTGAAGGGAGAAGCCATGCTCCACAGGCAAATAGTTTTCCTGTTACTGAAATGAACAGTTGACTACAAGACTCAAATTGGTAATTTTAAAACTCATTGGTTTTAGAGTACTTTATCTAAGAATTTAGTTTGTTTAATCAATAAGGACCACAATGTCACTGCCCTGGAAGGCAACAGACTAGAATCAAGGCCACCTAAATCAACATATGAAAGTTTGTCTCATTTTTCTAAAAGGCTGAAAGTACTGCAGTTCTAGAATTAATATGCCATCCAAGGGAAAAAACATTCAACATACTCCAAAGTTTAATAAACCAAAATTTCTTTACTAACAGCATGCATTCTGCTGTGGCTAATGATAAAAGAGGAGACAGACTAGAACAGAATTTGCATTCCATGTGTACAGTCATCCTTAAATCTCTTTTAGGGTCAGGTCGGGTCCCAGGTTATACTGTAAACAATTTAAATAGAGACAGGAGACTGCAAGTCTAGCTACTTTGACAGATGGAGATTTACAGTACAAGAGATTTTCATTTAAAAGATTGATCAATGCCACAATTCTCACACATATAAAGGACAGAGAACACAAATATAAATAAATAAATAAATAAATAAATAAATAGTCACCTATCCACACTGTGACTGCTGTTCTTTTTTTTTTTTTTTAAAGATTTTTTTTTCTTATTTATTCTGAAGAGGGCGCCAGATCTTGTTACAATGGTTGTGAGCCACCATGTGGTTGCTAGGAATTGAACTCAGGACCTCTCTCCAACTCCGTGACTGCTGTTCTTAAATGAAGAGCTACTCTGAGCTATTCTAACCACAAAATAAGGCTTATTTTGCCTCTGAGCAGGCTGGCTCAGAGGAAGGCCATAGCTGCTTCTATGCAGAACCAAAAGGACTTAATTCTAACTATCTCTTACTGCTGTCTGTTTCAAGGCTGTGACATTACTATACAGAACTCCATTTTTTAATTTATTTTTGTTTTCTGTATATGGCTATTTGCCTGCATGTGTCTGGGTGCAGTACCTGCAGAGGCCAGAGGTATCAAATCTCTTGGAAATGGAGATATAGGAGATGGTTAGCTACCATGGATTCTGGCAATGGAATCCTGTATCTTCTGTAACAACACCCAGTGCTCTTAATTGCTAAGTTATCGCTCTAGCCACATTTTTTATTTAAATTTTATTTTTAGACATTTTAATTAAAATATACATACATCACTTTCCCACTTCCTTGTTCTCTCTCTATCCCTTCCCAAATTCTTCCCTTTCAATTTCTTCCTTAAAAGTATGTGTGATTAAGTATACACAAATATCTCAATAAAACCTGCTGAGTCCATTTCTGTTGGTTGTGTGTATATGGTTTCAGAGCTGAACACTGCATTGGATATGCAGTTAGAGAGCTCATCCCTGCCTGAGGCGAATTCTGAAGGAGAATTTCACTCTTTAATGAGCAACAGGAATCTGACCCAGAAGTGACCTAGGCTACCTTGAACAGGAAACATTATCAAGAATAGAAAACTTGGGATGATAAATGCCTCAGCTAACACTTTGTAGTATCATGGCCCTAAAGTTCTGGTGCTTCGGGGAAGACTATGGACATTGTCCTGAGCCAATCACAGTTTCCCTTGGTGCTGTGGTCCTTCCACCATAGCCCATTGACCATTCTCACCTCATATGGCTTTGAAATCCTGAAATTTCTGCCTCTACTTTCTAAGTAGCATGATTACAGGCTTGTATCACCATGCCTGGCTTAGGTGGCTTCACCTTCTTTCAGTGATTCATCAGAAAGATGGTATAAGTTAGATGAGCAGTTACACTTAACAATATTGAAAAACAACTTATCTTTGTGAGCCTTGGTTTCATCATATATAGAATAAGGGCAGAACTCTGATCTAGTCCCTTGATGAGTTGTAATAGACTCAGTGATAAAGAAAAACAATGTTGCTCATATTTGAAAGACAGTGGACTTTAAGGTAGGAGGACTGCATTTGATGGGAGCCTTCTGTTGCTGGAGTTAGGACAAGAGCCTGTGTCCTGGCTACCCTAACCAGCCAGCCACAGCAACTCATCTTTACTTAAGTCACTCATCCCATTTAAAAAACCAAGTTATGGCAGGAGGTGGTGTCATACACCTTTAATCCCAACACTTGGGAGGCAGAGGTAGAAGGATCTCTGTGAATTCAAGGCCAGCCTTGTCTACAGAGCTAGTTCCAAGAGAGCCAAGGCTACACAAAGAAACCTTGTCTCAAAAAAAAAAAAAAAAAACAAGTTAGTTGTTTGTGGTGTACCCACCTATAATTCAGGTACAGTGGAGGCAAAGTGGGCAAATCTCTCTGATGTTCTAAAAGAGTCTAGACTACATAGTGAGTTCCAGGCCAGTCATAGATTCATAGTGACACTAAAAAAAAAGAAAACAATAGAAAAGAAAAAATAGTAAATTTATTAATAAAAAACAGAAAAACATGATATTTTTTCAATGTGATTAATTTGGAAGAGAGATGAAGATATAAGGTAACTAATCTATCTTTGGATCCTAAGGATGGTTTAGATAGAAGGCAAAAGACATGCAAAACTAAGTAATCTAAGCCAGCTCCTCAGCTCCTTTCTCTCCTGAAAGGTATTCAGATGATGAGTAAATATTTCTTCAGTAGAGACATTCTCATCTGGAAGACTCAGTCTTTTCCCACAATGAGATTTCTACAGAAATTAGAATGTCATTTATGGTGATATTTTATTTGTACTGAAATGTGATTTTATTTGCATGTTAATAAATAAAGTTGCCTGGGGGTCAGAGCTAATAGCAAGCCATAACAGAAGTCTGGCAGTGGTAGTACATGCCCTTAATCCCGATCACATGACAGGCAGATCTCTGTGTGTTCAAGGATACCACAAGCATGGAGACACATGCCTTTAATCTCAATACCAACCATAGAAGACCTGGAGGTCTGTACAGACAGGCAGTGATGAGGAGGTCATGTGGTTGGGTTTACAACCAATGAGAAGGCAGAATAGAAAGTCAATAAAAAAGACAAACACATAGGAAGTAGCTCTCTTGCTGAGGGAGGACAGCAGCAGCAGTAAAGGGTAAGGTTTTTAGCTCTTAGCTATTGCTCTGACATCTTGGGTTTTCATCTCTGCATTGGCTCTGTGTTTCTTATTTAACAAGACAATTACATCTACAGTCATTGACTCCACTATTTCACTTGCTGTTAGCTAAAGGGAGAGTTATAAACGTCTCATTAGAATATCCTTATTCCTACTAGGAAGGTAGGTTTCAGGAACTGACAGAATAGGGGCTGAGTAGCTTTAAAGTCCAAGTGAGGAATGCAAAGTTGGGGCCTGCATGGAATTGTCACTGACAGCTGTATGTAGTTGCCAAAAGTGGGTAGGGAAGTAGAAGACCTGGAAGGGGCTGACCCACAACAGCTGAGTTAAAACAGAGAGCACAGTAGGAGACAGTTTTTCCTTAAGTATACCCTAAGCATTGCTTTGTGGAATTTGATCCTCATGCTTTCACACCCAGAGCTCCATTCCTAACAACTCCTCCAAACTCCACAGCTCTTTGTAAATGCCTAACTGTCCAAGACTTAAGAGTGACTTAGCCACTTTCATGGTGACCCTTTATTGCTCTGGAAGCATAAGCAAAATTAAACTCTTGTAAGTTGACTTAGACATTATGTATTATCACAGCAAGAGAGAAGGCACTAATACACATCCATAAAGTCTTTTCTCTTTCAGTTCTTTGTGTCTTTCACATCATGCATCATGATCATCATTTCTCCATCCCTCTCTGTCTGCCCTCTCCTTTGCAACCTCCCCAACAAAATAAAATAAAATAAAATTTAAGACAAATGAGAAAAAAATCAATCTCATACTGAAAGCTATAGTGTGACACAGCGAGTCATGCAGTAAACCCTTTTATTCATAAATTTTTACTTGTGTTTATTGCAAAGAGTCATTAGTCTAAGTTCAAGGCCTTTGGTTTCCACTATACTATCAATGGTGGATGCTTGCTGGGACTCCTCTTGGATATCCTGCTGTTGCCCTGTGTCATGGAGATCCTGCAGCTTTTGGTCTGCCAAACTGGCACCTTCATGTGCTCCTACAGATCACAGAAGGAGTGGGCCAACTCATAACCCTGGTTCTGGCCCTGGGTAGTTGCAAGGTTGGTCTTCTGGCCAGCTCTCCCTTGTCCTCACCTCCAAGATGAGCTCTCCAGCAAGCCCTGGCTAGTTCACCGCTTGCAGCAATGAGCAAGAGGCAGAGCCAGTTATCCTGCTTTCATGTCCTCAGGGTGAGCTTTCCCATACTTACAACCATCAGGGCCAGCTCTACTGTGTTGCCCAGGTGAGGTGCAGGGGCCACTCTCCTGAGTGCTACAGCTGATGAGCAGCAGAAGCAGCTCTCCTGCTCTTAGGACCTCAGGGCCAGTTCTCCCACCCATCTCAGGCAGAGAAGGGCAGGGGGGAATCTCTCCCCTGCCCATGCCAACATATGGCAGATGAGGGGTGGGCCCAGATCTCCCATGCTCACATTCTTTGGCCTGCTCACCCCCAGCACCATCAACAGGTTCAGCTCTGCAGTGCTGCCTAGATAAGATGCAGGGCCTGCTTTCCCAAGTGTTGTACCTGGTAAAGGGAGGGTCAACTCCCTTGCTAGCTAGAAGCAGTCAGGCAAGGGCATCTTTCCCTTAACCACACAACTATACCACAGACAAGGGAGGTGGTACCAGCTGTGCCCCTCTCAGTCCCTCAGGGCTGGCTCACCTGTGACCTTGTTTACAGGATCTTCTCTACTGTGGTGTCCAGGTGGGAATACAGGGCTCATTCTCCTTAGTGCTGGAGCCAGTGAGGGGTTGAATCAGGTCCCCTACCTACTGCAGGTATCAAGGGGTGAGAAGAGGTATCATTCCCTCACCAAATGGCAGGAGAAACCTGCTCTCCCAATCTCACATCCTTAGTTCCAGCTTGCCTTTGCCCCTGCAAACAGAGTCAGCTTCATTGTGCTGCCCAGGTGAGATGTAGGACCCTCTCTCCTGAGTGCTTCAGCCAGTGAGGGGCAGGACCAGTTCTCCCTAGTGTTGTAGCCAGTGAGGGGTGGGACCAACTCTGTACAGCCCTATCTTCTCAGCGTTCAGTGGTATCAGGAAGCTTGGACATCAAAACAGAATGCAGCTGCATTGAGGCCATGAAACCAGACATGGGTTCTGGCAGCAGCCCAGGCCCAGACATCACCATGGCCCTGGGTAGCAATCAATCCACCTACTTCAGGCTGCTTGTCACCTCTTTCAGATATACCTCTGTCCATAGGACATGAACCATTCTGGCTCTCTCCCATACCACACCATACATTCGCTCACCACAATAGTGCCTATCTGTCTGGTGCTGCATGTAGGTCTCCTTGTTCCACTCAGTCTGTTGTGGTGCTGGGAAGGTCCCTGCTTCCAAAAATTAAGATGGTGACTGAATGCCCAGTGCCAGAGGACCACCAGGCCTAGAAACAGTGGTTGGCTCATGGGTGAGATCCTTCCCACCCCAAGTCTAGTGACCAGAAGCAGAGCAGTGTTTGTCCCCTGGGTCTGCCAGGTCTAGTAATGACAGGTGGCTTAAAGGTGAGATTCTTCCTGCCCCAAGTCTAGTGACCTTGGGCAGAGCTGTGTTTGCCCTCTGGGGTCCACCATGCCTATAAATGGCAGGCACATCCATAGTTATACACCTGGATTGTTATTTTATGTAATTGAAGAGAAGTATGAAATCTAAAAGCATTACCTTATTGCTTAAATTCATAGGGCTTTTGTCCATATGCATTTGCAGGTGCAAACAAAATAAAGAGGGACATGATAACACTTGAATGCTGATATTGTCAGATTCTTTTCTACAGAATAATCTTGTGTATCTGAATTTAAATGTATTGGCTAAAGATATTACCAAATTCTTTACAGTCAGATTCCCTTTGGTATGAGTTGGTTCAAGTCCTCAAAGACACACTGTGATATACAAAGGCTTGAAAAGACCAATTTCACACTTAAAGTTTTATGCTTATATAAAAACTACCATGAATTGTAAAACTTTTTTGCACTGACTACTACATTTATAGGGTTTCTCAGCACTGTGATTTTTTTTCTAATGATTTCAGAGACTACTGACATACACAAAGGCTTTATCACATTGATTATATTTGTAGAGTTTCTCTCCAATGTGTTCATTTTTGTATTTGAAGATTACAGTGATGTGCAAAGGCTTTATTTTATTGCACTCATTACATTGGTAGGGTTTCTCTCCAGTATGTGTTTCTTTACATATTTGAAGATAAGTGTGACTTTCAAAGGCTTTAACACATTGATTACGTTCATAGGGTTTCTCTCCAGTGTGCATTCTTTTATATATTTGAAGATGACTGTGAGTTTCAAAGAAAAGTGTGACTTTCAAAGGCTTTACCACATTAATTACATTCATAGAGCTTCTCTCCAGTATGTGATCTTTTATATATCTGAAGATGGTTGTGACATCTAAAGGCTTTACCACATTGACTTCACTCATAGGGTTTCTCACCAGTATGCGTTCTTTTATGTATTTGAAGATTGCAGTCACGTGTGAAGGCTTTACCACATTGATTACATTCATAAGGTTTCTCTCCAGTATGTGTTCTTTTATGTATTCGGAGACCACTATGACATGCAAAGGCTTTAGAACATTGATTACATTCATAGGGTTTCTCTCCAGTATGTATTCTTTCATGTATTCGGAGATTACTGTGCTGTGAAAAGGTTTTATCACATTGATAACATTTATAGGGTTTCTCTCCAGTATGTGTCATTTTATGTATTTGAAGATGCGTGTGATGTGCAAAGGCTTTTCCACATTCATTGCATTCATAGGGTTTCTCTCCAGTATGTGTTCTTTTATGTGTTCGGAGATTACTGTGTTGTGAAAAGGCTTTACCACACTGCTTACATTCATAGGGTCTCTCTCCTGTATGTGTTCTTTTATGTATTTGGAGAATAATGTGTTGTGAAAAGGCTTTATCACATTGATTACATTTGTAAGGTTTCTCTCCAGTATGTGTTCTCTTATGTGTTTGTAGATGACTGTATTGTGAAAAGGCTTTACCACATTCATTACATTTATAGGGTTTCTCTCCAGTATGCATTCTTTTATGTATTTGGAGAATAAGGTGTTGTGAAAAGGCTTTATCACATTGATTACATCTGTAGGGTTTCTCTCCGGTATGTGTTCTCTTATGTATTTGTAGACTACTATGTTGTGAAAATGCTTTATCACATTCATTACATTTGTAGGGTTTCTCTCCTGTATGTGTTCTTTTATGTATTTGAAGATGACTATGATATGCAAATGTTTTACCACATTGATTACATCCATAAGGTTTCTCTCCAGTATGTGTTCTTTTATGTATTTGAAGATGACTGTAACATTCAAAGTCTTTACCACACTCATTATATTTGGATGGTTTCTCCCCAATATGAGTTTTTTTATGTATTCTGAGATTACTGTGAAATACAGAGGCTTCAGTATATTGAATACAACCATAGGGATCATCTCTAGTAGGAATTCTTTCTTGTCTTTGAAGATGATCGTGATATGCAAAGGCTTTAACACAATGAGTATATTCAGAAAGTTTCTTCTCAGTATGACTTCTTTCATACCTGCAAGGATAATTGGTACATGTAAAACTTTTACCACATTCGTTATATTAAATATTTACATCTGAATGAATTAATTTTACAATTTGGTCTAACTGTAAAAAGGAATCAGATCTTAAGGCTTTGCCACTTTGTTTACACTCATGGTGTTCCCCTTCATTAAGGTTCTTTTGCATCTTTGAAGATACCTGTGATGGTAAGAGCCATTATTACATGGCTCACAGTTATATTATCTTTTTTCTGTACGAGTTTTTTCACATATTTCAAGAGAACTAGAAGAACTAAGAGTATACCACACATACTAGATTATTAAATTTTCCTAAAGTGTGAGTCATACTATATTTGCAAAGTGAAACAGGACAAACAGAAGTTTTCACACATTCCAATACTTATAGGGCTTTTCAGCAGTGTCAGTTTATTGATGTATTTCATATGAAGTTGGAAAACCAATTAATTGTAAACTTGTATCAAATTCTACAGGTCTACTCAAAGTGGGGACAATTACATATCTTTTCATTGTTCTTAGAATAAAAGAGGTATGCTGCTCATTTTCATATTTCACATGGCTCACATGGCTTGCATCCAGAGTGACATATGTTACATCTACTAAAGGAAGACTAACAAATAAAAGGTTTCCACATTGCCTTCACACAATTCGACTTTCTGTTCCTCAAAGACATATGATATAGGAATTAAGGTTTCTCCAAAACAACCTTCTTGACTCACATGAACTGCCCCCTCATTAAATTTAGCAAAGTCACTACAAGTATAGGAGTAACACCAGCTTTACTCTGGACTACTTGCCTATTAGGAGATTTTGGACATATGCTTATCACCTATTCAATTGTGTATACATTTGCAATATCTGAATGGTATGTAACTAAATGGATTGGAAGTTCTATAATATAGGTCTCATGGGGCTATGATTCAAATGGTGATATACTTAAGTCATTGTGTCCTTGTCTTTTTTCTTATATGAATGCCTGGCAACTACAGATCAGCTAGCTGACATTGAGGTATATAGCTTTGTGAGACTTTCATAATCACCAATACAGTTTAAGCTGTGTTTATTTATAGTTTCCTTCCTTTAACACTTCTGGGACACATTATAATTTCTTCAGAGGCACATTTGTACCAGCTTGAACATAAAAATTACCTTCCATGTATTCTAGAACTTCCACAATCTTCTTCAATATTATGGTCTTCACAACTGTAGCCTAAAATATAGTAGCAGAAAATGTATGATATATTATTGGAAACTGTGCGAAATTTAACTTACTATCTTCACTCTACCTTAGAACCATGCCTGATTTCTTCACCTCATTTTTCCTCTTTCTAAATCAAAATTATAGGAGAGTATGAATAACCAAAAAACAGTTATTCCATTATTTTAAAATGTGAAGGAAAATTGAGTCTTACCTATATCTGTGAGGTTCCTATAGATCTCCAGCATCACATCTTTGTAGAGACTCTTCTGGGAAGGATCCAGCAAAGCCCACTCTTCCCAAGTGAAGTTGACATGCACATCATCATAGGTCACTTCATTCTAAAATATCCCACACATGTGAACAAAAGAAAATGTGATACTGACAGCACTGTAAATTAATATCTCTTTATCAATGTAGTTATATAATTCTGGTGCTTTCCACTCTTATTCTATTACACAGAAGTTCTAATATAATCACCAAGTCACTTTAGAAGGAAACTGAATAGGAAGTTCACCTCTGTCATTTCTGAAACCATTGAAAACGATATAGCGGCTAGGCCCTGGGGCACAACCTGTGCCCTGGAACCCCCACCCATTGCTACCCCAGTTGCCAGCCAGCAGGGAAGACTCCTGTGGGCAGGCTTCCCCACCAATACCCCCATCAGAACTTGCAATCTACAAGACCCACTCCTTACTCCAAACCCACCCATCATCCTGCAACCACAGTGGCTTCCTGAGATACAGAATCCACCAGCTCTGATTGAACCAAGAGATGAGTGACTCTTTTCCTACCCAGAAAGTCCTGCCTCCAGGACGAAGGCTTTGGGGCACAACCTGTGTACCCCACCCCCATCCACCACTGTCCCAGTTGCAGAACAGCAGGAAAGACTCTTGCAGAAAGGCTTCCCCACCAATACCCCCGATCGGATCCTGCAGTTTGCAAGACCCACTCCCTACCCCAAACCTACCCATCTCCCTGTGACCTCAGCATCTTCCTGAGACACAGAATCCAACAGTTCTTTCTGATTGGACCAAGAGCAGCTCCCTAAGACACAGAATCTACCAGCTTCAATTAGACCAAGAGCTATGGACACAGCAAGCACAGATTGGACCAAGAGCAGCTCCCTCAGACACAGACACCTCTTGCACCTATTGGAGGAAGACATTGGTAGACACCAGTACAAAAATGCATACAATAACATAAAGAGCAATATGGCACCATGAGAACCTAGCATTTCCACAACAGCAAAACCTAAACATCACAACACAGAAGAAGCAGAAGAAAGTGCCCCTAAAAACAAATTTATGATGATGATAGATGTCTTTAAAGAGGAAATGAAAAATTCCCTTAAATAAATTAAGGAAAAGACAAACAAAAAATTGCAAAAAATCAATAAATCCCTTGAAGAAAGTCAAGAAAAAGCAATTAAACGGGTGAAGGAAACAGTTCAAGACCTGAAAACTGAAATAGAAACAATGAAAAAGACACAAAGCAAGGGAATGCCGGAAACAGAAAATCTGAGTAAATGAACAGGAACTACAGATGCAAGCATAACCAACAGAATAAAAGAGATGGAAGAGAAAATCTCTGGCATGGAGAATACAATAGAGGAAATAGATTTGTCAGTCAAAGAAAACACTAAAGCCAAAAAGCCATAAGACAAAACATCCAGGAAATCTGGGACACAGTGAAAAGGCCCAACCTAAGAATAATAGGGATAGAAGAAAGGAGAAGAATACCAACTCAAAGGCACAGAAAATATGTTCAACAAAATCATAGAAAAAAACTTTCCCAACTTAAAGAAGAAAATACCTAGGAAGATACAAAAAGCTTACAGAACACCAAATAGACTAGACCCACACACACACAAAAAGTCCCCTCATGACATAATTAAACCACTAAACATACAGAATAAAGAAAGTATATTAAGAGCAGCAAAAGAAAAAGGCCAAGTGACTTATAAAGGCAGACCCATCATAATAACACCTGACTTCTCAAAGGAGACTAAAAGCCAGAAGGTCCTGGACAGACTTAATGTAGATAATAAGAGACCACAGATGCCATCCTGACTACCATAGCCAACAAATTTTTCAACCACCATAGATGAACATGAAGTGAACGAGACATTCCAAGACAAAACCAGATTTAAATAACACCTATCCACAAATCTAGCCCTATAGAAAGCACTAGAAGGAAAACTCCCACCTAAGGAAGTTAGATGTACCCATGAAAACATGGGCAATAGATAATCCCATGGCAGCAAATCCGAAAGAAGGGAAATACACATACTACCACCAAAATAAATAAATAAATAAATAAATAAATAAATAAATAAACAGGAATTAACAATCATTGGTCATTAACATCCCTATTTAATATCAATGGACTCAATTCACCAATAAAAAGACAAAGGATAACAGAATGGATACAAAAAGAGGATCCATCCTTCTACTGCATACAAGAAACACACTTTAACTTGAAAGACAGACATTAGCTCAGAGTAAAAAGTTGGGAAAAGACTTTTCAATCAAGTGGACTTAAGAAGCAAGCTGGTGTAGCTATACTAATATCTAACAAAACAGACTTCAAACTAAAATCAATCAAAAGAGATCGAGAAGGACATTGCATATTCATCACAGGAAAGATCCATCAAGATGAAGTCTCAATTCTGAACATTTCTGCCCTGAATACAAGAGCATGTGTAAAAGAAACATTACTAAAGCTTAAATCACACATCGAACCCCACACACTAATAATGGGAGACTTCAACACCCCACTCTTACCACTGGGCGGGTCTTTTAGACAGAAACTTAAAGAGAAATAAAGGATCTAACCATTCACCCCTCACTCAAAAGAGGCATCTATTAGACTGTGGGAACCAAGAGAATGGTCACAGCATTTGGCCAACAAATGGCTTACTGATGGCTCATGAACCACTGATGGAACCAAAACCAAATGGAAAGCAGCAGCTTATAGACCAGGGGAGGGAATGGCTAGTACTGAGGAAGGAATCACCAAATCAGCACAACATGCTGAAGTAATAACAGCACTGATAACTGTAAGACAAACAGCTCAGGAAGACAAAAGGAAAATTTATATCCTCTCCAATTCATGGTGTGTGTGCAATGGTATAGCTATATGATCATCAAAATGGAAAACCACTAACTGGCAGATAAATGACAAAGACATTTGATCAAGGGAGGCATGGATGGAAATAGCAATGCACAGCAAAGACATTAAAATTTATGTAACTCATGTAAACACGCACACAGGCAAGACAGACAACACATCTAGAAATAATGAAATAGCAGACAAATTAGCATCCTTTTCAATTCAGATTAGAATAATAAAACTTCCTAGGGAACCAATTCAGAATAAATTATCAAGGATGATAGATCACACACTTGGTAAACTTGAATGTTTACCCCTAACACTAAAAAATGAGGTGAAATGGAGAACCAAATTAAATCAGGACAAATCTATGAGAATAACTATTAAAAGGAACCCAGATTGGAAAATTAAGAAACCTGAGAATGTTAGCATAATTAGTAAAGAAGAAATCCTAAGATCACATAAAACAATGGGACATTTAGGCTCACATGTTTTGTTCCAATGGTTTAATAAAAGGAACCTTAAGTTATCCTGGCAGCTCTGTAAAGAAGTCAATAGAGTAGAACTGAATTGTATTGCAAAATAAAAATAAAAAAATTAAATAAAAAAAAAAGAAGTCAATAGAGACTGCCACCTTTGTCCAGCACTTAAAACTAGATTCAGACATGATCAACCAGCTGTAACATGGTCTCCTAAACAGTTTAACTACACACTACAAATAGGTTTCATTGAATTCTTGAATATTCACAGGGGCCTATCTACCCTCATAGATATAAGCACAGGACTCGGATTCGCTAGAGAAAGTCATGGACCAGACCAGTTGGCAACAAATATACACTCTGGTGTTGAATAGCCAGATACAGCTGCCTAATCACTATTGAGCAGATCTAGGAACACACTTTACAGGTTCTAAAGTCCAGAAATGGTTCCAGACTATAGACATACAGTGGGTCTTCCATTTGGCAAATAAGCCAACTGCAGCTGGCAATATAGAAAGATAGAATGGACTGCTTAAAAACCAAATTCTTATAACTCAAAGACACCTTGAAAAATGATATTGAAGTTTACATGCTATGAGTTAAATACTAGACAAAGATTGAATAGAGCTTCTCCCATAAAAGACACTTAAGTCAGACTTGGAGATAGAATAGCAACCAGGTATTTCCTGACTGTGCAGAATAATTCCCCATAAACATTCTCAGGACAGAAATCCTTGAGATTTAAAGGAGACAGAAGTCATGGTGTCAGAAGTAGGCAATACAATCTGGACCACAGACAAAAATGGAAATGAGAAAATTAGAAAATTGGATGACCTACAAGCATAATGTGTCTCAGACCTAACCCAATAACTGGGTTTGCACTTTTATAAGGATAGTAATAGTCTTAGAATTATTTTACTGAGCTCTGGTGCTAACTGGACCAGACAGAGAGGGAAATAGAACATGGCAAGGCAGAGTCATAACAAATTACACCCTGTGCCTCATAGAAACTTCAACAAGAAAATGAAAGATAACACAACATGGAACAACACCATAGTATCAATCTGCTGGGCCAAGGAACCCAGAGCATTATTGTTGGGACTCTTCCTGTTGAATTCTGTAAATTTAACCCTTTGTTTCCTAGTTGGGAGGTCCTGCAGTCAAACAAAGGTCACACTCAAACAGTAACTGTTGTTAAAGCAAAAGGAGGCCATGGATTAGAAAACAATGAAGGGTCTATGAGAGGTATGGGGGCAGGAAAGATAATGAAAATGATGTAATTACAACCCCAATAAATATTGTTAAAAATTTGAAACAGGCTTTATGGCCATGTGTTCCAGAGACTAGGGATTGTATTAGAGCACACCAAGTACTACTCATGCCATTTCTCTCGGGTTGTATATCTTAAACCTGGAAAACACAGTCCTGTTAGGCAAGGCCACTCCATTTTACCCAGATCTTCTATTTTGGTTCAACGAGAGTAACTACAGTAATTTGGTTTCATGAAAGTTCAGTTCTTTATCCAGATTCTTGATTTCCTGGTCTGAGAATCCAAGAAATGGCCTGTCAGTACACTTATTGATCATCTAAGACTGATTATCTCACTACTCACTGCTAATGTCAACTACTGTTAGAGCAGGAAAGTTTTCACCCTCCTTCCTGCCCATCCCTTTATGTGCTGTGACTAAACCTGCTTCACAGCTGGTCAATGAACTCAATTCTTACACAGTTCCTTCTTCATTGTGTTAGTCCCAATAAAAGCCAGAGAGATTGGAAGACACTCATTCATTGGTCTATTTTTTTCCTCCTCACTGACCAGTCAAGGCCCAGCCTAGAAGATGTAGCAGGACTGTCTTCCCAGCACTGGGCAGCAGAGGCAGGATTAAATGTTCAAAGCAATTCTCAATTACATAGTCTGAGGCAAGCCTTAGTTATAGAAGACATTGATCTAAATCAGTGGTTCTCAACCTTCCTAATGCTGTGGCCCTTTAATAGAGTTCCTCATGTTGTGGTGACCTCCAACCACAAAATTATTTTCACTGCTACTTCATAACTATAATTTTGCTACTATTATGAACTGCAATATAAATATTTGTGTTTTCCAATGGTCTTAGGCTACTCCTGTGATAGGGTCATTTGATCCCCCAGTGGGAACTATAACCTCCCAGGTTGAGTACCACTGCTCTAAACTGATATAAATAAATAAATAAACAAATAAATAAGCACTCAAGAAAAAACTTGAATCAAGTTCTTAATGACTAAGAAACATTGGAAAATAGAAACAAATTAGAGCAGTAATGCATTTAAAGAAAATGAATTTTTTAAAAATGATACCAATAATTGACTTTTTTAAATGAAAAAATAATTGGAAGGACACTTAGCTATACTGACTTTGGAACAGAGTAGGCACTTCCCTGGTAGAGAGAATGCCATTAATAAGACACTGTATGACTTTGTCCCATTTAAAATGTTAGCTGCTGGGTGCTGTAAGCTGACATAGATTTACAGCCAATGGCCTGTGTCTCAAACCTCTGAGCTGACTTAACTGTGTCAATCAGGATTGCACATAAACGCATAGGAGAGTTCCCTAACTGGAAACGGAATACTCAGTAGTTCAAGCTAACCTCCCTGAATTGTACACCCACCAATTCTGTCTGTCTTTGTTAACATGGAAGGAATTAATACATGCCAGGAAATTACACAGAAAGTTACTCACCCTGCCCTGTCGTGGAATATTAGTTTAAGATGTGTTACATTTGTTTATGCTGTGAAATATTTGTTTAATAATATAAAGATGTACTGCCTTCCTTTATGTTGCATTTGTTTAACTCTGTAAAGCTGTGTTACTGTGCCTGTGTAAAACATCTGATTGGTCTGATAAAGAGCTGAACGGCCAATCCAATAACTAGGCAGGAGAGGAATAGGTGGGGCTGCCAGGCAGAGAGAATAAATAGAAGAGAGAAGAAAGAGGAGCAAGAAAAAGAGAAGGAAGAGGAGGACACAAGAGGCCAGCCATCCAGCTACCCACGGAGCAAGAAGGTAAGAAAGGAATATAGAGTAGAGAAAGGTAAAAAGTTCAGAGGCAAAAGATAGACAGGATAATTTAAGAAAAGCTGGCTAGAAATAAGCCAAGCTAAGGCCGGGCATTCATAAGGAAGAATAAGACTCTGAGTATTATTTGGGAGCTGGGTGGCGGGCCCTCAAACAGTGAAGTTTAAAAAAACCAACTTCACTGCCCCATTAGGTCCTTCTTTGTAATGGAGACCCCTGCAGCTCACTGCCTTCAACTTCAGCCTCTGATCTAGCTGTTGCCTAGTCTGTTTCTCCCTGCAGTGTGCACAGTACATTGTTCCTTCTCTTCTTGTCTGAAGGAAGAAGCCATGCTCCACATGTAAATCTTTTTCCTGTTACTGCAATGGACAGTCCACAATATAACTCAAACTGGTAATTTTATAACTCTGTAGTGTCGCAGACCTGTAATCTAAGAATTTAGGGGAACTATTCAGGGAGATAACAAGGGCAGTGCCCTGTGGGGTTACAGAGAGTGTTCACATCCACTTCAATAAACATAGGAGACCTTGACTCAAAACTAATTTTCCAAAAGTCTGGGGATGCAGCTGTTTTAGAATTAATATGCCTTTATGGCACACCAGGACTTAATGTTGTTTGTGACCCTGTAATGGCTCCCTGAGCAGCATGTTAGAGGCCTGTTCTTTGATGGGGGGTGGGTCTTTTGGTTGGTTAATCCTGGTGAATAAACATTTACATCTTATCATACCAATCTCTAACAAGCATGGTTCATGCTACTTATCTTTGGGGTATTTGGAAGGCAGCCCTCCCTTAGCTAAATTCTACTTTGTGTAACTTAATGTCTCCTAAGAATTGGTAAATTCTTATACCATCAATTCTAATTTTCTACATCACAGTTCAGCAGTCAAGTGCTACTCTACACAGGAGATATTGTTTACAAGCTCCACAAAATTAACTCCAAATGGATCCTAAACCTAAATGTTAAATTTTAAATGTGCTGAACTTCTAGACGATACTAGAGAGACCAGGCCTTTCCGAGTTTGGCAAACCTGCCTTCCATCGGGACAATACAAGCACTACAGGAGTCAGCATTTCACAGTGACGTCAACAAGGTTATTTCTAAGCACAGTCCTGCTGCCAGTTCCCTGCACAGATGCAGCCCATGGAGTGAAGTTATTCAGAGGCTGACACCCGGGACCATGCAGGACTACGCAGGTACACAGGACCAGGCACACAGGACCAGGCAGGCACACACCAAACTCTGCTTCTCGCCGCTGGCTCCCACCTAGTCGGGGGAGGTCCCACCACATGGGCTCCCACAGCTCAGCTGGCTGCTCCGTCCAATCTGGGGCCAGTAGCCCCTCGCTCACCATGGCTGGCCACTCCTCCTCATCTGGGGACATCAGCCCCTCACTCACCATGTCGTGGCTGCTGAGCTCACCCACGCTGTTCCCACAGCGGAGCCCAGAATGCAGCACAGCAGCCAGTTTCCGACTTCCCCTGCAGAGGAGCTGAGCCAGAAGCCTGGTGCCCGGAAGCACCCTCCCATCCAACTGGCGGTCCGCTGGAGGCTCTGATATGCTAGTGAGGCCTGAGTGACAGGATCTGGTGAGCTGAAGGGACACAGCATGGTGGTTCCCAGCCCTGGCTTCCATCACAAGCACAGACTGAACCAAATTCACCAGCAAGTTTCTTGTTAATGTAAACCAATGGGTTCAGTTTTAAAAAGTATACAAATTCAGAAGGAGGCTAATCAGACAATGTTGCTCAAAAGGAACACAGGGCATCTCAACAACATTATAAACAAAGGCCACAGTGGTGATGGGACTGAAAACCACAGTGCCATTTGTGGGGAGTTGGGTTCTCAAGATCCGAAGCAACCCCTTCCCAAAAGCCCTGGCCCCAGAACTCTACCAGCTCTCCCAAGCATATTCCTGGTTTTAGTGAAGGAATTCTGTTTACCCTCTAAACATCCTGACCTTAGAGAAACCTCCCAAGGCCTAGGAAGGTTGCCAAACTTGGAAAGGCCTAGTTTTTCAAGTATCTTCTAGAAGTTTTGCACTTCCCATTTGACATTTAGGTGTAAGATCTATTTGGAGTTAATTTTGTGGAGGTTATAAATGGTATCTCGTGTACTGGGTAGCTAACTCCACTACTGAGCTGTGATGTAGAAGAGTAGAATTGGTAATATAAAGTATTTGCCAGTGCTTAGGAGGTAGTAAGTCACACAAAGTAGAATTAGCTAAGGGAGGGCTGCCTCTAAAATATCCCAAAGATAAGTAGTATGTTAACCAGACCTGTTAGAGATTAGGATGTTAGCATGTAAATGTTTGTTCACCTTTTAGGTAAACCGTTATTGGTCACATGCCTGTGGTAAAAACAGCTAATAAGATGCTCATCCATGGAGAGGAAAGAGAGAGACCCTCTGCACAAAGATCTCTTTATAGTAAGCTAGAGCATCATAGTTTTAAGAGAGATTTCTTAGTTGTATTGTACTGGATGCTATAAACATCAATTCAATAAGGTTTTGTTATATATTTGCTGTTTCTTTGTATCACCTACATACATTCATTAAAAACCAAAAACATGGTTATAGTAGTGATGCCATGTATTATATGAAAACTGTCTTGTGTTTTCTCGAACATTTAGTTTAACAGATTGTACCTAGGAAATAGTAATTATACAGTTTTTGTTCAGCTTTCTTATATTCAATTCTTGTTGCTCAGCACTATCTTAAGACAAACAATTGGCACCTTCCTATGATCACAAATGATATGCTTGTTCACAAAGGGTGACCACCACCAGGTTGGCTGACTGCTATTCCATCATGAAAGAAGGTATCCCCTCCTTCTGAGTATCCAGACTCTTTCCCAGGCAAATGAAGGCAATTCAGCCCTAATGACATGTGTCTTTGTGGTTTTAGGGGAGGAGCTAGAGTACATAGCCTGGAAAAGACTTGGAAGGAGGTGGATTCTGCATTTGCACCTATGAAAGCCATCTTGAAAGTGGGAATTTACCTTAAGTGCTATCACGTTTACCTCCTATGTATACCGAGAAATGTAATACAATGCTAGAGTACATGGGCAGTGGAAGAGTCGAGAGAAGGTGAGCTCCACATCTGCAGCTATGGGAGAGCCATTGTATATTCTGGGTGGAGATATTCCTGTGTGGCTCCTTTTGGGTTTTTCTCCTAATTAGAGTTTCTATTGCTGTAAAGAGACACCATGACTATGGCAACTTATAAAGAAAAACATTTCATTGGGGCTGGCTTACACTTTCAGAGGATTTAGTCCATTATTGTCATGGTGGGAAGCATGGTGGTGTGCAGACAGACCACGGTGCTGGAGAAAGAGCTGAGAGTTCTGCATCAGCAGGCAGCAGAAAATGACTGTGACACAGTTCCTCCAACCACGCCACAGCTCCTAAGAGAGCCACTCCCTATGGGACTATGAGGGACATTTTCATTCAAACCACCACAGTATCCAAAGTCCTGTAAGAATCTCCTCCACCACGTTCAGTAAGGAAGCTCAGTAAACTCACTGGTTCCCCAGGGTGGACTTGGTCAAATTGTACTTTGCATTGTCACTGGGATGTACAAAAGTTTATTGAGTTATGTCTGGCTATTGAAATAGTATACTGTAGTAAAAAGTACCAAAATGGTGTAAAACTGATCTTCCGAGTGTTTCATAATCATTCTTGGAGGCTATTCTAATGTCAATGAGATCCACAGAGGAGAAAATTCTCACAACAGATCATAAATATATTTGTCAATGTTCCTCTATCTCATGGTTTTTAAAAAAAGAAGCACTATATACAAGAACATGTTAGAAGAATGTAAATATGGAAATGGCCTTTGTAAAGAACTTAGACACATGAAGATGATGATGACTGGATGGCTCCAGAATAAAAAGACTGGAAAGCTTTTGCAAGTTAGAAGGTCTGAGTAAATTGTTTAAGCTATATATAAAGGATGAGATTTAGAGACCATATTTATATTAACCTTTACAAGATCAGATATCAACTATTTCAAGGACTGGCTGAAATACATGTCAAACAAAAGTTTATTGAGTTATGTCTGGCTATTGAAATAGTATACTGTAGTAAAAAGTACCAAAATGGTGTAAAACTGATCTTCCGAGTGTTTCATAATCATTCTTGGAGGCTATTCTAATGTCAATGAGATCCCTGGGGACTAAGATTGATCACTTGTTCTCTTATTCATGGAGGCCATGACAACCCTACTCGATGAATCTGAAACATTATCCAGTCTACAAAAAGGGGAGTCATTGTGGGAAAGGTTTATTCAAGGCTTCAAAGGAAGAGACAGTACATAAACAAAATCTTTCACTTAACCTCACATTGATGGACAACTGGTAAAAGGAAGGCTAGAAGAGGGCTGAAGAGATGGCTCAGTTCTTTCAGAGGTCCTGAGTTCAATTCCCAGCAACCACAGGGTGGCTCACAACCACTTGTAATGAGATCTGGTGCCCTCTTCTGGCCTGCAGGAACACATGCAGGCAGAATACTGTATATATAATAAATAAATAAATAAATCTTAAAAAAAAAAAAAGAAAGAAAGGCTAGAAGAGTCTGAGATTCCCCTGAAGCCCAAGTGACCCCTGAGGACTAGTTGCTCAACTGGTCTAGACAGCACAAACAGAAATATTAATTTTGGCCACTTGCATGGTCTTCAGCATTCAGGAGGAAAAATTTAACCAAAGACTTAGGGAATTAGTAACAACCCAAGGGATTACACTCCACAGACATTAGACTTAAGTCTGCATGAGATGTTATTTAGACAACCAATTTCACTAATATTATCTTCTTCACAAAAAAGATGTTGCCCAGATGTGAGACATTAGATGTTGGCTCACTGAGCACCTGCCCACAGCCATGGAAGACAGGCCCATGACTGTTTTAACCTCAAAATTAAATGATGGCTAAGTACATCTTCTCTCCCTATCCAGAAGCCACATGGGAGGGCATCATGCTGACTTTTGGCTGCTGAAATAGCTTTGAAAGGGTGTAAAAGCAAAGTGTGGGTTCATCACTCTGGAGAGCAACTGTAGAGGTCAAAGGGAAATATCTAAAGGATGGGGGCTACTGTGAGCCCATCGAGAATGCCTTCTGGACACTGGACATTTTAGTCCTTTCTAGACACCAGTAAAGGGATTCCTTTCTTGTGTATATCTGAGTTTGGTCTTTACAAGAGACCCTCTAGAAGGGTATCCCAATACTGCCACCTGATACCCAAAATTAAGCTGGAAGAAGCCAGATTGGTCATTGTTCCAATCCCATAATGTCTGTTAGGGTTACCTCTTCCAAGGGAGGCAGGATAAGAATCGTAGATAGAAATCAACTAGGCAGCCTAGGGTAAGAAGAACCCAAAGAAAAGAAACTACTTGCTTTCTTGACTAAAAGCCAGAAGTGTCACTGAGACTCTAGCAGTTTCATCCTTGCCAGAGTCCAAAGATGCCAAAAGAGTTTTGGGAGCTCTGATCTCTGATGCTAAGTGATCCTGGGAGCCTTAGGAAGGAGGAATGTTAAAAGTAGTAAAGAATGTCTGTTAAGAGATAAAGGCCCTTGGCCAAGAGATTAGAATCTGTCCTGGATGCAGACCTAACTTTTCAATGGGGACAGGTCAATCTCCTGGCCAAGGAACCTGGTCTATGAAGCCCAAGAAATAACGACTCAGGACATTTATAGATCACCTATAACTGATTAACTGATTGCACATTGGTAATTCCAACTGCAGTCAAAACTGGAAACTTTTAAGGCTCCTTCCTGCCCCTCCCTTTCTGTACTGTGATCATAACAACTTGTAATGTGTGGACCATGAATTCCCATTCGAAGAAAGCACCTCTGCATTGCCACTCCCTGATAAAAACCTGGGCTGCATTAGGACACTCATTCCCCTGTATCTTTTTCCTTCTCACCGACCAGTCAAGGCCCAGCCTGGAATGACTGACAAACTTGGGCTTAGAGGCAGGAAAGAGATGGTGGAAATGATGTAATTATAGCCCCAAAAAAATCTACAAAAGTTGAAACAGGTCATGTGCTCAGAGACTAGGGATTTGTATTAGAGCACACCAAGGATTATTCGTGCCTTTTCTCTCAGGCTGTACAACTGTTCTGAGTGGTGGGTTCTAGAAAGGATTTCTCTATATAATAACTTTGGCTGTCTTGGAACTCACTTTGTAGACCAGGCTGGCCTCGAACTCGCAGCGATCTGCCTGCCTCTGCCTCCCAAGAGCTGGGATTAAAGGAGTGTGCCATGTCAAGCAGACAGTACATCTTAAATCTAGAAAATAACAATCCTATTTGGCAGGACCACACCATTTCACCCAGATCTTCTATTTTGGTTGAATTAGAGTAACTACAGTACTTTGGTTTCATGAAAGTTCAATTCTGTATCCTGATTCCCGATTGCCTGACCTGTTGCTGGTCAGGACACTTATTGATCATCTAAGATTGATTACCTCACTATTCATTGCTAATGTCAACTACTGTCACAGCAGGAAAGCTTCTACCCTCTTTCTTGCCCATCCCTTACTGTGCTGTGACTACACCTGCTTTACAGTTTATCAATGAACTCAATTCTAACACAGGTCCCTCTTCATTTGTAAGTTCTCAACAAAAGCCAGAGAGGTTGGAGGACACTCATTCACTGGTCTATTTTTCCTTCTCACAGACCAGTCAAGGCCCGGCCTGGAAGGAGTTGCAGGACTGTCTTCCCAGCCTCAGACAGCAGAGGCAGGATTAAATGTTCAAAGGAATTCTCAAATACATAGTGTGAGGGAAACCTGAGCTGCAGAAGAAAACTGCTCTGAATAGAAATATTGATCAACAGCACCTAAAGAAAAATAGAAAAAATTCTTAATAATCAGGAAACATTGGAGAACAAAACCAATAAGAGATTAGAGCAGTGATGCATTTAAAGAAAATCAAATTGAAAAGGTGAAACCAATAATTGACTTTTAAAAAAGATAAATATAATTGAAAAAACACCTACCTATCCTGACTTTGAAAAAGAACAGGCCATTTCCTGGTAGAGGGAATGGCATTAATAAATACTGTTTGACCTTGCCCCATGTGCAATGTTAGCTGCTGAGATCTGTAACCTGACACACACAGCTACAACCAATGGCCTGTGTCTCAACCTTCTGAGCTGCCTTCATTGTGCCAACCAGGATTGAACAAATCTGCAAAGGAGAGCCCTTAGTTGGAAATTCAAGATTCATTGGTTCAAGCTAACCTCCCCAAATTTTACATCCTCCAATCTGGCCTGGCATCAATTAATATATGCTTGGAAATTACAAAATCACTAACCCAGGCCATTTTTCATAATGGTGACTCCAGCAGCTGATTGCCTATCCTGTTTACTTCTACAATGTACACAAGAAACTATTCATCCTATTCCGGTCTGAAGGCAGAAGCCATGCTCCACACACAAATCCCTTTCCTCTGACTGCAATGGACAGTTGACTACATGACTCAAATGGATAATTTTAAACTCAGTGGTGTTACAGCCCTTTAATTTAAAAATTTAATTGGTTTAATCAAGAGGACAGTAAGGCTATTGCCCTGGGGAGCAACAGACTGGGATCAAGGTCATCTGAGTCAACATAAGAGGGTTTGTCTCAGAAACATTTTCTAAATGGCTAGAGGTATTGCTCTTCTAGAATTAATATGCCTTTCCGGGAGAAATCACTCCACACACTGAAAAGGTTAATAAACAAAAATCCCTTTAATAACAGTGTGCATCCAACTCTGGCTAATGCTAAGATAGGAGCCAGGCTAGAACAGATTTTGCATTTCATATATGATATCATCCTTAAGTCTCTTTTAGGATCATGTCCCAGGTAATACTTTCAACAATTTAAATAGGGACAGGAGATTACAGTTCTAGCCACTTAGACAGATGAAGATTTAGAGATCATACATTATGATCTACATTTAAAAGATATATCATTGCCTTTAATTCTCACACATACAAAGGGCAGAGAACACAAATACAGAAAACATCAAAGAAAAGTCCCCTATCAACATTGTGGATGCTATTCTTAGTTGAACAGTCCCGCTGAGCTATACCAACCTCAGAATAAGGCTGCTTTTTGCCTCTGAGCATGTTGGCTCAGATGAAGGCCATAGTTGCTTCCATACAGGACCAGAAGGAGTTCATTTTAACTAGCCCTGCCTGCTGTCTGTTACAGAACTGTGACATCACTGTAGAGAATTCCGTTTTTTTAAGCTTTAGCTTTGTTTTATGTAGATGGGTGTTTCCCTCCAAGCTTTTGTATGTAGTACCTGCAGAAGCCAAAAGAGGGCATCAGATCCCTCAGGACTGGACTTAACAGAAGATGTTTAGCTACCAGGTGGTTTCAGGGAATGGAAGCTGTGTCCTCTATAACAAGATCCAGCACTCTTAACTGCTAAACTATCTCTATAGCCACTTCTTTATTTAAAAATTATTTTCATACATTTTAATGAAAATATATTACATCGCTTTCCCCCTTCTTTGTCTTCTCTCCATCCTTTCCCAAATTTTTCCTTTCTAATATCTTCCTTGTTAAGCATGTTTGATTTATGCATAAATATATGCATAAAACCTGCTGATTCCACTTCTGTTGGTTGTATGTATACAGTTTCAGAGCTGAGCACATTGCATTAGATATGCAATTAGGGAGCTCGTCCCTGCCTGAAGCTAATTCTCCCACCTGCAGGAGAATTTTACTCTGTAATGAGCAACAAGAGTCTGACCCAGAAGTGACCTTGGCTGCCTTTGACAGGAAACATTATCAAGAACAGAAAATGTGAGGTGATAAATACCTCAGCTAACACTTTGTAGTGTCATGGCCCTGAAATTCTGGTGCTGGAGGGAGGAATATGGACATAGTTCTGAGCCAATCACAGTCTCCTTTGGTTCCATGGCCTTCTCGCCATAGCCCATTGACCATTCCCACCTTGGATGGCTTTGAAATCCTGAAATTTCTGCCTCCACACTCTAAGTACCATGATTACAGGCTTCTGTCACCATGCCCATCTTTGGTAGCTTCAACTTATTTGGTAGGGCATTAGAATGACAGGATGATTAAGATGAGCAGTTACACTAACTATAGTCAAAAACCACTTATCTCTGTAGGTCTGAGTTTCACCATCTGTAGAACAAGGACAGAACTTTGTGCAGGTCCTTTGATGAGTTGTAACAGACTCAATGATAAAGAAAAACAATATTGTTCATAGTAGGAAGACAGTGTACTTTAAGGCAGGAGGGTTGCATTTGAGGGAGACTTCTTCTGTTACTGGAGTTAGGACCAAAGCCTGTGCCCTGGCTACCATAACCAGCCAGTCACAGCAACCTATTCTTACTAAGCCAATTAAAAGAACCAAGTTATCCAGTTATGACATGAGGCAATATGAGCAAATCTCTCTGATGTCCTAGGATAGCCTAGTCTATAGAGTGAGTTTCAGGCCAGCCAAAGATTCATGGTAAGACTATTGTTTAAAAAAAATCAAAAAGAAAACATTAGAAAAGAGGGGGAAGAGCAAATTATTGATGAAAACTGAAAACATGATATTTATTCAGTTTGACTGATTTGGAAAAGTGATGTAAAAAAAAAAAGTAACTAATCCATCCTTGGGGTCCTATCAGATTTAGATAGAAGACAAAAGATATGCAAACTAAGTAACCTAATGAAGCCATATAATGAATATTTCCCATCTCTAAAACCCTCCCCTATTCTCAGCTCCTCTCTGTCCTGCAAGGTGGTCAGATAAGGAGTAAATGTTTCTTCATTAGAGACATTCTCATGGGAGGACTCAGTCTTTTCTCACAATGAGATTCCTCGGGAAATGAGAATTTCATGGGTCCACAATTCACTAGTTGTTAGCCAAAGGAACAGATATATCTTTAGAATATGCTTATTCCCACCAGGTAGGCAGTCTCCAGGGATTGACAGGATGGGGACTGAGGAGCTTTAAGGTCCAAGTGGGGACCACAAAGTGGGAGTAACTACATGTAGTTGCCAAAAAAGAAAAGATTGGAAGACCTGGATGGGGCTGAGTGGATAAAGAGAACACAGTAGGAGCCAGCATGTCCTCAAACACACCCCCAAGCATTGTTCTCTGGCCATTTGATCCTCTGGCTTTCACATGCAAACTCCCTCCCTAACAGTTCCACCATACTCCACAGCTCTTTGTGAATGCCTGATTGCCCCAGCCTTAGAGTGACTTCTGTTTAAGTCTCAGGGTTTCCTGACAACTTGGATGTTATCTGGAGTCACCATCACTTCAGGCTCCTTACTGAGGGTTTTGCAGGTATCAGGGAAGCAGAATACCATGTCATTCAGACAAGTCATTCTTCATGCCCGCTAGTTCCTTTTCTCTCTTTACAGGAGGCATGAACTCTTCACCATACTGAATACCTTCATAGGTTCTCTCTCCAGTATGGTTTCTTTCATGCCTGCAAGGATAATTGGCACAGCACCTGTAAAAGTTTTACCACATTCATTACACTGTTGAATATTTGCATCTGTATGAATTAATTTTACAGTTTGGTCTAATGGTAAAGAGGGATCAGATCTTAAGGTTTTATCACTTTGTTTACACTACATTTGCAAAGTGAACAAGGAAAAACAAAAGTTTTTACACATTCCCATACTCATTCAGTGACATCATAGGTCACTGCATTCTAAAAATATTCCATACATGTGTATAAAAGAAAGTTTGATAATAACAACATTCACTTTGCAAATGTAGTATGACTCACAATATAGGAACATTTATGAATGCAATAAGTGTGGTAAAGTTCTGAGTTCTTCCACTTCTCTTTAAATGTGTGAAAAAATCTCATATAGAAAAAAAGGTGCTATAAATGTGAGGTATATTATAAAGCCTCTTACCATCACAGGTATCTTCAAAGATGTAAAACAACCCTTAATGAAGGGGAAAACCATGAGTGTAAACAAAGTGATAACACTTTAACATCTAATTCCTCTTTACCACTAGACCAAATTGTAAAATTTTGTTTCCTATAATTGATAATTGGATGTAAGGCTGCAGCAGAGTGAGTAAATGAAAACTTGTAAAAACAAATGCAAGATAACCAATTTTTAAAGAAATATTGTATGATTTATATAATACGTCTTGTACAACTTGTTTTGCTCTAATTTATTTATAAGTCTCAAGAACTTTTGAAAACAAGTTTATCCCCATTTTTTGCATATGTTCATGTGAGAGAGAATGTCTTCCATGTGAATACAGATGACATACAAAAAACAGGTTTGAGATCCCCTGGATCTAGAGTAGCAGATGGTTATGAGCCTCCTAACTTGGGTGTTAGGATATTAACTCAGGTTGTCCCCAAAAAGAATATGTGCTGAGCTACCTGCCAATGCCATAGTACTTTGTATCCAATAAATTAAATCTTTCACAGATTAACAACAACAAGAACAATAAAACCTAAATAAATAAAGTAAATAAATGATCCTTGGGAACATGATGCATCAATATTAAGATGTTGTATATGGTAAATTTGCAACATTAATTGAATACAATCCAAAGAAAATTCCCAACAATTTATAGAAGGAAATCTAATTGCAAAGCCACATGCAAAGATAAAACACTCAGAATGCTCAATAGGATTATCAAAAAATAGTACATACATTGATACAATATGACTTCTATACTTAGAACAAAGCTGCAACAATGAAGAATGTGAACAATATTTGTGAAAGAATAAAGAGATGAGGGAAAGCCAAGAACAAAAACAGGAAAATATAGTCAACTTTTAATCAAAAGACCAAAGGAAACTCAGCCAGAAGAAGTGCAATCCTGACCAATGTTACCCAGCTACCTATGATTCTATGCATATAGAAACTTAATAAACACAGACTTCACAACTCCCACAAAATAAACTCAAAGTTACCCTTAAACTGTTATGTTTAAACTGTTATGTTTCTGACCCTCAAGCTACTGATATTTCTTCCAAAGAAGCTCCATGCTCTAGGGCCCTCTCTGCAAATGGAGGTGATCTCCGGCTATGGCTCTGAAAACTCTCATGTCTCCTAATGATTTCAGGTAAACCCAGCCCCATTGATGCCCAAACAAAAAACAATATTGAAGAAGGATATAATGTCTGCTTCCTGCCACATGGGTTATGGCACAACATGTGAAATCTGCCCTATCCATCTGCACAACACCATGCACACTTGAGAAACCTCTGAAGCTCAGAAACTCCTTTTGTCCCTTGAAACTGAACTTCTGTGGCTGGTGGTAGCAGAAATTTAAAAACATTCCAATCATGTATTGCTGAAAAATGATCCCACTTACCTCTTTCTATCAGCTTCTAAACTATCAGTAACATTTACAAGACAAAACTAAAATTGGAATAATGCAATGTTCAGAACTTCTAGAAAACAAATGTTCAGCTATCCAATCTGTCTTCCAACTGCACAGCAGAAGCAGTGCCTGTGTGTGAACACTGGACAGTGATATTATTAGCACAATGGCTTCCCATAGCCAGGGCTGCACAGCCTCCCCTTCCCTAGGAAATCCACTCAGTGAGGCTCAGAGGATAAGGGCTACTGTCCAGGTTCCCAAAGGGAGCAACAGAACCAGTGTGGCTCATGGTCCATCCCAGTCTCACCAGCTCTGACAGCTCAGCAGAACTGTTCCTCCTGCTCTGTGATAATGCAGACAGTGACCCCACACTTACCATGGCATAGCTTATGATCTCCCTCACAATTCCTTACAGCTGCATTTGAGGATAATCCTGGAAAGAACCTGAAAGCTACCTCTCATTGGTATTCCTGATGGCTAAGCCTTCCCAGGGTCCAACATTAGCTAGGCCCACTCAGCTGGGCCTCAGGAGATTAACACCTCAAGGTACTCAAAGGGCACATGCCTTCCAATCTCTACCCTTCCACCTAGGAGACAGGTCCCTAGTATTTTAATAGAAATTCTTCCAGTCTCCCAGAGCACTTCCTGTTCCTCTTAAAAGGTACAGGGTCCTTTTTGTGCACATTCCATTACACAGACTATATCCAGTACAGCCAACCATTGCTTCATAGCTGGGAAGTCCTGCAGCCAAACGAATGTTACCTTCAACTGTTGTTACTGTTTAACTGTTTTTAAAGCAAAAAGAGGCCATGACAAAGAAAACAATGAGGGTTGTGGACATGATGTAGTTATAATCTCAAAAGGTTATTTTGAAAGGTAGAAACAGGCTTTATGGCCATGTGTTCCAGAGACTAGAGATTTGTATGTGAGCACATCAAGGGTTATTTATACCTTGTCTCTTGGGCTGAATATCTTAAAACAGGAAAACAATAGTCCAGTTAGGCAGGGCCAAACCATTTTATCCAGATCTTCTATTTGGTTGAACTAGTATAACTCTAGCAATTTGGTTACACAGTAAGGTCAGTTGTTTATCCAGATTCTTGATTGCTGTGGTCTGTGAACCCCAAGAAATGGCCAATCAGAACATTTAGCAATCATCTAAAATTGATTACCTGACTCCACACTGCTAATCTCAATGATTACAAAGCAGGAAAGCCCTCACCTTCCTTCCTGACGATCCCTTTCTTCACTGTCACTACACCAGTTTCAAAATTGGTCAGTGAACTCAATTCTTACACAGGTGCCTCTTCATTTGTAAGTCCCCAATAAAAGCCAAAGAAACTGAAGGACACTCATTAATTGGTTTATGTTTCTTTCTCACTGACCAGTCAAGGCCTAGCCTGAAAGGAGTGGCAGGACTGTCTTCCCAGCACTGGGCAGCAGAGGCAGAATTAGGTGTTCAAATCAGTTCTCAATTACATAGCATGAGGCAAACCTAAGCTATAGGAGACATTGTTCTAAATGGAAATAAACAATCAATAGCAGCTGAGAGAACAGGAATGAAAGTCTTAATGACCTAAAATTATTGGAGAACAGAAACAAATAGAGATAAGAGAAGCAGTGCACTTAAAGAAGATGTTTAAAAATGATACCAATACGTGGCTTTTTAAAATGATAAAAACGTATATTTAAGATTTTAAAAACTGAGCTATATTGACATTGAAAAGGAGTAGGCCCTTCCCTAGTATCAGGAATATCATTAATAAGAGACTGATTGATCTTTCTTATATGTACATGTTGGATGCTGAGATCTGTAACCTGACACACAGAGTTAAAGTCAATGGCCTGTTTCTCAATCCTCTAAGCTGACTTAACTGTGTCAAGCAGAATTGAACATATCAGCATAGAAGAGTACTCTAATGGAAACTCAATATTCTTAGGCTATAAATGGAGGTGGAGTTTTCTGTCCCATCTACCTGATCCCAAATACCCAGCAATTACTTTCCAAATTACTATGCAAAGGCTTATATTAATTACAAAAACTTGGCTGATGGCTTAGACTTATTGCTAGCTAGCTCTTACATTTAAACCAACCCATTTCTCTTAATCTACATATTGCCATGTGGCCATGGCTTACCATTCCTCTCATACTTTGTTCCTTGGGCAACTGGCCTTCATCTCCCTGGACTCCACCCTTCTTCCTTGACTACTCAGTTTGATTGCCCTACTTAACTATACCCTGCCTTGCTGTAGGCCAAAACAGCTTTATTATTAACCAATGAGAGAAATACATATTAACAGCATACAGAAGGATCATCCCACAGCATTTCCCTCTTTATGTCTAATCAAAAAGGAAGGCTTTAACTTTAACATAGTAAAATTACATATAACAAAACAGTCATCAAGCAAGAATTATAGTTACAATATCCAGTCTATTTGTATTTGATAAAATCAGAGAAAACATTTAATTACTTATCTTATCATAGTTATTCTAAAGTTAGATATCTAATTTAGCCTTTATTATAACCAAGGAAATATTAATTATAACTATTGAGTCTTTAACTCCATCAAAGACCTGAGAAGGAAATAACACCTCAGAAAGCAGGAAATGTAGGCAAGTGACTTCCAAAAAATGTAATAAATGACAGAAACAGCTGGCTGCCTGAACAGTCACTGAAGTTTCCTCTGCAACATTGGGGCATCCAATTCTGGCCTATAGGCCTAGCATATCTGACAGACTTTCCTATGAAGCAGGGAAATTTGAAGGATGGTACCACCCTGTCTTGACAAATTTTGACAGTCGCTTTTCTTTGTTTCCTACTTGTCCAGATTGAACAGTATACTTACTGTCAGCAGTCAAAGCAAGGACAGTTTCTTTCCCAATAGGCCAGTTTTGCCAAGAAGAAAAGAATCTCCATATGGAGTGTTTTTGGTGCCCATCATTCTCTCTGGAGTAGATCAATGCTGCCAGGACCAGTCATGTCTCATGTCAAAAGAATTCTAAGTTATTAAAACATTTTAAATGCCATATTTTGCAGGTTGTTGAAGTGTTTGAGTTACCTATGTATTTGGAACATATCACTGCACTCATAGAAGACATAACTAACATGACTATAAGTTTGACAAACATGGGTGACTACTAACCTATAATTCTTATTAACCTATATAGCTTAAGGACTAAAGCTTTACATATATAAATGCATAAGCTATAGAGGTAAACCTTGTGCAAAAATAGAAACATATGTATAAGGACAATAACTTCAAAATTTTGACAATATACAAAAAATATCTTAACCAGAAGTAGAAATGTATAATGCAATGTGACAAAAATAACATTAATTTGTATCAATATAAAAATATCTTAAACAGAAGTGAAAACATATATACAGTATAACAAAAATAATTTTACATTTATGTCAATATTACAAAACTCTCTTAAACAGAACTAGGTGTAGATGAATTTCTAAACAGTCTTATTAAATAAGAAACACAGAGCCAAATACAGAGATAATAGCCAAAGAAATCAGAAGAATAGCCATGATTAGCTTTAGGTCAATGTCTCTTCCACTCCACAGGAATGCAATCCAAGGATATCCTTTAACAACAATGATCTCTCAGAGATATCCTCAATTCTTGAATGACAGTGAAAATTCTGACCCCAAAGGCAGAAAATAAGAGTTCCACTTACCTTTTCTGAGATACCGTTTCCCAATTCTGCGTTGAAGGACATTGCCTTCCACAGAACATTCAGGGCTATGTGAACTGATGAAAGATGAGCTCTCATGTCATAAATGGAAGAATGACTGAATCTTGTGTAACACATGGATAACTTGTTCCAAAGGGAGCACACTGGATTTTTGCATCTGTTATAAAAGATCAAACACAGAAAAGGGGAAGTTTTATGTTTGCCTGTTTGTTTTACAGGTGATGTTACTTATGTAAGTACAAAGAAAATGGGAACTTTGTAGTATAATCAGAACTCAAAGGAAATCTTCAAGAATATAGGCAAAGTATTGCCTAAAACATTTTCCATAAAGCACTTCCATGTATGGCTTCTTGGGAATTTTAATTATGTAAGTATGCATGTATATGTACTTCATGTGTGCCTGGTACCCACAGAGACAATAAGAGGCCATGAGATCCCCTGGAATAGGAGTTACAGATATTTGCAAGTCATCGTGGTGGGTGCTGGGAATGGAACCAGGGACATATGGAAGAGCATATCTCTTCTCCACAGCACTATCTCTCCAGCCACCTTATTCATACATTAATATGTAATTTAATATCAATACAGTTAACACTTCTGTGACATTTTAGAATGTGATGAGCAGAAAGCAGTGACGAAAGTAAGCATGCACTTATAAAGGCTTCTGATGATGATGAGGCAGAGACGCTGGGGTCCTGGCCAGTATTGGGAGCTCCAAGTTCATCTGTTACATTACAAATCAATCTAGGGAGTAGTGAGCCGGAAAATACTGCAAAGAAGTCAAAGCTGAACCTGACATAAACTTCTCTGGCTTGTTATGGTGTCTAGGTACATGAAATGTGTGAGGGTCAGGCAGGTACGCTGGTATACACCTGGAGTCTCTGAACTCAGAATGAGGCCTGAGTTTAGTGGCTAGAGTGGGGTTCAAAATAAATCTCAAAATCACAAATAACTAAATGAAAAAAAATAATTGAAAAATATTTAATTATTTTGGCAGGAAAAAGAGTCAGATGTCAAAATATCTCATTGTCTTCAAATGCACATTTCCCTTTTCTCACTAAATAGTTCCAAAAAGTTCACTATTAACTAAATCAGGAGGCACTACAATCAACTTTTATGTTTATAATTCAGTAAAGATTGAACTTATTTCAATGGTTTTTGAGCTGCTGTATGTAAGGGTAAGGCATGCTTTGAACCATCAAGGATAGAGAAATGAGAAAAATAGAAACATTTCAGGTCTTATACTTTTAAATGCTATCCCTACACAGGGCTCCTTCACTTTGATCCCCTGGGTGTGGTCCCAGATTTCTAGCAATGAGAGCAAACATAACTTAGCAAGCTCCCTGAGTCAAGGAGGAATCAAGTAGTTCCTTGGCTTGATGTCATAGATCTTGCCTGCTCTCAGAGCATTGTCTCTTCTCTGCATGTCTGGAGTCACGGTTCCAGAATCTACTGCTTATACACAGCTACTTGGCAAGTTCAATAGAGTAGACTAATCATGAATGTGTTGGGCTAATTCTTGATTATCTGACATGTTATTAGTAATTCAACATATGAGAAATGTGAAGTACTGAAGTATTTTTTTTTTTTTTTGGCTAGGAAATGAAATCAATTTTATGGATGCGCTAGACAGAGAACAAAAATCCAACTCTTTCAGAACCCATTACATGCCAGTGGTGGACTACCCATGTTGACCTGTTGTTACTTAGAATGATATTTGTTTTGGTATGCATCCATTAAGTCATGTGTTTCACACATCACACTTTTACAACTATTATCACTTATTTTGTTATTATACAACACAGTATGGTCAGAGGGGAAAACAATGGAGTGGTTTGCAATGGCAAACCAAAGTACATCTGACATACAGGAATGTTAACTCCTAAGAGATCTTCAACAATATCTTTTTGACATATCCTTTAGCTTGTCAGACTTTTATCTACCATGCCTCTTATCCTCAGGTTATCATGTTGAAGGAAACTATCATCAGTTTATCTCAAGGAAGGAATTTACTCTTGAATATCTACAAGGATGCTGAGTATGGATAATGCTAAAACTTTCTCTACCTTTAAGAGACATGCTCCAAGAAGAGCATGTTCCTTCTTCAAATTTATTCCTTCTCCAGAATCGAGCTTTGCTTTTAGGGTTCCATATGATATTTTGGCTGATGATCTAAAAATTCCCTTTTATTCTGGTCCCTTTTCATTGATAATAAAAAGTAAATAAGGAAATGGAAAGAAAAAAAAAAGCAAATCCAGTGTGGGATAAAAAACAAGCATCTATCACTACAGATCCAGAATGCTGAAGCACTGATGTGTCCCTTCCTGTGAACCAGAGCAATATAAGAATGGAAGCAGAGCTACAACTGGGAGGAATGAAGTAGTTTGAATTTGTTTTCCTTTTTTTCTTGTAAATATATTCTTCCCTAAATCTATTTTACCCAATTTGAAAAACTGGTTTTGTTTGGATCCTTGGCAGTGAGTTAATAACTTTATATCACATTCCAGTGCCAAGTTTTTCAGTTAATGATGCTCTCTTACTATACCCTTCTTTCCTGTGAATATCCTTCCCAAGTATATCATTTTCAGCTGCTATTGAAATATTGCCCATTGAACAACCCAAACTCTATTCTTACTTTCTGTCTCTCCTGGAATCTTTTCTTAGCCCTAAAATTTGTTCTCTAGAAAGGTTTTTCTGACTATATTTTTTTTTGAAGGAGACTTTCATATCCTTCTGCTCTGACTTCTTACTTTCAACTTTCTGTGTAGAAAAATACAGTCAGAATCAAGAACACATGGGAAGTTAAATCCCTCTTCCACTGTTTCACTATGAAAAATAAAACCTACCATAAGTGCACTACAGAGAATTGTTTTTTAATTACCTTCAACGAGTCAAAGGCTTTGGGCCTTTGTTGAAACTAGGAATACTTTTTTTTTTTTTTTACTTTTTTATTGTTACGTGGTTCAAACTTCAGCAGCATTTTGTTTTTTAGGCACTGTTGTGAAAGCCTCTCACCTTTATTCATAATTTATCTAAACACTCATCAGTTTGGTATAATTGAATGAGAACACAGGCCCCACAGAAATTATTTGGAGAAGCACAGATGTGGGAACATAAAATGAGACTCACAAGAATTGGAGTAGGCACACAGACATCATCACAGGCACCCATGAGGGAATTTCCACAGAGGTGTCCCTTGAATGTTGCTGTGAGGTCTGAGAATTTGAACAATGTGTTCCTTGTATGGTACTGGTATGGTCCTGCACTTATTGTCCTGGTTGGTACTAGAGCCCCTCCTAAACATCTGTTTTATACAAGATCTTTTGAGAGTGTTTTTTTCAGAAACGAAGAAAGAAAAAAGGTCATTATATGGTGCTTGATGTGACAATTTCTCACTTATCTTTACATGCAATTTTCATTTTATACGATTCCTTCTATATCACCATGAAGAGAGAAAAATGAATAATCAATAATACAAGATTTATGATATTGCAGGATTGGCCAATGACCCCCTTGTGTTAACCTAAGCTAGAGGCCAGATATGACTCAGATTATGTTCATTCAGTGTAATTCTCAGATACTGCTGTTTAAAACACAAGGCACTGCATCATAAAGTCCTTGATATCTAATGGTTTATGACCCAAAATTCTAGGTTTCATCAATAAAATCTGGTGTTTGTTTCAAAAGCTATGCATATTGGTATCAGCATGAATCAGTTTTAGTAAACTCTCCCAAATTTTCTTGTTCTAAATGATGCTCTCAGGTTCTAAAGGATTCTTTTGTGAATATCTTACAAATGTCAAAATGGCTAAGATCAATAACGCAAGTGACAACTCATGCTGGTGAGGATGTGGAGCAAGTAGAACACTCCTCCATTGCTGGCAGGAGTGCAAATTAAGACAGCCAATATGGAAATCAATATGGTGGGTTCTCAGAAATTTGAGAATTGATCTACCTCAAGACCCAGCTATACTTCTCTCAGGTATATACCCAAAGTACATCCTATCCTACCACAGTGACTCTTGCTCAACTATGTTCATTGTGGCTTTATTCATAATAGCCAGAAGATGGAAATGAAGTAGATGTCACTTAACTAAAGAACGCATAAAGAAAATGTGGTAGAGTTATACAATATAGTATTACTCAGCTGCTTTAAAAAATGACATGAAATTTATAAGCAAATAGATACAAGTAGAAAAAAAATCATCCTGAGTGAGGTAACCCAGACCCTGAAAGACAAATATGGTATGTGTTCACGGATAAATAGGTATTAACTGTTACATAAATGATAATCAAGCTACAATTCCCAGACCCAGAAGGTTATGTATAAAGGAGGACTATAGGAAAACACATGCATCTCCCTAAGAAGGGGAAGCAGAATAGATTCTGTGCGTGGGTGGAACATGAACAGGAGGAAGGGATCAGGCATGGTTAGAGGGAGAGAGAACATAGAATTAGGGGGCATTTGGGGACTAGTGTGGAAACCTAGTGCACTGACAACTTCCTAGAATCTATGAGGATGACCCTAGTAATGACTCCTAGTAATGGAAGATAAGGAGTCTAAACTGAACATCTTCTGTAGACAGGCAGGGCTTCCAGTGGTAGCACTGGGTTACATTTGGTTGAATTGTTGACCAAAGAGGTCTCATGGAGACTCCTAAACAACCTATCCTGATGCTAGGACAGAAGGCTGCTCTCTGAAAACTGACAGTGGAGACCCATTTCCGAAGACAACTTCCATACAGTTCACTGAATGTAGATTTATTGACAGCCTTTGGAGAACCTGCTCCAAGGCTACCTCCAGGGTATGCAAAAAAAACCCTCCACAAATGCATAGAGGACTGGACTTTTTTCTATCCGAGGGGAAAATAAACACATACACTTTCGGATGGTAACTTTCTCTTTTACTTCATCTTGAAAAAAAATCTTCTTTTAAAATCTTTCTGCTCAAGATCCAGGGCCAGGCACCAGGCTGAGCTACAGGAATCCAATCAATGAGAGAGAGGAGGGATTCTGCAGGTGGGGGACATCGAGATCATGATAGGAAGACCTGCAGAGATGACTGGCCACACTAGAGGAAGCCCATGAACTGTAGACTGGTGGCTGTGGAGCCCCCATAGGACTGGATTAGGCCCTCTGGATATGGAAGATGGTTATTTGGCACAAACTGTTTGGGGGGGGCACCTAGGCAGGGGGATCAGGATCCATCCCTGGTGCATGGGCAGGCTTTTGTTAATCCAGTGCCTGTGGTGTGACACCTTGCGCAGCCTTGGTGCAGTGGGAAGGGGCCTGGACCTGCCTAGGCTCAGTGTGCCGGGCTCTACTGACTCCCCATGGGAGACCTTGATTTGGGAGATATGAGGATGTGGAGTGGGTTGGGAGAGAGGGCTGGGGGTGGGAGGAGGGAGGAGGTGGGATCTGTGGGTGGTATGCAGAGTGAGTAGAAAATTTCTTAATAAAGAAAAACAAAAAAAAAATCTTTCTGCTCTCTCTCTCTCTTGCCCAGGTATATATCCTCTCTCCTCAACTCCTTCTGTACACCCATACCCACCCCTCAACACACACACACACACACACACACACACACACACACACACACACACACTTCTACATAATTCACTCACTTTTTTACTCACTCACTCACTCACACTTCATCTTTCACACTTTTTTCTCTGCCTCTTCAGCTATATTCCTCACTCAACACATACCCCCACACACACACACACACTCACTCACTGCACAGCTTTTTCACAGTTCCTTCACATCCTTGCTCCTTCATAGCAGCAGCTCTTTCACCCAGCTCTTTTTCACAGCTCCTCTACATAGCTGTGCACACACACTAACACACATTCTCCTCCTCTCCTCTTCCAACAGCCCAACTCTGGATAATTATATGCTACATTTTCAGGGTTACAAAGCATTTCTTGAGTAAACAATCAGAGATAGAGCCAAACTGATACATGTAAGGAATCATATGGTTTCTCTCAGGCTAGGATGGTCACATTGACCAGCCAATGAGTAACACTTGGCCATGCATGTAGCTCTTTTCTCAGACAGAAAATGACATTGAAATTCAGGGCTTAACAATAACAAGTTAAGGCTCGTTAAGGAAGGGAATGGCTCAGTTGCCTTTAGCCTACTGGCTATGGGTGGGTTAGGACTTCTGTTGGTCTTTTCTGTGTCAAACACACAGATTGCAAGCCCAGTGCCACTTTGAAATCTTTGGCAGCCGTTTACTCTGCAGCTCACACACGATTGAGCCTGTATGATAATGAGTATTCAGAGACGGGTAATGTCTGGGGGGCGCTCACCAACCTAAGACAGAGCGCCTGTGTGGCCTGTGCAGGTGTCTCCATGACAGGTAAGGTGACCTGCTGATGCCCCACGCAACCTAAGTCAGAAGCTCATTTTTTAGTAAAAGGGGGACCTATAGGGCCCTGACCCCCGTTTTGGGTAACTGTAGCCTTGCTTGCTGACCTTGACCTTGATATCCTCCCTATGCTAATTCCCTCCTGGGTTCCACCCTCCTGAATGCTTAAGGGAAGTTCCTTGCCTGTGTATCCTGCATAATGGGCATTAACAGCTTAGATGCAAGATTGTAAAACCTCGGTAGCGAACTTCTGCCCTCCGGGATTCTCCCATTGTGCTGTAAGCCTGTATTTAAGACCTCCTCCCTCCTTCAATAAATGGCATTCAGCATTAAAAAAAAAAAGGACCACAAATAACCACATGACTGCTGTGGGATACCTTTCTGTACATTGTGAACATGTGTTGCTCTGATTGGTTGATTATAAATAAAGTTGTTTGGCCAAAAAAAAAAAAAAAGACAGCTCATTGGGTAAAGGCATTTGCCACCAAGCCTGATAATTTGAATTTGAACCTCAGAACTCACATGGTGGGAGGAGAAAACTGACTCACACACACACAATAAATAAATAAAATAAATATTTCTTAAATGAAAAAAAAAAACCAATAACAAGTTAGTTGGCTGAACCTTGAGTGGTTAGAAGTACATGTAGGAAGAGAATTACTACAGGGGGTTATAGCTTAATATTGTCAGCCTGACTTTGGTTCAACAAACAGACACTTGGGAATTTGCCCTTGTGTATTTTATTTGCAGGGGCAGCATAGTCTGTTTTGAATTTTGCTCTAAAGTCTACAATTAGCTGTCTTTGTGACTGAGAATACTGTTAGTTTCCTGTGTCAATTAAGAAAAATATTCTGGAATTATTTCTATTCATACAGATTAAGCAGAAATCATCTTCCTGACCATCCACAACTATAAATGTGCCTCAAAGATGGAATGTTTACACACAAGCAGTGGGAAAACACCCATAGCTATTTCTAGGAAAGAAATGCAGTGGCACATGTGAAAAACTACAGACAGAAACAACTGGTCATTTGCAGTCAGTAACTTCATGACTTTGCCAAGTGGGACTCCCCTACAGAGAATTGATCATCTGGTAGGTAGACTTGTTAAACACTACAGTTGTCACTTGTACACTCACAAAGCCTCTGGTAAAACCATAGCTTCCAGCATCTCTTAGCTCAGAGTGGTCAAAAGAGTGCAGACTTGGAGCCTTCACCCCTGTTCTAGTCTCCTTGGAACAGGAAAGTACTCTACAGGCTACAAAAAGGGAAACCTGGACTGCATGAAAAGATAAACATGAGGTTAAGAAACAGACTCATGAGAGATGGTTCAGTGGTTAAGAGCACTGACTGCTCTTCCAAAGGTCCTGGGTTCAGTTCCTAGCACCCACATGGCAGCTCACAACTGTCTGTAATTCCAGTTCCAGGGGACCTGACACCCATGGCAAAACACCACTGCACATAAAATAAAAATAAATAAAATTTAAAAAAAAGAAACAGACTCATTTGTTTTGTTTAAATTTACATAATCACAATAAGTTATAATTTTATAAAACGTTACAGGCTGGGACAAGTGATTCATCTCTTTCTTTTCTTCTGATCAAATAACTCACCTTTTCATGCAGTGCAACTCATTGGTAGAAAGCTCGCATACCATCCAAATAAAGCAATTTTCTACATTTTTAAACTATACTATAATAGCGCATTTGCATCTCCTCTCTATGACAGCTGTGATATTTAATTTTTCTTCTCCACATACCAAATAAACAAATGTTAGAAAAACCCTTTGAAGGTGATTGTTTCAGCCCTTCATTTTCCATTGCAACCTGCAGTACAGAGATGGCTGAAGCTTTTTATCCATGTGACAAATAAGAGTGATTTAGAGATTAAAATCAGATGAAAGAAAGGAGTGGGTTGACAATGTCTAAGCTGAAATTACATGCTGCTTCATGACAGATACAGCACCAACTGTAAGAGTCCTTTATAAGTGAATAATCCTGTAACCACTGCTACAGTCTTCATTCATTTAGCACAGTTGGCCTGCTGAGACACCAAGCTGGTCCTCAACAAGTAAACATCTAGGTTATTTTCATATTTAGGCCACCATGAATATAACTGTAATGAGCATGAGAACTCTGATGCTTCTCAAAACTAATTCTAATCATATGGAAACTATACTGAGAAGATTGCTGGGATCTATAGCAATTGTGTCATTTTATGAGAACTCTATGCATTGTGGACACACAGAAACACATGGATATAATGAAAATGTCTAGACAACATGGTTTACTGTGTTGTTTGTGGTAATGGGGTTGGTGCTTGGAGGTAATATGTCCAAATGCATCAGAATACATACAGATAAAGTGCAATTTCACATCAGCCTTAACAATGCAACACGGTTTTAACTAACTTTGATATATGTGGAAAATCCCAGCTTAATGCTATCAGAGTTTATTTTGCATGCTAATACACAATCCCATGTCACATTCACATTCATTGTTCAATTCTGGAGCATGTTTTATTTTCACTCTTTTTGTTTTCTCAATTAAATCATACTTAGTGGGATATCTTTTATGTGAACATTAAATGAATTCTGTGTCACTACAATATACTATAGTGCTCTCTCTATGGCTTTGTACATTATTTCATATCAGTTTCAGTTTCACACACTTACTGTAGTTTGATAAATGAATGATTTTATAGAACAATATCTTTTACACTTTTATACCACTGTAAGCAATGTCATTAAAATGATGTATTTAAAAACAAAAGATGTTGGATATGTTCAATTTGTATCATAATTCAATACAATCCAAAGAAAATTCCTAACAATTAATAACAGGAAACTTGATTCCAAAGCTATATGCCATATGGAAAAACTCAGAATCCTCAATAAGATTATGAATAAATAGTACACACATTGACACAATGTGACTTCTATACTCACCACAAAGCTACAACAAACAAAAATGTATATACTATTGTAGGTGGACTTTTCTTTCCCACTACCCAGTTCCCAAATAACTGACATGGAGACTTAATTATCAATGCTTGGCCAATAGCTCAGGCTTGTTACTAGCTAACTCTTAAAACTTAAATTAACCGCCGGGCGGTGGTGGCGCACGCCTTTAATCCCAGCACTCGGGAGGCAGAGCCAAGCGGATCTCTGTGAGTTCGAGGCCAGTCTGGTCTCCAAAGCGAGTTCCAGGAAGGGCGCAAAGCTACACAGAGAAACCCTGTCTCGAAAAAAAAAAAAAAAAAACAACTTAAATTAACCTATTTATATTAATCTACATTCTGCCACGTGGTGTTACCTCTCTTTCATCTTGCACCTGCTGTTTCCCTTCTGTGTCTCATTGGTGACTCCTCTGACTCCAGACTTCTTCCCAGTGTCCTTAGTCTGGTTCCTCTGCCTAACCTTGTCCTATCCAGCTACTGGCCAGTTAGCTTCTTTATTAACCCAATCACAGTGACATATATTCACACAGTATAAAGAAATATTCCACATTTCCCCCCTTTTTGTCTAATTAAAAAGAAAGGTTTTAACTTTAACAGTAAAATTATATACAACAAAATAGTTATTAAGTAAGAATTACAGTTACAATATCTAGCCCATTTTATTTGGTAAATTTAAAGAAAATATTCTATTATTTATCTTATCTTTGTGAGTCTAAAGTTTTATACCTAATTTATATTTTGTCATAACTAAGGAAAACTTTAACTATGATTATCTAGTCTTCAATTCATCAAAGACCCCAGAAGGGTGAAATGTTACCTAACCACAGGGACATCTGGATGCCTAGACAGTCACCCTAGGTTCTTCTGTAATATTAGGGCATCTAACATTGGCCTACAGGCCTGGTATATCTGACAGACATTTCTGAGAAGCAGGGAATTTTGAAAGACTGTTTTGTCTTGGCAAAGTTCAGCAGTGCTTTTTTGTGTCCTGCTGGTCCAGTTTGGACAGTATATTGTCAGCAATTGAGGCAAGAGCAGTTTCTTTGCCCAAATGGCTAGATTTTGCCATAAGATAAGCAAATTTCATATGGATTTTCTTCAATGTCCATTATCTTCTCTGAAGCAAATTGATGCTTTCAGGAGCAGAGATGTCTCACTGTCAAGAAAAGTCTTACATTATTAAAACATTTTAAATGCCAGACTCTGTAGGTCTTTGAAGTGTTTGAAGACCATCTATCTATTAAAATATATCTGTTTAACCTTGAAAACATACCTAATATGACTATAAGTTTGATTACAGATGACTAAATACTAACCTGTATTTTTTAATTATACATTACATTTTCAAATGAGTTGTAAAAGCACAATATCCTAAACAAGAGTAGAAACATACATATAGTATAGCAAAAATAACTTTAAATTTGTATTAATAAACCAAAATCTATACCAATGTAAAATATTTAAGAATAGTAGTTGCTTTTTTAGTTTAAAAATAGATTCAATAATCTACCCTCTTATCCTATCATTTCTATATCCCCCTTTTTCTTTTCAGAACAAGATTCCTGAATCTAAACTCCTTTGTTCAGTTTTTCCCTGACCATTACCAATAGCAACTTGTAACTAACCCCCTTAAATGATAATAAACACCCATAATCCATCTTTTGGGAATGTAGGTGTCATTCTCCAGACTACTTCCTGTTGTTTGTGGGCACTGGTATTTTGGGAGGAACCTTGAGAAAATCAGGATAACTGCTAGATCTTGGCTAGAATAGTTTGTGAGGCAGGATCATCTCAGCCAGCAGTCTTGAAGCTGTTTTGGATACAGAACTCTGAGACTATAACAGAGGCATTTTCATTGGATCCCTTGTTCTAAAAACATGTAAACTTTTCAAAATAACGTACTTTACAAGTATGGAATATGTGGTGTGTACAGTCAGTTAAAGATGATATTTTGTTTTATGTTTGAGCAGGTAAAATATATGTTATATTTTGTAGTTTTTTTAGGTTTATTTCTTTATGTCTGTAGTTAGGATTTTCAGGGGGTCTTCCTTGATCAAACTTGATCATCTTTAACATGGAATAAATCCACAGCCTCTCATTTCCTTTGGAAAAAAAAAGCATAACCCCAAACCAACACCTTGGTTTTTGATCATATGAGATGAATCTTAAACTGACATATCAGTTGCCAGCATGGTTCAGCTTAGTGCATGGCATTGGCAGCTGGATCCTCCCACCTTTAGTTCCCTGAGAGCTTAGCTTCATAGCAGAGGTATAGGCAGGAGCCATTTTTACCATCTCACCTCTGGGAAGTTGTTGGGTCCATGCTGCCACTTAGTAACGTGCCAACCACTGCTCATGAACCCTATTAAATTGTCTGGTAGCCGGGCCTCCTATAAGAGCTGTGCTTATAGCAGCCAAGAAATCCACCTCATAAAGGAGCCATGCCTCTGTCTGTCATTAGTATTGAGTATTAGTACCCAAGAAAAGCCAGTTGTCAAGAAGCCTCATTTGGCTCCATTTTTGTGTGCTTAGAATCTTTTCTTTTAAGGTTTGTTAGGTCTTATGTGAAAATTGTAGCCCCCACATTGAAATGTCATATGTAGGCAGACTTTTCTTTCCCACCCCCCAGGTCCCAAATAACTGACATGGAGGCTTAATATTAATTATAAAGTCTTGGCCAATAGCTCAGGCTTGTTACTAGCTAACTCTTACAACTTAACCCATTTACATTAATCTACATTCTGCCACATGACGTTACCTCTGTTTCATCTTGTACCTCCTGTTTCCTTTTCATGTCTTGCTTGCAGCTCCTCTGGACACTGCCCTTCTTCTTCCCAGTGTCCTTAGTCTGGTTTTCCCATCTAGTCTTATTCACTCAAGCTATTGGCCACTCAGCTTCTTCATTAACCCAATTACAGTAACATATATTCACATACTATAAAGGAATATTCCCACACACTATTTGTGAAAGAATAAAGGGATGGAGAGAAAAATCCAAGAACACAAGCACAAAAATATACTCAAGTTTTCCTCAAAAGACCTAAGGAAACTCAGCCAGAAAAAAAAATGTGCACTTGACCCATGTTACCTACAAATGTGGATACAGAGAAATCAAATAAAGACTTTACAAAAGTGACTCAAAGTAGCTACTAACCTGTTATATTTCTGATTTTCCAGCTACTACTGATCTCTCTTCCAAACAGAGAGGCCCCATGCTCAAAAGCTATCTCTGGAAATGGAGGTCATCACAAAGGTTGTCTATGGCTCTTTAGCCCCTCCCTCATGCTCCCTTCTGGTTTCAGGCAAACCCAGCCCCACTGATGCCTACACATAAAACAATGTTGAAGAATAATTTAATGTCTGCTTCTGGTCACATGATGTGGAATCTGCCCTATAAACCTGTTGAAACCTATACAACCTGAAAAGCCTCTGCAGTTCTGAAATTCGTTTTGTCCCCTGGAATTGAATTTCCCTGAATCATGCCATTGTAGCTGATGGTAGAGGAAAATTAAAAGCATTCTAGTCAAGTATTGCTGAAGGATGATCCCCATCACCTCCTGTTTCTAAACCATTTGTAAAATTTATCACACAACCTGAATATGGAATCCAATGTTCAGGACTTTTAGAAACCAGACCTTCAGTTTTCCAATCTATCTTCCCACTGTACACCAAAACAATGTCTGTGTATGCACACTGGACAGTGATATTACATGCACCACAGTTTTCTATGTCCAGGGCTGCAGAGCTTCTCCCTCTCCAGTCAACCACACTCAGGGAGACTAAGAGGCCAAGGGCCACTGCACAGGTCACCACACAGGCCAAGAGAGCCACAGTCTGGCTCATGGCCCATCCCAATCCCAGCAGCTTGGACTCTCATAGCTCAGTCAACCTGATGTTCCTGGTCTGGGGACAGTGGCCCCATACTCACTATGACATGACTTCTGGTCTTCCTCACTGCATCAGAGGAGATTCCTGGAAAGGACCCACAAGCTACCACCCACTCAGATGCCCTCCTTCCCAGAGTTCCTCATTACCTTGGGCCACCCACTTGGACCTCAGGAGTGTAGCAGCTCCACCACTGGGTGAAAAGATATAAAAATGACTCAGACAGGCCTTCTCAGTTCTGCCCTTCTACTCATGGCCAGACAGGGCCAAAGTCTGGAAAATTTACATTTTAGTAGAAATTCTTCTAGTCTCCCAGAGCACTTCCTGTCCCTCTTCTAAAGTACAGGGTCCTTTTTGTGCACATTCCATTACACACACAATGTTGGGTGTAGCCACCCCTTTGCTTCATAGCAGGGAGATCCTGCAGCCAAACATAGGTCACTTTCAAATAATAACTTTTGTTACTGTTGAACTGTTGTTAAAGCAAAAAAGGACATGGATTAGAAAACAATGAGGATAGGCCGGGCGGTGGTGGCGCACGCCTTTAATCCCAGCACTCGGGAGGCAGAGCCAGGCGGATCTCTGTGAGTTCGAGGCCAGCCTGGGCTACCAAGTGAGTTCCAGGAAAGGCACAAAGCTACACAGAGAAACCCTGTCTCGAAAAACCAAAAAAAAAAAAAAAAAAGAAAACAATGAGGAGTCTATGGGAGGGCTTGGATGCAGGAAAGAGATAGCAGGGTTTATGTAATTTTAGTCCCAAAACATTTTTAAAAAGTTTAAACAGGCCATGTGTTCCAGAGACTAGGGATTTGTATTAGAGAACATCAGAAATTACTCATGTCTTTTCTCTCAGACTATACATATTAAACCTGGAAAATATACTCCTGTAAGGCAGGACCATGCCATTTTATCCTGTTTTTCTATTTTGGTGGAACTAGCATAACTACAGTAATTTGGCCTCACAATAAGTTCAGGTCTTTATAGAGAGCAAAGAGCCTTGTGTACACAGACAAGCACTAGAGAAGCCAGAAAGTTAAACATACATAGCTGCTCTTCCTGGAACTCTAGGAATGATGTCATTTTACAACCTTGGTGATCCTTTGGTGTGTGAAGAGACAGGCTCTGCCCTTGTCTCCTGGAAGTTATGTTTTTACTTACCCATGACCTTTTTCCCTAAATCTTGAGCATTGCTTTTAGACCATAAAACCTACTCTTATGAGTGAGGTCACTTGTGCTTTACAACAGCCTAAGTGACTTCTATGTTATCTTAGGGCCAGGCCAATCCTAACACCCACAGACATTATGTTTACCTCAGTCAAGTTTCCTAGACCCTAATTCTTGGACACTATCTCAGAATCAACAATACTTATTCTTATGACAGAAGCCAGATGTACTTTGTAAGGAATATCAATGTAAACATGTCTTAAATTGTTGTGCACTAGAGAGTGAGTTGTTATTTGAATATATTTTTTAAAATTGTGCTATGCTTATATATAGCTAAAGTAAGATGATCTGGGTCAGACTCTAGAAGTCCTGGTCCAGCTCTGGTTACAATAAAATTGGGCTGAGCCAAGCTGCATTCTTTTCTCTTCATTTGTATTCCCTACCTGCTAGAAAGGCTGCAGGGAAATCACATTTATCCATTCTTTATTGCCTGGTCTGTGGGTGCAAGAAGTGGCCATTCAGGACATTTATTGATCATCTATAATTGATTACCTCACTACTCATTGCTAATGTCAACTACTCTCAAAGCAGGAAAGCATTCACCCTCCTTCTTGCCCCTCCCTTTCTGTGCTGTGATTACACCTACATAAAAGTTGGTCAGTAAACTCAATTCTTATACTGTTCCCTCTTCATTTGTAAGTTTCCAATAAAAGTCAGAGGGATTGGATGACACTCATTAACTGATCTATTTTTCCTTCTCACTGACCAGTCAAGGCCCAGTCTGAAAGGAGTAGTAGGACTGTCTTGCCATCACCAGAGAGCAGAGATAGGATTAGGTGTTCAAACAATTCTCAATTACATAACATGAAGCAAGCCTGAGCTATAAGAGGCACTGTTCTATACAAAAATTATCAACAGTATTTGAGAAAAACGGAAAAAAATTCTTAATGACTGGGAAACATTGGAGAATAAAAACAAAAAAGAGATAAGAGCAGTGATGACTTTCAAAAAATCATATTTTTAAAAGGAAACTAGATCCTGTGCCCCTCCCCCAAGCCACTGGAGCTGCAGGGACTGGCTAGCTGCTCCTTTCCCTGCTCCCTTGCTAAGAAGACAGCCCCCTGCAACACCAGTGAAAACTGGAGTCACAAGCCCATCCTGCACTGATTAGGAACAGAATCCATCAGCACAGATTGGACCAAGAGCCCAGATTAGACCAAGAGCTCCCATTAGACCAAGAGTATCAACCAGACCAAAAGAGGCTCCCTCAGACACAGACAGCACTTGCATGGAATGGAGGACAAGATGGGTAGATGCCAGTGTAAACATACAGTCAACAACATAAAGACTAATATGGCACCAACAGAAACTAGTGGTGCTATATCAGCAAGACCTGAACATCCCAAAGCAGAAGAAATAGACCTTAAAAATGACTTTAAGAAGATGATAGAGGCCTTTAAAGAGGAAATAAAAACTACCCTTAAAGAATTCGAAGAAAACACAAACAAAAAATTGGAAGAAATCAATAAATCCCTTAAAGAAAGCCAAGAAAAAAGCAATTAAACGGGTAAATGAAAAAAGTCCAAGATTTGAAAACTGAAATAGTGGCAATAAAGAAGACAAACTGAAGGAAGGCTGGAAATGGAAAATCTGAGTAAATGAACAGGAACTACAGATGCAAGCGTAACCAACAGAATGCAAGAGATGGAAAGGAGAATCTCTGGCATAGAAGATACAATAGAGGAAACTGATTCATCAGTCAAAGAAAACGCTAAAGACATAACACAAAACATTCAGAAAATGTAGGACACCATGAAGACCAAACTTAAGAATAATAGGGATAGAAGAATGAGAAGAATACCAACTCAAAGGCACAGAAAATATACTCAACAAAATTATAGAAGAAAACTTTCCCAATTTAAAGAAGGAAATGCCTATGAAGATATAAGAAGCTTACAGAACACCATATAGACTGGATCCAAAAAAAAAAAAAGACCCCTTGCCACATAATAATCAAATTACTAATCATACAGAATAAAGAAAAAATATTAAGAGCTGCAAAGGAAAATGGCCAAGTAACATATAAAGGCAGACCCATCAGAATAACACCTGACTTCTCAATGGAGACTCTGAAATCCAGTAGGTCCGGGACAGATGTTATGCAGACACTAAGATACCATGGATGCCAACCCAGACTATTATATCCAGCAAAACTCTCAATCGCCATAAATGGAGTAAACAAAATATTCCATGATAAAACCAGATTTAAACAATACCTATCCACAAATCCAGCCCTACAGAAACCACTAGAAGGAAAATTCGAACCCAAGGAAGTTAGATACACCCATGAAAATACAGGCAATAGATAATCACACCACAAATACCAAGAAGAGAAACACACAACTGTAGCTAGAGTTTTCCTGCCTGGCCCACAGTCAGGACAAATCTCTCTCACCCGCCAGTCCCACAGCCGCTCAGACCCAACCAAGTAAACACAGAGACTTATATTGCTTACAAACTGTATGGTCATACCAGGCTTCTTGCTAACTGTTCTTACATTTTAAATTAATCCATTTCTATAAATCTATACCTTGCCACGTGGCTCATGGCTTACCGGCATCTTCACATGCTGTTTGTCATGGCGGCGGCTGGCAGTGTCTCCCTCACTCAGCCTTCCACTTCCCAGAATTCTCCTCTCTCCTTGTCCTGCCTACTTCCTGCCTGGCCACTGGCCAATCAGTGTTTTATTTATTGACCAATCAGAGCAATTTGACATACAGACCATCCCACAGCACACAACACTACCAACAAAAAATAACAGGAATTAACAATCACTGGTCATTAACATCCATTAATATCAATGGTCTCAATTTGCCTATAAAAGACACAGGCTGACAGAATCGATACGAAAACAGGATCCATCCTTCTGCTGCATATAAGCAGCACACCTCAACTTTAAAGACAGACACTACCTCAGAACAAAAGGCTGGGAAAAGACTTTCCAATCAAATGAACTTAAGAAGCAAGATGGTGTAGCTATCCTAATATCCAACAAAATAGACTTCAAACTAAAATCAATTGAAAGACATTGGGAAGGACATTACACACTTATCACAGGGAAAATCCAACAAGATGAAGTTTCAATTCTGAACATTTATGCCCCAAATACAAGGGCACCCACATTTGTAAAAGAAACATTACTAAAGTTTAAATCACACATCAAATCCCACACAATAGTAGTGGGAGAGTTCAACACCCCACACTCACCACTGGATAGATCAGCCAGACTGAAACTTAACAGAGAAATAAAGGACCTACCAGAAGTTATGACTCAAATGGACTTAATAGGTATCTACAAAACATTCCACCCTAACACAAAAGAATATACCTTCTTTTCAGCACCCCATGGAACCTTCTCTAAAATTGACCACATGCTCTGCCACAAAGCAAATCTCAACAGACACAAAAAAAATCAGAATAACCTCCTGCATTTTATCAGACCACCATGGCTTAAAGTTAGATATCAACAACAACAAAATTTACCAAAAGCCTACAATCTCATGGAAACTGAACAACACCCAAATGAATCACCAATGGGTCAAGGAAGAAATAAATAAATTAAAGATTTCCTAAAATTCAATGAAAATTAAAGTACAACATACCTAAACTTATGGGACACTATGAAGGCAGTGCTAAGGAGAAAATTCAAAGCACTAAATACCCACACAAAGAAGATGGAGAAATCTCACACTAGTGACTTAATAGCACAACTGAAAGCTCTAGAACAAAAAGAAGCAAAGTCACCCAGGAGGAATCAATGCCAGGAAATAATCAAACTGAGGACTGAAATCAATGAAATAAAAACAAAGAGAACAATACAAAGAATCAATAAAACAAAGAATTGGTCCTTTGAGAAAATCAAGAAGATAGACAAGCCCTTATCCAAATTAACCAAAAGACAGAGAGAGCATCAAAATTAACAAAATCAGAAATGAAAAAGGAGACATAACAACAAACAATGAGGAAATCCAGAGAATCAGCAGGTCATACTTCAAAAACCTGTACTCCACAAAATTAGAAAATCTGAAAGAATTGGACAATTTTCTGGATAAGTACCACATACCAAAGTTAAATCAAGACCTGATAAACTATTTAAATAGGCCAATAACACCTAAGGAAATAGAAATGGTCATTAAAAGTCTCCCAACCAAAAAAAAGCCCAGGTTTCAGCACAGAATTCCACCAGATTTTCAAAGAAGAACTATTTTCAATACTCTTCAAATTGTTCCACACAATAGAAACAGAAGGAATATTACCAAATTCTTTTTATGAGGCTATAGTTACGCTGATACCCAAACCACACAAAGATACAACAAAGAAAAGAATCACAGACCAATCTCCCTCATGAACATTAATGCAAAAACACTCAATAAATATTGGCAAACCAAATCCAAAAACACATCAAAAAAAATATCTACCATGATCAAGGAGGCTTCATCCCAGGGATGCAAGGATGGTTCAACATACAAAAATCTGTCAATGTAATACACCATATAAACAAACTGAAAGAAAAAAAAAACACACGATCATCTCATTAGATGCTGAAAAAGCCTTTGACAAAATCCAATGCCCCTTCATGATAATGATCCTAGAGAAATCAGGGAATACAAAGAACATACCTAAGCATAATAAAGGCAAATTACAGCAGGCCAAAAGCCAACATCAAAGTAAATGGAGAGAAACTCAAAGCGATTCCACTAAAATCAGAACAAGACAAGGCTGTCCACTCTCCCCATATTTTTTTCAATATAGTACTTGAAGTTCTAGCTAAAGCAATAAGACAACATAAGGAGATCAAAGGGATAGGAATTGGAAAGGAAGAAGTCAAACTTTCACTATTTGCAGACGATATGATAGTGTACATAAGTGATCCCAAAAATTCTACCAGGGAACTTCTACAGCTGATAAACTCCTTCAGGAATGTGGCAGGGTACAAGATTAACTCAAAAAAATCACTAGCCCTCCTATATACAAATGATAAATGGGCTGAGAAATAAATCAGAGAAACATTACCCTTTACAATAGCCACAAATAATATAAAATACCTTGGGATAACTCTAACTAAGCAAGTGAAGGACCTATATGACAAGAACTTTGGGTCTCTGAAGAAAGAAATGAAGATATCAGAAAATGGAAAGACCTCCCATGCTCATGGATAGGTAAGATTAACATAGCAAAAATGACAATCTTACCAAAAGCAATCTACAGATTCAATGCAATCCCCATCAAAATCCCAACACAATTCTTCATAGACCTGGAAAGAACAATACTCAACTTCATAAGGAAAAACAAAAAACCCAGGATAGCTAAAAGAATCTTGTACAATAAAGCAAGCTCTGGAGGCATCATGATCCCTGACTTCAAGCTCTATTATAGAGCTATCGCAATAAAAACAGCTTGGTATTGACATAAAAACCAACATGTGGACTAATGGAATCAAATTGAAGACCCTGACATCAATCCACACACTTATGAACACCTGATTTTTGACAAAGAAGCCAAAACTGTACAATGGAAAAAATAAAGCATCTTCAACAAATGGTATTGGCATAACTGGATGTCAACATGTAGAAGGCTGCAAATAGATCCATATCTGTCACCATGCACAAAACTTAAGTTCAAGTGGATCAAAGACCTCAACATAACTCCAGTTACTCTAAACCTGATAGAAGAGAAAGTAGGAAGTAGTCCTACTTTCACATTGGCACAGAAGATCACTTCCTAAATATAACACCAGTAGCTCAGGCACTGAGAGAAACAATTGATAAATGGGACCTCCTGAAACTGAGAAGCTTTTGTAGGGCAAAGAACACAGAAAATAAGACAAAAGGACAGCTTACAGAATAGGAAAAGATCTTCACCAACCCCACTTCTGATCAGACAGAGGGCTGATCTCCAGAATACATAAAAAACCCAAGATACTAGACATCAAAATACCTAACAGTCCAAATAAAAAATGGGCTATAAAGCTAAACAGAGAATTCTCAACAGAAGAATACCAAATGGCCAAAAGACATTTAAGGAATTGCTCAACATCCCTAGTCATCAGGGAAATGCAAATCAAACCAACTCTGAGATACCATCTTACACCTGTCAGAATGGCTAAGATCAAAAACACTGAAGACAGCTTATGTTGGAGAGGATGTGGAACAAGGGGAACACTCCTCCACTGTTGGTGGGAATGCAAACTTGTACAGCCACTTTGGAAATCAGAATGGTTATTTCTCAGAAAATTGGGAATCAATCTTCCTCAAGACCCAGTTATACCACTCTTGGGCATATACCCAAGGAATGCTCAATCATACTACAAGGACACGTGCTCAACTATGTTCATAGCAGCATTATTTGTAATAGCCAGAACCTGGAAACAACCTAGATGCCCCTCAACTGAAGAATCGATAAATAAAATGTGGTATATATACACAATGGAGTACTACTCAGCAGAGAAAAACAATGACATCATGAGGTTTGTAGGCAAATGGATGGAACTAGAAAACATCCTGAGTGAAGTAACCCAGACTCAGCAGGACAAATATGGTATATACTCACTTATAATTGGATACTAGACATAAAGCAAAGGATAAGCAGACTGCAATGCACAGCTCCAGGGAGGCTAGCTAGTAAGGAGGACCCTAGGAAGGACACATGGATTGCTCAGTGATGGAGAAATGGATGAGATCTACATGAGCAAACTGGAGGTAAGGGGGGTAATGGAGGGTAAGGGATGGGGTATGAGAGCTTAGGCAAGTGGGAGGTTTGAGCTGGAACAGGAACAGAGTGGGAGAGCAAGGAAAGAAATACCATGATAAATGAAGACACCATGGGAATAGGGAGAAGCCGAGTGCTAGGGAGGTTCCCAGGAATCCACAAGAATGACTCCACCATAGTCTACTGGCAATAGTCAAGAGGGTACCTGAGCTGGCCTACTCTGGTGATCAGATGGCTGAATACCCTAATTGTCATCATAGAATCCTCATCCAGTGACTGATGGAAGCAGATGCAGAGATGCATGGCCGGATTCCAGGCAGAGCTCCAGTAGTCCAATCAATGAGAAAGAGGAGGGATTCTATGAGCAAGGGATATTGAGACCATGATTGGAAAAAGTACAGACACAACTAGCCAAACTAGTGGAAATGCATGAACTGTGGACCAATAGCTGAGGAGCCCTCATGGTACTGGACTAGGCCCTCTGCATAAGCAAGACAGTTGTTTAGCTTGAACTGGATAGGGGGCCCCCAGGTAGTGGGATTAGGACCTGTCCCTAGTGCATGAGCCAGTTTTTTGGAGCCTAGTGTCTATGATGAGACACTTTGCACAACCCTGGTGCAGTTAGGAGGGGCTTGGACCTGCCTCAACTGAATGTACCAGGCTCTGCTGACTCCCCATGGGACACCTTGCCTTGGAGGAGGTGGGAATGGGGGGTGGGTGGGTTAGGGGTAAGGCCGGGTGCCAGGAGGAGGGAGGACAGGGGAATCTGTGGTTGGTATGTAAAATGAATAGAAAAATCTCTTGATTTAAAAAAAAGGAAACTAATAATTACCTTTTTAAAAAGATAAATATAATTGAAAAAGGCACAAAGCTATACAGACTTTTAAAAAGAGAAGGCCATTCCCTGGTAGAGGGAATGGCATTCGAAAGATATTGTATGACCTTGTATCTATGTGCAATGTTAGCTACTGAGATCTGACACACATAGATTCAGCCAATGGCCTATATCTCAATCTTTTCAATTGACTTAACTGTGTCAATCAGGATGGCAAAGGAGATATGTCAAACATGTGCATAGGAGAGTTCCCTAATTGGAAATTCAATTATTCATTGGCTCAAGCTAACCTTCCCAAATTGTACACCAATCTGTTCTGCCTTCATTTATATGACACGAATTAATACAAACTGGAATGTGGTGATATTGTGTTCCCCAATATATTGTGCACGCTAATAAACTTATCTGAAGTCAGAGAACAGAACAGCCACTAGATATAGAGGCCAGAAAATGGTGGACACATGCCTTTAATCCTAGCATTCTGAAGGCAGAGATCCATCTGGATCTCTGTGAGTTCAAAGTCACACTGGTAACAGCCATGCATGGTAACACACGCCTTTAATCCCAGGAAGTGATGGCAGGAAACAGAAAGGCATATAAGGCATGAAAACCAGGAACTAGAGATGGTTAAGTTTTTAGACTTTTAGCAGCAGTTCAGCTGAGATTCATTCTGGATGAGGATTCAGAGGCTTCCTTCCAGTTTGAGGAAACAGGATCAGCTAAGAAGTTGGCCAGGTGAGGTTAGCTGTGGCCTATTCTGTTTCTCTGATCTTTCAGTGTTCACCCCAATACCTGGCTCTGGGTTTGTTTTTATTAATAAGACCTTTTAAGATTCGTGTTACACTGGAAAATTACAAAACCACTCGCCCTGCCACAATCAAGTCCTTCTTCATAATGATGACTCCAACAGATAATTACCCACCCTGTTTCCCCCTGGGGTATACACAAGAAACTATTCCTCCTATTCTGGTCTAAAGGCAGAAGCTATGCTCCACATGCAAATCATTTTCTTGTTACTGTAATGGACAGTTGACTACATGACTCAAATGGGCAATTTTAAAACTCAGTGATGGTTGAGCCCTTAAAGAATTCAGTTGGTTTGATCAAGAGGACAGCAGGGTCACTGCCCCGTGGAGCAACAGAGTGTGATCAAGGTTACCTAAGTCAACATAGGAGAACTTGTCTCGGAAACATTTTTTTTTTCCTAAAAGGCTGGAGGTATGGCTGTTCTAGACTTATTACACTTTCCAGAGAGAAATCACCCCAAATACTTAAAAGGCTAATAAAAATCTTTGTAATAACAGTGTGTATCTAGCTCTGGGTAATGAATGCTAAAGGAGGAGCCAGCCTAGAACAGACTTCGCATTCCACACATGCTGTCATCCTTAAATCTATTTTAGGTTCAGGTCCCAGGTTATACTTTGAACAGGTTAAATAGGGACAGGAGCATGCAAGTCTAGCCACTTAGGCAGATGGAGATTTACATAGCAAATCCATTTTTTAGATTATATGATCTAAAATATACACTGAAAAGATGTATCAATGTCACAATTCTCACACATACAAAGGACAGAGAACACAAATTCTGAAATCACCAAGGAAAAGTCCCCTATCAGCACTGTGGATGCTGCTCTCAGATGAACAGTCCTGCCAAGCTACTCAAACTTCAGAATAAAGCTGTTTTTGCTTCTGAGGATGCTAGCTTAGAGGAAGGCCACAGCTGCTTCTGTGTAGTAACAGAAAGAGTTCATTTTACCTAGCACTGATTATCTCAGGGTTGTGACATCATCATAAAAAATTCCATTTTTTAAACAAATCTTTTTATTTGTTCATTTCTATTTTATGTACATTGGTGCTCTGCCATGGGTGCTGGGTTTCCTGAAATTGGAGTTAGATAGTTGTGAGTTGCCATGTGGGCGCTGGGAATTGAACCCAAGTCTCTCTCTCCAGCCATTAGAATTTCATTTTTAAGCTTTATTTTTGTAATGGATATGGGTGTTTGTCTCCATGTATCTGTGCAAAGTGCCTGCAGAGGCCAGAAGAAGGCATCAGATGCCTTGGGAGTGGAATTACAGCAGGTTGCTAGCTACCGGGAGGTTTCTGGGATTGGAACCTGCATTGTTTGTAACAATGTCTTAACTCTTATCTCTCTAGCCACCCTTTAACTTAAAGTTCATTTTCATATTTTAATTAAAATATTGTATCACTCTTCCCCTCCCTTGTCCTCTATCCCTTCCCAAATTCTTCCCTTCCAATTTCTTTCTTGTTAAGTATGTGTGAATAAGTATGCACAAATACATGAAGAAAACTGACTGAATCCGTTTCTGTAAGTTGTGTGTGTGTGTGTGTGTGGTTTCACAGCTGAACACATTGCACTGGATATGCTATTATCATATCTCATCTCTTCCTAAGGCTAATTCTCCCACCTGCAGACTTCTACTCTTTAACGAGCAACAGCATTCCAACTCTGAAGTGACCTAGGCTGCCTTGGACAGGAAACATTATCAAGAACAGAAAATTTTGGGTGGTAAATACCTCAGCTAATACTTGCTGGTCTCATGGCCCTGAAGTTCTCATACCGCAGGGAAGACTAGGGACATTGGCCAATCACAGTCTCCCTAGGTTCTCTGGGCCTCTCACTATCCCCACTGACCATTCTCACCTTGGATGACTTCTAAATCCTAAAATTCCTGCCTCCACTTTCTAAGTACCATGGTTACAGGCTAGTGCCACCATGCCTGGCTTAAGTGGCTTCAATTTCATTTAGTGAGGTGTTACTTATTTCTGTGAGCCTAGGTTTCACCATTTGAAGAATAAGGACAGAACTCTAAACTAGTCCTTTGATGAGTTATAACAGACTCAATGATCAAGAAAAATAATATTGCTCATACTTAGAAGACAGTGGACTTTAAAGCAGGAGGCCTGCATTTAATGGGAGCCTCCTGTTACTGGAGTTAGGACCAGAGCCTGTGTCATGGCTACCCTAAACAGCCAGGTTCAGCCACTCATCTTTATTAGGCCAATTAAAAGAACCAAGTTGTCCAGTTGTGACATGTCCACTATAATGCAGGAACTCTAAAAGCAAGATGGGCAGATCTCTCTGATGTTCTAGGACAGTCTAGTCATAGAGTGAGTTTCAGACCAGCCAAACATTCATAGTGAGACTATTCCCTTAAAATAAAAATAAATAAACAATAGGAAAGGAAAAAAAATTGAAAACATCTTTATTCAGTATGACTAATGTAACAGTAATGAAGATATAAGGTAAATAATCAATCCCTGGAGTACAAATAGGTTTAGATAGATGGCAAGAGGTATGCATAACTAAGTAATCTAACTAAGCCATATAATGAATTTTTTTCCATCCCTAAATCCCTCCCCCATTCTCAGCTTTCTGTGTAAGGTATTCATATAAGGAGTACATGTTTCTTCAGCAGAAAAGTTTTTCTTCTCTCCCCACCCCAAGACTCAATCTTTGCCCAGAATGAGATTCCTGGGAAATTAGAATTTCATGGGGTCCATTGTATCATTAGTGGTTAGCCAAATGGAGATAAAATGTCTAATGTTTAAAACATCTCTACTCCTACCAGGCAGAAAGGTGACAGGGGTGAGAGTGTGGGGAGCGAGGAGCTTTAGGGTCCAAGTGTAGTCCATGAAATGGGGGCCTACAGGGTGCTGTCACTGACAGCTGTATGTAGTTGCCAAAAATGGAAAGACTGAAAGACTTGGAGGGGATAGAATCACTACACCCATGAAGTTTTACACCTGTATGAATTATTTCATGTAATTGAAGTGTGAAATCTAAATTTAATTATCATTTAAATTCATAGGGCTTTTTCCACATGAGTTTAGAGGTGCAAATAAAAGAGGTACATCATCATGCTTGAACAGATTGTTGACACTTGTCAGATTTTTTTCTTCAGAATAATCTTATTTAACTGAATGTAAGTGTGTTGGCTAATGGTCCTACAAAATTCTTTACTTGGTTTCCATTTGGTGTGAATTCTTTCAGGTTCTCAAAGATTACCATTGTATGCAAAGTCTATAACAGATTGATTACACACAAAGTTTTCCTCTTGTATAAAGACTCATGAAGTGCAATGACTTTTCCACACTGATGACATTTTTAGGTTTGTTCTCCAGTATGATTTCTTTTCATGACTTCAAAGACTACTGTTAGAAGCAAAGGCTTAACCACATTACTTGCATTCAAAGGGTTTCCTCCAGTATGTGTTCTTTTGTGTATTTGAAGACTTCTGTGATGTGCAAAGGCTTTACAACATTGAGTACATTGGTAGGGTTTCTCACCAGTATGTGTTCTTTCATGTATTCGGAGATAACTCTGTTCTGAAAAAGCTTTATCACATTGATTACATTTATAGGGTTTCTCTCCACTATGTATTTTTTTATGTATTCGGAGACTAGTGTGACGCGCAAAAGCTTTACCACATTGACTACAATTGTAGGGTTTCTCTCCAGTATGTGTTCTTTCATGTATTCGGAGATAGCTGTTATATGCAAAGGCTTTGCCACATTGAGTGCATTCATAGGGTTTCTCTCCGGTATGAATTCTTTGATGCCTTTGAAGATAATTGTGACGTGCAAAGGCTTCACCACATTCATTACATTTGTAGGGTTTTTCTCTAGTATGCGTTCTTTCATGCTTTTGAAGATGACTGTGACTTGCAAAGCCTTCACCACATTCATTACATTTACAGGGTTTCTCTCCAGTATGCGTTCTTTTATGTACACGTAGAATATTGTGTTGTGAAAAGGCTTTGCCACACTGATAACATACATAGGGTTTCTCTCCGGTATGTGTTCTTACATGTATTTGGAGACTAGTGGGTTGTGAAAAGGCTTTGTCACATTGATTACATCTGTAGGGTTTCTCTCCAGTATGTGTTCTTTTATGTCTTTGGAGGCTGCTAAGATGTGCAAAGGCTTTACCACATTGTTCACACTCACAGGGTTTCTCTCCAGTATGTGTTCTTTTATGTATTCGGAGATAACTGTGGTTTGCAAAGGTTTTTCCACACTGATTACATTCATTGCGTTTTCTTCGAGCAGAAATTCTTTCATGTCTTTGAAAATGACTGTGATATGGAAATGCATTGGCACTTTGAGTATATTCACAGGGTTTCTCTCCAGTAAGACTTCTTTCAGACCTGCGAAGATAATTGGTACATGTAAAAGCTTTACCACATACATGACACTCATGAATTTTTTTTTTTTTTTTTACCTGAATGAATTAACTTTACAATTTGGTCTAATTGTAAAGAGGAGTCAGATCTTAAGGTTTTACCACTGTGTTTACACTCATGGTGTTCCCCCTCATTAAGCATTGTTTTCCATCTTTGAAGAGACCAGTGATGGTAAGAGCCTTTATTACATGGCTCACATTTTTATTCATTTTTATATGTTTTTTTCACATATTTAAAGAGAACTGAAAAAACTCAGAGCTTTGCCACATCAATTGCATCTGTAAATATTCCTACACTATGAATCATACATTTGCAAAGTGAACCAAGACAAACCAAAGAATTTCCACATTTCTAATATTCATAGGGATTTTCTGCAGTGTGCATTTATTGATGTATTCTCAATGGAATTAAAAAACTAATTGTAAACTTGTATCACATTCAATAAGTCTACTAAAAGTAGAGACTACTATATAACTTCCAATTACTCTGGGAAAAAGATTACTTCTTTCCATATCTCTATGCTCACATGGCTTGTATCCAGAGTGACATATAATATACCTAGTAAAAGAATAACAAATAAGGGGTTTCCACATTGTGTTCACAGTTTCACTTTCTATTCCTCACGGACATGTAATATAGGGATTAAGGTTTCTCTACAACTTTCTTGACTCTCATAAACTTCCCCTCTCACTAAACTTAGCATAGTTGCTACAAGTATATGAGTAATACCAGCTTTACTATGAACTATTTAGTTATTAGAAGATTTTGGACATATACCTTTAGCAATTGTGTATACGTTTAGCAATATCTGAATGGTATGAAATTAAACAGATTGGAAGTTCTACAGCATAGCTCCCATGGAGCTATGATTCAAATGGTGATATGTGTTAAGGCACTGTTTCTTCGTCTTCTTTCTTATAAGAATGACAGGCAAACACAAATCAGCTCCATGACATTGAGGTACATGATTTTGTGAGAATTTAATAATCATCAATACACTTAAGGCTGTGCTTATTTACACTGTTGCTTTCCCTTAAAACTTCCAGACACATTAAAATTTACTCAGAGGCACATTTGTATCCACTTGCACATTAAAATTACCTTCCATGTCTTCTAGAACTTTGATAATAGTCTTCAATATTATGGTCTTTCCAATTGTAGCCTAAAATATAGTACAAGAAAATATATGACATATTATTGGAAATTATATAAAATTTAAGTTATTATCTTCAATGAACCCTGACTGATTTATTCAACTCATTCTTCCTCTTTCTCAATCAAAATTATAGAAGAGCATTAACAACCAAGAAACAGTTATCCCTTTATTTTAAAAAGTGAAGGAAAATTCAATCTTACCTATAGTAGTGAGGTTCCTGTAGGTTTCCAGCATCACATCTTTGTAGAGATTCTTCTGGGTAAGATCCAGCAAAGCCCACTCTTCCCAAGTGAAGTCAATATGTACATCATCATAGGTCACTGCATTCTAAAATATCCCATACATGTGTGTAACAGAAAGCATGATCATAACAGTGTTGTAAATATATACTTCTTTGACAATATATTCATATATTTCTGGTCACTTCAGAAGGAAACTGAATAAGAGGTTCACCTCTTGTCATTTCTGCACACCTTGCAAGAAATATGATAATTAACAGACTTTAAAAGAGAGAGAGAAGCAAACAGATCAACAGTACTGAGTAAACACCAGAGACACTGTATACTAACTAAAAAAAAAAAAAATGGGTGTATTGGCTCATGCCTATAATCCCAGCACTCAGAAGGCAGAAATAGTATGTATTTCATTGAGTTGGATGCCAGTCTAGTCTAGGCAATGAGTCTGAGGACAGCCAGAGGTAGATATTAAGACCCTGTCTCCCCCACAAAAATCAATTAATCACAGAAAAACACAGGAAGAACTCAAAGATTTTTACTGAAGTTCCTAAAAGATGTATGCCTTCACTCCAGTTCTGTCTTCATTTTCCAGTGCTCCAGTTTAACTGTAGCATTAATAAAATCTTATTAAAAAGGGAATATATGTCTAAACAGTTACAAGTGGACAAATGAAAACATTAGCAATATAAATGTTGATCATAAATAAACAGTGTAGGGCAAGAGAGATGGCTCAGCAGTTAAGATTGCTTGCTGATCTTGCAAATGGGTGGGCTCAATTGCCAGTACTTACATGAGGGCTCACAATTATCCATTACTCAAAGTTCAAGAGTTCTGAGGCTGTCTTCTGACTACTGTGAGGACAATGCACACATGTGGTGCATGTTGATGCTTACAGGCAAAATACTCATATTTATTCAAAAAAATGTCAAAACATATACAACAGATAGGAAGAATGCCACACAACTGCAATCCAATAACTCACACAACTACAATCCAACAACTCACAAGACTCAGGTAGCATTAATGTCATGAATACACGCTATCCTGGGAAATAGAATGATAACCTCTGCCAAATTTCAAAATTCAAGATGTGGCTGAAGATCAGCACAACACCATATGTTTGACATTTACAAAAACCTACATTCCAGGCTATGCCAATAGTATAAGGACAAAAAGAGCAAGGCATGCTGGTCCACCTTTAATCCTAGCACTTGGGAACTAGAGTCAGGTAGATCCCTAAGTTGGAGGCCAGCCTGGTCTACACACCTCCTTTCAGGACATCCAAGGCTACATAGATAAACCTTCTCTTCAAAAACAAAAACAAAAAATTAAAAAAAATAAAAAATAAAAACAGCAGGCCAGCAAAATAGTTTAGCATTGAACAGCAATTGCTTGTAATGTAACCTTTGTGATTTAAGAATACAGTCTATAATAGTAGTGAAAATGTAACAGCATGAAAAGGAAGATAGTTTATAAGTTTCAACCACAACACAGTAGACACAAAGAACAGGAAATAGGTTGAGGCTATATACATGCAAAGCCCATCCCCAATCAGGAATTTTATCCAAAAAGCCTCCTCTCAATAAAGGTTCCATAAGCATAAAGGTTCTAAGGTTTCTGTCTTGCTTGGTCACTATCTCATGATCAGCAAGTTCTCTTATCAAGCCCAGACTCACTTGCTTAAGGATACAGTCACAAAGAAAGCCACCAAAGAGAGACAAGTGTTCAAATGCAACATCCTATGTAGTAGGTTTTTCAGCCAATCAACTACACTCTGACCTGGGTCACTGTAAGGTCATGGTCATCCCATGATGAAAATCCATTTAGTCTAAAGACAAAGATCTTCACAGTCTGAACAGTCCCTACACAGTTCAAATGTGCAAAGTTTCTTCTGAGACTCAAGGAAATTTCTTGACTATGACATCTTGTAAAATCAGAAGACAAGTTACATCTTTCCCACATACAATGGCACAGAAGATTCATTCCCCTTTCCAAAAGAGAGGAATGGAGACACAGTGAGGGAATATTGGACCAAGGCAAGACTGAAACCCAGCAGGGCAAACACCAAATCCTGTATCTTTGTGTCAGACACGTGGGGCTTCAGTTTCAAAGGGCTTAGAGAGCTCTAGCCCTGCAACTTCTCATGCATCTCTCTCTTAGGTAACTTTCACTCCCTATATGCGGCTCTCAACAGGTGTCTCAAACTTAGGTATCTCAACATCTTGTAGTCTCAAAATGCAACCCAGGCTTCATCTTCACAGCTTCATGCAATGAACTCTCAACACTGGATCTCTGACTCTGCCAAACATAGATACGTGCAACAGTGCTGAACTGAAACCACAGACTAAGAATCCATAATCTGAAATTATGATTCTTTCTTGTTTCCAGAACCGGTACAACATGGGTGATTCCCCTGAAAATTTGTCTTCTAAGTTGTGATGGATCTTACCACACTTGGACCAGAGTTGCAGCAGGGTCTGTATGAAGTTACTTCCTGGGACTAAGAATCACTTTGCCTACTCCTACCATTAACTGAAGGCTTAGCAGGATGGAGTGTTACCCTTAGAGCACCTACTCAGGCTTCCACTGTAGAGCACAGGCCTCCTTTTTAATGGTAACAATCTCCTTGGAAATTCCTACCTCTGTTTCAGCACTTGACTGCCATCTTAAGCTAGAATCATTTTTCTCTAAAACTCATAGATTTTTCATTTATTTCTATCACACTTGTTGCTTTTTTTTCACTGTAGTCCTGAATGAGTCATCAATAATTACATTCCAACAGATTCAATATTCCATCTAAGAAATCAGTCCATTATTTTTTTAGTTCTGCCACTCAATTTCTCAGTGCATGAGCAGAAAGAAGAAAGATTTGGGGCCAACTTATCACACAGTGACCTCCAGCTTAATTATTCATAGTCTATTTCCACTGAAATCCAATGACCTTGACCTCCTCTGTCTGCCATTACTCTCAACATTCTCATCTTCCTGGTCCTACAAGAACAGCCAATTCAGCTATATGTACAGCTTCCTATGGCTTTTGCCATTTAAAGTCCTGATATCTTCCACATTCCTCCAAAGCAATATCCCCAGGTTCTGCCCAGCAACAAAATCTCTTTTGTTGTGCCATCTTTTGCTTCTCTGCTTCTGTGATTAAATCCTCTAATCAAAAGCACCTCAGGTAATAAGAGGGTTTATTTGGCTGATTCTGTCAGATCACAGTCCATCATTTTGGGAGCTTAGGATAGAAACTTAAGCTAGAAAATGAAGACAAAACCATGGACAAATATTGTTTCCTAGCTTTCTCTCTTGCTTGGTCACTGTATCATGATCAGTTAGTTCTCTTATCGAGCCCAGGCCCACTTGCTTAGGGATATCGTCACACTCCCTCATCAATCATCAATCAACACAATCTCTCACAGACATAGCAACCAGTCTTCTTATAGGGAGGGGCACATGCTCAATTGAGGCTCACTCAGAAAACTAACTGTAGGTTCTGAGATGTTGACAAATGAACCTAAACAGAACACAGAGACAATAATATGTAAGAAAGTTTAAAAAATCCAAAACCAGGGGCTGGAGAGATGGCTCAGTTCTTCCAGAGGCCTTGAGTTCAATTCTCAGCAACCACATGGTGGCTCACAACCATCTGTAATGAGATTTGGTACCTTCTTCTGGCATGCAGGCAGAACACTGTATACATAATAAATTAAGAAAAAAATCCAAAACCAATGTGTTAACCATATCAATACTTAAAGTTGAAAAAACCCAAGATGATTACAACACCTGGAAAAGATGGATGTGTCAAGAAATGAGGAGAGAACCTTTAGCATTAAGAAGAAAAAACTAAAACTATTTCCCCATAGGAAGTCCCCAAACAAATAAAAACTCAAGGAACTCATAATATAATATAGTAAATTTTTAGAATATAAAAATAGGTGGTCTATCATTTCTCAGAGAAACAAAATAATTAGACTATAATTAATAAAATCACATAACATAGGTGGCACCACCAATAAAGGGGGACACAAAGACTTGATACAAATTTAACACAGTCCCTTAAACAAGAACTACAAGATTTTAACCAAAGATCAAAACCAAAGAAATCACTGGCCAGCACTCATCTTGTACACTCTGCTTTTTTTTATTTTCCAAAAATAGAAAATGGGTTTGGCAAGAAGGGCTGTTCCACCAAAATTAGAGTGATTCACTTGAAGCCCTCTGATGTTTTGACATTGTAGAAAATAGTTTTGCTTACTTAAAGTATCTCATTCCCTTATGATAAAGAAAAGTATGTCTATTAGTATTACTTAGACACTATTTTGTTTCCAATGATTGAAAATTGGATGGAAGTCTGCAACTGACTATGGAAATGTAAATTTTTAAAAACCAAATGCAAGATCATAGATTTTTAAAGGAATAATGTATGATTTGTATTATACATCTAAAGCAACTTGTTTTGCTCTAATTACTTTATAAGTCACAAGCACTTTTAAAAAAAAAATCTACCCTCATCTTTATGTGTATGTTTGTGTATGTGAAAAAGAATGTCTTCCATGTGTGTATAGGTGACACACCAGAGAAGAGAATGTCAGATCCCCTGGATTTGGGGTAGCAGGTGGTTAAGAGCTTCCTGACTTGGGTGTTGGTATCTGAACTTGGGTCAACCCCAAAAATAATACTTGCTGAGTGACCTGCTCAGCCCACATAGTACTTTTTATCCAATAAACTGAAAGTCTTTCACAGATTAACAACAACAACAACAATAAAAACTAAATAAAAAAAGTATATAAATGATCCCAGAATCTCAGATGCTGAAGATATGGTAGAATAAATGGGTATATGAGATATGAGTCAAAGAAAACATTAAATCTAAAAAATTCCTGACACAAAATATCCAAGAATTCTGGCAAACTATGAAAAGATCAAGCAAGGAGAAGAATACCAGCTTAAAGGTCCAGAAAATATTTTCAACAAAATCATAGATGAAAATTTTCCTAACCCAAAGGAGATGCCTATCAAGCTGGTACAAGAAGCATACAAAAGACCAAATAGATTGGAATAGAAAAGAAAGTCCCCTTGCCACATAATAATGAAAACACTAAACATACAAAACAAAGAAAGAATATTAAAAGCTGCAAAGGAAAAATGCCAAGTAACATACAAAGGCAGATCTATGAGAATTATACCTAACTTCTCAATGGAGACTCTGAAAGTCAGAAGGGCTTTGGACACATGTGCTGCAGATTAAGAAACCACAGATCCCAGCCCAGATTACTATACCCAGAAAATTTACATTCACCATAAATGGAGATAATAAGATATTCAATGATAAAGCCAAATTTATACAATATCTATCTACAAATGCAATGCTGCAGAAGGTGCTAGAAGGAAAATTCCAAACCAAGGAGATTAACTCCACATATGAAAACAAAGGAAATAAATATGTCACATCAGCAAAAGCAAAAGGAAGGCACACAAACACAAACACATACACACACCACCAACAACAAGAGCAACAACAAAATAAGAGGAATTAACAATCATTGTTTATTGATATCACTCAGTATCAATTGCCTCAATTCCCCAATAAAAGACACAGATTAACAGAATGGATGAAAAAGAAGGTTCATCTTTCTACTGCACCTAAGAAACACACTTCAACATAAAAGATAGACATTACCACAAGGTTAAGGATGGAGAAAAGATATTCCAAGCAAATAGACCTAAAAAGCAAGCAGGTGTAGCCATTTTAATATCAAACAAAATAGAATTCAAACAAAAATTGATCAAAAGATATAGGGAAGAACACTACATATTCAAAGGGAAAATCCAGCAAGATAACATTTAGATTTTTTACATCTATGCCACACGCACAAGGTTAACAACTTTGTAAAAGAAATACTTCCACGGCTTAAATCACACAGCCTCACACACTGATAGTGAGAAACTTCAATACTTCACTCTCAACAATGGACAGGCCTTCCAGACAAAAACTAAACAAGAGAAATGCTCGAGCTAACTGACTTTATAAACCAAATGAACCCAACTGATATTTACAGAACATTCCATCTAAACATAAAAAATAAACCTTCTTCTCAGCACCTCATGGAACTTTCCCCAAAATTGTTGACATACTCAAACACAATGCAAGCCTCAACAGATACGAGAAAATTGAAATAATCCCCTGCACCCTGTCAAAACACCATAGATTAAAACTAAACATAAACAACAACAGAAAAAAAAAACAGAAAGCTTACAAATTCATGGAAACTGAACATTTATCTAGTGAATGACTACAGGGTCAAGACAGTAATAAAGAAATTAAAGACTTTCTAGAATTCAATGATAATAAATACACCACCTTTTGCATGAATTCTAATTGGTCTTAATAATAAAAACCTGGAGCCAGAATAAATGCTGAAAGATCAAAGAAGCAGAGTAGCCAGCCACTAGAAAGACTTCTTACCTCTCCTGAATTCTCAGCCTGAAAAACTGAGTTCCTTTCTCCTCCCAACTTATATTGCTTTCTCCATCTAGCCATATCACTTCCTGTCTCAACCTCCCTAGTGCTGGGATTAAAGGCGTGTCTACTTCCCAAGTACTGGGAGCAAAGACATGAGATCCCAAGTGCTGGAATTAAAGTTGTCTGCCACCACTGCCTGGCCTCTATGGTTAACTCACGGCTAGCTTTGCCCTCTGATCTTCAGGCAAGCTTTGTTAGATCATACACAAAATATCACCACACATACCCAAATTTATGGGACACAAATAATGCTAAGAGGAAAGTTCATAGCACTAAGCACCTACATCAAAAAAAAAAAAAAAAAAAAAAACATGGTAGAGATCTCATACTAGCAACTTAACAGCACACCTGAAAAGCTCTACAACAAAAGAAGTAATGTTGGTTAATTGTTTCATGTGGGACAACTGAAGAAAGAGAGACACTTGAGGATATAATGAAGCCTTAAAGAACAGAGAGGTCAGCCTCAGTGGACTGAACTCCAAGCAGCTTTGCAGAAGTGTTTTTATTGTTACATGAACAGTACTTTTTACCAAGTCAATTTCCACATACCAGAACCATTGATCTGATCTAAGAGTTGTCTGAAGGATCACATTACCAAAGCAATTCCCAGCCATTACAAGACTTCCTGGTTTGTGAAGAATGTCTTGTGACTGAAGACATGCAAAACCTCTGAAGCTCCTACAGGAAAAACAACTCCATAAATCTCAGATAACAATCACTGATTATTTTCAAAAGATTACTACAAAACCTAGGTGAGCCATTACTCCAGGGTTTACATCAGGTACAAACAATGGCTCTACTAAATTTTCCACTATAAAGTAAGCATAACAGCAAGTAGACAGCAAGAAACTATCCAATTGAGGGCTAACATCAATAAAATAGAAAAACAGAGAACACTACAAAGAATCAATGAAACACAGAGTTGGTTCTTTGAGAAAATCAACAAGGCAGACAAACCCTTACCCAAACTAACTAAAATACTGGGAGAATATCCTAATTAATAAAATCAGAACTAAAAATGGGGACCTAACAACAGACACTGAGGAAATTCAGAGAACCATAAGGACATAGTTTAAAAACCTGGAAAATCTAAAAGAAATGGATAATTTTCTCAAAAGGTACTACTTACCAAAGTTCAATCAGGATCAGACAAACAATTTAAACAGACCTGTAACACCTAGTGAAATAGAAGCAATCATTACAAGTCTCCCAACCAAAAAATCCCAGGGCCAGACAGTTTTAGTGCAGAATTCTACCAGACTTTCAAAGAATAGTGAATGATAATACTCCACAAATTATTCCACAAAATAGAAACAGAAGGAACATTACCCAATTCATTTTATGAAACTACAGTTACCAAGATACGCAAAGCACATAAAGATGCAACAAATAAAGAGAATTACAGACCCATTTTTCTCATGAACATTGACACAAAAAGTTCAATAAAATATTTGCAAATAGAATCCAAAAACACATTAAAAAGATCATCCAAAGTGTTCAAGTAGGCTTTATCCCAGAGATGCAGGGATGGTTCAACATATGAAAATCAGGAAATGTAATCCACCATATAAATAAACTGAAAGAAAAAATGCACAGGATCATCTCATTAGACACTGAAAAGGAATTTGACTAAATGCAGCATCCTTTCAAGATAAAAATCTTGGTTGAGATTAGGGACATACCTAACACAATAAAGGCAATTTACAGCAAGCCTACTGTTGTAGAATATTATTTTAAGGTGTATTACTTTTGTTTATGTTGCATTTGTTTAATTCTGTGAACCTGTGTTACTTTGCCTGTCTAAAACACCTGATGGTCTAATAAAGAACTGAATGGACAACAGCAAGGCAGGAGAGACAGAGAGAGGCGGAGATGGCAGGTAGAGAGAATATATACAAGGAGAAATCTGGGAGGAAGAAAAAAGAGATGGAGGAGTGAAAGGAGAAGGAGCCAGAGAAGGAAGAGGAATCCAGGGGCCAGCCACCCAGCTACACAGCAAGCCACAGAGTAAGAGTAAGATTTACAGAAGTAAGAGCATGGGAAAAGCCCAGGGGCAAAAGATAGATGGGTTAACTTAAGATAAGAAAAGCTGGCTAGAAACTAAGCCAAGCTAAGGCCAGGCACTCATAATTAAGAATAAGCCTCCGTATGTGATTTATCTGGGAGCTGAGTGGTAGGCCCCCCAAAATGAGTAAAAAAAAAAATTGAGCCGGGCGGTGGTGGCGCACGCCTTTAATCCCAGCACTCGGGAGGCAGAGCCAGGCGGATCTCTGTGAGTTCGAGGCCAGCCTGGTCTCCAAAGCGAGTTCCAGGAAAGGCGCAAAGCTACACAGAGAAACCCTGTCTCGAAAAACCAAAAAAAAAAAAATTGGTGCCCAACATGGGGTGTATTTCCACAGGGCCCGAGAAAACTTAAAAGTAAAAAAGAAAAAAGATGGCTCCCTTAAGAGGTGCTGCTGTTCAGCTGGCAGCACTAAATAAAAAGGGAGAGCTAAGTAAAAACTGCCTGTGGCAGCACAGGTACTGGCTTCCACAGCTAGGACTGTTAAATGCAGTTTTCAGTCACAAACCTCTGACTGAGCAGTGAACTTTAGATCTGGCTTTCATGACCCAAGATGCGGGACAAGCCAGGAGAGAGCTGTATGCCGAGGATCCATGTGTACCTTATCAGTCTAAGGTTTGCTTGTATGGTCAAAAAAGACTAGATAGGCAGTAAAAGAGATCCAGATGGAAAAAACCTCTAAACAGGTTACAGTGTGTTTAACAATGTGCATAGGCTTAGGAAAAGGAAAATAGTATAGTGATAGGAAAAAAATGAATAGTTTATCAAATAAAATCTTTAAAGAGAGTAAAGAAAAAAGCCAGGTAAGATGGGAAATACACAAGTAGTCTGGATCTGTATGTTATTGTTTTGATTTTGAATTTTTTGATTGTTGAAAAGCAAACCATAGATGCTAAGAAAGAGGGAATGATGAAATAAACCTGTTTTTATACCTTAGGAATGCCTTAACTTTTTAAAAAAAGTATTAAAAAAAAACATTTGTCAAATGAAAATCAAAAATACTTGGAAGTTTGGTTCCCACAGGAAATAAGAGGCTGTGGATTCCTTCAGTGTTAATATGGCTCATGTTTGATCAGGCTAGACCTCCTGAAACTTGACAGGTGATATCTATCAGCAAAGGTTACTGCTGGTCTTCCCAGGACTTGGTCATTATCTCAAAATTTTCTCTCTGGGACCCTAAAAATGCTTCATCCACAGAGAGCGGGAAGCAGTATGGAGAAAACTATATTCACATTTCCAAGAGTTGGGGGGCGGTTGTCTTTGGTTATTTGGTGGGTTATGGATGTTTGTTATCATTTAGGAGAATATAAAATATTGATACAAAGTTAAAGTTATTTTTGTTACACTGTATATATGTTTCTTCTCTTGTTTAAATGGCTTTTGTATACTGATAAAAATTTAAGGTTGAGCCGGGCGGTGGTGGCGCACGCCTTTAATCCCAGCACTCGGGAGGCAGAGCCAGGCAGATCTCTGTGAGTTTGAGGCCAGCCTGGTCTCCAAAGCGAGTTCCAGGAAAGGCGCAAAGCTACACAGAGAAACCCTGTCTCGAAAAACCAAAAAAAAAAAAAAAAAATTTAAGGTTGTTTTTGTTGCAACATAGTATGTATGTTTCTATTCTAGTTTAAGGTATTGTACCTATGCAGTTTATTTACAAATATAGGATAAATTTCTAGTTTTTGAAAGTTATTATTATAAACTACATAGGATAACCAGGAACATTGGTTAGTGGTTAGTCGCTTATAACAATCAAAATTCTAGATATGTTAGGTATGCTTTCCAGATCATATAGAGAAATATTTTAGATAGATAGATGATCTTCAAACCTTTCAAAGTCCTACAGAATATGTTATTTAAAATGTTTTGTTAACCTAAGGTTTTTCATGACAATGAGACAATTCTGCTCTTGGCAACACCAATTTACTTCAGAGAAGGCGATGGGCATTGAAGAAACTCCTTATGGAGTTTGCTTTCATTGTGTCAAGGTTAGCTACTGGGCGAAGAAACTTTTCTTGCCTTTGATTGGTGACAATGTGCTATGCAGGTTGGACATGCAGGACACAGAGGAAAGTGACTGTTGAACTTGGCCAAAAATAAGGCAAGACAGTCCTTCAAAATTCCTACTTCAGAGAAGAGTCTGCCAGGTATTCTGAAGGACACAGAAGAAAGTGACTGACGAACTTTGCCAAAACAAGGCAGGACAGTCCAATGTCCCTGCTTCATAGTAAAGTCTGCCAGATACTCTAGGCCTGTAGGCTGAAGATGGATGCCCCAACATTGCAGAGAAACTTTGGTGACTGTCCAGGCAGCCAAATGCCTTTTTGTTAGATAATATTACATCCTTTTGGGTCTTTGATGGAATTGAAGACTAAATAGTTACAATTGCAGTTTTCCTTAGTTATGATAGAAAGTAAATTAGTTGTAAAATTTTGGATTCACTAAGATAGGATAATGTATTATTTTCTCTGAATATGCTAATTACAAATGGACAGAATATTGTGAATATAATCTTTACTTGATAATTGTTATTGTATATAGTCTTACTATGTTTAATTTAAAACTCTTTCATTTTTATTTAGACAAAAAGGGCAAAATGTTGTAGAATATTATTTTAAGGTGTGTTACTTTTGTTTATGTTGCATTTGGTTAACTCTGTGAACCTGTGTTACTTTGCCTATCTAAAACACCTGACTGGTCTAATAAATAACTGAATGGACAATAGCAAGGCAGGAGAGAGAGACAGGCAGGGTCAGCAGTCAAAGAGAATATACAGAAGGAGAAATCTAGGAGGAAGAAAAAAGAGATGGAGGAGTGAAAGGAGAAGGAGCCAGAGAAGGAAGAGGATTCGAGGAGACAGGCACCCAGCTACACAGCAAGCCACAGAGTAAGAGTAAGATTTACAGAAGTAAGAGCATGGGAAAAGCCCAAAGGCAAAAGATAGATGGATTAATTTAATATAAGAAAAGCTGGCTAGAAACTAAGCCAAGCTAAGGCCAGGTAATTAAGAATAAGCCTCCGTGGAAACGCATGAACTGTGGACCAATAGCTGTGGAGCCCCCATGGTACTGGACTAGGCCCTCTGGATAGGCAATACAGTTGTTTAGTCTGAAACATTTAGGGGGCTGCCACATTAACTCCAGTGTCGTCCGTGTGACATGAACAATTATGTCAATAATAGCGGACGGGAGATACGTGTCCCATGGGACTAAGCTCCCTGGAGGTCCCTGGCAGAGTGTCTGTGTTATGTCTCCTTCTTGAAGGAGACGTGCTTCACGGATCATGAGTTCCTTGGGCTATGGGTTGTGTATAACTGTTTTTTTGATAATGTTTTAATTAATCTATAAAACACAGCCAAAACTAATGAATGTCTGGGTTGTGAACTATGGAGGAAAGGGGAAGCTAGACATGGACCTTATTTAGATATAGTAGAATGAGCTATTTCTTTAAGACCCCAAGCCACTAGATATTAGAAAGTATAATAGTTCAGGCATTTCTAGGGAATGAACACTTACCCACTAGGAATCCTTTAGGAATCCCAACTAAAGTGATTTATGGCAAAAAATGTTATCTCATAGGAGGCAGATGATGGGCCCCTACATTGAGAAAGTTCAATATGGAAAACTTAAGGACTACAACAGAACCCCTTCCCCTTACAGGAGTAAAAGTACAAGAGTCCATATTTTAACAGGTAAAAAGGTTTTATATTAAAGAGATATGTGATAAAAGAAGTAAAGAAAGACTTAGGGAGGATCTGTAACATCCAAATTGGCTAAGTGGGTCATGAGAACCAGAAAAGTAAAAATAAATAATAAACTAGCGAGCGGCTGAGATAAAGATGAAAGACACAGCCGCAACCACAAAGAAGCCTTCACAAGTCTAGGAACTGTACTGAGTTTAAAAAACACAGACTGTTCTTTGGGTCATAAAGTTCTTGTGGGTGAAAGGATAGTCTAGTGCCGATTAATAATTGTGTGCTTGCTGTTTTTTAAAGATGATGTAATTGAATTATTGCCAAGCTCTTGTTGCTCCTTGTATGACTTGATAGTTTTCTTTTCTGTATATAAACTACTGATTTACAGAAGTAAAATTACAACAGATTCAAACCACTTCTGAGTGTGTTGTCTGTCTGTCAATCGCCAAATCCTTGCCTTCCTGACTACCCAAGCCCTGATTCTCCTACGGTCGTGGTACTCCCAGTGGGCCAGTCCATGACAGGGGGCTCCTAAGCAGTGGAATCAGGATCCATCCCTGGTGCATGAGCTGGCTTTTTGGAGCCCAGTGCCTATGGTGGGACACCTTACACAGCCTTGGTGCAAGGAGGAGGGGCTTGGACCTGCCTCAACTGAATGTACCAGACTCTGCTGACTCCCCATGGAAGACCTTACCTTGGAGGTGATGGGAATGGGGGGTGGAAGGAGGGAGAAGAGGGAGATCTGTGGTTGGTATGTAAAATGAATAGAAAATTTAATAAAATAAAATTTAAAAACAAGAATAAGCCTCCACGTGTGATTTATTTGGGAGCTGGGTGGTAGGCCCCCAAAAAAGAGTAAAAGAACAACAATAGCCTATAGCCAACATCAAATTAAATAGAGAGAAACTCAAACCAGTTCTACTAAAATCAGCAACTAGACAAGGCAGTTCAGTCTCTCCATATCTATTCAATATAGTAACTGAAGTTCTACCTAGAGCAAAAATACAACTGAAGAAGATCAAGGGGATATAATTTAGAAAGGAAGAAGTCAAAGTATCATGATTTGCAGATGATATGATAGTTTACATAAGTGACCCCAAAAGAATCTACCAGGGAACTCTTACATCTGAAAAACACCTTTAGTGAAGTGGCTGGATACAAGATTAATTCAAAAAATCAGTAGCCCTCTATACACAAATGACAAGCAAACTGAGAAAGAAATTAGGGAAACAAAATCCTTCAAAATAGCCTCAAATAATATAAAATATGTTGGGGTAACTCTAAAAAAGCAAGTGAGAAAGACTTTTATGAAAGACCTGTCAGAAAAGTCCTTTGAAGATAATTGCTTCAGATAGATTCTGTGTTCTTTCTGCCCTTCATTTTTCTATTACTACCTTTAGTAGAATATTATTTTAAGGTGTGTTACTTTTGTATATGTTGCATTGTTTAACTCTGTGAAGCTATGATACTTTTCCTGTGTGAAACACCTGATGGTCTAATAAAGAACTCAGTGGCCAATACCAAGGCAGGAGAAAGGATAGGCAGGGACAGCAGACAGAGAGAATATACTAAAGGGGAAATCTGGGAGGAGGGAGATCTAGAAATGAGAGTGGAAGGAGGAGGACTCCAGGAGCCAGCCACCCAACTACACAGCAAGCCACGGAGTAAGAGTAAGATTTACAGAAGTAGGAGAACAGGAAAAGCCCAGAGGAAAAAAGGTAGATGGAATAATTTAAAGTTAAGGAAAGCTGGCTAGCAACCAGCCAAGCTAAGGCCAGGCATTCATAATCAAGAATAAATCAGTGTGTAATTTATTTGGGAGCTGGGTGGTGGGCCCCCCAAAAGAGCCAAAATACCAACAACAGTTACCTGTAGTATAGACAAGATGTCTGAAACTCTTACCGACAAATGATTGTGCATTTGTCAGATTAAATCCAGATAAGAGAAACAAATGGCTTGACACTGTCTAAGCTGTAATTACATTCAGTTTCATGCCTGATACACCACTGACTGTAAGAGTCCTTTAAAAGTATATAATCCCTTAACCACTGCTATTGTCTTCATTCATTTAGCACAACGGCCTCCTGAGACACCGAGCTTGTCCTCAACAAGTGAACATTTAGGTTATTTTCATATTTAGGCAGTCATTTTCATAACTGCCATGAACATGAGAATTCTGATATTTCATAATACTAATTTTAAGTGCATGGAAGATATACTGAGGAGACTGCTGGGATCCATAGCAATTCTGTCATTTTATGAGAACTCAGTACACTGTAGACACACATAAACACATAGATAGAAAAAGGAGGTCTAGACAACACAGTTTACTGTGTTGTTTGTGGTAATGGGGTTGATGCATAGAGGTAATATGCCCAAATGTATCAGACACACACCAAATATGTACAATTTTACATCAACTACAAGAATGCAACATGGTTTTAACTAATTTTAGTTGATATCTGTGGAAAATCCCAACCTACTGCTATCAGAGTTTATTTTACATGCTACTACACAGTCCATGTTACATTCAGATTCACTGTTCAATTCTGGAGCATGCTTGATTTTTACCTTTTTGTTTTCTCAATTAAATCAGACTTAGTGAAATATCTTTTATGTGAACATAATAATGTATTCTGTGTCACTAAACTCTACACTGGAGTCCTCTTTCTATGGCGTTATACATTATTTCACATCAGTTTCAGTTCCACACTTACTGTAGTTTGCTAAATGAATGATTATGTAGAATACTGTCTTTTACCATTTTATTACTGTAAACAACACCATTAACATGATGTATTATAAGAAAGATGTTGGGTATGTTCAATTTGCAGCATAAATTCAATACAATTCAAAAAAAGTTCCCAAAATAATCTAACAAGAAAGCTGATTCCAAACCTACATACCATGTGGAAAAACTCAAGAGTTCTCAATAGGATTGTGAAGGATTAGTACACACAATGACACAGTGTGACCTCTGTACTTACTACAAAGCTACAACAATAAAAAATGTGTACAATATTTGTGAAAAAATAAGGGGATGGAGAAAAAAAGCCAAAAACAAAAGCACAAAAAGATAGTCAAGCTTTTATCAAAAGACTTAAGGAAACTCAGCCAGGGAAAATGTGAACTTGACCAATGTTACCTATGATTGTAGGTGCATAGAAATTAAATAAAAATAGACTTCACAAAAATAACTCAAAGTGGCCCCTAAACTCTTATATTTCTGACCCTCCAGCTACTGATTTCTCATCCAAACAGAGAGGACCCCATGCTCTGGAACTCTCTATAAAAAGGAGGTCTTCAGAAAGGTAGGCTATGGCTCTGTAGCCCCTACCTTATGATGCCCCTATGGTTTCAGGCAAGCCCAGCCAGGCAGATGACCATACACAAAGCAATGTTGAAGAATAATTTAAAGTCTGCTTCCTGCCACATAAACCATGATACAAGGTGTGGAATCTGCCCTATTCACCTGCCTAACCCATGCACACCTGAAAAACCTCTGCAGCTCAGAAACTCCTTTTATGCCCTGAAATTAAATTTCCCCAATCAAGTATTGCTGAAGTGTGATCCCCAACACCTCCTTTCTATGACTTTCTATACTATTTGTAAAGTTTATCACACTAAGGAATATGGAGTGCAATATTCAAAACTTCTAGAAAACATACCTTCAGTTTTCCAATCTCTCTTCCCACTGCAAACCAAAAGCAATGCCTGTGTGTGCATAATGGACAGTTACATTACAAACACCACAGTTTCTCATGGCCACGGCTACAGAGCCAAGCCTCTCCAAGGAATCTGCACTCAGAGAGGCTCGGAAGCCAAGGGCTACTGCTGTAGGATGTTCTGTATGCTGTGAATGTGTTGCTCTGATTGGTTGATAAATAAAAAGCTGATGGCCAGTAGCCAGGCAGGAAGTATAGGCAGGATAAGCAGACAAGGAGAATTCTGGGAAGAGGAAGGCTGAATCAGGAGATGCCAGCCCGCCGTTCAGGGAGCAGCATATAACGGCACACAGGTGAAGCCATGGAACATGTGGTAACATATAGATTAACAGAAATGGGCTGAATTTAAGTGTAAGAGTTAGTCAGTAGTAAGCCTGAGCTAATGGTCAAGCAGTTTTAATTAATATAAGCTTCTGTGTGTTTACTTGGGTCTGAGCAGCTGCAGACCAGGCGGGACACAGGAAAACTTCCAGCTACAAATGGCACCAAAACATGGGACCTAAAACCTGAGAAAGCTTTCTAAAAAAAGATTCTAAAACGGAGCTAAAAACAGCTTCCTAGATGTGTCTCTCAGGCAAGCCGTGAGCTACAGTATGGCTGGTTCGCAGCAGCTTATGGGCTTGAGTGCAGCATGGCAGATTCCTGCCACTGTACACAGTGGTGTCTGCAAGCCATGCAGTGCACCGTGTAATGGATTCAGCTTTTGCTAGTACAAAAGAAAAAAGAGGGGCTGGAGAGATGGCTCAGAGGTTAAGATCAGAAGTTAAGAGCACTGACTGCTTTTCCAGGGGTCCTGAGTTCAATTCCCAGCAACCACATGGTGGCTCTCAACCATCTGTAATGAGATCTGGTGCCCTCTTCTGGCATACAGGTATACATGAGGGTAAAACACTGTATACATAATAAATAAAATTTAAAAAAAAAAAAGAAAGAAAAAAGAAGAGGTTTTGGGGCTACATGTTGCTGGGTGGAGGCATAGACCCACTGCCTCCTAGAGTCCAGCAGTGAGCATGGTTCCCCCAAAGCTGGCAGTAAATGTAGCTCCACAGTTCCTCCATGTTGGAAAGCTGAGGTGGACGGAGCCAACAGCCAAAGCTGCCATTTCAATCCTAGTCATTCTACAGTTTAAAGCAATCAATTCACAATACAGATTCAAATTAAATAAACCCTAAACAGTTTACACTATGTGTAAAAATGTATGTAGGCTTGAAAGAGAATGAAAAAGGAATTTAGACAGTTATATTAAAAGAAAAAAATTTTAAAAAATAAATTCTTTAAAGATAAAGTAAAAGTAAGATTAAAAAAATAAGCCATGTAAAGATGGAAATCACACAGAGAGTCTGGATTATATTGTCTTTGGGATTTTTAACTGCAAAAGACATTTGATTATAAAAGCTTCTCAGTTAAACCAATAAGTATATTTTAAAGGTATCTTGACTTCAAAATTTGGATCTAAGGATATGTTGCTTTGGAAAGGAGGCTCTGCTTTTGTTTCCATAGGAAGCAAGAGGCTATGGATTTGTTCCAGGTTAAGATACATCAGGTTTGACCAGCCAAGATCCCCTGAAAGGTCTCTAATGACTCCATGGCCCAGATCATCCAACATCCAAAATCAACTTCAAGGCAACTGGCTCAGAGAATACAGCCTCACAGGCTACTCCAGTCAGGACTTGACCATAATCCTAAAATTTTCTTTGTGTCCCCATAAGAATACAGTGCCCTTTATCGGCAGGAAGTAGCCTAGAAAACTAGGCCCAAATCCCAAAAAATGGATTATGGATGTTTGTCTTTGTTTAGACTGTTGATTACAAATTGTTAATGGTCATACCTTTCTAAAAGAAGAAAGGGGGATATGATATGGAAATATAGGATATTATAGATATGATAGGATAAAAAGGTAGATTATTGAACCTACTTTTAAAGAGTAACCACTTGTTTAAAATGTTGTACATTGGTATAAATTTTAGTTTATTGATACAAATTTAAAGTTAATTTTGTAATACTGTATGTATATTTCTACACTTGTTTGTGTATTATGTTTGTGCAGCTCATTTAAATTGTAATGGATAATTAAGAAATACAGATTAATAATTAGTCTTCTATGATAGTCAAACTTATAGTCATGTTAAAATGTAAAAAATAGGTATACATAGATATAATTCAATTAGGTTGGTAATCTTCAAACATTTCAAAGACCTACAGAATATGGCATTTAAAATGTTTTAAAAACTTAGACATTCCTGAACAATGAGACACATCTGCTCCTGGCAGCACCGATTTACTTCAGAGAGAAAGATGGGCATCAAAGACACTCCATATGGAGTGCATCTTCTTCTTGGCAAAAATAGCCATTTGGGCAAGAAACTGTTCTTGCCTGGACTGCTTGACAAAATGTTGTGTTGACTGGACATGCAGGACCCATAAAAAGGTGACCACTGAACTTTGCAAGGTGAGATGGTCCTTCAGGTTCCTGCTTCGCAGAAGAAACTGCCAGACATTCTACAGGACTCAGGAAGAAGCAACAGAGAGACTCTAGGCCTGTTGGCTGAAGAATGGATGCCCTAACATTGCAGAGGAATTTTGGGTAACTGTCCAGGTAGCCAGGTGTCTCTGTCATTCTAGATTTTTGGAAGTTGCTTACAATGCTCTTCCTGTTTACTTAGATAATATTATATCCTTCTGAGGTCTTTAATGTATTAAAGACTAGATAGCTATAATTATAATTTTCCTTAGTTATGATAAAAGATAAATTAAATATGAAACTTTAGACTCATAAATATAAGATAGATAGAATATTATCTTTAATTTTGTCAAATACAAATAGACTAGATATTATAACTGTAATTCTTGCTTGATAACTGTTTTGTTATATGTAATTTTACTATGTTAAAGTTAAACCCTTCCTTTTTGATTAGACAGAAAAGGGGAGGTGCTATGGGATGTTCTGTATGCTGTGAATGTGTTGCTCTGATTGGTTGATAAATAAAAAGCTAATTGGCTAGGAGCCAGGCAGGAAGTATAGGTGGAATAAGGAGACAAGAATTCTGAGAAGAGGAAGGCTGAGTCAGGAGACGCCAGCCCACCATTCAGGGAGCAGAATGTAATGGCACACAAGTAAAGGCACAGAACATGTGTTGACATATAGATTACCAGAAATGGGCTGAGTTTAAGTATAAGAGCTAGTCAGCAGTAAGCCTGAGCTAATGGCTGAGTAGTTTTAATTAATATTAGCCTGTGTGTGTTTACTTGGGTCCAAGTGGCTGTGGGACTGGTGGGTGAGATATTTGTCCTGACCATGAGCCAGGCGTGACTAGGAAAACTTAGCTACAGGCTACTGCACAGGTCACCACATGTAGCAACAGAATCAGTCTGTCTCATGGTCCACCCCAGTTCCAGCAGCTGGGACTCTGATAACAGAGCCAACCTGCTCTTCCTAGTCTGGGGACAGTGGTCACCATATTCACCAAGGCATGGCTGTGGTCTTCCTTACAGCTCCCTATAGGAGAACCAGAGAAGAATCCTGGAAAGAACATGCAAGCTTCTTCCCACTGGTACTCCTGATTGCTAAGCCTTCTCAGAGTTCCTCATTAGCTAGGGCCAACCATCTGGGCCTCACAACAGCAGCAGCTCCCCTACTGGGTGAGCAGAAATCAAATGACTCAGACAGGATTAGCCTTCCCAACTCTGCCCTTACACCCCAGCAGACAGGCCCTACTCTAGAAATGTAGTTTAGTAGGATCTTCCATTCTCCCAGAGTACTTTCTGCTCCTTTTCCAAGGCACAGGGTCCTTTGTGTGCACATATTATTACACACCCTATGTCCAGTGCAGCCGACCCATTGCTTCATAGCTGGGAAGTCCTAGTCAAACACAGCTCACATTCAAACAGTTGCTATTATTTAAGCAAAAAGAGGCCATAAATTAGAAAATAATGTAGAGTCTATGGGAGGGCTTGGAGGCAGGAAAGGAATGGTGGAAATAATGTAATTATAATCCCCAAAAATTATTTTAAAAAGTTGAAACAGGCTTTATGGCAATATGATCCAGAGATTAGGGATTTGTATTAGAGGACACCAAGTATTACCCATGCCTTTTCTCTTAGGCCGTATATCTTAAACCTGGAAAATACAGTCATTTTAGGCAGGGCCACACCATTTTACCCAGTTCTATTTGGGCTGAACTGGTGTAACTAACTACAGTAACTTGACTTCACAATAAGTTCAGTTCTTTATCCACATTCTTGATTTCCTGGTCATTTACTGATCATGTTATACTGATTACCTAACTACTCATTGCTAATGTCAACTACTGTCACAGCAGGAAAGCTTTCACCTTTCTTCTTATTCATCCCTTTATGTGCTGTGACTACACATGCTTTACACTTGGTCAGTGAACTCCATTCTTACTCAGGTCCCTCTTCATTTGTAAGTTCCCAATAAAAGCCACAGAGGTTGGAGGACACTCATTCACTGGTCTAATTTTCCTTCTCAATGACCAGTCAAGGCCCAGCCTTGAAGCAGTTGCAAGACTGTCTTCCCAGCACTAGGAAGCAGAGACAGGATTAGGTATTCAAAGCAACTGTGAATTACATAGTATGAGGCAAGCCTGAGTTATATGAGACATTGATAAAAACCAGTGGTCCTCAACCTTCCTAACCTGTTATCCCTTTAATACAGTTCCTCCTGTTATGGTGACCCTCTCCGTTATAAAATTATTTACACTGCTACTTTATCACTATAATTTTGCTACTGCTATGAACTCTAATATTAATATCTGTGTTTTCCAGTGGTCTTAGGCGACTCTTGTAACTGGGTCATTTGATCCCCCAAAAGGATGCCTCCACCACCCCAGGTTAAGAACCACTGCTCTACGCACTACCTATGATGGGACACCTCACATAGCCTTGAGACAAGGGGAGGGGCTTGGACCTGCCTCAAATGAATGTACCAGGCTCTGCTAACTCCCCATGGGAGGCCTTACCTTCTTGTAGGAGGGAATGGGGTTGTGGTTGGGGGGGGGGGGAGGCTGGAGGAGGTGGGAGGAGGGAAGAGGGGGATCTGCGATTGGTATATAAAATGAATAAAAAAATTTCTTAATAATAAAAAGAAAAAAAAACAGTGCTCTAAACTGATATATATATATGTCCTCTAATACAAATCCCTAGTCTCTGGATCATATTGCCATAAAGCCTGTTTCAACTTTTTAAAATATCTTATCACTTAAGATAAAAATGGAATGAAATTCTTAGTGACTGGGAAACATTGGAAAATTGAAAAAAAAAATAGAGATTAGAGCAGTATTGCATTTAAAGAAAATGAAACTAGAAAAACTAATACCAATAAAACTGACTTTTTAAAATGATAAAAATAATTGGACGAACACTTAGTTATACTAACTTTGAAACTGAGTAGGCAATTCCCTGGTACAGAGAATGCCATTAATAAGAGATTGTATGACTTTGTCCATGTAAAATGTTAGCTGCTGAGTGCTGTAAGCTGACACAGATTTAGAGCCAAACGCCTGTGTCTCAAACCTGTGATCTGACTTAACTGTGTCAACCAGGATTGCACATATCTGCACAGGAGAGTTCCCTAACTGAAAAGTGGATATGCAGTAGCTCAAGCTGTCCTCCCTAAATTATACACCCATCAATTCTGTCTGTCTTCATTCACATGGAAGGAATTAATACATGTTGGGAAATTACACAGAAAGTCACTCACCATTCCCCAGTAGGCCCTTCTTTATAATGGAGACCCCTGTAGCTCACTGTCTTAAACTTCAGTCTGTGATCTAGCTATTGTCTAGTCTGTTTCCCCCTGTAGTATACACTGTTCCTCCTCTTCTGGTCTGAAGGGAGAAGCCATGCTCCAACATACAAATCTTTTTCTTGTTAGTGCAATGGACAGTCCACTATGTGACTCAAATTGGTGCTACAGACCTGTAATCCGAGAATTTAGGGTGGTTAGTCAGAAGAGCAAGGGCAATGCCCTATTGGGCTACAGACAGGGTTCAAGTCCACTTCAATCAACATAGGAGACCTTGACTCAAAACTACTTTTCAAAAAGGCTGGAGATGCAGCTGTTCTAGAATTAATATAATGGCACACCAGGACTAAATGTTGAATGTTGGTATGACCCTCTAATGATGTCCTGAGCAGCACCCAAGAGGCCTGTTCTTTGATTGGGGAGGGGGGGTTGGCTGGTTGTAAATCAAAGTTGTCTCTTTGTTTATGGCGAATATAGCTTAATGCCTGCTTAATCCTGGTGAATATTTATATCTTATCATACTAATCTAATAGGCATGGTTTGCATACTACTTATCTTTGGGGTATTTGGGAGTCAGCCCTCCCTTAGCTAAATTCTACTTTGTGTGACTTAATGTCTCCTAAGAATTAGTAAATCTTTTCTTTTGGGGGGGGGGTCTTTATACCATCAATTTTATTACCATCAAATCTACTCTTCTACATCACAGTTTAGCAGTGGAGTGCTACTCTACACAGGACATACCATTAACAAGCTCCACAAAATTAACTCCAGATGGATCCTACACCTAAATGCTCAATGTTAAACATGCAGAACTTCTGGGTGACACTAGGGAGACCAGGGCTCTCCAAGTTTGGCAAATCTGCCTTTCATAGTGACAGTATAAGCACTACAGGTGCCAGCATTTGACAGTGACATCAGCAACAAGGATATTTCTAAGCGCAGTCCCACTCCCAATGCTCTGTCCAGACGCAGCCCTCAGAGTGAAGTGACACATAGGCTGCCGCCCCAGCCCAGGGAATTGCAAGGGCCACACAGGACACACAGGACCAGGAAGGAACACGCCGAACTTTGCCCACTGACTCCGGCCCAGCCCCGGAAAGGACCCACCACACCGGTTCAGGCGGCTCAGCCGACTACTCCTTCCAGTCTGGGGACAGCTGCCCCTCCTCACCATGGCTGGCCACCCCTCCCCGTCTAGGGACAGCAGCCCCCTTACTCACCGTGCGGTAGCTGCAGAACTCACTGGCACTCTCCCCCATAACTTCCAGAGACAGCGTCTAAGGCACAGCACACCAGCAAACTTCCTACTTCCTCAATGGAGGAGCTAGCGTCTAAGGCACAGCACACCAGCAAACTTCCTACTTCCTCAATGGAGGAGCTGAGCCCGAAGCCTGGTGACCGGAAGAACCCGCCCATCTGATTGGCAGGTCCGCTGAAGGCCCTGATTGGCTAGTGAGGCCTGAGTGACAGGAAGCTGAGTGACAGGACCAGGTGAGCTGAAGGGACACAACAGGTCCCAGCCCTGGCTTCCACCACAAGCACAGACCTATCCCAGATCGGCTGGAGAATTGCACCAAATTCAACAGGTCCCTGTAATATAAATCAATGGGTTTGGTTTTAAATGGAAGTATACAAATTCAGGAAGAGGCTAATCAAAAAATGTTTCACAAAGCCGGGCGGTGGTGGCGCACGCCTTTAATCCCAGCACTCAGGAGGCAGAGGCAGGAGGATTTCTGTGAGTTCGAGGCCAGCCTGGTCTACAAAGTGAGTTCCAGGAAAGGCGCAAAACTACAGAGAAACCCTGTCTCGAAAAAAAAAAAAGTACAAAAAAGAAAAATGTTGCACAAGAGGAAAACAGGGTATCTCAAGAACATTATAGCCGGGCGGTGGTGGCACACGCCTTTAATCCCAGCACTCGGGAGGCAGAGCCAGGCGGATCTCTGTGAGTTCGAGGCCAGCCTGGACTACCAAGTGAGTTCTTTTAAAATGTGTGTCATTGCCACAATTCTCACACACACAGTGAGCAAGAAATACAAATACAGATAAGTCAAGGAAAAGTCACCTACCAGCACTATGGATGCTGTTCTTAGATGAAGAATCTTGTTGAGCTGTTTTAACCTCAGAATAACGCTAGCTGCTTTTGCCGCTGAGCATGTTGGCTCGGAGGAGGCCAGAGTTGCTTCCATGCAGGAACAGAAGGAGTTCCTTTTAACTATCCCTGCCTGTTGTCTGTCTCAGGGCTGTGACACCACTGTAAGAGAATTTCATTTTTTTAAGCTTTATTTGTGTTTGTTTTTGTTTTTGTATATAGTTGTTTGCCTGCAAGTGCCTATGTGCAGTACCTGTCGAGGCCAGAAGATGGCAACAGATCCCTTTGGACTGGAGTTGGCAACAGATCCCTTTGGACTGGAGTTATAGGTGGTTTCTGGGAATGGAACCTCTGTTCTCTGTAACGATATCCAGTGCTTTTAACTGCTAAACTGTCTCTCTAACTGCTTTCTTATTTAAAATTTATTTTCATACACTTTAATTAAAATATATTACATCAATTTCCCCCTTCCTTGTCCTATCTAAATCCCTTCCCAAGTTCTTCCCTTCCAATTTCTTCCTTGTTAAATATGTGTGAATAAGTATGCACAAATATCTGAATAAGACCGGTTGAGTCTATTTCTGTTAGTTGTGTGCATATGGTTTCAGGGCTGAACATGTTGCATTGGATAAGCAATTAGGGAGCTCATCCTTGCCTGAGAATAATTCTCCCACCTGCAGGAGAATTCCACTTTTTACTGAGTAGCAGGAGTCTGACACCAAAGTGACCTAGGCTGCCATGGACAGGAAACATTATCAAGAATAGAAAATCTAGAGTGTAAATACAGAGCTAACACTTGGTGGTGGTGTTGTATTTCTAAGGTGGTGTATGGAGGTCATGGTGGGTGGGAGCCATGAAGAAAGACACACCATGCAGACAGTGCTCATGTGAAGAGTTTTATTAGCGGTGAAGGGGGAAGAGAGAGGGGAGAGGAAGTGAAAAGCTCACTCCTGGGGGGGGGGAGAGAGAGAGAGAGAGAGAGAGAGAGAGAGAGAGAGAGAATGAGAGGGAAAGAGAGAGAGGGGGAGGAGGAGAGAAAAAGAGAGCAGGTGGGGCCTGAGGAGAGAAGAGGAGAGAGGTGGGCAGGGCCCACATTTTATGAGGGAACTTCACACATGCTCAGAGAGACCATGTAACAATGAGCTTATGATGCTGTCAAGGCCCTGAGCAGGCCAGCTATTGCCTGCATATTGACCAGGTCCCCAAGGGGTGGGTCTGAATGCTACCATTCCTCCCTTTTGGTCATTATAAAAAGGATGAGTTATGGATGGCAAGTGGGATGAGCATGAGAGGTGCCAAATTCTTGAGACTGCTTCCTGCTACTTTGGGACAAAGTGGGGAGGGGGAAGATGGGAATCAGGGTCACACACAGTGGGAAGTGTGAGTGAAGGAGCATTCAGTTAGCTGTGGAGACCTCAGGCATCTGTTTCTTGAGGGAGCTGAGAAGGCAGGTTACTAGGAGAAAAAATAGATTGCTATCATCAGTCCCATGAGTGGGGCTAGTCATAGGAAGAGTGATAACTGCTGGAAAGAATGGAACCGAGAAGTGCCCTGGTTGTACAGAAGAGTCAAAGATGAATGAGTGAGACATGAGAGCAGATATGCCCTTCATTGGGACATCTTGGAAAACCAGGTTCCAGTTGCTAGGTAGGTGTCTGCTTGAGCCTGGAGGGGTGGTACCGGCAGTGAAGTCCCAGGAGCTTGGGGAGATGGCATGCCAAACTGAGGGATGATGTGTTCTTCAGGAGTACCTGAGCCATCACATCTGCTGTTTCCCTGGAGGTTAGAAATGCGTCCATCCTGTAAAGGTGTCAATAAGGATTAAGAGATACAGAGCCTTTTTATGAGCAGGCATGTGGGGGAAGTCAACCTGTCAGTGCTCACCTGGTTGGCATCCTTGGAGCTGGTACAGGGAATGGGGTATCTGGAGGGCCCCCTGTGGATTTATCTTGGCATGAGTCTGGCAGGAGGGGTGGACCTGTAGAGGAACTTGCAAGTGTCTGTGAAACAACTGGACCAGATTTATATCTTGGTATCGTAGCCAAAGGCTGGGAGGTTTCCATACACTCTCTAATGTTGGGGGAGTAGAGGGAGAGCTGTAAACTGGCAAATCTATTGGTATCTAAAGGTCCCTGATCATCACACATCACCAGAGCTGAGAAGGATAAGTAAATGAGCAGAAGAAAGACAGCTTTCCCATCTTTACATAAACAAACCTTAAAGCACCTTTTTTTTTTATCTAATTTACCAGGGGATACAGGTGGCTGACCCACTGAGAGCAGTCATCTCTCTTTTTTGAGTCTGGTAGTAAGGTGAACCATGTCTAGCCTTAGGATTAGCTCTAGGAGAATGAGGCCTGTGGATTTTACACAGAGAACTGAGAAGGCAGCTGAAGCCTTGGTTGCTGCTGTTGAACTGGCAAAGTCTGCTTGTCAAACAGCATCAGAGCTCTGAGAAGGATACATTTTTTACCTGAGTTAGTGATTTAAGGTGACAGAGATTTACTTGCTGGCTACCTAGACAGCCACCCCTGTCCTCCATGGTCATTGTGGGCAGAGGTCTCAGGGCAACCTGTCATCTTTGGCTGCCAGGCCTCAGAAGACCCAACAGTTGTGGGGTAGGAAGCTGTAGGGAGGACCAGCCTACCTTATCTAAGCAAAAGTAAGGCAATGGATTCCCCAAAGTCCTGTTGTCCACGGTCTGAAGAAGGCCCTGGCAGCAGTCAAGGCAAAAGGCAGTTTTGCTCAGTGTCTGGAGCTGCCATTCTAGAGCAGGTTCCAGATGGAGGTTCTTCTGTGCCCATCCATCTTCTTTGGAGGAAATAAGGGTGCTGCCAGGAGCTGGCATGTCTCTCCATCACAAAACGCTTTTTAATTAAACATTTTTAGATGCCATATTCTGCAGATCTCTGAGCATTTGGGGATTGTCTGTCTATTCGGTATGAATGACTGACTATCAGCTTGCGTTCCCTAACGGTCTTCAATATGTTAGCAGCTTTCATAAGACTAGGACTTACATTCCATTCCTGTCAGGGTTAGCCTTACAAACATGATTTTGAACAAAGATACCAAAATAGCCCTTCATGGGTAAAAACAGAACAAGTTTTACCAAACTGGTAAAGCTGTCCCCTGAGAAGGCAAGGAAAAGTGACAGGGGAAAGGTCATCAGTGCCAAACGGGAACAGAAAATAGGAGACATTTGAGTTGGGGTGTGGCCCAACTCTGAGAAAAAGATCCTTTTGGGGGACCAGAAACTCCATTATAGAATATATAACTTGTTTACCAAATATCTTATTTATTAAACATATACCATCATTTATTTAAATTCTCTAGAAGCTCGGTGTTGAACAATTGGCAAAGACATAGGTGTGAACCTCTAAGTTAGCATTTGTTAATCTGAATAGAGCTTTATAATTTTAAATTTCTATTTTCATGTAGAGTATATTATAAACTGGAGCTAAAGTAAATAAAAAAGAAGATAAAATGAATAGAGAGGTCTTTAACCTTAATAAACCTTTGTAGCAGATGGCTGCCAGCCACATGACTGTCTACATCGTGATGAGGTCACCAGCTAAGATGAAGGAGAGCCATGTGGTTGTTGCTTAAAACATGATTTTTTAACAGTAGTTACACACACACACACACACACACACACACACACACACACACACACACACACAGAGAGAGAGAGGGGGGGGGGGGAGAGCGAAAGAGTGAAAGAGTGAAAGACTGTGTCAGAGCAGGGACTTGGGAGAGGCAGGCCCCTATTGCTCACAGTAGTCACAATTGTCCCAAAACATATAGCATGGTTCCCATGGATGAGAGAGGAAAAAGGAGTCACTATAGCCTGTAGTCGTGGGCAGCTCCAGAACTAAAGGGAGGACTGAATAAGGACTAAGTGTTAGTTATTTTGTGGCACTGTGTTATTCATTAAGTGGCACTGTTTACCATGTGAGAAAAGCCATGAGGCACAACAAGATGCACTATAAGAGTTTATTAGGGGAAAGAGAACAGAGGGGAGTATGTTTAGGCCTGTGGAAACGACCGTGCAAGGAGAGAGAGGAGGGAGGGGTCTGTGACCCCCTTTTTATGGATTCCCCCGCACACGTGCATATGGGCTTATGTACCTATGCCACATGTGCATAGATTATGTGAACACACAGCACACGGATTACATAGGATGTAAGGCCCTAGGATAACTAAGCCTCTTGCTTGGCTACTGGACAGCGCATGTCCGGTCATGTAGCTGGGGGAGTGGCCAGGAATTCCAACACTAAGACATTTAGAAGGTCATCACCACACTCAACAGGGGTCATGCTTAGTCTGGCAAAGCCAGAGGAGACTCAGTACCTGGTACCAGGCCGTTCATAGAGGCCAGTAGACAAGGACAAAAACCAAGGTCTAAGAGGGATCTCATCCATAGGAAAAGGTCAGGAATGGTATCGCAAAAGTCACCAGGGCCTAAAGGAGCTATGGGATTATGGGCAGCTCTGGAAGGAGCATAATAACCCAGTTGAAACTGCCACTGATAGGATGGGATGGGATGGGATGGGATGGTAGTTGATCGGTGAGCTGGAAGATGGGCCTGTTGTGGGTCCAGGGTCCCAGCGTGCCTCAGACTGAGGAACTGCCAGGAGAGCCGAGTCACAGTACCAATGTTGTATTTTAAAAATGGTGCATGGTGGTCAAGGTGTGTGGGAGCTGTGGAGAAAGACACACCATGCAGACAGTGCTCATGTGGAGAGTTTTATTAGTGGTGAAGGGAGAGAGGAGAAGGAAAGGGGAGAGGATTGCAGAGCTACCTCCTGGGAAGAGACATGGGGGAGAGGGAGAGAGAGAAAGAGAGCAGAGTAGGGGCTGTGAAGAGAAGAGAGAGAAGGTACATGGCGGCCCCACCTTTTATGAGTGGATTTTGTGCATGCACAGAGAGACTATGTAGCAATGAGTGCATAACATTGTCAGGACCCTGAGTGGGCCAAGGTATTGCCTGCATATTGGCCAGGTCCCCAAGGGGCAGGTCTGAATGCTAACAGGTGTCATGGCCCTGAAGTTCTTGAGCTGCAGGGAAGACTATGGACACTGTCCTGAGCCATTCACAGTCTCCCTTGGTTTCATGGGCCTCATACCATCGATCATTCTCACCTTGGATGACTTCGAAATCCTGAAATTCCTGCCTCCACTTTCTAAGTACCATGATTAGAGGTCTGTGTCACTATGCCTGGCTAAGGTAGTTTCAACTTCATTTAGTGAGTCATTGGAATGAAAGGATGAGTCAGATGAGCAGTTGCACTTAATTATATTGAAAACCACTTATCTCTGTGAGTGAGGTTTCATCATTTGAAGAATAAGGACAGAACCCTGCCCTTGTCTCTTGAGTTATAGCAGACTCAATGATAAAGGAAAACAATATTGCTCACAGTTGGAAGACAGTGGACTTTAAGGCAGGAGGGCTGCATTAGATGGGAGCCTTCTTCTGTTAGGACCAGAGCCTGTGTCCTGGCTACCCTAACCAGCCAGACTCAGCCACTCTTCCTCAGTAAGCCAATTAAAAGAACCAAGTTATCCAGTTGTGACTTGCTCACCTATAATGCAGGCACTCTGGAGGCAAGCTGGGCAGATCTTCCTTATGTCCTAGGACAGCCTAATCTATAGAGTAAGTTCCAGGCTAGCCAGGGATTCATAGTAAGACTAGTGTTTAAAAGAAAAAAGGAAATAAACAAACAAAGAAAGGAAGGAAAGAAAGGAGGGAAATTATTAATGAAAACTGAAAACATGATATATATTCAGTTTGACTGATTTGGAAAAGTGATGTAATCCCCTTTTCTTGTATTGTAAAAAAAGGACATTTAATTCTCTCTAGAGCAATGAATGATGTGGATAAATATTAAGTTTGTAGGTGACTGGAAAAATAATAAGTAATGGTCAGTTAATATTGATATGTGATCAATATTTGTATCAATAATATATATTTATAATCTATAAAATGTATTTATAATCAATAATCTATACAGATGGCAAGTAGATTTAGTTTAACCATCTAATAGGTATGTTTGTATATAATTAGAATATCTCTGTCCCAAGAAGGGGGGGCAGAGGAATAACATAAGAATCTATCATTAGCTAGTATATATCATAATATGGCCAAATGTGTCTAAATACTATGATTCTGACTTATCAAAAAGAAATGGTTGGTTTGGAATATTGACTCTATCTATTAATCTCAGGTAATGGTATAAATTTGGTTAAACTGTATTTTTTTTTGTTTTTTTTTGTTTTTTGAGACAGGGTTTCTCTGTGCAGCTTTGTGCCTTTCCTGGAACTCACTCTGTAATCCAGGCTGGCATCGAACTCACAGAGATCTTCCTGTCTCTGCCTCCCGAGTGCTGGGATTAAAGGCATGCGCCACCACCGCCCAGCTAAACTGTATTTTAAAGAGGCATTGTTAGATAAAATTACCTGAATTAGTCATGAGCATCTGTGGGACCAAGGCTGCAATTGAAGCTTACCTAATTTAAATTTGTAATCAATGCAATATTAAACCATTTAGCTGTGAGAGGACAGTAATAACCTATGTCAAGGTATACAGAGCAAGACTTATGTATAGAACAATTGTGAAAAGTACCTGAGAGGAGTATCTGATAGTATATACATTTCAGGATCATGGCCAGAAGGGCAGTCCAGCCCCTAGGCTGGAGAGTTCAGTACAGAAAGAAGGGTAAGTGACATAGGGGCTGTAGAAATCATTCAATACTTCTTGCTGATATGGGGATGAAGCTGAGGATCATGAAGGCTGGAATGCTGTGGAAACCCAGGAAGAGCAGGCTGTTTCAGGCTCTGCAAGGCATGTGTAGCAGGATTTTCTATCTCATGGGCTGGAGGGCGGGGTGCAGGGTTGAGCTGGACAGCACATCTGTGTGGGCTGGAGAATGAGATGCAGACCTGCAGCTAGACAGCATGTACGTGGTCCAGAGGATGACAATCTGTAACTCTTTAAATGATCAGAATTTCTGCTGGGGAAAAATATATGTGCTAATGGTAGAACATGCAGTTGAAGAGCTTTAAAGAGGAAACTTTTAATCTTAGGTGTACCTATGGAATATTAAATGCATGGTTTTAGCAATGAGAGGAGATATCAGGCCAGGGAGAGGGAAAGCTCCCCACCACCACCACCACCAGAGAAAAAAGAAAATTTGTAAGTGGGAGACATAAATTGTAGTCAGGTTACATTCCTCTTGGTCCTTCTTGGCTTGTGAGCAATGATGAATTTTGATCTCCTGAAGCTTATAAGAACCTTCTTAAAAGACAAGAATCTTTTTTTTAATGATTTTCTTGGCTTGTTGCCAATTGATTGAAAAGTTCTTTTTCTTTTTCTATTTTTTTTAATTTTTATTTTATTTTATTTTTAATGCCAAATGCTGTTTATTGAAGGAGGGAGGAGGTTTTAAATACAGGCTAACAGCACAATGGGAGAACCCTGGAGGGCAGAAGTTCGCTACTGATGTTTTACAATATTGCATCTAAGCTGTTAACGCCCATTATGCGGGGATACACAGACAAGGAACTTCCCTTAAGCATTCAGGAGGGTGGAACCCAGGAGGGAATTAGCATAGGGAGGATATCGAGGTCAAGGTCAGCAAGTAAGGCAACAGTTACCCAAAACAGGGGCTAGGGCCCTACAGGTCTCCCCTTTTACTAATAAATGAGCTTCTGACTTAGGTTGCGTGGAACATCAGCAGGTCACCTTACCCGACATGGAGATGCTTGCCCAGGCCGCACAGGCGCTCTGTCTTAGGTTGGTGAGCGCCCCCCAGGCATTACCCATAAAAGACAAAATCTTAAGATATATTAGCAATATGATAACAGTGGTGAATTTTGTCAGAGTAAAATTATGAACCCTTGGAGTCTCAACAAAACAGCAGGATAGCGAGAGAACAAAATCTGAAATGTGTCATTTATATATATATATATATCTCAAGTCTTATTTATCTTTTGATCAAAATTAATAAAAACACATTTAGGACAGGATTATTTCTAATCATATTCCTATAAATTTTGATATCTTTGATAAACAGAGTTCATTAAAAAGACCTGGAATTGTATAAATTCTTTCATAAAATCAAAGCCCAATACTTAAGGACCTATGAGTGATTAACAGTCTGTAATCAGACTGGCAGCTTTAGAGTGCCTTTGTCATGCAGCAGCCTGGTCATATGGTGTGGTCAAGTGATGCAGGATCAGTAAAGGCGAGTCAGTGTCCTGTGAAAACCTGTAAGGATATCCTTTTCTTGACATCATGAAAACATAAACCTTTCCAAATACCAGTAAGAAGGTCCTAGAGGCCTAGGTGTAACTTTGTGGCTTGGCCTGAGGGTAATAAGGAATGCCTGTACTGGGAGATATGAAAGGTTAAGCACCAGTACTTAAAGAGCTCTTGAAGTATATGAAAGGTTGTTGTCCATTTATGAGCTCTAGGCATTCCTAAAATTGAAAAGCAGTGAAAAAATATTATATTACTTCTTATATCATAGCCATAAATTATAAGGACATAGGCCTCATGGGTAAGCTCCCATAGTGAGAGTATATGACAAGGTGCTAGTATATCCTGTAGAGCTATCTGTCAATTTATAGACTTATAAGTTCTATAGTTTGATATAAATATAATATCATCTGTGTGATAAATGTATTGTTATATATATATATATATATATATATATATATATATATATATATTATTGGGTTGGAAGACTGTGAGGAAACTATAATTGACAGTTCTGATAGTTAATCTACACATATAATGAGGAGCTCTGCCTCCAAAATGAGTTCCAGATAAACAATTTGTATCTCTTGCTCTGTATGTCAGCTTTGCCTCCATCATTTGCAGGGTTAGAAGGCAAGCTAAAAGTGAAATGCTGACAATCTTTAGGGTGAGGAGGTATGGTAAAGAACAATTTTGTAAGTCTATGACAATTATTATTTTGATTTCTAGGGATGGCCATAGGAGATGGTAAGCCAAGCTGTGAAATCTTCTTGGTTCTAATAGATTTTATTTAATTTCTTAAGGTCTTGTAACAGCCTATTAGCATGATCTTTTCTAAATATAAATATTTGGGTGATTTGGGATAGTGGGAGGCTTTACATGTCCTAATTTTAAGTTTTTCCTCCATCAGATAGGTAGCAGCTACAATTTTCTCAACATTTAAAGGCCATTTGTTAATCCAGACAGGAGCATCAGATTTACAAGTAATAGGGTCAGCAGTGAACAGTGGCCTCTAGGATAAATTTTGATAACCTAGGCCATGTTTGTCATTTATGATTTCTGGACTAATGTGCTAAATTTTGCCTTGAGCCTGTTTACCCAAGTCCTTTTAAGTTTAAAACCCATCTATAGCATTTGAGCTAATATTAGTCCATAGTAGAGAATAATGATATATCCATTTGTTACAACGTGTCTCTTTTCCATAGTGTGTTAGGTATGAAGGATGACATATGGGCAGAATATGCCATAACTTTCTTCATCTGACCATCTTAATATTCCTGAGCTTCTGGCTACATTATTAGCTTGACCTAGGCCTACTAGAGATGAAGGGGGTAACAGTTGTTTCCCAGGTATTTGGCAAATCTTTTCCAAAAATGCAAGAAATGTCTGTGCTTATGTCAATTATTTTCTTTCCCTGTATTTTAAGCATTTAGTTGGTCTGAAATATTTAATTTTCTGAACCCAGAAAGCCATATCCTTAGAATCCAAACCAGTAGTTCCCTTAGGCACTGCCCTGCATGAATCTGAATTGTTTTTGTAGGGGGTAGTACAATGATTTTAATCTCTCCAGTAAGGTCAGGAATCAATCCCTCCTAGGACAATTTTTATACCTTGTACAGCAGAGGAGTTACAGCCTATTATTAGCCCCATTGTCCCTTCAGGGGCAGGTCCGTAGACTCCTGTAATAAGTTTATTACATAAATATATAAGTTTATTCTTAAATCCTATATATCTCAGACCTTAATAAAAACTTTATCCATAGATCTAACTTAGGCATACATCCTCAGTATCTCTAGGATATTTACTGAGATTCATGTATCATTTATAACATACCTAGATGTTTATATGTTACATTTATCTATCCCAATAGCTGGCAATTCATATATCATAAGTTATTTTTTATCTTTTCTAAACATTCTCTCTATATCAACTTTCACAGCCTTACAAAAACTTTACTTCTAAAAGCATCTGTGTGTTTAATTTGTCAGGAGACATAGGTGATTGATTATTGAGAACAACCAAAGTAAAGTGAATTCCTTTAATCCAGGGGACAGTGCTAAGTCATTTTGAAATCTGTTTGGTGAGTTATCTTTTATTTGAAATTGGATAAGCAAGACAAATTATCTTTAGACCTGGTAAATGGGGATATAATCTAAATGATCTCAAAGTGTAATTTTGACAAAATCCTGGCAATAAGAGACATGGCATAGTTTAAAGTAGGAAGCTTAAATATTTTTAAAATGCCAGAGGTTAAGTAAAAAATTTATTATATCAATATTTAGCATACACAGCATATATATAAACATAGTTTTGCATACATTAGAGAATTTGATCATTTATAAGATGATCAAGCTTTAACTTGTATCCTAATAATTACCTTTAATAGTTTATAATTTGCCAGGCGGTGGTGGCGCACGCCTTTAATCCCAGCACTCGGGAGGCAGAGGCAGGCGGATCTCTGTGAGTTCGAGGCCAGCCTGGTCTACAGAGTGAGATCTAGGAAAGGCGCAAAGCTACACAGAGAAACCCTGTCTCAAAAAACCAAAAAAAGAAAAAAAGAAAAAAAAAAGGAATTTAAAAAAAAATAGCTTATAATTTAAGTATAATTGATCCTTAATAGTTTATAGTTAAGTTGACCAATAAATCAATAAGTTGTATTTTTTAATTATCTTTAATTGTTTATAATTAAAGTAAACTTATTCTGAACAGTTTATAAGTTAATTGTCCTTATAAACTTAGAACTTTAAGTTTTATACCTGCAGGTTTAGCCTTAAAAATACTGTTTGTATTGAAGTTACTTTAGTACAGAAACAAGAGCTCTTATGCAGAAATATAGCATATGAGGAGAGTAACAATTTAATAAATCCTTTATGGTGTAACATGAATTAAGATAAGCACAGTAAAAACCAAAAGTAATTGTTATATGAATGAAAAAAGGGAGAGGATTATCTCAGTTGTACCAGCCAGTATATCAAGTTCACTGCCAGTTACCAGGAATAGCAAGGTGGAGGGGAGGGGTGGAGGTGCTGAGCTGAGGCATGTGCACTGGAGAGTTAGATTCAAAGAGAAAAGAGAAGGCAGATACTCAAAAAGAAGTAAGCATTTATTTAGGTAGGATTTCCCAGTCCCCCAGATGTCTTTGGGGTCCAGGAAACCTGTAGGAATTCAGATAGTCAGAGGTGTCTCTTCCCACATATTTGATAATTAGCTAGAAGTTCTTAGACTTGGGTCAAGATTTTTTTTTTTTTTTTTTTTTTTTTTTGGTTTTTCGAGACAGGGTTTCTCTGTGTAGCTTTGCGCCTGTCCTGGAACTCACTTGGTAGCCCAGGCTGGCCTCGAACTCACAGAGATCCGCCTGCCTCTGCCTCCCGAGTGCTGGGATTAAAGGCGTGTGCCACCACCGCCCGGCTCAAGTTAACCCTTTGGTTTCAGCAAATCTTAGCAGAAAAAAACTGTAACATGAACTTCCGCCTCAGATAAATTAGCAAACCCCATTGTCTCTAGTATACATTCTCTGGAGGTCTCATGGTGTTACCTCTTTGTAAGACCCCAGATGAAATAATGGTGGGTTTCTCCCTAGAGAATACTTTGACAACATTCTAGTGGGAACTTTCATCTCCTTCAAGTGATAGGAGACAGTAGGAGTAATGGGGCATTTTCATCATTTCAATGACTGCCACTTATCACAGTCTGCCAGTAAGTCATTCCATAAGGTCAGCGGCTTTTAGGAGCCTCCCTAGAATTAAGATAATCTGTTGCTTCCTTATCTAAGCCTGTAAAATGACCAGAGCTGACTGAAATGCCTTTCATTTTAAGCCTGTGTCCTGTAATTTCTATCAAAAGCTGTTTTTCTTTAGACTTGTTCTGACCCATGGTGTATTAGAGAAGGGGTTGGTGAAGTGAAAGGGGTTATTCATAGCTACTCACCATTCATGAGGTATGAGGATACCTGGGCCTGCAGAACCCTTTTTGGTGAGGTCCGTTTTGTAGCTGAAACCTTCAGGGGTCACCTTTATGACTTCCTGGGGAAAATGCCTCTTCTCTGGACAGCCTCTGCCAAGCAACACCCCTCTCTCTGGGTGTACTTGGTTACCTACTTCCCCTGGTTCTATGAGTACCATGTTCAAAGGTGCCAGATATCAGAACTTTCCCAGGGGGCTGCCCTGAGAAGATTCCTCCCAGAGTCCTGGGGAAGATGCTATGTCTGGCATGGGGTTATCTGAGGGAAAAGAATCTATGCACACCAAGCTCTTTTGTCCATTTACTTTATTTCTCTAAGACAAAATTCTATCTATACAGCTTCAGTTCCACCCTGACACTCAGTTCCTCTTTGTCCCTTCTTTTTCTGTCCTTGCATAGCCTAGTAGTATCTAAACTCAAGCTTTTGATCTCATCTTCATCCTCTGTTAAGCCCTTGCCAAGGATAAAAGGGATGCTACTATAAGAGGCTAGTGAGCTTACCACTCACAGATCAGAATGTAAGCTCCCATCTAAGGTGTCGGGAACTGTTTGTCAGCCAGAAACTGAGCTCCTCACAAGCACATTCAGCTTAGAAACTCATCTAAACTAGGCTCTCTTGTGTTCAAACTTTAGAAGTTTAAAAATAAAATACTTTGCATCATAAAAAAGATCAGACATTGGTTGGCAACTCCCACAAGTTCTGTACCACAACTGGCCCAGCACATCTTACAGGCAAGACAGATTGTAGGTAAAATGTATTGTGACTGGGCTTGTGTCCCTGTTTCTCTTTTGTTGGCCTGAAACAAAAGTACCTTCCCATAACAAAGAGACTAGAACATAGGGGTGAAGACTCCATGCAGGCACCAACTCGACCTCTCCATGTTCAATGAGTTGTATGAATGTTGTCCTCAGCAATGGGTCCCATTTTAAGTTTTCAGAGAGCAACCTTGGTCCTAGAATCAGCTTGGTTGTTTGGGGATCTCTACGGGACCCCTTTGGCCAACAACTCAACCAAATGCAATGCAGTCTAAGCCTTGCCTGGGTACAAGTGATGGCCAATTCAGACTCTGAATTTTCCATTACTAGGAGTCCTCACTAGGATCACCCTTATAGATCACAGGGAGTTTCCACTGCACTAAGTTTCCACACTGCCCACCAAATGTTCCCAATTCCAACAATCTCTCCCTGTACTCTCTCTCTCTCTCCATCACACCTCACTCTCACCTGCCCACTTCCACTCTCATCCCCACCCACCCCCCACTCCACCACCAAATCTATTCTGTTTCTCCTTCCCAGGAAGACCCATGAATCCCCAATAGAGTCCTCCTTTTTACCTAACCTCTCTGGGTCCACAGATTGTAGCTCCGTTATCATTTATTTAATAGCTAATATCCAGTTATAAGTGAGTACAGACCATATTTGCCTTTCTTTGTCTGAATTATGTCACTCAGGCTGATTTTTTTTCTAGTTCCATCCGTTTGCCTATAAATTTCATGATGCCAATTTTTTTTAACAGCTAGGTAATTTTCCATTGTATAAACTTACCACATTTCTTTATCCATTCTCCTATTAAGGGATATATCTTGGTTGTTCCCAGTTTCTGGTTATTATGAGTAGAGTAGCAATGAACATGGTTGGGCAAATGTCCTTGTGGTAGGATGAAGTGTCCTTTGGGTATATGCCCAAGAGTGGTATAGCTGGATATTGAGGTAGATCAATTCTCATCTTTCCAAGGAACCACCATATTGATTTCCATAGTGACTGTACAAGTTTGTACTCCTACCAGCAATGGAGGAGTGTTCCCTTTGCTCCACATCCTTACCATCATGAGCTGTCACTTACGTTATTGATCTTAGCCTTTCTGACAGGTATATGATGGAGTCTCAAAGTAATTTGATTTACAATTCCCTGGTGGCTAAGGATGTTAACATTTCTTTAGATGTTTCTTAGGCATTTGAGTTTCCATTATTGAGAATTCTATTTAGATTTATATACTCCATTTTTAAATTAGATTATTTGGGTTTTTATATCTAGTTTCTTGAGTTCTGTATACATCTTGTATATTAATCCTCTATTGGATGTGAAATTGGAAAAAAGTCTATTCTCATTTTGTAGGCTGCTGCTCTGTTTCGATTGAAAGTGTTCTTTGCCTTCTTACTGAAGGTTTTCAGTTTCATGGAGGTCTCATTTATTAATTGTTGATCTTAGTGCCTGCACGATGGGTGTTCTGTTCAGGAAGTTGTCTCTTGTGCCAAAATGTTCAAGGATATTCCCCACATCCTCTTCTATCAGGTTCAATGTATCTGGTTTTGTGTTGAGGACTTTGGTCCATTTGGACTTGAATTTTTGTGCAGGGTGAGAAGTATAGATCTATTTGCTTTCTTTTACATGAAGCTGTCCAGTTTGACAAGCACCATTTGTTAAAGATGCTGTCTTTTTTTTTTCCAGTGTGTATTTGCAGCTTATTTATAAAAAAAAAAAAAGTGTCTGTGGGTATTTGGATTTATGTAGGAGTCTTCATTTAGACCCCATTGATCAGTGTGTCTGTTTTTATGCCAATACCATGTGGTTTTGATTACTATAGTTCTGTATTACAACTTGAAATCAGGAATGGTGATCCTGGGTCTTTGCATATGAAGTTGAGTATTGTCCTTTCAAGGTCTGTGAAGAATTGTTTTGGAATTTTGATGGGAATTGCTTTTGGTAGGATGACTTTTTACTATATTAACGCTACTGATCCATGAGCATAGGAGATCTTCCCATTTTCTGATACCTCCTTCAATTTCTTTTTTCAGACTTGAAATTTTTGTCACACAGCTCATTTACTTGCTTGGTTAGAGCTACCCCAGGATATTTTATATTATTTGAGGCTATTGTGAAAGGTGTTGTTTCCCTCATTTCTTTCTCAGTCCATTTGTTATTTATATAGAAGGGCTACTGGTTTTTTGTTTTCCTTTCTTTCTTTCTTTTTTTCAGTTAATTTTGTATCTAGCCACTTTGCTAAAAGTATTTATCAGCTGTAGGAGTTCCCTGGTGGAATTTTCAGTGTCACTTATATATTCTGTCATATCATCTACAAATAATGGTACTATGACTGCTTCCTTTCCAATTTGTATCCCCTTAGTCTCATTTTGTTGTCTTATTCCTCCAGCTAAAATTTCAAGTACTGTATTGAGTAGGTATGGAGAGAGTAGACAGACAGCCTTGTCTTATTCCTGATTTTAGTGGAATTGCTTTGAGTTTCTCCCCATTTAATTTGATATTGGATTGCTGTAGGTTGCCTTTAGTATGTTTAGGTATTTTCCTTGTATCCCTAATCTCTCCAAGACTTCTATCATTAAGGAGTATTGAATTTGTCAAAGGCCTTTTATGCATGAGATGATCATGTGGTTTTTGTCTTTCAGTTTCTTTATATGTTGGACTACATTATTTCTTATATAGGATCACCCCTGCATCTCTAGGATGAAGCCTACTTGGTCATGGTGGATGATCTTTGTGATGTTGTATTTGGATTGGATTCAGTTGTATTTTATTGACTTTTTTTTTTTTAAAGATTTATTTATTCTGTTTTCAGTGTTCTATTTGCATGTATGTCTACAGGCCAGAAGAGGGTGCCAGATTTCATTACAGATGGTTGTGAGCCACCATGTGGTTGCTGGGAATTGAACTCAGGACCTCTGGAAGAACAGTCAGTGCTCTTAACCTCTGAGCCATCTCTCCAGCCCTTATTGACTATTTTTCCATCTATGTTCACACACACACACACAAAATGGTCTGTGATTCTTTTTTTTTTTTGAGTTTTTATGTGATTTGGGTAACAGAGTAACTGTGACCTCATAAAATGAATTTGGCAATGTTCCTTCTGTTTCTATTTTGTGGGACAATTTGAGGAGTTTGGCTTAACTCCTCTTTGAAAGTCTGGTAGAATTCTGCACTGAAACTGTTTGGCCCTGGGCTTTTTTTGTTGGGAGACTTTTAATGATTTTTTCTATTTCACTAGGGATTATATGTCTAGTTAAATTGTATGTCTAATCTTGATTTAACTTTGGTAAGTGGTAACTATTGAGAAAATTATCCATTTCTTTTAGATTTTCCAATTTGGTAAAGTACAGGTTTTTAAAGTATGTGTTTATTATTGCCTGGATTTCCTCCATGTCTATTGTTATATTTCTCTTTTTCATTTCTGATTTTGTTAATTTGAATATTTACTCTGTGCCTTTTCATTAGTTTCCATAGGAGTTTGTCTACCTTGTTGATTTTCTCAAAAACCAACTCTTTGTTTCATCGATTCTTTGTATTGTTCTCTTTGTTTCTATTTTATTGACTTTAGCCCTGAGTTTGATTATTTATTGCCTTCTACTCCTCTTGGGTGTGATTTATTCTTTTGTTCTAGAGCCTTCAGGTGTGGTCTTAAGTTGCTAGTGTGAAATTTCTCCAAATTTTTTATGTAGGCACTTAGTGCTATGAACTTTCCTCTTAGCACTGCTTTCTTTGTGTCCCATAAGTTTGAGTATGTTGTACATTCATTTTCATTGAATTCTAGGAAGTCTTTAATTTCTTTCTTAATTTCTCTCTTGACCAATTTTTCATTCAGTTGAGAGTTGTTTGGTTTCTACAAGTTTGTAAGCTTTTTATCGCTTCTCTTGTTGTCGATACCCAGCTTTTTAATCTGTGGTGGATGCATGGATGTTATTTCAACTTTCTTGTTTTTGTTGCAATTTGCTTTGTGTCTGAGTATGTGGTTGCTTTTTGAGAAATTTCCATAAGATGCTGAATAGATGGTTTATTCTTTTGTGTTTGTGTGAAATATCCTATAAATATCTGTTAGGTCCATTTGGTTTATAACATCTATTTTATATATATATATATATATATATATATATATATATATATGCTTCAGTATTTCTTTATTTAGTTTTTGTCTGGAAGGCCTGTCCACTGGTGAGAGTGGGGTAGTGAAGTCTCTCACTATCAGTGTGTGAGGGTCAATATGTGATTTTCGATGTAGTAGTGCTTCTTTTACAAAAGTGCCTGCTTGTGTTTGGAGCTTAGATGTTAAGAATTTAAATGTCATCTTGGTGGATTTTTTTCTTTGAGTTTTTTCTTTTTATTAGTTTTGGTTTGAAGTTTATTTTGTCAAATATTAAAATGACTATTATACCATTGCTTGCTTCTTAGGTCCATTTGCTTGGAATACCTTTTTCTAACCTTTTTCCCTGAGGTGATATTTATCCTTGATGTTGAGATGTGTTTCCTCTATGCAGCAGAATGATGGATTTTGTTTTCATCATCAATTCTGTTAGTCTGTGGGGATTGAGACCATTGATATTGAAAGATATCAATGACCAATGATTGTTGATTCCTGTTATTTTGTTGTTGTTTTGGGTGTTGGTGGTAGTGGTGTAGGCATGCTCTGGAGTGTGTGTGTGTGTGTGTGTGTGTGTGTGTGTGTGTGTGTGTGTCCCCTTTTTTGATTTTGCTGATGTGAGATTATTTATTTCCTGTGTTTTCATGTATGTAGTTAACCTTCTTAGATTGGAGTTTTCCTTCAAGTACCTTTTGTAGGGCTGGATTTATAGATAGATATTGTTTATATTTAACTTTATCATGGAATATCTTATTTTCTCCATCTGTAGTAATTGAAAATTTGTTGGGTATAGTAGTCTAGGCTGGCATCTATGGTCTCAGGGTCTGTGGCACATCTGTCCAGGTCCTTTGGGCTTCTAGAGTCTTCATTGAGAAGTCAATTATAACTCTAAAAAGTCTGCCTTTAATATATTACGTTCTTGTATAATATTAGCGGGACCAGCCTTAATATTATACATCCCAGGGGCTCAGGAGAGAGAACTACTAACAGCGAGAACTATTTTTGGGAAATAGAATCTCAGCACACCGAGCTCTATAGTCCACTTGCTTTAATTCTTCTGGCATAACATCCTTTATACACAGCTTCAGTTCTGTTCTCATGCCTAGCTCCTTTCTTGCCTGATTTCTCTCTATATTTATCTACTGCTCCCTCTAAGTTCTATCTTAATTCTCTCTTAACTCTGCCTCATCTAGGTCCTTTTCATCTTGTTCTTACCCAGCTAGTACTTCCCCATCTGACTCTTCCTCATCTTCCATCTCGTTCCTCTAGTACTCTCTTCTAGCCCTTCAATCTAGTTCTTCCCCATGTCAGTTTGTTCCTCTCAAGTTCTTACCTGTCTAGTTCTTCCATTCTCCTTTCTCTTCTCCATCCCTTGTGCCCTGGAAGTCCTGGTATATAAAGCCAGGCTTCCAGGGTCAAACAGAAGGGTGATAAGAATCACATTGAGGCCGGGCGGTGGTGGCGCACGCCTTTAATCCCAGCACTCGGGAGGCAGAGCCAGGCGGATCTCTGTGAGTTCGAGGCCAGCCTGGGCTACCAAGTGAGTTCCAGGAAAGGCGCAAAGCTACACAGAGAAACCCTGTCTCGAAAAACCAAAAAAAAAAAAAAAAAAAAAAAAAAAAGAATCACATTGAGAGGCAATAACTGTTAATTATCATTTGCAACCCCAAAGGGAAGTGACCAATGGGGAATGAATTAACTAAAGGCTAAATTCGGGTAATATCTAAGAAGAGGGAATCATGTGCTCAACTATAGTCTTAAACGTGATTAGTAGAAAATGTTAAGAATCTATAAGTTACTAGGTCAATGGGAGAAAATAAAACTGCCTTCTTTATTCCTGTGGCTCCTATCTGTCCAAGCTATCTGCCGTTTTTCTGCAGAGTAGGGGAAGGTGTGCTCAGTCGCTAGGCAACCTGTGTACAGCTAGATGCCTCTGGTGATAGTTAAAGGGAGATCTGGAACTAGAGGTAAGGTTTGGGAAAGGAGGAAGTAAAGCTTAATTAGCACATCCGCCAGGCCTTCTCAAACAGATAGCCTGGATGCTTATCTGTTCTTAGAGAGTACAGAGGTATCTCTGCTAAGGTACTTTCCTCCAACTGGGGTGGACCTGGCCGGATGCTGCTAATGATGATAATTACAGGGAGGCTTGAACCGGGGTTCTGGCTGAGCATAGCTATAGAGGGTTATCTAAATATTCCTAGAAGTGGTTAGGTAAGGAGTTAAAAGTCTATAAAGTTAGTAAGGCTGTAAGAAAGGAGGGTCCGAGTTGAATTATGTAAAGCTATTACTCAACGTCCACCTGACCTAGGTGGTGTCTCCTTGTGGAATTTACCTTAAATCAGGAGACTTTCATGTGGACTGTTATTACTGCTAGTCCTTGAAAGTGGCTAAAGGAGATATCTAATTCCAGAGTGTAATGGCAACGCCCGCATTACCGTCACCCATTCACCATGTCCAAACGAGGGGCTTCGGATTAAAAAATAGAGACAAGAGACAGCGAGTCATTCGCCACGGCTGAATGCTGAATGCCGTTTATTGAAAGAGGGAGGAAACCTTAAATACAAGCTTACAGCACAATGGCGGATTCCCGGATGGCAGAAGTTTGCTACATTTTTGCATCTAAGCTGTTTATACCAAATGCAGGATACAGGAACAAAGAACCTCCAGTAGAACATTAGGTGAGAAGGAAACCCGCAGGGAATCTGAATAGGGAGGACACATGGTTAAGGTCGACAAGCAAGGCGGCAGCCACTCACAGTGGGGGGCCAGGGCCCACACCAGAGAAAGCCTTTCATGAGGCTGTTCTCCAAATGCCTGGAATGTGTATGTCCAGAGAGTGATCAGTCCACACTGTTAACCCTTCTTAGGGAAAAATCAATTGGGAAAACTATGAAGGCACACATGATTTTCATAACAGAAGACAGCTGATATATAACAAGCCAAGTAACACCAAAAACTCCTTGGAATTTGGCTTCCTCTGGAGGAAATCCTTGATCCCTCCAGGTAGTGACTTTGCCATAACCAGCTGAGTTCTTATGATATATTCCTGCGGCCCGCAGTATTACTTGATCTTTTTCTGTTGCAGCTTTGAATGTTCTTTCTTTGTTCTGTATGCTTAGTGTTTGATTGTTATGTAGCATGGGGCCTTTCTTTTCTGGTCCAGTCTATTTGGTGTTCTGTATGCTTCTTGTATCTTTATAGGCATCTCCTTTATGTTAGGAAATTTTTCTTCCGTGATTTTGTCGAAAATATTTTCTGAACCTTTGAGCTAATATTCTTCTCCTTCCTTGATTCCTATTTGTTGGGAGGCCTGCTGGTCAAAGTTTGCAGTCTGCCATAGCTTAGCAGTTCTCCCTGAGCTTGGTACACTATGGAGGACTTCTCCCCCATCCCCACCCCCACCCCCCACCTCACCCCCTCCACCATCCCCAGAAGGGGATTCCTGCTCTCTACCTAGCCTTATCTGGGGGATGTCACTAGGACCGGATGCCTAACTTATCTTAAGGATGACTCTTGACACAGTTCCCTGCAAATGCTCTTCCCCTGCTGCCCACATGGTGATTAAGTAACATGCTCTAGTTATTTTCATAGGGCCACACTGCCACTATACGATAGAAGCATGTCACCTAATGCAAATTAGGTTTTGCCCCAGCTACCATCCCAATCCTATTTATCCACTATACTCTTGAAAAAAGTTGAGCTGACTCACTGAAGTTATCTCCTAAAGAGCTATCCCTGCTGTGTTCACAAGCCATCCAAGGCTCTCTGTCATTGCTTCTGCTCCTTTGTTCTCATGGACTGGTGGCCAACGGACCTCAAGGAAAAAGGGGATACCACACCTATTATTCTTAGGTTTGGTCTTTTCATACTGTCCCTGATTTCTTGGATGTTCTGTGTCAGGAATTTTTTAGATTTAACATTTTCTTTTACTGATGTATCTATTTCTTCTATTATATCTTCAATTCCTGAGATTCTTTTTCCATTTCTTATATTTTATTGGTGAAGCTTATTTCTGTAGTTCCTGTTCAAATCCCAAATTTTTCATTTCTAAAATTCCCCCAGTTTGTGCTTTATTTATTGTGTCTATTTACATTTTCAGGACTTGATCCATTTTATTTTCTTAAGCTGTTTGTTTTTTCTTGGCTTTAAGGAATTTCCTCCAATTGTTTTTGTTTTTCTGAATTTCTTTAAGTGATTTTTTCATTTCCTCTTTAAGGACTTCTATCATCTTTGTATAGTTGGTTTTAAGTTCTTTTTCTTATATTTCAGCTATGTTGAAATATTCAGGGCTTGCTGTGGTAGGATAGCTAGGTTCTAGTAGAGACACACTGTCCTGGCTGTTTTGAGTGTGTTCTTATGCTGGTGTCTAGGCATCTGGGTTTGGGGTGACTATAGGTCTAGGTGCTGATTTCTGAGTTTGTCTCTATTGGGTAGGTGTTTTGTTCCTTGGTTTCTGTTTCCTCTCTGGATTTTCAGAGTATGGTGGCTGTGTGTTGCCAGTTTTGCTGGCCTGCTGGGTTGGTATGCACACAGGGAATGTCTGCTGGTGTTGAGGGCTGGGATGCATTGATGCGTGGGGGAGGGAAAACAGGAGGGGATGGTCTGTGGAATCTATAGGGGGAGTCCAGAGGGAAGGGAGGCTGTAGCTGGTGTTCTGTCACAGCACTAGAGAAGAACCTGAGGGAAGAGAGAGAGCAGAGCATGTCTGTGAGCAGGCTACCTTTTTAAATGCTGTTTTTGTGGTGTTTTTCTTTAACTTCATTTCAGTTTCTCTTTACTACTAGTATGGGAAACTAAATTGAATCTTAAAATCTCATAGATCCTTTATCTTGCCATTCCTTCTTCCCCTTTATAATAGGTTCTGTGGGATTTTCTAGGTAGATGGTTATGCCATCTGTGAAGTAAGGCAGGTTCACATTGTGCTTTCTGCTCTAAGTGCTGTTTCCAAATGTTAGACCCAACTTTCTCCTCATTACCGCCTGTGTTTTCCTACTTCTTTGCCAGTCGTTTTCTTTTTTATTGGAATATTGTGATATTTATCATGTTTTGCTGAATATTTTCATTTTCCAGTTAAATGTGTGAGTTTTGTCCTGGGATGCAGTTAATTGGAAGCAGTTTCTCCCTTTATGTCACACTTTTCAACTCGGTTAGGTGAAGCCAGAGCAACATTGAGTTCAGATCCAATTTCAGCCCCTATCTTAGTTCACTTTCTGACGTTATGACAAATGCCTCAAGCTAAGGACTTTGTAAAGGAAATGGCCTTGTTTGGATCCCTGCCTTGAAGACTGGGAACATCAGACAGCTTCTTGTGTGTGCTGCCTGGATATATCACAACACAGCAGATGACTCTTGAGGCAATTGTGGGAGAGGGAGGAAGCAGTAACATGGGGGGGGGGGAGTTCAAGGGATGTGTGTGTGTGTGTGTGTGTGTGTGTGTGTGTGTGTGTGTGTAGGCCAAAGGACAACCTAAGCCACATCATCATGGTACCCAATCAACCCTTTCTGAGAACTCTATACAAGGTCTCTTGTACAATGACATTCTTCACTCTGTCCTCTGGAAACAAAAATCTTCCCTCAGTGGACCTGAACTGCTTTCCCACATGTCTACTTTGATCAGGACTCACCTGAAGCCTTGAAGATGACCCTCAGTTACACTTCCAAGTCCATGCTCAGATCTCCTCAGTCTCTGTAACTCAGCCTTATTTGTTCTGGTCTCTTCCACCACCCCTCAACTCAGGGTCTTTCTGATTGTGTTCATATCATCTTTGTTTTTGTATCACTTTGTGTACATATCATTTTGTTCATATCACTTTGTGTACATATTATTTGTGTACATATTTTGTATATATGCCTTGTTTGTGTTCATTGTCATTTGCTGCCTGATGTTACTTCATATATTTTATTGGGGTTTTGGTTGTTTCAGGAGGGAAAGAATTAATAATGAGAATCCACCACTGTTATTGTTCTATTATAGAAAAAAACATTTAATTGGAGACTTGCTTACAGTTTCAGAGGGTGAGTCCATGAGCCTGAGCCATAGGCCATACAGTTTCTAATGAATATGAGCCTCTGTGTGTTTACTTGGGACCAAGCAGCAGAGGGACCAGGTGGGGCACCGGAAAACTTCAGCTGCAGTCCACCTTGGTAGGAAAGGCACCCTAGATCCACAGTTAAGAATCAGTAGACTGTGCTCACTTCCTCTGTTTTTTTTTTTTTAAATTTATTTATTATGTATACAGTGTTCTGCCTGCATGTGTCCCTGCAGGCCAGCAGAGGGCACCAGATCTCATTACAGGTGGTTGTGAGCCACCATGTGGTTGCTGGGAACTGAACTCATGACCTTTGGAAGAGAAGTCAGTGCTCTTAACCACTGAGCCATCTCTCCAGCCCCATCTTCCTCTGTTTTATTCAGCCCTTGTCTCAGCCCAGCCCATGGAATGATGCCATCTTCATTTAGCATGAGTCTTCCCATCATTTAACAAAACCTGGAAACTTCTGATAGATATGATCAGAGGTTTGTCTTCTAGATGATTCTAAATCCTGCCAAACTGACCATCAATATTAACCATCATAGCCACAGATATATAAAAAGTAATAAGCAAGTTTATATGATTTGATCTGTGCTATGCTGACAAAATAACTCTGAAATAACAGAAAAATAAAATTGTCCAATTTGGAGCACCTGTCAGTTTTTGTTTTTGTTTTTGTTTTTGTTTTTATAAGATTTATTTATTTACTATGTATACAGTGTTCTGCCTGCATGCCAGAAGAGGGCACCAGATGTAATTAAAGATGGTTGTGAGCCACCATGTGGTTGCTAGAAATTGAACTCAGGACTTCTGGAAAAGCAACCAGTGCTCTTAACCTCTAAGCCATCCCTCCAGCCTGCATTTGTCAGTTTTTTGTAGTGTGACTATTCCTAGTTACCTGACTTGATTTCTTTTAAATATTTACTTATATTTATTTTGTGGGCTTAGGTGTTTTTCTATATATATATGTCTGTGTACCACATGTGTTTAGTGTCCATGGGACCAGAAGGTATCAGATCCCTTGGAAGTGGAGTTATGAGTGGTTGTGAGCCAACAAGTGGGTGTTGGGAATTGAACCTGGATCCTCTAGAAGAGCACCCAGTATTTCTTTTTTTTTTTTTTTTTTTTTGGTTTTTCGAGACAGGGTTTCTCTGTGTAGCTTTGCGCCTTTCCTGGAACTCACTTGGTAGCCCAGGCTGGCCTCGAACTCACAGAGATCCGCCTGGCTCTGCCTCCCGAGTGCTGGGATTAAAGGCGTGCGCCACCACAGCCTGGCTCACCCAGTATTCTTAACCACTGAGCCATTGCTTCATCACCACCTGACCTGATTTTAAGAGACTCCTGAATACAGAATTGGAAAGAGATCAGAATAGACCTTCATGAACTGATGTGGTTCAGCTCCATTATATCATTGCATTGGATCATAGAAACTAACCCTAGAGAAATTAATTTTTTCAAATGATTTTTCTGCAGCTATTGATGTAAACAAGGATTTTATCATTGAGTCTGTTAATGTGGTGTATAACATATTATTTGGTGTATATTGACCATCTTTGCATCTCAGTAATAATTGTACTTAATCATAGTGTGTGATCCTTCTAACATGCTATTCAATTCAGTTTGAGAGGTTTTTCAGGAGTTTTACAGCTATATTTGTCAAGTTTTTTGTATCTCTGTCTGGTTGGTATCAGGATAAAGCTAATGACTCCTTTCTCTTTAATTTTTTGGAAGAGTTTGAAAATGATTGGCGTTAGCTAAATAATTGCCAGTCTTTAAATGTTTGAATTAAGGGTGTTGGAGAAATGGCTCAGCATTTAAGAGGTCTTGTAGAGGCCTTGGGTTCAATTCCCAGCACCTGCATGATGGCTCCATTTCCAGAGGATCCAGTGCCCTCTTCTGGTCGCTGAGGGCTGTGCATTAACATGGTACACAGACACACATGCAGGTAAAAAACACCCATACACATAAAATTAAAATGTTTGATAGTATTCATCCTTGAAACCATTTGGTCCTGGGTTTTTCCTTAAGGGAGATTTCTGGTTACCAGTTCTATATTCTTATTCAGTGTGTGGTCTTCAGATTTTCTGATTTTTTTCTGATTCAACTCTTGTTATTTTATGAGTTCCTATAAATTTTTCAATCTTTTGTTTTGTTTTGTCTTTGTGGCTGTGTTTGTTTAAGTTTGGTTCAGCTTCATTTGGTTTAGTTTTTTGAGACGGAGTTTCACTTTGTATCTCCAGATTGTCCTGGAATTCATAGCAAACCTCCTGTCACTGCACTCTAAGTGCTGCAATTACAAATATGAGCCACCATGCCCAATTTATTGAGCTTAAAACGCTCAATAACCATATAACCATATTAAAATCATAAGTGGTTATTAAGTTATGGCCAAGCACAGACTTAACATTAGGAAGTAAGTAACAATTATCAGGGGAGAAATTAGGTAAAGGAAAACAATAGAAAAGATTTCCTTAACAACAACAACAACAACAAAAAACCCTAAGAATTGAAAAAAAAAGTAAAGGTGATAATCTATTAAATAAACTGAGAAAAAGAGGATCATGAATTTGAGGCCAGCTTGGCCTATATAGCAAGACCCATCTCAAAAAGAAAAGACAACCTTACAAAGTCTTCATAGCAGGAATATACTTCAATACAAGAAAGATCATGTATGATCAGCCTAAAGGTACCTTGCAACCAAGCTTTTCCTCTGTCAAGAACATAACAAAGATGGCCACTCTTTCCACTTTTTTTATATCATTCTAGAAGGCTTAACCAGAGCAATTAGTCAAGAAAAATAAATGAAAGGCACCCACGCTTCACTGGAAGAACTTAAGTTGTCTCTGAAAGATGCATGATCTTATCTGGAGAAATTCTAAAGAATCTACTGAAGGATCTGTGCTTACACAATGGGAACTGATAACTGAAAAACACAGTGTGGAGGAAAATGAATATTCACATTCTAGAAAGTGAAATTTGACCCCACATACAGAAATTGATTGCAAGTAGAAAGAAAAATGGGGCTATAGCTTGGTGGTAGAGCACTGGCTAGCACTGGCAATCGAGAGCACCACGCTAAATAAGCACACTTTAAAACAACTGTAATCTCAGCTACTCAGCTCTGAGAACTAAGGACCACAGTTCTGAGACCAGCCTGGACAACTTAGACCCTATCTCAAAATAAAAATTGTAAAAAGAACTCTCACGTGACTAGAATGTGTCTGTCCCTAGGTTCAGTGTCGAGCACTGCAGAAATGTTGATTAAAGACTTAAACGTTAGGCATTAAACTTCTAGAAGAAAACACAAAGGGAAAAGCTCCTTAGCAATGATGTGAGTGTGAAACTGTGCTGGCAGGAGCGTGAGGCACATGATGCCCACAGTCAGAAAGCAGAGAGAAATGAATGCTGATGCTCAGCATGCTACATCTTTTTTCTTTATTTATTTGGTCCAAGAATCTAATCCATAAGATAGTGCTGCCCATATTTAGGGCACTTCTTCCCTCCTCAGTAACACCTCTCTGGAAATACCCTTATAAGCATACCCAGAAGTGTGTCTTCTAGATGATTCTCTATCCCATCAATCAAAATTAACCATACAGTGTGTGTATGGGGGAGTTACAAAAACAAACAAACAAACAACAACAAAACCAGCTTCCAGTATTTTGTTACAGAAAATTAACCATTTCCTCAGAGACACTCTTTGCAGAATGCTAGGTGCTACAAATTGCATAAAGTGCTTTGTGAAAACTGATCCTTCCTACTCTAAAGTGCAAGTGAGCCAAATGAAAAATCAACCTCAGAAAACTCAAGTGTGTACTGAATTCCCATTGCATACTGCTGTTGCAAACAGCAAGCCATCTTTTGTACAAAAAAGCTCTGTTTGTACAGAGGCCAGCAAACCAAACACAGAACTCACTGGAAGGCACTTATAAAACATTCAAGCTTAGATAAATGGATTTTGATTGAATGGAAAAGAAAGCAAAACGTGTTCACATGGGAACCAGCTTTTATCTGCTCAGGTAGTCTGAAGTCAGAGGCAAAGAGTGCTGATGTTTCTTAATTGGCCTTAAATGGTCCTACAAATACGGATATAGTAGGGCTCCTAAATATAAATGGGTTCATAGTTCCATTTGAGCCATCAAATGAATACTTACGGGCGCTGTTTAACAAAAAAGACACTGGCTGAAAGGATTTCTAGTAAATCAAAAGAAGAGGGGCCCTGCTCCCTGAATACCCAACCCTTGCTCCTGTGAGATGGCCACTCACAGCACTGTTGTTAGGTGTGTTACACCTTTGAGTGATTACATAACACTGTATATTTTATATAAGAGAATGTTCTATGTCTGGACACTTAACACTGTGAATTCTTACTGTGTGCCGCGGGCTTTTCAGGTGGTCTCTCAACATATCTTTCTAAACTTTCTCCACAACAAGTCCTATCTTAGTCAAGTTGAAGTATGTCAAGTAGCCCCCCCCCCCCGCTCCCGAAATTCAGATGTCACATGTTTTGTGTCCTGAGAATTCACCCAAATTTATACTTAATGATTTCTGACATTTAGTCTTATATTTCCTCCTCAATTCCCACTGACAGGCAGAAGAATTGTGTTTAATCCTAATTTGAGTGTTACATTCAGCAATAACATATGAAGTTCTCTCTCTGTGCCGGACGCTGACAAAGCACAGGTCATCCTACTCTTGATAGATTTACAGCAAGTTAAATTGACAGCTTTAACCTACTTTTCTTCCTTTGAAAAAATTATTGAGTTATTGGGGTCAACATAGAGATGTTCATGATTTTTGATAAGTGAAGCCACATCATAGATAAGTAATACTCAGTAGCCAAGATGAAGAACTCATGGAACTCATTTCACAGGAAATGCTCCTTTGCCATGGCTAAAAATACAAGAGTAATGGCTAAAAATGCCAGGCATTAAAAATGCACATTTGTTGTCTAGTTTCATGAGTTCTTTATATGCTTTGGAGATCAGCCCTCTGTCCTGGAACTCACTCTGCAGATCATGCTGGCCTGGAACTCACAGAGATACCAGAATCTAATCAATATTTATATGTATAATTCAGCTATTATTTGACTTAAAAGGGCTTATTGGGAAATGTTATAATTTTTACTATTTTCTACAGAGAAAATATTTTTCTGTAGCAAATAACTCTGGACTTTGAAATTATAACCTGTTTTTAATGCTCAAAAAAAAAATTTAAGAAGAAAATGCTGAAGGACCACTGAACCCGATGTTGTATTTACATATCTATATCTGTATAAAATAATGATTATAAATGTTTGTTTAAAAGGTGAAGTGCAAATGTGAATTTAACAAGAAGTTGTAGATTTTCAACACTGTACACAAACCCCTTTTTTACAAATAAATATTTATTCTTCTTTTAAAAAAAAGAAAGAAAGAAAGAAAGAGCATACTAATTTAAAAAAATGCGCATTTGTCCAAATTTCTAGTCCTGTTTCTCAGGCCCTTTATTTAGATCAGGTCTCCTCTTGGTGTAACTCCAAACAATTCTTAGTGTTCCCACTTCCGCTTCCACCATTGCCACCCTGTCATTCCTTGTGACATGCACTTTGTGCCACCATCATGCAACCCACCTTCACAGTCACTCATCCAAGCAATGGTAACTTCCTACAGCTGTGCTGCTTGCCAGAATTCATAGAGTTTCTGCCCATAAGAAGTAAGAATAAACGTATGCAAAAATTAAATAGTAGGTACAAAGAAAAGGATTCGGGTGAGCCAGGCGTGGTGGCACACTCCTTTTTTCCCAGCACTCAGGAGGCAGAGGTAGGTAGGTCTCTGTGTGTTCAAAATCAGCTTGGTCTCCATAGTGAGTTCCAAGACTGCCAGAGCTACATGGTAAGAGCCTATCTTGAAAAACCTGGAAAAAAAGAAAGGAAAGAAGGAAAAAAGGAAGGAAGAAGGGAGGAAGGAAAGAAAAGGATTCAGGTGATTTTAAGGTTAAAAACATTAACATTGAGGTTATGTGTCTAAAAAGTACTATTTCAGAAGCACGAACTTTTTAAGAAAGGCAGCACAAGGACGGCCATCCTTAGGGCCATAGGACAAATTACCAGGAGCCAATTATGACTGTACCTCTGAACTGGGGACACAGTTCAGAAAATGCTCAGGGAGCAGCCTTCTCAAGGCATTGTTAACAGGTGGCCTCAACATTGTTAACAGCTGCATGCATCCAAATATTTTCATTCTCTTTAGCTTGTTCTACCATTCTGAGAGCACATGTACTATCCAATGTCGTAATAAAAAGTCACTCTAACTATGGATCAAACACGAAGGTCTCTATCTCCGAAGCCTCTAAACAACTAGCCTTTTTCACCTGGATCCCTCACATTGATCCATCCTCAAACCCCCTCTACCCAGGGCCAGGGCTTCTTCCCCTGCTTCGCTTCCAGGCCCAGGTGCTTGCTCTGTGGCCATCAAAAATGATTTAAGCTCTGGTGAGCTGCTTCGGCCATTGACCTGAGCTGCAGATCACCTGTGGCCCACGGGTATTTTTGTTATCTGTCCCACACCATCTCACATACCCCATGCTTTAGACTTCTCATTGGGATGTGATTTCTGTGCCATCCTTGACTTGCTGTGAGGTGCAGGAGCTGGAATAGAAGAAAGCATAGGCAGCAGAAGTCAGCCCTCTTTCCCTATCCACAACCATACCATATGCCTCTGGTCCTGTCTGTTCTCTGCTCCTTTCCTCTGAAATTCTAGCTTGGAGTCTTAGGAGTCTATACTCACCTCTTCTGGCAACTTTACACCCCAATGCCTCCCTTCATCCTCCACATTTATAAACATTTCCAGCTGAAGAGGGGGGAGGGTTTTTTCTTTAAAAATAAAATCTCTTGAGTTGGAAACACTGCCTCCTCTAACTATAGAGATGCAATAATTGCACAGCACCGTTTCCTGTTAGGCCTGAGCTACCTGCCAGAAAATGCCAACAATCACGCTATTGGAAGCAGACAATCAGGCATCACTTGTAATTCTTTATGACTGCATGTTTCCTGGTCTGAGAATTGGATGCTAATCAGTCAGTTGTCATGGCAACCCCACATCATATAGCTATCGATACAAAGAGAAAGATGGGAGAAATTAGGAGGGCAGTGACTACCACAATCCCTGGAAAGGGGTGCCAGATGACCCTGTTAAACAACAATCCATGAAAAACAGGAGCAAGAAAGAATAGGAGCCCCCAAGGATGAAATCTCACTCAACCTCATTGATAGTACAAAGATGAGGCGTTATCTTACCACAAGGGTGGCAGCAGGTGGGTGATATTTGGTCACTTCACTCTCCTTGGATACCAGCTGAGCTCTCATGGCTAACACAGGCAGTTTGAAGACGGGAAAAGAATAAGCACCAGTGATGATGGAGGAAGGGTGGGTGGTCAGTTATCCAATCAGCCAGCACATGCTTACAAAGTACTCAGTACATCAAAGGCCATTCATGCAGCAAATATTTACCATCTAGTCCAGACCACCCAATGTATAGAATGCAAAATCCAGCCAGGATCCACAGAGGCATCTAACATGTCAGATGAATGGTGCAATCTTGAAACAAACAGAAAAATCAGAACTGGGAACAACTAACATGGTCCGGTGTGGTGGGGTTAATGGATCCAAACCTATTGCCAGGACTGAGCCGAGTGTGCTTGCTTAGCCTGCTTTGGTGAATCCTAACAAAACAAGGAGGTAAATTTGTATTATTTTGTCATACAGTGCAGGAAACCTCATCTCAGAATAGAAGAATAGAAAGTCTTTTATGCCACGTAGCTCTAAAGAGCTAAGACAAAACTAACTACAGCTCAGGATTGCCATCCACCCAGCTCCACAGGCACAGCTGAATCTGAGTGTGACCATAAGGAAGGCATTTCATACCTTGGGTCCTGGATTTCCTGGTCTCTCCACTGAGGATAATCAGGGCTCTAAATCAGCAGTTCTCAACCTGTGGGTTGTGACCCTGTGGGTCACAGAGGTCCCCTAAGGCATCAGGAAACAGATATTTACATTATGGGTCATAACAGTAGCAAAATTACACTTACGAAGTAGTAACCGAAATTATGGTTGGAGGTCGTCACAGCATGAGGAAGTGTATTAAAGGGTCACAGCATTAGGAAGGCTGAGAACCACTGCTCTAAACATTGTGATGTTAGAATGAAACTGTCCACAAGTCTTCCAAAGATAGTTCCTGGTTTAGACTGGCTTCTTCCTTCACCTTTTCCAGGTTCCCTGGCTCTAGACTGCACAAATAAAGCCCTTGAGTGAGGTTTAAGAGCTTGTTCTCTGACCACCTGATCCTTGAACACCACTCTAGGACCATGTGACAGGAAAAGAAGCCAGCATGTCTACGAGAGACCTAGCCCCCCCCCCACTCATTGTTTATTGCAGCACTGTGCACAATAACCAAGTTCTGGAATCAAGCAAGGCATCCATCAACAGGTGAATGAAAAAAGAATAGGAGACTAGCCGGTCACAAAATAAAAACAAAGAAATCTTCTCATGTGTGTCAACACAGACAAGCCTGGAGGACATTGTGTTAAGTGAAATAATAAGTTGAGCATGGGAATAAAAATACTGTGTGTTTTCATTCATATTCAGAAGCTGAATCCTTGATCTCTTAGAAGTAGAGCCTAGAGTAGCAGTCCACAGAGGCTGGGAATGTGAGAGGGAGGGATAGAGTGAGGATGGTTAACAGAGGCACACAGCTGCATACAAAGAATAAGTTCAAGCAGCCCATAACACAGCAGGGTAACTATGGCTGACTATTTATATTTTTCAAAACAGTAGAAAAGATTTTGAACTTTCCCAACACAATGAAGTAACAAGAAAGAATCAACATGGCACTGCCAGCCGCCTGAGTGTCATGTTCTGGGCTTTCAGAGGTGGCTCCATCTCTCCAGAGAATGAGCACTCTGGTGCCACTTCTCCAACCTGGTCAGACGGGACTGAGGGAGAACTGTCCTAAAGAGAGGAGGCTGTGAGGAACATCAAGAGAGCAGCACTCATGCTGAGCAGGTACCACGACTGGGATCATCAAGAAACAGATCCCAGAAGTACCAGGACAACACTGCAGCCCCAGCCAAAGTCCACAAAGTGCAAAGACAACAGCATGGGCCTGCCCCCGGCTGGGAAGTGAGTAAGTAGATGGCGGAGTGATGGGAGAGAAAGAAGTGAAATAACAGGTGGTGGAGAAATGGAAGATGAGCTGTTTGTGTGCTATGAAGTGAGATGGAACAGGAGATGCAAAGGCCATTGCTGTTCTTACTCCTTGGGGAATTACATCATCCATCAAAAGACTAGTAACAAATGCAAGTGCTAGTGGGTCTATGCCTTTTTCCTTTGAGAAAATTGACCACTATATGAGTCACTGTGACTCCCAGAGCCGCATTCTAGCCCAGGAAGAAGAGCAGTACCTGCAGAATGGAGACCCACAGCTGACTGGACGTGTCCTGCTGTGTTTACTTCTCATCAGTGGCCTAGCTGCTAATCTCTCTAGTTGGTTGTGGTGGCAGTTCAACCATGGGACTGGACTACGTTGAGTTACAGTTTTACTGTGCTGCATTGAACTCTGGCCAGAGATTTGTTTCCTTTGGAAGCTTTGGATTGGACAGTCACTTGAAGACACCCAGAAGCCCCACCCTCCACCACACAGAGTGGGCAGAAAGAAGATACCCAAGACATGGCTTGTGCACAGCATGAACCACTACAATGTGCAAATATGGGGTGCAGAGATGAGAAAGAAAGAAAAATAAAAGAGCTTGAGCACTATGAAGAGAGACAGATCTGGAGACTCAAGGGTGGAGATGAACAGCCTGATATGAGCAGCCTGAAAAGCCACCTGAGGCTATGGTGAAGTCCTGGCCTGCACTGCTGCTGAGGGCCATGTCTAGGTCTGTGGCCATGCAGCATCAGGGTTCTATATAGATGCCCATGGCCCATGTTACCACCACAGGCGATGTGGATATCCCTAGTCTGGACTTCTGCCTGGGACCACGTTGATATCCAAGGGCTGCACAGTGTTGGCCCTGCCCCTCATTGGATGTAGCACTTGAGAGAGTGGTCCCTGCATCTCTCAGCAGCTCAGTATAGCTGACCCTGTTGACCCAGGGCATGGGTGAGCTGGCCCTAAGGGTGTAAGCATAGGCAAGCTATCCTGCTACTCACCAGTCATGTGGTGGCATGGACAAGGGAAAGATGCCTCTCCCCTTTTCCCTCGCCTCTCACCACCTGTGGCAGGTGGGAGAACTGGCCTCAGGGGAGTGGGAGAGCTGATCCTACCCTTCACCAGATGCAGCACTTGGAAGAGCAGGCCCTGCACCTCACCTGAGCAGCACAGTAAAGCTGACCCTAAGGGTGTAAGAACAGAACTGGCCCCACCCCTTGCTGCCTGCAGTATTTGGGTGAGCTAGCTGGGGAAATGCTAGAGAGCTCACCTTGGTGATAAGGATGAAGGAGAGCTGGCAGGCTGAACAACTCAGCTACCATCCAGGTCTAGATCCAAGGCTATGAGTTAGCCCATCCCAACATCCACCTCATCTATAAACTATTGGAGGATGTGAAGGGGCCAGTCCTCCAGATCCAAAACTACAGGATCTGCATGACACAAAGCTACAGGCAACAACAGGAGATCCAAGAGAAGACCCAGTGTATTGATGGTGTAGCAGAAGCCAGAGGCCTTGAACCAGACCAATGACTCATTGCAATGAATATTTGCAAGCAAAGATGTGAGAACTAAAGGGACAAAGAAAAAGAAAGGAAGGAAGGGAGAAAAGAAGAGAAATAACAAGTATTTGAAGTGAGAGGTACATCAATCAATTACCCTGACGAGATCACTATACATTGTATACATGTATTGAAATGGTACACTGCACTCCATAAATATGTATAATTATTAAGTCAAATGTGTGTGTGTATCCTTTCAAACTTTCTAAATTGTCCAGTGAAGACTTTTGACTTCAACATCTTTAATCTCAGTTCCTATATACCTTCCTATCTCAATTTTTGGATAGCTTTGAAAAATAAAGCTATAGCAGAGCCTTTGATAGCTCACTCTGTAGACTGGGGAACCATAGTAGATAGAGTATGAAAGATCAAATCAAGGGCTGGCAAAATGGCTCAGTGGAACTGGATACCCTTCAAGAGGACTGGGTTCTATTTCCAGTACCCACATAGTGGCTTATAACCATCTGTAACTTCAGTTCCAGGAGATCCAATGCCCTCTTTTGGCCTCTGCAGGCATCAAGACACCTACCTGGTACACAGATATACATACAGAAAAAAATCTATACACATAAAATAATAAAAATAATTCTTATTATTTTTCAAAAGGTAAAATAAAATCATTCCTCCCCAGCATGACTCACCCTGAGAACTATGTTCATCTCTCAAATCAGGCAATAGCATGATGATGCAATTTCAGTTCATTGACAATTACTGCCAAGCTCCTGGGGTGCTACAAAATGAGACAGAAAGCGTGGTAAACATGAATCCATTTGAGAACCAATTAAATTACCAAACTGTTCTTTTTAAAAGCAAGATGAACTGGCTAGGGATATGGTTCAGTTGGCAAAATGTTTGCCTCACATGTACAAAGCCTAGTACTATAAATGGAGCAAGGTAGCACCCACCTGTAACTCCAGTACTTGGGAGGTGAAGGCAGGGAGTCAAAAGTTCAAAGTCATCCCCAGCTACACAGCAAGTCCCAGTCCAGCTTGGGATATATAAGACATTATTCCAATCAGTAAATAAGAAAGAAAGCGCCAGACGATGGAGAGAAGGCTTGGAGTTTTTAAAAGCACTTGCTGCTCTTGTAGAAGGCAAGATTTAGTTCCCAGCACCCACATGGTGGCTAACAGTCATTTGTAACTCCAGGTGTTCCAAAGCTCTTCTGACCTCCAAGGAACTAGGCATACATGCAGTCCACATAAATACACGCATACAAGCTCATTCATATGAAATAAAAATAACTCAACTGGTCAATCAACAAAGCTTCATAATTGTATGTTCAGACTAACTTTCAATTTGTGCTACATCTTAGAATCCGTGCTACAGTAACCCAGGCCCAGAAAGACAAACACGGTATGTACTCACTCATAAGCAAATATTAGATGTAAAGTAAAGGATAACCAGGCTGCAATCCACGGTCATAAAGAGGTAAGGTAACAAGGAGGATCCAAAGAGGGATGCATGGATTTCCCTGGGAAGGAGAAATATAAGAGATCTCCTTGGTAAACTAGGGGTGGGGGCAGGGAGGATATGGGGGTATGGAAACATGAGGACTCAGGTTGGCCAGGTTGGGGGTGGGATGGAGGGGGAGAATAATGAAAGAGATGTCTTGATGGTGGGCATTTTGGAGTTAGGGAGAAACCTTGTGCTAGGGAAACTTCCAGGAATCCACAACAATAACCCCAGCTAAGACTCCTAGCAATAGTGGAGAGGGTGCCTGAACTGGCCTTCTCCTGTAATCAGATTGGTGACTACCCTAACTGCCATCAGAGAGCCTTCATCCAGTATCTGATGGAAGCAAATATAGAAATCTACAACCAAGTGCTGGCTCTGGAGTCCTGCTCCAAAGAGGGAGGAGGGATTATACAAGCCAGGGAGGTCAAGGTCATGAAGAGGGAACCCACAGAGACAGCTGACCTGAGCTCATGGGAACTCACAGACTCTGGACCAAAAGCTAGGACTGACCTAGGCCTTCTGCATGTGTGTGACTGTTGTGTAGCTTGGTCTGTTTGTGGGGCTCCTTGCAGTGGGATCAGGACCTGTCCCTGGTGCTTAAGCTGGCTTTTGGGAAACTGTTCCTCGTGCTGGGTTGCCTTGCCCAGCCTTGATGCAGGGGGAGGAGTTTGCTCCTGCCTCAACTTGATGTGTCATGCTTTGTTGAAGCCCATGGGAGACCTGCCCCTTTCTGAATGGAGAAGGAGGAGTAGATGAGAGGGGTAAAGGGAGGGTGGGGGAGGAAGAAGGGGAAACTGTGATCCTGATGTAAAATAAATGAAAATTTTAATTAATAATAATAATTTTAAAAAAAACAGGGCAGGCCAGGCAGTGGTGGTACATGCCTTCAATCCCAGCACTTGAGAGGTAGAGGTAGGTAGATCTCTGTGAGTTCAAGACCAGCCTGGTCTACAGAGTGAGTTGAAGGACTACATAGACAAACCCTGTCTTGGGCAGGAGGGGGGAGGGGGGGTGGAGAAGAAGAACAGGGCTGGTGCATATGCATTGGCAAGGAAAAATTCTCCAATGAATAGCATTAATGTGGGAATATGATGTCTATTTTGTAAAATGCTCCCCTTTTGTGAATGTGTGTACCTGAAGATTTAGAGTAGTGGGATTAAGACAAGGAATCCCTCAGCTGACATATGAGAGATGCTTTGCAGAGGGAGAGAAGGGCAGTGAGGATGGGGTCAAAGGACACTTTACTCCTCATTTTATAACACTAAATGCTATTGGGTTTCATTCTCAGCAGAGCATGTGCTGCTTCTATGACTTTAAATAAAACTAAATTCCAAAAGCTCTCTTGAAACTTTTTTTGTTTTGTTTTTGGTTTGGAGACAGAGTTTTGCCTGCCAGAATTAAAGGCATGAACCAACATGCCCAGCTTCTAGAAACTCTTTTAGAACAAGCTCTATAATTTTGTGGATTTTTTAAGAACTGAAAGTGAGGCTAATTTGAGCCTATCTTCCTCATAAAAACAACAAAATTGGCCAAAGTCCTATGCAGTGATGTCTCAGAGTTACATCTTCCTGACCTGTAATGCCACTGGAGCTCACATTTGGGCTGGACCAGTGTCTCCCAAGTGCCAAAGATCCTAGCTATAGGACAAGACTGAGGCCTTGGGCTCTTTTTAAACAAACCACAGCATGGCAACAACTCTCAGAATCTAAGTGCATTTGAACAGGAAGAACTTAAGGCATGGCTGCCTGTCTTTTATCCTACAGGGAAGTACTGTGGGATGTTCTGTATGGCAAATGTGTTGCTGATTGGTCAATAAATAAAACACTGATTGGCCATTGGCTAGACAAGAAGTATAGGCGGGACAAGGAGGAGAATAAAGCTGGGAAGTGGAAGGCTGAGTCAGAGAGACCCTGCCAGCCACCACAATGACTAACAGCATGTGAAGATGCCGGTAAGCCACGAGGCTATGTTGCAAGGTATAGATTAATGGAAATGGATTAATTTAAGCTGTAAGAACAGTTAGCAAGAAGCCTGCCACGGCCATACAGTTTGTAACCAATATAAGTCTCTGTGTTTACTTGATCGGGTCTGAGCGGCTGTGGGACTGGCAGGTGAGAGAAATTTGTCCTGACTGTGGGCCAGGCAGGAAAACTCTAGCTACAGGGAAGTCTGAGACCCACAGGAGTGAAAAGGAACAAACAACTTATCTCCAGTGTGGGACTTCTTCTGGATCTAAGAGAATTCCCACCATGTAACTGTCTTTCTAAAATAGGGCAGAGTCACCACTGACCTGTCTCCTGTGGAGACAAGATGACTTCTCTGAAGTGGGTGTAGTGATGCTTGCTAAGAATCCTAGCACTTGAGACATAGAGACAGGAGTTCAAGGTCATCTTTCGCTTATATCAAGTTGGAGACCAGCCTAGGCATCATGAGAGATCATCTTATTAATAAATTAACTAATTTTTTTTTAAAGATTCATTCATTTATTATGTATACAGCATGTATGACTGCAGGCCAGAAGAGGGCACCAGATCTCATTACAGATGGTTGTGAACCACCATGTGGTTGCTGAGAATTGAACTCAGGACCTCTGGAAGAGTAGTCAGTGCTCTTAACCTCTGAGCCATCTCTTCAGCCCCTAAATCAACTAATTTTAAAAGGCCTTCCTAACAACAAGAATGACTAAATCTAGACTTACTGGAGTGAAGAAACAAAGTCTGCCCATGAGAAGAGTTAATCAAGGATGCAGAGAAAATCAGGCTGCAGTGTGCTCTAGCTGACCCTTGAATTGATGACTTATAAAGAGTGCAAGCTGAAGATGGAGTAAGGAAACTAGGAATGTATAGAATTTGAAAAGCAAGACAGGTGTGTGCCAACTGATAAAAGGAGAGGCAAGCAGTGATCTCTCCTGTCACCTCTGGTACCTACTGAGCTCACCTGGGTGGCTAGCACACATTTGAGTTTCCTAGTGACCATGATGCCTGCAGTGGAAAAGGAGCATTTCCACCTAAGTTAACTGTCTGAAGAACAAAGCCCTCACTTCAATGTAGCTAGAGTTTTCTCTCCTGGTTCCGCCAAGCCCCAGCAGTCTGACAGCCCACTTATAAAATAAACACACAGATGCTTATATTATTTAAACTGTTTGGCCTAATGGCTCAGTCTTCTTGTTAACTGTTCTTATATCTTAAATTAACCCATTTCAGCCGGGCGGTGGTGGCGCACGCCTTTAATCCCAGCACTCGGGAGGCAGAGCCAGGCGGATCTCTGTGAGTTCGAGGCCAGCCTGGTCTCCAAAGCGAGTTCCAGGAAAGGCGCAAAGCTACACAGAGAAACCCTGTCTCGAAAAACCAAAAAAAAAAAAAAAAAAAAAAAAAATTAACCCATTTCTATTAATCTATACTTTGCCACATGGCTCGTGGCTTACCAGTACGTTACATCTTCCTTGTCATGGTGGCAGCTGGCAGCGTCTCTCTGCCCCAGCCTTCCACTTCCCAGCCTTCTTCTCCTCCTTGTCCCGCCTATACTTCCTCCTGCTTGGCTACTGGCCAATCAGTGTTTTATTTATTAACCAATCAGAGCAACATATTTGACATACAGAACATCCCACAGCACTTCAACACCTCCCATGAACTTCTGCAGTTTTGTGGAAGTCTTAATAAAAAGCAGCATTAGAGCTTGGCATGGTGGCACACGCCCGCAATTCCAAAGCTAGGATACTGATCACAGGCCTACATATGAAGGCTCTACAGCAAACAAATAGATAGTTAGTGTAAGTTTCCCTGCCTTTGTGAACAAAAATATTTGCACTACATATGGTAACATCTTCTCTTGTGGTTTTTGCTCTTAGGTCTACAAAAGTTCGTTTTCTGAGTTTTTACACAGTGAGATCCTTGAACTATTGAAGCATAGCACATTCTTTCTCTCTTGTTCATCATTTCTTACAGTTTTACTAAAGGTAAGTTTTGCAAAGCATTACTATGTCCAAAGGAATGAATCTTTCCTTTGTTATTTTAGGATATTGCTATTGACATTTTATAGATGAGAAAACTGAGCAGGAGATGTGCAAGGCCTCCAAGAGAGTTGGATTAGCCATATGAGCCTGAGTGTAACTAGGCCCTCCACTTGGCAACACAAGCCCCTGTTGCCCTTACCTCTCATTATCTCTACCTCTTTTCTCTCTTACATGGTCACTATATCTGCTCCCAGAAGCCTCTGCTTCCTTCAGGTCTGCCGTTTCTCCACTGCTGTGGTCAAACATTGGTGCTCTTTAAAGTACAGAATAGAAAAGAAACTGTCCCTCTACTCCTCTATTCGCAGGATTGCAGTTTCTTCCAACAAAGCTCACAACCTCGGTCTCCAATTGTACACAGTACAGCCAGCTTCAAAGCCGCTTCCCTGCCTTTCTGTTTCTACTCACACTTCTAAGTGCTTGATATGAAGTCTGTGCTGTACAGGCTCCAAATCAGCTGAGCACCACTATTTTGGAGGCTATGTTACTTTTGTAAGAGAAAGAGAGGATAAGCAGAAGAGATGCAAGAAGAGATCTGGGGAAGAATGGTGGTGACAAGGAGAGACCTGTGCTGGTGGCATGAAAGAGACACTCTTTTGTCCTTTCCTCATAAATATCGTCAGACACCAGGCTACACTAAGCACTACACAGTCCGAGTTAAACAGGGCACTTGTCTCCTAGTTTGCTTTCTGGTGCTGTGATAAACACCGTGACCAGAAGCAGCTTGGGGAGAAGAGGGTTTGTTTCAGCTTACTGGTTAGAGTCCAGCAGTGAGGGAAGCCAAAGCAGAAGGAAAAACCACAGAGGAACACTGTTTACTTCTCTCTCTGTCTCTGTCTCTGTCTCTGTCTCTCTCTCTCTCTCTCTCTCTCTGTGTGTGTGTGTGTGTGTGTGTGTGTGTGTGTGTGTGTGTGTGTGTGTGTGTGTGTTGTGTGTGGGGGAGGTTTATGCTCAGCTAACTTTCTTATAGAGCTGAGACTCACATGCCTAGGGATGGTACTACCCAGAGTAGTCTGGGCCCTCTTACATCAGTTAGTAAACAAAATAATTCCCCACTGATATGTCCATGGCCAATCTTCAGTTGAGCTTCCCTCTGTCCAGGTGACTCTTGATTGCATCAAGTTGACAATAAACACTGATCAGGACAACTTGCTATCAGATTTGGTTTTTAGGCAACCCTTTTACTCATCCTTCGAAACATTGTCACTCCTAAACCTCTTCCAAATAAAATTTCTAGAACCAACACTCAAGTCTGCTGGTTGGTCCCTGGCTTTCTAGCCAGGGTCCACTGTAAGGACAAGTTACCATGAGAGTATGGATGTGGTGGTTCACACCAATAATCTCAGCACTCATTAGACTGAAGCAGGATTTCTGTGAGTTTGAAGCTAACCTGAGCTACGTAATGAGTTCCAGGACAACCTGGACTACATCTGTCTTAGTCGGTGTTCTATTGCTGTAAAGAGACACCATGACCATGACAACTCTTATAAAGGAAAACATTGAATTGGTGCTGGCTTACAGGTTCAGAGGTGCAGTCTGTTATCATCATGGCAGGAAGCATGACGGCACACAGCAGACACGGTGCTTGAGAAGGACCCAAGAGTTCTACATCTGGATCTGAAGGCAGCAGGAAGAGAGAGACATTGGGCCTGGCTTGAGCTTCTGAAAACTACAAGCTCACTTCCTCCAACAAAGTCACACCCACTCCAACAAGGCCACACCCACTCCAACAAAGCCACACCTACTCTAACAAGGCCACACCCACTCTAACAAGGCCACACCCACACCCACTCCAACAAGGCCACACCCACTCCAACAAGGCCACACCTCCTAACAGCCATTCCCTGGTGACCAAGCATTCAAATCTATGAGTGTTTGGAGGTCATTTCTATTCACATCACACCACCACATCATCTCACCAACAATCAAACAAAAACAGTGAGGCATCCAAGATCTAGTGGTCCCTAATGTCAGAGGTAGTCATTGCTTACCTTGTCTGTCAGGCTCTAGGCCCATAGAGCCCTGCTCTCTAACAGATGAGCCTCAGAACTTTTGTAGGTCACTCCAATCATATTTTGTGGTCCTAGTTACAGACATTCACCCTGTATCCCCATGTACACTCCTAGGCACACATCCTCTAAGGCCCATGCAACCCCAGATGGCTTCCACAGACAGGAGCCCTCTGCTGCCCTGAAGCTATCCGCAAGGATAGGACTAATAGAAGGCTGGCGTGCTGCTCAGTTAGAAAAATAAAACAACCCACACAGTGGGTAATAACTATCCCTGTGAAGAGAAATGAGTGACACTAAAGCTGTCACGCTAGGAAAAAGAATGGTTGCTCATCTCCCTTGCACTCTCCCTATAGGTTTGAGCCCCAGACACAGCTGGAGCTGCTCAGGAAGAGAAGGGAGCTGGCCAGAGGGGGGTCACTTTGGGATGGTCAGGCATCTGGTGCCTTGCAGCAGTGTGCCCAACCCTGCATTAGACAACACGCTGCGTTGGTCCCAAGCCTGTGTGCTCCAGAAATACCCAGGGAGCTTTGGAAAACAGATCCCAGGGTCCTGCAGCTGATCCTGCTGAAGTTTATCCAGGCACTGGCTCTTAGAGACCACTGCTGTGGGGAGCAGAACACAAATAACACAGGAGCTTAGGACATAAGCAGAGCGATAAGACTCACTTATACACAGTACATTTAATTATTCCCTCAGCTGTGTTCAAATAGTGCTTCTCTTCTTATCTTCATTATTACTGTTGTTTCATTGAGTTGGAAATGTTTATTAGTCTGTCTCTTTTACCAGCTTTCTGTGAACTTTCCAAAGGCAGGAACTATGCTCATTTGCCTTGGGTAGGTTTATTATCTTATACTCATAGTCATTTAATGATCCATTCCTTTCTTGACTCAAGAAACACTCAGTGGCTAGAGTACTTACCCAGTGTTTGTAAAGGCCTGGATTCAATCCCTAGTAGGACAGACACTGAGCATGGTGACACACACCTGTAATCCCAGCACTTGGGAGGTGGAGGCAGAAGGATCAGGAAAGAGATCCCAAGACTCACACAGTGGAAGGAGAGAACCTGCTTTCACAAGTTGTCCTGTGACACCTCTAGACAAGCCCTGTGATGTACACAGCCACACATGTACACACACACACATCCACACAAAATCAATCAATCAATCAATCAGTGAAAAACAATGCAAGCACTAAGGCTAGCGTGCCAGACAGGCACTATTCCAGGCAGCAGCTGCACAGTGGCAAAACCCCAGCTTTTCTCGAACTCATTTGACAGATGAAATGAATGAATAAGACAGGGTTGTAAATGCAATGAAATAAAGCCACAGGAAGGAGATTGGCCAGCCATGGGAAGCATCTTGAAGTCAGTGACACTGGATTAAATGCAAATGAGGACACCAGGTGAGCAGCACACACATCTGGAAAGAGCATTAGGCAGAACCAGCAAGTGCAAAGGCCCGAAGACTGGCATGTACTGACTGCTCCAGCTGCGGAGAGAGGGCCAAAGGGGCTGAGCCTGGTGACTAAGAGAAGCAGGAACTTAGGCTACAGAGGTAGACAATGGCTGAATGGCTCCTTCCACATTTCTTGTATTTTGGAGACTGAAGTGAGGCCGCTGGGCTACTTAACAAGACTCCGCCCAAAGAATATGTGATCTAACAAGGTTGGAGGGGCTTCCTTAAGCTCCTTCATCAGGAGAGTCTGGGAGTTTTCATGGGATCAGGTGCAGTTCCTCCCATTAACCTTAAATGTGAATTTGCTCATCTGCTAACCTTTCAAACAAGGGTTCATGACAACTGCATGCCCGGGCAGCAGCTGAACAGCAGGGAAGAGACTAAACCAGGAGCATGGACCAGGAGAAAGTCACCATGGAGCTGACTGCCACTGTGAAGATTTTATGAAAGTCCACAGCCATCACAGATCTGGAAGATGAAGGAGCTGCTGGAGTAGCCTCCCAGAACAGTGGCCCTGCTGACCAGCACACCTCTTTGAGGAGACTGTTAGTGAACACTACTAGTTCTTTCGACTTTCCAGGGCACCTCTAGAAATCAAACAGGAACTTTTCCAGGGCTGCCAAAAAGACAAAGTCTCGTTTTCTCAAGTATCAAGCACCCAGGTGGCCCAAATATCTTCTGTTGATACAAAACACAGCACTCCACTCAAAGAGAGTAAGGTGGTTTATTCTTAAACCAAATATGTATGACCATGGCTCAGAAACATAGATCCTGCTTGACCCAAAAAGGCACATTACCAAGTAGAATTGGTTTTATGAAGTGTTTTAGTTACAGAACAATAGAAAGTCACAAATCAAGGAAATTTCCAGGACACAGATGGAATCACTGGGTAGGTGGGTTACAAAAGCCGGGGTGTGGGGTTCTTGCCTGTAGGTCTCAGGTGCTAACTGATGGCATGTTCGGCTTTCCTAGTTGATGGAAGCTAGTGCTCTAAGTTAATATGTCCAAAGAGGATTTACCTGACAGTGACAAGATGTTAGGTTAGAGACAGAGGTGGCTGATGAGTGGACTGAGGGACTAAAGACATTCCAAGGCTAGAAATTAGAAATGTAGCTTTCCAGGAAACTGCTAGCCTGGTATGCATAAGGCCCAGGATGCCAATTCCTGGTAGTGTGTGGGATTTGCATGCATGGCACACACACACACACACACACACACACACACACACACACACACACACACACACACACACACGGCAGGGGGTGAGGGAGAGACAGAAATTAAGAGCCCAACTTCTGTCCTCTTAAACTTTGCCCTGACTCCACGATCTTCACAGCTGTAAGCAGCTCCTCCATGAGAGAGTACTTGTCTAACAGGTACAAGGCCCTAGTTTTCATCTCCAGTACCTTAAACAAACAGACAGACAGACAGACAGACAAAAAAGCCCCTGCTCACAACGTTCTCCCCTTCATCTGTGTCACTCATGAAGACTTTCCCTCCTTTCTGAGGACAGAAGTCAACCAAGAACAATTCAAATGGGATTTTTTTCCTTATTCCTTCGAGAAGAAGGAAAAACCCCACACTACTTTTTCTTGACCTCCAGGTTGATAATTCTTGCTGCTCCTGTTGAAACACACACACACACACACACACACACACACACACACACACACACACACACACCCACACACCACTCTCCCCACACCACATGAGAAATAAGCTTAGGTCGAGTGTTTTTAGAAATGCAAGGAATTTCCCAACTGTGCCTCATATTCCAACTCCCAAGGCAATACCTGAAGTAACCCTATTAGCAACACACTCCTTTGGTACTTTACAGATTCTGTCTTTGGCAGTTTCTTCTTGAGTACATGCTAAATTCCTTCTAGAAGAATAGTCCAAGCTCTAACACACAGTTCCTGGGCTAAAGAACCCTTCGCTCTGAAACCATCACCTAGAAGTGAGATTTTACAGGAGCATGTGAGTGTGCTGGCTTCCAGCTGCAGGACCTAAGGCAGGCTCTGGTGTTCAGAGTGCTCGAGAAGTGTTTGTGGAAAAGCAGAATGATCGAATGTATGCATCAATGACTGAGAAAAAGTCCAGGGCAGAGTACTCTCCTGGGGAAGATGAGCAGGCAAAAACAAGCAAATGCCCTGGGTTTAAGTTGTCTCCCTGGTCTAGGGGTGTGTGTGTGTGTGTGTGTGTGTGTGTGTGTGTGTGTGTGTGGCACAGGCGGATCCCTCTTCTAGTTGTGTGTGTGTGTGAGTGTGTGTGTGTGTGTGTGTGTGTGTGTGTGTGTGTGTGGCACAGGCGGATCCCTCTTCTAGTTGTGTGTGTGTGTGTGTGTGTGTGTGTGTGTGTGCAGGCATACTCCATTCCTGACAACTCCATAATGCATCCTTTCAGCATTGCTCTTCGGTTTTGCCTGGATTCGAAAGAGCCAACCCAGGCTATTGAAAATTAATCTCCCCACTAGAGGGCAATGAAGACCAAAGACCAAGGTAGTTTTGTACAAACTCCAGTGGGTAACAGCAGGGGGCCCCCAAAGGCCATTTTGGATCCTCAAATACAGCACAAAAATCTCTGAGGGATATCTTTGCACTTGCAGCCTGTAACTAAAGCAGTGGTTAAAAACCTGTATTTCAAACAATACAAAATGAGAGGGGAGAGAAGGGTCTGCTGCACTCTGTCTGTTCTGCTCACTACTAGGAAAAATCTCCACCATGCTTTTCTAGGCAACTCACATAGTCCCTGAAGGAGCCTGAAGCTTCCCGTGGATGAGTCATATTTAATTGATAATTAATATGCATCAAGGGCTAAGAGCCGTGAAATCATGACAAAATCTTTCTGGGGAACATTTCCAAGCACCAAGCACATGTTATTATTAACTAATGTTTGGGCTCTAACTGGATCAGGATTGAACAAAGCTTGACCCCTTCACTGTTCTCTTGTAAATATTGGGTCTAGAATGAGGAGACATACCCAAGTGAAAGAAGGAAGCAAAAGGGACAGCTTGGTCCAGGCACTGTATCCCACAAGGTAGAGATAATACTGAATATATTTCATCTTTTCCAGGCCGTCACTAATACTTGTTTCACTGTTTGAAGAAGAAACTTAAGGTTTACAACATTCTGCTTCATTATCATTACTCTTTCATTCAACACTGATTGAGCTTCTCTGTTAGGCCAGCTAATGCTCTAAGCAATAGAGGTACCAAGACTATATATATGGTAAGGCCTCAAGTGTGTGGTCACAAATGAAAGTCCAGAGGATTACAGCCTCCATCCTTCAACTAGAGGATTTTTATTGTACTACATTTTACTCCCTTCTACTAACTAGGCAACATGCTCTTCCTCAGCATCAGGGAAGTGCCATATCCTATTTATATCTCTAGTACTTGGACTATTATTTATTACCTCATAAATGATTAGATGACCAGATGGAAGAATGGATGGATGGATGGGTGGGTAGGTGGATGGATGGATTCAGTGGTAGTTTGAGTGAGAATGACCCCCTTAGGCTCATATATTTAAATACTTCGATCCCAGTTGGCGGGATTGTTAAAAAGGTGTGGCCTTATTGGAAGTGTGTCATAGGGGATAGGCTTTAATGTTTCAAAGGACTCAGTGTGATTCCCAGTGTGCAATCACTTGCAATTTCTCTTTGCCTCATGGTTACAAATCAAGATGTGACCTCTCAGCTGTTCCTTTACTATGCTTATTACCCTCTGAAACCATAAGGCAAATTAAATATTTTCTTTTATAAGTTGCCGTTGTCATAATTTTTATAGCAATAGAAAAGTAACCAAGACACGAGTGTAAGTGAATAGATGGATGAATGGATGAACAAGTGTATAAATACTTCATCTTCTCTCCCATTCCTTTGATAAGTTTTAGAAAGTGTATTATTTTTCTCCTTGCTGTGACAAAATGTCTGTCAAAAGTAACTTCAGGAAGAAAGGGTATATTTTAGCTCACAGTTTGGCGGTACACAGTCCATCATGGAGGGGAGGTCAGGAAGGCTAGAGTGAGGAGCTGACCACAGCGCATCTGCATGAGGAAGCAGAGACATGAACACTGGTGCACAGAGCACTGTCTCCTTTTATTCAGTCCTGGCCCCCAGCCCACAGGATGGTACAGCCCATATTCAGGATAAATATTTCCTTCTCAGTTACAACTCAAGAAACACCCTCCAAAGCAAATCCAGAGCTATTTCTCCAAAGTGGTTCCAAATCTAGTCAGGATGACAATAAAGTTCTTTGATTTTCCAGGAAGAGGAAGAGCAAGAGCAAGCTAAAGGAAGGACAAGATCTGAGCTATCAGAACCTATCTGGGAAACTCTAGCTCCTGGGTCAGATCTATGAAATAGCTTGTAGCCTTGAGGAAAAACATTCAAAGCCTGGCATAGTAATTCATGATGTAATCCCAGCAATCAGGAGACAGAGGCACAAGTTTTAATCTAGCCTGGTCTGCATAGTAAGTTTCATACCATTCAAAACTACATTATAAGCCCCTGGAGAGAGAGAGAGAGACAGAGATAGAGATAGACAGAGAGAGTGAGAGAGACACACAGAGAGAAACAGACAGACAGACAGACAGAGAAAGAGACACAGAGAGAGAAACTTGAGGAGAGAGGAGCCTCCCTTCTGAGCCTGGAGGGAAGCCCAGGCCTGCTCCTGTGAGCTAGTGAGCTAGACACATCCTGCATGCTAGAAATATCCAGGCCTTCCACTGCCAAGGAGAAGACTGTGGGAGCCAGCCAGCTGCTCTGGAAGAGAAAAGGAGCAGCAGCCTGGATTCAGAGCTGGAGGAGTTTATTGGGTAACAAATAAATCCACAGCCTAGACAGCTCAGAGCAGCCCAGGCCTGCTCAACTGGGGGGTGTGGGGGCAAGAGTTAGCTCCCCATTGTCCGAATGATTGAGTTTTGTCTTGATTTGGGCAAGCAGTTTTTTTGTCCTCCTTATTGGCTGATAATAACTGTCTATCTTTGCAATGTTCCATGGAATGTTCTGGTACTGGCACACTGTACTGATCAATCAGTATACTTACATCACCTTTCATCTCGAACATTTACCTTTCTTTATGATGAGAACTACTGTGGGATGGTCTTTATGTCAAATGTGTTGCTGATTGGTCAATAAATAAATCACTGATTGGCCCGTGGCCAGGCAGGAAGTATAGGCGGGACAAGGAGGAGAATAGAGCTGGGAAGTGGAAGGCTCAGGGAAGAGACACTGCCAGCCGCCATCAGGATAAGGAAGATGTAAAGTACCGGTAAGCCACAAGCCACGTGGCAAGGTATAGATTAATAGAAATGGATTAATTTAAGCTGTAAGAACAGTTAACAAGAAGCCTGCCACGGCCATACAGTTTGTAACCAATATAAGTCTCTGTGTTTACTTGATCGGGTTTGAGCGGCTTGGGACTGGCGGGTGAGAGATTTGTCCAGACTGTGGGCCAGGCAGGAAAACTCTAGCAACAGAGAACTTTCAAAACTTTCTCTTATGCCTGATTTGAATGTGCTATCTACAGTCATTCTGATAGCACAGATGCCATGTGTGTGTTTATCTGATTGTGAGTGTGTCTCCTTTATCCAGCCTCTCCTCAGCCTCCAGTAATCACTTTCTGCTCTCCATTCCAGTGAGCTCAGCTTTTCCAGATCCCACATATGAGTGAGATCATGTGGCATTTGTCTTTCTGTGTCTGGCTTATTTCACTTAACATGCCTTCCAGGTCCATCCACACGATTGCAAATGACGGGGTTACAATGTTTACCCGGGTTTTGAAACTAGCAAGCTTAAGATTGTGAGAAGCCACTTTCTGTCTCAGGGTTTTTGTTTTGTTTCTGGTGTGTGTGTGTGTGTGTGTGTGTGTGTGTGTGTGTGTGTGTCTGTCTGTCTGTCTGTCTGTCTGTCTGTGTCTGTATATCGTGTGTGTGTGTGTGTGTCTGTGTGTCTGTGTGTCTGTGTGTCTGTGTGTCTCTGTGTCTCTGTGTGTACACCTGAAGAGGACAGAAGACATCTGATTCCTTGAAGTTGAAATTACAGGCATTTATGAGCAGCCCAACATGGATGCAGGGAAATTAACTCTGGTTCTCATTACAGAACAGAAAGTATTCTTGACCACTGAGCCACCTAACCTCTCCATCTCCCAATGCTTTTTTCTTTTCTTTTCTCTTCTTTTCTTTTCTTTGCTTTTCTTTTCTTTTCTTTAAGACAAGATCTTCCTATCCCAGGCGGGCCTCAACTCTCTATGTACAGGAGATATCATTGAACTTCTGATCCTCCTGCCTCTGCTTCCTAAATGCTGGGATTACAGGACCACTGCCAGTTTTCTGCTGTGCTGGGAGCATTCTCAGTTGACTAACCTTAAACTGCTTGTCGACCTCTTACAAAATGAATACAGCCAGGTGTGGTGGTTCGTGGCTGTAACCCCAGCACTGGGGAGGCCAGGATGAGGATTGGTGCAATAAAGGCCAGCCAGGACTTCATAGTGAGTTCTGGGTCAAGCTGGGCTACAAAGTGAGACCCCTCACACAGAAAGTAAGGAAGTAAGGAAGTAAGAAAAATCTTATTCTGAGAGTTCCCTGAGGTGTGGGGCTTGGAGTTGAGAGGACAAAGGACAGGTACACAGAAACAGGGAAAACTCATCTCCAAGTGAGAGATAAACAAATCACAATTTTATTCAATATCCTTCAGTGGTCCATTTGTCCAGACCTGAATTCCCCAGCCAGCAGTTGAGATTCTTCCTTGGTTTGACTCAGTTTGGCTTCTCCACCACTCTCCCATCATGGTGCTGTCCGCCCCTCTTGGCTGTCACGCCCAGCAGTCTCTACATAGCTCAACACCTTTCCCATGCAGAGTGCAGAAATGCAAACCCAGTGCAGAAGGAGCCTCCCACCTGCCTGGGCCTGCAGAGATCTTGCTCTGCTCTGAGAACAGCACCCAGGGCCTCAGTACACAGGGCCCATTCATTTGCCTCTTAGTTATATGTTACCTTGTTAGGGTAACTTCAGACATCAAGATGACTGTGCAACCAGACCAGTACCACATGGGCAAAAGTTTAAGTGTCTTTATGAATGTGTGTATATTCAAGGATATAGATCTTGGTCTGAAGAGGTGGTTTACTGGCACTTGTTGCTTTTCCAGGAATATTGGTTCAATTCCCAGCACCCACAGGAAGTTTACAACTATCTGTGTTCCAGCTCTAGAGGATCCATTGCCCTCTCTGTCTTCCAAGCTCACTAGGCATGAATAAGGTACACAGACATGCAGGCCAGCAAAACACCTATATACATAAAATAAAATAAATTAAAATAAAAATCTTAAAAGAATATAAATCTTTCTGCCCAGCTATATCTATGTATGTTAGGTCTATTGTTATTGTTGTTTGTTTGGTTTTGGTTTTAACTTTGAGATAGTCTCACTATGTAGCTCTGGCTGGCCTAGAACTTGCTATGTAGACCAGGCTAACCTCCAACTAGAGACATTTGCCTGCCGCTTCCTTCTGAGTGCTGGGATTATGGGCATTTACCACTACATGTGGCTGTATCTATGTTGACCTATGTCCACATCTACATGCAAATGAGTTCAGATAATAATAAAAATCAGACCTAGTTCTACATATAGACCTGCACATGCATATGTAATAAGTGTACATATGTATGAAACAGAAGGAGAGCACACACAAGAACAACTCCTCTCACTGCTTTGGAAAATTACCCCCCCACACACTCAATGCACATGTTTTCTTCTGTTATTTTCTTCTTCTATACCAAGAAATGGAGTGTAAAGGATGGAGATATGGCATGGTGGTTAAAAGCTCATACTGCTCTACCACAAGACCCAAATTTGATTCCCAGCACCCATGTCAGGTAGCACACAAATGAGTGTAATTTCATCTCCTAGAGATCCCACACCTTCTCCTGGCCTTAGCAAATATTGTATTCACATGCACAAACACATACAGACACACGCATACAGGCATAATTTTAAAATAATGACAATAAAATAAAACCTTTTTTTAAAAGGAGACAAAATGCCACATTTTTCTCATATGTGCATCTAGACTTAAGAATATATAAACATGTATGTGGTCACATGGAAGCAGAACCATTTGTGGGGAGGAAGAAAGGCAGCGGAAGGGAGAGTAAGGATGAGGAAGAGGAATAGGGGCAAATATGAGCAAAATGCAAGGACGTATGCGTGGAAATGTTATAAGGAAACTCATTATTTCATATACCTACTAAAAAGGCTTAATTAAATAAAATAAATTTGAAGGCTGGGCATGGTGGCACATGCCTTTAATCCCAGCACTGGGGAGGCAGAGACAGGTGGATCTCTGAGTTTGAAGCTAGCCTGGTCTACAGAGAAAGTTCTAGGACAGCCAGAGATACACAGAGAAACCCTGTTTTAAAAACCATTCATTAATTAATAAGAAAATACAATTTAGGGGCTGAGGGTGTGCCTCAGTGGCAAAGCACTTGCTTAGCATGTGTGAGGCATTAGGATCCATTCCCCAGCATCCAAAAAGGAAAAAACGAGGTGGAGGGAATCCATATACCTCGTCCTTGAGTCCTAGCTATCACTGTGGCTTGCTTTCACAATATGGGAGAGAAAACACAGCAGAAGGGCCTGTCTTAGTTACTCTTCTATTTCTGTGAAGAGATACATGGCCAAGGCAACTTATCGAAGAAAGCATTTAACAGGGGCCTTGCTTACAATTTGAGAGGGTTAGCCCAGGACCACGGGTATGTGTGTGTGTGGCAGCTGGCAGCCAGACATGGAACTGAGAGCTTTTATCTTATCACCAATTTGGAGGCAGAGAGCACAACGATTGTGCTTTGAATAGCTTCTGAAACCTCACAGCCCATCCCCAGTGACACACCTCCTCTTCATGTCCTATTCCACCAACTAGGAACCAAACATTCAAATATATGGTCCTGTGGAGGCCATTCTTATATAAATCACCACAGGGCTTCCCACGGCTTCTTCCTTGCAGCCTCACATTGTGGCAGCCTCTGCTGTTCCTCCCTTAGTTAAAATCATGACCCTGCCGTGTGACAAAGAATGACCCCAGCTTCTTGTGGGTGAGTAACTATAAAAAGAGCCCTGGGAGCCAGTGGGCACTGTCCAGATGCAGGAAGGCGGCCATCTCAACCACCAGACCCAGCTCAGACAGCACATGGCAACCACACCAGTGAGCCTAGAGACAGCCACATTCCCAGTACCACCTAGAAGTCTCTGCTTCTCATTGGATCTTCTAGAGATGAACCTGGCCTAGACTGTTGACTAAAAAAATTACATCATTGCTGTTTTCGTACTTTATTTATTTTTAATTTTATGTGCATTTGTGTTTTGCCTGCATATATGTCTGTGTGAGGGTGTTAGACCCATGGAACTGGAGTTATAGACAGTTATGAGCTGCCATGTGGGTGCTGGAAATTGAAACTGGGTCCTCTGAAAGAGTAGCTAGTGCTCTCAACTGCTGAGCCATCTCTCAAACCTCTTATTGCTGTTTTAAGAGATTACATTTTTTTTTTAGCCCCACTGATGGGAATAAAGACATTCTGAAGACACTTTTATCCCTCTCTTTGGCTATCAGACTATTAAAGCAATGGTCCCCCCCACCCTAAATCAGTATTTTCTCAGATATCTTATGCTGTGAACAAGCTCTGGAAGTTTTATCAGTTACTTTTGCATCACTGTGACAAAATGTCTGAGAACTGAAGTATAATAACTACATATGTTGGCTCATGTTTCATAGGGTTCTGTTCATCATAGTAGGGAGGGTGTAGCAGAGCACAACAGCTCACATCATGGCTGCCAGGAAGCAGAGAAAAGGGAAAATAGAAAGGCACAGGGCAGGATATAGCCCCAAGATGTACAAACTCTCCCCTCATCTACCTCCTCCATCTAGGCTCTACCTGGAGCCTCGAGGGAAGAACTGATTCTGGACTCCTTTGGTATCTCTCTGGTGTTGATTGAGTCCTTAGCATTCTTGCCTATAGATACATCACTTCCATCTTGGCCTTCGTCATCACCTGGCATCCTCCCTGTGTGCTCTTTATCTCTGTTTTCATGTGTCCTTTCCTCTTTTTATAAAGACACTAGCTGAAGTGTCTAAGAACTTACCCTGCACTGGGCTACTGAACTGCAGTTATGGCAGCCTTCTTGTGAAAGTATTCCTAAGAATACTTCAATTGCTCAAACTATCTTGGTCACTTCGAAACTGGTCTCTGGTCATTTAGACCAGCCATAAATTCCTAAGGTAAACTGTTTTTTTGGACCAGCTATAAATGCCTATACATTGTAACCTTGACCTAAAACAATTACGAGAACTGCCTGACCACTTAACTGCTATCTCTCTGGTCCTGTAAACAATGCTTGCTTACTGCAGATATCCAGAACTGCCTCTCTATATATGTCACAATAGCAGTTTTTGCCTTTAAAACTTGAATGAATTGGAGGTCAAGGCTGCTTGCCACTGCAGTCTCCCTGTGGTAAAATAAAGACTCCATTTGACTTGTTCAGACATCTCAGGAGTTTTTCTCATAGGGTATCCATAGAAACCCTAATCCAGTATGCCCTCATCCTAACTTGTTTATATCTGCAGGGTCCCTGTTTCCAAAGAAGGTGATATTCAGAGGTTCTAAATCTGGGGAAATTTCCTAACCCACTATGGAGTTCTCAAGTTCAAACCACCTAGGGGAAGCATGTCCTAAAGACTAAAGTGACTTGACCTAGTTACATGGCCAAGTAACAGCAGAATCAGAACTAGAGTTAGAGTTTCATACACACACACACACACACACACACACACACACACACACACACACACACCCCATATCTTTGATTATTTTCAAGATACCAACATTTCCAGAGAACACATTGATTCCAAGTTTAGGATAAAGGAAAGCAATGGATTTGTTTTAGAAGCTTCCTGTGCTGAGCTAAGTTTACAATGATGTGTTGGACTCTGGACACATGGTCTGTAAGTTGATGACAATAGTTACACTCAGAGAAATTAGTAAAGTGAAGAGTTCGTGGTTCCTGGTGCTCAAAAGCGTGCCCGCTGACTTCATCTTTCCCACAAGCCAAGGTCTGTCTGTATCCAGAGACAATACTCTTCCTCCAGCACCAAGCTGCCTTCAATGAGAACTCAGGAAGAAGATGGCACTTTGACCATCTCACCACCAAATGGTTTGAGTCATTTAAAACTCAGTAGGACTTTGAAAATGTTCTCTTAGACCAGGAATAGGACGACCACAAAAGTCAGTTGTTTATCCAAAAGCCGGCTGATGGCTAACTCACTGGGAACCTCTCAAAGCTCAGTGTTTAAATATAGCTGTAGGCTGAGACAAGGAATGGGCAACCAAACCCATTCCGGCTCACTGTTGTGGTTTCTGGCCAGAGAGAACTGACTGATGGGCTCCAGCAGCCACTGCAGGTCCATGTGCAGATGCAGGAAAAATGTCTCTGAGCTGAAGAAGTTCTGAGAATGGAAGATGCAGCTCAGACCACAGGTGAACATCTGAGATCTTTCGGACCTGCTGCTAGATGTCATGGCCGTGGCCCAGTCCCAACTCCATGCTACAGACACCTTCAGTCCATGCTGGGGACTGTGGGCAGGAGGAGAAGGCCAATCCTCACTGGGGAAGGGAAGCAGGAGATGCTTTGAAATACCTTCAGGAACTGGAAAAAGAACTGTGTAGGCTTTTCTTTCTCACCCACCAGTTCCCAAATAACCAACATGGAGACTTAATATTAATTATAAATGTCAGCCGATGGCTCAGTCTTACGACTAACTAGCTCTTACAACTTAAATTAACCCATTTCTACCAATCTACACATTCTGCCATGTGGCATTACCTTTCTTTCATCTTGTACCTCTTGTTTCCTCTCTGAGTCTCACTGGCGATTCCTCTGACTCCGCCCTTCTTCTTCCATGTGCCCTTAGTCTGATTTTCCTGCCTAATCTTATCCTGTCCAGCTGTTGGCCAGTCAGCTTCTTTGTTAAACCAGTCACAGCATTATTTACGCAGTGTACGAAAGGATTGTTCCACAGCAGAACTGGAATCTCCTGAGCCTCTGCCACTCGTAATGACAGCTGGCGTTTGCAAGAAGGCACGTGGAAACGATTCAGAGAAGATTTCACACCCTGGTCCTGGGCCAGAGTTTTAGAGGGGTTTGAACATACTGCTATTGTGAGCTGCTTTGCTCATGCAAAGGCTGTAGGTGTCCTTTTCTCTGTAAGGACACCAAGAAAGCAGCCAAGAACCCCAAACCCCAGCCTCAAGACCTGTGGCTCCGTAATGGTTCCACCATGACCTTAGAGATTTCTTATTTCTCACATGAAGACAATTCATGGTCTCTCCTTCTCCCTGCATGAGACTCAAATAAGATAACATGCTCAGAACATTTTTTTTTTTTTTTTTTTTTTTTTTTGGTTTTTCGAGACAGAGTTTCTCTGTAGCTTTGCACCTTTCTTGGAACTCACTCTGTAGCCCAGGCTGGCCTCGAACTCACAGAGATCCGCCTGGCTCTGCCTCCCGAGTGCTGGGATTAAAGGCGTGTGCCACCACTGCCCGGCTTCAGAACATTCTTATTGTGGTTTGAATGTGGAACTTCCCCATCCCAAACAGGCTTGTGTTTGAGTGAGTCCTCGGTCCCCATCAGGTGGTGCTGTTTTGAAGGTTGTGAAACCTTTGGGACCTTTGCTGCCAAGCTTGAGGACACAAGGTACTAGAGACAGGACTTTGAAGATGATAGCCTGATCACTTCTAATTCTGATTTCTGCTTCTAGATTGGCTAAGATGTGAACTATTCTCCAGACTCTTGCCATCACGTCTTCACTAGCCTAGTACGCTGATATTCCCCTGAAACCATAAGTCAATGCAAATCCTTTTCCCATAGGTTGCTTCCATCAGTTATTCTGTTGCGGCAATGAGAGACATGACTAATTAAATTCTGTACAATAGTAGGGACAAAAAGCACCAGCTACCCAAGTATGGGAAACTAGAAAAGGCATCACAATGCTGCAATAGGGAATGTCAGTCTTGGAACACAAAGTGGTGGTGGTGGTTGTTGTTGTTGTTGTTGTTGTTTTCAAATCTCACAAAGCCATTTACTCCAAGCCTTGTGAGAGAACTCACAGACACAATGATATTTGCAATGCACAAGACATGAAAAGCTGCCCGTTCCCTCTGGGCCGTGTGTGGGCCTGTGGCAAACCCACAAAGCCTGATCACCGGTGCTGCCCATAGAGCATGACAGCAGCAGCCAGAGTTCAGTTATGATGTCCCTGCAAAACAGAAGTGAAAAAAAAAATTATCACCATGCTTATAAAAGCAATTCTGCACACAATATACATTTTCCGAGGAGTGTTAAGAGTACTCAGCTCTGCAGCAGTTTCCTGAACATCTTCTGTCTGGATGTTATTCTTCCCCATTTTACCCTTCCATCTATTCCCATCTACTTTCTGTCTTTCAGAAATCCACCTGAATCTCTGGGCACACAGGGCCACCCCTGAGGTCCCCAGTGCAGCTCTGGACTTCTTTCCTTTTTATACCTCTGCTGTTGTTTCAGTGTGATTCAGGAGGCAGGGGAGGCAGACATGCCCTCGGGTTTCCACAGAGACTCCTGATTTCTTTCCATTATGCAAACAATATACCTTCTCTAACCATGAGCCCAGGGAAGGCCCCACTAGGGCTCATTTCTGCAGTGTTATAGCTGGTCATCTGTCTCACTGCCTGTCAGCAGGCCCTGAGGCCAGCATGTATGTAAGACCCATCCCAGCCATGGTGCATGATCCATGTCTGAGCAGAAAGGAGACAGGAGTAGCCCAGGTCTCATTGAATGTTACATAAGAAAGAACTGAATAACAGGGCAGGGGACCTTGCTTAGTATTTGTGGCCCCTTTCATGGTACCCAAAACTTTATTGCCTCTGTCCTTTGAACAGATACACTTGTGGACAGATGCACTTTGAACAGATCACTTGTGGGAATCTGCATTGATGCTTCTGTCTCAGGCAGGTCAGTTCCCCATTGTGAGTTTCCATTTCTTCATATGTGAAATAAGCCAAATAAGTTATAGGCTTCTAATGAACCAAAAGCTTACCTCCCCTCCCCACCCCCAATTCCAGCCTACAATGAAGCAAGCATCCAGAAATGCCGAACTGAATTGAATGTCAGAGGACTGGACTAGTCATCTGGGGACCCCTAGTAAGGTATCACAATCTTGATGCACAATAGGCAGAAATTTCCTTCCTCACAGCACTGGAGCCAGAAGCCCAAGGTCAGGTGGTCGTCAGGGTTTCTCCCCTGGCCTCTTTCCTTAGCTCAGAATTGGCCATCTCCTCCCTTCATGGCAATTAGGACACACACACACACACACACACACACACACACACACACACACACACTCTCACGTCTTATAAGGACATGAGTTACATTGGATTAGAGACTCCTCATGATTTCATTTCTACTTAATTCTCCCTTCAAAGACCCCCAAGTCCAAGTACAGCCACCTTCTGAAGAACTAGGGATCGTGGCTTCGACGTATTGTTTTAGGTGTGCACAATTCAGCTTCACTGGTCTGTAGTGTCCTTCTAGCACGCACGCCCACTTCTCTGAAGGTTAAGGAGAAACTTTGGAGGGGCCTTACTCCCCCTAATGGTCAGCTCCTAGTTGGCAAGAACAACAGTGGAAACGACAGAGATGTGCTCATGTCTGGTTGGGGCTCACAGGAACTCAGTAACAGAACTGAGTGGTCCCTTTGATCTACCCACAAAACACTCAACAAAAGAGAGTGAACTATGGATGCCCACCACAGGGATGAAACTCAAAGTCATCATGTGCTCTCAGCTAGAAGCAATCGTAGTTAGGACTACACTCTGTGTAGTGCCCACACTCCTGTAACAGCCTCTCCGCAATCAAATCTGCACTGTCTGCCCTCTATAGGAAATAAGAAACTGGTTTCTAGAACTGAAACACTTGAATTATCAAAGTAACACGATGAATCAGAGACATTTCCTGTATGGTTCTACTCACGTGCATCCCAGAGTGACAGAAAACAGGTCTGGGGATGCCTGAGGAGGGGGCACAGAAGGAACAAGAGGGAGTTGCCAAGCTGCTTAGGTGATGTGTGTGCGCAATATCTTGTTGGTGATGATGGTTTCACTGGTGCACAAGTCGAAAAACATTGCATATCAAAACATTCTGCAGACAGACTTCACATGTACAGCTTCTACACATCAATTATACCTTAATAAATCGGCTCAAAGCCTAGGAAAGAGTGACAACTCCCGATTTATCAGGGAGTCTTGCAGCTTAAGGTCTGCTGAGAGGAAGATCAGAAAGATGAGAAGTGATTTGCAGATAGATCGCTGAGAAGCTCTGGGACTCCACAGGCAGGGGAAGAGGAAGAGGAAGAGGAGCAGGCAGAGTAGCAGGAAGCCTGTGCTCAGAGCACCTGCATTCCAAGGCCCCTCCCACCCCACCACAGTGCCATCTGCTCCTCAGAAGTTACTCTACAATGGACAACATGATTCAATCAGAAGTCTCTAGGAATTGCACACAGGTCTCCCAGCTGAGGGAAATCCCTCTGATGTCCACTGCCCTCTGCTTCCCTGTCAACCACCTTCCAAAGACCCAACAGAGATAGCTCCTCTTCCCCACCTCTTTAACAGAGGCCCCAGCTATGACCCAGAGCAAATGCCACAACCTGTGTGCTCTGGGTCCCCACAAAGCAGGAACAGCCACATCCTCACTGCAGGTCTTGGGAAGCATTACACCTGGTGCCCTGGAAGGACCTGCGGCTGCAGACACGTAGGTCTCAAGAAGTCTCCACAAACAAACTGCCTTTTATTCTTTTTCCCATTTCATCCCGCCACAGACTGTTCTCATTAGGCATCAGGGTTTCTTTGTGTCTGTCAGGATGTCCCTGGCTTTAGAGGTGGAATCTAGAGTTATGAACTCCGTAGAAACAGCTTCCCAGAGCGTCGGCCACAGATATGGGAACTTAACTTTTTATCTCCCTCACTTTCTTCGCTGGATCTCTGCCCAGTTCTGTGTATATTCCAGTCATTTCCTCTCACAGCCACAGTTGTCACTCAGAGTCCATTTCCCATGCATGTCAGAAGGACCCCTGAGTGAGGGCAGCTGCCACACAAGACACACACTTCAATTTTGTGAAGTCAGTGTATCTAGCACCTAAACGCATTTTGATCACTCCCATATCAAACCATTTATTGAGGGTTAAGTTAAGTTTTACTTAACTCAAGTTGGTGTTTAGTTTTACTCTGCTTCTGTGGTGCTGTAGATTCAACCCAGGGCCTGTGCTTGCTAAGTAAGTGATCTAACATTGAACTATGGTCACAGTTTTGTTTTTGTTTTTGTTTTGATCTTGAGACAGGGTCTTGTTATAAAGCTCGGGTTCCCTTGAACTCTAGGTCCTCTACCTCCACCTCCTGGGTGCTGGGGTTATAGACATGTACTCCACACCCAGTTTATGACTTTTTTTTTTATCTAGAAGATTTGGTGGGTGATCTATGAATTAGAAACTGAGGCTGTCAGGGCACAGGTCTCTGGGTGTGTGCAGATGTCAGCTGATGCTTCCAAGATTGTGTGAGATATGGACCTTAGAGATTGTCAGGAATCTGTAAGTACCAACAAAGCCTGGGGATAGGGAGAGGAGAGAAGAGAGGGTAAATGGGGCTGTGGGGAGGGGGGTCACCCTGATGAGCTTTAAGCAAACTTCATCTCAGCTCTCTTCCCATTTTAAGCTTCCTTATGACTACACAGGACTGTTTATGTGGGAAGACTGTGGGAGGGAGTACTGGGAGGTGGAAAGGGAGGGGTGGGTAGATGCTGGCAGCGAACTGCCTGGCTGCAAATCCTACTTCTCCACAACACTGACTGATCCTGGTCGGGTATTTATTTCACTTCCCAGCACCCATCTCTAACATGGTAACACGAATGGTTTTTGTCACACGAAGTAGATTCTCTCTCACGAGTATGAGAATCCACACTCTCCTCTTTAAGCATCTTTATCTACCTAACTCTTTGATATTTGGCGGCTGGGGAACTAGAGCTTTAAGTACACTCTGTTCCACTGCAAGCACTCTCCCAGCAGGTCTCCCCCAGGTTACTAGCAGCTGAAGTTAGAGACACGAATTTGTCTTTTCTAAATTAAACTCAGGTTTAAAATGAGCACAGAGAAGAGAGGGTTTAAGATTTGGGCATCACCTCGCACAGTACAGATTGCTCATGTGGGACTGGCAAGGGTTGCAGTGTTGAGGACCACAAAATGAAAAGATCTGCCCCAAATATCCTGGTCTCAGTATTTCTGAAAAAGAGACTAGAAATCTCTTCATGATGCAGAAACTGAGCCTGTGGTGGCCCCAGGTGACTATATGGGCAGAAGGAGAAAAATGCCAGCCTCCAATACCAGTCTAGTGGCAGCACAGGGAGAGAGATGAAGTGGACAAGAATAGTCAGACATTATCTTTGCAATCATTCACTCATGAAACTACATCTTATTAGCCCAATCTCCATTCTAGATGTGCACAGCAGTTCCAGGACCAGAGGAAATGATGCTCTGAGGACATCTGAGCACCTGCAATATGGTGAGCTCCTAACAGCCGGAAAGGTGGTGAATCTAGGCATTGAACTACAACCATGTAACAGAGGATGTAACAGAAGATCCTAAGTACCTCCTTCTAGGAACGACCAGTAGAAGCTAAGCAATCCCCCACCCCCATCTCCAACACACCCCCATCCCTGCTTCCTAGAGAAAAACCCAAAATAGTGGATTGTTTTTCTTCTTAATTAAATCTTCTAAGTTTAGATCCACCTCTCTGACCAGAGGGAGGAAAAACTCAAGGAAATGCTTTCCAGCTTTCTCTTATCCCGCTCAGTTCGAGGTCTTACAACGGGGCTTGGTGTTACAGCATGCACCCAGCATTCGAGAAAACATGGATTGTACCCCCCTCCCCAGAAAAATGTACATAACCTCAGACTCAAGGTGGCTTTAAAGGAATATTTCATCATGAACTCAGAAGGCTAAAGTATTAAGGTATGCTTGTCGTACAAGGACAATTCAAAGCATAACCAAAATTTGAAGGCAGCTTTGGCTGAGCCCAAGTTCTTCCCAAGTCTCTCCCTGGTTTCCACCACTCACCCACCTCATTCCTACACTTACCCTGCTGCCCTGTCTCCATTCTAACACATCTTGTTGATGGTGTGGTGCATATGTGTGATCCCAGCACTTGGGAGGCTGAGACAGCAGGAAAGAACAAGGTCAAAGTCAGCCTAGGCTTCATCGTGGGTTCCAGGACATCCTGGGCTTAACAATAAGACCCTGTTTCAAAACAAAGTCAAGCCTAGTGGCATAGCTGTAATCTCAGCCACTCAGGGGCTGAGGCAGAAGATCAGAGGCTGTGGAGGGAGGCCAAAGCCAACCTGGGCAACTTAATGAAGCCCTGTCTCAAAATAAAAAGTATTAAAGGAGGGCTGATACTATAGCTCAGTCAGAAAGCGTGTGCATGCTGTTCTGAGTGACGGTCCTCCTCCAAGTGTGTGCATAGCATGCTGTTCTGACTGACTGTCCTCACAGTGTGTGCATAGCATGCTGTTCTGAGTGACTGACTGTCCTCCTCACAGTGTGTGCATAGCATGCTGTTCTGACTGACTGTCCTCACAGTGTGTGCATAGCATGCTGTTCTGACTGACTGTCCTCCTCCAAGTGTGTGCATAGCATGCTGTTCTGACTGACTGTCCTCCTCCAAGTGTGTGCATAGCATGCTGTTCTGAGTGACTGTCCTCACAGTGTGTGCATAGCATGCTGTTCTGAGTGACTGTCCTCACAGTGTGTGCATAGCATGCTGTTCTGAGTGACTGTCCTCACAGTGTGTGCATAGCATGCTGTTCTGAGTGACTGTCCTCACAGTGTGTGCATAGCATGCTGTTCTGAGTGACTGTCCTCACAGTGTGTGCATAGCATGCTGTTCTGAGTGACTGACTGTCCTCCTCACAGTGTGTGCATAGCATGCTATTCTGAGTGACTGTCCTCCTTCGAGCCAAGCAAACTGCCATCTTGTGGAACTCATCTGTGCCCCTTGCAAAAGACCATCCTAATGGGGCTGGGTGATGGTTTAAACCCTTGAATAGAGGCAGGGATGTAAGGCACAAGATTCTTGCCCAAGGATCCAGCTACTCCATACCACCTGGCCTAGGGGAAGGCTAGAGTGTATAGAGGCTGGGGCAGACTGGAAGTGCTGGCTCCACCTATTGGACTACAGAGGAAGCCCTCACCCCTGCTGGGTAAGGCTTTTCAGATGCTGTTGATTGAGGGAGAGTGCTCACACACCCCTAAGCCACGCCTCGGCTCCGTAGGAAGCCCAATAAATTCATTGATTCTCAAAAATCCTGCTTTGGGGACCTTGGGAGGAGGGATAGACTTTATGTCTCCCCAAGGAAGGAATTTTAGCAACACAGCACTCCACAAAACAAACTAATAAAAGAAGAAAACCTATCAACTGCATCACACATCATCTCCACAAAGGACCTCCTCCTCAACTCCTACCCCCCGCCCTTATTGTGGTCCCCTCCCATCTTTTAGAGTCAACAAATAACCCTGCCAGACCACCTGAGTGAGTCTGCATTTAAAGAAACTTTTCACACCCACGGGGCTGAGGGAGGTGAGTGATAAAAGCAGGCCCCAGGCCTAACTTCAGCACCAAAACCAAATATAAACACAAAACACAAGAAAACTCCCCACACCCAAAGCTACCTTGGAGTCTACTTTAAATTAATTCTTCTTTAATGGCCACAACAGCATTTATGCACTTCTGAAAATTAATCTCAGGGGAAACACTGTCTTGCAAAGTGTTTCCTGTGCTAAGACTAGAGAAAAAAAAGAAAGAAAGAAAGAAAGAAAGAAAGAAAGAAAGAAAGGAAGGAAGGAAGGAAGGAAGGAAGGAAGGAAGGAAGGAAGGAAGGAAGGAAGGAAGAAAGGAAGAAAGAAAGAAAGAAAGAAAGAAAGAAGGAAGGAAGGAAGGAAGGAAGGAAGGAAGGAAGGAAGGAAGGAAGGAAGGAAGGAAAGAAAGAAGGAAAGAAAGAAACATCCCTTGAAATGATTCACTTTGAAATCCCCCAGGGTCTGAGGCTGAGTGAGGACACTTTTCCCATAATTCCCATGCCTACTGAATCAGCAAGAGATAGCACTTGAGAAATGGAGATGTGTTTCTTCTCTTTCAGGATTATTCAGGCTGGAGTTCAATTGCAACTGCAGCTTTGCCTAGGACTAGCCTGGCCGCCTCAGCCTGAGGAACTCTGTGGAAAACAGAAGTTATTCTGACCAGATCTTTCCCACTTAGCAGCAAGCAGCCTGACAGTAAAAACTGCGTCATCTAAGACTCCACTGCTGAAGACAACACAGACACAACTCGTTCAACATAGAAATGCCAAACTGGGGGGCTGGAGAGATGGCTCAGGGGTTAAGAGCACTGGCTACTCTTGCAGAGGTCCCAAGTTCAATTCCTAGCACCCACATGGTGGCTCACAACCCTCTGTTATGGGATCTGATTCCCTCTTCTGGTGTGTATGAAGACAGGTCACTCATATACATAAAATAAATATTAAAAAAAAAAAGAAAAGAAATGTCAAGCTGGTGCCTCCATAGAGCCTTCACCTCCTTGGTACAGGAAGGCACTCTACATGCTTTCAAAAGAGGAATGTAAACACCAAGCCAGAAACAAGCCCTTTCTACAGTGGGGTACTACCCGGAAGATATGCTAGGGCAATGGTGGCACAAACCAATATGTATGTAAGTTGAGGCCCACTCCATAATACGGAACCCACACCCAACACTGCTTCGGTGGCTAACAGCCTGATAGTAGACAGCCCAGGGACCTAAGGGAAAATCAAAGAATACTGGTCTAAAAGAGAAAAAAACAAAAACAAAAACGTAGTGACTTCCAATGATACGCGGCTATGCTCATAGATCAATGTCTCAATGTTCAATCATTATCAGAGAAGCTTCCCCTTGCAGCAGATGGGAACAAATATGGAGACTCACAGGCAGATGTTAGGGAGACCTGGGAACACTCAGCCTAGCCGTCGCCATCAAATCCCTCCCCCTAAGAGCTCGGGGAAGCCCAAGAAAGGCGAGGTAGAAAGAGTGTAAGAGCCAGAGGGGATGGAGGACACCAGGAGAACGAGGCCCTCTAAATCAGCATGAGCGAGGCTCATATGAACTCACAGAGGCTGAGGCAGCATGCACAGAGCCTGTTTGTTTGTGTGCTGGATCTGCATACACAGGATCTACACTAGGTCCTCTGCGTATATGGAGTTAATCAATATACAATGGACTCCACAGTTTTTGTGTGTGCGCTTTTATTTGGTTACAGTTTGATAGGTTTTGTTTAGTGTTTTTCTTTTTGGGTGTGGCTTTATTTTGTTTTCTTGGTTTGTGTGGGGGGGGGGTTGTTGTTGTATTAGGTTTTGTTTGTTTTTTGATAAAGATCTTAAAGATGGGTGGGTAGGGAAAGGATCTGGAAGGACTTAAGGAAGGGGAAGAATATGATTAAATATATTTAAATTTTTTAATTGTTTTAAATAATAAAAAATTATTATTAAGATTAAAAAGAAAAAAGCTGTGTCACACAACACAGTGTCAGTTTTATCTGATGTAACCTCAGATAGACCCTCAAGGAGCTGGGCAATATTCCTCCTATTTCCTTCAAGAAATTTAGGCTGCAACTTGGCCTGGGGAGATCAGGCAGTGCCTGGGGTAAGCAGGCCTCCCGGCTGTATAAAGTGGGGGTTTTGACACCTGGTTTGTAAAATGAGGAAGTGATTGCTCCAAGATGTGGTTGAGGAGAATTTTATCATAGGTAAGATTTTAATCATAGTACAGCCAGAGGCATCTGGAAGAGTCCAGAGCAGAGAGACAACACAGTGGTCTGAACTCAGCCATGGGAGGAGAGAGAGGGAGAGAGGAGGAGAAGAGAGAGAGCAAAGAAGAGAGAGGCCAAAAGAGGGGCATCCAAGAGAGGGGGGCCAAGAGAGTGCAGGGCAAAACTGGCAGCATCACACAAGAATGAGAAGCTGGGGGAGGGGAGCCCATGAGCTGGAGAAGTTTAGGGTAGGGGTGGGGTGAGACGAGCTGAGCGGAGCCTGGATGCCAGCAAGGACTCTGTAACAGGTACTTGAGATGCTGAGAGAGCCTGGAGGCCAGCATTTGTTTGGTGTGCTAACAGGCGCCATAGTTAGTAGCCATTTGTCCTGTTTCTTTCTTTTGGACCTAACAAACCAAAGGCAGGAATGTGTTTCCCCTCTCCCTAGCCCTGCAGCCTCCTCCTAACCTTGCCCTTGACCTGCCCTAGCCCTGGAAATGAGATTTTCGGGATGGTCTCACAGGCCTAAGTTCCCGGCCCTTGCGCTTACGGAGTGTCTTTCCCACTGATGTGGTGGTGTTTGAGGCTCCACAGTAGCCTGACAACTCCATCGGTGACCTTTACTGTCTTGGTTCCCGTTTCCTGTCGCAAGCATGCTTGTTCAGTGGGAAAGGCTTTGTGGGAAGCTAAGCCTGCCAGCAGCAACCTGAGGAGAGCAGCTGCAGAAGCCATCCTAGCCAAAGAGCCACCAGGGGACACGCTGGCTGTTTGCTGCCCAGAGCTCCCCTGCAGACTTGGAAGACTTGGAGCGGAACACCTAGCATCTGGGGAAGTTCTGACTTCGTTTGCTCTGGGGACCTTGGCTTCCTGTTCCAAGGACATCTCTTCGGAACAGGCCTTCTTTACTCAAGGCAGGTGGTGTCCCGCCAAGGATTCTTTTCAACCCCTACCCCCGACAAAAAGCTCAGCAGCAGACTGAGCTGGCCCACTCCAGCATGAATTTTGAGTGCTCTCCAAGCCCCCCACCCCCCCAACCAGGTTAATGCCCAAACAAACACTGCTAATAAAGAGGTGTCTCTCCTCCCCTGCCCAAATCAACTGAGATTGGAACTAAATTTGCACCTTGAGGCCCATCTGCTGTTTCTCACCCTCCCACCCCTCTGCACTACACAGTTTCAGGCAGGAGATGGCCAGCTGGGCCAGGCCCCTGGAGAGTCCCTCCAAAGATTCACTGGAGTGACAACCCCTCCCCCCACTTAAGGGCTGATGGGGGCCATCTGTGCTTGAACTCTGGGAATTAGGCAGGCAGTGCCCTGGGGCCTCCAGGGGCCCCCAACCTGCGAGGAAATTCTGCCAAGCTCTCAGCAAAGCCCCGACATTAAAAATAACTGGGGATTTCCTTGCCCTTCCCCACCTGCCTGAGCTGGAGAGCAAGTGCCAAGCCAGGCGGATTTCCTACAACATGCCCTGGGGGAAAAGGCAATTGCTTAATGCATTGGGAGTGTGGGGGCACAGGGGGTGTTTCTGGTTACCAGTTATGCAGCCCCCATTGTAGGCAGACAACCCAGTGATAAGAAAGAATTGAAAACAGAAGGGGACGAGCAGGTGCCAGGGAGTTGCCTCCAGACCACTTCCTGGACAGAGGGACACACAGCCAAAAAAAAAAAAAAAAAAAGGACCCTGTAGTCGTGCTGGTACCAATGTCACTATACCACAAAATTCTAGAGACAAGTGTAGATCTCTGAATTAGTCACTTTCCTCATTGCCGTGGCAAAATCTCCAGGACAGATGCAACCTAAAAGAGGAGAGGTTTGTCTGGGCGTATGATTTAAAGGTACCCCCATGGCTGGGACATTGCAGTAACTGGGGCAGTTCAGTCTGGAATGTCAGCAGCTTGCAATGTAGCTTGTAAAATCTTGGAGGATCAGGAAGCAGAGTCCCCTTGACTGTACCAGAATCCAACATACCTTAATGACCTATATCCAACAGTCTGCTTCTGGTAGTGAGGCCACAGTCCCAAAGGCGCCACACCTTCCCAAAATAGTGCTGTCAGCTAGGAAACCAAGTGCTCTACACCTTCCCAAACATGGGAGTCTATGGAGGGTTTTTGCATTCAAACCATAATGTCCTGTGGCTCCTTTGGTTGAGTCATGTCCAATCCATAGCCCACAGGCCACATAAAGCTAAAGATAGCTAGGAATGCAGTCCAACTCAAAGTCATAAATTTCTGCAAAACAGTATGAAAGGTTTTTGGTGTGTGTGTGTGTGTGTGTGTGTGTGTGTGTGTGTGTGTGTGTGTGTGTGTGTGATGTTGTAACGCGACTGTGTGACGTTCCAGAATGAACTTCACAGATGACAACGTCTTGTCTAAATGTCAAGAGCTTGGACGTGGCTGGAAACATTTTTTATTAACAATGACAGAGGCCCAGAGCTCTGAGATGGGGATGCCATGATGGTCACAGCTGGTGCACCATGGCAGATTCAGAGCAGGAAGCCATCCCTCTTCTTCTTCCCCCTCCTCCCACTCTTCTTTCTTCCCAGTCTCCTCCACGGTCATTCATTTTATAAATCCATGAAGTGAAGTTGTTAATATTCTGACCCGCCCCTTGAAACCCCACCCCTTGGCGCCACCCTGTGTCCTGACATAAAAGCCTCATTCTAAGGAAAAACTCCTCCCTCTTCTTCTCTCTCTTTCTCTCACTCTCTCTCTCTCCCTTTTTCTGTCTTTCTCTTCATCTCTCTATTATAATAAACTCTCCACGTGGATGCAGCATCTGGGTTGTGTATTACTGGCCGCCACTGTTGCCACCGTGCCCACATGGTGTGTATCTGCCCAGCCTGCTGCTGCATCTGCTCAGCGTGTTTCCCTGCATGTGCGGGATATCTTGGGGGGTCCCCCTGCTCAATAATTCATAACAGAAGTGGCATAGGTAAAGTCACTGTTCTGTTGCTATGACACCATGACCAAGCAAAGGCAGCTCTTATAAAAGAAAACATCTAATCGGGGACTTGCTTACAGTTTCAGAGGCTAACCCATTATCATCATGGAGGGGATGACATGCAGGCAGACATGGTCCCGGAGAAGTAGGTGAGCACTCTACACTCTGACCCCCAGGAAGCAGGAAGACAGTCTGGATCAGGTTTGAGCTTTTGAAACCTCAAAACCTACCCCCAGTGACACACCTCTCCCAACAAGGCCACACATCCTAATGCTTCTAATCCTATCAGAGTTCCATTCTCCGGTGACTAAACAGTCAATATATGAGCCTGTGGGATCATTCTTATTCAACCACCACATTCTGTAAGACTAAGGACCCGCCTGGATTCAGCTCCCCAGGACCAATGTAAAGCAGTGAGTGTCTATAAACCCAGCACTAAGTGGCGGGGAGGCAGGAAATGGTATGCAGAGATAGGGGGAGGCCAAGGGCTCTCTGATTAGCCAGTCTAGCAGGAAAGGGTATAAACGAATAAGCCTCCTCTCCTCAAGTTTTCTTTCCTCAGTTACACAGTCAGAACAGTGACTAACACACAGGACACCTCAACTCTGAGCAGCTTTCTCCACATCCCAGACCACGCATCGCACGTCTTAACTCACAGGTGTGAGCACTCGAGGTGGCCTCAAGTCACAAAGTCACAGCCAAGGTCTTTTCCTAAAAGCAAATATCAGAGCCTGTAAAGCAGGTGCACAGGGCCAGGGGGGCCTCAGCTGGGCAGCGCCTGACAGACAGAAAGAGCAGATGGGAGACTGACGGCTCTTAACATTGAGAGCCCTTGAACACAACAGGACCTGCAGAGAGGATGAGTCAGCAAGACAAGTGCCAGGAATGAGCTAAGCCTCCCTGCAGGGACTGTGGCCTTCCATTCATCTCGGAAGGAAAAGACTTCCATATTTGCTTGAAAACCTGTTCAGATTCAAGTTCATAATTAGCTACAGATGTGACAGGTAAATGTGCATCAACCTTCAGTGTCTTTATATGCCTAAACCGAATTCCACCCCTCTTTTTTTTTGTTTTTGTTGTTGTTGTTGTTTGTTATTTGTTTTACAAGACAGGGTTTCTCTTAAGGTCACCTTAGCTTTGGCTGTCCTGAAACTTACTTTGTAGACCAGGCTGGCCTCATACTCACAGAGATCCGCCTGCCTCTGCTTTCTGAGTGCAGAGATTAAAGGTGTGTGCCACTACTGCCCAGCTCCCCTTATTTTTCTTAATAGTCCAAATAATAAAAGTTCATCTCACCACTGCATCAGCAACATACTGCCACATCTGTGCCTTTGGCATTGTTGCTATAGTTGTCCATACTTCCAAATTCTTAAATCCTTCAAAACGGGGCTCCAAGGCTATCAGGAAGCATCTCCGGTCATATTTAGTCTCACTGGTATCTCAGGCATTACCGTTTCTAACATTGGCTTTGACTCCTTTGCTTAATGTATTCTGTACCACATTCTGAATGTAGTACATGTCCTCCAGACTGCCGATCTGCCAACAGCTGGTCGTGTTGGAAAATACTTTTTCCTGTACAAGCATCTTGTACAATCTTGTGTACGTAACACAATACTATCAAGGAAACAATCCATGGGAATTATGCCATTAAATTCTATAGTCTGGGCCAGGGACTCTGGTGGCTCTGTGGGGAAAGCTGCTTGCTAGCAAGTCTGATAACCTGAGTTTGATTCCTGGAACACATTGCCCAACCAGAAAAATTACAAAGATAGAAACCACCTGACATTCTACTACTATGACTAGCTTATTACATATGATCATTCAATTTTTTTTGTAAATGTCAATTACATTTTAATAAAAATGAGATTCCTGGAGCCAGGGAGATAGGCTAGTCAGTAAAACATTTTCTGTACAAGCATTAGAACCTGAGTTCATTCTTCCAATCCCATCAAAACCAGTGGTGGCAAGAGCTTGTAATTGCATGATTGAAGAGGCAGGGACAAGTGGATGTCTGGTACTTGGTGGACAACTAGCCTAGCCAAATTGGTGAGTTCTGGGTAAAAGAGAGAAACCTTGACTTTAAAAAAATCCAAGATGGACAGTCAGAGTTCTCTAGAGTCACAGAAATTATAGAATATATATATGTATATATATATTCATTCTATAATTTAGAGAGAGAGTCCTGAAACTCGTTCTGTAGACCAGGTTGGCCTCAAACTCACAGAGATCCACCTACCTCTGCCTCCCAAGTGCTGGGATTAAAGACTTGTGCCACCACCACTCACAAATTCTTAACACTTTAAGTCCAAGAATAGCAAAAGTACAATAAATGCTTAAACTAATGTGGTAGTTTGAATAAGTATGGCCCCATACATAGACTCATGTAATTGAATACTTGGCCTATAGGGAGTGGCACTCTTAGGAGGTATGGCCTTGTTGGAGGAAGACCAACAAGATCACTGTTGGGGGTGGGATTTGATGTCTCATATGCTCAAGCTATGCCCAGTATGGGACACAGTTTACTTCCTATTGCCTGTGGATCAAAATGTAGAACTCTCAGTTCCTTCTCCAGCACTATGTCTGCCTGCTTGCTGCCATGCTTCCTGCCATGGTGATAATAGACTAAATCTCTGAAACTGTAAGCCAGCCCCAATTAAATGTTTTCCTTTATAATATTTGCCATGGTCATGGTGTCTATTCACAGCAATAGAAATCCTAAGACAGACGTTGGTACCAGGGACTGGGGTATTGTGATAGGTCTGATCATGATTTTGTTTGGAGGAATTTGGACTTTGGAACTATGGATCAGAAAAGCAATTGCACACTATAAGTGGGGCTTAATGGGCCATCCCAGTAGGAACATGGAAGACAGTGGTGCTGAGGGGGATTAGAATTGTGTGGGTCTGGGTCTCGCTCAAGATGTTTCAGAGAAGAAGAATTTTAGTATGTTGCCTAGAAATTGTTCTTATATTTTAGTGAAGAATGTAGTTGTTTGTTTGCCTTTGTCCAAAGAGTCTACTTGAGGTTAAAGTGAAGAGATTTGTATTAATTCTGTTGGCAGAGGAAATCTCAAAACAGTCTAGTATAGGCTCTGTTGTGTGGTTATTAGTGTTAACACTAATGAAGACTTATAATGAAAAGGAGCAAGGTAGGCAAGGAAAAAGGCAAAGTGTAAAATTTGAGGAGAAAAGAAGCACCAGGAAGTATAATGGAGCTAAAACCTGTGTTATAGAAGAAAAACAGACTAGGAAAGGGAATAAAGTGCATGTTGACCTCAGGGCAAGATCCCACCCAGCTAAATTACCAACTTGTGAAAAGAAATTAAAGAAAAGCTTAGAGTTGAGTGTGGTGGTGCACACCTTTAATCCCAGAACTCCAGAGGCAGTGGCTGGCAGATCTCTGACTTTGAGGCCAACTGTTTCAGAACAGTTAAGCTTAGGCAGTGAAGGAAACCATCTAAAACAGAAAGCTGGTGAAGATGTAATTAAATGGGGGTCCATGTTCTAGCCCCAGTAAGCAGCAGAACTTTGCAGCTTTGGCCATGTGGTTCTGACTTTAGAGTCAAAGATAGAAGAAAGGGGTTGTAGAATCTTCCTCTATGACTAAGGAAAGCTGCTGAGGCCACACGTGTCAAGGGTGTCCCTGAATGGAAGCCTAGAGGGGCCATTGTGTGAAGCTGTGATGTTTAAGCCTGGATTGCTTTGGAGACCCCAAGATGTGAGAGATGCCAGAGTCATGGGGTACCTGCTGAGGAAAGCTGCCAAAAGGGAGTGGAACCAACCCAAATGAAAGAAGTGTGTTGCAGTCAACAAAGTTGAAAGGAGTTGGAGATATGATGAGTGTTTTAACATCAGACATGGAGATGAAGAGTTTGGAGTTTGCCCAGCTGGTTTTTGGTCTTGCTTTGATCCAGTATTTCCTCATTATCCTTCCTTCCCTATGTTTTGGAGTGGTAATATATAATCTGTGCCATTATGCACTGGAAGTGTGTGATCTGTTTTTTTATTTTGATTTTTACAGGGGATTACAATTAAGAGACTGTATGAGTCTCAGAACTTTTAAACAGAGACTGTTATACACTATGGGGACTTCAAATTTGGACTGAATGTATTTCTACACGATGGTATGACTCCAAGTCTATGGGGTCCAGGGAGTAGAATGTAGTAGCTTGAACAGGTATAGCCTCATATACTCATGTGCTTGAATGCTTGGCCTATAGGGAGTGGCATTATTAGGAGGTGTGGCCTTGATGGAGTAGGTATGACCTTGTTAGAGGAAGTGTGTCACTATTGGGGCAGGCTTTGAGGTCCCATATGCTCAAGCTTCACCCAGTGCGGGACACAGTTCACTTCCTGGTGCCTGCAGATCAAGACGTAGAACTCTCAACCCCTTTCCAGCACCATGTCTTCCTGCATATTGCCATGCTTCTCACCGTGATGATAATGGACTAAACCCCTGAAACTGTAAGCCAGCCCCAATTAAATATTTTCATTTGTAGGAGTTGCTGTGGTCATAGTGTCTCTTCACAGCAATAGAAACTCTAACTAAGAAAACTAACATAGAGCCGAACAATAAGCTTGCCATGTGTTGGAATTGAAAATGCTTTTATAGGTCCTTCAGATCTCACTGACGCCTACAAGCACCATAACTTCTGCTTTCTTCCTTTTTTCCCCCAGAGGAAGAAGTAGATAAAATGTACGGAATTGCTTTCTAAAAATAAAAAGTAATCAAAGATAACATGAAATATGTTCTTTGGGACATTTTATATGACAGGAAGGTGGAGGAGGAGGAAGAGGAGGACAAAATGGGAGGGAGACAATTCAGACCTACTTTTGTTGCCATTCCCTTCCAGCTGGAGACTTTTTCTTAGCTAAAATATCCTCAGAATTATCTTTAAAATATTTATTTTTGAAGATTTTCCAAGAATCCTGAAATGGTGGCACACACCTGTGTCCCAGAACACACAAGAGAGAGACAGGAGATCTGACAGGCAACTTTATTCCAAATAGTCAAAAGCAAATAGAGGAAGCCAAATTGAGCCTCGTTAGGTGGAGGGGGATAAAATGATAAAGTGCAAAGTTTAATGGACCTTTATTGTTGTCATTCTTTTGTTCTGCTTAATCCAAGTCCTTCTCCCTGACTTCTCATTTCCAGTTAATGCAAACTGTTGGAGACAAATCCTTTTAATTCCCTTCTCTGTAAGGGTCTCAGAGGATGATGGCAATAAAACTAGTTTTAGCTATCACAGAGAATAGGTCTGTGTGTGGTCAGTCTGGCTCAGTGCATCAGGCTGACCATCAAGGGTCCATGTCCCTTACTCTTACCCCATACCCTCATGATGAAGAGATGAGGATACTAATCATTGATTTGATCAATTCCTGTTGTAAACATGTGTCAAAATATCACACTGTATCCCTGGACGATGTGCAATTATTACAAAAGATTTCAGGACTGGAGAGATGGCTCAGTAGTTAAGAGTATGCTACTCTTGCAGAGAACTTTAGTTCTCAGCACCCACATGGGGCAGCTCACAACCACCTGAACCTCCAGCTTCAGGAGCTCTGGCACCTTCAGGACCCCACGGATGATTGTAAACACATATACACATAATAAAAGCAAATTGTTTTTAAAAATAAAAATTTAGGGCTGTTGATGTAGCTCAGTGGTAGAGTGGTTGTCTACCATATCTAAGGCCTTAGTCCAATCCCTAGCACCACACAGGTAAAAAATATTAACAGGGAAGTAGTGGCAGGGCTGTGAAGCCTCTCACAGTCTGAACAAGAGGGGTGAGGACAGACCTGAAGGCTGTTGCTGCAGAAGCTCTTGGAATTTTGTTTTTTAAAACTAATTCACCATACATTTAGGGTGGAACCCTAAATTTCTGATGAAAAGCACCTGGCTGACCCAGCCAGAATGATCTCCTTTTTTTCTTCTAATGCTTTATTGAAAGTCTGTGTTTGCTCTGTCTTGTGTTTTAGACGAGGTTTTAATACACAGCCCGGTGTGGCCTTGAACCCATGATCCTCCAGTCTGTACTTTCGGAGCACTGGAATCACAGTTATGCACCCACCATACTGTGCTTATTTTATGGCTTATTTTAAGGTGGCCATGCGTGGTGAGCTGTTGTTTTTGTTAAGGTCTCTGGGGTAGGCAAGTGTATTAGTTACTTTTCTCATTGCTGTGATGAAACACCCATACAGAAGCAACTTAAGGAAGGAAAGACTGATTTCAGCTGACAGTGTGAGGGTACAGTCCATCATGGCAGAGAAGGCATGGTGGCAGAATCATCTGGTAACGTTGACTCTACAGTAAAGAAGCAGAGAGGGAGGAACAGAAAGCGGGCACAGACTATATACAAAACCTCAAGCCCCACGATCGCCACCACCACTCAGGGACTCATTTTCTCCAGTCCTTCTCTGCTTCCTGAAGGTTCTACAGCTTTCTCCAATAGAGCTACCAGCTGGGGGCAACGTCTTCAAACACCTAAACCTATAGAGATATTTACATTCAAACCTCAGCAAGAAGGCTAAGGGACACCGAATAACACTTTCACTGGGACACAATTTCAGTAGGTAAATAAAATCACCATGTTCCACAGGACAAGTTCCAGCACTGAAGAAGGTCGTGGTCTAGTTACAAAGCTGAGATCAATACAAAAGAAAGGAGAATAATCATGAAAGCCTAGCCACCAATGAACGCGCATCCTGAGGTGCGAACACAAACGTACATGTCATTTTACTTCGTTATAGAGTATTACATAGGTATGGACCAGAAGAGTCATTTACTGTGTGGGATTATTCACTATAGAAAACTGGCAGGAACCAGATCAACAAAACACTACATTTCTGAGCCATTTGCCAAGTCTTAGGAATAGAGTTCACTGTTAATAGAGACGGTTTAATCTGTATTCCTTTGTGACGGTCCCGCCCAGAAAGCTGCACCACAATGAGTTGATTTTAAACTTTGAGCTTCCTGACCGGCTCCTCCCTACCCAGCATCGAGACCAGCTAGCATTCCATCTCCTGGACCCACAGGGTTTGTAGAGCTGATGTAAGGAGGAGGAAACAGCTCAGTGGGTTGAAAAGGGAATGAATTGGGAACAACAACAAAAAAAAAAATTCCTTGATTCTGGTTCTCAGAAGAACCACAAGGTGGGCAGGGAGGGTTTAAACTGAGCTCTTGATGCCTTGTTCCACCAAATGCCTGTGGGCAAAAACTGAAACCCCAGCTTTGAGTTGCATGCCTCAGACAATGAATGGGGTGACATTTGCTGCCTTTTCCCCAGTCCCTTTATTTGGCTAGAGAAACACATGCCTCCCGCTGCAGCAGAAAGACTGCCTGAAAGTGCGCAGAAGGACCATTTAGGAGACTCACTAAGGGCTGCTTTAGCTTGTCAAAAACCCCTCCCTGGAAGGGACTTTATAAGGATTCAGTGTGACACTGAAGGCGAGCTCACATGCCAGACTAGGTCTATGAAGTGCCCACTGACTGGAGGTCTGCTGCTGGAAGCCCTGGGTTTGGGCAGGAGAGATGGCTCAGCGGGCAAAGGTGCTTGCTGCCAAGCCTGATGGTCTGAGATCGATCCCGGGGCCCACACGGCGGAGAGAACTGAGCCCCAAGTTGTCCTCTGACTTTTGTATGGGAGTGTGTGTGTGTGTGTGTGTGTGTGTGTGTGTGTGTGTGTGTGTGTGTGTACACGAAGTAAATAGATGTTTTTAAAAATGAAGCTGTGAGTTTGGACAGAATGTTACCCAGAGACTAGTCCTCTGCCCTCGCCTGTCTTTATTTATACTTCCAGAGCCTGTGCCTGGGCCAATGACACCAAAGGGTCAACTGTGACTCAGAAGCAGCTCTGTGAATGCAGTGACCCTGGTGGGCTGTGGAGTCAGAGTTGTTTATTTCATTTCCCTTTCCTTCTGTACTCAGCTGGGCTCTGAGGGAAGGCACAGGAAGGAAGGAATCCCATGTTGACTCCCCAGTCCAGAAACACTGGCCAAGCGCTGCCCAAGCCCTGTGTGTGCTGAGCGCAATCAGAGGAAGCGCTAACTGCTCTTGACCAGCTCTCAGGCACTTGCAGAGGATCTTATGCCCTGGTGTCCTTAAATAAAGCTGCTGGGTTTCCTTCATCTGTATGAGTGTGTGGGACAGGGATGGAGATTACCAGAAAGTAATTATGACCAAAGAGCTTCCAGGCATGTATTAAGGAAGTTTTTGGTTTAGTTTTTTCAGTAGTTTTTTTTTTTTGTGTGTGTGTGTGTGTGTGTGTGTGTGTGTGTGTGTGTGTGTGTGTGTGGTGTTGTTGTTGTTGTTTTGTTTTGTTTTTTGTTTTTTTAGGATTTTGGAGATAAGGTGTCACTCTGGAGCCCAGGCTGGTCTGAAGTTCACTATGTAGCCTATTCTAGTTTCAAATTAATGGCTACTCTCCTGCCTCAGCCATGCAAGTACTGGGATGATAGATGTAAGCTGCTATGGTGGCATTTTAATGAATTTTAAAATGACCCTAGAATGGACTAACGTTTTCCAGATTTGAATTATTTGTGTGGAATATATGGGTGTCCTATCCAAACGTTAATTCTCAGAAAGAAGTAGGGCGGAAGAATTGAAACTGTAGTTGTGCAGCCATTTCTGTTACCAATCAGATGACTTCAGCCTAGGAACAAACCTACCCCCAAGGGTCAGTCTCAGGAGACTCCAGTTGGTGCAGTGCATGCTTGTGCAATGGAGAGGGAGCCGACTTTCCCTGACACAGCACCCAGAGGAATGGATGTGGTGGTATTGTGTTCCCCAAAATATTGTGCACCCTAATAAACTTATCTGGGGTCAGAGAACAGAACAGTCACTAGATACAGAGGCTAGAAAATGGTGGCACTCACACCTTTAATCCTAGCATTCCAGAGACAGAAATCCCTCTGGATCTCTGTGAGTTCAAGGCCGCATTGGAAACAGCCAGGCATGGTGACATATGCCTTTAATCCCAAGAAGTGAACCTTTAATCCCAGGGAGTGATGGCAGAAAGCAGAAAGATACATAAGGTGTGAAGACCAGAAACTAGAAGCTTTTGGCTGGTTAAGCATTCAGGCTTTCGAGCAGCAGTTCAGCTGAGAGCCATTGGGATAAGGACACAGAAGCTTCCAGTCTGAGGAAACAGGATCAGCTGAGGAACTGTCAAGGTGAGGAAGCTGTGGCTTGTTCTGCTTCTCTGATCTTCCAGCATTCACCCCAATAACTGGCCTCAGGTTTGATTCTATTAATAAGACCTGTTAAGATTCATGCTACAAATGGATTCCTTAAAGAAGGAAGGAAGGGTTAAAAACCCACCCAAAGATCATGCCTTGAAGAAAAGACAAGAAACTGGAAACTCAGCACGTCAAGGTACCCCCATACCCTACTACCTAGACTGACTGGGTTTTCTTCCCAGTCGGAGGAAGAATAAGAACTGATACTCCCATCTGAAGACTACTCAGCTGGCAAATGCCTTAGTTACATTGTCTCACCACCAGCATCCATCCTCCTTCCCCCGGAGATGTAATGATCTCTAGCTACTCACTATTAATGAGAGATAAAAGGCTCAGAGAGGTTGACTCAGATGATTTTATACATCACCAACAGAATACAAGAGATAGAAGAGAGAATCTCAAGTGTAGAAGATTCGATAGAAGAAATAGATACATTGGTGAAAGAAAATGTTAAATCTAAAACATATCCCTGACACAAAGCATCCACGAAATCTGGGACATTATGAAAAGACAAAACCTAAGAATAATAGGAATAGAAGGAGAAGAATCCCAGCTCCAAGGCCCATATTTTATTTTATTTTATTTTCTCTTCTCTTCCCTTCCCTTCCCTTCCCTTCTCTTCTCTTCTCTTCTCTTCTCTTCTCTTCTCTTCTCTTCTCTTCTCTCTCTCTCTCTCTCTCTCTCTCTCTCTCTCTCTCTCTCTCTCTCTCTCTCTCTCTTCTTTTTGTTTTTTTATTGTTGTTTTTGATACAGGGTTTCTCTGTGTAGCTCTGGCTATCCCGGAACTCTCTGCATAGACCAGGCTGGCCTCGAACTCAGATATCTGCCTGCCTCTGCCTCCCTAGTGCTGAGATTAAAGGCATGTGCCACCATGGCCAAGTTCAGAAGATATTTTCAACAAAATCATGTAAGAAAATTTTCCTAACCTAAAGAAGGAGATGCCTATAAAGATACAAAGCCAGGAGATGGTGGCACATGCCTTTAATCCCAGCACTTGGGAGACAGAGGCAGGTGGATTTCTGTGAGTTCAAGACCAGACAGATCTACAGAGTCAGTCCAGGACAGTCAGAGCTACACAAAGAAACCCTGTCTCTCTCTCTCTCTCTCTCTCTCTCTCTCTCTCTCTCTCTCTCTCTCTCTCTCTCTCTCTCTCTCTCACACACACACACACACACACACACACACACACACACACACACACACACGCACACACGCACAGAAAGAGAGAGAGAGAGAGAGAGAGAGAGAGAGAGAGAGAGAGAGAGAGGCATATAGAAGACCAAATAGATTGGAGCAGAAAAGAAATTTCCCTTGCCACATGATATTCAAAAGACTAAAGATATAAAACAAAGAAAGAATATTAAAAGCTTCAAGGAAAAGAGAGCAAGTAACATAAAAGCAGACCTATTAGAATTACACCTGGCTTCTCAATGGAGACTCTAAAAGCCAGAAAGGCCTGGACAGATGTGCTGCAAACTTTAAGAGACCACAGAGCCAGCTCAGACTACTATACCCAGCAAAATGTTCACTCATCATAAATAAAGAAAACAAGATATTCCATGATAAAGTCAAATTTAAACAATACCTATCTTCAAATTCAGCCTTACAGAAGTTACTAGAAGGAAAACTCCAACCCAAGGAGGTTAACTGTACCCAAGAAAACACAGGAAATAAATACTTTCACATCAGCAAAACCAAAAGAAGTGAGGCGTGCACATGCATGCACACACACACACACACACACACCACCACCACCACCACCACCACCACCACTACCACCACCACCACAACCAACAACAATAACAAAATAACAGTAATTAACAATTATTGGTCATTGATATCTCTCAGTATCAATGGACTCAATTCCCCAATAAGAAGACACAGACTAACAGAATGGATGTGAAAACAGAATCCATCCTTCTTCTGCATACAAGAAACACACACCAACATCAAGGATAGACATTACCTCAGAGTAAAGGGTTGTAGAAAGATTTTCCAAGCAAATGGACCCATGAAGTATGGGTGGTATAGCTGTTCTAATATCTAACAAAGTAGACTTCCAATCAAAATTAATCAAAAGAGATGGGTAAGGACATTTCATATTCATCAAAGGAAAAATCCACCAAAACGATGTGTCAATTCTTAACATCTATGCCCTGAACTCAAGGGCATGCACATTTTGTAAAAGATATATCACTAAAGCTTAAACAACACATCGACCTTCACACATTGATAGTGGGAGACTTCAATATCCCACTCACACCAATGGACAGGTCATCCAGACAAAAAACTAAACAGAGAAATATTGGAGCTAACAGAAGTTATAAACCAAATGGACCTAAAAGATATCTACAGAATGTTTCACCCAAACAGGAAAGACTGTACCTTCTTAGCACCCCACATAACTTTCTCAAAAATTGACCACATACTCAGTCACAATTCAAGTCTCGACAAATACAAGAAAATTGAAATAATGCCCTGCATTCTATCAGACCACCACAAATTAAAACAAATTAAAGCTGATTTCAACAGCAAAAGACACAGAAAGCCTACAAACTCATGGAAACTGAACAACTCTCTACTGAATGACTGCTGGGTCAAGACAGAAATAAATAAAGAAATTAAAGACTTCCTAGTATTCAATGAAAACGAATATAAAACATACACAAACTTATGGGACTCCTTTAATCCCAGCACTCGGGAGGCAGAGCCAGGCGGATCTCTGTGAGTTCGAGGCCAGCCTGGTCCAAAGGGCGAGATCCAGGACAAGCACCAAAACCACACAGAGAAACCCTGTCTCGAACCACCACCCCCCCAAAAAAAAAGAATCATTAGGTCATACTTTAAAAACCTGTGCTCCACAAAATTGGAAAATCTAAAAGAAATGGATAATTTTCTGGATAGATACTGCTTACCAAAGTTAAATCAAGACCAAATAAACCATGTAAATAGACTGATAAGCTCTAAGGAAATAGAAGCAGTTATTAAAATTTTCCCAACCAAAAGAAGCCCAGGGCCAGATGGTTTGAGTGCAGCATTCTACCAGATTTTCAAAGAAGAGTTTACACCAATAATTTGAAATTATTCCACAAAGTAGAAACAGAAAGAACATTGCCATATTCATTTTATGAGGCCACAATAAATCTGATACCCAAACCATACAAAGATTCAACAGAGAAAATTACAGACTAATTTCCCTTATGAACACAGAAGCAAAAATACTCAACAAAATACTTGTAAACTGAATCTAGGAACTTATCAAAAAGATCATCCACCATGATCAAGTAGGCTTCATCTTAGAGATGCAGGGATGGTTCAACAAACAAAAATCAGTGTAATCAATAAAAAATCAACAAAAAGTCAGTGTAACCTCATAAACAAAGCAAAAGAAAAAAGCCCCACATGATCATCTAACTAGATGCCTAAAAGCCTTTGACTAAATTCAATACTCCTTCATGAGAGGAAGTCTTAGAGAGATTAGGGATAAAAGGGACATACCTAAACATACTAAAGGCAATCTATAGCAAGCCTATAGCCAAAATCAAATTAAATGAAGAAAAACTCAAACAAGTTCCACTAAAACCAGGAACAAGTCAAGACTGTCCAATCTCTCCATATCTATTCAATGTAGTACCTGAAGGTCTATTTAGAGCAATAAGTCAAGACTGTCCAATCTCTCCATATCTATTCAATGCAGTACCTGAAGGTCTATTTAGAGCAATAAGAAAGCTGAAATGGATCAAAGAGATACAGATTGGAAAGGAAGATGTCAAAGTATCTTTATTTGCAGATGATAGGACAGTCTACATAGGTCACTCAAAATTTCTACAAGGGAACAGCTGATAAACACCTTCAGTGAAGTAGCTAGATACAAGATTAACTGAAAAAAAAAAAAAAAAACAGTAGCCCTCCTATACACAAATGACAAATGGACTGAGAAAGAAATGAGGGGAACAACATCTTTCACAATAGCCTCAAATAATATAAAATATCCTGGGGTAACTCTAACCAAGCAAGTAAAAGACTTGTATGACAAAAACTCCAAGTCTTTAAGAAAGAAATTGAAGATATCAGAAAGATTTCCCATGCTCTTGGATTGGCAGGATTAACAGTAAAAAATGGCCATCCTACCAAAAGCAATACTCAGTTTCATATGGAAAAACAAAAACTCAAAATAGCCGTAACACTCCTTACAATAAAAGAACTTCCAGAGGTATCACTATACCTGATTTCAAGCTGTACGACAGAGCTATAGTAATAAAAACTCCATGGTATTGACATAAAAACAGACAGGTTGATCAATAGAGTTGATTCAAAGACCCAGACATAAATCCACACACCTATGGACACCTAATTTTTTTTATAAAGAAGCCAGAAATACATAATGGGTTTTTCTAAGACTAACAGTGGGAGTGGGGGTATTGGGTATCTCTTACTCGCCTGTTCTTGGCACCCTTTCCCACTTACAGGGTTGCCTTGCCCGGCCTTGATATGAGGGTTTGTGCCTAGTCTTATTGCATCTTTTCTTATTGCATCTTATTGCCTTGTTTGGTTGATAGCCCTGGGAGGTCTGCTCTTTTCTGAAGGGAAACAGAGGAGGAGTGGATCTGGGGATGGAGGGGGAGGGGGCACGGGGGGGGGGGGGAACTGGTAGGAGTGGAGAGAGGGGATACTGGGGTCAAGAGAAAAAGAAATAAAAAGAAAAACAATTTCTCTATGACTAAAGGCTGTGACAGCTTTCTCTCTGGCCCAGAACTGTTTACTCCATAGAGCAGAAGCCCAGTTCATGGATGAGGCTCACCTTCAATGAAACACTGAAATTCCTCACTGCACCTGCTCATCAGACTCTTGCCTAAGTCTGGGAAGAAGAAAAAAATTGAAGAGCGTGAGTTTCTGATTGTCATTTCCTTGAACTTTAACCAAAGCAAGAGAATTTTATTATGGGGATTTCTTTAAAAAACTTTTAAAAATTATATGAGTTTTCCCATGTGATGTGCAGGTGCCCAAGGAAACCAAAAGAGAGTGTTGAATCCCCTGGAGCTAAAAATGCATGTGGTTGTGAGCTGAGCTGCTCACTACAGTTGCTGGAAACAGAGCTCAGGTCCAAATCCTCCACCGGCCCTCCCTACAAAGATCAAGCATCTCGGGGTTGTTAATGGAGGAATGCTGTGGGCTTGTTCTTGACTCTTCTCTCCAAGTGAAGTTTGGCTCCCTCAACACCTCTTTATTTCCTCACAGGTGGGGTTGCTCTTACCCATTGACTTAAGCAGAATTCTGTTTGTGAATAATATAGATGCTGCTTTCCGGAGGCCACGTTGGTGCCCAAGGGTCATGCTGCCTCCAGGGCCATACAGATTGAGGTGGTCTGCACTGCCACCCAGGGCCATAGTAATGTCTGGGCCCTAGCTGTGGCCAGAGGCTATGTCTGGGTCCATGGCCCTGCTGCAGCCAGGATCTGTGCTGATGTCTGTGCCTCCTGTTACCGTAGAGGGCCATGCGACTTCCCAGGGTCTGGGCTACCACCTGGTGCCATGTTGGAGTCTGGGGACCACACTGCTGCTGGGCCCATGCCAATCTGGGAGGCCTGCACTGCCACCTGGGGCCATGGTGACATCTGGACCCAAGCTGCTGCTAATGGCCATGTCTGGGTTACTGGTCCTGCTGCAGTTGGGGTCTGTGATGGTGTTCGTTGCACGTGTTATCCCAGCCATGTGTTGAACCACGTGTTGAAGCAAGAGGGCCATGATGAGCTGGCCCTGCCTCTCACAGGCCCAGGAAGAGTTGCTCCCCGCTACCAGAGAAATGACCCATCCCTGGGTTAGTTGGTCCCACCCATCACCATGGGCATGGGAAAACTGGCTCTGACCCTTACCTAAGGAGGATGGTCCCAGAGGTCTAGACTGACCAACTCATCTACCATCCAGACCCACATCCAGGGCTTTCAGTTGGCTCACCCTAACCAACATCTACCCCATCTATGACCTTCTAGAGCATGTGAAGGGACTGGTCCTGTGGAACCATAGCCACAGGATCTCCATCACTCGGGGCGACAACAGGATACCGGAGAAGAGTTTGGGTGAGGGTCCAGTATTGACGGTATACCAGAAGCCAGAGGCCTTAAACCTGACCAACAACACACTACACAATGAACATTTGCAAGTAAAGCTGTTTGGACAGAAGGTTCTACTGCACCACACATTGCAGTTCCCAATGCACTAAGACAAACGAAGAGGCAATGGAGAGTTGGGAAAGATGGAGGAGCAAAGTGGGTTTTTTTGTTTGTTTGTTTGCTTTTTGTTTGTGGTTTCTTGTTTTGTTTTTGTTGTTTTAATATTCTTATTTGTATATTTTATTTTTATTATCTCTTATTTTTATTATTTCTTTTTAAGTTTTCCTTTGATGAGGACATGACAAGGTGAAGAATGGATATGGAAGGACTGAAAAATGGGTGGGATTGGAGTGCATGATGTGAAACTGCCAAAGAATCAATAAAAAATCATGTTAAAAAAGATAGTGCTGCCGGGCAGTGGTGGCGCATGCCTTTAATCCCAGCACTCGGGAGGCAGAGCCGGGCAGATCTCTGTCAGTTCGAGGCCAGCCTGGTCCAAAGGGCAAGATCCAGGACAGGCACCAAAACCACACAGAGAAACCCTGTCTCGGAAAGAAAAAAAAAAAAAAATATATATATATATATATATATATATATATATATATAGTGCTTTGATTTACAATTTTTTATTTTTGGTGCTCTCTCATTGTTTCTTTGTGTTATTGATCAATTGGTTCTGAAAGCAAATGAAACAAAAGGCACTGCTTAAACCTACAAAACAACAACAACAACAAATCCACTATATTCAAACTCCATGGTAGTTCCCAAGGCTTATTCAAGTGCTTATGTAGATACACCCATTTAGGAAATTTATATTAACATAAAACTGATTTTCTTTGGTTGTCAACTTGACTTTATCTGGAACTAACTAAAACTAAAAATGGAGAGGAATTTTTGCTCAATTTGAAATGGGAAGATCCATTTCTATCCAGATCTTGAGGAGGGAAGACATACACCTTTAGTCCAGATGTTTTGAGGTGGGAAGGCACACCTATAATCTGGGCCATGCCCTCTGCTGGAAGCCTAAAAAGGACATGGAAGAAGGAAACTTCACTCTGTCTGCTTGCTCTTGCCTTACTAGGAAGTCCATTCCTTCATTGGCAGTAGAGCCTACTTCTTTGGGATTCTGGTGTATACTGAAGACCAACTAAGACATCCAGCCTTGTGGACTGAACAACTACTGGATTCTAGAACCTTCTGTTTGTGCACAGCCATTGTTTGATCAGCTGGACCATAGCCTATAAGTCATTCTAATAAATACCCCTTCTGCATATATAGAGAGATTCATTCTATAAGTTCTGTTACTCTAGAGAACCTCGACTAATATAGATTTTGGTTCTGGATCCTAGACCCTAGACTCTAGAGGAACAGAAGTATATGGATGAATCTTTTACGCATCTGGAATAGGCTTTCCAATTTGCCAACAACCATAGCTACCAAAGCCTCTCCAGTTACTGAAGAGTTAATTACCTAAGAGCTCAGAGAGTACTGAAAAGCGCATGGTCTGAACTATTTTACAAACTTAAGGAGACAAATGCATTTTGTTATCCTGATTCACCAGTTGTGAGGGGCAACAGATTTGGTACTCTGTATATAGAACTTTTGACAATTTGTGGAAAAATATGGAAAATTACTATGCTGATCAGTTTCTCCTAGCATTTGTGGATAAATTGACAAAGGAAAAGAATGTGCTCTGTGATAAAAATTAACCAACTTCCAGCATCTCAGAATAGAGGAAAGGAAAACAGTTAACTTTGTGATAAAAATGACTGGTTCCAGATGCAAATAAGCAGTCTAAATGTTTGCGTTTGCCCTGGAAGAGAATCTCTCTCCATCAGTCACAGAGCTCGAATTTCAGGAAGTCAAACTGAAGCTCTCATTATAATGCTGGCTGAAGGGTATTGGCTGTTAACATTAAGGGAATTCATTGATAAAGAGTGGGATCCTGTAACTTGGGATGAGGATGTGAAGCTGAGAACTTTGACCCCTCAGATTCTTAAGGGTTTATCTCACCTGAGGAAGTAGTCTCTCCACCTGCATCAAAAGATGTTCTCACACCGCATTCCCCCCGAAATATTGCCTTTTCCATAATCCTTCATTGTCTGATAAACCAGCAGTGAGTTTCTCTGAAGGAAATGCCAAGCAAGACAATACTGATGTCCCTCAAGGCCAACTAAAGGTTGTCTCTAGATCTATAACCGAACTCCAGGCAAACCAGGCTCTTAGAGGGATGGTAGAGAGTGTAGTCCATGAGGAGGTGCACTACACTACCAAAGACCTTAATGAATTTGCTAATTCATTCAAGCAGAAGTCTGGGGAATATGTGTAAGAATGGATTTTAAGGGTGTGGGATAATGGTGGAAGGAATGTAAAACTGGAACAGGCTGAAGTTATTGATATGGGCCCTCAGAGTGCAGATTCTAGGTTTAACATGGAAGCTCACATAGTTTTAAAAGGTTTCAAAAGTTTGTTTGAATGGTTGGCTGAAACACTTGTCAAAAGATGGCCTACTAAAAGGGAGTTGTTGATGCCTGATATCCCTTGACTTAAGTTGATGAAGGGATTTTGAGGCTCAGGGAAACTGGAATGCTAGAATGGGTACACTGTGTTTTACAGTTTTAATCCTTCACAGTGGGAAGGCCCAGAAAACTGCCCTTCAGTAATCCTCCTATAAGATGCAAAATGGTGAGAGGGCACTAGCACGTTTGAAGAGCTTTGTTGTCAACCTTTTCTTTGTGCCGTCCTGAGAGGTGGAGATGCTGATGCTCGGTTAGATGGATAAATGCAATGGGTTTAAGTGGGCCCTGAGGTAGCAGGGGCCAGGTGGCAGCCCTGAAGTACCTTCCCATTATTGTAATGGAAAGCATAGACAAAGCAATGTCCATAATGGCCTGACCCATAATGGTCAGCACAGGTCAAGTGATGTTATGGTAGAATGACTCAGATGGGCCTTTGGTACTGACTAATCAATCATGGTGTCTCCAGGCACAAACTAGAGAAGAAGCCTACTGAATTTTTGTTTGATGTGTATAAGTGGAAAAATTCTCAAACAAATGAAAGAAAGATTACATTGAATCATGACAAAGGGGAATCTCAGCCTGTGAATCAATTTCCAGACTTGAGTCAGTTTGCAGACCCAGAATCCCTTGAATGAAGAGGTGGCTAAGTTCCTCTGAGGAAAGACCTTGATAAAATATCTAAAAGTTGCCGGGCGGTGGTGGCGCACAGCCTTTAATCCCAGCACTCGGGAGGCAGAGGCAGGCGGATCTCTGTGAGTTCGAGGCCAGCCTGGTCTCCAAAGCGAGTACCAGGAAAGGCGCAAAGCTACACAGAGAAACCCTGTCTCGAAAAACCAAAAAAAAAAAAAAAAAAAAAAAAAAAAATATCTAAAAGTTTTAATGTTAGCCTTTCCACAGTCCTCCAAAGAGACCTCGAGCCTTTTTCACAAGGTAACAGTACACTGGGGGTTTCTTAGGGTTTCCATTGCTGTGAGGAGATGTCATGATGACAGCAACTCTGAAAAGGAAAAACATTTAATTGGGGTGGCTTTCAGTTCAGAGGCTCAGTCCATTGTCATCATTATGGGACATGGCTGCATACAGGCAGACATGGTGATGGAGAAGTAGCTGAGAGTCCTATATCTTACAGGCAACAGGAAATGGTCTTAGTGTCACATTGACCAAAGCATGAGCAAAAGAGACCTCAAAGCCCACCGCAATGGTGACACACTTCCTCCAACAAGGCAACACCTACTTCAACAAGGCCACCCCTCCAAATAGTGCCATTCCTTTTGAGGGCCATTTTCTTTCAAACCATCACAGGGAGAAAGGAGGCAATCGGACTTTCTGGAGTCTATTGGATACTAGTTCTGAATCAATGCTGATTCTGGGAGACCACAAGAATGGTCCAGTGGGTGCCCAAACTTCTTCTGTGGTTATTTCTCCAGTTCCAGAATCTATAACTGGGATGGATATATTTATAAGTTTGAAGAATTCTCACATTTGTTCACTGACTTGTGGAGTGAGTGTTATTATGGTTTGAAAAGCTAAATGGAAGTCTTGAGAGTTGCTTCTACCAAAGAAAATGATGAATCAAAAAGAGTTTCACGCCAGGAGATGGTGGCGCACGCCTTTAATCCCAGCACTCGGGAGGCAGAGGCAGGCGGATCTCTGTGAGTTTGAGGCCAGCCTGGACTACCAAGTGAGTTCCAGGGAAGGCGCAAAGCTACACAGAGAAACCCTGTCTCAAAAGACCAAAAAAAAAAAAAAAAAAAAAAAGAGTTTCACATCCCTGGAGAAACTGCAGTAGTACCACTTTCAAGGACTTGGAAGATGCAGGGATGGAGGTTCCTATCATGTCTCCCTTTGGCTCTCCTATCTGGCCAGTGTCAGAGGACAGATGGATTATGGAGAATGACAGTTGACTATCAAAAACTCAATCAAGTAGTAACTCCAGTTGCAGCTCTGTACCAGATGTGGTGTCCTTACTTGAGCAGATTAGCACATTGCCTAGGATATGGTATGCAGTTACTGATCTAGCAAATGCCCTTTTCTAGGTACCTGTCCATAAGGACTATCACAAGCAATTTTCTTTCCATTGGCAAGGCCAGCAGTATACCTTTACAGTTTTACCTCAAGGATATATTAACTCCTCAGCACTATCATAGTTAGAAGGGATCTTGATTGTCTGTCTCAGAAAATACCACATTGGTGTACTATATTGACATTTTGCTCATTGAACCAACTGAGTAGGACTCATTGGTAACACACATGGGCATTAGGGGATGGGAAATAAATCCAACAAAAATTCAAGGGCCTTGTATCTCAATGAAATTCTTAGGAGTTCAGTGGTATGTGGCATGCAGAGATAGCCTTTATAAGGTGAAGGATAAGTTATTGCACCTGACCCCTCCCACTGCTAAGAAAGAAGCACAACTTTCAGTGGGCCTATTTGTATTCTGGAGACCAAACATCCTCACTTGGATGTGTTACTCTGGCCCATATACTAAGTGAGTCAGAAAGATGCTAGCTTTGTTTGGTGTCTTGAACAGGAGAAGTTCTTCAACAGGTCCAATCTCCTATGCAGACTGTTCTACCACTTGAACCATATGATCCAGCAGACCCAATAGTAATTGAAGTATCAGTGGCAGACAGGAATACTGTTTGAAGCCCTTGGCAGGCCCCTGTAGATGACTAACAGAAGAGACCTGTGGGATTTTGGAATAAGACCTCTATTCCAAATCTACATACAACTATTCCCTCTACCATCATCTACATATAACTATTCTCCCTTTGAAAGACAGCTCTTGTCCTGCTATTTGGCCTCAGTGGAAGCTGAACATTTGACAGTGGGCCAAGTTACCATGCAACCTGAGCTGCCCATCACAAGCTGGGTGTTATCTTACCCACCAAATCTTAAAATAGGACATGCACAGCAGCAGTCTATTATCAAATGGAAGTGGTGTATATGTGATTGGGCCGGAGCAGGTTACATAAGGAGTTGCTCAGATGCCTATGTTTTCTACTCCTGTTACAATGTCATCTGCTGCAAAGCTTGCACCTATAGCCTATAAAGTGTGTCCTATGATCAGCTGACTGAGGAAGAGAAGACTAGGGCCTGGTTTACAGATGGCTCTGCGTGTTATGCAGGCACCACCCAGAAGTGGACAGCTGCGACATTACAATCCCTTTGGGGGACAACCCTGAAAGACCCTGATGAAGGAAAACCTTCATAGTGGGCAGAACTTTGGGCAGCACAAATGGTCATACATTTTGTTTAGAAGAAGTGGCCAGATGTGATATTGGTCACTGATTCATGAGCTGTAGGCAGTGGATTGGTTGTTGGGAGTACAGCACGAAGGACCTTGCACCTACAGACTTCCAGAGAAACCAGGAATGGCAAGCACACAGGATTGTCTCTCCAAAGGGAAAGATGTAAAAGAAACCTGCTCTTCCACCCAGAAAGCTGGAAACTGGAAGCAATTGGCAGCCTAGCATCTGTGTTATCTGTTGGACCAGGCCATATCAAGCTCATACAACCAGGACCAGAGATGGCTAGTAATCTAAATGACCCTTACAGCCAGGGGATCCCCAAGCTCCCACAACCAGGACCAGAGATACCTAATAGTCTAAATGACTCTTAAACTATCTGTGTAGCCAGAGGCTCTCCCAAATCCCCACAACCAGTATCCGAGGTGGCTATTAGCTCAAGTGACCTCTACACTATCTGTATGAGTCAAGCCCAGACCCTTCCTTATGCCCTTAAGCTATCACAGGCAGCCTATCTCTACAACCCAGCTTCCTGGAAGAAATGACATGTGCCCCGAGATGAGTTCCAATGTAATTATATTTTCTTGTACACAGGGATTATATTACACCAGAAAACCTTTTTTCCAAGTTATACTGTGTTTGAATTTGTTGGAAATAAACTACCTGGCATCATACTCTCCAAGTCTGATCCAGGTTGATGAAGTCAATCAGAACTGAGTTTTCATTCTCACCTCTTCACAGTTTGCTTTCCCGCCTGGACACTTTGCAGGTCCCCTCAGCTCAGCTGCATGGTCAGGGACTGGGAAGAGCATAACTGGAAAATTCATGAGAAAGACATCTTAGGAAGCATGTGGATAGATCTCTCCAAATGGGAGGATGTGAATATACTTGTGTCCTATGTAAATGTTCATCAAAAGGTGACTTCAGCTGAGGAGGAATTCAATAATCAAGTAGATAGGATGACCCATTTTGTGGACAGTAAGTCTCTTTGCCCAGCTATTCCTGTCATGGGGCCATGAACAAAGTGGCCATGATGACAAAGAAAACCATGCATGGTCTTGAAAACACAGACTTCTGCTCACCAAGGCTGACCTGGCTACAACTGCTGCTGGATGCTAGCTCTGCCAACAGCAGAGACCGACACTGAATAGCAGATATGCATCATTCCTCCACAGAAAGAATAACACTTTGTCCTTACTGGAATAGATACATATTCTGATTATGGATTTGTCTTTCCTTCATGTAATGCTTCTGCCAAAAGCACCATCAGTGGATTTACAGAATGCCTTATCCACCTCCATGGCATTCTACACAGCATTACTTCTGACCAATAAACTCATTTCATATCCACCAAAGTGTTGACAGTGGGCCCATGATCACCTACCATGTTACCCATGAAGCCTCTGGCCACGTAAAAAGATGGAATGGCCTTTTGAAGATACAGTACAGTGCCAATTAGGTAGCAGCAGCCTGGATTGGATTATCTGGGCCACAACCTGTAAGTCATTCTAATAAATCTCCTTTCACTCTCTATATATACATATATAGAGAGATTTATTCTTTAAGTCCTTTACTCTCGAGAACCCTAATACACATATCATTATGTAAATACATATACATACATGATATTTTTAAATATATATATTGATACACAAAATTGTGTCATTGCTGTTATAAATATCTAGAATGCACATCTATGTTGCCCTTTATTATGGTTAGTGATTTTTTTCAAAGGATTTCTCAGATTGAGAAGTAGCAATTGCCCAACTGAATATACATCAAGACCACATAGAATACTTGCTAAAACACAGATTGACAGGTCCCCAGTTTGAGGCTCCTGCCTGAGACTTTGCATTTGTGAAAATTTTCCATTACTTTGAAAATCACTGAATAGCTGGTCTGAGTGGCACAGGTCAATCATCTCAGCCCTTGAAAGACAGAGACAGGAAGGTCAAGAGTTCAACGACAACCTCAGCTCCATAGTGAGTTCAAAGCCAGTTTGGATTCCATGAAACCTTATCTTAAAAAATTCAAAATAATCATAAATAAATATATTTTTAAAAGAAAATCTCTGGATAGACATAAAACATTGGTCATATAGCCTTTTCTTTTCAAAATAACGTTTGTTACGTGTATTTACTTGTTGTGTGTTTGCATGTGCTATATCACACAAGTGGAGGTCAGAAGACAACTTGTAGGAGTCAGTTCTCTCCTTCCACCACGTGGGTCCCAAGGAGCACTTTTTACCCATTACACCATTTTGCTGGCCCTCTGCCAGCCATTTCTATCCTTGTACAAGACAGTAGTTCCTCCCTTACCGATTTTTTTTTTTTTTTTTTTTTTTTTTTGGTTTTCGAAGACAGGGTTTCTCTGTGTAGCTTTGCGCCTTTCCTGGAACTCACTCTGTAGCCCAGGCTGGCCTCGAACTCACAGAGATCCGCCTGCCTCTGCCTCCCGGGTGCTGGGATTAAAGGCGTGCGCCACCACCGCCCGGCCCCTTACCGATTTTTGTTTTCAGTAATTTTCATTACCCACAGCCAACTATAGCCCAAAATTAAATTAAATGAAAAATTCCAGAAATAAATAATTCATAATTTTCAAGTTGTACTCTGAGAACCAAGATGAAATTTCACGTCCTCTCATTCCAGCTTGAGCAGAACATGAAACATCTCTTGTGTATCGTATATAAGCATATCCGTGATATATGTGCTACCTTCCTGCTAGTTATTAGACAGCCTTCTTGGTTATCAGATAGACTGCTGGGATATCACAGTAGTTGTGCTTCAGCAGCTCTGTGTATCAACCTCAACACTGTGTTATAACGTCTGTACTCCCGTTACATAAGAGAGGCATTACGCGATTTCAACTTCTCACAAGAAAAAGAGTGAAATATGAGAAAACACTGGGACTGGGAATGTAGTTCAGTTGATAGAGTGCTTGCTCTGGGTGCTTGCCCTGGGTCCAATCCCTAGTACATTATAAAATCAGGCTTGGTGGTGTACACAATCCTATAATCCCAGTACTTGGGGAATGGAGGCAGGAAGATTAAAAGTTCAAGGTTCCATGTTGAGTTCAAAGCCAGCCTAGGCCATGTGAGACCCTTTCTCATAGCCATATGATACCCTGCCTTAGGGGCATGGGGAGACTAAAGTAACACAACTTTATTATAATAATTACTCTATTTAATCATTCTTGTCAATCTCTTTCTGTGTATAAATTAAACTTTATCATAGGTATATGTTTATAGGAAAACATTATAGAAATTATACAATATACCTATTTATAGCTTCAGTCATCCACTGGGCATCTTGGAACACACCCCCTGTGGATAAGGGCTAATACTGTGTTTTAATTTCATACTTAGAGTTCCTAATCTGCCCTCCTGATCTCAAAGCTTATTGTAATGACTCTAGCTAAGCTCAGAATATGAAAGGCAGTACCAGTCTGAATGTCTGACCACAGGGATCATCGATGCGTACACCTCCACCCTCTCAGAGGACAACCGTCTGAGTATCCCTTCTTGGTTGGCCATCAAAGGATAGATTGAGAGACAAGGAGAGAGGGTACATGGCAGGCAAATGAATGACTGCCAGTTCCACTGCAAGTTTGGAGAGTGTCTTTGTTGGTGCACAGGGCGTTCCTGTTACAACATGCATCAATGAGATTAAAGGCAGTAAATCTCCACCGGCTCAAGTGACGAGTGTCAGGGACTGTGATTCTTGCTTCCAGCACCCAAAGGAAGAGAAAGGTGAGATGCCAGGTCCAAAATGGAGACATAAAGGGATGAAGCCCAGGAAACATAATACAAGTGGTTCAGGGAATTAGTGCCCAGCATAAGCAAAGAGCTAGTTGTGGAGTCAGGCGCTTTCAGAGTCTGCCCATTCACACCCATCCTATGAGAGTTCCTCAGGCATTTGGTGACTATGCTTCTTTTAACACGAGATCACGGTCTCATCCGTAGCTGATTAGATCAGGGGCAGTGTCTAATCTAAACAGCTAGGGCTGTGCAGGTGCAAGGTTCTGGGCAGCGGTGACTGACTTTAATCGTTTCTTCTGTGCTTTTAAAATGAGCAAATGCAGCTGACAGCACACTGCAGAAGTACAAAAACACAAAGAAAAGGCACTAGGAAGGAACTGTGGGGGGCGGGGCGGAGGGGGGAAGGGAGGGAGGGAGGGAGGGAGGGAGGGAGGGAGAGAGAGAGAGAGAGAGAGAGAGAGAGAGAGAGAGAGAGAGAGAGAGAGAGAGAGACTCAGGCAGAAGAAGGAAGCAGGAAAATGAAAGAGAAGAGGGGAAGATCTCAGTAGCAGATGAGTCCCCAGGGTCATTTTCCATTTTGCAGCTGCTCTGGTCACCTCCTCGTTTACAAATAACAGTTCCTTCTCTGAGATCCCACAATGAAGTTTTCTTGTCCTTATGAATAAACTACTAGGAACTGGGATAACCCCACTGTGTTCCTAGCTCTTAGAAATATACCTTTGTTACAGAAATGAAAACAAACAAACAAAAAAGGAAATAATAAAGCAAAACAAAGAGACTCAGGAAGAGATTGTCAGAGCCCAGAATTTTGGGCTAAAGCCAAAAAGGGTAAAATAGAATCTGATCAAGTTCTGAATTGCTTCATTTCCACTCAAAAACATGAAGCAGGTCTGACTGTATATCAAATAATTTAGCTGACCTCAGGGTACCAGAAGCCAGGTTCCCGGGTTTGAACACTTGAGCTCCATCTGGTAACATTGTTTTGTGTGGTTTTGAAGCCTTGGGGAGGTGGGGCCTATTGGAATTACATCCCTGAATTGTGGGGGAAGGGGGTTTAGAGCCTGCTCTCTATCACCTTGCTTCTGGTCTTCTCTCTATTTTCTGGTCTACTGAACTTATATCAAGGATGCTGTGACATTCAGACACAATGACTTCACCACCTTGATAGAGTGTAGCTCCTAAAACCATGAGCCAAAATCAATTATTTCCTTCCTACAACAACCTTAGTCAGGCATTTTATCACAGCAATACAAAAAGTAACTACCCCATAGATCTTAATAACTCAGCATGAAGGCAGGATATGGGGGACATGCCTGGAATCCCAACCCTTTGGAAGTAGAGGCAGGAGGATCAATGCAAGCTGTAGGCCAACCTGACCTACATAGTGAATTCTAAGTCAGCCAGAATCTCAAGATGGAACCCTGTCTCAAAACAAACAAACTCACAAATAAATGTGAAAACCTGGCATGATCTAGGACCCAAGCGTGAAGGGTGCCTAGTGGCAAGAACACAGATTCAGTGCCTTCTCTAATACCATTTCTGGATAACCATGAATCTTCTACGGTAGCTCATTTAAGTCACCATTTCCCTTGGATCATTGTGTCCACCACACCTTATTTTATTTGTCTGGCATCTGCATATCTGACTGGCTTGATTGTGGGGGCCCCATGAAGACATGGACAAAAACCTTCACCTTGTTCACCACTCTGCTTGGAGCACCTAGCACACCACTGAGCAGTGGGTGTAGAAGTGGAGGAACCACACCATACAGTGATGACACTGTAAAGTAGGGATGGGGATCTGAGAAAGAGAAACCTCAAGGAGACTGAAATGGGGCTCTGGGATATCTACCAAAAGGTTTGTCAGGGTTGTGCAAGTGAACAGAAAACAGAAAACCAAACACTTGGCAAAGCCTTGAGCTCACCCACCAGTTCTTGGTAAGCCCATCCTTTAGGGATGGAACCACCAATTACATCATTTCTAAGCTCTGCTGCCTCTTTACTAATAAATGACTGAATATACATTACAGAAACACATTTCAAGATATCTCCCCCTTTAGTCTCCTCCTTTCTCTCTCTCTCTCTCTCTCTCTCTCTCTCTCTCTCTCTCTCTCTCTCTCTCTCTCTCTCTCTCTCCTTCCCTCCCTCCTTCCATACCTCCCTTTGTCTCAGACATGCTAGGCAGGCACCCTACTGAAGAGCTACAACCTTGTCCCTTTTTATACATTTGGAAATAGAATCTCGCTAAGTTACCCAGGCAGACCTTGAACTAGCAATCCTGTTACCTTAGCCTCCCAGGTACCTGGTATTACAACCTTAGACTCTCAGACCCTGCGAGATCTTTATTTTCATTTGTCTGAACTCCCCAGGATTTAGATATGATGAAAGTAGAGTAGTTTGTCTCAGAGAGCAGTGAGTTATTTGTTAATGTAAATCTTCCAGACAAGTTGGATGACTACCTGCTGTGTCTGATGGGGTGAGAATTCTTGCATTGGTGAAACATTGGTCAGGATGACATGTCGCTACATCGATTTCTAGGACGCTGTGTGTTTCAGTTTGAGTGTCAAAAATGGGAAGTATGGGAGGGGAGGGCATGGCGGTGTGACACATGATTTCTGCCTTATTCTCACCAATTTGGTGAAATTTCTTTCCTCTGTTTCCTCATCTCTAAGGGGCTGGTGATGGGAGTGGGAAGGAGGGGTGTGGGACTCCAAAGAGAGACTGTCTGAATTTTGAAAGTGCAAAACGCCCTGTAAAGTGCTCTGAGGAAGGAAATCTGGAAGGATCCATCTCCTAATGGCCATGCCGTTATTGTCAGTCTGAAACAGTCTCAAACCCCAGAGACACCTTAGAGATAGTTTGTGTCTCTATTCTTCCTTGCTCAGGGATAATAAGGCTGTTAACTTGTTTTTGTCAAGTCAGTTCCCCTTGCTTCATAATGTGAAGTACCGGTTGACCAGAAGTTAATACATAATGTCTCTCCTTTCCTCCTCAGTACAACCAGTTAAATTATCCCTTCACGCACATTGCTTTTTTTTTTTTCTTTTTCAGTTTTAAGTCTTAAAATAGCATATTTTCCCCAACTGCTTTCAAGGCAATGAGAATGGTGCCTGGCATTGTGGGAGTTTAATGCAAATCATACTGAAGTTGGCTGTGCGTCAAGATAACAAGAGTGCCGCCAAACAGGCATTTATCAAGGACAGCCTGAGAGTCCCAAGAGACTAAACTACCTTCCATTTGCAGCCCTTAGGTTCATTCAATCTCCCGTCACACCCATGCAGGTCAAATGTGAGCAAGAGATGTATTTAATTATCCCCATTTTATTGAGAGGAAAAATCAAGATACAGAAAAAGCAAGTACCTTTCCAAAGGGCACTTGGCTAGTGTTTGTCCTGAGTTTCCAAGTTTCATTTCCTATTGGCATATCACTCTTGCTCTTGAGTCATCAGACAACACTAGAAGATTCTGCTTTTGCCAGGGTGTTTTGTCTGATCATGGCACAGGAGCTTCCTCTCAACTGCCGGCTAGAATTGCTGGGAAGAAGGGTTTTCTAAGACCTCTCTCTACAGGAGCATCTTTGAAGACACATATTCAGAATTCTCTGGTAAAACTCCCTGTTGTTTTTTGTTTTCACCCTTTTGGCTCTTTGCTCTTTGGGGAGCCCGCCACCCAGCTTCCAAAAAAATCACATACGGAGGTTTATTCTTACTCATGAATGCCCAGCCTTAGCTTGGCTTATTTCTTGCCAGCTTTTCTGAATTTTAAATTATCCCTTCTTCCTTTGCCTCTGAGCTTTTTCCCTTTCTTACTTTTGTATATCTTACTTTCTTTCACTCTTACTCTGTGGCTGGCTGTGTAGCTGGGTGGCTGGCCCCTAATACCCTTCTCCTTTTCTTGCTCCTTCTTCTTCTTCTCCCAGATTTCTCCTTCTATTTATTCTCTCAGACTACCAGCCCCGCCTATCCTTTCTCCTGCCTCGCTATTGGCCATTCAGCTCTTTATTAGACCATCAGGTGTTTTAGACAGGCACAGTAACTCAGCTTCACAGAGTTAAACAAATGCAGCATAAAAGAATGCAACACAGTTTTGCATCATTAAAGCAAATATTCCACAGCATAAACAAATGTAACACAACTTAAAATAATATTCTACAACAAGTCCCATATTCTTGCAAATAATCCCTCACCCAGGATCTTTTCTTTCTTTCTTTTCTTTCTTTTTTTTTTAAGATTTCTTTATTTGTGTGCACCGGTGTTTTTGCCTGTACATACTCTATGTGTAGGTGTCAGATCCTCTAGAACTGGAGTTACAAACATTTGTGAGCTGCCATGGGCGTACTGGGAATTGAACCCAGGTCCTCTGGAAGAGCAGCCAGTGCTCTTAACCACTGAGCCATCTCTCCAGTCCCCTCTCCCCAACCCCTGAATCTTGTAATAAACTCTAATGAAGTGCAATGGGTCACAAAAATAAAATAAAATAAAATAGAAAGCTGGAAACATGCAGGGGACCCGGTGTGGGAGGGAACAAGAGAGGATAATTGCAGTGCCTATGGTAAAATACATCATATTCATGGAACCCATCATCATGTATAATTAATCTATGCTAACTTAAAAACGTTTCAGGAAGCCCATTGTGGCAGCACAGTCCTGCAATCCCAGGACTGAAGAGACTCAGATAGATGCAACAGAAGTTCAAGACCAGCCAGGGCTACATAGTGAGACCCTGTTTCAAAACAACAAAAGGAGACTAGTCCAAGGGAAACTAGGTCCTTGGAGATTTTGTTTTTTTTCTCAGTGTAGCCCTGGCTGGCCTGGACCTCGCTGTGTAGACCAAACTAGCTGAACCCAAAGAGGTCTGCCTGCCTCTGCCTCTAGGGTGTTTGGGATTAAAGGTCTGCATTGAATAAATAAGATCCATCGGCCATGTGCATTCCAGGCACTCTGGGTCACTTCATTTAGTCCTGGTGACCATCCAATGAGGTATATAAATGGCGGAGGGCACTCTCTCCTCTCTCCAGACAATCCCCTGCCATTGCATCAGATGCAGCCACACACCTAGCAGTCAAAGCTGCTCACCCTCTGCACTGCCTGTAGGTTCTGACTTGCCTGTAGAGGAAATCAAGCATTGACTGTCAATTACAGGGAGATAGTTAGAACAGGGAATGCCTTTTTGGGTTCTCAGAAATAATAACACAGAGGTCAACGTGGCCTGCTGTTCTTTCTCTGGAAATGGCTGGCCCTGCATTATTAATAGCAGGCTGATCCCCACAGCTGCGGTTTGAGGCAGGGAAGGTCCCCTTTCCCCAGATGAGACTCTTCCATGAGAACCCTCAAGGAAGAAAGCTTTGTTTTTAGCTTTTCCATTTTGCTAGAGCTCTCCTCATGCCCAGAGGGAGAGGGACTTTCCCGGGCAAGCTCTTGCACAAGAGTCCCCTGCTTTGTCCCCCGCCTCTCTTCTGCACTTCAGTGGAGCATCAGTCACCTCTCTCCAGCACCCCTTCATTAGCAGCACCGACAGCCTGCCAGGCTTCTCAGCGAGCGCCTTCTCCCCCCAGCAAACAGCAGGGCCAGTCGCCCGGCCAGTCGACAGCAGGCCTGAAGGGAGAGGAAGCCTGAGCCTCTCTCCTGGGTGTCACTGGCAGCAGTGGCCCTCAAGGCTCCTGGCCCCTCCCCCACCCCCGAGCCCGGCCTTGTAGCAGAGGCCGCTAAGGGAACCTCACCACTCAAGTTGAAACAGGACTCTGCACGCTCCCTCTCAGCAGCAGGGCTTTAAATAGGATTAATGAGAGAGAACACGCTAAACACTCTCGAAGAGGTTCCAGAACAGGCAGCCAGCTACTTCCTTTCAAGCTGCCATTCTGGATTGGTTCCCTGCTTTGCGCCCGCTCCTCTCCCTTCCAAGCAAGGGCCCTTGCACTTGGCAGTCTGATCAGCTCTGAACCTACCCCCCACCCCCGGGGGGGTTTCAATGACAAGACAAGTCCTGTGGTCGTCCCTAGTAGCTTCTTTGACCACTCTGAAAGCCAGGAAGTTTACTCTGGCCACAGTCATTGAACTATCTCCTCTGATAAAGTTCATAGGCTCAGTAAGGAAGGTGGGCTCAGCCGGAAGGAGGCAGGCAATGCTAAGCTCTGCATCGCACCGGCCTCAGTGGGAAGGGCTCTGTTCTACAGCAGTCACACCTCTGAGAAGTCTATTAGATGTTGTTTGCAGTCTCAGGTTTTTCAGGTGTTGAAGCCCGCGGAATTATATTTTTCTCTGAGAGGCAAGAGACTAGGCCAAGCTACATGCCTGTCGAATACAAACCTCTATTGCATCTCCAGGACTACAGAACCACAATGTTTCTTCATTACATCATGCCGGAACAGGCCATTTCAAAGAGAAGAGAGAGAAGGTGGAAAGACACCTCGGAGGAGAACAGGGGTGACAGAGCCAACCACTGTTATGTTCCAAGTGGAGTGTAGGAGCACTCAGAGCTGAGGCAGGAGGATTGCAATTTTGATGCTAGCTGGCCTATATAGCAAGACTCTTGTCTCCAAAAAGATCAGTAAATAAATTTTAGCGACAACAAAAGCAAAAAGTACCAGAAGAAAAGGGTTTTCTACCCATTGAGCACGATAGGTCTGGCCTCAGACTACAAATATAGCCAAGGATGACCTCAAACTTCTGATCCTCCTGCCTCTACCTCCCTAGTGGTGGGGTTCCAGACTCAGTCACTATACTTAGTTTATTCACTTCTAACAATTGAACCCCAAATTCAAACATGCTGGGCAAGCACCCTATCAACTCACCTAATCTCCATGGCAACATTATGAGGTAGATACAGAGGTAGGTATGATATATGAGGTAGATCCTATCGAAGATGCCAAAACCCACAGATGCACAAGTCCCTCACATGAAACAGCATTATGTTTGTGTATATAACTTTGGCAATCCTTCTGTAGACTTTAAATTATCACCAGATTACTTGTAATAACCAATACAATTAGTGGATAATGACAAGAAAATCAAAGTCTATATATGTTCAGAATAGTCACAGTATTTTTAACCGCAATTGGTTGGTCCCAAGGATGTAGAAACCGAAGGTCTGAAAAGCTCTATCTGTCCTCTTACTAGGGAACCTTAAGGAAAATGAAGTTTGGGTAAAATGCTTGCTACACAAGCAGGGTGACCTGAGTCCAGACCCCCAGTACCTATGTAAAGGGCTAAGCATGGTGGTGTCCTTTGTAACCCCAGCACTGGGGAGTAGAGACAAAAAGATCCTAGGAGCCTGCTAGCCAGCCAGTCTTGCCAAATTGGGCAGCTCTGGGTACAATGAGAGACCCTGTCTCAAAAAATAAAGGCCTGGTTGTGGTGGTGCACACCTTTAATCACCCAAATGCATGCAGATGGGCAGAGGCGGACAGATGGCTGTGAGTTTAAGGCCAGCATGAGCTACACAGTAAGGTCCTGTCTCTAAAATAAGATCAAATAAAATGTGAAGAATGATAGAGGAAGATACTTCATGTCAAGTCCTGGCCTCTGCACATATGAGCACATGCGCATATACATCTACCTCCACACACTTGTGCACACATTTGCACGAACACCGACATGCACACGCCACGTACACACAAAGAAAACTGGTGCTATCATCAAAGTTTTTATCTGTTGAAGACAGAAAGATAGAAGGCAAAAAATCCTTGGAGACAAAATCAGTTAACTTAGCTAAAGCCTCTTCTGGATATGAGGCACAGCTGCCCTGTTCTAACTCATTTTTGCTGGGGAAAAATGCTGCAAGCAGCCTCAGAGGTTCCTTATCCAACTATCCATTGTATCCTCCCCTGGCCCTTCTGTCCCTCCCTAATATCCAGGTGATCACACAGAGTCCATTTCCTGGGGACTAGAGTCAGATCTGGACTATAAGCAGATAGGAAATTTGCTGTTTACGTTCACTCTGGGGGTATCAGGGAAGAAATGAGACACTAGCTCAGAGCCTAGGGACTGTGACAGCTCTGTCAGAAAGGCAGGCGAGCAGGATTCCCAAGACCAAGACAGCCTCTTCCCTCCCCCAAAGTCCACAACCCTTAGAGAATCTTAGCCTCTGAGTCTGGGACACCTTTGGCAGCGTGGCAGACGGGACTAAGAAAATGAGTAAATTAAATTGCAACCCACTGGGTCTCAGAACCCTCTGTTGTTTTCTTTAACTCCCCTCTGGGAGGAGGAAATGAATGTGCTAACATTCCCCATAGGGGAACTAAGTGATTTCTCAGAAGTCATGGTCTCACATGCTCTATTTGTTTAAATGAGTTTAGGGCGCTGAGCAAATGTGAACATGACAGGGACTATTTGAAGAAGGCCTCCCCCAGAACTGACAAGGGTCATGCCAACTTCTTTGTCTGCATGCCATTCCTGAGCCCTGGGGAGAAATGAGCTCAAAGCCAATTAGCCCATTAGCCACCAACCATGTGCACAGGAGCAGGCTGAGTGTCACTGGGGAAGTGGTCTCTTCATTACGTGTTTGTGGAATGCCTGTCATGTGGGGAGCATTGAGTTGAACACTTAAAATCCAGTAGGAAAGGAAGTCTACCAAGTATACAATGGCTCATGGTAGTGTATGCCTATAATCTCAGCACTTAGAAGGTTGAGACAGGAGGATTTTAGTGGGTTTGAAGGCCTAGTCTGTGAATTCCTGGGCTACAGAATGAAGCCCTGTATTATTATTTTTTTTTTTTTTACTTTTTTTCTGTTCCTGTGATAAAACATCAAGACCAAATGGAAGAGTTTATTGACATAATGTTAAGCAACTGTACTTTTTTCCTTATGGTTGAAAAGTGGCAGATGTGGGGACAGGAGCAGGAGCAGGAAGCTGAGACCACCACATCTTTAACAGCAGGCACGAAGGAGAGTGTGAACTGGAAGTGGGGTGAGGGTTTATATTCTCAAAGCCTCCCAGTGACATACTTCTTCCATCAAGGCTGCACCTTCCTATAACCTCTCCAAGCAGTATACCAACTCTGAGGACCAAGTGTTCAAATGCCTGAAACTATGGGGGGGCATTTCTCCTTCAAACCACCACAAACCCTGTCTCAAAAAACAGACAAAACAAAACAACAACAAAAAGGCAAGGTAGTGGTGGCGCACGCCTTTAATCCCAGTACTCGGGAGGCAGAGCCAGGCGGATCTCTGTGAGTTTGAGGCCAGCCTGGCTTACAGTGTGAGTTCCAGGACAGGTTCCAAAGCTACACATAAAAACCTTGTCTCGAACCATCTCCCCTCCCCCAAAAAAAGTCACATGCTCTAGGGAACTAGATACTTGGTTTGAGAGCACTGTTAGCAGTTCAGGCTTTCTTGTGTTGGACTACTGGTGATCCTGGAAGACTCATTCTGGGGGGCTCTAGCTTGGAGAGCTTGAGGAGGTTCTCTGTTCTGGAGAGGCTGTGTGGATGAAGAGAGAACACAGGCATGGGATGGACCTTACACTGGATGTGAAGGGTCAGATAGACAGAAAAGGCATATTATGGCCAGCCAGGGAGGGTACTTTGCTACATGGCTGTCCACTTCTTGAGTCCTCCACTCACTACTAGAGGATGTGGCTGAATTTGTTGGGTGTCAGAAATGGTTTTACTGATTATAAGAGATGCTAGAACAAAGATCTTTCATCTCTCCGCCCAGCACAGGTCTTGAGGGTGACAACTAGACTGATAGATAATGTCAAACTGTCACCATGAAGCGACCATGCTGAGGGCAAAGGTCTGATAACCATAGAGCAGAAAGGAGGAGGGAAAGGCTGGCGCTCCCACCACCACTGTGAAGGTATCACCCAAGCTAGACATTGAGTTTTGTGCTTATTAGTTCCCGATATGTTTTCCTTCTGTTTAAGCCAGGCTGTGTTGGCCTTTTTAGCTACGTGCAAATGGAAACATCCCCATTGATTTATAGCTTCGAGCAAACTTGTCAAAAACCACTGCAGAGATACACTTTATAACAGGTGACATGCCAGGACCTTTCTGGGCTAGGATGTTAAATTACAAATAATGGTGCTATATTCTACTGGAAAGAAGGATGGAGAAATGCACCCCGGCCTTCTCATTTCTCTGTAGTCTGTCTTAATCTTGTACTTACATGAAAAGGCTTACTGGGGAATGATCACCCTCATTCTTGTAGTCCCAAAGCTTGGGAGGTGGGCACAGGAGGGTAAGAAGTTCAAGGCAACCTTCTTTGGCAGTTATTAGTTCAAAGTCAGCATGGGCCACATGAGACCTTATCTCAATACCAATAATCATAAATAAAAATAGAAAACACACATTCCAGTTGTAAATCAAACAGCAAGGACTACTCATGAAAGTCTTTTCTACGCCAGAGGATGTCAAGCACACTACTCTAAAGCTAGAAGGTGGCTTGATATGCATGAAAACCAGCCCTTCTTATCCCTTCTTGAGGTAGCTGGGAGACAGGGTGAAAGCAGCCTGTGGATCCCTTAGATCTTGTCTCGGTAACCTTATCATATCCTCTCTTCTACTTTTGGAGAGTTCCAGACTCATTTAAATGTAGCCAGTCTTTCTTATCTTGCAACTCAAGGCCTTGGAGTTTATTTAGACTTAACATAATATTAAGTGACCATGTGACATTTTATATTCATACCACCTTTGATTTTATTCATTCTTTACAGTGTCTGCATTGACAGAAAGATAGTATAAGTGTTATTAGACCCATTTTGCTGATGGAAAATGGAGTTTCAAAAAGGTTATGGCAAGACTAAGTTTGAAGCAATCGGCCTAGAATGTGGGTCTTCTGAACCTGATCCAACCATTCCTTTGAGATACTGTTCTGTACATTATACTCTACCCCTGAGAGTATTCATTTAAGGGTTTTGTGTATGTGCTTGCTTTTTACATAGGTTGGATTTTAAAGATTTGATGTCAAGTGAAAAGGATGCAGCCTTAGAACAGGATACTTATAGATGAGACAAACTACTGGTTTAACTGATCCAGGTCCTGGTCCTATGTGGTCAACCATGGGTTGCAGAGATGAAGAGTGAGATACCAAATCAGAACATGGACCCTCTATCTTAGAAGACAGATAGGTGAGGTGGGTTTTTTGTTTGTTTGTTTGTTTGTTTTGTTTTGTTTTTTCAAGACAGGGTTTCTCTGTGTAGTTTTGGTGCCTGTCCTGGATCTCACTCTGTAGCCCAGGCTGGCCTCGAACTCACAGAGATCCGCCTGGCTCTGCTTCCCGAGTGCTAGGATTAAAGGCTTGCACCACCACTGCCCGGCCAAGTGAGGTCTTTTGTAACCACTAACTTTATATACCAGGTTGGCTTAGAACTCAGAAGCTCCCTTCCCCATCCTCTTGAGCCTTTGTCTACTGACATGGACTACCAGGGCCAAACATAGCAACAGGTTTTGGGAGCCACCTTTCTAGATCTGAATCAGGTACAGGACAGTGTGATGGATGCTGCCATAGATGGATGAGGAAGAGGAGGATCGACTAGGAGAATTCCACTGGGGTAAGAGGGTGGGCACGTCTAGCCACTGCAGTGCCATTCCCTTGGAATAAGGAACTTATTGTTGTTTTTGTCTTGCTGAAGGTTCTTTAGGCTTGTAAGTGTGCAGGCATGTTACACACATACATGCATTGTACAATCCATCACAGGTTTCCTCTCCTCCACTCTCAACACACCTCCCTGTCTCTGAAGCATGCCTTCCTGGGGATGTTTCTGTTGCCCCGGGATACATCCAGTTCCAAGAGCATACCCAAGCACTGCCCGCCTTCTGCCCAACTGGGTCACAGTAAGATGGTACGGCACGCTCAGCCCTCTACCCACAGTGTCTCTGACAGAGATGCCAGTGCTGCAGTAAGAGTGTCTCAGTCAGTCCTGGTGATGAGTCACTTGTAATCCTAGCTCTCCGAAGGAAAAATCTTGAGCTCAAGGCCAGCTTGGACTACTTAGGGAAAATATATCTCAAAAAAGGAAAAAAAAAAGTGTCATCCAAGCCACCCACTTTTCAGAAGAGGAAACTGAGGTCTAGCCGAGAATGTGACTTGTGTAAAAGCAAACAAGTAGACCATGGTAGGGTCAGAACCAGGAAGCTTATAGGCTCTTTTGCCCAGTTCTCTGGAATGTCACATTCCAGGACAATTGAGTTTGACCGAGGTCTGGAACCCACTGACCCTTTAGTCTACCTTTAGGGTCTACTGTTATCTTCAAGTGCCAGATGGTTGTTCCTGTATCTTTCTCTTCCGCAGGATTCCTGAGACACAGTCACCTCTGGGCAGACAAGTTTATGCCGGGTTAGTGAGTGGGACATAGAGCCAACAGAGGCACCAGTCCGCCTGTGGTGGTTGCAGAGGTGTGAGGAAGGATGGAGCTCTAGGTCTGGAACTTTAAAAGGTACAGTTACAGAGGAGCAGGAGAAATCCGTCTCAGATGGAGAGGCAGTCTGGAATGAAACTGGTAGCTCTCCTCTGTCTCAGTCTCCCAAGTGCTGAGATTACAGGTTGTTTGTCTATTTCCCCCCATGGCTGTGTTCAGGAAGCCTAGAATTAAAGAATTAAATAAAACCTAAAATTAATCCAGGGTCAAGATCAGGAGGCAGCAGAGGCAGCAGCAGAGTGCCAGAGGCATTCTGCTTCCCCCATTCTATTAGTGATCCCTTTTTTTCCCCTCCCCTTAGCCAGCCCCTTTCAGGCCTGGACTGATACTTTCCAGGCAGCGCCTCCGCCTTCAGGCTGGCCTATTTTTCACAATTTTACCCTCAGTGTGCCCTCAGACAGGAGGTGAAAAAGTGGGTGAATGGTTGCTGTTTTTCTGTACTGGGGATCGAAACTAAGGCCTCAACCTCTACCACTGAACTGCTTCTCCAGGCCGCCCCTCTTCACATTTCCACTTTATATTTTGAGACAAGATCACACTTCGGTGCTTAGGCTGGCACTGAACTCGTTTTGTGTCCCCCAAGCAGGCCTTGAATTTACAATCCTCCTGTTTCAGCCTCTCAAGCCTCTGTGATTACCGGCTCGCACCACCAGGCCCGGCGTCCGAAGTGGCAAAATTTGAATTGAAATTTTTGAGGAGTAGAGCGCAGCTGTTCTGGGCTCCAGTCTGTAAGCGGAGCCGGGTGAAGCAATACCCTCGTAACCCCTCTAGGCCGCTAGTTTGGTCCTTGAACCAAGAAATCCAACCTTTTGCAGGGGCTGGGGCTGAAGTACTGGCGAAATCAGTGGTAAGAGGGAGCGGTAGCAGAGAAGGGAGGCATGCAGAAAATGGGTAAAGGAAATCCGAAGGCGAACAGAATGCAGGTAGTGAAAGCGGGAACCGAGGAGATCGTGCAAGATGGGGAAAACACGAGAAAGCGAGAGAAAGGCGGAGCAGACGGGAGCCCCCGAGTGGGGTGTGATGAAACGAGACAGGAGGAACTGCGAAGCGGGACCCGCGCGGGCTGTGGGCGCAGAGGAGCCAGGAGGTCGGAGCAACCCCAGCTGTCAGCCAGGAACAAAGGCCGGGGAGAGAGCAAGACGGGGCGCCGGCAGCACGGGCCAATGAGTGGCTTCGACGCTGGTCCCGCCCCGCCCGTGCCCCGCCCCTCCCCGCCCGTGCCCCGCCCCTCCCCGCCCTCGGCTGGGGACCCGGCACAGAGGCCAGCGCGCCCGAGCAAGCTGGCGGGCGCGGGGCGGCTACTACGGGGTTCCAGTCCGAAAGTTTCTCTGCCCTTCTGCTGCTCCCGGGAGCGGGACTTGAGCGCTGGGTCCAGCAGCTCTACAGAAAAAGAGACAGGGACCCGACATAAAATACACCGAAAAATCAAAATCTGCAGCCATTTGCAGCCAGCCCCGAGGCGCAGGAGGACAGACAGGTAAGGTGCGGGTTCCCCGGGTCCTGTTCCTCCCCCGCAGAGTGTCTGTAGCCGTGCCCGCCGCCCGGACGCAGGGAAAGCTGCGCTCCCCGCAGCATGCCACTTCGGGAGTGCGTCCGCTGGTCTGTCGGTCTTTGTCTGTCTGTGCCTGCGTCTGTCTAGGTGTCTTTGTTTCTACATGTAACCGTCGGGCGGGCGGGGCGGGGGGGTCTTCTCCCCTGTCACTGCGTGTGTTGCTGATCTGGCCCCAGCCGGGAGTAAATGAGGTGTGTCAGTCAATCATTCTGTCTTTGTCTCTGTTAGACGGGGGTGGGGGCTTGGGGGGTGTTTCCTCCCAAACCTGAATTTGATCTTGGAAACCTGTTAGATGACATGAAGGTGGAGGTGAAGAATTGAGAGGTGAAGAAGTGAGATCACAGGGACTGAGGCCCCAGAAAGAGGATCCAGCGGTTGAGGACTGGTTGGCTTGCGAACTTTACCTTGACGGTGGAACTTGGGAGGTGCGTTGTGTCTCTCTGGAAGGAATAACAGTGTATAAGCTTGGACGGAGCGACACACACGCTTCATTCATTCCTTTTCCTCACTCACCACAGGCGGTCTGATCCCCTCTGCCTAGGCAGCTCATTCTGCCCTAGCTTAACTGAGTAGCAACAGGCAACCAAGGGCCAGGTGATGTTTCCTTTCCTGCTCCAAGTGGAAGAGATTAAACCCTGGGGCACGTGAGTATTCTGCTAGCCCTTGGGTTGTCAGGCCTGGGAAAGCGCTGAGGACCTGTTGGCTTCAGTCCTCAATTTCCCACGCACAAGGGATGTTTAGGAATCCAAGCACCTATGCCTTCTGCCCTCAGCTTTCATGCATGGTCCTTGAGTTGCTGTTCAGCTAATAAGGTAGCACTAGGTTCTGGGCAGCCCTCACAGGGGCTTTTCCAACAAAGGGACCCCTCTCTTTGCCAGAAGCACAATCTACTAGAGTCTCAGAGCCCATCCACAGAGAGATAAGCTGCCTGCATTGCAATTCTTCCAGCTCGCAGACCCTGGCTGCTGGTAGGGGCATTTGAGGGTTGTAACCTGAGCTTCCTTCAAGTTCAAAAACAATTTTCTGCAGGAAGGCAGAGAGAAAATGGAGGTATTTGAAAGGTGTAGGCACATGGGTATTAGAGGTAGATTTTATAGGGGTAAGAGCGTTCAAGGTTGGCACAGCGCAGAGTGTGGGCAGGAGTCTGTGGGCAGAGAATACACCCTAATCAGGCATGGTCCACACCTTGTATTTATCCAGCCCTTTCTTCTGACTATTTTCTGTGCATCATAGACATTATCTCATTTGTTATCTCCTTTATCCTCACAGCATAACTACCAGGTTAGCATGAGATATGATTTACTCTGTGTCTGCCAGTGAAGAAACTGAGGCACCAGAAGGAAAGGGTGTTCCCCCAGGTCCCAAGGCTAATGAGGTCCAAAAAAGCAAGCACTCACCTGCTAGAGGTGAGAAGAAAAGTCTGGAAAAAAGAAAGAAGAGCATCTTTCTAGGGAGTCTCTATGCAAGTTGAAGGATCAGACATTTCTTTTGCTCAATATCTTATTTTTAATATTTTAATATTCCTAGCAGTCTCGGTGCACTTTGCAAGGCAAACCGGCTTTAACAATTCATTCTTGTGCACTTTCATGACTGAAGGAGGAGATATCCTTGTCTGTCTGTCTACCTCTGACGGTCGGCAGGAGCTGAGGCAGAAGAAGTGTGCTGGGTGGAGTGGGCTGGGTGTGCCAGTCCTCTGAGTGTGAGTGTGCACAATTGCCATGCAGTGTTAAGAAGCCAGATGCCTGCATGTATGGGTGAAGAAGGAGATGGGGCTGTAACGAGATAAAAATGGCCTTCTAATCCTGAAAACTTATTTTTATGCCTTTGCACTTGTTTAACATTCATTTCACAAATTTTCATTGGATGCCACAAAATGCAAGGCTCTGAGACCTTCAGTGAAGCTTAGGAATGACTACCACAGGCTGGAGTTACAGTTTAGCTCAAAGAGTGCTTACTTAGCATGCAGGGGCTCTGGGTGTGAGCCTTAGCACTACACACAACTTCCTATGATGGTGCAAGATTGTAATCATACCTTGCCCAGGAGGATCAGAAATTCAAGGCCAGTCTTGACCGCATAGGAAGTTCAGGATCAGCCTGGGCTACCTAAGACAAGCTCAAACGTACAAAACAATAACAAACAAAAAAATCCAGTCAATAAGGTAATGACCACCTATTTTAAGCAACTTAAAGTCAACTCATGCATGAACAATATGGTAACCAAGTTTAACACCGTCTACTGAGTGCCATCAGCTCTCACAACACTGTTTTAACCGCAGGAATCTGCCACTGTAGGATAGTCCCCCACCTATCTTTTCCTTAGGTCCAGATCCCATACCTTCTGAGATAATTACTACTGTTTGGGGCTGTTACCACAGCTTCCCAAGAACTAGTTTCTGAGGCAGAGACCATACATACAGTGAATTCCAGCTCAGGGTGTAGTGTCTGACTGCTTGGACTAGGCTCTTAGTAAGTGCTTGTTTAGCAGAGTGTTAGGAAAGAGGCCTGGTAGGGAACTCTGGTTCCAGTGGTAGGTTTCTTCATGGGCACACTTCACTAATACGGCCTCTCACTTCCCTTGCTGTATTATAAGGTTCTGCCTAGATAAGCTTATTTCATCCCAGGCCCTGGTCCTAACAGTTTTTAGAACCAAGAAAACCTTCACTTTACCTACTCTGTCAACTCACACAAGCAGATTTGATAGGAGAAGGTGCTAGGCCTGATTTAGACCTGGGGTCTGGAGTTTGTGCATTCAGAGCTTCAGGGCATATAGTTGCCAAACAATGATAAGGTTTTTTTTTTTTTTTTTTTTTTTTTTTTTTAAAGTTTCCAACTGCCTGGGGGCTCCTCAGCCATTTACCCCTTAGCTGTGTGAGTCTGCCTTTGAATGGATCTTGCTGCTGCTGCAGTTGGGACACTCTGAGGCTTCTGAGGGATGTGAACTGCTATGGTGTTTAGGGAGGTAATTTGGCCATGCTTTATCCAAGGCCAAGACTAGCTTCACATGCTCTTAGCATTGTTGCTCATTATGTCTCATATTGTGATGGCTACATATGCTCTCAAGGGCCCATGACCATATTAATCTTTCTTTGGAAGATCATTACTCAAGCCTGAAAACTTGCATTCCATTATTATCTATTCAAGAACTGTTTTGAGACAGGGTCTCATGTAGCCTGAGCTGGTCTGAAGAATGACTTTGAATTTCAAAGAATGACTTGGAATTTCTCTTCCTTTAAATAGTAATTAGATTATAGGCATGTGCCACTACACCTGAATTCAGTGCTAGGGATCAAACCCGGGTCTTTTTTTTTTTTTTTTTTTTTTTTTTTCCCCCCCGAAAGAGGGTTTCTCTGTGTAGTTTTGGTTCCTGTCCTGGATCTCACTCTGTAGACCAGGCCGGGCTCGAACTCACAAAGATCCGCTTGGCTCTGCCTCCCGAGTGCTGGGATTTAAGGCGTGCGCCACCACTACCCGGCTAAACCCGGGTCTTCATGCACGCTCTACTAACTGAGCTATGCTCTCAGCCCTCATTCCGCTATTTGTTAAATGGCTTGTCTATGTGAGATGCTAGAAAAATGGATGATACTTTTGAAAAGGTGAACTGATGCTTGGAGGCCCCTCTTGGTGATGATAATTAGAAGGAGAACCTAGCATTTGTGAGTTAGTGACAATCACACTGAAAATGGGATCACACCATCTTTAACACAACAGCTGTCTCAAGATGGACGTGAACCAGGGTTGCCAGAGAGAAGGTGGTCGGGAGCTCAGCCTGGAAGATGAACCTAAGCGGGATGTAGAGAGGAGGTAGAGCAATACAGGCAAGGTCAGCAGTCCACGTTGCAGCTGAGAGCTTGAAAGAACCTCCGGGGGAGGCTGCTGCCTCCCTCCTGAGAGGGGCGAAGGAAAAGTGGTGGGGAACGTCTCCATTCATTTTGTGGCTTGGCCCCCCACAGTTACTCCTCTAAGGTTTAGGGGAGTGGGCAAGAGACCTCAACTCAAGCCTGGCTGGGCTGGCCTCCCAGGCACTTTAGCAGAGTCATCTTTGTCGGCTGCTACTTCCTCTAGGTCCTGACAGCCACCCCCTTAGATAGTTCCAGAGCAATGATGGGGAGTTTAGGAGGGCTTGCCAACCAAGAAGTATACAACTGCCTGGAAAGTGATTTATGTCAAGACCTTCTTCTTCTTCTTCTTCTTCTTCTTCTTCTTCTTCTTCTTCTTCTTCTTCTTCTTCTTCTTCTTCTTCTTCCTCTTCTTCCTCTTCCTCCTCTTCCTCTTCTTCTTTAGATTTTATGGGACAGAATCTTATGTAATCGCCCCCCCCCCCCCCCCGCCCCAAGTTAGCCTTGAACTGTCTATGGTGCCAAAGCTAACCTTGAAGCCCTGAGCTTCCAGGGCCAGCCTCTCAAGTGCTAGGATTAGAGTCCTGTGCCAACACAGGTCCAGGTTTGCTTTTGAATGGATCCAGACTTCCCCAAAGAATTATTTTGTAGTTCTTTTTTGGTATAGAAGCTACACTTTAAAAGAGGACTTCCTGTTATTATCATTGAAAACCTCCCAACTGCCCTATGCTGTTCCTTCTCCCATTTGGCAGATGAGGAAAAAGTCAAGGAATTCACCCAGGATTTTCAACTGAGTATTGAGCCCTAAACCCAACTGACTTGAGTTCTAGTTGCAGCATAATTATGAGGCTATTAGGAGTCATTTATTTTTATTTTTTTTCTCCTTTTGAGGGGAGGGAATAGTGCTGGATGTAGAACCCAGGGCCTTGCATGTGCTAAGAATGTACCTTAGTTCGGAGCTGGTCTCTCAGCCCCTGGTTTTATTAATTAAATAGATGTATGCTCCCTAAGTTGTTGGCAAAGGCCTGATAAACAAAGAAAGAAATACCTTTAAAATTTGGGCCAGCAGGATAGTTCAGTGGGTAAAGGTACTTGTCACCTAGCCTGACTATCTGGGTCCTACAGGGTGGAAGGAGAGAACTGACTCCTACAAGGTAACCTTTGAATCATAGCATGTATGCCCCCAGTAAACAAACAAACAAACAAACAAACAAACAAATATAGTTAAATTTCTTCATTGCAAGAGCTCAGCTGCTCTAATAATGATTGTAAATTGAGGATGATAAAGGCCTCAAATTTTTCTTGAGTTTTACTGTGCTTCTCTTAACCCCTAGTGCCATATGTCTGTTAAGCATAAATCAAGCCAGGAAGTAGCTAGGGATGGGCTATCTATTTGGGGTTTGCTTTAAAGAATGACTTTAATATGTTAGATTTCTCTTTAAAATTAGTTAATTCATGACATTTGTTGATACAGTCCACATTGAAATTAGAGTCAATGCTTCCTCCAAAGAAGTTGAATTAATGATATGTAACTGGAATGGCCAGATTCATCTTTCCCCTATTGCACCTTGTACATAGCAGGTAAGTTCCGGAATAAAACACGGCCACAACCTCTTTGCTGAGAGTCAACACACTGTGTGGAAGCCAGGCTCCGGGTTCATCACCCATGGAAGCTTCCCCCAGGTGAGGGTGGAGTGTCAGAGGAAGAAAAAGACCAGTGGGAGCATGGGAGGAGACGGCGGCACAGAGATGGGATCGTCCTAATCAATACAGTAGAAGTCTGATTCTTCTCACTAAGTGACAGGCTGAATTGTCACCTAAGCAGATGTGCCGTGGGTTGTGTCCACTACCTGGAACAAAGGTGGCCCTCTGCAGACACCAATAGCCTTGCTGTGCCACTGTGGAGGAGATGACTGCCCTCAGGGCAGCTGCCAGAGCACATATTCTCTCTCTCCTCTCTCTCTCTCCTCTCTCTCTCTCTCTCTCTCTCTCTCTCTCTCTCTCTCTCTCTCTCTCCCTCTCTCCCCCCTCTCCCTCCCTCTCCCCTTTCCCTCCCTCCCTCCCTCCAATTTATTCATTCCCTGACATTGTCTCTCCTTCTGAACTATGCTTTCCTGTGATACCCATGCACACATGCACAATCTCATCACGTGACACAAACCTTCAGTGACTCTCAGGATCTTCAAACCCGATGGCCCACACCTTGTCTTCCTGAGTTGCCTCTCTATGGCATGACCTGAGGGGTGCTCAGTCAGCCCACTCCCTAACTCCACAGGACCTCAATTTCTATCACCCCTAGAGCAGTTTGGGGTCGCTTCCTAGCTGCAGTTCCTCCCAGGGGAGGGTCCAGTCTGGTGGAAACCCCCAGCTTGAGGGACATACAAGGGGTCCCTCAAGTCGAACTGAGATCAGGGAAGGGAGTGGCTTTTGTTCTGTGCTCTGAAACCTGTGTGCATCTCATCCAGCCGACTTCCAGGTGGCTGGTGCAACCCCTGCCCCAGGCGCTCAGGGCAGGGCTCGGTACTTGGCTCAGTGACCTGCTGGCTTCGGGGGCAGCTTCACCCTCTTTGCTGTTGCAAAGCCATTTGATGCTAAATCACCCTCCTCCTGGCACCCTGGACTGCTAAATTGGTCTCAACTTGCTGTACTTCCACCCACCACCTTAGTCATTATTCGCTGGCAGCATTCAGAGTGGGTGTAAAGCAGCCGAACATTAGATTCCTGCTGTAAAGAGAGAATTGAGTATAGACATGCATGGAGAGGGGAGAGAGGGAAGGAGGTAAGAGGCAGTGAAAGGGGGCAGGGAGACTTGGGGTTTGCCAGCACCTTGTCCTGGACACCCCAATGACATTGGGTGGTGGAGCTGTGCCACATGTCAGGGAGATGACACATCTGAGGGGCTGTTCCTGCTGGTCTAGATGGAGGAAGGAAAGGAGCCACCAGACGAGACTCCCACCCTCATAACTCTGTTCCTTGAATTCTATAGTACGATCTTGCTGCTCCCAGTGAGCATTTGTCCTCAGGTGCTAAGATTTAGCTTTTCAGCTGTCTTTCCTCCCAGCTGAGATTGTAAACCCTTTGAAAGAGTATGAGGACCATGTGTCCAGTGTCCTGAGCACAGGCTAGATTAAACCTAATGACAGACTGTGGGTAGCCAGGTTTCTGGTGGCCCTTTGGGTTTTCCTGTGCTATCCAAGGCACACAGGAAGAGGAAAGTAATGGTGAGGAGTCCTGAAGAGTTTGGCTACCATTTCAGTGAGAAAGCTTCAGGGAGGAAAGGAATTACATAAAGATCAGACAGTGTAGAGAAGTAGAAACCCTAATATGTCCCCCAAGGCACAGCGGGCTTCCTCCAGGACACATGCCTGGCATTGTATTGGGGATAGCAGAAGCTGAAGACCAGAGCATCTGTGGCTGCAGTAGGCAGGACAGAGCACTGGAGAGTAGTAGTTACCCTGTGTTGCTGATGGCGTCTGGTCATCCAGGGAGAGAAACACACTAACCCAAGTGGGCTTGAGAGTTAGTGTCCTCCTGGACCCAGGATCCTTTCTTCTTGCTCTTTGCTTGAGCAAGATAACAGAGAAATACTGAGAACAGGAGCCCCCAACACAGCTAAGGAGCACTAAAAACTGTCAAGGGAAGGAGACAAGGAGCCCCAGGGCTGCACCTGACCTTCCACTTGACCCCATCCTGAGCTAGGTTCACCCAGCCCCTGAGCAGCAGGGTCCTGGGGAGCAGTGTTCCAGAAGAGAAGTTGAATATGCAGGGCAGCTGTCTCATTATTGCGGCCTTCAGATGTTTAGCCCCAGAGCCCCTGGTGGGAGGTGGAAGGGCATCCCAGCCGTCTGAGGGGAGGAGGAGGGAGGATTGTACTGGGCTCACATCTTGAGACAACACCCCCTCTTCACTGATCAAATTCCCCCAGCCCTAACGCCTCTGTGGCGCCGGCAGACAAACCGCACACAGGCAGGTGGGGGAAAACAAGAGAAGCCTAGAGGAGCACCCCACCCCCACCCCCTCCACCTGCACAGTAAAGGGAGCTGGTTACTGAAGGAGGCCCTGGAAAGAGTTTCCAGCTGCCTTGGGCTTCTCCCCTGGCCAGACTTGCAGCTGCCCCTGCTCAAAGTCTCAACAACCACAGTGGCTGGTGGGCAGGTGTGGGCAGCACCCATGACTTTTCCTGAGCCTTCATTTTCTCATCTATCAGAGTAGGAGAGCTGTATCTACAGCCTCCCTGAGCCCTCCAATAGCACCTCCAGACCTCTGTGGACTTAGAAGTCTCCTGGAGTGATTTTACACAGGACCTACATTAAGGGTTCAAGGCTAAGGTTCCAAATTGTTCAGAGAACTAAAAAGCCTGCCGGGCTTCACTGGTAGAAGAATTCCTCAATAGCACTCTATCTGTAGCACCGGCTCCTTGTCCCTCATCAAGCCACAACAGTTCTTCCCCACGTTGCTTTTACTGTACTCAGCTCTGAGAAGTCTCGGTTTGAACCCCCAGAGCCCAGTTCGTTTCCATTTAATTTCATTTTAAAATCATAGAATAACAGAGATTCTGGGTCTCTGGAATGTAGACATATACCTTGAAGCACCCCACCACCCCACCAGCTGAAGAATGCATATAACTGTGCCTGAACTCCTAACGTGGCACTCCAGGGGTCACCTCCAACCATGCCATGCTGTCTGTCTCCAGGGAGAGTTCCCCTCACTCAGGCAGCAACCTGCTGCCTAGCAGGAGAGTAGAAGACCCCTAAAGACATATGTACCAACCTGTGGATCGGGCAGGGAGGTTGACATTGATGAAATAGAGCTTGGAATCAGGCAAACAACCAGCAAACCAATTGAAATATTTAGTTTTAATTGTCAAACTTAACACAATCGGTATTTACCTGGAGTCTCAATGAAGGATTGTCTAGATCAGGCTGGCCTGTGGGGCATGCCTGTGAGGGATTGTCTTAATTACGTTAATGGACGTGGGAAGACTCAGACTAGATACATATATAATAATAATGTAATATATATATATATATATATATATAAAATGATATATGTGTAAAAATAATCAAAGAAAAAGAGGCCATCAATGTGAGAAGGAGTGAGGGGGGACATGGGAGGGATTGGAGGGAGGAAAAAGCTTGGAGGGAGGAAAAAGTGGGGGCGGGGGGTGGGGAATTAAACATTTTTTTTTAATAAAAAAATAAAAGTGGATGGCACCATTCCCCGGCTTTGGGTCCTGAATTTGAGATGAGAGGGCAAAGAGGTTGGAAGAGTAGGCTTGAATGTGTTCCTTTTCTCTCTGCTCTTGATCGTGAACATGAATGGCTGGTTCGGGCTCCTGCCTTGTCTTCCCTCCAAATGATGGACTGGGACTGGAAGGGAAATAAGTCTTTCTCCCCTCAATTCATTTGTATCGGTGTATTTTATCACAGCAACAGCGATGGAGCCAAGACACCAGGTTTCAGAGCCTGGCTCTGCTGCCTAGTGTCTGTCCGCGTGCCTGGGGACAAGTGCCACGGCCTCTCTGCGCCTCAGTTTTGTATTTGCGAAATGTATTATGTCTTACTTAGAACTGCTGTGGGAATCCCATGAGCCAGTGTAAGCAAATTCATGTCAAACATGACGGTAGCCCAATTTGTCAGTGTCCTCCCCGTTAGTTTCAAAGGAAGCAAAAGGCCTGAAGCCGAGTTCCCTGTGTGTGAGAGAGGGTCAATGAGGGACAGGTTAGGGTGCATTAACATTTTATCAGTTGACTCTGGCGACAGGAATTAACCTGATGACCTGTTTGAGTAACAACTAAAAACTCTGGCAAGGAGAAATTTCCAACTTTGTCCCCCATCCCCCCAACCCTCCCCCCCATCTCCATCTCACTCGCCCATTTGACTAAATTTAAATTCAGACTACCCGAGAAAGGATGCTGGATAATGAGCTGGCATTATTGTCTTGAAGCCAGCACTGAAAATTAATTTCTTGGGACTGGAGAGATGGCTCAGTGATTAAAAGCACTGGCTGTTCTTCCAGAGGACCCGGGTTCAATTCCCAGCACCCACAGGGCAGCTCACAACTGTCTGTAACTCCAGTTCCAGGGTATCTGACACCTTCACACCAATGCACATAAAATAAAATTTAAAAGAAAAAAAATAAATTTCTTGCTTAGAATGGCTAGTGCAAAATGCCCAGGAGAGGCAGTGGGTAGGGAGATTGGGTTGAGGACCATGCAAACCAGTTGGGCTTCCTTGCACCCCACCAAAGGCCAGGTACTCCATCTCAATCAGGATATGTATAGACCCAGGGTAGGAAGAACTATGTCCCACCTGACAATTGTCTGGAAAGGGCTTCACTTCCCTCATTTTTCTTCTCCTCCAGCCTCCTGCTTCAAAGCCAATGGCTTTCCCAGCTGATTGATTCCAGGATTATGTTGGCACCTAAGGACAGGAAGGAAAACGAATATAAAAGAACTTCTCTGTGTGTTCACCTTATGGTAGTTCTTTAGATTCGGGATGGCCCAGGTCTGGCTGAGTTTCTCCAAGAGGATGCAAAGCATGATGGGGTTGAATCCTGCATGGGAAGATGAGAAGCTTGTTCTGCCTAAATAGCTTTAGACAAAATTGGGCGGGGGCAGACTGAGTAGGCCTAGGAGAAGCTGCTTCTATTGGGGACACATTTTCCTACCAAGGAAACATCCAAATGCTCCCACAGGAAATGTGTAGGCTGGAGTTTAATGCACCATCCAGGAGGACTTTGTATTGCCTTCCTTCTCCTCCTCGCCCACCCCTTCTAACCCCCTCCACACACACAGTGGAGGAAACTTTTCCCTGTTGAAGATGCAGCTGTGTGTTGAGGTGACTCCCTCGGAGGTACACAGCTGTTAAAGCATCCAATCTGAGGGTCTGATGTGAGAAGCTGCACTGTCGGAGTACAGCAATCATTTCCCTAATGTGTTAGCATCTTCCGTGTCTCTACCCACGCTGGCTGGACTTTCTTAGCTGCTGGGAAGTCTAGATGAGAGAGGCTGTACAGGCTGGTTTGTCGAACTTTCGATTCTAGGTGTGAGGACCACAGCTCTTAATTGACTCAGAACCCCTAGGAAGCCCAGGCATTTCCCTCCAGGCTGTCTCATCCCTCCCGCTTAAATTATAAACTATTCAGGAGTGGGAACCACCCACCTGTGGGCAGAGTTCAAAGACTGCCCTCTGTACAGTCCCAGAGATGACAATTAAACTCCCACTTGACCTTGCTTCAGAGATTCCCAAGCTGAAGGGAGATAGGAAACGTGTTAATGAAGCACAAGGCAGCCTGGAATTGTACCTTGCTCTCCTTTTGGGACGCCTGCCAGAAGTCAAAACCATGGTACTACCTTGAGGTCTCTGATTAAGCTGTCTCTACCCAGAAAGGCTCCGGGAACATGTACCCCAGCACAGGAAACATGAAGAGATGGCAGCAAGCCACTGTCCTTTCCCTTTCCTGCTTTTCGCCAGTCACTGCAAGCTCCAGGACGAGGGACCCGGAGGCGGGCAAGGCTCTCCTGGGAACTCGCAATTGTGGGGCTGGTTTAATTGCAGTGCTGGTCTCTGGCCTTGCCCAGACCTGTGCTTCTCAGGCAGCTGGACTAGGCAGTCTGAGGATAGAGTAAGGGAACCCTCTTTTGAGCAGCCACCTGCCTGCTTGGCCTTCTTGCTGAGAGGGGCTTTCTCAATCTGAGACTTGACAGGTAAATCCATTTCAACCCTGAGTGACAGTAAGGGACCTTCTGGAGGTGTCTGGCGTCTCAAGGGTCTGATTCCAGGTTTCTCTGGCCATGCATACCAAACCCAGTGTATGACCCAACATCCTGAGCCCAGCCTGGCAGTGCAGGTCTGGCATCCCAGCTTCTTGGAAAACTAAGGCGTGCCTGGGCTGCAGAGTAAGTTCAAGGCCAGCCTAAGCCAGTTTAGGGAAACCCTATCTCAACATTAAAAAAAAAAAAAAAAGCAAAACAGGAAAAGTACTTGTGATGCAAGCATTAGATTGAGATCCAACCCGAGTTCAGATATGTGGTGTACACATAAAAGGCCAGTCCTTGTCTAATCCCAATATGGAGATAATCTGACTTTGTCCTCTGGCTTCCACCCCACCCTCCCCTTCCTCCACTCCACACCCCGGCTGGGGATGTAGCCTAGTGATAGGGCACTTACCTAGCATGCACGATGCCCTAGGCTCAATCCTCCAAACAAATCTCCATTGACCCCCTCCCTGTTACCCACCTCTGTAAACCAACTCCTCACTCTTCTTGGCCCATGCCATAGAGGGGAGAAGGGACCTTGCATACCTTCTGTTTTCCTCCCTCCCACCCCGAGATCCAGGAGAAAAGGATACCTTGCGAGTACTCCTATCTAAACTTCCATTAGGTTTGTAGCATGAAGGCAGGGAAGAGGAAGCTAGTGCTATACATCCTGAAGATGCTAGGGTGGGATGCAACAGAAGTGCCTCTGGCAAAGATGGATGAGTCCGACCTTATCCACATCCTGGCTGGGTTGTTGTTACCTGCCTGAGATTCAAGGTAAAGCAAGCAGAGGTAACTAGGAGATGGTTTCAACTGATCCCCTCTGGGTCCAGGCTCTGTAGCACAGTGTGGAGACTACTCTCTCCCTTCTCCTGAAGGGGCTTCTGGCAGTTCCTTGTAAGCTAGCCCTGAAGATGCCATAGTGAACCTGACAGGCAGCCTGTCCTCCGGGAGTTTATAATCTATTGGCTAGATCAGTGATTGCTGAGCACTCTCCAAGCATTCTTCCAAAACAATGCCTCTTAATCTTTTATACTAATGTACTTCTGATACTATCTTTATTTTAGTCATTTCTAAAGGATCCAAATGAAAATGTTCTCAAATTCTTTTGATCATGAAAAGACAGGAAATAGAGCCCAGGGCACTGTGAACCTGTGAATCTGGAGAAAAACATATGAAGAATTTGAGCCTCACTAATCCCACTAATGTCTTGAGTCACCAAGTCCCATATGTTAAGGAAAAATAAAAAGAAAGAAAGGAAAAAAAACAAAACAAAACAAACAAACAAACAAAACCAACAACCAGGAATCAAGCTTTTATAAGTATACCCTGGTGCCTTCACAAATGAGATTTCCCTCAATGCTGCCCAAGCCCTCTACCCAGCAGGGTAGAACATTTAGCTCCAGGTTATAGATAGGAAACAGAAACCCAGAGAAGTAACAGCAAGGTCCAAGGCTAAGAGGAGAAGACTTACAGGGTTACAAGAGACCAGGATGAGTGGAGGGGAGGGCACTTAGGAAGGAAAAGAGGGCAAGGCCTGGGAAAGAGTTAGGGTAGGGTCTGCAGGGACAGGGAAACCTACTGGTAAGGGGTAAGGATCAGGGTACAAATGAACAGCCCAAGCCTGATGCCATTGTTTGTTGGACTGTCACTGAGTTATGTTAACCACAGCTTGCATTTGAGGCATTGGCCAGACATAAAACTCAGAGTAATGAGTCACCTACTGCTGTCAGACAGGGTGAAAACTGTCTCTTTGAGATGGGATGGGATTTCCACTTTGCATACATCATGCTTTGTCCAGTACCAAAAATGCATAAGAAGACCAAGGCAGCTAACAGGAAAACCTATCCCCTAGTTTGATGCTTCAGGTGGGGCATAGCCTAAGGGTGGGGGCGGAGATCAGCACTGGATTGCTGAGCTGGGGGAGGGGAGGTTTGCTGGCAACCTTTTCAGAGAAGGCTCTTATCGACATCCAGGTCTTGGTTCTTTGGGAGGCAGTGATGGAAGGCATCCCAGCTGTGTGGGGGAGGAGGAGACAGAAGGACAGTCCTGCTTCCTGTCCTGCTGAGCTGCCAGACCAGACAGCCGCTTCTTAAACCCTCTTTTGGGGAAGAAGCTTGCTAGGCAGGGAGACAGCAGAGTCCTGGGGGCCAGAGAGATGGGAGTTGGTGTCTGAGCTGACACCACATGGAGTTGTGCCCAACACACATCCAGCTTATATTAGCACATAGTTGATGGCTATGCCTGAAGGATGGGATGATAGCCTAAGCAGGAAGAAGGAGCCATCATAACAGACATTTGTTCAAACCCTTCATTTATTCTTTTCTACTTTCTCTTCTGGGTATAAGTCTGCTTACCCCATAGATGGCACTGATTTGGCCAAGCAATGAGGAGGAGTCAAGAGCTGGGCAAGAGTATATCGGCAGCAGTACAGAGAGGTAAAAAAGAGCCAGGGTAAGTTTAGGAGGTCTATTAGAGCCAGAGCAGAAAGAGGGTACATGAGGAAGGGGAGGTCCAAGTGAGTGAGTATGGGATTTTGTCTCTGACTCCATTCTTCACTGAACATACGCTATACTGACTACAAAAATAAGTGCCCAACTTTGGTAGCTCTAAGCCTAATGAGGAACTGAGCTAGAAATGTGAAAGGAATCAAATATAAAGGCAGGAGATGGTGTGTAGGAGCACAGAGTCCTAGCTGTGCTTCTCATCCCCATGTAACACTGGACACATTTCTTTATCCATTGGAGCGTCTTTCTTTGCAAGATTATCATGAGTAAATTTTTAAATAAAAAATGCATTGAAGTGTGCAAGTCATGAACGACAAGTTCTCCTGTCAATGTCCTATCAAGACATGGGGGCTTTAGCTGAGTATGGTGGGATACTAATCCCAGCACTCAGAAGGTAGAGGCAGGAGGAGCAAGGAGTTTAATGTCCTTGTCAGCTACCAGTGAGTTTGGGGCTAGCCTGGTTCTACAAGAGATCCTGTCTCAAAATGAAAAAAAAGAAACAAGAATTTTAAAATTAAACAAGAACAGAAACCGGTCTTGTTTTCCAGTTGCTAGCATGATGACCTATTTAAAAATTATTTATTTGTTTGTTTGTTTTGCGTGTACACCAGAAGAGGGCGTTGGATCCCTTGAGACTACAGTTACTGATGGTTGTAAGCTGCCATGTGGTTCCTGGGAATTAAACTCAGAACTTCTGGAAGAACAGCTAGTGCTCTTAAATGCTAAGTCATCTCTCCAGAACTATGGAACGGTGACTTTTATCTCTCTCTTACCAGCAGAATCACACCATGTACTCCTTTGTAGGTGGCTGATGCTGTTGTATATAGGACACTATATACAAGAGAGGAGCCACTCTCTTATTCCCCTTACTCTCTGTTTTACGAATGCACCCATCCACTAATAACAGATGTTTAAGTTTCCAGATTTTTCCACTTGGGGACTCCTAACACCGTGCTGCTAGGACTCTTAGAGAGCATGTGACCACCTCTCCTAGTGTATATAAGAATGGAACATTGGGTCATATGCTCAGCTTGAATAGACATTCTGCCAGCATGTCCAAGGGTAGCCAAGAACATCTATACTGTTGTCAACAGTGGTTGAGTTTCACACCCTCTTCATCCTTGGCAACACTTGGTATTATCAGGCTTTTTCTTTTTCCCATTCTAGTTGTTATCTAGAGGCCATTACTTATGGCCTTGGCTTATATTTTCCAGATAACTAATCATAGTGAACATCTTTCTTAGCCGTTGTATGTCCTCTTATTTTAAACAAATCACTTGTCTAAATTTTTCACTCATTGTGAACTTGCCTTCTGGCTCTTTACTGAGAATTTGAGTTCAGTTTTGTGTGTCTGTGTTCTGACAAGCTCCTTACCAGATATATGTATTGTAAATGTTTTTCCTCCACTCAGGGCTTTGTCTTTTTGCTCTTAATGGAACTCCTTGACAAAGAAAAACTCTTACTTATCAATACATTTTATGCCCTGCCTGTGAGGTATTTGCAAAAATCAAGAAAATAGCCTCTATTTTTTTTTTCTAGAAACTTTAGTGTTTTGCATTCTGTATTCCTGTCTATAATCTTCCCGGGGTTGTATGTATATATGGAGTGCTAAGTAGTAGTCATGATGAATGTCTTCATGACTCCATGGCTAAGGATATAGTTGGTATCATGATTGCCTACAATGCACAAAGGCCTGGCTTTGATCCCCAGTACCACCACCAGGTGTCCTAGAACATATCTGTAAGCTCAGAGCCTGGGAGTCAGGAGCAAGAGGATCAGAAGTTCAAGTCACACTTGGCTACAGAGTAACTGTGAGACCAGCCTGACCTAAATGAGACCCCAACTTTTGTTTGGTTTTGTTTTGTTTTTTAATGAGTTTCATAACCACTTGTAATCCCAACACTTGGAAGGCAGAGTTCAAGGTCAGGAGTTCAAATCAGGATTTCAAGGTCATCTTAAGTGCACAGCAAGTTTGAGGCCAGCCTCTGCTACCTGAGACCCTGTCTCACAAACACCCAAACCAATAATTGCTGTGGGATGTCTTTCTGTATGCTGTGAATATGTGTTGCTCTGATTGGTTGATAAATAAATCTGTTCGGCCAATGGCGAGGCAGAATAAGGTTAGGTGGGACATTTGAACTGAAGAGATGGAAGCAGAAAAGAGAGTAGGGGAGATGCTGGAAGATGTGAAAGTACCGTAAACCACGAAGCCATGTGACAAGACATAGATGAATAGAAATGGACTGAGTGAAGTTGTAAGAGCTAGCTAGCAAGAAGCCTGAGCCATAGGCCATACAGTTTGTAATTAATATAAGCCTCTGAGTAAGCATTTTATAAGCGGCTGCGGGAATGCAGGTGGGAGAGATTCTTCTGGACCACGGGATTGGGCAGGACTGGAGAAACATCTGGCTACAAATAATAACAATAATGAATATAGATAGATGATAGAGTATTTTTTCAAATGGATACCAGGTAACTCAGAAGTTATTTTCCCACTGCTCTGAGTGTCCCCTCTGTCATAACTCAGGTGTCCTGTGTGGAGTTCTGTTTCTGAGTCTATTCTTTCTTGTTGGTCAGTCTATGTAAGTATCACATTTTCTTTTTTTGTGCCTTTTTTTTGTGTCTTTTTGAGACAGGGTCTCATGTCTCCCATGCTGACCTAAGTTCACTCTGCAGCTGAAGATAGCTTTGAACTCATGATTCTCTTGCTTCTACTAAATTGCTGGATCACAGAAATGTGCCACTATGCGCAGCTTGGCACTGTCTTGATTATGTCTAGAAACCTACACCCTCCAGCTTTAGTCTTGATTGATATGGATGTGGTGGTGATGACTGAGGGTGTGGTGTGGGGAGATGGATGAGATTGTGGGGACAAGAGTTACCTGACCAGTACATGAAGAATCCCCATGAAGGGAAAAAATGTGCAGATTATCTTAAATGGACGTTGAGGGAGGTACTAGAGACACAAATGAACTGGGTTACTAGTTCTGCCCTTCACAGTGTAGAAAGCCCATTGACATTTACTGTGTCATTGATGCTCACTGTGTGCCTATAGGGTCACCGGGTAAAAACTGTAAATCATTTTCAGAGATAAAGAAAGGGACTCAGAGCATTGAGAGGCTTGGCCAACAAGATCTCACGAAGGAAGTGAATGATAATTTCCACACATCACTTTTAAAGCTCCTAGCTCATACCTGTGACCCACTGCTGAGTCAGAAGATGGAGGAAAAAGGATGGATAGTTGAAGGCTAGCCAGGCCTATTGAAACCCTATTTCAAAATAATCACAGCTTATTGATTCATGATTTCATGGAGAGGTTTTCTGAGACTATAAGGTAGTAGCTTGGGTCTTAAAGAAATGAGCCATGGAGGTTATCAAGTGATAGTGATGGAGTGTTGAAACCCATGCTTGGAATGACCTTTGCATAGGAAGTTGGAGGCAGGGGAGCAGGCAGGCCATCCTCTAGGATGTCACTATTCACTGAGCAGAAGATTGTAGGGGTCCTGAAGTAGGGGATGAGAGGCAGATGTGACACACACAGAGGAGAATGTGGCTAGGTGCCTGGAATCCAGTCCACAGATCAGTCAGTGTATACCATACACACATGTCTGCAGAACATACCTTTGGAGTTCTTTTTTTTTTTTTTGTCAGAGCTGAGGACCGAACCCAGGGCCTTGTGCTTGCTAGGCAAGCGCTCTACCACTGAGCTAAATCCCCAACCCCACCTTTGGAGTTCTTAATTTTTAATTCTCAGAGAGAGAGAGAGAGAGAGAGACAGACAGACAGACAGACAGAAAAGCAAAAAGTATGTTGTTTTTGTTTTTATTTTTTAAACTTTTTCTCAGCTAATCTTATGATTAAGACCAAAACAACAAATTCTTTCCCCTTCAGATGCTCTGCTGGACTCTCTCTCAGCAGCTGTAGGTCCAAGTGCCTGTCACATATGCTCTCATAAATCTTTACAAGGGCCCCTGAGCTCTGCCTTTCTGAGATGGCTGGCCTTGGCCTTGGTCTGTGCTCAGACTGTCAGCTCAGCCCCTTTTATCTGTCAACTCCCTTTCAAATGGCTCTGGCATGGCCTTGCACCCTCAGTGGGAGACTGTACTTGACGGTGGGTGAGTGCGCATGCATAGCCCTTCCTTCCTCCTCAGAGTGGGTTGGGTCACTGAGCTCTATAGATCTACCCAGTGCACTTTAGGGAGCTGTTGTCAGCCTGCCTGAGAGCAGATGACAAAGGGATTCCTAGAGAGAACAGCCTCAGTCAAGGCCGTGTACCTACCTAGTGACTAGTGTTGCGGAACGAGTCTGGTCGACTGATGTCAGGTCCATTATCATTGCTGTTCCACCATCAAGAAAGACAGGTTGAAGCCGGGCGGTGGTGGCGCACGCCTTTAATCCCAGCACTCGGGAGGCAGAGCCAGGCGGATCTCTGTGAGTTCGAGGCCAGCCTGGTCTCCAAAGCGAGATCCAGGAAAGGCGCAAAGCTACACAGAGAAACCCTGTCTCGAAAAACCAAAAAAAAAAAAAAAAAAAAAGAAAGACAGGTTGAAGGCCAGTGAGATGGTTTGGTGGGTAAAAACACTTCCATGAAGGCTAATGCCTTGAGTTTGATCCCTACAACCCATAGAAAAGTGGAAGGAGAAAACTGACTCCAGAAAGTTGTCCTTGGACTTCTACACTTATGCTATGGCTTGTGTACTCCCACACCCACACATCACATACTGACAATAATAACATTTTAAAAAAATCAAGAGCCGGGCGGTGGTGGCGCACGCCTTTAATCCCAGCACTCGGGAGGCAGAGCCAGGCGGATCTCTGTGAGTTCGAGGCCAGCCTGGACTACCAAGTGAGTTCCAGGAAAGGCGCAAAGCTACACAGAGAAACCCTGTCTCGAAAAACCAAAAAAAAAAAAAAAAAAAAAAAAAAAAAAAAAAAAAAAAAAATCAAGAAAGAGAGTTTGAGGTACTAGAGAGATGTGACAAAAGGTCCGTCATGGTGGTATGAGCTTATAATCCCAGCACTGGGAGGTAGAGACAAATGGATGCCCGAGGCTCATTGACCACCTAGCCTAGCCTAATTGGTGAGATGGTCTGGGGAAAAAAAGTACAACACCTGAGGAACTATACCCTAGGTTGACCTTTGCCCCTCATGTGCACTCATTCACATGTATACACACACACACACACACACACACACACACACACACACACACACACACACACACAAAGAAAGAAAGAGGTTGAACCCTTCAGATTCCCTCAGGTCCCTCCCTATCTGCAGGTTCTATATCTGTGGATTTAGCCAATACCTTGGATCAAAAATATATAGGGAAAAACAGTTGTGTCTGTACTGAGCATGAACAGACTTAAAAAAAATTATGATTTCTTGAGCAATACACTATAACAACTATTCATATAGCATTTACATTTTGGTGGGTGTTGCAATTAATGCAGACATGATTTAAAACACAGGAGACATTGCGATAGGTTCTATACAAATATACCACATTCTATCATGGACTTAATGCCAGAGGTGGTGGAATAATTCTGTAATCAAAACACTTGAGAGGCTGAGGGAGGAGGATTGTGAGTTCAAGTTCTCAAAAAACCAAAGTCTGGGATGTAGTTGAGTGGTAGAATTCTTGTCTTAAAGAGGAAAAGGAGGAAGAGAGAGGAAGAGGAAAGAGAAGAGATTTGAGTATTTACAAATTTTGAAATTTGAGTGGATTCCTGGACCAGTCCCAGCAGAAGTCCAGGGATGATAGTAGTTTCCATTGGTTTTGTTTTGGAAGAAACCAGTGCTGACTTGAAAGGCTCCCATTGGTTCCAGTTCTTAAGGAAGTGCAACCTCCAGACTCAACATGCCCTGTGCACATGCAAAGGAAGCCTGGCTCTGGGCAAACAGGACGGTCACAGCAGCTCAGGCCAGATGCCCAACATTTGAAATCTCTTGAGTCCACAAAGTGGCTTTGGCAGCACTGGCAGGGTATTGCTAAGAAGCCAATTGGCTTCTGGGCCTGTGGGTCCCAGTGTCAACCAGGGAAGAACCCTCAGTGAAGGGTTGGATTAAAACTGACCCTGACTTAAACACTCTGCAGAGATGGTCAAACCTTAATGTCAGGGAGAATCAAGGCTGGTTCTGGGCACCTGGGGGTGGCCAGCAGGCACATCCTTCAGTGGTCAAGTAGTAGATGATCAATAACACGGTCCTTTGGCTATGTTTCTCTTATTTCCTATTTCACGGTCTTAGTTTTACTTTGCTTCCCATCATCTATCAATCATCATCTTAAAAGTGTTGTGAAGAGCTGGGGACCTAGCTCAGTGGAGAGCATTTGTCTGGCATTCACGAGGTCCTGAGTCCCAGCACCACCCCACAAATAAAACAAACAAAACAAAAAGAGCAGAGCTGCTGGTTGAATGAAACGGGATTTAATGTAGGAAGTGGAAGATGTGTCCAGGAAGTGTGAGGGGGCCATGCGTGCGTGGTGGAGTGCGCGTCTCCAGAATGAGCTGGTTCAGGCAGGATGGGACCCTGCTGCAGTATCTGGACTCCAGTCCCTGACAGTGCTTTAGGAAGGTGCTGCCAGGATTGCCCTGCCCCTCCTCCTCCTCCTCAGCTCTCAGCAGCCGTGCATTTTCCTGGTATTTCTTGAAATAACTTGAGTACAACAGACTCCATCCATTAGAGGGGGGAGCCCGTTCTGCATTCAGGCGACACTGCCTTTTATTTCAAGTGGCCTCAGTGTTAATAGGGACATGGGGTCTCAACACACGTGCACACGCCCCTGTGCATGTGGCTGCTGGAGGAATTATCCCCATGAATGGGAATGAATGGGCAGGGACAATGAACTACAGTGAATGGGCAGTTGGAAGGGAGCCTTTCATGAGGCCTGAATGACAAGTGAACACCCAAGGAGGGGCCAGCAGGAACACTGACTACATCCAGAAAACCAGAGAGGACTTTTCTGCCTGACAGAACCAGACTGCCTGGGGGAACCAGAGTCCCTCCAATTAGCAAGATGACTGGGCAGATGGAAGCCGGAAGAAGCACATACCCTTATTATGGGACTGCTCTGAGATCAGGGGCTGCTAGTACTTCCAAAGAAAGGACTGAAAACAGGAGGAAAGTGTGACCATGTCTTCTCTGCTGGAACTCGGGGTTAGTTGAGTGGGACAGTACCTAAGGGAACCAGTCTTTTTACCCCAGGAGACCGGTGTAAGGGCTCTTTTATCTCCTTCCTATCTTCGTGGTACTTCTGCTTCTCAGTAGTATCTGAGTCAGAAAAAGAACGCTCAGTTTCTGAAGCCACAGTTTTAACAGCAACCCACTAACATTTCCTCTACCAACCCCTCTGAACCTCTCTGACACCTCTCCTCCCTCCACGTCCCCACCCCCACCTCTGCATGGACAGTTTAGCTGGGTATATGAAGATGACTAAACCAGGGTTAGCCTAAAAGGATCCCAAAGGATCCTTGTAAAGGGTGACACACAAATAAAAGAACAAGTCATTTTAGAAATAACTGTTTTAATGAGAAAGGTCAGACAAAGTGACAAGGTAAATGTAGGAAGGTTTCCTAGAGGGGGGATGTTTGATGTGGACTGGGAAGACTAGGTTTTCAGTGGAATAGAGATGTCAACCCAGAGGGTAAGTTGTGGAAGAGGTTCTTGGTGAGCCAACAGCCTTAGCAAGGCCATGAGGTGGTATGTGCTGAGTGTTCTCAGGAGGGCATAGGGAGGAATTGATAGTAGGTGAAGGACTGAGCAGAACTGGAAAGAATCAGGTGCTAAGATGTGTTCCGCACTCCTGACAGATCGCCTTAAAGGAAAGTTTCTTTGACTCCTGTTTCAGAGGGAACAGTCCATCATGGCTAGGAGGGCAGGGAAGCTACAATGGTTCCATACACAGTGCCGGCAGCTTGAGGCGGGTTAGGTAGAGTATCAGACCAGAACTGGAGGCTGGGCTAACCCATGGATTAGTGACTCTTTTTGCTGGACAATAAAATACCTGACAGATGCAATAAACCACTCCTTTAGGAAGGAAACAGAGGTTCATTTTGCCTCACAGTTCAAGGGTACAGTCTGCCACGGTGGTAGAGGTTTGGGGCAGCTGGGAACCTTATATCCTCAGTTAGGACTCAGAGAGCAATCGACACAGGTGCTCAGCTAGCTTTCACCTGTTTATGCATTGCAGGATTCCAGGCCACATAACTGTACCACCTATATTCATGATAGATCTTTTCAGCTGAAAAATATCTGGAAATACCCTCCACGGATGTGCCCAGACGTTGGTCTCCTAGGTGATTCTAGATCCTGCCTATCAGTATTAAACATCAGGACCCCCAAAGGTCCACTTGTAGTGGTTAACATCATGAGCCAGGCCTCACATCCCAAAGGCTCCATAGCCTTCAAAAGCAGTACCATTAGTTAAGGATCAAGTGTTCAAACTTCTCGGCATGGGACAGCATGCGTTTCAGACCCAGAGCATAACTTAGATTGTGGAGGGTCATGAGTGAATACTGATGTCCGAAAGGGAAATTAAGGCAGTGGTTTCAGAGAACTTGCCAGAGTTCCCAGCTGGAAGGGATTGGGCCAGTGTTCTACAAACGTAACATCTAGCTGCTGCAAAGTGTCATCCATTTACTCAACAAGCATTTGCTGAGCCCCAACTGTGTGCCAGGCGGCGCTATGCTCAGTGGTGTAGTGGTGAGTGCGGCAGTCGCCGGTACTTACAGTCGGCTAGCCTTTCTGCTTACATTGTCTTCGACCGGCTCTCCTCCAATACCAGAATTTCCAGATTGCATCAAGCCGGAGTTGGCAGTAGGCATGGACAGCACCCTGGGATGGTGCCAGGACGCTGACAAACTCTGTTTCAGACTCTGGCTCTGTGTGTGTGTGTGTGGGGGGGGGGTTTGGGGGTAGAAACAGAAGAGGGTGCTTTGAGGACAGATTGCACCCTGGGGTGACCGGGGTTTTAGATTCGCAGGGAAAGGTCCAGTTCTTAGATCATATTTTCCATGGTTTGTCCCATTAAAGATAAATACCTGCCTCTTATTCTTATACTCAGTTCTGACATCCAGCAGTGGAGACATCTTTAATAATTAAGCCTTTGCACCTTTTAATGAGTCAAACAACACAAATCTGGCCTAAGATGACATTATTTCTTTGTTTGTTTTGCTTTTCCACCATGAAGGGATTCTCACTTGTCAGCTTTAATTTTGTTGCTTCACACAAAAACCTGGGTTTGTTCTCCAGCCTGGTGTGTGTGTGTGTGTGTGTGTGTGTGTGTGTGTGTGTGTGTGTGTGTGTGTGTGTCTAGTTGCTTCATGTTGCCAGTTTTAAAAAACATCAGTAGTACCAGGTGTGGTGACAGCACTCAGGGGCAGAGGCAGGTGAATCTTTATGAGTTCAAGATTAGCCTGGTCTACACAGTGAATTCTACGCCAGCCAGGCCCAAAAAGTGAGCCCCCCCATCTCAAAAAAACAAAAACAAACAAAACAAAATGTTGATTATCATTTCTTTTTAAAGCTTCTTTACATTTTTTTTTTAAATTAGGCCCCAATGTCATGACACTTGACTTTAATCCCAGCACTCAGAAACCAGGGTCAGGCAGATCTCTGTGAGTGCAGGACTAGAGTGGCCTACATAGTGAGTTCCAGGCCAGTCAGAACTGCATAGTGAGATCCTGACTTTAAAAACTTTTAAAATTAATTATTTTTTAGTTAGTATACAAGACAATGATTTTTTCTGTGACATTTTCATATATATATATATATATATATATATATATATATATATATATCGTAGCACCTGTTCATATCTTCCACCTTCTCCCTTACTGTCCCTCCCCATCCCCTCCCATTCTCCCCAAATAATCCCCTTCTACTTTAAGGTCATGCATATATATATACCTTTTAGTATCATATATGTTATGTCATTATATTTAAATCTAGATTCCACATAGAAGAGAAGACATGCTTGTTTTTCACTTACCGTGATGATTTCCAGTTCCATCCACTTTCCTTTAAATGTCATTTCATTCTTTTTTACAGCTGAGTAAAATTCCATTGCATATGTATACCACATTTTCTTTATTCAGTTATCTGGTAGACATATAGTCTGGTTCCATGTCTTGGCTATTGTGAATACCACAGCAATAAACATGAGTGTGCAAGTCTTTCTGTAGACTTTGAGTCATTCAGAGTAGTACACTTGATGTGGTTTATTTATTTATTTATTTATTTATTTATTTATTTATTATTTTTCAAAAGTTTTTGTTGTTTTTTTAAACAGGCTCTTGCTGTATCTCAGACTGACTTTGAACTCATAATGCTCCTGCCTCAGCCTTCTGAGTACTACAAGCATGCACCAGCACTCCTGGCTGTATAATTTCTTGATAGCTGGAAAGCCTTATGCATCTCTTCTCTTGTTCTTTGGTAGTAGTGGCAACTAGGAAGGTGGCTATATCTGCCTGTATATGCACTGCCTACATAGACTTTTGTTACCTTTAGAATATATATGCTCCAGTCCCTGGACGCTGCCTTCTTTTCTACAGTTTCCAGGATTACTTTCACCCATCTACAATAGTCTCAACACCACACCTCCTTGTTACGAAGCCCTGACTTCTTGCTCCGGTCACAGCTCACCCAGCACTGTGACGTACGCACAGAAGAACTCCCACTTCAATATCCAGCAGCCGTAGTCCTACAACGCTGTCTCGCATTCAGTTCACACCTCTACTTTGGTCTTGCCCCATCCCACTTCAATATCCAGCAGCCGTAGTCCTACAACGCTGTCTCGCATTCAGTTCACACCTCTACTTTGGCCTTGCACCATCCCACTTCCATGCCTAGCTCTGGTGCCCTGGAGTCACTTCATCGCAATCACCTGCCTCTTCTGAGTCCCAGACCAGCCCCTCCCTCTCCTGCTAGTCGTCTGCACCCACCAGGCTCTTTCCATCTTCTACCTTTTCCTGCTCCTCTCCACAGCCCCTCTCTTCAGTCTTCCTTTCACTCCCTCCCCTCCCACACCTTCTTAGACTTCCCCCACCTACTCAGGTTCTCTTCCATGCCTCTGCCCCACCCTTGGATGTCTGCAGGGAGGCTTCTGCAGGAGGCGGAAGGGTGGTGCTATCCTTTCATCTTCTACTAATTCTTCCTGCCCCCAGTTTAGCGAATCACCCATCTTCTCCATACAATATGCTTTCTTGCTTCCAAACAAGCTCAAGATCATGTCGTGAGAGGCAGCTCTACTGAAATATACATGCAGCTACTGGATCTTTCTATTTGTTAATTACCTTACCCCAGCAGGCTACTTGATGAGAGGCCAAGGGTAAAATCAGCAGATCTTTGTTGACTAATTTTGTCTTCTGCAAATCCCAGCTTTCCACTTGTGTAGGCCTACCCTCTAGTCCCAGTGATAGTGTGAATTTGTCATTCTTTGGGACTGAAGTCTTATGCTCCAGGAATTCCAAGGCCCTAGGCTAATTAGGGCAGCAGCGTGCTCAGCACATCCGAGATCCTTTTCCTGAAACACAGCTTGGCATTCACACAGACCCATGACTGCACCTACACCCTTAAAGGTTACGTCAGTCAGGGAATCCACAGCAGGAAGGGCTAACACAAGGCTAGATGCCTTCCACAGTCTCAGCCTGACCAGAGGTATAGGCTAGAGTACTACCAAGGTCCATGTGTCGGTACTGCCTCCTGTGACAGCCAGCCTCATTGTCAGCCTCATGGGAACATCACCCAGGAGATGGCAAGGCACACCTTTTCGTGTGTCTGTGGGGAGATTTCCTGATGGAAGAGGACACACCTTGAATGTGAATAGCACCACCCTCTGAGGTGAGTGTGGGGGGAAAGCCAGCAAAATACTGGCATTACCCTTTCTCCACTTCCTGGCATAAATGTCTTCCCTGTCGTGATGAGTTGAACCCACTAAAACTGAGAGGCAAAATAAATTTGTCTTCCTTCTAAGGAGTTTTGTCAACTATTGGTCACAGCAACACAAAAGGAACTAGCAAACTTACCTAGTGCATACTGAGGCCGGGTTTGTCCCAGCCATGCTAGGGCCGCTGAATACATTCCAAGGCCTCCCTTAGGATGGGGGTAAACGATGAAAACATCTGGAGTTTTGTTTTGTTTTGGGACAGACTTTCTAGATACCCCTGGCTGTCTTAGAATTCAGTATGTAGATCAGGCTGGCCTCAAACTCAGAGATCCTGAGTGCTGGGATCAAAGGTGTACACCACCATATTGGGCCTCCTTCCTTCCTTCCTTCCTTCCTTCTTTCCTTCCTTCCTTCCTTCCTTCCTTCCTTCCTTTCTTTCTTTCTTTCTTTCTTTCTTTCTCTTTCTCTCTTTATTTATTTATTTCTACGAAAATACTATAAACCAGGTGTGGTGGTGCATATCTTTAATCCCAGTACACAGGAGGCAGAAGCAGGTGGATCTCTGTGAGTTCAAGGCCAGCCTGTTTTTACAAAGCAAGTTCCAGGACACCCAGGGCTGTTATACAGAGAAATCCTGGCTCATGGAATCCTATTTCTAAACACTAATACTAAGGCCTGAGCCAGGAACTGTGCTAGATAGAGGTTGGGAATACAGTATTGCAGTCTGCCAGAGGAGACAGGAGGAAAGAGAAGCTTCACCGGGCTGTGATGGATGGATGCTCTTATAAGGAGGAACAGAGGGAGCTCGATATGACAGTGTATGCCTTATCATCCCAGTATGCAGGAGGCTGAGACTGGAGGATTAGGGGTGCAAGGCTAGTTGAAGCTACACACCAAAGTCTTATCTCAAATTATAAGAGAAAAAAGGAGCAGAAGAAGGGGTGTGCTTGTCAAACACATAGTCATCTTCCCTGTGGAAGTGCTGTCTGAACAACCCCAGGGCTTAGGCACAGGAAACAGAGAAGTCTGAGATGACTGTGGAAGAAAAAGAAGGCTTTGCAGAGAATTCACAGGGAATAGAGTGGGAAGAAAGAGGGAAGACGGTGACGCGGCAGGACTCGGGTCCTTTTTTTTTTTTTTTGAGACAGGGTTTCTCTGTGTAGCTTTGGAGCCTGTCCTGGAACTCGCTCTCTAGACCAGGCTGGCCTCGAACTCCAGAGATCCACCTGCCTCTGTCTCCCGAGTGCTGGGATTAAAGGTGAGCACCACCACCGCCCGGCAGGGACATGGGGTTAAGACTGTGGATTGCAATACTCTAGGAGGATATATAATTGAATGTGAGGGACAGTGGTCAAAAAATTTGTCAACAGTGAAGAGTTTTTTAAAACATTGTCATAAATGACCCCAGATGTCCGGTGCCATTCCAGTAGTGCCAGTGACTCCTTTTACTATGGACCTAAGGCAGCCAGCATAGTGACTATAGCTTGGATAATGGGAGAGGAAATGAGCTGGGAGGAAATGGTCTTGAAGCCAAACAATCCTGCCATTTTCTCATGTAACTTTGTTTGTCTGTAAAGGAGGACTCTGTCCTGCTCACTGCTATAGTGACAGGACCCTGTAGTGACCACACATTAGGTGTTTGATAAATACCTGCAATGCTATGACAATGCAGTGTTCCTGGCAGTTCATTCCTCCCAGGACACATCTGTCTCCCTTTGAAAGTTGCTATGATACAGGTTCTAGAAGGTGGAGGTCAGTAGTGCCTGCCCTACCAGGTACATCGTGCCAGGGCCAGCCCCGTTCTTGTCTTGGCTGCCCCATGAGAAGGCCGTGTTCAGGAAGAGTGAGCTGTGGCCCGTGAGCCAGAAATCCCAAGTTCTAGAATCAGCTTAAGCTGTGGCCTCCAGAAACCCTGTCTCTAATACTGTGAGTAATGCCTGCCCAGGGTTGTTGTAGGAACAGGTGACATAAGGACCATTCAAGAGAGCACATGAGCAAGTGATGTGTTAGCTGTGGTACCCAGCTTCCTGGTTGCCTCCTGGTTCTTGTAGCGGACAGGATGTTAGACATCTGGGGCTTAGGATGCAGCTCAGGTAGGAGAGGGCTTGCTTCGCATGCGTGAAGCCTTGGATCTGATATCCAGTATTGCGTAACCCAGGCATAGTGGTACATAATTCTATAATTCCAGCACTCGGGAGGTAGGAACAGGAGTATCCAAAATTCAGGGTCATTCTCAGCTAGGTAGAAAGCTCAAGGCCAGTCTGTGACACACAATCCCGGTCTATTACAAAAATGGTGATGCTGAACTTCCTCTGACGTCTTCGCCCATGTTTGGCCCTTATTGGAAGACACATGGCTTACCCATGACCTACACGGTAAGGTGACTATGCATCCCAGCGTTTGTCTGTTGTCCTGGTGGAGCTAATTACTCAGATGAAATATAGTTAAAGAGACATCCAACTCAAATTCACACACTTATCTAATTTCCTGAGGAAAATAAGACAAGATGCCTACTCCCAAGGAGCTGGTCAAGCTGGGACCAGTAAAACGATAGAGGTGCAAAGAAAATACCTGAGCAACGAATGGGTCTCCAGTGTCAGTGGGCATCAGCAGCCTCAGCTCTGAGCAGCCTTACAGTGACCTCTGTACACCAGTCGGTCCACCCTTACCAGCCCCAGGCAATGGAGACTTGTGATCTGGGATTTGATTTCACACAGGACGGGCATTGCTTTCTTCAGACACAGCCAAGCAAGGCAGTGGTGAGGGAAAGGCACTTCTCCACATTCCCTGCACCTGCCTGAGCAGCCTCAGTGGGTCAGAGAAGGTCATTCCAGCAGAAAGATGAGGACCCGGAAAGTTACTGAGAAGCCGTGATGGCATGTTGGGGCCGCATCACTGGGGTGGAAAGTGCAAAGAGGTCCTGGGGTGTAGCTCTGGTAACTCCCATTTCCCTGATCTCCACAAGCTTTTTCAGGGTGTCTTCATGTGCCTCTGGCTCTGCCAGCTGTTAACCCCGCAGGAAGGTTCACGGGTACCAAGGGGGAAAACATCAGAGACTGAGGTGGCAACCTGCTGATGTCCTGGGCTTCGGAAGAAGTTTGTGCTTTCACTTTCCCATTGGGTACTGTAGAGCAGACTCTAGGACCATATGCTCCGAGGGGTCGCAGGCCATTTGTTGAATATGAGGCTCTGGTTCCGGCAAAGGCTGAGTCCTAGGAGAAGGGTGAGGGGAGAAGGCAGGACAGAGGTGACCGAAATCTCATTCCCTGGACAGACATATCAAACGGTACTGAAAGAAGGTTTTAACTCAAGTCAGGTAGAAACACACCGGGAATGGCCCACGCTATGGAGCACGCACTATAACACACTCAGGTTCACCCGCTACGTAACGGCGTCTGCCTCAAGGGAGCAGACAAAACCTACCAAGCACCAGGACTGGGAGTCTGAGCTGCGCTCTCCGCCAGGGCTTAGCAGTGCTTCCTACATTTTATAATCCACCAGTTATATCCCTCCTGTGTACCCCACTCCAGAACACCCACCCACTCCCACCCGGCACAACAGGACACAAACAAACACACATGACAAACACACCACACAAATATCATACCCGCTCACCACATACCCCCAACACTCCTGCACATACCGAGACACCACACACACACACACACACACACACACACACACACACACACACACACACAGTAGGTATGAAGAAGGAGGGTACCTATAGGGTAGGGGTGAGGGAGTGGCAGAACATGGAGAAACAGCCTTTCAAGGCAGCTTTCATTAGCTGCTCACTTCATTGCCCCCTTCTTCTCCCACACTTGCCCACCATTCCCACCACTGGAGTTTCCCTCCCTCCCTGCTTAAGGCAGAGCCCCCCACCCCCACCCCACCCAGGAGCTTGTAAGTGGCCAAGGGATTTCTACCTTTTCCTGTTTCATCTCTTGTTACAAGTTACAAATTTCTACCTGGCCTTTCCCAGGGTTGATGACGGACGATGACATGATGGGAAGTCTCAGGTTGCTGGGCTGCAGCCTAGGCACCTGATCTCATTTTTGAGTCTGATCTGCATATTTTGTAAAATGGTACCTTTCTGCATGGAACACCATTCCTACCCAACCCTTTATTCTGAAGTTAACGACAGACACAAGCAGGAAGCAGGCTTGTGGTGCTGGACTACGCTTCTGCCTTACTGATGGCCTCCGACAGTCACGGACCCTGCCGTGGCTTCTCAGTGTGGAACACTGAAGCTTTTCTGTGCTTAGAAGTTCTCCCAGAGCTGGTGGTAATAGCTCAGCTAGTCGAGTGCTTGTCAAGAAGGCTGGAAGTCCCGAGTTCAATTCCTAGCACCACATAAAGGAGGTGTGATGTACCTATAATCCCAGCACATGGGATTTAGAAGCAGGAGGATCAGACACTGAAGGTCATCCTCCACTGTATAGTAAGGTTAAGGCTAGAAGTTTAGGGCCAGTCTGAGCTACATGAGACACTGTCTTTTCTTATTATTTATTCATTTAAATATTTCTCCATCTGTCATTTCATCTGCAACCTGGGGCCAAGTTCTTACTGTGCCTGCCAACTCCCAAGGCCTCTTAGCCCTGTCTGCCAGATGGGCCTCAGGCCCGTGTTGGGGAGGAGTTGCCTCTGTGATGTCACAGAAGGGACCCCAACAACCTCTGTATTCTAGGGATGCCATTAGGAAGGAGATCCTTGCCTCTGGCTTTTTGGATGAAAAGGCATGGATGAGTCAGCAGAGAGGATCTCCAGGTAGACCCGGAAACAGTGACTGGAAAAATCAGAATGTCAAAGAGAACCACAGAAGCACTCCTCAGAGTCATTAGCCCTCCGGATTCAAGGAGCTTGAGATGTATCCAGCCTAGGATGAAGACTTGGGGATATCTGATTGGCCAAATGCTGGCCAAATGCCAGCTCAAGTGCCCAGAGCCAGGAATGTCACGGTGCTAACAGTATGTCTACTTACCCCTTCCCCAAATCCACGGTTGTTTTACCACTGGTTTGTCAGATCCTTTCCAACCTGAACTTTGCCTCAAAATCTGTCTGTCCACATGAGATGGCAAAGTACCTAACCAGCTGTCCAATCCTCCTTGTTGTTCTCACACATTCTGTTCTCTAAGATCAGAATCTCCATTCTTTCGTCCATCTGTCCAACTGTCTGTCCCATGCCAGTACTGCCCAGCCTGCCAGGCATTGGCACCCAGAGCACCAAGAGAGCCGTGTATGGGAGAGAGAATGCCTTCCGCTTGCTTTTGTAGGAGCAGCTACACCAGAGCAGTGGGGTGAATTTACCTGAGCTTTGCATGTAACTGGGGCTTTGTGTTTGAAATGGGGGAGGTTGGAACTGCAATCATATTCCTGAGGAGAGGTGTCAATCAGCCGCTGCTGAGGCACAAACTACCCACCGGTAGGGAGGGAGGCTCAGCTGGTGGCTGAATGCTGCCGACCTGCACACAAAAGGCTGCCAGGCAGAGTGGCTTTTGGTTCCTCCAGAGCAGTGAGAAGCAGAATTGCTTCTGATTGTGCGACGGAATGACTCAGCCTGCCGGTGATTACCCTTTCCCTTTCTGCCTTGTCTCTGCATCCAAGTTCACTTAATTGAGAGCTGTGTGGGCCCTTGCTCTCAACCCACCAACAGCCTGCTCCCCATTAGCACTTCAGCACCCTCAGCCTTGCCTCTCATCGCCCACGCTCCCCACCCCTTCCTCCTCCGCTCTTGCCTCTTTTTTCATTCATCTATTCACTCAGAAAGTATGTGTTGAGCTCTGCACATGGAGCCCTCCAGGCATCTGAAGTTTGCAAAGTGAGCTCACCCCTTCCCTAGCCTTGCTCCGCACCGCACCCCTACCTCACCCCACCCCCAAGCAAAAGAGAGCAGGGTCAAGGACAAGGAGTTGAAACACTGGAAGGAATTCTGGACAGGAAAAGCTGAATCAGGCAGAGCAAAGTGCCTTGCTTGCTTTGGGGGCGGGTGTCATCAAAGGGTACTCAATTAGCCCTGGGCACATGCCCCTTAGCCCTTGAGAGATCTCTTTTGGAGAGGTGCCTAGAGGCTGATCCATCAATCTGGTACAGCTGACAGATGCCTCAGACTAGTTTCATGGGTCTGTGAGATTGAGTAGCCTTCCTCCTGGAGGCAGAAGCATTTCTCCCTAGAAGATGCTGTGAACTCTTCCCTAGTAGCAAGGGGGGAATATAGGGAGACCCTTTCTGAAGGGCCTGCACATGTGTGTGTACTGATACATGAGTATGTGTGTGGGTATGCTTGTAGAAGTCAAAGGGTGATACCGGGTGTCTTTCTCTATTGATGTCTATTTATTGACAAAGGGTTTCTCAGTGAAGCTGGAGCTGATTCCTGAGTTCATGCTGGGTTTACAGGTGGCTGCTTGCTTTTATGCAGCTTCTAGAGCTCCAGACTCTGGTCCTAACACTTACACAGTAAATGCCTTATCCACTGAGCCATTTCCCCAGTGCCAGGACTCACTATCTCGAATTGAAGACATACGAGGGTGGAGTCCTTACATCTTTCCACACTCCCTCCTAATTTCAGAAGGTCTGGTTGGCTGCTATCAGTTTCCATTCCCATTGTTGTGGCAAAGTACCTTGACAAAAGAAACTTCAGGAAGAAAGGGCTTATTTGGCTCCCAGTTGGAGGGTTCAATGAGGCATCATGAGGCACTTCTTTCTAGTTACTTCTGGGGTAGGGGCGACTGGGTTGCATATCCAGATGGGGAAGAGGGAGAAGGCGGCACTTACTGCTCTCCCTGGGCTGTGTGTGACGGGGATGTGTGGGGAGAATGTGTGTGTGTGTGTGTGTGTGTGTGTGTGTGTGTGTGTGTGTGTGTGTGTGTGTAGGGGAAATCATGGCAGCTGCAGCATGAGACAGCTGTCACATTGCATCTACAGACAGGCAGGAGAGAAGGACAACACTGGTACTTACTTTCTCCTTCTCATGTACCCTTGCCTATGAAATTGTAACACCCACATAACCCAGGCTAGAACTCTCTGATACACGTGTACCTGGGTCTTTCTCCTAGAGCCTATCAAGTTCACAGTTTTAGCCATCACAGTGTTGTTTTTTCCTTAATTTTGGTATCTTTATAATATCCTTCGATGGTGATGGCTGAAGTTGCCATCAGCTGCAGTTATCCGACACTCAAGGAAATGGAGATCCTGATTGATAGTGATTCTTCTACCAGATGGGAGTAGGTCCGTCTGTCTGTGGTCCTTTGTTGAGAATGGATAAGGAGTGTGGTGATGGGGGAGCCTGATGAATGGAACTGAATGGTTTCTTCCTGTGTACTGTTGTGCCAGGAACAACAGTGAGCCAAGTCCAGAAGGTGAAATGAGGGGCCCAGAGGTGGAATAAGGCAGAACCCGAATCAGTTCAGGTTCCCTAACTTCCAGCCTGGCATCTATCCATTGTGTGGCTCCTCACAGAGAACAGCCGTCCTTCACACTGGACTCTGAAGTGAAGGGTTAAAGCACAGACTGGAAACAGTGGCCTGGCCAGACAGACGGGGCAGACAACTGCAGTCTGAGCATTCACCTCCTACACAAAATCACGGAAGAGCATTTCTATACTAGGGCCAGAGGGGCCCGGACTCTGAGCAACTTGGCAACCTCAAGTGTCTTGGCCTTTCAGCTAAATCTGTGTTGCTGTTTAAACTCCTACTTGGGTCTGTACCTGGCATCTCTCTCGGATCCTTGGAAACTGAAACCCAGGCTTACATTTCTTTGTCTTGACTTTGAACAGGACTACTTTGGGGGTGGTAGAGGGTAAATCCACTTCTCTCTGGGGTGATCGGCTGACTCAGACATCTGCTTACAGCAGGAAGATGCACAGGAGACAGGCCAGGAGGGGGTTTCATCTTCCTTTATAGAGGAAATGGCATTGAGTAGATTCTAGTCCTTCAGGAGAACTGTGTTTTCCACCATGCTTGCCCATGCTCTGCCCCAAGGGACTGTGTTTATGAATGAGTCCCGAAGAGAGAGCTGAATATAGGAAAAATAAGGATGTGGTTCCAGAACCAAAATTAGAACTTTTTTCTTAGAGGGATGGGTAGGACGGGGCAGAGCTTTTACCCCACCCAGAAGCTGCCAACCATACCTGGAGACAGGTCTCACAAAAAAAATGATCAGACAGATTCCCCCTCCCACATACACACTCTCCTAATGAAATACACACAAGATTCCACAATCACGCTTTCATTCTCAAACTCATATGTTCACATATATACACAGTAGCTCACATATTCATACAATCATGCCCGCTCTAACTCATGTTTGCACTGGCACAAATGCATGCACATGCACTCATACACACAGTCACACATAGTAATGTCCACAATCATACACACAGTCACACATACATGTGTTCACATTTGTGCATATACTCATAGTCACATGCTTATATATGCTCTCATACACTTTGTATTCTAATTGGCACACACACACACACACACACACACACACACACACACACACACACACCACACGCACTTATTTATGTATCACCCATAAAGAGTAGTTGGTGCTATTTCTGACTGGTCCCATCTATAAATGGTACCCAGCTGGCCTTGTCCCATTAGTATCAAAAAAGTGTGCTGTAGACCTGAAACTTGAAGTATATAATCTGGTATAGTCCCTTCCCACTTGGCTCATACATCATGAAGATTTACACATAGGATGTCCAAGGTCTCTCTGGCTCCCATATTATGGAAGGTCTCATGGACATGCTATTTGTCCCATCTGGCTGCTGCAGGTTTGCTGAGATTCTTCTGACTGAAGCTTCTTTACCCTCGGGGCTCCTCCCATCCCCTCCACAGTGACAACATCTCTTAAGAAAAATCCAGCCACAGATTTGCCCTGCCATAAAGTGATTGACCCTGCCCTTGCCTTCTTGTGACTGGGCGAAGTGTGATTTGGGGGCTTTGTGTCTCATCTTTCTGCTTTCCTTCTTGGCTAATAAGGGGCTCAGGTGTCAGTTGTCCTGGAGGGATTCAGCTAAAAGACTGGGGGCCTTGAAAACCTAGACAGCTTTCAAGACCTCAATAGAACAAATTTAGAAAAACTCTCATGTGTGTGCCAAAGTTGTCATATATAGGAGAGGTTTTGCAACACAATGGCTAGGTCTGAGCAGAGAGCATTCGCAGTGTGAAGAACCAGCTCCCCACAGATGCACGGAGGCAATAGGTGATGCTAGCCCTATGCCTCACTGTGACCTGAATGAAGCTAAGCAGCATAACATTTGTATAAGAACCATATAGCATCAGTATAGAATATGTTAAAATGTTTTATGATCCAAATATGTTCCTGTCAAATTCATGGGACTGGCTTCCCTTGGGGGGAGAGCCTGGAGTAAGGGGTTGGGGAAAATGTGGGAGAGGAGTTCAACTCTGCCATGTTTTATTTCTGAAACCAACATGTCAGCATTTTAACAATTGTCCATACTTCGTGGAGTGCTTGAGTTGTTTTTTTTTTTAATTGTAAGATTTATTCCTGTGAATTAATTTCCTTTGTGTTTTGCATGCGTGCTCGTGCGTGTGTGTGTGTGTGTGTGTGTGTGTGTGTGTGTGTGTGTGTGTGTGTGTGTGTGTACGTGCTGTTTGTGCACCCTGGTGCTTTTAGGGAGTCAGAAGAAGGTATTGGATCCCCCAGAACTGTAGTTACAGACTGCTGTGAGCCACTGTGTGGGTTCTGGGAACTGAATCAGGCCCTCGACAAGAGCAGAATGAGCTCTTAGCCTCTCCAGCCCTTGGGTTAGTTTTGTGAGTATTTCAACTTTTAAAACCCTTTATTAAGCCGGGCAGTGGTGGCGCACGCCTTTAATCCCAGCACTCGGGAGGCAGAGCCAGGCGGATCTCTGTGAGTTCGAGGCCAGCCTGGGCTACTAAGTGAGTCCCAGGAAAGGCGCAAAGCTACACAGAGAAACCCTGTCTCGAAAAACCAAAAAAAAAAACCTTTATTAAAATAAGAATGAAACACAAGGATGAAGGTGGCATCATGGATTGCCAGGCACCAGACCAGCCAAGTTCAGACACAGTACCCTGAATACTGTGACCTTCACTAGGGGGCCTCCCAGTCTAAACACCTGGTGATCCTATCTCCTTTTTATTTTCCTGAGACAGGGCCTTGCTATGTAGCCCAGGCTGGTCCCTAATTAATTATTCTCTTGCCTCAGTCTCCTAAGTAGTACACCACCGTGCCTGGCCTAGACATTCCTTTGGAAGTCAGTCTCAAACATGCCCACATCTTGGGAACTAGGGCAGCTGGGCCTGAAGTGTCGAGGGGACTGAGGTCATGCCACTCATTTTCTTTGCTTTGTCCCCCTGTCCTTGCTCCCATTTCCCATCTTTCCAGTCCCCAGAGGGAAGCAACAAAGTCAAGTCCATACGCCAAGGCCAAACTTTCTCCCCAGAGTTCATGTTAGAGCATGTATTCATGTTTTTAAACTAGGTCAATCAAGGGTCAGGCGCTAGTGGCCAAGGAGTCCTCAGAAGTCTTAGCCAAGAGCTTATAGAATGCATTTTTCTGACGAGGGGACAGTAATTCTTATTAAATTCTTAAGAAGTCTAAAAACACAAAACTGAATCAAATTCATCTTCATGTTGTGATTGGAAAGTGAGCCCAGGGAAGACTTAAAGGAGCATTCAGCCTTGTACTGTGGTCTCTACCTGCTTCCAAGTTTGGACCCATATGTGGGGTCTGTGTGACGCCCTGGATGGGGACTGCAGCACTGGGCACTTCTCACAGGAACAGCATCTCTGACAACTGTTCCTGGAAACAGCAAGGGGTCCATGGCATGGCTGTGAGTGCCAAACCAGAAGCCAGTTTGTCCTGCCTTCCTACCTGCCTCACCTCCTGCAGCCCAGACCCCTCCCTGTAGAAGAAGGGCTTCCAGATGAAAGGAGGGCTGTGGGAGCGAGAGAACCAGGTGAGCAGCTAGAGGCTGCTCATCCTGAGCTTGGCCTGCTCTGCTGTGTGGGCAAGAACAACAGGATACGTATGCATGGATGCCCAGAACTACTCTCCTCGGCCTGAAGCCTGTGTATGTTGTGGGTGAGGGCCAACTTCTTTACTCCATGGGAAGGAACACCATTGGTTTGGAATTCAGACAAACACCTTTCAACTACATGCTTCTCCTTCCACTTTCTGGAGGGGATAAACAAGAATGTGTCACATCTGCTTTAGCCCTGGTTTCCTTTGAAGAGGAGAGTGCAGAACAGGAATGGAGAAAGAGTGACAGAGACACCCCTCCCCGTTCCCACCTAAGGGTCAAAATTGCGGGCTTTGGTTATCTCGCCCATTTCCTGTACTGGTGTAGTGAAGTTCAGTCCAGACTGGGACTGGAGGAGGGGTGAATGTCGGTGCTGCTGGGGAGCAGGGATAGGGAGGTCCTGTATTCCCCCGGTCGGGATTCTGAGAAATGGAGGCTGTTTTGGGTTCCTGTCCTCTTTGGAGCTCCTCAGACATGATGTCTGCTACTAACTCAGACGCATCTGTGAAGTTCCTAAGAGCTCGTGCAGGCTAGGCTACCCTACCACACTCAGAGTGGCTTCTTTCCTCTTCTTTTCCTCTTCCCAAATCTCTTAAGATCTATGTGGTTCCTGCTTTTCCCCTTGGCCAATGAAATCTTGTTTCCCAGGCACTGGAAGGAGCCCTTTCACCCTGTCCTTTCAGAGGAGAGAGGCATCCAGTCTGATGGGGGTGGGTGAGAATAAGGCTGGATCACAACCAAGTTTGCTGGAATGCTCTCTAAGTTGACGGTAGAACAAGTCTAGACACTTAAGGAGTAATCAGCTTGGTTTCAAGTGGATCTCAGAGAAAGCTTGAACTTGACAGCTCCCCGAAAGTTAAGACCTGAGGGTATATAGACTAAGGGACAGGACTACTCTCCTTGGGACCAGAGGCGTCTGTCCTTTGTCCACACCTCCCTTTCCTCCTAATGTTCTTTGTTTTCTCTCAATTCTGAGCACCCAGCGTGAAATTTGTGCACAGCAAGTCAGAGTCGCCCAGGCCACTCAGGGTGCGCGGAACCCTCCTGGTATTTGTATTTAAAGGAAGTGAAGGTGTGGCTGGAGGCTCTGGTCCTTGTTTTCTCCTCTAGGTTCTCTCCCAACCTTAGGGACTCACATTGGTCATTGGGATAGGGGCTAAACATCTCTAAGTCTACATCCTCAACAGCATGTGATAGCATAGATCTATGCTTATCTAACAGATGGTGATAGATAGTGCAGATCTAAGTTCAAGGACCCCATTGCTCAGGGGTGAGCTGACTGTCTGAGGCATTACAGTAGCTCTCTGAGCTGCTGATTAATCTTCCTCAGTTTTGTTCCGGTTGCCACAGATGACAAAGTATTTGTTGCCACAGAATTCAAATATGGTGGAGATGTGTGCACTAAAATACATTTCAAAATAAGAGTGTTATAGGCTAAAGGAATTATTAGGTGGAAAATAAGTGGGTTGGTTGTGGAAAGCAGTGAAGGAGCTGTACTTGTTTAGGATACAAGGAGGTGAGTTGAGAACAAAGGGCGAGCGTCACGTATATGGAGGCTAGGCAGCCAAGAGCAGATGAGCATGCCCAAAGTGGGCAAAGCCTCTGTGTTCGCTGCACAGAGAGAAGCAGTGTGGCTGTGACTGTGGGTGTCAGTAAAGGATTTGGGATGTGGAAAGGAGCCTTAAGTTTTACTGTGAGCATGATGGAAAGCCTGGAAGGGTTTACACCATAGACACACAGTGTTTGTGCTGGAGAAAGGCATTGGCCATGTCACCTTTGATGCAAGAGCCAGGGGAGAGGAGATGGCAGGCACAACAGCCATAAACAGATTTATTTAGTGTGTTTATCACTCGCCTTCCTTGTTGCTGCACTGGAATACCTGACAGAAGCAACTTGCAGGAGGGGAGGAAGGCTGATTTCACCTCAGAGTTTGAGAGGGTCGTACAGCCTATCAGGCAGAGAGAGCATGGTGGCCAGGTTCATGTTTTATATTTTGTGGTTTTTTTTTTTTCATGTGTGTGTATGTGTGTTCACATGTATATGGGCACACATGTATGGAGGTGCACATGTATCCATATGTCCATGGAGGCCAGAAGTTGGTGTCAAGCATCCTTCTTCATCCAAGCTCGGTATCTACCTCTCTCCATTGAAACCAGGTCTCTAACTTGAACCTTGGGCTTGTTGACTCTGACCAGCTTGCTCTGAGCATCCTCCTAAGCACTGGAATTGCTATACTTATGGGTTCTGGGAATCTGAATTCTAGCCTCCCACTTGCATGGCAAGCCATCTCTGCAGCCCTGCTGCTCACATCTTGATGGATCAGGAAACAGAACTCTGGATGAAACAAGAACTGGCTATGTCCCTCTTGCTTTACTCATGTGGCCCTCTGTCTGCCTGTCAGATCCCAGTCCAAAAGGTTCCACAACTTCCCAAAACAGTTCCACCAGCTGGGACCCAAGTATTCAAATACATCCGCTGGTGGGAAGCCATTAGCATTCAAACTTAATACACACACACCCCATATGCAGTTACACTTCATCTGTCACTGGCTTTTGAAGGCACCATGCTGTCATAGGCTTCTGTTTATCCTAGACATATCTGTAGGGGCACACGCCCTGTGCCAAGCATCACACTGCACCCCGTAAGCATGCTTCATCTTCCTACAGTTCCTATTTAAGTGAGGACATTTCAGCCAGTCTTGATGGTTCATCTGTAATCTTAGCACTTGGGAGAGTAAGGCAGCAGGATTGACTTGAGCTTGAGGGCAGTCTGGGCTATCTAGTATCAACCCAGCCAGAGCTACATTGGAAGACCCCCAAAACAATAAAAGTTGGTTTTCATATTGAAAATTTTCTTAGCCAAAGCCAGCGGTCTGGCCTTACAACATGGCATGTATAATCCTCACCAATGTATACGTGCTGTGCAAGAAAGAAGGAGCCATCTGCCCAAGAGGTAAAATAGGAACAGCAAGATGGCTCACTGGGTAAAGGCACTTGCCACCAAGCCTGAGGGCTCAGGGTTGATCCCAAGAATCCACACAATAGAAGACAGGACCTAGTCTTGAGTAACACAGTGTGCAGAATGCAGGAAGGTCCTCCTGTGTGTGGACAGCCTCTGCTCTCATGGTCCTCCCTCCCTCCTGAGCTTGCTCCCTGAACCCCTCCATCCCCAGACTTGTCTTTCTGCAGCTGCAGCTCCTTTATCAGCTGTCTCTGCACACTCACACCTTTGCTGTAAATCTGCAGCTCCGGTGCCTCCCTCACTGCCTACAGCCTACTCCATCAAGCCCAGGTGCCCATCAGTTTTCACAAACCTACAGTCTCAAACCAAACCCCTGTCCTTCAGCTCAACTCACCTACAGTTGCTCAGCTTGTGATCTTTCTTGTTTCAATTAGTGACAAACCCTTGCTTCTGGCTGCCTCATAAAAATCATTAATTTAAAAAAGTAATTCTTTAAATTATTAATTTGCTTTTTCTCTCTATTTCTATTTCTTCTTTCGTGTGTGTGTGTGTGTGTGTGTGTGTGTGTGTGTGTATGTATGTATGTGTGTGTACACTCACGTGCATGCTAGGGATAGAATCTAGGTCCTTGTGCGTGCTTGGTAACTTCCATGTTGTTAATAGAATTTTAAACAAGAGCCTGGGCTTTGGCAGCCCCACTGAGCTAGGCTCTGCCATCCATCCCCAGTATACCAATGAAAGAGACAAGCATTAGTGAACAATCAGAGAAGGGAGATGTATTTAATGTGGACGTGTGGGGAGGAGGAATAGATGAAGGGTAAGGGAACTCCTGTTCAAGTCCATCTCCAGAGTAACTGATTTGAGGTTTGACTTGAGGGCTGGGGGTACACATAACTAAGCAGTCCTGGTAAAGGGTTGGTCCTCTCCATCACGGACTCAGTCGCTCCTGCAGGGTGCTCCCATAAGTTGTCAGAACTGTGTGAAATCTCCCGAGAGGCAACACCCGCTCTGGCTTGTCAGGAGGGCTTCAGATCCCGCCCCTCAAGATTCCTAGGGAAACTTTTAATTCTTTGAGGTCCTTTGTTTCAGCGTCTTTCTAGAATGTCTTCTCTGTTGCCAGGGCATTACCAACGAACTGCGTCCTCCAACCTCTGTCCTCCCAGGCCCCACAGAGCCCTTCTTGACTTCTCTTTCTCTCGCTCACTTTACCAAGTCCGCCTGCAAACCCTGTCAGACCAGCCTTGAAAGGACACGTAAAGCAGGTCCCAGTTACTCCGGCGCACCTGAATCAGTCACTGGAACAGCTGAGCCCCTCGGCAGCCCCTTTACCCAGCTGCCCCAGCGGCCTTCCGCAGCACAGGAAATGAAGTTGCCCCTTCCTTCCACTCCTCCCTGTCTCAGTCGAGCTAAAATCCTTGCCGTTGCCCAGCTTCCTGCTCCGTGGACCTATCTGCAGGTTCTCTGCCTGCTGCTGCTGCTGCTGCTTCTCCAGTTTGCCTTGCCAGCCTAGTGGCTTTCCTGTCAGGATGGTGTCCCAGCTGGCCCCAAGGAGCACCCTCGGCCTCAAGTTCTCAGGCCTTTTTGTGCTTGTAGCTTCTTGAAGCTTTGTCCTCCCCAGATTCCCATGGCCTGCTTCTCAGGTTTTTGAGATCTCTTGTAAGGAACTCTGACAACATCACTGTTGCTATGACAGCAGGCCATAACCAGGATAATTTATGAAGAATATAGGCATGTTCAGCTCCCAGTTCAAAGCCTAAGAAGTTCAAGAAGGGTAGGGCATTCACATCTGGTCAAGACCTTCTTGCTGTGAAGAAGTGCTCTTCATACCCCCACTCCCCGGGGCAAAGGATTGTACAGGACAGCACATTTCCAGATAGAGCAAGTGTCCAAGTATGTCTCTTTCTTGCTCCTCCTCTTCCTCTTCCTCCCTGTTCCCCCTTCTCCTTTTCTAAAAAGATGGGTTCTGACTATGGTGTAGACTAGGCTTTTTCTGTCCTTAATTTAACATGCAGCCCAGGCTAGCCTTGAATTTTCCATCTTTCTGCCTCTACTCTCTAAGTGCTGGGATTATAGGTATGCGCTACCACACCTGGATTTACTTCCTCTTACAGAGCCACTAATGCCATCATGAGGCCCCTACATCACTATCTCATCTAAAACTAGTGAGTTCAAATCACATTCCCCAATACCATGAGCATATGTCATTGGAGATGGATGCATCTAAACCTCAGTACTCCCTGGGCATACAGAACTCTGTGCCCCTCCCCATAAACATCCTGACTTCTCCTTAGCATAGTAGTTGAAACGGGTCCTGTAGATTAGGTGTGGGCTATCTATCCATATGGTGATCCATGGGTAGTGGCATGTGGGTTCCATGATCCTGTGCAGTGTTTCAGCTTCCACTGGATGGCCAACACATAGGATGACACCTAACTCTGGCCTGTTCATATCATCAGAATGATGGAAACACTCATAGATAGAAGAGGCAGAGCTAGCATCTGACTGACACATTTCTCTACCTTCCAGCTTTCAATGGTAGGAATAACACGCCTGACATCATCACAGCGGTGCTGTGTCTAGGTCTATGACCTCTCTCTGTGTCTCTTTCTAGGTCCATGGCTCTCCCAGGCTCTGAGAGGGTTTTGCTCTGACTACAGTCCCCTGGCTGCGCCAGGACTACATTTTGCTGCTACAGTGTCTCCAGGCCCCTGGTCTACCCTGCAGGCCCTTGGCCACGTGTCACCATGGGCAGTGTCAGCAGCCTCATCTCAGGCCACAGCTTCCACAGCAAGCATTGCCGCGCCTCACAGTACAAGTTGCGCAAATCCTCCCACCTCAAGAAGCTCAACCGCTACTCGGATGGGCTGCTGAGATTTGGCTTCTCCCAGGACTCAGGACGCGGCAAGTCCAGTTCCAAAATGGGGAAAAGCGAAGACTTCTTCTACATCAAGGTCAGCCAGAAGGCCCGAGGCTCCCACCGCCCAGACTACACAGCCCTGTCCAGTGGGGACATGGGGGGACAGGCTGGGATAGATTTTGACCCAGCCACCCCACCTAAGCTCATGCCCTTCTCCAATCAGCTGGAAATGGTAAGTGAGGTTCTTTGACGAAGGTGTCTGGGGGCGCTGGAACAGGGTGAGAAGTAGTAGGGATGGGAACCTTGATCCAAGCATTTAGGCCTTCAAGAGGCCAGAGCAGCAGTGGTGAGAGCAGAAGTATTTGGCCTCACTGCAGAAATCAAAAGTCTATCCCCTAAACCGGAAATTTTAGGTTTGCCCTGCAGCAGAGGCAGAGGGAAATCCTAGCCTTTCTGGACTCTGCTCTGACATGACCTGGATGGTTCAAGTAGGCCAAATGTCAGCCAGTTCACAGGCTAGGGAAGAAGAGGGCCTCTTACCCCCTGGAAGAGTTGACAGGAGGAGGAAGACGCTCTCTAGAGTCCTCTAGGAGGTGAGCATTCTCACCCTGCCCTACCTGTGGTTTGGTTTCTGGTCCTCTTGGCTGGAGAAGGGCCCTGGGATTTTGCTCTTGTCCAATGAGCAAGGATGCCCACAAGAGCCCTGGGTATTTAGAAATCTAGCCCCTGCAACAGTTCAGGCTCTCAGAAGCTCACTTGTGCACATTGGAAACACGTTCCCTATTTAGTCCCCATGGCCTCTCTGTGGCAGAGTCAACGGCTTGAAAACACAGGTTAAATACCCCTTACCTGAAATGCTTGGGAACAGGAGTTCCAGGGGTTCAGGGCTGTCTTCTTTCAGACTATGAAATATTTGTACAGACATAATGAGACATCTAAGAACAATATTCATTTATGTTTCATATATACCTGACACACAAAAGTGGAGGATGATTATATAATGTTTTAAATGATTTATGCACAAAACAAAAATCTCCTAGCCTGTGTTTTTTTCTCCCCACTCTTGGCATCTTTGTTTGAACTCAAAGCCTTGCAGATTCTGGAGCACTTCAGATATGAGATTTTTAGGGCCAGTAATTCCCAACCTAGATTAAGAAAGATGCCCGTGTTTGCACAGAGCTTTCCAAACAAAGGCCTTGTGAAGGGCAGAGTCCTCCTTTGAGAGATACTGCAAGTTTCAGAAAACCTACAACCTGGACTGGAAGTAGTGATGTACAGTCTTGTGCTAGGCTCAGTGGAAGAGGCAGAGGGGAAGGAGGTACTGAGCGGATGCAGCCGGTTGTCCTAACTGGACCACATCTCAGTCCCCATCCAGCCTCTCTATAGAGGGCTGGGACCAGGTGGCAGCGATTGCTATTAGCACAGTGCCTAGGCCATCATTGAAGACGTTCTTAGGTACAGAGGTTTTGTGTGTGTGTGTGTGTGTGTGTGTGTGTGTGTGTGTGTGTGTGAGAGAGAGAGAGAGAGAGAGAGAGAGAGAGAGAGAGAGAGAGAGAGAGAGAGAGAGAGAGAGAGAGAGACAGGGTCTTACTATGTAGACTTGGCTGCTCAGAATTCACTATACAGACCAGGATGGCCTGGAACTCACAGAGATCTGCCTGCCTCTGCCTCCCTAGTTAAATAACTAAAGGCATATGCCATCATGCCTGGCCTTAGAGTGTTTTCTTATTATTTTTGTAAGATTTCTTTATTTTTATTTTATTTTTTTATGCATATGAGTCTTTGGCTACATGTATGTATGTGTACCACGTGCATGCCTGGTACCCACAGAGGCCGGGAGAGTGTATCGGATCCCCTGGAACTGGAGTTCCAAAACAGTTGTGAGCCACCATGTGAGTGTGGGGAATAGAATCTAGGTCCTCTGAAAGAGCAGCCAGTGCTCTGAACCACTGCCTCCAGCTCCCTCAGAGGGTTTCTTAATCATGGTGTGCTGAGGTGGGTGGGATAGCTCAGCAGTTGAGGGCTTGCCACCAACCTGACAGCCTGACTTCCACATGGTGGAAGGAGAGAACTGACTCCTTCCGGTAAGCTGTCTTCTGACTTCCACGTGTATGCTGTGGCATGGATGTACACAGACACATACAAGTACACAAGAAAAGCATTCCATACACAGCGGTCCAGAGCGAATGACAAGGTTTGGGGTGGCTCCCAACCAAGAAGGGTGTCACTTGGGCTCCGAGCTCAGGCAGGCTCATGAGGGTGGCATATGTGTGCCCACAGTGAGGAAAGGTGGGATGAGTCTGGAAGGGACATTCAAGCCTGTGTGGTCCTTTGTTTCCCCAGAGCTCAGACAAGGGGGCAGTGAGGCCCACTGCCTTCAAGCCTGTGCTGCCACGGTCAGGAGCCATCCTCCACTCTTCACCTGAGAGTGCCAGCCACCAGCTTCACCCCATGCCTCCGGACAAGCCCAAGGAACAGGAGCTGAAGCCAGGCCAGTGCTCAGGGGCACTGTCTGACTCGGGCCGGAACTCCATGTCCAGCCTGCCCACACATAGCACCACCAGCAGCTACCAGCTGGATCCTCTGGTCACCCCCGTGGGGCCTACCAGCCGTTTTGGGGGTTCAGCCCACAACATCACGCAAGGCATCATCCTTCAGGACAGTAACATGATGAGCCTAAAGGCTCTGTCGTTCTCTGATGGGGGCAGCAAGCTGGCTCACCCAGGCAAGGGAGACAAGGGCTCGTCATGTGTGCGTTCCCCGCTCTCCCCGGATGAGTGCACCGTCCAGGAGCTGGAGCAGAAGCTGCTGCAGAGGGAAAGCGCGCTGCAGAGGCTACAGCGCAGTTTCGATGAGAAGGAGTTCGTCTCTGGTCAGACCTTTGAGGAGCGGCCAAGGCGAACCCGGGACGAGCTGGAGTGCCTGGAACCGAAGAGCAAGCTGAAGCCAGCCTCGCAGAAGAGCCAGCGCACACAGCAGGTGCTCCAGCTGCAGGTGCTGCAGCTGCAGCAGGAGAAGCGGCAGCTGCGGCAGGAGCTCGAGAGCCTAATGAAGGAGCAGGACCTGCTGGAGACCAAGCTGCGGTCCTACGAGCGGGAGAAGACCAACTTCGGCCCCGCGCTGGAGGAGACCCAATGGGAGGTAAGGCTCCACTAGTCCTGCCCAGGCTCGGCTGGCAGCTACCTCATCTGTGCTGGCAAAGCAGTGTCAACACCGAGTGCTCGGGCGTCTGCTGCTAGAGACAGCTTAATGCATGACTAAGGAAGGGACTCCTGAGTGAACTAGCACGGGGGATGATCTGAGTCAGTTCTGTGTCTCCTGTTCTTCCCATCATCATCCTCACGGCCCCCAGTCATTGAATTCACTAACCTAGTCTTTGGTGGGAAAGCCAAAATCCAGACAAGGGGGGCTCAGCCGGGCTGCCTGAGGGCTGACCTCACTTATGGGAGACTAGAAAGATGCACAGACGTATGCCTGCGTTTGTTGGGTCTGAGGACCCTAGAGAAGGAATGGGTCTATTTGGTGCTTTGGGGGAAGGGGCCCTAACCACTGCCTCGAGTGTAGGTAATCAGTGATGGAATTGCCTCTCCTTGCTGAGGTGTAAGTTCATATTCTACTTGATCAGCTGGGATTTAAACACAGGGGAAGAAGAAAAAGGACAAACAGATACACAGTCACACTTTGGGGACAGGTTTGGTTTTGTTTTCTTGTTTTTGGTTTGGTTTTGTTTTGTTTTTTGTGTGGTTTTTATTTTTTATTTTTTTGTGCTGGAGATTAAACCTATGGCCTCAAGTTTGCTAGGAAAACACTCCATCACTGATCTATTTCTTCAGCACTTCAGTCGTTTTGGAATCAGTCACATGAGCCTGGCCTGGCTGGAGAGCAGTCAGGGTCCCCTCATGAATCCTGCTGGTTGGAAAGTAACTTTTCTTCCCGAGCAGTCCTCATGGGCCAGACAGGCAGGCAGGGTGTGCGCACATCAGTGCTGTTGTCCAGTCCAGAAAATTCTATGCAAGGAAGGAGAGCAGTCGATCTATTTGGATGGATTAGCATCAGGCCTGGATGGGGTGGTGCACCATCAGCAGCATAGCCCTAACTGCCTGGAGCTTCCCACAGTTGCAAGAAGGGTGAAGAAAGGGACCTTTTGTGCCTCTCAGAGAGAAGTAGTGAGTGTTGGCCCTTGTCGTCCATCCTTATGGTCCAGTCTGGAACCAAGTTGGATATTGCAATGATCTTGTTCCTACCTTGGCTAGTCAGGATACTTAGCAAAACAATAAAAAAATAAGTAATAAATAGTGACAGGAATATTGTTATAAACCCATTTAATTTACAGGGAATTTAGGAAGTGCCATGTTCTTCTATCTAATCCTTATAACCACATTATGAAGTAGATATGTTATAGTTTTTCAGTTTATAATTAAGGAAATTGACCCACAGGTTAGTTCCGACAGCAAATAATAGCTGTCTAAATGACTTGGTTAATGTCTGATACATATGAAAGATCAGTGCTAGGATTTAACTATAAGAATGTGGGCTGGAAGTGCTCATTTTTATTATTTATTTATTTAGGGGGTGGGCATGTACATGCTACAGCCCAAATGTGGAGGTCAGAGGTCAACTTCCCGGAGTTGGTTCTTTTTACCGTGTGGGTCCCAGGAACAGAACCTAGCTCATCAGAGTTGGAGACAAACGCATTTACCCCGTGAGCCGTTTCACCTCAACCTGCCACAGAGTTCACACTTTTAATTGCTTGTTGCCTCCATGCTAATGTGTGCCAGCTTCACCTGGTGCAGAAGGGATCCAACCAGGATTCGAAGCCCGTGCTTTAAAGTGATTGTCCTAACTCCCTCCATCAGACTCTAGGCTTGGTATGTTATTCAGTTGTGGTTTTTTTTTGTTTGTTTGTTTTTTGTTTTTTGTCTTCATAACAAAATGCACAAGACGTGCCATTTACAAAGAGGAAAGGTTTGTAGTATTGGAGGCTTCACTTCATGACCAATTGGCAAACAGACTGTGATGAAGCAGTCTATCATGATTGGGGCATGTTGTAGCTGGAGAGTTTCTCTCTGGGTCCCGCCAAGCCCCCGCAGTTCCGCAGCCCACTTATAAAATAATCACTCAGACGCTTATATTACTTTTAAACTGTATGGCCATGGCAGGCTTCTTGCTATCCAGTTCTTATATCTTAAATTAACCCATTTCTATTAATCTATAAGTTGCCATGCGGCTCGTGGCTTACCGGTATCTTAACATCTGTTTCTCATGGCAGCAGCTGGCAGCGTCTCCTCTCTCAGTTTTCCGCTTCCCAGACTTCTCCTCTCTTTTTGTCCTGCCTATACTCCCTGCCTGGCTACTGGCCAATCAGCACTTTATTAACCAATCAGAGGAACACATTCAGAGCATACAGAACATCCCACAGCAGCATGGGGCCATGTATCTGTCACCTCACAGCCTGGGGAAGCAAAGAAGAGATTAGCATCCCACAGTCCCCTTCAAGGGTCAGTGACCTAAACATCTTCCACTAGGCCTTACTGCTAAGAGGTTCCTCTACCTCTCAGTGTTACCACATTGGAAACCAGGCTTTTAACACGTGGGCTTTGTGAGACGTTCAAAGTCAGGACTTGGCCTTGTCAAGAAATTCTGGGCTCTAGCTGTGCCTGGTGGTGAGGCTAAGTGTTACATTGGTCAGTGTTTCATTGGGAGCAAAGCTTTACTGGGAGAGGAAAAGGGGAAATACGGGGGTGGTGGCCTCTAGTTTTGTTCCAACAGTCCCTTCTGTAATGCCAAGCCCTGGTCCTCATTTTACTAGTCTAGCTGGCTTTGGTCACCAGGCTTCCTTTTTTGGTGGGGGAAGGTTCATGATGGGAATCAAACCCAGAGCTTCATGCATATGAGGCATGAACTTTTTTTTTTTTTGGTTTTTCGAGACAGGATTTCTCTGTGTAGCTTTGCGCCTTTCATGGATCTTGCTCTATAAACCAGGCTGGCCTCGAACTCACAAAGATCCGCCTGCCTCTGCCTCCCAAGTGCTGGGATTAAAGGCGTGCGCCACCACCGCCTGGCCTGAGACATTCTTGATATGTATAGGCTGGTGTGGACCATGACTTCAAACCATATCATGACCCTAAATAATGCTTTTGACCCAGTTTTGATGGCCAATGGGTGAGGTGGTTGGGGAAGCGAGGAAGGGAGGAAGACCACCGCTCATCGTGTGGCAGATGGGTAGTGGACACTGCTTGTGATCCCACACTGGATGGCTAGCCTTTGGGGTGCAGCAGGACAAGGTGAAATAGTCTTACCCCAGAGGTGAGTGCAGGGGTGGGTACATACAGGGGTGGGTACATACAGGTGTGAGGTCTGTGTATTTGCATCCTGAAGCCAATATCCCCATTGCTGAAGGTAGGTGATAGAGCTGGGAGCAGAATGCAGAGTAAGCTGTTGATTATTGAGTTGCATATAGCCTTGGGTTTGAGCACAGACTGGGATGTGGAGCCTGAACTGGAGATGAGGCAGGCACTTGGAAATGCAGGCAAGAAAAATAGATCATGTACATGCACGAGAACTGTGTTCAAGGAGTTCACTCTGTCAGGAGCAGCCTCAACCCTTTAGGAAGTGGAAATGTCATCTTGGTTAGGATGCCAATCCCTTGTGGCACCATGTCTCATTCTTTTCTCACCCCACCCTTGGCAGGTATGCCAGAAGTCAGGTGAGATCTCTCTTCTGAAGCAACAGCTCAAAGAGTCCCAGATAGAGGTGAACACCAAGGCCAGCGAGATCCTCAGTCTCAAGGCACAGCTGAAGGACACCCGGGGCAAGCTGGAGGGCATGGAGCTGAAGACCCAGGACTTGGAGAGTGCCCTGCGCACCAAGGGGCTGGAGCTGGAGGTCTGTGAGAATGAACTGCAGCGTAAGAAGAAGGAGGCAGAACTACTGCGAGAGAAGGTGAACCTGCTGGAGCAGGAGCTGCTGGAGCTGCGGGCCCAGGCTGCCCTGCACCGAGATGCTGCCTCCCTGGGGCCTCTGGGGCTTGGGCCTACTTTCTCAGAGGATATCCCTGCTCTGCAGCGGGAGCTGGAGCGGCTTCGGGCTGAGCTGAAGGAGGAGAGGCAAGGCCATGACCAGATGTCCTCCGGCTTCCAGCATGAGCGGTTGGTGTGGAAGGAAGAGAAGGAGAAAGTGATTCAGTACCAAAAGCAGCTGCAGCAGAGCTACTTGGCCATGTACCAGCGCAACCAGCGTCTAGAGAAGGCCCTGCAGCAGCTGGCCCGCGGGGATGGTGCAGGGGAAGCCTTTGAAATTGAACTGGAGGGAGCCGACATCCCCTACGAGGACATCATAGCCACTGAGATCTGAGGGGCTGCCTAGGGGATGGAGGGATGGGGACTGGACCCCAGAAGGCAGGGAGGGCTGAGTATGTTCAAAGAGGCATTTTGAGCCCCCCTGAGAGAAGTCAACTCTGGGGCCCAGACTCAGGAGTCCCCAGTGGCGGGTAGGGGTCACCACATAGCCTTTCCTCCCCTCTTGCCTTTTCTAGTCTAACTAACCCTGCTGCTTATTGGACCTTGATCTCTGAACCCCAAACTCTCCTCGAGATGTGTTCTGGGAGCTTCATGTACTGGTTGATGCTTCCTTCAACTTTGGTCTCATTCAAAGTAGTGAGAAAAGCACTCCGTCAGGGAAGGGGGCAACTGCCATACAGGCCAAATGGCTACCCAAGGACAGACACATCTTCCCTGTCATCCTCAAACCCCTGTCACCCCCTAGGCATATTGGGATGCCTTGAGATAGAAAGAAGCCATGCATAACCAGAAGCCTTGGACACTCTTCACTACGGCCCTTTCTTCTCTGACTGCGGAGGTGGAGGGCCTGGGTTGCCACACGGTTTAGCCAGCAAGCCATGGGACGAGGGGATGGATGGACAGTCCCACATTCCAGAACCTCCACAGACCTCACAGAGGTCAGAGTGAGAGGTGAAGGGAGAGAACATGGCAGACAGTGGGATCCAGAGTCTAAAATGAGCTGCACAGCCCCTTTGACCTCAGTGGACACTCTTCAAAGCCATAGACGTTGGGGGCCCAGGTAGGGTACAAGGAAATGGCATGAGGCACAGCTTTCCGACTGTTCCACGGGAGCCTCCTATTTCATCAGCCGAGGCCAAAGCAGGGACTTCCTGAATGGTTCAGTTGACCAGCAGCCAATATGGAATCTGCCTGCCTCCCCCCACTCCCGCCTTCCCCCCCCCCGCACCCCCTCCCCCCCAACATCAGGCTCTTGCTTGGATCCAGAATAGCCCATTCACTTCGATAGTGTGTGTGGGAGCTGGGCATTAGCCTCCCTGGCCTGTAGCCCAAGTCAGCAGCATCTCTTCCCTACAGCATCTTCAGTGCTGTGTTCTGAATCTTCATAGATTAGGAAGGGTCACCAGAGTGCCAAGGGGGTTGGAGTCGAGGCGGGAGGGATGCAGAGTACATACACAGAGTCTTGTGAATAGCCCATGCCACTCACTCTCCTCCCTCCATGTGGAGCCCCATGCTGTAAGGATTCAGTCTAGAGAGCAGCATGCCAACCTGCGGGAGCCTAGACTTATCCTTTGAAGATATCCAGTGCTAGAGGCAGAGGGAAGTACAGTTGCTTAGTTCAAGGAATTATCTTCTTCTCTTCCCTCCCCCTCCCATTCTGTATTTTCCAAAGCAAGCCAGATTAAGCAGGCAGCCAGGCTGCTCCATATTCTATTTTTGGCCCTTACCACAGCTGTTGTCGGTAGGACACCCAGCCCTTGTTGGATTCCTGAGCCATGTGCTTGCCTGGTGGGCGGGACCCAGGGAATAGAAGATGGAAGGGAGGGTCTGGGTGCTTGGCAGTCCAGGAACCAAGCCTAGCTCTACCTCCCTCAGGCTGGCCCCTAGAGTCTCTGGGTGGACCCCAGCCCGCTGACCTTGTCTTTCCGTGGGCTTTCTTCCCTGCCTAGTGTCTGCAGGCTAGGCGCCTGCCTCCCCTGTAGATGGCACTGCTGTCTGATCCTGGGGTTAGGCTTGGCCTCTCCAGCTGACTTCCAATGTCACACTGTTCTCTGGTCTACCATTTCCCGTAGTCACATGCTCGATTTAAACCTGGAATCTACAGGCCAAAGATGACATCCCCCACTTGCAGGGTCATACTCTCCACTGGGCACAGTTCACAGCCCAGATAAAAAGTTCATGGCCCTCAATCCTTCGTTCTCTACCAGTCTGTGCCTTGTTTGAGTCCTCCTTCCCACTGAGACGGTCCAACAGAGGGAGAACAAGATGAGGGTTAGTTAGCTGCCCCTCCCTAAACCGGGGGACTCCACCTTCTGAAAGAACAGTCAGAAGCTCAGTGCTGTGCCATGGAGTCCTTGTCCAGGAAGAAGCGCGTGTCATGCCTGGGGCAGGCACACAGGCACAAAGCTTGTACTCTGTCTCTGTGCTGGGTGCCTTCTACTCACAGGGAGTTCTGTCCACGTCACTGCCCAGTGGCCCTGCCCCAGGTCATCTTTGAGACCTTTGCCTGGGACCTGTCCAACAGTCAAGGTGGCAGATACCCACCCAAAATGGCTAGACCCCAAGGTACCTCCAAGATACTACTGTGCTGTAACTCAGTAACCCTGCCTTCCTGGGGGCTTTCTTTCCTTCTCTGTCCTAAAGCATTCTCGCTATCTGTGGTCCATGCCCATGTTGGAAGACTTAGATGGAAAAGTCATTGAGTGGGGACTGGGGTGTGTGGGCTCAGGGCAGACAAGTAGCCAGCCATGGTTTGTCTCTCAGATCCATGCTGTTCCCCAGAGGTGCCTGGCCTGGGAATGCTGCTGCTCTCCGAATGAAGAATACCAGCCAGCATCGCCTCACAGAAAGGGCCTGCCTCAGGTCTTGTAATGCCCAGACTCCCATGGGGCACCTCCTTGCTCATTTCTATTCTCCCTAGGTACACTTCAGCTTCAGCGGGGGACCATATGGGGGACTTGGCCTCTCTCTGAGAGACACTTGCTGGTCGGTCCTCTTGGCCCTGGCTCCAGCCTGGCTGTGTCTTTGGTGAGAGAGATGTCCAAGGTAAAGCCAGGCTGGTACCAGAGATTTCCCTAGGACCTGAGCTCTCCTCAGATGCCACACACAGACCCCAGCACCCCTCAGCGGCACCTGCTTTCCCTGTGGACCACTCTGGAGCCCCGTGACAGAGGCTGGCTTCCGAGGGACTGGCGTTCTGAAGACTGTGTACATAGTTATTTTTCTCTCCCTTGTTTCTGGTTTGCTTTGCTCTTGACAGCTTCGTTTTGTTTTATTTTTGAAGTTCTTTGTTGGCTTTGTAAACTATTTCTGGTAATTTTATGTTTTTATTTATGAATAAAGAATGCCATTTCTCATGTCTTCACAGTCACTTTTGTCTCTTCAAGCTAACCCCTGCTCCTCTGCTGTGACGTGGCAGGTGACTCCTGGTGACCTCTCCCTTTGGAGCCAGAAAGGCAATGTCCCTTTGTGCTAGTTGGGGTGGTCCTCACGCAGAGGCCTTGGGGAAGGCAGCTCTGTGACCTGGGGAACCCTGCCTTCACTAGCCTGGTGACCTTACTTGTGACGTGTTTGGGGCTGACCCAGAGGAAGGAGGGAGGGGACCAGGGGCCAGTGACTTCAGAAGCATACCCCTTCCCAACCCCGGCCTCTCACCTCCTCCCTCCACCAGCTGCCCGCCTCACAGCCAATATTTGTCCCATTGCATATGGCCTTTTGGCAAGGGGACTAGAGGAACTATTATTGCCACTCCTCCAGACCCCGAGGTGGAAATGCTGTCACCACTGCTACCATCTGTCCTGCCTGCCTGGGACTAACTACCCTACCTGGCTCGCCTTGATGGGCATTCTCTGTTTTGGGTTCAGATGCTAGGGTTCAGATCCAAAAGATAGCTGCTATGGTGAGAGAGGGCAGAAGGGAAGCATAAAGAATTAAAGGCCCATGGACATAAAACAATGCCTCGGGAAAGGGAAAGTCCTTAGAGACGGATGTCAGGGATGGTGGCCAGGTCCTCTTCCTAGACTCGGCTAGGAGTGTGCTCTTCATAATAGCCCAACCCAAACATGACACTCTGGATGACTGGCCCCTCCCCTTCACTGGGGGCAGGCCCAGGGGAATTAAGCAGGAGAGCCATGCTGCCAACTTTAGCATAAGCTTGGAAGTCTTGGCAGCTTCCACTTTAACATTCTTGGGAGCCCTGGGCTGCCCCTTGTTCTGCTGGAGCAAGAAGGTCGCTAATCCCAGCATCCCAGCTAGGACCACCCAGGACCCAGCCAAAGCCACGTGCGGCAGAGATTTGTTTAGAGACCCTGCCAGCACCATGACCTCCAGAACCATGACAAAAAAGGTTTTAAGACTTATTTACTTTTTTTTTAAAAAGATTTATTAATTTATTATGTATACAGAAGAGGGCACCAGATCTCATTACAGATGGTTATGAGCCACCATGTGGGTGCTGGGAATTGAACTCAGGACCTCTGGAAGAGCGGTCGGTGCTCTTAACCTCTGAGCCATCTCTCCAGCCCCAAGACTTATTTACTTTTATACACAAAAGCTACCCCACTGAAGAGAGGCAGCAAAGCAGGGAACGAGGATGTCTCCCCGACACTACCTCCTCATCCCATGCTGATCCAAACAAGAGAGCTCAGGAGAGAGGAGAGAGGGGGAAAGTGTGTGTGTGTGTGTGTGTGTGTGAGAGAGAGAGAGAGAGAGACAGAGAGAGAGAGAGACAGAGAGAGAGAGAGAGAGAGAGCGCTCTTCTGACGACTGCAGCGCAGACCTGGGCTTTGCCCAGCATGCACAGCCAGCACACGGTTGCAGCAGATGTTGTTATCCAAATGTCCTAAACTCTGGCCACACCATGTGTGAGGAGGGAGGCTGACCAGTCCGTGAGCCTACCTGAGCATCTTTCAGCTGCACGCGCTCAGTCCATCAATTCTAGAAGGTCATTCTGTGTCCCAGGTTTCTCCCCAGCCCAGGTGTTGCCTGCCTCTGCTTCCTGAGTGCTCAGATCAAGGGGGGGCATGTGCCACCACTCCCAGCACTCGGGAAGCAGAGGTGTGGTGGTATTGTGTTCCCCAAAATATTGTGTACCTTGATAAACTTATCTGGGGTCAGAGGACAGAAAAGCCACAAGATACTTAGGCTAGAAAATGTTAGCACACGCCTTTAATCCTAGCATTCCAGAGACAGAAATCCCTCTGGGTCTCTGTGAGTTCAAGGCCGCATTGGAAACAGCCAGGCATGGTGACTCACGCCTTTAATCCCAGAAAGCAGCCTTTAATCCCAGGGAGTGGTGGTAGAAAGCAGAAAGGTTTATAAGGCGTGAGGACCAGAAACTGGAAGCATTTGGCTGGTTAAGCATTTGGCCTGGTTAAGCATTCAGGCTTGGGAGCAACACAGTTCAGCTGAGATTCATTTTGGATGAGGACTCAGAGGCTTCCAGTCTGAGGGAACAGGACGAGCTGAGGAATTGGCAAGGTGAGATAGCTGTGGCTTGTTCTGTCTCTCTGACCATCCAGTGTTCACCCCAATAACTGGCCTCGGGTTTGATTTTATTTATAAGACTCTCTAAGATTCATGCTACACAGAGGCAAGTGGAGTTCAAGGCCAGCTAGGTCTGCACGGTGAGCCTTGTCTCAAAAAAATCAAACAACACAAGAATCCTTTCTTCTAAGAGAGTTTGCATTCTCCAAGCAAACAGGTTTTACAGCAGGGTCCTAAGCCAGGTGGTACATGCTGGCTATGTAGACAGCGATGTGTCTGAAGGGATGTGGAAGGCCATTGGTACAGAAAAAAGGCAAATCTCAGCTTGGATGTCTCCTCAAATCCTTTCTCTTGAGACATCTGCCTAGTGAGGGGACCTGCGGCTCTCCTCTGACGGCTGTGTCCTGTGCTGCCATCCCATCCCAGTCCCCACCTGGGTAACCTATAACCTCACCTGCCTTCCATCTGAAGCAAGCTCAAGCACCTGATAGCCTTTGGAAAGCTTCAAGCATCACGTGTTCTTCCATGCCTGAAAGCAGAAGTCTTGTTAAGAGGTATGATCTTTTCGGTGATGTTGAAGTCAACACAGCTTCTTTGAGTATTTCTAGGTTAAGTAAATTTAAAAAAAAAAAATGATTTAAGTGCTGGGGAAGAATCCCAGGTCCTTGCATACACAATCTACCACTGAGATTTACCCCCGCCTTCATTGGGTAATTTGACAATGAAATGTTGGGCTTAAAGGAATTTATCCATACATATTGTTGCTATTGTTGGCTGGGGAGGCATTAGTCACACTAGGAAGGTGTTTGTTCAGCCTGTTGTACGGTCCATACTCTTGCACAGCTCTGTTCTACAAGCCTTGCCTTGCACTTTGGAAGCAAGTGCAGTTAACTCCCCACTCTCTCATCTTCCCGATCCAGTCAGACCCCGGGTCCTGTAGGCCCATTCCTTAAAGCTCATCCCTCTCGTCCCTGCATCGATTGGCCAATCTGAGGCTATCAAGGAGTCAAAGAACATTCCAGATATCCTAGACTCTTGGAAATACAGCCCCCTCTTTAGTAGAGAAACAAAAACAAGGTTCAGATGTCTGGCTGGTTTCAAGGTCAAAGAGGCTGGTTAACTGTAATCCAGGTCACCTTCACTCATTCTCTGCCACTATTCTAACCCATTAACCCACTGCTGTTAAGAGGTGTATGCCTCTAAAGCTCCTCCCATCCCGCCTTTTCTCTTCAAACCTTTCAGTGGCTCCCACCTATCTCAGAAGTTCAGCCCTTTCGCAGTTTCTAATGTCTTCCTATTTTGGGGAATCTAACATATGTCATAGAAAACAACCATTGGATTCAGAAGGTTTCCTGAAGGATTTCTCTTAATCATCATCTGAAAGACCCTAGTCTGCCCTTCAAATCCTAGACTCTTCTCTGAACCCCAACCCATGATGCAGTGATTAACTGCAGAGTCTGGGTTGGCTACACTCACCTCTAGACTCCCCTGGTGCTGAGCAGTGTGATGTGAGTTACTTAACCTCTCTGTGACTCTTAGAGGGTGGTTGGACAATTAAATGTGATAAATGTTCTCTAAAGTATCACTATTATTGTTAACAGCACCACCTCTAAGTGTTCGTACAACCACTGGTGTTTGTTGGCATCCCATCACTGCTGAAGCCCTGCTACCCCGATGCTCCCTGGGCTGCCGAGACTCTGCCCTGTGGGAACAGCTGTTCTGAGTTCCAGCATCCTGCAGTCCTTTTCTCCTCTGCTCTCAATTCTAGAACACTGGTTTGTTGGGGACAAGGCTCTGGGCGAGAGGGTGGGTATAGGAGGGAGAAAAAAAGGAACAAAGAGGAATTTGCTGGGGTGGGAGGTGCGAGTTAGTGACCTACCTCACAGGAGCAGCCCGTGACTCAGAGTACCAAAAGGGAGACAGTCCGAACCCTCACTCACCACCACCCTGAGCACAGCTTCCCTTTCTGCTCTGGTGTTTTAGCTCTATCACATAGTACCAGCCTGAGCATACCCACATGCATTCACACACACACACACACACACACACACACACACACACACACACACACACACACACGCATGTGCTCCAATTGCCTCGGTTGCAGCTAATTGAGAGCTAAGGAGCTCATGACAGAATTTGTAATCTGTGGCAGGTGAGGCAAATCAAATTCCTCATCTAAAACTAACAGGACAATATGCCTGCATCACTTGTTGCTGTGATAGTACCCTCTTGGGCTACAGGGCCACATCAAGTGCAAGACACAGCCAGGAGTTCCCAGTCCAAGTGGAACTCTCCAGCTCAGCAGGGGTGTGTGTGTGTCTGGGGACCACTGTCGACATTCACCAAAAGAGATGATGAATGCTGTCTGGCTGAGGCTGGGGGATTGCCCAAGCCTCTCTCTCACTTGCTTTTGGGCCCTCTGTCCATTTTCTATGTAAAGAGAGGTCAGCTGACCTTGCTGATCCAGTCCTGTGGTTGAGCCACAGTGCCAGGCCTGCTCCCTTGCTGGCCAATAGAATTGAGTCTGTGCACAGTGAAGGAGGGAAGAATGTAAAGGCAATGTCCAATGGTGTTCAAAGTCACTTAGTTTTCCTCCCCATCCCCCATACTCAGCAGAGTGGCCTGAAGTACTCCTGGGCCACCATGTTCTGAGAAACACCACACTGGAGCTAGGGTCTTAACCTGCCCTGCTGGACTTTCAACTCCACCACCCTGGAGGAACAAACTACCACATAGAGGAACCCCAAGGATGTCTCTCCAAGCCTCCACTCTGTGGACAGTGAAGGCCCGGCCCATTGTGGATGGAGCACCTCAGCCACCGGCAACTTCAACGGCACCGTCAGACAGGTCCCAGCCCTACCCTGTGGAGTTAAATGCTTTCCAGGGAAATGTTGGCTCCGGTGTCCACCTGGCTGGGCCCCAAAGACCAACTTAGCAAGCAGAAGGGGCCACATCCATGCCAACTGGCCAGCTCTGAATGGGAGCTGGCATCACAGAGAGACACAAACTATAGAGAAAACCAAGTCAGGTCCCCAGTCCAAAGCCCTGCCTCTGCTCCCTGCCATCTGGTCACCAAGGAAATGGGAGTCTTGGGCACAGTCCCACAGGACAGTTTTGATGTGTCATAGCCAGGCAGGGATTTTCCTTATTACAAATTGCCAAGGGTCCAGCCACACAAGGAAAAGAAAACCCTGTTTTCAAATCACTCCTTGCCCACAGATACCCCATGTCCACATACGCACACATGTGATGAAAGTCAATAGGGTTCCTTCTAGCTGTCTTAATGTTGAAAACCGAAGTAGAAGAGGAGGTAGTGCATGCATATTTTGATGTGTGTGGAAAGTGTGCAGGGATCCTCGTGGCTGTGCTGAGTGCATCCTAGGTCAGCTTCTTGAGCAGACATGGTGGAGCCCTCTTGAAGGTGGGGTGAAATGAAAGTCATGAGAAATGAGGTATGTTTCCTATGTGGAAACACCCTCCAGACTCTTATATCTACACTCACATAAGTGGTTTGAATGTAATTGATCCCCATAATCTCACAGGGAGTGGCACTAATAGGCTGAGTGACTTTGTTGGAGGAAGTATGTCACTCACTCTAGGGGCAGGCTTTGGGTTTCCTATGCTCAGGATACTGCTGAGTATCTCAGTTGACCTCCTGTTGCCTGCCTCAGCTACTCCAGCACCTCATCTACCTTCATGCCACCATGCTACCTATCATGACGATAATGGACTGAACTTCTGGAACTGTAATTGAGCCCTCTCAATTAAATGTTTTCTTTTATAAAAGTTGCCGTGGTCATGGTGTCTCTTCACAGCAACATAAACCCTCACTAAGACAACATCCACATCTATATACATGTATACCTACAGGCACAATATGCACATCCATATCTACACACACATATACCTACATGCATATATACATCCACACTTACACACATGTATGCTCACATGCCACATGCATGCATACATCCACACCTATATATGATGATATTTTATTTGTGCTGAAATGTGGTGATATTTTATTTGTGCTTTGATAAATAAAGCTTGCCTAGAGATCAGGGAGAAAAGGCCTGCCATTTTAATGTTTAATAAACAAAGTCAGGCAGCACATGCCCTTAATCCAATCACTTAGCAGGCAGGGTCTCTGTGTGTTCAAAGCCACGCTAGGGAACAGAGCCAAGTGTCGCCTTTAATCCCAGTACCAACCATAGAGACCTGGAGGTCAGTACAGACAGACAGTAACAAGGAAGTGAGGTAGCTGGGCTAAGAGCCAATGAGAGAGCAGAAAAGCAAGGCATATAAAGGTGTGGGTAGACAGGAAGTGGTACGTTTTTGGAAGCTGCAGAGCTGGTGAGGTAAGGTTGGCTGGTGGCTATTCCTATTTCCCTGATCTCTCTAAGGCTTTCACCCCTATATTTGACTCTGTGTTTTTTATTTAATAAGACCATTTAGAAATTCGTCTACACCTACACACATCCACACCTATACACATATACACATCCACACTGATTTACTAGGTAGGCCTGGCTGTGTAAGAAAGCTAGTCAAATATGAGCCAGTGAGCTGGTAAGCAGCTTTCCCCGTGGTTCCTGCTTCTGTGCCTGCCTTGAGTTCCTGCCCTAGTTTCCCTGAGGGGTGAATTATGAGCTGGAAGGACAAGCTTCGTAGGTTTCAACCCTGGGACAAATGGCTGAGGTGCTTATTTAACATATCAAAGCAGGCCTGGCCAGCAGGTTCTCCCTGCACCCCTCAGTCTCTACCTGTTACGGGGTACAGCTGGCATACCCCACCCCTTACCCTAAACTTCTTCAGCCCGGTGGGCTGGACTGCTCTTCCATATATAACCCAACCATTTTGGCTGCCCACTCTCTTTATATTTTGGGCCTCCCGGCTGCTGCACCCAGTTTCCCTCTCTTCCCTCTCCCTTCCCCTCCCCCCAGCGCAGTCTGGACTTGTCCCAGATGTCCTTGTCCCTGCCTCTGGCTAGGCTCTCCTGTTAGGATCCTGTACATGCACAGCTGGAGGTCTTGTGTCTTATGCCTTATGTCATCAGCGGGCGCTGGCTACTACGTGGTTACGCAATCTGTGCCTTAAAAAGCTGGACACGGACCCCCACACGCTCTCTCTGTGTTCTCTCTCTGCTCTGCTCCCCCTTCCTTCCCCCACCAGGCCTGGCTGCCCACCCCCCACGCCCACACCACACCCCGCCTTTCCCTTCTAATAAAGCCCTAAAATTACCACTGAGTTCTGTCGTGACCGTGACCTTTCCACGCGGTAACCAGCGCCGGTTACTATCATCTCCCACATATTTATAATAAACCTTCTCCTCCACCATACCTGGGAGCAGTCATGTCCTTTCCTGTTCCTTTCTTTTCCTCTTTCTTTCTTTCTTTTTTTTTCATTCAAAGCTTAAATAAACTCTTCCCCAAGTTGGTTTTACTTGTGGTGTTTATCACAGCAATAGAGAGCAAACTAATACAGATGGCGAGCCGAACAGGAAGACAGGGAAAATTACGGGGACGTGGGACAGGAAAGGAACCCAGAGTCTAGTTGACGCCTCCTGCCAGTTGAGAAACAAGAATTCAAACATAGTCAACCTTTGCCGAAGGCCCTGCTCTCTTCCCTTCTGTAGAGCGGCAGATTTCTAGACTGCACCAGAAACCCCTTTACTGAAAAGGACGTGTTCAAACTCCCTTGTGCAGCCCCAGCGGCTCTCAGTTTTATTATGTCAGATTATAGTCCAATTCCAGACATCCTGAGAGCCGCCCTATATGTGATCTCAATCACGAAAAACAGAGCTAAGGGGAGGCGGGGTCACTTCGGGACCCATTGAACATGACATTCCAAAAGCTTCCAAACTCCTATGTACTGCCATCACTGGGACCCTTGCAGTGGGCCTCTTCCTTGAGAAACCCACACCCACGCCTCTGTTGATCTTACTCTTTCCCCCAGCACCTCTCTGTCTATAAACCCCCATGCTTCCAATCTCTGTTAAAAATGTACTCGAGAAACTTGAAATCAGCTTCACACTGGTTCATCGTGACATTTTTTTCTCCAGCAAAGCCAAGATCCAGCCTTGTCTAAGTGGGGGAGTCTCTAAAAAGGAACTCCTCAGGCTGCTGACGGAGGACTTGGTCGCCCTGACCAAGCTTCCTTAATTATGCATACCTCTTACATTTTATTTAAATCTAAACCTCACAGTAAGAAACTAAAAGGCAGATTTGGAGGTCATTGACCCCTTTGCTCTTCCCAGTGTGACAACATTGAATAAACTTCCTTTTTCTACTCTTCAGTATTGTTACTTGTCTTTAACTTGGTGTGTTGGGATGAGAGACCCAGCCTTATTTAGCGGGGCTGCCGGGGCTCAGGACCCTAAACACTCTGGTAACATCACCAGCCATGTTGCCAGCTAGCTGACAGAGAGAGGGTCAGGTCAGGACTTATCCAAAATTTGGGTTCGGTCCCTGCAAGGAGAATCCCAGCATTTGTGAAAAGGGGGCGTCTTCGGAAGTAGGAAGAGCTGAGGGCCTGGAGTGGAGCTGGGGACACTTACCCTTGGGTTTTGAGCCTGGCTACTCTTGCTGTGTCACAGAACATACATGATCAGATCCTCCCAGCTGAGGCACAGGGATATGGGGAAACTATGTCACAGAAGCTTCTAAAGGCGGGGGGGGGGGGGGGGGGGGGGGGGGGGGGGGGGTGGTGTGTTGCTGAGGTGGAGACGAAAGCGGCAGCAGGCCCTGTTCCTGTGGGATAGGTGCCTCCTGTCGACTCAGACACAAGGAAGAACACAGCTTTCCTGTCTGCGGGCTGTAAGAATCTAATTCCTTTTGTGCTGATTTCTTTTGAATTTCCAAACACTCTACAATGCAAAAGGCTCCCAAATTAAATTGGTATTTGCTGAGGTGAGGCAGGAGGATGAGCTCCAGGATCCTATCCTCAGAATTAGCTGTCTGGCTAAGACACAAACACATATAATTATAACCCTGGCTTACTGCGCCCTCCGACAGGAGCAGAGGGGAGGAGGGGAGCTGGCTAGAGCCCAGCGCCTTCCATTTCATTACATGACTTCAGGGCCCCGGTCAACCTTAATTGCTGTAAGCTTCAGTGTGTGTGTGTGTGTGTGTGTGTGTGTGTGTGTGTGTGTGTGTGTGTGTCACGGATGGAGAGGATGCAGAATGGGTAGAGGAGGGACAGTCAGGGCTGGTCATTCCAACTAACAAAAGACAGCTCCCTGGTTGAGTCATTTTATAGCGAGGACTAGAAACTGCCTAGATAGGTGGTATGTGAACACAGTCCTTACCTCTCTCTCTCTCTCTCTCTCTCTGATGACAAGGAGACCAGGCAGTTCCAGCCTCAGTTTCCTCTTCAATGAAATAAGCCAAGAACTTCTTTACTTTCCAGGGATCTATTTTTTCCCCAGGCCACCAGATATACTACAAACTTGGCTGCCCTACCTGAAGTTTGTTCTCTCAAGATTGTAGGGGCCAGGAATCCAAGACACCCTCACAAAGCTGCTGGGGCATGGGGGTGAGGGCATCCTTCCTCACTTTCAGAACCCCAGGTGTCTTCGCCTTGTGACTACAACTCTCCAAACTCCTGGCTTCACATGGCTATGGTCTACTTATCTTAACCAATCACATCTACAATGACCATATTGGCAAATAAGGCCACACTCTGAGGTGCTTAGGGACTAGGATCTTGTAGGGACACACAGAGAATCCAAACCCTAACAAGGGATATTGAAAGGATCGAGATAGAGGCAGCCTGGTGGTACTGGCCTTTTAATTCTAGCGCTTGACAGGTGGGCGCAGAAGGATCTCTAAGAGTGCAAGGAAAGCCTGGGCTGCATAGTGAGACTGCTTTTACAAAGAAAAAAAAGACAGCCAGTGTAAACAGAGCTAGGTCTGCTGTGGCCCTGTGAGTGTCCAGATGGAAACATACTCTGAAGCGGAGAGCTGCTAGACACACGGGAGGGTCCCTGGGGATGTCTAGCGAGTGGGCATTAACTTCTAGGGGTTGTTTAAACCCGCCCCCTGTTAGGAAGGGGGTGGGTAACTCACTCAAAGCAACTTGATTTTCCCCAGAACAAGGCTGGGTCCCCAGAGCGGGGCACTGGGGCCAGACCCCTTTGAAGTGCAAATGCAGGTCTCTGGCGCAGCCCGCCCCCCGGAATAATCAGTGCTTCGCATCTGCTGCCCCGCTAGGCCTTTGCCGGAAGTGCGCCCTGCCAGCTGCTCTGTTCTCTGAGTGCCCCACTGGCTAAAGTCAGGTGGTTGGAAGGATCGGGGCGGGGGAGGGGTTGGGGGGGGGGGGCGAGCAGGCAGAGCCGGGTAATCAGCACTTAGCAGGGAGAGAGAATTAGAAAACAGCGCGCTGGTGTGCTCAGCGGCAGCTGCGGGCCCATTTCTGCATCTGCTCAGAAACCTGCTGTCGACAGGGCGGTCCTCGCTGCGTTGCCTGCGCTTCGGGAGGGGGCGTGGCCCTTTGTTTAATTGTAGCCTTCTGACAAGAGCCCTAGGGCATCTGGGCAGGTCGCAGAAAGGGTTGGGGGTGGGGGGCAGATGGGATTCGATCTGAGAGTGACTTGGTGATGAGGAAGTGTCGGCTTGGCTCACTACGTCATCGCGGTCCCAGCTGGCTGTTCTTGCCCACCTCTTCAGTCCCACCTCAAACCGCAGAGGTATTATTATCATCATCATTATTTATTATTATTATTACTATTATTATTATCATCTTTTTAAACGAGACGCCCAAGCCAGCTTCCCAGACTGGAGGGGTCTGCTCCAAATACCAGGGCTTGGGAATCCGACAGAGCAGAGAAGACTGCAAGTGGGCATATGGTGCTCTGAGGGTTGGATCCAGTTATCCATTTTCCCATCTATAAAATGGGAGTATTTGTCTGCTGAATGGTTTGCCCTAAGAAAACACTTAGTGTATATATATATATATATATATATATATATATATATATATCCATATATGTATCCACATATATATATATATATATGGATCCATTTTCTTGCCATGGTGTAGAGAAGCAATAAACATGGGAGCACAAATATCACCGTGGTAGGGTATGCAGTTCTCTGGGTATATACCTGGAAGTGAAATTGTACCATATGGTAGTTGTATTTTTAATTTTTTGAGAAATCTCCCAACGGTTTTCCACAGTGGTTATATTTATTTGCACTCCCACCAACAATGAGTGACAGTTCCTTTCCTCTTCACAACACCCCCCCCCCCACCACCATTTGTTGTCATATTTGGTGATGATATCCACTGTGACTGGGGTAAGGTGGGATCTCAGAGTAATTTTAATTAGGCATTTCCCCAATGCCTAGGTATACTGAATAGTTATTTCAAAAATAATTGGATATTGAAAATTTGAGATACATGTGAAATGGAACACTACTCAGCTCCAAGTAAAAACAAATGGACTTAGATTGTATAATATTAAGTGAGGTCATACATTTTCATATGTGGAATCCATAATATATTTACAGATGCGAACAAATATGCATGTAGGTACAGAATAACATGAAGAAAAGAGAATGAGAATAAGACATATCTATTCCTAATATACATTCCTAAATGCAAGGGAGGAAGAATGATTGAATGTAGCTGATGGGCACGGTTGTGAAAGAACTTTCTAGTTCTAATTCTGCTATGGGCTTATTTTTTATTTTTTGGTTTGGTTATAGAAAAGTACATAAAATATATTCAATATTGAAAGTGTAAGATTTAGTGTGCAGTTCAACAGCTTCTGTTCCAAATGCCTATACTAAGTGTTCACTGAGTTGTACAGACTTTGGTCTAGTTAATTTTGGTGTATGATATTTTTATTTAATTACAATTTTTTTAAATAACAAAGTTTATAAAAGTAAAAAATAGACAGTAATAGTGAACATGCCCCACTGGCATGCACAGACCTCTGGGAAGGCAGCACTACCCCCCTGGCAACCAGTTAGGCTGTCACTGAGAAAAAAAGCATCCAGCTGTACAGTAGTTATTTGTGATGTCACTCCACTAAGATCACCCATGGTTCAAAAGTGTTAAACAGAACTGGGTCTGCCATCATAGACCTGCGCCACCTACTTGGAAGGCGGAGGCAGGAGGATCAAGTTCAAGGGCTGCCTGAGCAGCAAGTTCATGGCAGCCTGGACGATTTAACAAGACCCTGTCTCAGAATAAAATGATACAAAGAGGAAAGAGCCGGGATGTAGTTCAGTGGTAGAGCTCTATTCTCCAGCATTCGCAAGGCCTTCAGTTCAATGTCCAGTATCACATACATGAACACACATGCACACACACACACACACACACACACACACACACACACACACACACACTTTGAGCTTTAAATTGTGCACCTCTCTGGGTAGCATAATGAAATCTGACACCATCTCTCTCCCACTCAGAGCTAGCACCTCCCTTGTCCAGTGTATCCACACTGTACACTACTCACAGGAAGTCTCCTCAGTGCCTGCTGAGTTGTTCACTTGATGGGCACAGTACCAAAGTGCTTATAGTCAAAGTCCAAGAGTAGGAAAGCCAGCCCCTGGGATAGGCCAATGAGAGCCATTAAAAGGACAGGCTTCCCCCAAGGGCTGACATCCTAGGTTCAGGCATCCTTTGGTCGATTGGAATGTACTCTTTCAGGAATAGCCATGCTTCCCATTTGCTTGTCTGCACTTGCGGAAAGATGCAAGGCCAGCCATTGGTTCGAGTCATGGGCTGGAGAGGATAAAAGGCATTTTTATGGGATTCTTTAAAGACATGGAAGGGAAGGTAGCTAAGGCTTCACCTCTGGGGCATGCAGGAAAAACCCCGATAGTGGGACTACTATTGCAATCTAACTCTCCTTATGCAGCTTCCTCGTCATGATAACTCATGGCTGCACCCACAGTTGCCTTGATAATTAAACCCAGTGGCTTCAGTCAACCTTTAGATCACGGTCAGGCTCATAGTAAGTACAGATTCCAGCCACTGCTCTCCTACCCTAGGGGAGGAAGCCTTGGTGAGATTTTTGGTGTGAAACAGTTGAGACTACAAAGACAGACAGGTGGAAAGAGCGGGGGTGGTAGAGAAAGGAAATTGTAGGAGAATTTCACTCAGGGACTCCTGGAGGAATAGCAGAGGTACTCTCTGCTGCCAAGAGAATTCAACTGCTCTTCTGCATGGTCTATTGACACCTTGTGGTGAAAAGTGGAAATGCAGCAAGTGTTACAGTTGGGAAAAAAATTTTACTCTTATAACGGAATTAAAAATACTGACACCCCTGAGAAACTATTGGCAATTAATGACTTCTGGGGGAAGGGAGAGTCAGTTTTCTTCAGGGATTGTTGGCTTGAAAGACTACCCATGGTCCCACATCTATGCACTAAGTGAACTCACTTTAAATTGGGAGGGAAAAGTGTGAAAGGCAGAGGAAGTACTGGAGAGAAGGGAATTGGGGTCCAGTTTGATAACAACATATTATAAGAATTTATGAATATTTCAAAATATTTAAAAATGATGACACGCATACCCCCATTCATCAGTACATACAGCTAGACTAAGTGTCCCCTAAACATTTCACTGATTAAGACATACTTCAAACTTTCAAGGGCTTCAGGCTGTGACCATAACAGTGGTATAACTCCTACAGGGCCTCCTCTCCCTGTTCAGGGCCAGGCCAACAACAGAGCAGAGCAGGCACCAAGTAATGACAAGACCAGGAAAGCGGTAGAGAAGCATGTCTCGGGACAGGCAAAACCAGCCCTTTCTAAACTCCATGAACCAAGTCGTACTTGCTGGGATGCTATGACATGTCTGTCACCTATCTAGGAATTAGAAATCAATCCCGACTCCCTCTCCCATTGTTGAGAGTATTTCCAAGTTCAGGACCAATGTGGTGATGAACTGTCTAGACATTACCTGTGCAAACTTTTAAGTAGTAGTGACTGGACCTTGGGGTCTGAACACGCCAGCAGAGCTTAGGAGAATGGCTCCTCTCTTGAACAAGCCCAGCTGATCGCTGGATGTGATGCCAGGGCTTCTGTGCTATGGCTTTTCCTTGGAAAGGGGACCCTTTCTCAGAGGAGACAGTGCGATGGAGCCTGCAAAGGAAGGCTTTCTGAGGCTTGGAGCTGCTCCTTGTGCTGCTCCGGGTCTCCCAGGAACCACAGGACCCTGTTTTCTCCCGGGGCTGCAGGAGCTCCCTAGTCACCACCCTATGCCCTCAAGATCTGAACCGCAGTGAACATCCTGCAGGAGAAAGGAAGGGCTCTTCCGTGGGCGCACTGGACCTCCCTGGGGCCATGAGGACCCCCACAGCTCTGCCGCTCTCTTCTGATCTGGATGGGAGCAGTGGTGGTTGAGAAGAAGGCCGCACAAACGCGTGATGCTTTGCCGCTGTATCCTGCTTTCATGAAATTCGGCCTTGAGCCCTTCTCCCCCAGTTTTGTTGAAGAATACAATTCTGGAAGGCCTGAGATGAGCTACCCCCTGAGGTACATCCATAGTTACTGACATGTCTTTGACAAGCCTTAATGTCCTGGTCATAACCTTCACATCCTAAAAAACCATGGTCGGTGGGGACAATAATCAAGTTATTATCATCTGGCTTCCACCCCAACATTAACAAAACAGAAACTTTCATCGGCCACGAGACACAATGAAGCAGGCCGTGGAGCGCCCAGGAGCACAGGTTCTTCTGAGAAACGAAGTCTTGTTTGACTTGGTGTTTAGATTATACCTTCTAAATAGATTTCATCTGCCTTAGACCTGACAATGTGGGCCTAATGCTTGCTTAGACTCTGCTCCAGGGGAAGGAAGCAAGATCCCAAAGTGGGGGATTGACTTCTCAATAGCTAAGAATCCATTTCATCACTATGAAGAAAAAGGCAAATGAAATTATAAAAGTCTGAGTGAAATCGAAGGTCTATGACTACACAGTAATGGAGGCTGAGATTAAGCATTTGTCGTGGCAGGTAAGAAAGTGGAGCAGACGCCCTGCTGGCTGGGATTCTGTAGTTATACCTATAGAGTGGGCACTGTGCTGACTTACTTAAGCAGAATCAAAGGCAATAATGTGTCTAAATTCCCATTAAGACTGAAACCAGACCCCACCTGGAATCTTCTGTTCTCAAAGCCTATGACTTTCTGCACTAGGCTGTCACAATCTGAGAGCTTGTACACACAGCAGGGACACGAAAGGGCAGGAGGACATTGGAGTTAATTTGCCACTAAACCTGGGTCAGTTATTCAACCTCCCTGAGTCTCAGGCAGAGGACAGTGACGCTCACTCTGCCCTACCTCAGGGTGGCCTTGAAAAGCAGAAATACGTCCTGGGTTGAGGTGAAATTTGGGGATAGTGTTGAGAACAGCAATCTGCTCCCAGAATCTTCCAAAGGCAATGAATAAATGAATTATCCAATGAATAAGGCAAAAACCTTGTTCACATCAGAGAACAAAGTGCCTACCCAAAGAGCCCAATTCACTTAAATTAGTGGTAAAGTCACTTATTCTGTGTACTTTAGGATCCACATAAAGGGAAGAGCAGAGAATTAGGTCCAGGAAGGAGAGCTGAGGGAATATCTCAGGTCTGTTCTGAGATTGCTTTTCCAGAGTTGAGAAGAATGTCCTTCTATCTAGGCTGAGATGGGGAGTGTGGAGAGGGCACTCACCACCTACACAAAGTCAGGAGTAGGAGCCTTGAATTCAGTGATGATCTTACCTTGGGTTAATGTTGTTGCTGTAGAGCATTTCGGCATGGCATCCTCTCCAGTCAGGTCTGATAATGCACTAGGGATAGGAGCAAGATGCTAAGAGATGCCTCATTGGTTTCCAGAGAAGAGATACTGGACCCAAGGATGGTGTACTGACCTCAGACCTGACCTTAAATCCTGGGATTTAAAAAATCATGGGGGTTCCTGCTTTCTCCAACCTAACTGGGGACACCGGAATAAGCACACCTGCCTTTGCAAAGCACGTGCCTCAGGCTTCCAGAAGCACAAGTAATTGAAAACTCAGGGAGCCAGCAGTGCCACGGTTCACTGCGATTTAAGACTTTAAAAAGTTATTTCTGTGAGTGTGGGTACCACAGCACACGTGGTGGTCAGAGATGTTGGGGAGTTGGCTCTCTCCTTCATGTGAGTCCCGTGGATGGAACTCAGGTTGCCAGGCAAGTCCTTTCCCCACTGAGCATCTCCCCAGGCCCAATAGGAAGCATCTTTGCACACTGAGTTAGAAAGTTGGTTTTTCTGGGTTTTGGTAATTTTTCTGTATGGCTTTTTTTTTTTTTTTTTTTTTTTTTTTGTTTTTTGTTTTTTTGAGACAGGGTTTCTCTGTGTAGCTTTGCGCCTCTCCTGGAACTCACTTGGTAGCCCAGGCTGGCCTCGAACTCACAGAGATCCGCCTGGCTCTGCCTCCCGAGTGCTGGGATTAAAGGTGTGCGCCACCACCGCCTGGCCTGTATGGCTTTTGATGTCAGGGACTGGATTTTCAGCAGAGGAAGCAGAATGGTTTTTCACATGTAGGTGGGGATGGGGGTGCAGGTACACAGTGGGGACTTTTGAAATGCCAAAGATGTCCAGTGTGCGATGTCTGACACAAGGATTCACATTGTGAAAATCTACATCATAACTGTCATCACACTGTCACACTCACAGTCTTAGCAACATAAGCATTTTCTATACATGCTGCTACACTTTTAATACATTTTCCCTTGAAATTGAAGTTTTCTTTTCTTTTTTCTTTTTTTGGTTTTTCAAAACAGGGTTTCTCTGTGTAGCCCTTGATGGTCCTACAACTTGCTATGTAGACCAGGCTAGTCTCCAACTCAAGATATCAGCCTGTCACTACCTCTCAAGTGCTGTGATTACCACATCTAGCTTAAAAAAAATTTTTTTTCTTAACTTTCAAATTTTTTTTTTTTAAGATTTATTTATTATGTATACAGTATTCTGCCTGCGTGTGTGCCTGCAGGCCAGAAGAGGGCACCAGATCTCATTACAGATGGTTGTGAGCCACCATGTGGTTGCTGGGAATTGAACTCAGGACCTCTGGAAGAGCAGCCCGTGCTCTTAACCTCTGAGCCATCTCTTCAGCTCCTCAACTTCAAGTTTTAAAGAAGAAAAACCAGTGCTTTTGAGAGGAAATGAACCCTGGGGATAAAACTATAAATTGTCATGCATTTTCAAAGAACTTTTAAAATGGGTGTTTTTGTTTTTGTTATTTCCCCCCCCACCCCTGCATGCATGTCTGTGACCACGTGTATGCTCAGTGCCCAAGGAGGTCAGAAGCGGGCATCTGATCTTTTGGAACTCAAATTATAGATGTTGAAAGTCACCATGTGGGTGCTAGAAATTGAACATGGGTCCTCTGGAAGAGCAGTCAGTGTTCTTATCCACTGAGCCGTCTTTCCAGTTTCAAACTGTCATATATTTTAAAAAAGAAATTCACAGACATAAGTAAGTTTTCCTAGTGTTCATATTCTTTGTACTATACTTTCAAAACTCTTAAGTAAATATTCCAGAATAAAAATATTTATCAATAAACAAGTTTATTATAGAATAAATGAAAATTTGAAAAAATGCTAAATGTTTAACATGAGAGAAAATATGGTATATTTACAGTATAGTATAATAATAGTATAATGTAGTCATTAAACTATTAGGATGCTTATGAACTGCAGTTTCCTGTGCAATTAAGTAAAAGGCCAGAACGCAAATTTAGTATCTTCAGTTTTTAACTGCACTTGGGGAGTGTCATAAATGTCTGTTTTGTTTTGTTGTTTTAAATGCCATTAACTATATCTTTAAGAACCCAGAAAGAGTTCTAGAAGTTGTTTCCCAAACAAACCAGATTCTTTGGCATTAAAACAACAGCCAACCAGCCCCCCACACCACCAGCTGACCTTTAGGAAGTGGTCTGGTAGTTCTTCAAAATATTAAACACAAAGTTCCATTGTGACTCAGCAATACTGGGGAGTCCCAGCAGAACCACCACATGACACCTGGGAAATGTGTCAGCTCTTGGGGCTCTGAGTCATTAATAAAAGAATTTAAGAATAGACACAAGTGAAAGCTTGAAGAAAAAGAACGGACTCAAAAGTCTGAGGCAAACCCCAGGGCAGGCAGGTGGCTGCCTGGACATGGAGAATGGAGAAAGAACTTGGAGGAGGCCAGCCACTGGGAGCAGGGCAGGAGGAGAGCTTTGGAAAGAGTAAGGAAGCCCAGGGCATTGGTTAGAGTGTAAGCATGCATAGGCTCTGGCCAGCATCTAGAAGGGAAAAGCAGAAGTAAGAAAAGGATAGCTCTTCTTTAGGCAAGTGGGCAGACCCTAATGAACTCTTGGGGCTCTTAGAGGCTGTACTGGGATGGGAATTCTGGCAAGGAAAAGTAGTATATCAGGGGAACCTGTTTTCCTAGGGTGGTTCCTAGTCAGGTCCCTGGCCTGCCACTCTGGATTAACCCTTAAGGGAGAAGATAGATTCTGTTCTTTACATGAGATATAATATATGCACAAAGCAAATATATGTACAAAAACCAACACAAAAGCACACCAATGCAAACTTTATTCATGGTGACCCCAAGGTGTAAACAACCCAAATGCCCACCAGTCAATGACTGGATATATATGCAATGTAATCTATCTATGTAATGGGTATTATTCAGAAATAAAAATAAACAAAGTGTAACATGTTTAACATTAAGAAACTTAGTGAAATAAGGCAGACACAAAGAACAACATACCATGACTCCAGAATAGATAGAATAGGCAATCCACACAGGAATATCAGTGGCAGTTGCTTGGGACAGGCAATGTTGTGGGGAAATAGGGAAAAAAAGGGGGGGGGGAGTGCTGTGGGATGTTCTGTATGGCAAATGTGTTGCTCTGATTGGTCAATAAATAAATCACTGATTGGCCAGTGGCCAGGCAGGAAGTATAGGCGGGACAAGGAGGAGAATAAAGCTGGGAAGTGGAAGGCTGAGTCAGAGACACTGCCAAGCGCCATGATGACAAACAGCATGTGAAGATGCCGGTAAGCCACGAGCCACGTGGCAAGGTATAGATTTATAGAAATGGATTAATTTAAGCTGTAAGAACAGTTAGCAAGAAGCCTGCCACGGCCATACAGTTTGTAAGCAATGAAGTCTCTGTGTTTACTTGGTTGGGTCTGATGGCTGTGGGACTGGCAGGTGAGAGAGATTTGTCCTGACTGTGGGCCAGGCAGGAAAACTCTAGCTACAAGTTCTAGTGGATACAGCATTGTATGGAGAATATAGAAATCAGTCTAAGACTCTGCCAAAGACCACTGCATGGTGTTTAAATCGGCAGATTGTACAGCACGTGGAGTTCATCCCCTGCATCTCCTTCAGTGGTTTAGGGCACCTTCTGTACTCCATGTCCTCCTGTGAGTACACAAACTTGCACCTTTATTAAATCCCTTCATGGCTTAAAACATGCATTTCACAGTTTAGAACCCTTAGCAAAATGCATGGGTAACTATGGTATATTTTCACAAGGTGTTGAGCACTTATGAGTTAAATGATCCTGTGGCTCTACTGCAGCTAGGGTCTGTACTAATGTCCGTGGCTTCTGCTTACCATTGAAGACCATGTAGATGTCTGAGGTCTGGGCTGCCACTTGGGGCCATGGTGGTGTCCACAGGCCACGGTGCTGCTGGGGCCATGCCAATCTAAGTGGCCTGTGCTGCCACCTGGGGCAGTGGTGACCATGTCTGGGTCTGTGGTCCTACCGCAGCTGGAGGGGCTCTGCGTTGAAGTTGGAGGCCAGTGTTGCCACCAAAGGCCACATGGAAGCCTGGGATCTGGGCTGCAACCTGGGGCCTTGTTGGTGTCCCAAGTGCTGATCCCCCACCAGAACCATGATGATCTGAGTGGCCTGCGCTGCCACCAGGAGCCATGGTGTCATCCAGGCCCAAGCTACTGCAGAGGGCCAAGTCTGGACCCATGGTCCTGCTGCAGCTGCAGTCCGTGTTATGTCTGTGGCCCGTGTTACAACACTGGCCATAGGAGCCATTTGTGGTGAAATCAGAGGGGGCATGCTTAGCCGGCCCTGCCCTTTGTTGGCCCTGCCCCTCTGGACACTGCAGCAAGAGAGGTGCCCATTGCAGACACTCGAGAGAGATGGCCCCACCCCCTCACCATGGGCATGGGAGAACTGGCCCTGATGGCATGGGTGTAGGAGAGCTGGCTCTGCTCCTCACCGGAAGGGGGCAGCCCCCATGGCCTGGACTGACCAACTCAGCTACTACCCAGGCCCACATCCAGTGCCTTGGGTTGACCTGCCCTAACATCTACACCCATCTACGACCTGCTTGAGCAGGTGAAGGGACTGGTCCCGTGGAACCATACCTGTAGGAACTCTATGACTTGGGGCAGCCATGAGATACCCAGTGATGACGGATCAAAGAAACTAGAGGCCTTCAACCAGACTTGCAAGTAAAGCTGATTGGACAAGAGTATACTGGGTGACACACTGCAGCTGCCAAAATGAATGAAGGGGTGTTGGGGAGACAGGAAAGACAGAGGAGTAAAGAGGTGTTTTTTTGTTTGTTTGGCGTTAATATTGTTTTTAATTTCTTTTTTGGGGGGGGATACTGCAAGGGTGAAGGGCAGATATGGGGTCACTGGGAGATGAGCGTAATTGGGGTGCATGATGTGAAATTCCCCAAGAATCAATAAAGAAATTATGTTTAAAAAAAGGAAACTGGAAACTGTTCGATGACTGTTTTCAGCTTTGCTCATGATACTTTCATCATAGGTACCATATTGTACATTCTAGATGATTACAACTTACATGCCAATTATACCTCAATAAAGCAATTGAATCTTGTCATTGCTACCAAAGCAAGACAACAAAAAAGAGTTAAATAATCTATGGGGACAACCCCAGATAGGGGTGAGTATGTTGGGAAGGGCTTCCCAGGCATCATACCTATTATGAATGTTTGTAGTGAAGCCAAACAGGGTGTGAGGACCCAGGGCTACAGGATTGGAGTTAAAAACCCACCTGCAAGCATGTCCTCTAGATGCTATCCTGGGTCCAACCTCCTTCAGCAGTCAGAGCTGAAGAACGAGCTGCTTCTAACTGAACTCAGACATTGGCCAGTTGAGACCGGATTCTGGCCAGCCTGAACCCCTTACTTTCATGAAGGGACCTGAAGGGACACTGCGGGCAAGTCTTCCTATGTATGTCAGCTACCTCTTCAACTTCGCAGTGGGGACTGCACCTCACACCTAGTCCCTTGACTAGACTTGCCTCTCTCATCTTCCCATCCTCCCATGGGATTCTGTCACTTCAGTCAAGTGCCTACGGCGGGACAAGGGCTGGAAGTGCAGAGAACACAATGAAGAAATGTTTGCTTAACTTCCTGAGGCTGGAATCAAACAAAAGGAGAGACAGAGCAGTGGACCCGTTTCTAAAGTTATTCTAGGGTCCTGGAGGAGTGGCTCAGTGGCAGTTAAAACTGGATCGATGGCCAGCACCACAGTAATATTGCTAGGGAAATATTTCTACTCCCTTTTCTCTTCTGCAGGGCTCTGCTATGTACCCCAGGCTGACCTAAAATTTATGATATTCCTGCTAAAGCCTCCTGTGTGCTAGGAAAACAGGTGTTCAGAACTATGCTCAGCTTGCAATTATTTATGGAATTAAAACCAAAAGAAACTTTCTGGCCAGGCGAAGGTGGCACACACCTTTAATTCCAGCACTCGGGAGGCAGAGGCAGGCGGATCTCTGTGAGTTCGAGGCCAGCTTGGTCTGTAGAGCAAGATCCAGGACAGGCACCAAAACTACACAGAAAAACCCTGTCTTGAAAAACAAAAAACAAAAAAACCTTTCTGTTGCTGGTGCTTTGGGTTTGAACCCAGGGTATCATGTATTCTAACTGGGCATTATCTCTAGCATTGACCTGTATGCTTAGTTACAGGAACTGTTATATAACATCCATTTTGGTTAGATGAGCTGCTACCTAATTATGCCACTGTCTGAACTACACAGGATACTGATCTCTTAAATGTATGTACGCGTTTTGGCTCTCCTAGAAGTAGCTATGTAGATCAGGCTGACCTAGAAACCACAAATCTGCCTGCACCTGCCTCTCAAGTGCTGAGATTAAAGGCATGTGCCACATTGGGAAATTTCTCTCTTCTTGTATATGACTCCTATCATCTGACAGACATGGTCTATGGGAGGAGGGAATTGCAAAAATGAATGCTGTTCAACATGATGGAGGGCAGAGTCACGGCTGCTAAACTGAATGGCATATAAGATAAAATGCAGTTTCCTGAGTTACAGGTAGAATTCTTTGTGCTTACCTGCACTTGTCAAGTTCTGACGAGTAAACCATTAATGAAATTAGCCTAGTGCTAGGGCTATGCCTGAGTGGTGCTGAGGAGTAGGTCCTGGGAAAAGCCCAACAGAAGCAGGGAACAGAATGTCATAGTTCACAGCAGAGTGAGGTTTCCAGTCATTTCAACTTGGATCAGAGTCCGGGCCTCACTGGCTTGGTCCCAAGGCCATGTTCAGCACTGGTACGCCTTCTGGCCGCCCACACGGGCAAGGATTCGATTCTGAGGGGCTGAGCCTCTGCATCCCACTTACCTTCCAAAGAAAGCATAAATAGATGTACAAATAGAACAATGGACCAAGATCCCTATGCAAGGAAAGATCTGGGTTCAAACTGCTCATTGATGGAAGAGGTAAAAGTCTCCTCTACCTAGGAAATGAGGACTGTTTGCAGGCAGGAGTGTGCCACAGAACACATGTGGTCAGAGGAAAACTCTTAGAGTTGGTCTCTTCTGCCACTCTGTGGTCCTGGGGCTTGAACTCAGGTATTCAGGCCTATGCACAACCTACACCTAAGACATACCCACAGACTCATCTTCCCATCCTGCTTGGCTTATAAAAGTTAAAAAATTTTTTTTTAAAATTAATTAGAGCATATTCTTTAAAGTGTTGGGCCAACATGGGGTTCCACAGGAGGCACCATCTGGTTCGTGAGCCACTGACTGCCCAGCCACGGAGAGTCAAGAGCTGTGCCCAGCCTCTCTAGAGCTCAGTTTGGCCTGTGCGGCTTTGTGGAAGAGAATATAGCTGCAGGCAAAGATATGCATTTTGAGGTTCCTGTCTATACACCTCCAATCCCTTCACTTCACTTCACAAGCAGAACTCTGATGTGGACATCTATGCTGGGGACTCTAGACTACCAGAGACTTTGCCGCATACTCACACGAAGTTCTGGGACTTCAGGCAGCAATAAATATCGTAGGCTCTAGAGAGCTGGGAACTCACAGGTACTTAAGGAGGGCATGCTGGAGGGAGACACAGAACTATGGGAAGGACACCGAATTAAGTTTAAAGGACTAGCCTCCAGCACTTGCTCTGCCATACCCTGTGTGACAGTGAGTGTCAAAGAAAAAAAAATTGTTGATATGGAACAAAGCCATCGCTACTTGAAACCCAACAGATTTACTCAATTTATAAAATGCTCTGGTCATGTAGAGATGAAATCCTTTTGGAGAAAAGTGGTGTGACATGTACGTAACTTATTGTGACTCACTGAGCCCAGAGTCATGCATGCTCCAACCCAGACTGGCAACTCTCAGACTCCTAGAGACCAGCCAGGCCCAGTCTTGTTCTCATCTGGGCCTCCAGCCTTAGGGGTAGCTGGTCAGATGTTTGCTTTCCCGAGACAGGAAGTATGGCTGACTGATCGGGAGGACTCACCAATTCCTAGTAGCCCCTGAGTGTGCAAACAAGTGCTGGTGAGGATCCAGAGCTGTGGTGAGTGACTGACTGGAAGAGATTTCTCATTGTTCCCAAACATGAGTCACGAAGGTACTTGCTGCCATGAAAGAGGGGCATCACTGGCCCCTGAGCATGAGGCAGTGTTCAACCCTCAACTGGAAAAATGGTTTAGTATAAAATCACTTTGGTTATGGAATGGCACTTGTTTTGTTTTAAAATGCCAGCAAACAAAACTGTTTCCTTACTTACACACACACACACACACATACACACACACACACACACACACACACACACACACACACACACACACACACACACACACACTTTCTCTCAAGAGGTGCCATAGTTGTTCTTTTCCTGTTTCTTTGAGACAATATAGCCCAGTACATTAATCTTGAACTCATGTATTTGAGGATGACCTTGGATACCTGATTCTCCTGCCTGTCAGGACTTCAGGCTTGATCTACCAGACCTATCTACAGACTGTTCTTGGTGTCTTCTTACCGAAAACACTGTTTCACTGAACTGAGTCCACCCGCCCTCAACCCGGCTACCAAAGCCTTCAAAGGCAGACTGCTCTGTGGACCTGACACTTCCTATTACCCACCTGCACAGGGAAGCAGCACCTTGGTGAGGTATTGATGGCATTAATATACAAATGGCCTTTCACTCACACGAAATCTCCACTGAACAGCAATCAGCTGTTTGAAGATACCTGTCATTTAAATCTGTCTTTTAACAGAAGGCTCCCTTAGAAAATGTTTTCACTAAAAAAAAAAAAAAAAAAAAAAAAAAAAAAAAAAAGAAAAAAGTAACAAATCAGCAAGAGTGCTTAACCAGTCAGCCCTAACTGCTGCAAACAGTCATTCTGTTTTTTTTAAAAAAGATTTATCTATTCATGTAGTTTATGTAAATGAGTGTTCTGTCTTCATACACACCAGAAGAGGGTATCAGATCCATTACAGATGGTTGTGAGCCACCATGTGGTTGCTGGGAATTGAACTCAGGACCTCTGGAAGAGCAGCCAAGTGCTCTTGACTGCTGAACAATCTCTCCAGCCCCGAGTCAGTCTGTCTTGATAAAGGTTTGCTAATAAAGGCAGCCTGAGTGCTGCCATGGACAAGATTCTACAGCTGTACACACAGATGTCTTCTGAATTCAAGCCCTTAGGAATATGAAGGACTCACATTTCTTACACACCAACACAGGCCACACTCGTTATGAAGGTCACAACCACGAGGACTCAAGTAACCCACCTGCTTGCTGAAGTTCCTCTTCTGATGAGAAGACAGAGTCATTTCAGGAAACTTCCATTTAATTTAACATTTATTTTCATTTATAACGAGATGTCACATTTTCTACATTAAATATAATCATGCTGGCCACCCCCCATGCCCTCAGAGAAAAATAACTGGAAGATGGAATGCACAGAGTGGGGAAGTCACCGCCGCACCTGAGAACACACAGCACAGAGACCCAACAGCAGACATGGCAGAGGCGAACAGAATATAGCTAAGGGCTCGCCAGGCAGGAGCAGGGATGAAAGAAACACTACCATATGTGCCACAAGGTCACCTGGAAAAGGCAGAGCTGGGTCAGAAAGCTCGGGGATTGAACAGTTTAAAACCAACAAACCCAAGGGCAAGTCATCACCATCTTCACACCCCGCCTCAGGATCTAGGAGGCAACGGGAAACCTAAACCACCATAAACACATCAGGATGAGATGTAGGTTTTTCTTAACTGTACCCCAGCTTTTTCCAAGTCTCAGTTCTCTATGACTGTAGCCCAGTGGGAATCAGCAGCACAAGACACGTCACCACTGCCAGGAGAATGCCAACTGTGCAATGCTGCCTGATTCTGGAGAGCCTTAAAGAGAAAGAAGCCACACGGGAATCCCCAACTCACAGCACTGGCAGAAGGAAACTCGTTTCCTAAGAAAGCACAAGCAGACAGTAAAGCCCATCTGCATAGAGCAGAGGACAGACCCACAGGCACACCAGCACTCCAGAGGGAAGACACAGCCAAGAGCCTCATGGTTTTTCTGAAAGAAGAATTCTTCCCATCTCCACCTTGCCCCGAAATTTGAGACGGAAGCATTTTAACTTCAAAACAGTGATACTCTTAAGGGAGTTGAGAGGTAGGGTTTGGGAGACCCAAACAAGACATTATTAGCAACTAGCTCTCCACTATGTACAAATACATACAATCAGAAAACACACTTCACTCCAGCCTTCAGCTACTTCAAAGAAAGCACTGAAGGCGAGGTTTTCTGAGCGGGGATCTCTCAATCTGTTAGCAGTTTAAACGTGGCAACACTGGCACAACAGTTACCTAGCTGTTGTTTTTAATTACAGGGTAACAGGTAAACCCCCGCACACAGGTGGGCATGGAGGAGTGCAAAAGGAATCAGGAAACAGAACCAGTACTTCACAAGAGGGTCACGCCACACAAGCAGCAGCAGCTAGTGTTTTGCAGAGTCTCGAGGGTAAAATTCGCTCAGGGTGCTCTGAGGGATTCTCTTCAGCATTTCTTTGGGGAAGATTCGAAGCAACTGCCAGCCAATGTCCAAAGTCTCATAGACAGTGCGGTTTTCATAGGGACCTAAAATATTGATACTGAATTAATAGCAAAGTACTTCCAATTGACCGGTGTTACTCAGTATTCTGTCTACAAAGCAGCAATCAGGTCAGGCATAAAATACAAGAAAACATGGGTTCGGACTCGAGACTAGATGTAGAAATGAGGGCACCAAGATCAGAGGTGACGAGTGGCCCACGGGCAGTGTGCATGTTGGTGTAAGGGGTTGAGGTGTACAGACAGACAAGTAAGATCCTTAAACAATGCAATTAGACCCAGCATTTTGTTCAAAGGTCAGCAAAAAGATGACGAGGACACAGGAGAAAAAGCTTGGCTTGCAGGAATCTACAGCCATGCTGAGAAAGCCTCAAGCCACAGAGCCGAATATATTACAGGTTTTCAAAGCTTTAGTGCGAAACAGGCTCTCATTGAGTGGCCCAAGCCAGCCTTGAGGCTACTAAGTGCTCAAACTACAACCAACTTATTTATTTAATATAGTAGAATTAAATCCTCTTACCCCCCCCCCCCCCAAAATCTTCAACCACAAGATTAAGAGTGGCTGGGTTTCTTTCTCTAGAGAACTTCACCATATTTTTTAGGTTCTGCATAAAAAGAGAGAGAGAGGTGCCTGGGGCGAAGGCAGGGAAGAGAAAGGAAGGAAGGAAGGGAGGGAGGGAGGGAGGGAGGGAGGGAGGGAGGGAGGGAGGAAGGAAGGAAGGAAGGAAGGAAGGAAGGAAGGAAGGAAGGGAGGGAGACAAAAAACTAAATTCCAACAAGACCAACAGTGTAGCTCAGCGGTGAAGCACTTGCCTAGCATGCACTGGTTCCACCCATAACCCTCCAACAATGGTGCCCTTGTGTGAGGTGATTTCAGTACAAATAATGAATGTACGATATAGGTAAAAGAGTGCACAAATCCTAAGTGTATCACTTGAGGTGTTATCTCAAGTAGCACACTTATTTTAACTACCACTGAAGTAAAGGATGGAGTATTTCTAGCCTTAACCCACATGTGCCAAGTAAGGAAACCCACTGGCGGCTTTTTAGAAGCGAGACAACCAACACAATTAGTAACAGTTCCCCTGAGCTGTCAGAGCGGTGGAAAGTTGGCACCAATGGCCAAGGATGATGGCACAAGGCTTCGGATGAGGGCCTTCAACCTCAGATCTGGTTACAGACCTGTAGCTTCCCTGTCACCCAGGAACACCCACAATCTCCAGCCCCACCCATATCTACTGGGTCAGAATCAGCACTTTTAAGAAGCTTGGCTGATTCAAAAGCAAATCAAAGTTTGAAAAACACTGAACAAAATATTGTAGTGAGAATACAAAAATAACAGAGTAAGAAGAATAGTACGAATGAGTAGTAGCTGATCACTAGAGAATAATAAGAAAGGTTAAGAATGGTGCCCAGTCAACTGGACTAGTGAGTTATCACACACACACACCCACCCACCCACACACACAAGTGGGACAGGTTGTATGGGGGAGTTGGGGGAGAATAGAGGTGGTAGATATGCATGATCTTAGTTCACTGCACACATGCATGAGATTCTCAAAAATAAAAACAAAATGAAACAAAAAAAAAAAACCCAAAATGCTGTCCAGCAACTGAGAAAGGTTAGCTGGAAAAATGTCCCAGCAGACACTGATAGCACACAGCCCAGAGTATTGGCAGGCAGGTGGTCAGCTGGGGAAAAGTCTCATTCTGGTTACTGGGTCCTTAGGGATAGACAGCAACACATGAAAAGACATGCTTACAGCATGTAGAGATGTGGGAGCTTGAGAGAAGGTGAGGATCATCTACAGCAAATTAGAGTCCACAGTATAGTGACAGTCAATGCTTAGGAAGAAAAACAAACAAACACCCAGCAAAACGATGGCTGGGCTTTGTGAAATATAATTAGAGATTTCCCTGAGGATATTCAGAAGGCAGAGGAAGTCAGAGGTTAAGACTTGGAGGAGTGTCTCAATAGGGGAGAAAATGCAGAGAATAATGTAAGTACTCAAGATTTGCAAGGAGGGCTTAACAATTCTGAGATGTTGTGTTTAAAGGGAATCATCTTACCCTGAGTAATGAAGTTTTTCTCAAATTTCTGCAGAAATTCCAAGTAAAGAAGGTCATCCGAGGTCAGGGCTTCTTCTCCCACCACAGCTTTCATGGCTTGCACATCCTTACCGATAGCATAACATGCATACTGAAGAGGAGAGAGGCAGTGTCAACAGCACAGGATGCACAGGTGTCCTGCTTCAGCTCTTTTCCCGTAAGACTACAACTCAGACAGCTCCCAGGAAAGTGGTTAAGTACTTGTTATACAGGCTCCCCCAGAAAGAGGCCTTCAGACATGCAATGCAGACATTACCCACACTGCAAAAATATACTTCCTCAGGTGCCAATGAATTTACGGTGGGGAGAGAACAAAATACAGAAGAACCAAAGAGAAATTTCTGCAGGTCTCATTCAAATGCCTGTGGTATCACAGGTCTGCCATTTCTACTGCAGGGCCAGATATTCTTCTTTTATGTTTGATGTACAATCTATAGACATTAAGGAGTTCATAGAATATATACAACTATGAGCTTCAGTAGTCTGTTGGTTGTTTAATATGTTAAGTAACAAATGTATGGTATTTATGCAGAAATGATTGAACTGTACGACTTGGTGGTAAGTGCCTTTACCCATTGAGTGCTTTTTTTGTTTTGTTTTTGCTTTTCTCTTTTTAATTTAAAAAACTGTGGGCTGGAAAGATGGCCCAGTAGTTAAGAACACTGGTTGTTCTACAGGATCCAGGTTTGATTCCCAGTACCCACAGAGCAGCTAACCAGTCTCTATAACTCCAGGTCCAGGCGATCCCAAACCTTTTTCTGGTCGTGGGCACTGCATGCATGTAGTGCATAGATATGCATGCAGGTAAAATACCAACACACATAAAAATAAATAAGCAGATAAACAAATAGGGACAGAATATCCAATAAAGTAAATTAAAAAACCATGTATAGTATGAGAAATGAGTCACAAGCTTGATAATTTTCTTGTTGCTATCACTGTTTTCTGAGGTAGTGTCACTATGAAGCCCACACTGACTGCCAATTTGTAATTCTTTTGCCTTAGCCTCCTGAATACCGAGATTACAGGTATGACACCACAAGCTGACCAAACCTGGTAGGTTGTTAGTTTTATTTTTCAAGTATTTTATTTTATATGCATTAGTGTTTTGCATGCATTTATGAGAACCACATACATGCCTGGTATCCTCAGAGGTCAGAAGATGTCACGTCCCCTAGACCTGGAGTTACAGATGGTTGTGAGCATCATGTGGGTTCTCTTGCAAGAACAATAAATGCTCTTAACCACCGAGTCAACTCTCCAGCCGCCAAGCTTGGTATTTTAATCTTGATTAGCATCATTTATTCTTATGAAAAAAGGTCATCTCTCCAGCCCCCAAGCTTGGTATTTTAATCTTGATTAGCATCATTTATTCTTATGAAAAAAGGCTGCTTTGTTTCAGTGAGGTATTATTCCATATCAAGCCAACACTGAAATTCTACTTGGATGGGAAAAAAAAAACAAACACTGCAAAAGTTATGGGTAGGACAGCAGAAGAATACATGGAGAGCGGCAGTCTCTCAAGCCTCGTCCTCAGAGGAGCACATACCAGCTGGTTAGAGACGTCAGCATGGTCCTTTCTGGTCATTCCTTCTCCAATAGCTGACTTCATCAACCGAGACAGCGAGGGCAGCACATTAATAGGTGGGTAAATCTGGGGGAGAAAAGGAAGAAAAAGTCACTGTTAATAAACTTCAAGCAACGCCGGGCGGTGGTGGCGCACGCCTTTAATCCCAGCACTCGGGAGGCAGAGCCAGGCGGATCGCTGTGAGTTCGAGGCCAGCCTGGGCTACCAAGTGAGTTCCAGGAAAGGCGCAAAGCTACACAGAGAAACCCTGTCTCGAGAAAAAAAAAAAAAAAAAAAAAAATAAACTTCAAGCATTAGTGCACAGAGGCACTGAAAGTCACCAGTTCCCCCATCACATAAATCTGTAGCACTGCTTCCTAGATGAGGTCTGATATCTTCAAGGGAAGAAATGGTGCTGAGAAACATCTGGGACACAGTATTTCTTTTAAGAACCAGATCCAAGAAAGAGAAATAGAAAGAGAGCACAACATTGTTTTGAAAATCTACAGTTTCAACTGCCTAGACAATCTTCTGCATGGACTCAAAAATTTTATAAGCAAAATAAAGATTAGACAGCAAAAATTATGCTTTTCTATTAATAAGATTGACAGATTATACCATATACCACTTTTAGCACAGAATTCCCTGAAAAAAGTCTTCTTGAGATAACTGATACCATTTAAATGCACAATAAATAAAAATGATAATTCTTAAATCTGCATTTTGCCTGCTGCAAGATTCTAGCTTACAGAAATGACACTTTTACAGCCACATTAACAACAACAAGCTGATACTTTCTAAGCAAAATAGTCCCAAGGAGCAAATCAAGTCAGTGGAGAGTGATGAGTAGCTTTAAGCCCCACAGCACACCGTTCAAAGTCGGTACCTGTCTGTTGTGCAGCTGTCTGTCCACATAGATCTGCCCCTCAGTAATATACCCAGTCAAGTCAGGGATGGGATGAGTGATATCTGCCAGAGAAAGATGTAAGGTATTAAATTAAACACATGGCTTTTTCATACGGTCAATCTCAGAAGAAGCCAATCTGTATTACCTACACACCTCTGTAAGAGCTACAAAGAATTTCTGTGATGATGTATTTGTGCTGTCTAATATAGTAATGTGATGGTTAGCTTTAATTGTCAACTGAATGCCACCTAGGAAGAGAGTCTTGGTTGGGTTGGTTTGTGAGCATAACTGTAGGGAATTATCTTAATTAAATTAATTGATGTAAACAGATACCCCACCATGGATGGAACCATTCTTTAGGCAGGGTGTCCTAACTGTATGGAAACAGTGGAGATACTGAGCATTCATGTCTCTCTGCTCTTAACCATGGATGTGGAGTGACTAGCTGTTTGAAGTTCCTGCCTTGACTTTCCTACAATAATGGAATTATAAGCTGAAACATAGCCCTTCTCCTTTAAGGTGCTTTTTATCAGAGTGTTTTTTTGTTTTTTTGGTTTTTTTTGAGACAGGGTTTCTCTGTGCAACAGCTTTGGCTGTCCTGGAACTTGCTTTGTAGACTGGGTTGGCCTTGAACTCACAGACATCTACCTGTCTCTGCCTCCTGAGTGCTGGAATTAAAGGCATGTGTCATCATTGTCCGGCTTATCATGGTGCTTTATCACAGCAACAGATATGGAAGCAGGATGGAAAGGCATTTGCCAAACATGGCTGCTGAGTACCTGAATGTGGATAATGAAACTAAAGGGCTTAATTTCAAATTTCATTTTAATCAAATTTAAATACAGGACAACGTATCTAGCAGTTACCATATTAAACGGCAATTTCTTCTCTTTTTTAAAGATTTATTTATTGATAATGTACACAATGTTCTGTCTGCATGTATGCCTGAAGGCCAGAAGAGGATGCCAGATCTCATTACGGATGGCTGTGAGCCACCATGTGGGTGCTGGGAATTGAACTCAGGACCTCTAGAAGAACAGCTAATGCTCTTAACCGCTGAGCCATCTCTCCAGCCCCTAAATGCCAATTTCATTTGGTCAGTTGCAATAGTTCCAACACGTGCTGTACACTATGAAGTAAACACTTGCTCACTTGCTCCTAGTTATGTGCTTTCATCTTAAAACATAGAAGTCCCATCTTAAGCACAAAACTCTATGCAAATATAAGACACACAATGGCAGTGGTGCTCAGGCAGCACCCAAAGACCATGACAAGTGCTAAGCCTTTAACCCATTGAGGGAAGACGGCCCCTTGTGTCCACTCCTTTGGGACAGGTGTGTTCATGTCGGAAGCAGTACAGCAGAATTGCTGCTGTGGATTATGAATCCAGACTATGGGCTGTAGAACTACCACTTCCTTAATCTAACAAATCACTCCACTTCTCTGTGCTCAACATTGTGATGAGGATCAAACCATCACAACAGTGCTCACCATGGTGAGGTATTTTCCAAATGATCTTATACAAGTGCTTTTTAAAATGAAATATGGACAAAGGAGCATGACAGAAGAGGAAATCTGAAGAGCCCCACTCCAAGCACACTCAGCCTTTCTGTACCGTATGCTTCCACAGTAAAGCAAGCTACTGCTTACCCAAGCTGGAGTCAAACATCCCAAAAGTCTGTAGCCTTTACATCTACGCTCTTCATTGCACGTTTAACTATTTAAATGACTGGCTCACGAGAAAATCCAAGCTGCTTACACTAAATAGAAACAAATTCCTCATAACTAAAACAGTGCTCTGAAAACAGCAGCCATCAAAATAAAACATCATAAATGAAAATGTGAAATTCAAATTACAAAGAAAATTGCTTTTCTACAGAAAGTAATAAGGATCACTGGGAATAGTCTTCAAATGAAAATGTCGTTTAGATATAAGTATATAGTTAAGGTAAACCTTAGAGGTCAAGCTCTCAGAAGAATTTTAATTCAAAAAGACAGAGGGGTGACTTCTATGGGATCAAAGCCCTGGGGCTACTGAGCTGGTTCACGGGTAAAGGCACTTGCTATCAAGTCTGATTACCTGAGTTCCTTAGGACCTATATAGCAGGAGAAAACTAACTCTGGCCAAGTTATCCTCTGACCTCCACTGGCACACTGTGGAAAGCACCTCCCCTCCCCCACATACAAACAAACAAATAACTGTTAACTCGCTCTCTCATAAATCAAAAGCCCTTATAGTGACCAAGTCTGGCACAATCAAATATGCAAACTTACCATCATTGGGCATGGTGAGAATAGGGATTTGGGTAATAGAGCCATTTCTACCTTCCACTCGACCAGCACGTTCATAGATCGTGGCTAAATCGGTGTACATGTAGCCTGGGAAACCTCGCCGACCAGGAACCTCTTCCCTAGCTGCTGAAACCTGATAGCAAATCGAGGAAGGAGAAGAATACCATGCCACATCAGAGTAAAAAAAAAAAAGTCTGGTTAGAATGTCTGCTTGACAACAAACAAGGACTTGGATGGGTCTGAGCTAGATCCTCTGCATATACCTTATGGTCGTGTAGGTTGGTGTTCTTATGGGACTCCCAACAGTAGGAGGAGTGGGGGTGTCTCTGACTCTTTCATCTGCTCTAGAGACCCTTTTCCTCCTACTGGGTTGTCTCATTCAGCCTTGATATGAGTGTTTGTGCCCAGTCTTACTGCATCTTGTTAGGCCATGGTCGGTGGATATCCCTGGGAAGCCTGCTTTTTTTTTTTTTTTTTAAAGGGAAATGAGAGTTGATCTGGGTGAGAGGAGGGACTGGGAAGAGTAGAGGGAGGGGAAACTGTACTCAGGATGTCAAGTATGAGAGAAGAATAAAAGTTAAAGTTAAAAAAAAAAGAATGTATCCTTGAATATTCCCAACAAAATATTAATTTAAGTGGTTATAAATAAAAAATGTGGAAAATTAAAATGAATCAGAAATTCAGTTGGTCTGGAAGGGTGATGCTATCCACATAATCAATTCCTCTATTTTCAGTTTGCTAATGACTACACTTTTCTCAATTCTGAATAGATTGTAATCTTTGGAGTCTGAAAAAATTCTGTTCTTTTCATAAGACTTCACTTATATGTTTAAAAATACTGAGTGACAATAATAAATATTATGTACATAAATCAATTCTATGAAAGAAATTTAGCTGAGTGTGGTGGTGTGCACACGTAATCCCAGCACTGGGGAGGCAAAGGCAGGAAGTCTGTTAGTTCAAAGCCAGCCTGGACCACACTGAGAGCCTGTCTCAGAAACAAAAACATGGGATAAGAGAACAAAACAATTAGATTTTCTGCTAAAAGTTTATTGCAACAATGTACTAGAGAAAAAAAAAACATAGCTATAATCCTGTAAGTCAAATAGAGTGAATCTAAGCAAAATTTTTAATCCATTAACTATGTCATGTTGTGTAACAATCCATTTTTATGTAAAACAGACTGGAAAAGGTCAAAACGAGGAATACATACCAAAAACTAATCACTTGTTGCACGATTCACATTAATTAATCAAATCTTCACAACAGCCAAACAAGAAAGTGTATCCCAAACTTTACAGTCAGAATTGAGTCTCAGATAAGTTTCCCAAAATTAAAAAGCCAGAGCCCAGCTTAGTGGCATATGTTTAGAATCCCAACACTTTGGAGAGGCAGGAATATCCGAAATTCAAGGTGAGTATCTCAGCTACATATTAAGTTTGCAAGCCACACTGAGCTATATATGACCTTGATCAAAGAGCCAGGAGTCGTCTCCGCTACACAAAGTAAGAATAATTAAAGGGACACACAAATGGGAATACAGGTAGCTGCATTACTCCACCATCACAAGAACCTGAGAGCATTACTAATGTAGGGTTCTTGCAATGTCACTCCAAGTGTGATCTACAGACCAGCAGTCATCTAGGCACAATGACGCTGCCATGGCAATCTGGCAGAACATTTTGATGTTACTGAATCGAATGTAAAGGAAATCTAGGTTTGTAAACTGCTTATCTTAAAAAAAAAAATAGCCGGGCGGTGGTGGCGCACGCCTTTAATCCCAGCACTCGGGAGGCAGAGCCAGGCGGATCTCTGTGAGTTCGAGGCCAGCCTGGGCTACCAAGTGAGTTCCAGGAAAGGCGCAAAGCTACACAGAGAAACCCTGTCTCGAAAAACCAAAAAAAAAAAAAAAAAACCTTTTCTTATAGCTCATTTTTGTTGTCCTTAACCAAAGTATTGATCTGTTTCAATGAAGGAAGACTCTAGCCCTTCACAGAGTCAACGTGAACACTGTGACGGTGTGGTGATAATCTTGAGAATTTTAAAATCTATGTTAGAGAGCAGGTTTCCTCAGAAGTCTTTTCATGTAGTCAAAACAGTAACTTATTAAAATATCAGGAACTTGTCTTAAAATACTCTAAAATTTCTGCGTGGATAGATATTAAACTGTTATTAAACAAACATTTGGTTTTCTGAAGAAAAAAGTTCCAAAGACAGTGTTGCCAGACGACTTATTAAAATATTATAATCATTAAAAACAGAGACCTGAGGGGCTGGAGAGATGGCTCAGCAGGTTAAGAGCATTTGCTGAGGTCCTGGGTTCAGTTCCCAGCACCCACACGGGGAAGCTCACAACCACCTACAACTCCACTTCCAGGGGATCCGATGCCCTTTTTTGGCCTCCGCAAGCAAATACATATACTCAAGACACAAAATTTTTAAAAATTAGGAATCAGAAAGGTTTAGCATAGAGTGTAGACAGGAATTTCTGGGAGTATAACATCATTACCAGCTTGTGGTGCTTTCTTACTTCTTAGACTGTTGGGACAGTGACAATGTGGTAAGCAGGCTATTGATTTTAATCACATCCTCTAATAATTCCAAGTTGACAGAAAGAAAAAAGAGCTGTATTGCCTTTTTTGATGAAGACAATCTACAAACCAATCAGCAGCAAGCTCAAAAACATGATTAAAGAAAAAACAAAAACTTACAAAGGGTCACGATAACCCTACAAACTGAGCTATTTTGTTTGACTGAGAAAAAAAAAAATTAAGGAAGGAAGGAAAAGTTACCTCTCGAAGTGCTTCAGCGTAAGAACTCATATCTGTTAGGATGACCAGGACATGCTTCTCACACTGGTAAGCCAGAAATTCAGCAGTGGTCAGAGCCAGGCGGGGAGTGATGATTCTTTCGATGCTGAAAGGGAACAAGTCCCAGGTCACTCAAAAGCCAGAACCCAAACAATTCTGGACGCATCAGCAATTTCTCCTTTGACAGTCTTAATAAATGCAGGAGAGAAAAACTACTACTTTGAAGATGCCTCTGTAGGCAATTACTCTGTGTACTTAGGGAAGAGTAAGTACACAAGGTTAACTTATGTTACAAATGCTTGCTGTTTCTTAGAGCTATTGTTTCTCAGAGTTGAGAAGGGTGGTGAGAAAAGGGGGGAAGGAAATAGGCGACATATTTCCCAGGTAAAAAAGTTGTTTACTGATTATCTATTATGTCCTAATAACTCATTTAACGTGCACAACAATCCAGTCAATTTCACTGGTCACTTTTATGAGCGGCAGTGTCTATGTTAACTCCGTCATTTGCAAAGCGAAACAAGGCGCAGACTGGAATCTAAATACAGGGTTCCATCAGTGACGAGGCTTTCACTGTGACATTTACCTCTTTAACTCCTTTGATCCCCAGTCTTCTCAAATGGAAAGAAGTGACCAGATTTACTTACGTTGGGTCATTAGCCAAGTTCAAAAAGAGGCAGACATTGTCCATTGAGCCATTTTCTTCAAAGTCAGACTTGAAGAACCGGGCTGTTTCCATGTTTACCTAAATATTAATGACTTCATCAGTGCTGGGAGAAAGAAAATTCTCAACATCTATTTCTGATGAAGGCTAACCTATGAATCTAAATTGTTCCATCTTTTAAAAATTCAAGCATCCTTTTTTATTTTCTTCTTAAAATGTAAATTGGAGTAAAGCCCTTTAGACACACAGGGTATTATTAAGTTTCAGCCACATACTAAATTTGATTCCTTAGTTTTGTTAAACTGCCAAACGCACTGTCTCTACCTAGGAACAAAGTCAAGGTGTATGTGTAGTTTATGACCTCTTTCTAATAACAGTTAATTTTATATTATTTCCAAACAAAATGCCATACTTACCCCCATAGCAGCAAACACAATGGCAAAATTTTCTTCACTATAGTCCACTACATCTTTAGACTTCTTTACCAAACCAGCCTGGCGACAGATCTGAGCTGCAATCTGTTGGGGATGAAAAGAAACAAGGTGTAAACTAAAATCATATTCTGGCAGCAAAGTAACTTATCCTTAACTCTTGAATACTTTAATTACTAAACTTAGTCAACAAAGTTCATTGTTAATTTTTATGAAGATCCAGAAGTAGAAGTGAAAGGGCACACACCAGCCTGAATTGGGTGACCAGACCATACCAACTACATGCCAGGTAAGCCGATTCTAGGGGTTCCCCCCATGACATGCCACAGCAAGTACCCTAGCTCTCACCTCGTTGTGTGGCAAGCCAGCAGCAGAGAAGATGGGAATTTTCTGTCCCCTAGCAATACTGTTCATGCCATCAATGGCAGAAATGCCCGTCTGAATCATCTCCTCTGGGTAGATCCGACACTGAGGGTTGATTGGCTGACCTGATGTATTCCAAAAAGGGATGGATGATGTTAGAATGTCTGCATATTATTCATGGACATAAGTAGAAATAAAATTAAAAGATCAAAACTATACACTGAATTCCTTTGTACTTAAAAAGGATTTACTTTAAATGATACCATAACAATTATTTTCTCTCTGGCAAGGCTCCCAATAGTCAGAAGTTATTTTCCCCAACACTGAATGAAATCCATCTACTGCCCCTACCCATGATGTCAAGGAAGTCTTCAGCCAGCACCACAGGACCTCGGTCAATGGGTTTTCCTGATCCGTTGAATACCCGACCTATACAACAGCAACAAAGAAAACAGAGTAGACCCAGACTTCCAAATCTGCATCTTATGTTTCTAGATATTATATAAATAAGTTGAAAAGGAAACAGATCTGTGTGCAGAATGAAGAGTGATGTCCACTTACCGAGCATATCCTCTGACACTGGTGTTCGGAGAATATCCCCAGTAAACTCACAGGATGTTTTCTTGGCATCTATACCTGATGTCCCTTCAAATACCTATAAAAAAAAATACCAATCAGAAGGTTCATAGAAATTTAGGTCAGGGACACTTACTAGACCAAGGCTCTTGCTTGCAGGGTCAAATATCACAAACAAGCTGAGGGTGTCAGGTATGTGTAAAAATGATGATTGAAAGAAAGAACAATGAAAAAGAAAGAAAATTTAAGGACTTTTGGTCACCTTATAAAATCAAAAGAAAACTTAACATCTGGCTACTTTTAGAAATTTTACCTACCCCTGCTCTAGACTGTTTTTTAGGGAACATGTTAAGAAACCTCTCTTTCCCTGTAATAAAACAGCATTAAAACCTGGAAACTGTAAGGAAAAAATTCAATAGAAATGAGTTGGGTATCATTTTGATAGCATCTAATCATCAGTGAATGTGGCTTTGATCAGGAAATGGCTCAATGGTGCTGAGGGATGCTCACCTGAACCACTGCTTTGGAGCCACTAACTTCTAGGACTTGCCCACTTCTTTTTGTGCCATCCGGTAATGTCAAGTGGACAATCTCAGCATATCTGGGAAACTAAGCAGGAGAACAGTGAAGCATTAAGAATCAGCATTCTAAAAGCGACCCAAGACACTCTATGCATCTCTACCTCGCCTTGTTGTCTGTGCACTTTCCCCGCCTTCCAACAAAGACACAGGGAGTGGAATCTGGGTCCCTGTAACTTATGTTCACCGGCACACAGAGTGGCAAACTAGTACAAGGCACAGAGAGGAGCGTATTATCTGCAAAACACAGCAATTACATTTACTATTTTTTCTCTTAAGGTTTTAAGACTCCAGAAAGATTACCAATAACATTGTCTCTGCCACTCAAAGTAATGTTCATTTTTTGGGCTATATGTACCCACTTAGGCCTCACATGACAGGAAAAAGATAAAATGTTAGTATGTAATGTTACTATCAGACTAAGATAATGTGCAAAGTCTCCCACAATCTCTAAACAAATATATATCCTTCTATATAAGAATGTGTATCCCTAAAAGATTCCCTCCTACCCCACACTCCCATCCAGCCTTATACTGTTCATTTTTGAGATAGGATATAACCCAAACTGGCCCTGAATTCACTATATATATATAAAACTGAGGATGACCTCAAGCTCCCAAGCCTCCTGTCTATACCTCCTTTGGGCTGGAATTACAAGCTCCTGAGCTACCACACCCAGCTAAGATGCTGTTTTATATACTTAACTGGTAAAGTATTTGATGCATCATTGGGCAACTTGCTTTACCGTATTGACATGTTTAACATAATACATTGTCATGGTATTAGTCATACTCTACCAACATAATTTATTGGGAGATGTATCATTCAGTGTGCTTTGAGGGGGGAAAATCCCTTCAATCAAATTACTGTACATTAGGGATTGTAAGGCCTTTGGATTTTGGAGATGTTAAAATGTTAATAAACAAAACAAACATTTGAAAATTAATGTTTACACAACTGACACAGTTAGAAACCTAACGACCAAGCTAGGCGTGGTAGCACACGCCTTTAATCCCAGCACTTGGAGGCAGAGGCAGGCCTGGTCACATAGTTGTAGGCCAACCAAGGTACGCACACAGTGAGATCCTGTATCAAAAAGTCATCTAATGACCATGTCATACTTAATTCAGCTGTTCACCTGATGAAACACAGAGCTGTCCTATATTGTACTACAATAATGATATAATAAATGCTCATTTTTGCATGTAACTCTTCACAAAAGTTAGCAAGCTACATACTAACGGTGAACGTGTGTACATATCAGTGGCAAATTGTATCATTTTCTGCCCAATTATTTTGCAAAGGTACCAGATTAAATCACAGTCCCCTATTAGTACAAAAACCCAAATCCTAAACAGAGCAAACAAAACCAATGTCCTTCCACCTCTATTTCTGTCGATCTTTATCTTTCTTACTCACTTGTGGTTTTATAGAAGGTGGATGTTAATCCTCTTATAAACAACGCTGCTTATCTTTTAATTTTGCTTATGACATTTTCTATCTCACCGAAGTATGTAAGGTTATGGAATGAAAGTATTATTGTTATGGTTTTATCTTTTATTAAGAAAACCTTTGACCTGGAAGTCATAAACGGGTTTTCAATATTGTCTTCTGATGGGCTTCTAATAGGTTGATGTTTCACTTAAGTCCATTTGGATTGAATTCCCTATCTATCTATCTATCTATCTATTATTTTTTCATTTTTATTTGGGAAATGAATACTCTAACAACATTTGACTAGCATGCAATGTTTCACTCTAACAACATTTGACTAGCATAAAATGTTTCCCAGGGCTTCACAATGCCCAGTTCACCATGTGTGAACAGATAAAATCCCAGCACTCAGAAAGCTGAGACAGGGGGACTGCAAGTTCCATGTCAGAGTGGGCTACATATGTCTTGGGCAGTGGTAGCCCATGCCTTTAATCCCAGCAGTCAGGAGGCACAGGCAGGTAGATCTCTGAGTTCAAGGACAGCCTGGTCTTAGAATGAGTTATAGGACAGCCAGGGCTCATAGAGAAACTCCGTGGTTTGGGGGAGGTGTATGAGTCTGTCTCATAAAAGAAAGACAAGACAACCAAAGATCAGATCATCCATGTGCAGAGGTGTTTGGCTCCCATATCCTTGTTATGTGGATGGGTTTATCCCTTCACTAATTCCCCATGCATCCTCATCCCATCTCTGAGTGTCCTAGCTGGTAAGGAACAATTCTTTTACAAATTTGAGTCTACTCACCCAGTCAAAGTAAAGTGGAATCACACAAAACAAACAGAATTTCTGCGTATTCAGTGCCTTGGAGGCCTCTCCGTGAGCTTCCTGCTTTTCTCTATACACCAGTTACATGTAGCACAGAGACTACAATGGTTTCTGTAAGCTGTCTCTAATAAACAGTACTGATGCGTTAAGCTTTGGGCAGTCCCATCGGGGAACAGCGACGGTTGCTATTTCTGCCTTCCTTTTCACTCCGCTCTTTGCCCACTGCTTGCTAACGTCAAACACAAGGATTGACAGCCACAGTGACAACAATCTCATCTTTCTCCTGGTCATTTTTAGTTCAATTCTTGGCCAGAGCTCCTAAAACCCTTGTAATTTCCCAGGTATCAGGAACAATCAAGATGAAAGGAAGTCTTTTGTTATTCATACCAAGTCCTTTCAATCGCACTTGTACCTTAATGTGGTGACTTTTGGGAAACCTCTAGAGATCATGGAGGGTGTCCACTGTCCGGGTGAACTAAGCACCCAATTAGAGAGCTAGATGTTTCAAACATCCCATCCTCTGACCTCAAGGAGAGGAGAGACTGGAGACTGACTTAGTCAACACTGGCCAAGAATCGATCAACAAACAATAGTTCCACAGAAGTCCTGACTGAGAGCTGGGAGTTTTATTGTTTGGAATGTAGCCACATGCAGACATGTACTACCCTCAGCTCCTCGGTACAGACGCTCCCTGTACTCAGGACTTCTTAGAATTCTAGATATTTACTCATCTGGCTATTCATTTATACTTTTTAGTTTATCTTTTTCAATAAGTCAGCAATGGTAAATTAACTGTGTGTCTGCTTTAGATAAGCTACTCCAGCAAATTATGGAAAATGAACAGAGACCCTCTGATTTACAGCCAAGTCAGACAGTAGCTGTGTCTACCTAGAGATCCATAATGCTTGACTGAAGGGGGTACAGTGCATGTATGCGACAAAGTCAGTGGAGTAAGAAATGAGCCGAATTTCAGGTCTACTGAAAAACTGACCTCAGTTGTTGGGGAGGGAGAACTTGTCCACCTGGTGTTGAAGAACTGAGGACAGAAGCCAAGAGCAAACAGAGTAGCTTTCACTAATTTAAAAAAGAAGGTTACTAGGGTAGTGGCTCTTAACCTTCCTAATACTGCGACCCTTTAATACAGTTCCTCAAGGTGTGGTGACCCCCAAACATAGAATTATTTCGTTGTTACTTCATAACTGTAATTTCACTACTGTTATGAACTGCAACATAAATATCTGATATGTGACCCCCTGTGAAAGGGTCATTCAACACCCCCCCAAAGGGTCACAACCCACAGGTTGAGAACCTATTTACTAGGGTCTCCTAAAGATGCTGATTGCCTGCTGTCTTTGTGGTAGATAAAGGGGATTGGAGCCAGGAGGATGTGTGGGGCTTGAGGGCTTCCAGTCCAACTGAGAAAACACAAGTAATAGTTCTGGGAAAGACCCTGAATCAGGTTGGGGATTTAGCTCAGTGGTAGAGCGCTTGCCTAGCAAGCACAAAGCCCTGGGTTCGATTCTCAGCTCCCTCCCCCCAAAAAAGACCCTGAATCAAAGGAGTAGACAGAGAGTAACAGAGGATACTCAAGGCCTCCTTCTGGGCCAGAGGGAAGTATGCTAGGTTTACTGTCAAGATTACTCTGCAAGAATCCTTTCTCATAAATGAAAATATTATTGTAGTGATAAAGTTAAAAGGAATATACACTTTGCCCTTTAAAAAAATGTTTCTCAATCTTTTTTCTGCTTCTAGAGGGTGACATGCTAAAAACTTATGTGATCATCATTAGCATCTGTCAACAAACTGATTAACTGTGTGCTTCTCCCAGTCCTGCCCCAACAGCCCCCAACAGAAACTCTAGAAAGCACACTATTTAAATTACTTTCTCTGATACTTTCCTTGTCTTTTAAAAACATTTTTTTAAAGAAAGCATTTTTTTTTTTTTACAGATTTATTTATTATATACAGTGTTCTGTCTGCATGCCAGAAGAGGGTGCCAGATCACATTACAGATGCTTGTGAGCCACCATGTGGTTGCTGGGAATTGAACTCAGGACCTCTGGAAGAGCAGCCAGGGCTCTTAACCTCTGAGCCATCTCTCCAGCCCCTAAAAACATTTTTTTGTAATATTATTTGTATTTTTTTTCTGATGACTCTGATTGTAAAAATCAGGTAGAAAGCTTAGTCCAGAGTAACCAATTAGAAACGAGATTCCACAACTCCTTTCCTAAAATTAACAGGAAGTTCATAATAGACATAGAAGAACATGTTAACTAAAGGTCCTTATGACCAGCGGAGGACAAACTATTCTGTTTAGGGTTTTAGGGCACTATTGAGATAATCTGTTCTTACATACTCATTCCTTGCATGTCCATGTCAGGCTCTCAAAGATAAAGTATACTTAGTTACTCAAGAGTTTAACCTTTAGTACAGAGGGAAAATACTACTTTAAAATAGACTATAACATGTCAGGCTTTGACAAAGGACATAAGACGCCACATCTCTGTATAATATCCTTCAGGTTATAAAACACACTCATTATTTCTGTTTTCCCCCTATAAACCTATATAAAGTAAGATCTCCCCCACAACTTTGAAGACAAGGGACTTGAGGTCATGAAATGGAATCCACACTAAGCCTAATACTGGAACCCGGCCTTCTGACTTTTGGTCTTTTTTTCCTACAGAAAATACAGTCACACCGAAGAATGGTTTATAATTCGTAACACAAACTTACAGAGCAGTGGTGAAATCTGAAGTACAACAACAGTCAGACCATGATGAACAAGGCCTTACCTTCACATGATCTAAGATTACTAGCGGACCATTCACTCCTGAGACAGTCTTGTAGGCTGGAAAGAAAGAGTTTGTTTAGTGAAACAGCACAAGCTAACATGGCCCTCTGGTTTAACAAAAACAACCCTTCCCTTCATCTACCCACTAGAACATGGATACTCAAAAAGCTACACAAATTTTCAATGAATGTTAAAATATGGCTGCTCCTGTGCAACTTTTCACTATCCATCTTCAAAGACATTGAATCTTACTCCAAGTAAGCCACTGTTCTCAGAACCCAGACATCAAGCAAGCACGGAGGCTGCTTCCCTTTAAACGTTCAGTTTTCATGCAGGGCAGGGGGAATGTTGCTCTTTAAACAGGGTCTCACAATGTAGCTCTGGCTGGTCTTGAACTCACAGAGATCTGTCTCTCTCTTCCTTGAATGTTGGGATTAAAGGTGTGTACTACCTCACCCAGTAAGATAAGTACTCTTTACTTGGTTTTGAGACATGGTCTTACTTTGTAGCCCAGGCTAGTCTTGAACTTGAAGCAACTGTCCTGCCCCAGCTTCTCAGGTGCTGGGGATTATAGGCATGAGTGACCAACCAGCCAAGAAACGTATTCTTTAAATTTTTTCTTTTAACCTTTATTTTTATTTCATGTGTATGGATGTTTTGCCTACATGCATGTATGTCCTGTGCCTGTGGAGGTCAGAAGACATTAGAATCTCTTGGAACTGGAGTTAAGGTCAGTGAGAGCTGCCATAAAGTGCTGTGAATCTTCTGGAAGAGCAACCAGTGCTCTTAACCACTGAGCTATCTCTCCAGCCCCCACCCACACCCCCAAAATACATAGGCAGACAGCAATGCAAGCAGGGGTGGAAGGGAGACAGAGGAGACTGTCGAGATGGCCCACGCCTTCAAGACTGACAAGGTGAGTTCAATCTCCAGGACTCACACTGAGGGGAGAGAACTGACTCCCAAAGTTGTCCTCTTATTCCACACACGCACTCGTCCAAACACTTACAAACATACATGCACAATAGCTAAATGAACATAAACAAATTTAGACAGATATACAATAAAAAATATTTAAAAGTCAGCAGGGCACAGTGCTCCCTGTCTATAAACCAGGAAGGCTAGGACAGGGTAAGTTCCAGGCAAAAACAGGAGCAAAAGAGTCAGATATTACTTCCATGTTAAAGAGACCAGTACTATTCATCGCAAAGTATGCCTAGAAAGAAACACCTAGTCTACTTTCACTCGTTCCAACATATATTTTAAATGTTTATTTATATTTTTCATGCATTATGCATGGCTGTCTAAATTTTACGTATACCACAGGCTTGCAGGTGTCTGCTAAAACCAGAGTGTACTGATCTCCTGGAAGTGGAGTGCGAGGGGGTTGAGAAGTGCTTGATGTGAGTGCTGGGAATGGAACCCAAGTCCTCTGCAAAAGCAGTAACTGCTCCTAACTTCTGAGCTATGTCTCCAGCCCCTCACTCATCTTAGAAAGGAGTTATCTATTATTGCTGGCAAGGTTCATGATGATGAGACACAAAATACTTAGGAAATAGAAATTTTAACAGACAACTTCAAAATTTGCTAAATTTCATAATCAGAACAGTTAAAAACTACATTTCTTAGGAAAACACATCATTCATGTGAAACTATTAACTAATCAGGAATGTTTTACTTGTCTGATTTGAGATCTTCTAATCAGCTTGGACAAAGATTCCTGGAACAAGTACCATCTTCCTAAGAATGAGGAAGCCATTTCCTAACCAGTCTGTCTGCTCAAGGGGCTTCCACTCCCTCACGCCCAAGGCCAGGAAGCAAGTTTCTTGATGGACTCTGGGTCAGAACAGGCAAGCCTACTCCATACTGAGACATTTAAACACAGATGGCAAATATTTGCTTGAATGTTTCTGAACTGTAATAGTCTCAATAGGGGCCCCCAAATGGAGACTGTCTTTTACTATCCTGGATAAGAATGTTAGATTTGCTGCATTTTGGGCCAGTTTTAGGAAAACACTCTTACTGCTTTAAGATTATCTAATACTGTTTTAAAAAACATGTAATTCCAACCTTTCAAAAATTTCTTCCTTGTTTTCATTTTAAAAACTCCAAATACTGTTTCTCAAAGACTTTCTAGAACTGCTGTGTGGAAACAGAAAGTGAGCTACATTACTTCTTGAAACCCATTTTTAAAAAAATATACTTTTCTAAAACCTTCCCTAAGCCTTAAGGCACAGGGAAGGGGATAAGCGGATTGATAATGCTCAAAACACTTCATTAAAATCCCTCAAATTCTTAAAATTCTCTACTTAAAAAAAAAAAAAAAGACTGTACTTTCTTTGAATTTCTAGTACTGGCAACTATGGCTCAGAATCTCATAGTTAAAATTCAAACTCATTACACACTATGAAGTTTTGCCAGTCATAAGCAAAACACATGACCAAGAGAAAGGAGCATTAGTCAATTAGTCATGGCTTTTCCTGTCAACAGCAGAGTTGACATCCACTATAGAAGACAAGGCTTACAGGTTCTGAGTTCAATCCCCATAACAGCAAACAGGGGAAAAAAAAAAAAGGAAAAAAAATTTTAAAAAGAATTCTAGGCCGGGCGGTGGTGGCACACACCTTTAACCCCAGCACTTGGGAGGCAGAGGCAGGCAGATCTTTTTGAGTTCAAGGCCAACCTGGTCCACAGAGCGAGATCCAGGAAAGGTGCAAAGCTACACAGAGAAACCCTGTCTCAAAAAAAAAAAAAAAAAAAGAATTCTAAATTCGCAACAATGAATATATGGCCTTTGAAAAGCCAATAAGCAAACACTACAAATTTACTAATTAAGAGCAACAGTTCCATTATTCCTGGCTTTACAAGAGAAAAACATCATTTTCAGAGAGAAGGAGCTACCCCATGCACCTGAACCTGAATGAAGCCTGTCTCTAGCCACTTGAGTTAAATCCTAAGACCGAAGCTCTTGTAGAGCAGCACCTTCTATTTCGAAGAACTACACACTGAGGCTGGGCATGGCAGCATTTTCCAGTAAGCCCCTGCCTCAAACAATGAGCTACGCAGCAACAGTACCCACAATTTCAGCTATGAAAAGTGCAAGATGTTTACAAGTGGGTGGTGCAGGCACTTTCCCTGGTGTCTACATTTGTCACAGCTGCAAAGCTACCCTCCTCCAGCACTCAGATCTTCGAGAATAGTAGCCCTCAACTCAGTCTCGGGTGGCTATTGAACCCATTGCAGTTACTGATAAATCAAGCAGATACAAGCTCTACAAGCCAAGAATGGAATATCTGACAGAGAAGGTACAGTTTTCCTTCATGGGCAATCTGAAAAACACAGGAGACCTCGTGTGGTACAGGTGAGACTGAGACACATTAGTGTAATTTAAACAGACACATAGGGAAAGGCTAAGCTAATGGATCCCATAACCTGAACTAAGTGAAAATACTACCAAACCATGGAGAGTGAGGCACATTTTTACTGAGCATTTTCAGATGATCTGATTTTATCTTTATAAACTATTGTTTAAGGTAAGCAAAGCCAGTATAATCTTACTACAAACTTTCAGGCACGAAAGCCCTGAAGAACATTACCAAATGGAGGACCTGTGGTTTGTCTTACTAAAAGTTTTGTGCTGCTTTCCTTTAATTACATAGTTGCTACTCTATGGTCCTGAAACTCTTCTAACTGGTAACAGTATATATAACTTAAAATGTGGAGATCACACAGTTGCTAGCAATTGTACTAGAAATTGGTGCAAGCAGACAGTTTAAATAACAAGGTCAGCCCTTTCCATGTTGACAATGGAAGCATTCAAAAAGAAAACCGAGCAGGGAAAACAGCAGGTACCACCTTTTAGTCCTCCACACATTCCATCCTTCATCAGGATAACCACTAGCAGTTGGAAACGGTATGAGTTCAGATTATGGCACCCAAGAACATCACACAGCAAAGCCACTGACAAATGATTCCCCTTACAGCAACAGCAGACACATGGTTATACTACACAAAAACTTTTATGGAGTAGCATTTAAAAACCATGATTTCTTGGGAAGCTGGGGCAGGACAGCTACTATACTGCACAGTGATTTCCAGTCTTGCCAGGGACGGGTAAAACAAGCTAGGCATAGTGGTGAATGACTTTAATCCCAGCAGCACTCAGAAGGAAGAGGCAGGCAGATCTCTGAGTTCAAGGCCAGCATTGTCTACACAGTGAGCTCCAGGATAGCCAGGGCTACAAAGAGAGTCGCTTTTCTCAAACAAACAAAACAACTTGCTCAACAACCAACCAATAAAAATAAACCAAAACTCCATGAACTACAAAGATCTTAAAGAACACGCATTCTGCCAGATGACTGGCTCTTCCTCTTGCAGGGAAAGAGGTTGTTCAACACTTCGAACACCCTTAAGGATTGTGACACATTTAAAGTAAAAACCATTGCACAATAAGTCCCGGCTCTTTAGGCACCACCTTAATAGCAAAACAAAAACTCCGGAAGCAATCCCTTCTATTGGGCAAAAGCAGACAACTAACCTGAGCAATGGGTACCTGAAAGAGAAGGTCTGGAAAAGCAAGCAGAGTCCCTTACTTGCGTTTTTTTGCTGGGGCTCTGCTTTATGATACAAGAAACTTAAGGTTAGCTGACACATGAGTCAAGAAAAGTGGAGCCAATCAAGCTCAGAAAATTTTGCTTTAAAAGCTCTGTGTATATTTTTGATCTTGCTGAAAATTTAAAAGGCAAAGTTTTCTTACCATGTGATATCAGAAAGTCAAATAATGTGTTCAAGATAACTAACTAATTTAAAGCCTGAATATTGTACTTTCCATTTCTTTTTAACAGTCCAATAAACCTGAAAGTATTTTAAAACAGGATCCTATTTTCACAGGGCAACTGCCAGTATTACTCCATTCCTTCGTTCAAAGAGTGTAAATAATTATTTACCACTTTAGATGGTATTATGGAACTTTAATAATAAAAATGGAAATATTAATTTACATGGAAGCATTTAAAACTGGCTAAAAATGTGGCAAAGAACAGTAAAAGATGATACTTAAATTCAGTTAGTTGTTTGCTTAAGTACAGTATTCCAACTCCTGGCAAACTCCATCCGTATGAAAAATCTCCCCACTAAATGCCTAGGAGAAGTTACAGAACTGCACGTTACAGAATTTACAGAGCACTTCCTAGGTCAGACACTGTGAGCTTGGGGGTACAGAGAGGACAACTTAAGCACTTTCAACAACATCTTCGTCAGCAGGATCCTCCTCTGGACAAGCACATGTAGATGGTGGAGAAACACTATTCATATCCCTGAAGGGCTTACCAAGTAGCCATGGAGTTTTCTATGCTCTCTGAATTGACAATGAATAATTTATTACATGCACACAGACCACTGTACTCTTTTTTTTTTTTTTGGTTTTTGGAGACAGGGTTTCTCTGTGTAGCTTTGCGCCTTTCCTGGAACTCGCTTTGTAGACCAGGTTGGCCTCGAACTCAAAAAGATCCGCCTGCCTCTGCCTCCCAAGTGCTGGGGTTAAAGGCGTGCGCCACCACCGCCCGGCTACTGTACTCTTATAACATTTTTTCTAAAAGCCACACCAAAGTCTATGGGTTCTGCCCAGATCAAAGCATGCATACTAATTCTCAGGTATAAATCTGTCAGGGTTTTCAATGTTTCTTTATGTTCCTATGAGCCCCTAGCAGGCATTCTCTAATTCTAACCATTATTCTAAAAAAAAAAAAAAAAAAAAAAAAAAGCCTAAAAGGCACATCTCAGCAATCCTGTCTCCAGCGTGTTTTCTTCCTTCCCCACACTGCAGTGTTATCACATGACCTACTGACAGCTCAGGACAGGATTAGTCAGGCTGGAGGGGGCCTTGCTAACCCTTCATCTGAAATTCTTTTTAACCAATGAGCCACCCACAGAGCCAGGCTGGCAATTAACCAGTGCAAATACAATCTTATTACCTGGAAAACAACACTTTTTTAAGAAGTCTCTTTCCAAAGCTCTCTGTCTGGTTTTAAGGGAGCTGTGCAGAGGTTTAATGCTATACAACTGAAATCTTCAGCCAACAAGAGCCATTTCTTTGGGAATGATTGATCTGTCTACTTAAACATGGTTTATTAAGGTCTTTTATAATCTACACTTAAGTTTATGCATACAACTAGATATAGGGGAAAGGTTTTCGGCTTTGCCAAGGAACCTTTCAGTCAACTGAATTTGGTCAACTGGTCAGTAAACGAAGAAACGACATAAGATCAAGCAAGGATTAAGAAACCTCGATTTTTGGTTCCTCCTTTGCCAAAAATTAGATGTCTGAAGCCTGGCATGGCCTCTCCTTTCCAGAACCTTAGGCGTCTCGCTTGTAAAATGAGAGGGTGGGACTGCACGACTTGGGTACTTTTCAGCTCTAAGGTTAACAGGTATCTAGGTGTCCTCCTGTGAAGCGGTCCCTGCAGAATAAGCCACATCTCCCTCTAGCCGCGGGCCTGCCCACGTCAGCGATGACACTACACCTCCTGCTAAGTCCACCTGTCCAGAGGTCCTCGGGGCAGAGGGGACCGGAGTGGGCGTTCTCTCGACCCAAGGACATTTAAATGAGGCCAGGGGCAGATGAGTGACAAGAAGTGGCCTTCAGAGGCAGACAAGTGCCTAAGAATACTCCAGTCCAGGGAACCAGGAGAGGGTGGGGCGATCGCCAGGAGCCCACTAGCCCACGGGAAGGTTCCAGTCGGTGCTCTCGCCCTCGGCCCACCTAAGTCACGGAAATGCTCACGCAAAGCTCGAGGGGCGGCTTGCGAACTGCGCGACGGGGCGGGGGGAGAATCAATCCCATTCCCTCCCCGCTGGCTGAACAGGTGAGCAACAACACGCTAGGCAGACACGCTCCCTTTCCCGTACTCACTGAGACGAGGCTGGGAGAGGTAGTTCCGGCTCACTGCCAGCGCCTGCTCCCGAGCTCCGGCCATCGGCCCACTGGTGGGCACGGGCAGCTCGGGCGCGGCCCCGTTCACGATTCCCCGCATCGCTCGCAACGCCATCTTGTCTCCTCCGTCCCGACTGGCCCCGCAGCGGCGCGGCGCAGGCGCAGATATAGCAGGCAGGCCCCTTGCGGCCGGCTCCGCCCACGCGCGCGGCGAAGCTGCGGCAGAGGCCCCGCCCTCCCGGCGGCGCCCCGCCCCCCAGCCTCGTGACTCGGGCTCTGCGGGGGTGGCGCAGGGTGCGTGCGCGTGCTCGCAAGCGATAAGGGAGCTGACCAGAGTGCTGGGAGCGCGGACCCGGGGCGCAAAAGAGAGAATACACTGGAAAAAGAAAAAAGATTCATGGGAAAGCAGGGAAAAGGGAATTAGGAAAACATGCCTAAGAAGATACATACAAGTGATGTCTATTGTCAAACTATGAAAACCACCTTGAAAAGCCGAAGATAGAAAACCTGTTGCCGTCATTGCTAGCATGGAGTGCTTTGTGTCGTAATTTATTTCAGTTTATCCGTCTACCCAATTCATTCTCTTGTGGATCCGTTCAATAGACCTTGGCTTGCTTTCATATCCGTTTCAAAGATGACCTTAGGAACAAACTTGAAGCCGGGCGGTGGTGGCACACGCCTTTAATCCCAGCACTCAGGAGTCAGAGGCAGGTGGATGTCTGTGAGTTCGAGGCCAGTCTGGGCTACCAAGTGAGTTCCAGGAAAGGAGCAAAGCTACATAGAGAAACCCTGTCTCAAAAAACCAAAAAAAAAAAAAAAAAAAAAAAAAAAAAAAAAAGAGGAACAGACTTCAAAACCAGTTAAGGGGGTGAAACTCACATAGGGTGTTCTAGTTTGTTTTCTGTTGCTGTGATAAAATTAGCTAGCTCTTGGCATGGTGTGGTGGTGCATGTCTTTAATTCCAGCACTTAGGAGCCAGAGGCAGGAAGGTCTTTGTGAGTTCCAGGACAGCCTGGTGTACATAATGAGTTCTAGGACAGCCAGAGCTACATAGTGAGACCATGTTTCAAAAAAAAAAAAAAAAAAAAAAAAAAAAAAAACAAGCAAAAATAAATAAATAAATAAAACAATCAGAAAAATCAGCTGCCTGTGGGAAATGAACAACCCAGTGAATCGATTGTGGTTTCTGTTTATAATCTAAGAACAGAAAAGGAAGACAAGAACTTTGCTGTGATAGGGCAAGGCAAGGAAAAACTGCTTTCTTTGGGTAACTTAGATCTCCACAGTTTGTTGATAAATACACAAGAAGATATCTAGACTGGCCTGAGGTAAGATTTGTAATTTATCATCAATTTAGGAATACGGAGATAAAAGAATGAAACCTGAGAATATGTATAGAGTGGAGAGACACTGAGGGAATCATTAGGATTAGGGGATGAGACACTCAACACTCACGTTCAAGAAGCCAAAAGGAAAGTTTGGCAACATCGACTGTTGCCAAAAACATAAGAGAAAGTTAATAACAGGAGGACCAGAGAGTCCAATTCCTCTGGCCATTAGAAGACTACTATGAAGGGGAACGTTGTGTTTCCAGCAATTGGGAGGTAGAGGCTGGAAAATCAGCAATTTAAGCTCATGCTTGGTCATATTTGGTTACATGGGAATTTGAGGAAGACCTGTACTACTTGAGATATTGTCTCAAACAACTATAAAGAGGCACTTGCTGGGCGGTGGTGGCGCACGCCTTTAATCCCAGCACTCGGGAGGCAGAGCCAGGCGGATCTCTCTGAGTTCGAGGCCAGCCTGGACTACCAAGTGAGTTCCAGGAAAGGCACAAAGCTACACAGAGAAACCCTGTCTCGAAAAACCAAAAAAAAAAAAAAAAAAAAAAAAAAAAAAAATAAAGAGGCACTTGACCACAAAAATTAATCCTTCTCCTCTCTCTCTCTTTTTTTTTTAACCTGGAAGAGGGAGTTGAGAGCTGAACTCTGTATCACAGTGGTGTGCAGGTTCCAAATGATAGAAATTGCTCTGAAATGATAGAAAATCCAAAAACTTTGAGTGCCAACATGATGCCACAGATGGAAATTTCCACAGCATGGAACTTTGCCTCATTCACAAAATTACTGTACTGTTATAAAATTCCCTTTGGGTTGTATATGTGACATATGCATGGAATATAAATGAGTTTTATCTCTAGACTTAGAGCCGATATACAAGACATATCATCATGTAAATGCAAATATTCTAAAATGAAAAAAGAAATTTGAGACCTAAAGTACTCCTGGTCCCAAGCATTTCAGCTAAACGTTGGCCAATTGGTGTGACGAGTGAAGTACATATTCCTGGGTTATTTGGAGTCTACTCATTTCCATGCATAACAATCCTTCAAATCCTTCTCCATAAAATTGTTGAAATTATTAAAAGAGATAGAGAATGCAAACAGTACGTTCTGTATTTCTTTTAAACATTTTATTATATGAGAATTTCATGCATGCATATAATACATTTTGATCAGATCTACCCCCTAATTCTCTTTCCCCCAATTCTTACCTCACCTGCTGCCATTCTGTCCCTCCCAAGTTCATGTGCTTTTTTTTTTTTAAGCCTACTGAGTCCTCTTTGCATTGCTGGTATGAGCATGGGTGTAGGCCCATCTACATGGGTGGTCTCTCGGGGACCACATTTCTGAACAAAATCGACTCTCCTCTCCCCTTAGCAGCCATCAGTTGCCAATAGTTCCTCAACGTGAGGTAAATCATCAGGAGTTGCTTCCCCGTCTGTGCTGGGATTTTGGCTAGCTTGATCTTGTGTAGGTCTTATGCTTGCAAGTCTATGTATTTCTTAGCTGAGATTGCTTATGTGTTTTTATTGATTGATAAACCTTTACACATGAATTACTATGTGTTAGACCAATGGTTCTCAACCTTCCTAATGCTGTGACCCTTTAATACAGTTCCTTATGTTGGGGTGACCCCAACCATAAAGTTATTTTGTGGCTATTTCATAACTGTAGTTTTGCTACTGTTATGAATTGTAATGTAACTATATCATATGCAGCTATCTGATGTCATGAATCACAAGTTGAGAACCACTGTGTTGTTATTTCCTAAGAACTAAATGACATGTCACTCTAACCAATTTGTTTAAACAGCTATTTTCTTGTGTCTTTTATCTGAAGCACCTAAGGAGTTAATTTGCATCTAGTACTTAATACATGTCTATCAGATGAATGAAAGGTGTCACACCTCTGTTCTTCCACATGGAATGGTTTTAAGGTACCTTCCTTTACTCTCAAGGAATGCAAGAGTAACTGAACCAGCCATAGAGAATGTGGTCAGAGCATGAGACTCGGAGTCAGCGAGCCTGGTTTCAGTGTTGACTGTCTCTTTGAAATACACAATGTGACCTTGAGACAACTCTCAGTTCCGTCTCCCATTTGCCATCTGTGAGTAGGGAATATTTGATGTCCTGTGTATCTTTTAAGAATTTATTTAGTTGGATTTGTTTTGGAGACCATTTTTTGTAGACCCAGCTGGCCTCCAATTTGCTATGGCACTATGTAGTGAGCCTGACCTTGAACTCCTTATCCTTCCGTCTCCATCTCCTACAGCTGGTATTTTGAGCCTGGTTTTCTTAAGGATTTAAAATTAGGCTTGTAGCACTCAGCAATTCTGGAAGGAATGTGAAATTGTATTTTATTACAGACATTATTGAGGAAGAAAAATAAGGAAGGAAAGGCAAGAAGAGCTCATGCCAGTGACTTAATTTTTCCCATAGAATGTGAATCTTTCTTATTTGCTGGAAAATCCGACTCAAGGAAAATATTATGTGAAATGGAATAAAGCAACATAAAATTATCAGTATAAAAATTCCACCATAAAATGGAAGAGAAGAGAAATTTTAAAATTATTTCTTTGTTGTTGGGTTGACTTCTCTTCCTCTCCCCCCCCCTTTTTCCCCCTGACCATCAGAAACAGTGAAATTTATAGGCTAGAAATGACTCTGACCTGAAAGCTGAGATCTCTGATTCTGTTCCGTATTTCTGTCATTATCACTAGGGTCACGAATGTGTTGTGAAAAAGAGAGGAACAGCAGAGGGCCCTCTATTATCAGAACAATGGCTGTTGAGAAGGAGAGCAGTGCAATTGTTTAAACATAAATCTCAGAGGGTGGATGGCTGGAGTCCCCTTGCCAGGGGGTGCTGCACTGAAGCCTGGTAGTGGAAGTGCACATCCTGAAAACTCAAACGCTGTTTGTCAAGGCTTTCTCTTGCTGCCAGATCAAGATGGTCCTCTTGTGTGCCTTGTTTGATAAATGCTGATATGTCTGTTTGACAGAATATTACAGACACTAATCCAGATAGAATCCTATTTTAAACATTGAGGAAAAAGTCGCAGTATAGTATTGGTTAGAATCAAATATATAAAATAATATATCCCATATATTTTGTATTATTGATATATAAATACACAGAAAAGTATATACATAATATGTTGACAGTGACTATTTCTGAATTATAAAATGTGATCTTCCTCTTCCTCCTTCTTCCCTTTCTGACTTTTTAAAAACTTTCTTTTTATTTATTCTTTGTGTCTTTCACATCATGTCTCCACATCATTCATGTCTCCTGGTCTCACCCATCTCCCCCAACAAAATAAAATTTAAGAGAAGTGGGGAAAAGGAAGAAAGGGAGAATCTCGTAATCTTGTATTGGAAGCTGCAGTGTGATTCAGTGAGTCATGCAGTAAATCCCTTTATTCACAGATTTTTCATGCAGGCATTCATTGCAAAGAATCACTGGTCTGGTTTGACATCCCTGGTCTCTGCTACACCATCAACGCTGGGCCCTCACTGGGACTCTTCCTGGACATCTTGTTTGCTGCCCTGTGTCATGGAGATCTTGCAGCCCTGGGTCCACAGGACTAACCCCACCCACCCCACCCCTGTGCTCCAGGAGATCACAGATGGGGTGGATGTTGGGGTGGCCAACACATAAGCCTGGTTCTGGGCCTGGGTAGTTGCAGTGTTGGTCAGCCAACCAGCTCTCCCCTGTCTTCACCACCAGGGTGAGCTCTCCAGCATTGCCCCCTTGCAGCAATGAGCAAGGGGCAGGGCCATTTTTCCAGCTTTCACATCCTTAGGGCGCAGTTCTCCCAAATCTACACCTTCAGGGCCAGCTCTTACTGTGCTGTTCAGGCAAGGTGTAGGGACCCCTCTCCCAACTGCTGCGGCTGATGAAGGGCAGGAACAGCTCTCCTGCTCTTAGGACCTCAGGGCCCCCTTTTGACTTTTTGACACAAGGTCTGGCTGTGTATTTCAGGTTGTCCTCAAACTCCCAATCCTCCTGTCCTAGGCTCCCAAGTGTTGGGATTACAGGTGTGTGCTACTGCACCAAGCTTTTTGTCAGTTTTACCTGCTGAGCTTCCACTACACTCTTGAAGCAGAAGTAAAATGGGGAATATTAAGGTGCTATAGGGCTTCTGCTTAAACTGATGCATTTTTTGGGGGGGGGCTGGTGTGTGTGTGTGTGTGTGTGTGTGTGTGTGTGTGTGTGTGTGTGTGTGTTTGAGAAAGAGTTTCACTGTGCAGCCCTGGCCAGCCTGGAACTCACTATGTAAACTAGGCTGCCTTGAACTCTCAGGCACTCACCTGCCTCTGCCTCCTGTATGCTGAGATCACAAATGTGTGCCACCAAGCCCGGCTTAGGTTTGTTGTAAGATGGAGCAGGTCTGTGACTGGTGGCGCCGGAAGTATGTCGTCGGGTCAGTGAAGAATCCTGTAACACAGACACCAAAGGGGAGGGTGACAGACAGCAGGGTAAATAGCAGCTGAGCTCTCACTCTCTCCTTCCTGTGCTTCCACTTTATTACTGTGTTTGTAAGTTCACATGTAAGATACTGAGTTTCCTTATGTCACTGTCCTTTTCGTAGGACTAGTTTATAATTGTTAGATTTTTAGAATGCAGCGATAGTAGATGTTTCTCTCCAATTTACAGGCCATGAAACAGAAGTCCATGAAAGGAATGCTATTTTCCTGCAATTTGAACTTCTTAGACTGTAGACCATGCCTTTTGACTTCATAACTTCTGTGCACACGTTTTGCCAATCTCTTTTGTATAAACTCAGATCAATCTACAAACACCTCTGACACAAATTATCAATGGGGAATTTGGGAAGATCAAATCATTTCTAAGATGAGCGGATGCTTCTGATTTGAAATGAGAATCCAAGCCCCAGGCTCACAACAAGAATCCACTAATAGCCCTTTCTCTAATATCAAAGATGAGCTGGGGGAAAAACTGGAACTACAGCTTGTGGATTCTCAGGGGAAGCTCCAGAGACATTAGGGTTTGGTTCATCTCTGCCTTCCCATCACTGTCATTACCTGCACTGTCTCTAAGTCTGAATCTCAGTGCCATGAAAGCTCTTATTCCTTGGCTTACTTGCAATGCACTCTGTAGGCAGAGTATTCTGTCCCACCAGCCAGCTCCTAAATAACCACACAGAGACTTATTATTAATTATAAAAGCTGAGCCGGTAGCATAGGCTTGTTATTAACTAGCCCTTACAACTTTAACCCATTTTTTATCAATCTACATGTTGCCACATGACTCATGACATTTACCTGTCCTCTTACATGTCTTTCTCCCTTTCCATCTGGTTGGTGACTCCACCTTTCTTCTTCCCAGAGTTATCTCTGTCTGGCTTTCTTGCCTACACCTCCTCCTACCTAGCTATTGGCCATTTAGCTCTTTATTCAGCCCATGAGAGCAACACATCTTCACAGTGTACAAAAAGATTATTCGACAACAGCAGCCAGAGAATCAAAAGATCAGAGAATCAAAACTCAAATGATGCCTTCTGTAAGCAAGTGCCTATTATGTGAACACTAGTAATGAACTCAGCATAGTGTGGTCCCTGGAGAAACTCTAGAGAACTGTAGGGCACATTTTTGTTCTGAGCCATGAATACATTGCACTAAGCTAGGTGGAGCAGGCCAGGCTCACTCTTCACTAGTTCTATGTCTGTGGGCCCATGCCATATCTCTAAAGCAAAGATGGCATTACTTGTAGAACAATATTTCTAAGGAACACAGGGCTAAGTAGTGGAGATAAGACCAACACATATGATCCCACAGAGATGACATATAAAACATTGTAAAATGAAATGCTAGATTGTGTACCTGGTTTTAAAAAAGTCACCTAGGGTTAATTAAGACCAGGAAGAGAGAGAGGAGGTAGGCCTTTCAGTTAGAATTTATTAAAGAGGGGCTAGGTCTTGGTGAGATCACTCACTTAGCAGGTAAAAGATCCTAGATTCTACCTCCAGCACTGAAAACAAAAAAAGACAAAAAGAATTTAGAGAAGTAGATGGGAAGAAGAGTGCTGGGTGTTTCATCTAAGTCTTGAGCAATCTGTAAATTTTTGTGGTGAGGAAGAAGTAACAGCTCTGAAGTGGTCAGGACAGATGGCGTACTTCATAGGGAAATTCACTTAGGGAACTTAGTGTTTGGAAATTCTCCCTACAAGTAGAGGGGCTCTGCAGAGCAGAATCCATGTCTTCAGGTTTTTCTGATATTTAAGTTCTTACATCATAGTACTGTATGCCTACTATGTCTCAGATGTTGTGAGGTATCTACCAGAGAAGACCACTCAGACATGGATTCGAGCCAATAGAAAGTATTTATTAGCCTGCCATCTACTACACTGGGTGCTCAGGACCTGAGGGCTGCCCTGATCCTTTCTCAGGATGAGCTTTTAAGCACAAAATCCACATCCCGGGTTGACACACAAGAGTTAGCAAAAACAGCCAGAAGCAGATTTACAGAAGCCACAAGCAAGGTTAGTACATTTAGGGGCTTTCCCAGAATTATGGACGTTGATGATGGTCTTTGTTCTCATTTTGGCTGGTGTTGTTGCCTACATGCTGGGTTCTAAGGCCTGAGTAGTACTTCCGTCATGGTGTCAGTTGTCTGGAGGCCTGTAACACAGACACTCTTGTAAGTGTTTGTTGTTGTTAGAGATAGGGTCTCACTATATAGCCCTGGCTGGCCTAGAACTCGTAATGCAGATCAGGCTTCCCTGGAAATCAGAGATCATCCTGCGTCTGCCTCCATAAAAGTATGCATCACCATGGCCTGCTAAATGCTTGCTGCTAACTCATTAACCTCCCACAAAATCTCTACAAGTTAGCAGTCGGTGGCATAGAGAAATAAAACAGCTGCCCATGGTTCCACAGTTCTCAATGGCATAATTAGGACCCAAACTGATGGTTAAAGGGACTGCTTCCCCCCACCCCCCCACTTTCCAAGTAAGGACTGAAATGTGTATGTGGTAGTTTGAATGTAATTGGCCCCCATAATCTAGTAGGGAGTGGCACTATTGTTAGCATTTAGGCATCTGTACTGGCCTGCACTTAGGGTCCTGACAGGATATATTGTCAGCTGCAGCCACTAAGAGCATCCCCTGTGCACATTTGCTACGTTTCCTTATAAAAGGTGGGCCTTGGCCACCTCCCCTCTCTTTCTTTTTCTCTTCCTTCACTCTCTTCCCTAGGAACCAGTCTCCGCCTCCTTCTCTGTCCTCTTCTCTGCCCTCTTCCTTGCCCTTCCCCCAATAAACCTCCCACGTGAGCCCTGTTGTATGGCATGATTCCTTCTTGCTGCTTTTAAATTACAACAACTGTTAGGAGGTGTGACTTTGTTGAAGTGGGTATGGCTTTGTTGGAGGAAGTGTGTTACTGTGGGGGCAGGCTTTGAGGTATCCTATGCTCAGGGTACCACCCAGTGTCCCAGTTGACTTCCTGTTGCTTGCAAGATATAGGACTCTCAGCTACTCCTCCAGCACCACATCTGCCTGCAGGCCACCATGCTCCCTGCCATGATGATAATGGACTGAACCTCTGAAACTGTAAGCAAGCCCCCTCAATTAAATGTTTTCCTTATAAGAGTTGGCATAGTTATGGTATCTTTTCACAGCAATGAAAACCCTAACCAAGACAGTGTACTTACCAGGAATGAGTTTGATGAGAACTGAGTTTAGGGAATACATGTCCATTGTCCTTAAATGACACTGCATTTCCTGCTCCAGCAAAGTCCCAACTATTTCCACCAGTTCTCTTGTCTAATGGTATGAGGATCAGATTTTATAAGGAGCCAATACTGGGGTTGAGAGTTCACCTGTTAGAAGTAGAATTCTGCCTACACAGCCCAGCATATGTGGGTTTCAGAACCGAAGTCTACATGGAAGGTGATGCTTCTTCACTCTCATTCTTAAGCAAAGAGGCTCTGGGAATGCGTTGAGTCCCCTTCAGGGCCTTCGGTACTTCAGCCCAGCTTCTGTGAAGCCTGGAGAGTCAAGAATGATTTAAAATCAGTAATATTAATAGAAGCAGGAACATATAGTTATTGTTATGCAAATGTTCCTCAAAAGCTTCTGTGACAAAAACCTGGAGGCCAGCCTGTGACACTAAGGGGAGGTGGGGGAAGTAGCAGAGGTAGGGTCCAGGAGAGGGAAGTTAGGTCTTTGGGGGAATGCCCTCAAAGAGTATATGGGATCCTAGCTTTTTCAGCGGCCATAAAGCAGACAAACCTCCTCTACCATACAATCCTGCCATGATGGACTGTGGTCCGACAATCTGAACAGTTCGAGGCATTGAGAATTCTAGGACTTGGGACCTGAAGAGATGTCTCAGAGGTGAAGATGTTCTGCAAACATGGGAACCAGAGTTCAGATGCTATGGCCCATGTAATAATGCAGGCATCCCATGCATACACCGAACCCAGTGTCTGGGATAGTTTTATGTTAACTTGACACAAGATAAAGTAATCTGAAAGGAGGGATATCAATTAAGAAAATGTTCCCTTTAAGATCTACCTGTGGCAAACCTGTGGGGCATTTTCTTAATTAATGATTGATGGGGAAGGGTCCAGCCCATTGTGGGTGGTGCCAGCCCTGGGCTGGTGGTCCTGGGTTCCATAAGACAGCAGGCTGAGCCCAGGCGGCTGCCAAAGATGGCGGAGGAGGGGCAGGTTCTAGTGCTGGATGGCCGGAGGGGCAGATTCTAGTGCTGGATGGCCGAGGCCATCTTCTGGGCCGCCTGGCGGCCATTGTGGCCAAGCAGGTACTGCTGGGCCCGAAGGTGGTGGTTGTGAGCTGTGAGGGCATCAACATTTCTGGAAATTTCTACAGAAACAAGCTAAAGTACCTGGCGTTTCTCCGAAAGTGGATGAACACCAACCCCTCTCAAGGCCCCCACCACTTCCCAGCCCTGAGCTGCATTTTTTGGCGCACTGTGCGAGGCATGCTGCCCCACAAGACCAAGCGAGGCCAGGCTGCCCTGGAATGCCTCAAGGTGTTTGTTGGATGGGATCCCTCCACCCTATGACAAGAAAAAACGGATGGTGGTCCCTGCCGCCCTCAAGGTTGTGCGGTTGAAGCCTACCAGAAAGTTTGCTTACCTGGGACGTCTGGCTCATGAGGTCGGGGGGAAGTACCAGGCAGTAACAGCCACTCTGGAGGAGAAATGGAAGGAAAAGGCCAAGATCCACTATCAGAAGAAGAAGCAGCTCTTCCTGGTGTGAGCCCAATAAAGACTATTTGCTTCATGGAAAAAAAAAAAAAAAAAAAAAAAAGAAAGACAGAAAGCAGGCTGAGTAAGCCATGACAAGCCCGTAAGCAGCTCCTGCCTCCAGGTTCCTGCCCTGTTTGAACTGCTGTCCTGACTTCCTTCAATGATGAACAGTGATGTGGAAGTGTAAGCCAAAGAAACCCTTTCTTCCCCAACTTGCATTGTAGTCATGGTGTTTCATCACAGCAATAAAAACCCCAACTAAGACACCCAACCAGGAGGAGACCCTGCCTTAAAGGAATAGTTACCTGTAACTCCAGTTCCAGGGGATCCAATGCTCTTTTCTGATCTCCACACTGAGTCACAGTGCATAGATCATCTTTCCATGTGTACAAATGCACGCATAAATGCAAAATTTAATTTAAAAAGAAATCTAGTGATTGAAGTAAAAAAATGCTCTTTCAAATGGCATGCTGGGAAGCAGGGAGCCCATGGAAGGATGGAAAGATCCTCACCGAGCAAAAGAGATGAAGGGCGCTTGACAGCAAACGGAAAGCAGAAGTGGGTAGGAGTGTGAACATGAGACTTAGGTCTACAGCAAAGGTCATGGCTGAGGTCATGGTGAGAAACAACAGCCAGGAGAGCCCTCAAATTCAAATCCTACCAGAGAACCCTGCTTTGGGTTCTCCACTCTCCTGAGACACCTGCATGCTTCTGCCACAGCTGAAGGACATCCATACAGAGTTGAAGGGACTTGGCTCAGGGAAGGAAGCTTGACTATCTTGCTGGCTTTGATTTTTGGCATTTTAAAATGCCTTGTTCCCCTGGTTCTAAATCCAGCACTTATTTTTGTTTACAACAGTGAGTCCTTACCCTTTGGACACATCCTTATTCCATAGGACCTTCAGTGTTAGGAAGATCATGTCCATAGAAAGCTACAGTCCCTCCCCCTAAACATCCCTGTTTTTTGTTTTTTTTTTCAGAAGTCTGCACATAACTTCTGAACCAAAGTCATATATTTGGGAACCAAGCCCCTGCAGTCTGGGCCTGCAACCCTCACATCTGCTAAATATGAGGAATTATGAAGTGATTGTTAAATATTTAAATAGCTAAAGGAAACAGGAAGAAATGAGAAACAAAAATACCCCCCAGATCCGAGTCACAGGATCCACGCCTGTTGTGGCAGGGTCATGTAAACCTCAGATCCAGTCATTGTTTTATGTGTATGTAGAGAACAAGCTGTCTGTCTGAAGGTCCCAACTGCCAGCCACTTAAACTGGAAAGAACAGAACCATGGGTGGAGAGCCTCACACTTCCACTTTGCTCTGACCAGAAATAGAGGAGTTTGCAAGGATTTAGAGGCCACTGGCATATCTGTATCTAGATGGCACTATTGCTTTTTACTAGTTCCTCTTTAGTTTTGATTTTTCCACTATTATGTGGAATATATGTAGAGTTAAGGTGCACAATCACGTACTTGAGAGGGCAAGGCAGAGGGATTGTGAGTTCGCGACTAGCTAGAATATGTAGTTTCCGTCTTGTTTGGTTTCTTAGACATGGGCTCACTCTGTAGTGTAGGTTGTCTTAGAACTCACTGTGTAGTCCAGCTTTGAATTTATGGAGGTCTCTTACCTTAGCTTCCAGAGTGCTGAGATTATAGATGTGAGCCATTGTGTTTGGTTTAAAAAAATATGTTTGTATATTTCTCAATATTTATTATATATATTCAAATATACATTATATATAATCACAATGTATATACAATTTTTGAAAAAGTTTAGTCATTTCAGAAGAGACCTAACACCTATCATGCTAACCATTTTTAAATGTGCAATTCAGTATTAAGTGTACTGACATTGGTTCAGCCAGCCAATCTGTAGAAGCTTTTCATCTTGTGAAACCAAAACCCTGTACTCACTGAAGAACCACTTCCCATTCCTCCTTCCCCCAGGCGCTAGCAAACTGCAGTTTCTGTTTCTATGATTCCATTATTCTAGGAACCTCATATAGAAGAAATCTTAGAGAGCTTTACCTGTGGTGAATGACATACTTTTAGCATAATACCCTCAAGATTAATTAATCCACACTGGATAAGATCTCATTGTGACTATTTATCACATTTGCTTATCCATTCATTCATCGGGGGCATCAGGGTTGCTTTCAGCTTTTGAAAAGTGTGTGCATGCCTGAAAATGTGCACACACATTTGTATTTTAGAGCACATTATATGGCTCAGTGGTAAGGGCGCTTGCTGCCAAGCCTGATGACTTGAGTTGGGTTCACTGGACCTCCTTGTTGATCAGCCAGCCCGGTGAGTTCAGTGACAAACAAAAAAAAAGGTCTCAACAAAGTAGAAGGTAAAGAAAGCCATCTGGGGTTGTCCACTGACACATGTGTCATGGCACACATGTACCCGCACCCCCCAACATCCATAAATGAAAAAATTAACCAGAGGAAGATGAGCACTCATTCCTGTGCTCATCGGTATCTGTGAAGACTTACTTGTCCTGCCTATGAACATAAGCACTGCACAGCTGAAAATGTATATGTGTGTTTTGAATATAATATATATTACATATGACATATGGCTACATATTAGTAATATGCTAAAAATGGAGTAGGCATTTAACAGCAGTTGTCATTGTTACTATATTTCTGTTAATGTAACATATGACCATCCTTCAGTCACACCTGTCCTCTTAAGCCCTCAGTTCCCCAAATTGTCATTTTCATATACCTTTTTTGGGGGATTCTGCCCTCTGTGATAACAGGACAATGGCACCCAGAGGTGTTCACATCCTAGTCATGAACCTGTGACTGTTTCTCCTTGTGCTTAAAGGTACAGGTGTTGCAGGTATGATTATGTTAAGGTCCGGGGGACAGGAAGCCAATCTTGAAATATTTGGGCATGCTCAGTGTAACCACAAGCACTCTCGTAAGTGAAGCAGGGAGAGAGTTAGGCAAGTGCTGCTGGTTTTGAAGGTGAAAGCTAGAAGCCAAGAATTGTAGGTGGCCTCTAGGAGCTGAAAGATTGGGTTGTCCCGAGAGCCTCCAGAAGGAACAAAGCCCCGAGGATACCTTCATTTGAACTTAGGCACAGCTGTGTGGACTTCAGACTTCCAGAGCTGTTTAACAGCAAATGTGTGCTGGGAATCAGACTCAGGTCTTTCTACATGTGTGGCGAACCTTTTACTGAGTCATTTCCCCAGCTCCAGATGTTAGATTTTATGGCTAAAGAACAGTAGGCACATAATCTGTCTTCACATAAAAGTTTCAAGATTTATTACTTTTTTTTTTTTTTTTTTTTTGGTTTTTCCAGACAGGGTTTCACTGAAGATTTATTACTTTTAAGGAAAGAGTTGGAGCCCAGGAGGCATCTTGAAGTGGCAGAGGACAGGAGGTGCCCCCTGGTTCCACCTTGCATTCCAGTTTGTATTCAGATCCAGGCAAGAGTTAAGTGAGTGGTATGACAGATAAGCACAGATGAAAACCAGCACAGCCCAGAACCTCTTTGCTCAGGAAGAAATCCACCCCCTCCGTCCTCTCTGGCCCCAGCCCTGCCTGCCTTTGACGCAGGGAACTAAGGGGCTCAATGAAACCTGTTGGAGGTTCCAATTAAGTCTTTGTGGACACAGCGCGCAACACACACACACACACACACACACACACACACACACACACACACACACACACACGAGTCTCCTCAGATAACAGACAGCAATAAATCCATCAGCACATCCACTTGGAGAGAGCAGAGTCTCGGCTCTCTAGCCAACAGCTGCCAATTTTTCTCTGAGTGCCTCATATCAAGATGAACTGTAAGGTAAGATTTTTTTTTTCTTTTTGGACAAGTTTAACTCTTCCTTAAAATTTCTGTTTCTTATTAGAGGATTTTGACTGTGAAGTTTACTACTGATGGATTAACAGATTTCTTGTTTTGTTTTTGTAGTCATTTTATTGTATGTTTCATCTCTCCCTACATATTTTATTCTCCTTGGCAACTTCATTTCTGTTGCTTTCTTTTCGTCTTTCCTTATTTTCATTCTCATGTGTCTTGAGTAAGTTTGTAGTTCAAAATTTCTTATTATACAAGGAAATGAAGGCTCCTGGGTCACTGTATGTGGTTCCTGGTTCAAGGTTATCTGGGAAATTGTTTCACGTGGGAGCTTGCTCCTTGAACTGCAGTGTGGAGTATATTCTTCTAGCCCGGGACTTAGAGGACAGTAGCCCAGTGCCTGGAGTGCTTCTACCATTTGAGGCTAATGTTTAATCCCAGAGATAACCATTCAAAATTATTTACTACTTGTTCTATGAAACTGGTTCACTATAGAATATTTTAAAATGATAAACGAGGAAAAGAGTAAAATCACTGATTATAAGTAACCAGCACCTGAATGTACATCTTTCTAGTCTTTTAAAAATAAGCACACCTTTTTTTAACATACAAATGTCAAGCTATGAATGTAATGTCATATCCGTATCATACATTTTATGACAGTAGTCCATTTTTAAGTGTGACATTGTTGGTATTGTTGGCACTCTGACAGAAACCTCATAAAAAGCAAATAAAATCCTCTTAGAAATTTCAATTCCCTGAAGTTAGACAAGGAACTGGGACTTAATGGTAATATATGATACAGGTTCCTAAATAGGAAGCTACTGATAGAGAAGTCCACTTAGGAAACTCGTCATGAAAGTTAGTGCCTTATTTACACAGCAACACGCCTTTCTGAACAGGGTCCTGTAGCTTAAATACAAAAATCCAAGTACTTCTGACATATATCCGCAGGAAAAGGTAGAGTGCAAGTATACAAGCTGAGAAGCTTGGGCTTTTACCTCCGTTTAACGCCAATCGTGTGACCAGGACAAATCTCTCCAGCTCCTGAGTCTTTGATTTTTTTAAACTGTTTTGTTTCTGATTAATGCTTGTCAGTGGACAGACAGCCTGGGTGACACATTCTTCCCCCTCCCTTTTTTTTGACACATACTTTTGTATGCTACACATAGTCTCCTATGCTATAATTTGTTGAGTGGTGATAAACATAAGACTTTTTTTTTGCATAGTCACAAAGTTGCTTTTATTTGTACTTACAGTATTTTTAAGGCCAGGTCTTGCTGTGTACCTGTGACCTGGATCTCTATGTAGTCCAGGCTGGCCTCAGTCTTATGGTCCTCCTGGCTTCACCTCCAAGGTGCTGGGATTACAGGTGTGCAGTATTTCAGAATTAAACCTATTTAAAAATGAGAAGAAAACAGGTTGTAGTGGCTCAGGTGATGCCTACACCATTCAGATGAGAGGCTGATGTCTGTCAGCTGAGAAACAAGGAGGCTGGTCATCTGTGGAGGCTGTTTAATGCAGTGGGTGTAATTTCAGACATAAACCTCTGATAAGCAAAGTTTTCTGCAAGGTGTTGTGGGAAATGTGGACTTATTGAGATTATATAAGAAATGAGCAGACAGGCATGAAAAATTCAAACTCTTTTGTTACTTGCAACAGCAACCCTTCACACTTTTGATTTGAACAGTGAGCTTTACTGGACCAGGCAGACTTCGTCTTCTTCTATAAAGGCGACAGAAGACCCACAGCTGTCAAGGGACCTTCCTAAGCGCCTGGAGGAGAAGGCCCCCACTCTCCCACTCCCTCCCCAGCCCACTCCTGCAGCCTTGCCATGTTCCAGGTTGTTCTGGGTGCTCCTCAGCAGTTGCTGAAGGAAGCGAGGAAGTCCCGGCAGCTGGTGCTGGTGGTGGTGTTTGTGGCTCTGCTCCTGGACAACATGCTGCTCACGGTGGTGGGTAAGTCTGGGGCTTTCTGTGGTGAGGGTGTATCTGCTTTGGGTCACAGCAGGCAGCATGCACCTACCCCGCTTGATTTCATCATTGAGCCGACTTGTTCAGTTCCTCATATGGAAAAGACATGGAGGTTGTTGAGGGTTGGAGGAAACTGTAGGCAGCAGGGCCTGAAAGCTGTCAGACTTAAGACTAATGACCCCAGAGGTCCAAACCAAAACAGGTTCAGAGGTGCTGGCAGGAAAAGAAGACCCGAGCCAGAATGTCACTTCTTCACTATTATGTCTTCCCATGGTTGCTGGTGACTCTGGAGACACCTGGGGCAGTGAGCACTGTTTTCCTGTGATGCTTTTCCAGACTGTCCTTTGCAAACATAGGACATGCAAATCCATACCAAGCCCAGCCTTTTTGCAGTTCATTGCCTCACACTCCTGCATTTTCTGGCTGACACTTCATTAACTTTTACATGACATTACAGAAGCAGATGACTAAGTACTTGCATGCTGTCTCTCCTGGGTGAAATGCATGCTTTAAAGAAGCGTCTTCTTGTGAGAAGTAGATAGTCCAATACAGCCAATACTCATTTCTTGTGGTTCTATAATTCATAATCCTATAATAAAGTTATAATTCTATTATTATATTCTCACAAACACTGAAATAGCAAATAAGAAATCTTTATATCAAAGGGAAATATGCATACACACTCTCCACTCCACCACAGAAATTATTAAATCTTGACATCAATGGGTCCTGGGAGGTTCTGTCTCTTACAAAAGGCTCAAAGATGTTAAACATCATGCCCAAGCTGCCCACTAGCAAGTGCTGGGGCTGGAATTCAATACCTGTGAACTGCCTCAGAGCCTGAGCTTCTCACAGTACCCTGCCTGGGTCCTTAGCCTTCAACCCTCTGGTCATCTGGGGACTGATTCCAAGAGGCAGCACCAGCTTTGTTCTGCTTCAGCTAGAATATGTGTATTGGAGGAATATTTTTTCTCATTGTGCACTCATCTGTGAAAAATCATTGTAGATCATCATCAAGCATTGATTCTTTGGTTATATCTGATTCTTTACAAGTAGGTGAACTAACTGGTAAGGATGTCACAAGTTCACGAAGACTAGCTATATGGTGACTAGAATGTGGTCCTTTAGCTAACAGGATGATTTGAACAGACATGATCTTTGGTAGGCTTTAAAAATTGTCACTTAGGAGTCTTCTTTCTGCATCAAACTGGACCTCATAGAAATGCCTTTGAACTTAGTAGTGGTGACAGGATCTCTGTCCTTGAGTTTTCTCATGTATCCTCATTGATTTTCAGTGCCCATTGTGCCCACTTTCCTGTATGCGACAGAGTTCAAAGATGTCAACTCTTCTTTGCATAGGGGTCCTTCTGTAAGCTCCCAGCAAGCTCTCACCTCTCCTGCCTTCTCTACCATATTCTCCTTCTTTGACAACACCACCATGACTGTAGAAGAGCATGTACTCTTCCGTGTAGCGTGGACAAATGGCACCATCCCTCCTCCGGTCACTGAAGCTGTCTCAGTACCTAAAAACAACTGCTTGCAAGGGATAGAGTTCTTGGAAGAAGAAAACGTCCGGGTTGGGGTTCTATTTGCTTCGAAGGCTTTGATGCAACTTCTGGTCAACCCATTTGTAGGACCTCTTACCAACAGGTAAACTCAGTAGCCACAGTGTCTATCTTAGTCACTGCTCTATTGCTGTGAAGAGACACCATGACCAAGGTAACTATTGCAAGAGAAAGCATTTAAATTTGGGGCTTGCATACAGTATCAGAAGTTTAGTCCATTATCATCATGGCAGGAAGCATGGCAGGGTGCAGGTTGGTACTGCACTAGTAGCTGAGAGCTACATCCTGATCTATAAGCAGAGAGAGAGAGAGAGAGAGAGAGAGAGAGAGAGAGAGAGAGAGAGAGAGAGAGAGAGAGATGAGAGACTCTGGAGTTGGCAAGGACTTTTGAAACCTCAGAGCCCACCCCCAGTGACACACTTGCTCCAACAAGGACACACCTCTTAATCCTTCTATTCCTTTCAAAGTGCCACTCCCTGGTGACTAAGAGTTCAAATATATGGGCCTATGGGTACCATTCTTATTCAAATGCCACAGTGTCCTATCCACAAAGTACAAACTTGGTATCAGCACCGAGGCCCAGGTCTCATATAGGTCAGTAGTTCTCAGCCTTCCTGATGCTGTAACCCTTTAATATAGTTCCTTTTGTTGTGGTTGACCAATCCCCACCATAAAATTATTTTCTTGCTACTTCATAACTGTAATTTTGCTCCTGTTATGAATTGTAATTGAATATCTAATATACAACCCCAAAGGGGTCATGACCCACAGGTTGAGAACTGATTATATAGGTGATTAGAAGAGAAAAAAGGAATGCTCTGGCCTCCAGGGGAGCCAGCAGTTTGGAAGCTTGTTATCCCAAAGGATAACAGGTTATCGGTGAAATGTTAGAGGCATCACATTTCCTCAGTGATGTGAATATTGAATACTGAGAACAGGGCAGTGAGCAGCTGGAAGTTGGTGAGCATGGTTTGAGTGGGATGGAGGAGAGAACAGGACAGTCTGAATACAATTGGAAGCTCTGGCAATCTGGAAACGTCATCCAGGACGATCCTGAGGTTTTGAGAGATACCTTTTCAGGAAAGGATAATTTGGGCCTTGTCTGGGGGTAGATTTGCATGTCTGTTTATTTATATGTATGCATTCACATATGAAAAGAATGCTCTCAGATTACCCCTGTATCTGTTCCTACTGAGATTAAAAAGCATACAGTCCCAGCTTATGAATGTGTGCTACAATGCTATCTTTCTTTGTTCCCTTCCGTTGTAGGATTGGCTACCACGTTCCCATGTTTGCTGGCTTTCTGATCATGTTTCTCTCCACACTCAGTAAGTCGTTTTCCTCCCTCCCTTCACTAAGCATCTTTGAGCCATCGTGTAAATGTTGTGTAAGGGAGCAGGACTGAGTTTCCCAGAGGGAAAGAAGACATCTGAACAAGCCAACTGGGACACTGGCTGAGATGTTTTGTAGTCATTTGAACAGGGGCTGGGATAGTGTTAGTAACCATATTGGAATCATTCTCCTCTTCTACAGGAGAACAGATTCTTAATTTACTTCAGTGAAAATCACAAGAGCTGTTTGAATGTACACACTATGTATATGTATATGTACATTTACTTGTTCAGGTGTATGTGTGTATGTATGTGTGTGTATGTGTATGTGTGTATACATAACTAATCTCTTGAGCAAGCTTACTGCAAGCCTCCCATCTTTTAAAAAGAGATAGTATTATTTTAGTATGCTATGATAAAGATATTGTTTTAGTATGCTATGGTAAAGGGTGACTAACAACAACAAAAGAATGTTGTATCATAGTAACTAGAAAAATCCCCAAATCCTACTGTTTCTCAACTAAGTGCACCTTAGGTTACACCTTAGGAAAGTAAATTTGCTAAAGAAACAGGAAATTAAATTACAAAGCCTATCCAGTATCCGCTTGATGTTCCTAATAAAATGGAGGTGGAATCAAAACAGTGAGATGAATAAGCCTCATGTTTGACCCCGAGATATGAAGGGATGAAGCACACTGGGTGGGGGTGTCCACTTCTAGAGAATCAATGCAGGGAAGACACCTGTAGACCTACCATTGGTTCCCACTGCTTCTCTAATTCCTTGCTCCAAATTACACAGTTTCTCCCTCTTGATTTTTTCTTAGTTTTCTACCACACATCCTCTTCTCTCTTCCTCCTCAGCTTTTCTCCCCCACCCCCAGAGTAAGAATTGACCCAATCTAAAGTTTGACAAGAACTAGTTGCATTTAGGGATAGAAGGAAGGCTGGAGTGCAAGAGTTTGAAATGGGATGTTCTTGCTGAGAACTGGAAATACGCTTGGGTAATTAAAACAGAATGGAAGAAAATGAAGTCACCAGGCTCTGCCGCCTCTTCTAAACTCGGGGCCACAGAGAAGGTCCTCATCAAACTCCGTGGGACACTAAACAAAGCCTAAACCAGTTAATGAAGGCAAGAGACTTAGAGAGGTGGAGGGGCCGGTTGGGTCCAGAGGGAAATGGGAGAGGGTGGTGGGGTGGGAACCAGAGTGTACAAGTATGAAGCAGTGAAAGAACAAAATTTACTATAAGAGAGGAAAATTAGGAAGTTCAACTTAGTTCATTAGTTTCCATAGGTTCAGCCCATGTTAGAGAGCAAATTAAGGAACACAGTTATCCAATGTGACTTGGAAATTCATTAAAATTTTTTTCTGGAACACATATAAAGAATAAAATATGTTCTAGGTATTTAGAGGAGGGTGTGGTTGTTGCCTTGGGAATCATGACCATACCCTGCAAAATAAGACCACGAAGTGTATCTGTGACCCAAGGTATTTAGCATAAAATCCTTGCCTGCTCCTCTGTCAAGAAGTAGTAGATTAAAACCTCTTTCTATTTACTTAACTGTGTGTGTTAAACAACAATTACAGTTTCCAGGAGGTCGCTAGTGTTGCTCTACGGAGTTAGCCTAATCTTATACAAAAGAAATAAATTTGCCTATTAGGATAGCCTTTGTAAGCCTTACTTGGGCTTTGAATAAAACAATAAGTAAGAACTGGGCATGCTGGCACAGGCCTGTAATCCTAGCACTTGGGAGTGAGAAGTAGGGGGCATAGATGGTCAGAGTCATCCTTAGCTATAGTGAGTTCAAGGCCAGCCCAGGCTACGTGAGACTCTGTTTCAAAAAAACAAAATTATTAACAAGTTGCTGGTGCTTATCACTCCTCTCAAAACCTCTATCTGGGACTTCTTGATGTAACTGGGAGACAAATAATGGCCCATATTAATTTAGAAAAATGAAAAGGAGCCAGGTGGTGGTGGCACACACCTTTAATCCCAGCTCTTGGGAGGCAGAGACAGGTGAATCTCTGTGAGTTTGAGGCCAGCCTGGCCTACAAATCGAATTCCAGGACAGAGAGAAACCTTGCCTTGAAAAAAAAAACCCAAAACCTAATAAACAAACAAAAAAGAAAAAAATGAAAAGAAAAATGATTGCTTGTTCTCAATAGTGTGACCAACTGTCTTGATTTTCCTGAGATTGGGGTTTTCCACAATGTGACTTTCAGTTCTGAAACTAAAAAAGTCCCGGGTAACGAAAGACAAATAGGCTACTCCATTCTTTAAGGACATAAAAATAATGGTGTTGAGCATACCAGATATTAGAAAGTTGGAGAATGGCATTGGAGGCCAAAAAAGGAGGGACAGAGATTGTGTGTTTTGGGGAGACAATGAGTAGTTGGGTGTGGTCATGTTGGGTTGTAACTGAAGAACAAAAACCACAACCAAACACACCTATAATAAGTGGTCAGGAGAATTAAAGTTTGTCTGGTTCAGACACCTTGGGAAGGATTCTTTTTTTCTTTGGAGATATTGTTTGGGAGTCGAGGATGAGCAATGTCTGGGTCTAAAAACACAACCTCTACAACCTGTAATTTGGTTTGAGACAGCGCTCTCCAGTTAGCCTCTCAGCTTCATTTGTGTTAATCTCTAGTAGATGGTCCATCAAGGACGTCAGCTGATGTGCTTTCTTTTTCACATCTGCCACCAGTCCAGCACACTCAGTATCACTTAGTAAATCCCAATTTGATTGGGTGGAAGCATCTTCCACCAAGGGTCAGACAGAATATAAGATGTCTTCTATCCAATGCCTATGTCCCTCGAGGTGCACACAACAGATGGCCCAGGATGGCCCAGCAATGACAAGGGGTCAGTGCGATGTAATGCAGGATCCAGGAGTAGGGATAGGTACCAGTTCCCAGTTTCAGTGGGAAGGACATCAGACTCTCAGCAAAGCAGCACAGAGACCCCGCCTTCCTTCCACCATGTACTGACTTGATTCACGCATCTGTGGCTTCTCAGCATTTTCATCAATTCAAAATCAGTCCTAATTGAAGGCTTGGAGTGATTAAGTAGTTAACTTCAAAAACAAAAGGCAAACATCATCATGCTTTCTTCTCCCTTTTATATTTAAATAATGGGTCTCATCTCATCATGCATGCTTAAGATCCATGTAATAGTGACTCATCTCTCTGTGGAATCTGAGTCAGCTTGCTAATTCTTTTTTTCCTAAGAAAGATCTGACATTTATTTTTTGTGTTATTTATTTATTATACGTGCATATGTATGCCACCGAATGCATTAAGTTCAAAGGACAACTTGCAAGAGTTGGTTCTCTCCCACCACGTGGGTTCTGGATCAAACTCATGTCACAGTCTTCACAGCAAGCACCTTTACCCACTGAGCCATCTCTCTGGCCTAAAAAAAAAATCGTTCTTTTTTTAAAAATGTTGTTTTATTAATGCCCTATTTTGGTTTTTGTTGTGATAAAAAACTCTTACCAAAAGCAACTTGGTGGAAAAAAGGGTTTCTTTGGCTTACAGAGTATAGTTCATGGTTGGGGAAAGCCAAGGCAGAAAACCAGAGGCAGAAAATGGTGCAGAGATCATGAAAGAAAGATGCTTACTAGCTTGCACCTAATGACTTGCTTAGCTACGTTTTTTATATAATCCAGGACCACCTGCCAAGGAATGGCACTGCCCATGTTGGGTTAGGCTCTCCTGTATCAATTAACAATTAAGAAAAAGCCTCACAGACATGGCCGCAGGCCAATCTGACCTAGGTAGTCCCTCAACTGAGGTTACCTCTTCCCAGATGACTCTGGGCTATGTCAAGTTGATTGCTGAATCTGACTGTGACAAACCAGTTAATCTAATATCTAATAATGGGCTTTGTTATGATTGTTTCATGCATTATAGTATGAGCATGTTCATCCCCATCCCCAATTACCCTCCTTTATCCCCCCTCGCTCTTCCTCTTCCCAACAAGTCCCCTTCTACTTTCATGTCTTTTTTGGTGACCCAACAAGTTTCATTAGGGTTACTTACAGAAGCACGGGTGGGGGGCTGTGTACAGGAGCATGAGCAGCCTACTAGAGGCTACACCACTGAGGAAAATATTTCTCCTCACGCCGACCAGGATCATTCTGACTCTTTTCTTTCCCAGTGTTTGCTTTCTCTGGCACCTATGCCCTGCTCTTTGTGGCTCGAACCCTTCAAGGCATCGGATCTTCATTTTCATCAGTTGCAGGTAAAGCTGCAACACACACACACACACACACACACACACACACACACACACACACACACACACACACACACCTTTTTTACCACTACTTAATTACTTTAGGTACTACATAAAATTTATATGAGGAAATTAAAGGAAATGCCATCCAGGGAGGTAGCAATTAAGATTCAGGAATAAAGTGATTGTGGACTTGTGGGAGGGGTCCATAGATCCCTGGCCTGGATTACTTCAGAAGTTATACAGGTGCAGCTAGCTCAAATCAAAAGAAGCCCAAGGTTCTCATCTACTCCCACATCATGGCCTTTCCTTAGTGTTGCTTTTATTTAACGGGAACTGTTATTTCAGTAATGTCCTCATAGTTTTCAAAGTATTGCTAAGCAAAGATGTCACAGTCTCCCATGGGGCTCCTGTGCTATGCCACTCACCCAACTGAATGGCCTGATGGCACAGTTACTAGATGTTGCCAGCCCATTTTCTCTCCCAGGTGCCTCGTATTTTAATGGTCCTCCTTGAGCGCCATACTGAATACAATAGTCCACTCATATGTCTTCCCTTCCTGGCCTGGTCTGTGACCTCCACATGCAAGGAGATTTAGTAGGAAATGACAAAAGCCTATGAAACTTGAAATAAGTAGACAATAGTATTATTGTATTACCCTCCCTCGAAGGCTTTTTGTTTTTTACAATGTAACAACATCAGCACCAAACTAATAAGTTATGTGTAGGGGAGGAGAGAGAGGCAACTGTGGAAGGCAGTATTTGCTATATACTGTGGGCTGAGTTTTATAAAACCCCGCAAACGAAATATCCAGCAAAGACAGCCACTTAAGATGTTATAGGGCTGGGACCAAGGGCTGTAAGAAGCAATCAGCAACCTCCCATGTGCTAACCTCAGCTGTCCTTTCCTATTCAGGGCTCGGGATGCTGGCCAGTGTCTATACTGACAACTATGAGAGAGGGAAAGCCATGGGAATTGCTTTGGGGGGCCTGGCTTTGGGGCTTCTGGGTAAGTAGCACCTAGACAGAGGCCTGAGTTCAGGAGATGGGGGTGTTGCAAACCCCACAAAGATGGCTCCAAGAGGCAGGGACTTCCCTGTCGTGGAAGACAAGTAAGTATTTTCCTTGCCTCTCTGGCCCAAGTGTGTTGACTCTTTCAGAAAGATCACTATGGACAGGTGTCATTTCTTTCTCCTTAAGCGGCTGTGAAATGCATGAGGGCCTGGGGAAGTCCTGAAGGCCAACCTGTCCAAGGGAGCGAATGTCCTACATTACCGGGCACTGCCTCCCTCACCTCTGCGTCCATGCACAGCTGGTGCTTTCCACAGGAGAGCTGAGCTTTTGCCAGAGTCTCTGCTGGTTTCATAGAAGCAATGTCCTTTAATCCTCACCACCAACTTGTGAAGGAGGAACGGTTGTCCCCAGGCTAGAGATATTAGACAGATTAAGGAGCTATCCAAAGTAATGCCAGGGCCAGGGATAAGGACTCCGATTTTCTGTTCTCAGAAGTCCCAGCTCCAAATAATAAATATACCTATGTTTTCCTTGATGTTTAGACTTCATATTGACTAATTCAACAAGCTGCTTCCTCTTGCTGAGTGCTCTCTCCATGCCAAGCACATAATGCTGGCGCGGATGGCATAGAGGTTAAAGGCTTCGGATAATGTTCTGCCCTCAGGCAGTTTACAAGCTTGCTGAGGGGGAGATCCAAGTCTCATTCTTCCCCTACCAGCCACCATGGTAGAGAAGAGAGGGAAGAAAGCCCTTTCTTTGTTAGTAGCCATGGGGATACCCAGCCTTGGATGTGGGTCACATTAGACTCCTTTATCACAATTACTTTTAGTAAAATGAGCATGCTACATCCCTTAGAGCCCCTTTGAGGTCAGCCCCTCCCTCTTTCTTGGTTTGAACATGGCACTAATCTCTTACAGGTTCTCTTTCACACCCCCTCCTTCCTTCATGATACATACTACCAGAAGAGCCTACACCTGGTGGCATTTCTTCTCTGCTAAAAAGTACCATGTTTCTCAATAACCAACAAGGCTATTGTTGGTTACATCAATAGATACCTCATCTGGCTCTCTGGAGCCCTTGACTGATGTTGCCTCAACCATCCTCACCTTCACATTTCCCCAATACTCATGCGGCATTGACATCAATCTTCACCCCCACATGTACCCCCATTCAGACCCTTCAGTGTTGCTCCTACACATCGCCCCAGGTGCGATGGACTTGGCAAAGTGGTTACGACCACCCGGCCTTTCTGACCTATTCCACTGGGCTTACACAGTACTTTGTGCACAAGATCATTTACTGTGGAGCGTTTTGCCACATTTCAATTACTTGTCCTATTGCCTCCCCCATCCATGCCCTGCTAAATCTCCTTTACTAAAAGGGAAGTCTTTGAGGACAGAGACTGAATCTTCACCTCTGAACCTGCCCCCCAGCCTCAGTGGAGCTTAGGCCCTCCAGGCCTCCAGTAAAGACTGAGTGGGTGATCCGGAAGAGTCCCATTGCAGGTGTCTGTACTTCTTTCCTTTCAGTGGGAGCACCTTTTGGAAGTGTGATGTATGAATTTGTGGGCAAGTCCTCTCCATTCCTCATCTTGGCCTTCTTGGCACTTCTGGATGGAGGTAGGTCAATGCTGGTGCCTCCAGACAGATAGTAGCTTGGCTCAGGTTGGAAATGCATTATGCCATGGTGTCTATCATGACATGTTTAGATGGGTCAGGGACTACCCCATTCTAGGAAAACAGGAAGAACTGAGGGAGTCAGGGTGGTAGCTATGCAGCCATTAGTAGAGCCCCAGATAATCAGTGAATAAACAGAACTGTCCCTCTGTCTCCCTTTTTATCAGCTCTCCAGCTTTGCATCCTATGGCCTTCCAAAGTGTCTTCTGAGGTAAGTGGACATGAAACCCCATTGCTCTGGGATAAATAGCATGGCTGAGCATAGGAGAAAGGGGAAGTCAAGAAAAGTGAACCCCAGATTTGGATTCCAGGCAGGCCTACACTTAGGGTAGCAAAGGAGTCTGGCTTGGTGTTGTTCAAAGATGGAAGTGGGGCTATAGAAAGAATCAAGTGTTTTCTAAGGAGTGAAGAAGGTGACAGAGACCTCCAGACAACCAAGAGCATCCCCAGCTGACCACCATTCAGTTCTAGTTAAGAAATACTAGAGTTTGTGTTCATCTGACTCCAAGCCAAAGATGGCTCTGAGAACTCCAGATCAAGCTATACTTGAGGGATGTGGGCACAGCGTTGAGCAAGGAGTTGCCAGTGTGTGAGCAGTGATCAAGAAGGTGCTGGGGTGCAAGCATATGTCGTGTGACAGAAGTCGAGGTGCCAATGGAGAAGGGATGAGTGTGTCCACGATTCCTGGGCCAGGTCCCCCTCGCATTGGTGAACCGTCTGAAGCCAGCAGAGAAGGGATTGTAACAACAGAGCTAGGAAAGGATTGGACACCGTTGGGAGGGCAAGGATGCGTCTGAGCTGGAGGAGATTCTAGATCTGAAGAGCGAGGGGGTGAGATCCTTGACAAAGTTTGATAGAAAGAACATACTGTGTGAGGATGATGATACTGTGGCCTGAGTGTCAGTGGGAAGACTATAAAGAAGTTTTCTTTGAATGTAGTATAATACTTTGCTGTATGTATTGGTAGGGACACAATCATTTTGTAACATTGGTATAGTATTTTGGGGATGTATAGACCATTACCATTTAGGAGCCCAAGCTATCTAGAAAGATACATTCAAATGGTATTAATATCTCTATTGCTATTTCCCCTTTCCTTCTCTCACCCCTATCTCTTGAAAGTGATCACTTTAATTCTTTTCTATGTTTTTCTGCCAAATGATTTGTGTGTTTTCTTATGGTTACCCCACTTCTCTTCCATAAAAGGAAACATTCTATATGCTTCTTTACATCCCCCCATTTAATAATGTATCCTGAAGAAAACACCCCCATGCTGTTCTGCAGTTGTATGATCCCCATTAGGGAAGAAAACCTTTCATTCTGTTTCCTGTTTGTGCATTTAGGTGGTTTTCAGTATGTTGCCATCACAAACAGTACTTCAGTTATTAACCTCATGAACATGCATTTTATAATGTTGGAAGTGGTGCTTTCTTCTCTGTCTGACTGTCTTTCCCTCCCTCCCCACCTCCGGCAGTACTGTAGTAGCGACTAAACATAGGGCCTCGCACAGCCTAGGCAAGTACTCCACCACCGAGCTGTACATACCCCCAGCTCCAGCAGCAATCATTACGTATCTTTAACTGTGATGCTGGCTTACTTCTCTGTGTATGTGTTTACTGTTTGCATCCATTGCTTCACATTGATTTGCATGTGGGGTGAGGATATTATAATTTTGGTTTTGGCAACTCTATATTTGTCCATTGTTGTGTGTGCATCGTACGTGGTTATTGTATCCAGACTATTAAATCTCACATGTGGTAGAGTAGACTGCACACCAGAGATTAGGAAATACTCCATGGTTCCAACTACTGAGTCAGGGAACACTGTGGGAAAGGTGGGATTTGAACTTGATCTGGAAGAACAGGTAAGATGGAGAACTCTGGAGAGGAGAAGGGTGGTAATTCAGGTAAATGTAACAAAAGGCTGGTGGGGTATAACTGGTATAAGGGTAATGCTGTGAGAGCAGGGTGATCAAGGCTGGCCATTAGGACCAGCACGTAAACACAGGTGTTCAAGCTCCCGACTGCACAGCACAGTGTAGCTCAGAATGGATTAAAAGAAGAACCTGGACAGCTTGAGGCACTTTCTCCTGTAGAATTCCACACTCACCTTGAGGTTAAGTGCTCTGCCTGTGGTCAAATGTTGCCTGTGGGGCAAACGGTTTACAGAGAGATGTAGTGGAAAAGCCCTGGTCACTTATTGACAATCCTGGCCTTGCTTCCAGTCATTGGAGGTAGGAATTATATCCAATACATGGTATGCTGCCCTGATTGCCTCGGGACTTGTACACAAGATGGACTCTGTCTCCAGCTGGGATTCCAAACAGGCCACTCCCTTTCCCTAGACCGGAGTTTCTTGGTCTCTGCAGTAAAGGAGACAAGGATGTCTAAGATCCTATCTTAGATCTTGTGAAAACAGAAGGGTTGTAAAATCTGTAGAAATGGAAGGTTCATGTTATTTGTTTTCTCAGAGTGCAATGGGGACTCCACTTCTGACACTTCTCAAAGACCCTTACATCCTGGTAGCAGCAGGTAAGCTGACCCCGACCTCCCTCTCTGTGGGAAGAGTCAGGCTTTAGGTACTGACTCACAGAACTATCTCTCAGGTTCCATCTGCCTGGCCAACATGGGAGTCGCCATATTAGAGCCCACACTGCCCATATGGATGATGCAGACCATGTGTTCCCCTGAGTGGCAGCTAGGTAAGTGACCTGGGTCCCCAGCAAAGGCTAAGGCACCAGGCAGGTGCTGGGGGCCTTTTTGAAGGTAATCAACAACCATCAAGTCCGGGTCATCAGTCTCTCTAAGGGACAGTACACTCCTTTCATAGACTCAGCCCCATGTCCACACCCGTGAGCTGAGTCCAGATGGGTGGGTGGAGAGTCACCTTGTGAAAGATGGTGGGCAGTGGAAAGGTCAAGCCTAGTACTATTGTAAAACTCTTCAGTATTTCCAGCCCAAGGCCTGTTTCTGTTTCCAGAGCATCGGCTGGCAATATAAATTTGTGAAAACCACTTATTCTTTCTGTGTTACTTTTCTCATTACTGTGACAAATTACTCAACAAACAGCAACCTAACAAAGTAAGGACTTCTTTTCGCTCACGATCTGTCTTGGTGGGGAAGGCCTGCAGCGTTAAATATTGCTGAATGGCCTCAGTTCTGGAGAGATCATGAAATGGAGGGCAGGGGATGCCCGGACTCATCTTGTGTTCTTTTCAAATTCCTTTTTCTTTTGACTAGGGCCCCAGCCTGAAGGACGGTGCTTCCCACATTCAGTGTAGGTCTTCCCTCTTCACTAAACCTCTCTTTAAATGCCCTCACAGACTTTCCAGGGGTGTGTCTCCTACAGAGTCCGACCCAGTAATTGATCAAATTAACTACCACACTTTATAAGCATCACCTTTAAAGATTCTTTTATTTTTATAAAATTATAAGGTAAAATTTTGTTTTGTTGTTCCAGCCAGTGAGGCAGATGGGCCGGAGAATATCAGCTCCATTTACAGACAACCATGCCGTCTGCTCTTTATTTTTGGCTAGTTCTGGAGATAAATCCCAGGGTCCCCATGCAAACTGGGCGAGATTCTAGCACTGAGCTCCAGTCCCAGCCCCGCTATCTTCTTTAGTAAGACCTAAGATATAAACCTTAGTGCCTATGAACGTTTTCCCATGACTTTGTACCACATTATTTTGAAATAATTTGGTTTCACAATTGAGTACCACTTGACTAGCGTCTGAAATGAACACGGCAGTGCTCTCTGCTTCCAAGAGCTATTGTAGGAATGAATGGTGCTCTGCACCTGTGCACTGTGCAGGATCACAACCAACCACACTGTCACTACACCTCCTTTTGTTGTCTTCTATACTCTAGAAAGGGTGTTCAGCCTCCATCCAGGTCCACAATGGAGGCCCCCAGCCTCTTCTGCTCCACGGAGGCCTTGTATTTGAGTGAGCTTAGAGAGAATGTCTGGGCCTCTTCCAGGAAACCTGAGGACGAGGGGAGCCGGAGAAGCTACGTGCAAACAGCTCAGTCACTACAGGCAGGAGAGGCTGGTGGTGCCAGAGGGGAAGCTGATAAGAACCGGATATAGCTCAATGTACCATAAAAAATACAGAATCTAATTTCAAGGGACCAATTCTAAGCAGGGATCCAGCTGCACACCCAACTTCAAATTGAGTTTCTTGGGCTGTAACTGCCTCTGACCGAGACAATTAATTGAGTTAGGCAGAGCTCAGTGCAGATAACATCGCTTCTGAGGGGGTTCTGGCCACGCTGGCTCCTGGTACTAGTGAGTGCACTACAGCCTGGAGCAGCACTACCCCGGAAATCCAGTTAGCAGCCTCACTTGCAAGTTACAAGTCACGTGGTTACCATGAACCAGCATCTCTTGTTACTTTCCCTAGTGCTGTCTGCACCTATAAACTCTACACATTCTAGATGATGCTCGGGGCTTCGAAGCAAGTTGGCAAAACAGGTCAGCTCCACCCCACTCTTCTTTTTCCATTTATTTTTGTCTTCAATACATCCTGACCACAGTTTCCCCTACTCCCACGCCTCGCCCCCATCTCCCCTCTCTCCCAGATCCACTCCTCCTCCATTCCCTTCAGAAAAAGAGCAGGCCTTCCAGAGATGTCCACTGAACATGGCATAACAAGATATAGTAACATAGACCCTCATATCAAAGGCTGGGTGAGGCAACCCAGTGGGAGGAAAAGGGTCCCAAGAGCAGATGAAAGAGTCAGAGACACCCTGACTCCCAGCTGTAATGACACACACTGGTATGATTTGCTGGAGGAGGCTCAGGCAGGAGGATCACAAGTTTGAGGCCAGCTTGGGCTACACTCCCATTTTTTTTGATCTTGATTTTGTTTTTGTTTTGAGACTGGGTTTCACATAGCCTGTTCTGGCCTTGGACTGGATATGTAGACAACCTAGCCTTGAACTCTTGATCCTCTTGCTTCCATCTTCCAAGTGCTAGTACCTTAGGCTTTGAGGCATGTGCTCACACTCCCCGTGGAACAAGCGATATTTCTAATGAGTTTCCAGGGGACAATGGTATACACCACACCTGTTGTCAAACACTCTTAGAAAAACAATGGCCATGAAGAACACTTCTCCAGTTTTCAGGAAGGAGCAAAGGTAAAAAAAACAAACAAACAAACAAACAAGAACAACAACAAAATCGGTTGAGAATGATATGTGGTCTGAATTAGACCTTGTACCACATGGCCAGTGCATCCTGCTACTACATACAGAAGATAACACTGGCTTTGGAAACAGGTGCACCATGGTTTGAATTTATGCACATCCATTTACCAATTATCATGTTGGAGAGCTCTGCTTTTTTCTTTTCTTATACTTATTTATTTAGACAAGATCTCACTATACAGCTTGAACTTGTCTCAACTTCCTGAGCGCTGGGATTACAGGTGTGCACCATCATGCCTGTCTTCATTTTCATTTGTAAAAGTGAAGATATCTTGGAGGGTCTTGTCTTGGTCTTTGTACTTATTTCAGGGAGGTTAGGGTAGTGCATGGATTATAGGATTTACTAAACTAGTAATTCATCTTGACAACCATGGCTATGTGTGATCTACCCTTGAAGACAGGCTGTGAACAGTATGTGGGTGTTGATTAGCCTAGAACACAAAGTACTGCTGAAATACCAGCTAGAGTCAGGTGCTGTGGAACAAGTGAGTGCTTAAGGAAAGCCTCATTTAGGAAATTTCACACAATTTACAAGGATGTCAAGGAGACAGGGAGCTAGGCCAGCGAGCTTCCTCTTTCTATGTATCAGCTACACCATTCAGTAGTTATTACCTCTAAACTTTCACAAGCAGTTAAGCACAAATGAACAGGTACAGTTTAAAACAGATTGCCACCCTGGGCCAATAAAGTAGGCAAACACAGGAGGGCATGCTTCACTTCTGCTGCACAGAAGACAATATTGAAAGCAAATAAGCTGCTGCCAGGTCCTGGCCAACTGTTTACACTGGGCTTTGTGATCAGAGTCATGATACTTTCTGTTTGGTTATATTGTTTCTCGAGGTCTGAAGTGGTACAGGGAGGGGCTAGTGAGACCCAAAGAGACTCACACTTCTGGTTCCAAGCAGACCCTTAGGCCAGTGCCAAGCCAGTGTAAAAGATATGCAGTGTGTTCTTACTTTTTATGTTTTATTATTTTTGTTTCCTACAAGCATTTTTATTTTTTTAAATAATTTCACTAGTACTTTTATCATAACCAGCCCCCCAGCCTCTCCAACTCTTCCCATGTTGCCCTATCCTCCCTTTAAAATGATGGCCTTGTCTTTAATTATTTTTTTTTTTAGTGTGTGTGTATGTGCTCATGTATGTGTACATGTGCATGTGTGTGTACATGCCACTGTGTTCATGCATATGTGTGGGCCCAATAGTGAGTCCAATAGTGTTGTTCATATGCTCATGGGTGTTGGGCTGACTACTTGGGCATGGACAATTTTCATAGGGGCTCATCCTCGAAGAAAATTGAATCCCCTTCTTTCTGATGCCTGTAGATCTTCACCGAGGGGAGGAACTTTGTGAGCCCTTCCCCCAGGTACATTGGAATACTGCCTGGTGTGGTCTTGTGCAGACGACCATATTAGTGAGATTTCATGGATGCAGCTTCCTGTCATATCTAGAGCACACCGTTTAGCAACAGTCTCTTTGTCCTCGGACTCTTACAATCTTCCACAATGCTCCCTGAGTTTTAGATATAGGGTTTTGTTACTCTGTCCATCTGGGGACAGAGTCATATATTCTCTGTATTTTGACCAGTTGTGGATCTTTGTAATAGCCTCCATCTGTTACAAAAAGAAGCTTTTTTTAAAATGAGAACTGAGAGCCTATGCAGTATTTTCTTGGTGAATCACGACCAGCCTGTCACTGTGTTAATTGATCCTATTTTTATAACAAAACATCTGAAGTGGGCTGATTTCATAAACTTACGAAGTTTTGGAGGTGAATGATACAAACACCATACATAGTGCTGGTTCTAACAAGAGACTTCAGGGGATGGTACAAACAAACACCATAGTGCTGGTCTAACCAGGGACTTCGGGGGATGGTACAAACACCATAGTGCTGGTCTAACCAGGGACTTCGGGGGATGGTAGCAGCATTTACAATTCAGAATTCAATTCCATCTTTTAACTCACTCTAGGAGAGTTCTAGCCACCTTAATATGTCTCCAGGAAAACCCTTCTGACAATCAAAGAACCTGGCCCCACCTCCAGCAGGGTCTCATGTGGTGGCTTCAAAATCACTGTGTATCTGAGGTTGAGAATGAACTGATCCTTCTGCCTCTACCTCCAGACTACTGGGATTACAGGGGTGTGTGACCGTGCTGAGATTATATGATGCTGAGGCTAGAAGAAAGGGCCTCTTGTGCATGCTAGGCAGGCACTTGACCAGCTAAGCTACATCTGCACGACAGACCTGCTCTTAAAACTCTCTTCACCCACAGAAAACCTCTGGGGATCAAGCTCTCAGCATATGAATTTTCATGTGTGTGTGTGTGTGTGTGTGTGTGTGTGTGTGTGTGTGTGTGTGTGTATGTGTGTTCGTTCGTGTGACATACAAACCATTTATAAACCTTTATTTAAAAGATTCTTTTCACCTGACCCAGTATGCCATGGCCCTTCCAAGTTCTGGGCTTGGTGGGACTCTCTGACCTTGGCAAGTATCAATATATCTTCTTCCTCTTCCCTGCACATCTCACCCTTTCTAAAAAGCTGGATATTTCCCCGAGAGCATCATGCTGACAGTCTGCTCTGTACCCTGTTGGCAGTCTGCTCCTCCAGGCTTTGCTCTCTTGCTGCTTCCAGACAGTTTCTCCCCTGTTCTCCTTCAAAGACCCCTGAGTCCTTTTGATGTCCATGCAATTTTTACTGCCATCCACTGACCTCTTTGAAACCCGTTCTCCCACAAAAACTGTCACACTTGTCCTTTCCAGTGCTATTCCTGTCCTGAAATAGTGACTTCACTGTCCTAGTGGACGAGGCGGTCAGCACCTTAACCTCCCACTTTCTCCATGTGCTCTCATGCAGGGACTCTTTTCTCCCAATTTAACCACTCAATCCTGTGTACGCCCTTGCTGCTAACACCACTACTAATCCTCGGGAATCTCAGTTCCAGGCAAGCTACTTTGCACCTTCCACATTCTTTAAACCCCACCCCCACCCCACCCCGCGCGCGCGCACACACACACACACACACACACAGCCCCGGTTAAAAAAAAGGCGGTGGTTGGCGCACGCCTTTAATCCCAGCACTCGGGAGGCAGAGCCAGGCGGATCTCTGTGAGTTCGAGGCCAACCTGGGCTACCAAGTGAGTTCCAGGACAGGCGCAAAGCTACACAGAGAAACCCTGTCTCGAAAAACCAAAAAAAAAAAAAAAAAAAAAAAAAAAAAGTTTGGTTTGGCTTCTCGAGCCCTGCACAAATGTCACTTTCTTTGAAATTCTTCTTGGCTTCTGAGATTCTTTTCTGGCAAAGTCCTGGTTAGAACTTCTAGCCCTGACTCTGTCAGGAACAGCAAATAGAGCAACAGTATAACACACGGCCAGGCTATTTTCCCTTATCTTATTTTACTTTTTGTAGTGCTGGGAATTGGACTCGGGGCCTCATGAATGCTAGGCAAGTGCTCTACCATGAGATCCATCCCTATTTTCTTTATTATTGCAGTAGCAGAGACCTAGGATCTCACATATGTTAGATAAACACTTTGCCACTGAGCTAAATTTCCAGCCTTTCAAATTTTACTGTGAGATAGGCTACACTCACTTCCCCAGGCTGGCTTTGAACTTGCAGTCTTCCTGCCTTGGCTTCCTGAGTATCTGGGATTGAAGGCATAAGCCACCATTCCCAGCTCTCACCTGGTATTTATGACCACACATCTAAAGTATGTTTTTCTGCTAATGGCCTTCCTATATGCCGCTATTATATACTCCCTTTCATCTTCCAAGGGGCTCCTATGGTTCTGTCACCATCTGCCCCCTTTCCTGTGCCCTCAGATGCTGCCTTCTCTCTGGGGATGGCTGAAGCATCCCAGTGACTCCCCCTTGCCTCCTTAGCTGCACCCCTCAGTTCATCAGCTTCTCTTCTCCTACTGCACTACCTTTCAAAGATAAGAATTTCATCCTTGGGTAAAGAGATAGCTCAGGGGTTAAGAGCACTTCCTGCTTCTCCAGTGGAGCGGGGTTCTATCGCCAGCACACATACATCCTGTCTCACAATGTGTAACTCCAGTTCCAGGGGAACCTGATGCCTACTGATGGCATTTCATGGACAAGATGCACATATAGACATGGTGCACATATTTACAAGCAGGCACACACTGATACACATGAGGAAAACATTTTAACCTGGGTGTGGTGGCACACAGCTTTGATCCTGGCACTCAGGAGGCAGAAGCAGCTAGATCTCTGTGAGTTCAGATCTAACTTTGTCCACATAGTGAGTTTCAGGACAGTCAGGGTTATGAAGAGAAAAAAAAGGGAATCCTATACTGTGGTGTGCTGACTTGGATATCTATTCTCTTTCTGAGCTTTTGCAGATAATTCCAACCATTTCCAATATTAAAACAAAAAGAGTATGTGCTCTTAAAAAAAATGAAGCCAGGTGGTGGTGATGCATGCCTTTAATCCCAGCACTTGGGAGGCAGAGGCAGGTGAGTTCAAGGCCAGCCTGGTCTACACAATGAGTTCCAGGACAGCCAGGACTGTTAAACCCTGTCTCAAAAAAAACCCCTCTATAATTATGAATATTTGTGGGTGGCCTTGGGTATGTGCATGTGAGTGCAGGTACTCACAGAGGCCAGAGGTGTCAGATCCCTCGGGAGCTAGCACAGGCAGTTGTGAGCCACTTAATGTGGTTGTTAGGGACAGAAGTCAGGTCCTTTGCAAGAGCAGTAAGCGTTCTCTATCACTGAGCTATCTCTTCAATCCCCACTTTCATGCCCTTAAAAACCAAGTAGAAACCAGCAAGCCCTGAGCTTGTGTGTTCATGACCTCTCCTTGGAGCCCTGCCCTAGTACATTTGCCTGTCTGGCCCTCCACATGGCTGTTTCGAGCCCTTCATGATCCCCCTGACCTTTCCTCCCCACTGATCTCCGTCACCCAGTTGATGGAAACGAAAAGCTCTAGTTCTCATTATTCCTCTCTTCTCACTCTCCTTGTGCCCCACCCCCCACCCCAGGGCACGAGAGGAAGCTCTATAGCTCCACCCTAAAAATACTTCCAATTTTGTTTACTCCTCTCTGTTATGGCTTCCAAGTGGAGACTGACTTTTCCTCGGGGCTTGAGATGATCTCTGGCTTCACTCTCGTCCTGTGAACCCATTCTTCTAGGAGTTCATAGAAAACACAAGTTGGGCTGTGTAATTCCTCGCTGAAACTTCCTGTGTGCTCTCTGCTCACAGGTCCCAAGCCACCCAGGCAGCCTTCCTGCTCCTGTAGCACACTAAGTGGTTTCTTTATGCCTCTGAGCTCAGGTTAGGTGCTGCACATGTTTCTGTCTTCTCTTTTTTGGTACTAGGTCTCAGCTTAAGCACCACCCATCAGCCTTTCCTTGGCTTCCCAAATGCTTGGTTGTCTTTCCTCCAGTCACGCTGACATATGGCTACATGAAATTTCTTTCACATTTTTTTCATTTTTTTAGTGTTTATTTTAGCACTATTACTTAGCATAATAAAATAAACTATTTTATCATTCACTATCTGTCTCTCCTTGAATGTGAACTCCCTTTGAGTTATGATCATCCTTTGGGTTTATTTGCTTGTACTCGTGTGTTTTAAGATAGTGTCTTGCTATGTAGACCTTGAATTTTACAATCCTCTCCATCCAGCCTAGTAGAACAGCCATCAGGCGTCTCAAGAAAAAATGGCCACATTATCCAAAGTACTTCTGTAAGGCAAAAAGGTAGAAGGGTACTTATCTGCTAACTGCGTAATCAAGCAAGCACTCCACGGGGCTCCTGTGCCTCATTCTCAGTGATTAGAATTTGGCTTTGCATTCTTACCTCATTGGTCTATGGACACTGGCACAGTTTAAGCACAATAAAACATTTGACCATATATTCTGATTTTGGAGAAAATGCCAATTTTTGTATTTTTTCTATTTTTTTTAAAATAATTTTTCTATTAAAATAGCGCTCCCCTTCTCTTGTTTAATGCTTTGGTAGAGAAGACAGCACATTTTCCTTGTGTTTCCTATGGCCTCCCCTGTACTGGGATTGCAGACTTGCACCGTGTTTATTTCTATGTTTATCTTTTTAAAGAAATTTTATTTTATATTTTATGTGCATGGGTGTTTTGCCTATATGTATGTTTTATGCACCATATTCGTGCCTAGTGCCCAAGAAACTGGAGTTACAGACAGTTGTGAGCCACCATGTGTGTGCTGGGAATCAAACCTGGGTCCTCTGTAAGAGAAGCCAGTGCTCTTCACTCCTGAGCCATCTCTCCAGCCCTTCTGTGTTGCTCTAACTTACTGCTCAATTACTGGCCTTCAGACTACCTGCCAATGGTAAAAGCTCATCAGACAGAACACAAGAAAGAAAGAGATGGGGTGGGGGAAGAACTCGGAAATAACAAGTACAATTTCCAAGTCACATAGTTCACAAGTGGCCAAGCCACATACTGAACCCCAAACTGTGTGCTCCAAAACCCATGTTCCAGATCATCTCACTCCACTGTCGTAAAGGCATGTGGCCAGGGCAGTAGTTAATGAAAGGCTTTCACAAACATTGTCCAACTTGCCCCCACCGTTACTGGCAGCATATAGTGACAGCTTCGCTCTGCTCTGATGTGGGAGTCAAGGCTGAGAAAGGCAAAGACCACAGGCAAAGCAACAAGAGGATAGGTCACAAGCAAGCGAGGGATTTGACTTCCCAGGAATCTCCTACTCTAGTGCTGATAACCAAGTCAATCTTATACATGCCAGTGGCTTACTGAGTCTCTTGTCAGGAAGTCTGGGAGCTGAGAGCATATTAAATATATTGAGGCTTAAAAAAGCCCTGGTCCTGAGGAAAAAATGGGGCTGCAGGGTCTTGAGACTTCTGCTCTGGAGGAACACAAAGATCTCCAAAGTAGACAACAAAGTGGTTTGGGGACCTGGAGGTATCAGGAGTACTCTGCTGAACTGTAGGAAATTAGGTGCTTTAGGTTAAGTTGAGCATGTCCTAAGGTGAGCTTCTGTGTCCTCCACAGGTCTGGCCTTCTTGCCTGCCAGTGTGGCCTACCTCATTGGCACGAACCTTTTTGGTGTATTGGCCAACAAGATGGGTCGGTATGTAGCCTGGGAAACTGGAAGAATGACTGAACCATCACTTAACAGTGTCCTTTCAGCTTGTCCCTGTACTTGGGACAGCTTCTCTGAGACAGTCTAGGACACAATGATAAAAATTGCCATAAGGGAGGTTGACGGGTAGGTGATGAGGGCAGTAGAGGATGGGTTATCCTAAGCTGACTGCTTTGGAAGAGGCAGTGGTTACATAGAGATAGCCCTTTCTTTCCAGCTAAAGAGGTAATGCCAGCCCAATAGGCAACAGCTGCAAAAAAGAAAAAGGAAGCAGTATGTATTTTGGGGCAGCATTGCCGAAGTCTATTCCATGGAACCCTAGGGTATTCTTAGACAGGAACAACAGAAGCCCACAAGGGGGCCAAGAAGTATGAATCTAGATTCTCTTCCCTACTACAATGACGAAATAGCTTTGGTTTTAATTTTATCATTGTAACTCAGCACGAAGATTCTAAAAACACATTTGAAAGTGCTGTTATAGGTATGAAGAGGTAGGCATATTTACATGTGGTTTTTACATGTGCGCTTTTCTTCCAGGTGGCTGTGCTCCCTCATTGGAATGGTGGCAGTAGGAATCAGCTTGCTCTGTGTAAGTACAAGACCCACTTGAAAAAGGAAGCACACTAGACATCTTAAGACAACTTTGCTTCAAATGAGCAGCAGGCTGACTTGGTAGGAGTTTCTAGAAAACTATTTGTACATGAACAGACATTGGTGCTGGAGGAGATGCCATCAACTAAAATGGCATGCCATCAAAAGAAGGGGAAAAAACAGAGGCGTAGGGGCTGTGGGTGGGAGGAACCAGAGGTGTGAGGCTGTGCACATAGACGTGTGAAGTGAAACATGTTGGTATCTATTTCTGGAGCTGGCCAGCCAATGGTGTTTTATGAATCCATTTGTTCAATCTACTGTGACAGTTCCCACCAGCCACCAGGGCAGGTACCATCAATGGCTCAGTCTCTAGAACCAGAAAATTTGGTAGAAGAAGAAGAAAGCAGGGATTTCCATCTTTAAGAGGCCTTTGCACTCCTAGGCCTTTACTATTTCCTGGTCTCAGTGGAGACTATCAGTCCATCAGTCCATTTGGCTCCAGGCTCAAGGGGTATGTAGAGCTTTGAGCACTGCACCCAGGACGAGCTGGAACCCCTGGAGATAGGCATGAGCTCAGGCTTCCACACCAGCTTTGCCACTTGCCATTTGTGTGGCCCTGAGCTACTGAGTCACCTCCCTGCTCAGTAGTCTCACTTGAGGATTCTGCTTGCATCTCACAGGATGTTTGAGGTAATCCACACAGACTGCAGCATGGAGAGGACACCATGTCAAGCCCTCAGCAAGTCAGCCCTGCCATTGATAAATATGAGCACCTCTTGAGGGGTTATCCATAAGTATAATGAGTTGTCAATGCTAAATGGCATGCTAAACCTTGAGGGCTGTGTGATGGAATAGTGGGTGGGGTAACAGGTACCAAGGAAAGGGTAGGGACACTGCCTGAAAGGGAAGGACAGGCTTTCAGTAGGGTGAATACACACCATAGCTTGCTCTTGTGGCACCCACGTGATGCCACCAATCTCTCCAGTTGATGAGCTGTGGACTGTTGGCTCGTTTTTTTTTTTTTTTTTTCCTTTTTTTCTTTTTGGTCACTAGGGCTAACAAGTTGGGGATTCAAATAAGATGTTAGGACTTAATTGGGTGGTATAGGCCTTTAATGCCAACTACCCCAGGAGGCTAAGGTAGGAGGATCAGAAGTTCAGGGCTTGCCTGGGCTACAGAGTAAACTCAAATCTATCTTGGGAAACTTAGTGAGACCTCCTATCTCAAAAGAAATAGAAGGGGGGGTTGCCTAATGTGCACAAGGCCCTAGGTTCAATACTGTAAAATAAATAACAAGCAAATTCAATGATGTCAATGATGAAAAGAAAGATGACCACATGACCAATGAGGACAGCAGTGTGTGTTTGGTAGAGAGTGGCAGATGATGAAGAAGAATAGTTCATGAACAGAAAGGATCCCTTGTTTTGAAATAACGGAATTGAGTCTGAGGTTCAAAGTTGATCTTGCTGCTTATTGGCTTCATAACTTTGGTTGGTACCAGTCCAGTTTTCATGTGATCAAAGTGGAAAGGAAGATTATTCTTCAAAAGAAGGTGTGAGAAATCAGAGGTAACACATGTGGCACATGTCTCAAATATATGTCATATGAAAACTCTGCCCTCCGTGCCCTCATCCCAGTGGCACTCTGAAGAACTCTTCTTCCATCCCCTTCCAGGTGCCTCTGGCTCACAATATTTTTGGTCTCATTGGCCCCAATGCAGGCCTTGGCTTTGCCATAGGTAAGTGGTGCCCTCAAAGTCAAAATGAAGCCTTTGAAAATTTCCTTTGGGTGGGGTTCCTTTCCTCCTCATTTTCCCATCAGAAGAGGATGGTGGAAAGGCAGGAAGGGGAGGGAAGCTGGCAGATGTGCAGAGGTGGGCCCCTGGTTCCTACCTAGACCTGTGTTGGTTCTGAGTGTGGGGACAGCAGGCCAGGGAGGCAGAGTGGAGGGAGATGTTGTAGCTATGGGTAAGCTGACTGATAGCATCCTGCTTTTTTTTCTGGCCACAGGCATGGTGGATTCCTCTTTGATGCCCATCATGGGATACCTGGTGGACTTACGCCACACCTCTGTGTATGGGAGTGTCTACGCCATTGCTGATGTGGCATTTTGCATGGGCTTTGCTATTGGTATGTTGGTTGGGGGCAGATGTGAGCTCCCAGGTGTAAGTGACCCAGTCTCCCCTCTCTATTGTAGTTTACCTGGATGTGGAACCAGAGGCCTTAGTCTCTTAGGGATCTGAAGATCGTGGAATCTGCTACAGCCTCTGTGTTTACCAATATCCCTAGCATAGTGTTTTACAGGTGACTGATTCGACAAACACTTGGAATTTGATTTCTTTTTCCACAGGCCCATCTACCGGGGGTGCTGTTGTTCAGGTCATTGGTTTCCCATGGCTCATGGTCATCATTGGTGTCATCAATATCGTCTATGCCCCTCTCTGCTGCTTCCTGCAGAACCCCCCAGCGAAGGAGGAGAAGCTTGTAAGGCACTCTGAGTGCTGAATAAAATACATGTCTCTTTCTTCCTGTGCTCCCCTGACCCTTCACTTTGAGCTCATTTCCTCTCTGCTGGTCATGTCTCTGTTTTGTAGCATTTCTGTTCTTCCTAACACACTTCTCCTTCCCTTTTATCCTTGACTTTTCCTTCTTTCTCTAAGCAACCAGATCCCCGATTATCTGGATCTTAAGTAAAGAAGGAAACTGGGGAGCAGGCATGGTCACCCACATCTGATATCCCAGCATTTGGGAGATAGAGGTGGTAGGATAGAAGTTCAAGGTCATCCTCAGCTACATATGGAATTAAAGGCTAGCCTGGCCTTCATAAGACCTACTCATAAAAAATCAAATCAAAACAAAACTAAATTTAAAAAAAAGAAAAGAAAAATGTGAATCTTACTAAGAGTTAGGGATATTAGCTGTACAAGGCATCCTGTGGTTACTATAGCAAGACTCGATGTACTAAGTTATCTCTTCTATAAATAGCAGCATTCCATTGAGTATGTTCCTTCATCTAATCACATACTCATTCATTTGAATCTGCCTTTATCCTTATCTGGTGATGTCTTTTTAAAAATTTTACTTCATTTATTTTGTCTGTGTATGGCACATGCAAGTTAGTGTGTAAGAGGAGGATGTTGTCTTCTTTTATTAGTCTTTTTTTTTTTTTTTTTTGGTTTTTTGAGACAGGGTTTCTCTGTAGCTTTGGAGCCTGTCCTGGACTAGCTCTGTAGACCAGGCTGGCCTCGAACTCACAGAGATCCGCCTGCCTCTCCCTCGCGAGTGCTGGGATTAAAGGCGTGCACCACCACCGCCCGGCTTCTTTTTATTATTCTTTGCCTTATTGCCTCAATACAGGGTCTCTCAGTGTACTAGAGGCTTGCCCTTTTGTCTTGGCTGGCTGTCCAGGGAGCGCCCAAGACCTGCCTGTCTGTATTCACCAGTACTAGCATTACAGGCATATGATCATGCAGTCTTTTATATGGGCACTGGGGATTCAAGCTCAGTCCTTTTGCTTGCAGCTTAGGCCATATCATTTAAAGTTAAAAAAAATAGTCTCCAGGTAGAAGATCCTGCACATGGTATGCTACTTTGGTCTTATTGTAGCATGAACACTCCAGCATCTTAGGGGCCTCATGGATTCAGGTAGGATGTAGAAGCTACTCAAAGGAACAGGAATAGGCACACGGTCTGGAGGGAGGAGTACCCATTTCAGCCAACTTCTTGCTATGCCTTGTACCCACTGATGCTAGGATTCAAACACAAGCATACCAGATGTTTGTCCTGACTGGACTTGATATGCCTAGGTACTTTGGAAGGCCTGGGCCTATCCATGAGGCAGAAAGAGGATGCTATACTTACATCTTGAGTTTTTCTAACACTAAACTTGGATATGTTAGTGTGGACACGAAACAGGATGGTCAAAGCTATGCAGCAACATCTATTCTTGTCTCTTGCTGCAGGCTATTCTGAGCCAGGAATGTCCCATGGAGACCCAGATGTATGCAGCCCAGAAGCCCACAAAGGAGTTTCCCTTAGGGGAGAACAGTGATGATCCTGGAAGTGAGGAGTAGCTGAAGAGGGTGATACCTGTGCCCCATCCCAGGTGACTCCACAAGGCTTGGATTTCAGTGACGACCTGCTCCCCAGGGACCAGATCACTGTGGACCATTGGACGGGTTTTATTTCCCTTTCATCTGGGTGTCTCCCTTCCTCCCTTCTCAGTGATGTCTTGCCCTTATTCACCTGTGCAACCCACCACTCTCCCTCTGCTTTGATGCCATAGGTGGCCCGCTTTTTGTGGGAGGACAGTGCTACTTCCTGACAGACCAAAGTGAGGCTGATTGAAGTTGAGTTGTGACAAGTTCTGCAAGGGATGACTCACTTCCTGCAGGCAGTCCTGAACAATGTGCCTGTGAAACCAGAGGGACCAATGGCAAGCCCGGCTTTGCTCTCTGGTTTTCTTTGACATATTCCCAACAGATCATGAGATTTGATCTCTGTCCTGTGATTTGTTCCCCCTGCTTTTCCCAGTTGAGCTTCAATAGATAGTCTTTTGCTTATTTTAAATATATATATGTATATATACATATATCTTTATGTGTAGGTGTATGTGTAAAATGACTTCACCCTCATTAAATGAAGCCTTCCTACTTTTTTCATTACCCAGCTGAAAGAAAACAAGCAGCTTTCTTAGGCTTGAGTTACGTCTGTGTTTGTATCTTTCCTGAACCTCTTAAACTCTTAAAATAAAAGAAGCTGAAGGACAGAAAACAAACCAACAAACAAGCAAAACCCCAAACCAAGAACATTGCATTAGACTCAAGAGTTCTCTGCATGAAGTGAAGAGAAACTTGAAATGTCTCCCAATGTGTGTTTCCTAACACCAGGAGAAGAATAAGTCGTTCATTGTTCACACGTGTCAATGAGTAAGTCATTATCCAATTCAGACATGATAAGCCAGATGCCTCTTTGTGGCAGGAGAGAGTGTGTGGGAAAATACAGTGGGTGTTGTAAATTTTGCTACATTATTGAAATGGTTATTGGGTGATGGAGAAGCAAGGGTACTGGAGACATGACACTTACCCTAAGTAGTTTTCATTTGTTTAAGTAAACAGAATAAAATTTACCAACAACCCAAGTGAGTATATACTATTCACGGATGCTCAGGTCTGGGTTGGGGATAATAGCAGAGACAGAGGTGGAGAAAGGATGCTGTGGAGGTGCCTTGATGTCAGACAGGGATGTTCAGCCTTGACCCGGAGTGACACCTGGGTGACTATGTTCTTCCCTGGGAGCTGGATAGGTTCAGGACAAACCCTAATTCACTAGAACTCATTTTGGCTGACTCTCAATATGAGTGTCATGTAGTGTCACAGCATGAATCTGTGTCACGTAGACAATGAATAATCTGATTAGTGGATGTGTTTTTAGGAGTTTGGTTTTAAAACTAGACTTCCTTGATTTGCAGAACCAGATAGACTTGTATCATTTAGTGCAATGACATGCTTCTCGCATTTTGAAGAAGCCTAAAGGTGAAATTAGCACATAATTTACCTGAATATCTAAGCCATAGTTCCCAATGAAGGCAGAGAGAGAGAGAGAGAGAGAGAGAGAGAGAGAGAGAGAGAGAGAGAGAGAGACGTATGCAGGCCACCAGAGCTTTAAAGAGGGAAGGGAGGGGGCACATCCATGTGGGTGGGGTTTGTAATAAAAGTCGGCCTTGTTACAGGGACAGCTAGTGAGCATTTCAAAACAAAGGAAGAATTTAGCTGAAGTTATCTGGAGGATAAACTTAGTCTTTATTAGTGGTCCTGTAAGAAACATAAAAAGAATGCATGGTAAGCCTCAAACATTGGCAGGTCATAACAATCTTCAAAAATTGAAAATGTCAATCCAGTGAAAAAGCAGCAGCTGTTCCAAGCAGCAGATGATCTGCCCCACAAAATAACTGAGATGTACTTTTCTCCTCATAAAAGGAGGCAGTGCAAAGAAGGCAGAAGAAAATGCCAGTGAGATGTTGTATACTCTCAGAGTGTAGACAAACGTAAAGCCTTTATTTCCTACTACAAATGTGTGGCACTGCCGCATCTCATGGAGAGGCAGACCAAACAGGAGGGGTTGGAGAAATACAGAAAAGATATTTAGGATGATGGCAGGGAAAGTGGTGTGGGAGAGACAGGAAAACTCATATGGAGAGGAACCAAAGTCCAAGAAGCTAGGATTAACATGGCTTGCACCTTCTAGAAAGGTCTGCTTATGGTATCCTCAGAGCCTCAGGATGCGTCCACAGTTGAGTGGTCCTACAATGTCAGTGAGCTGAGACTGGGGTGACTTGAAGAATGTTCTCTCCCAGTGTGTTGTCTTCCTTATGGGATTCATTCTTCTATGGTAAGGCATGAGTTGAAGAAGTGACTGTTAGAAAAGATTGCACTCTGTCACTCTCGTGTGTAAGTCCTCTGAGGTTGACATGAAGGAAGGGCGATGTAACCTGTCCACATAGCACCTCAGGTCCCACAGGTGGCACGCAGCAGGAAGTCTGAGGGGTCTTTAGTTAGTTCTTGTTAATTGTACCTGTGTAGGCAGAGCTACATGGGCCATCACCAGAATCCATAGGGATTATACATCACCAGTTTGGGCCTCCTGAATTCACCCTACAACCTTGTGTACCAGACACACACTCTCTGGATCATGGAAGAATACAGCCAGACAGTTCTCCAGTTATGCTGGGAGGGGCTTAAGAGAAGAGCGGTCGTAAGTAACAGGGGTAGGAGTAAACGAAGTGTTAGATTTGAATATGAAACATCCCTTTGAGGCTCACATATTGAATGCTTGGTTCCCAGTCAATGGTGTTATTTTAGGAGGTTCTGTAAACTGTAAGGCGAGGCATAGTTGAAGGAGGTGTGTCACAGGGGTGGGGGTCTTTCAAGGGGCTGTCTTGTACTGGCTCCTTCCTGTTCTCCTGCTTCATGGCCACCTTTAGATGAATAAGGACCTCTGCCATGTGCCATCCTAACATTCTGCCCCAATATGGAGGGCCATTAGCCATGGGCTGGAGCCCTCTGAAACCAGGAGCCTCCAGCTATCCTGCAGGAGTTAGTCACAGTGGTAAGAAAGCTGACTAATTCACACACCTGCCTGTCTGTCCTGCCTGTCTATGTGAGCTGGACGTTGTCCTGTCACATGTCTGTGCCAAAGCATCAGCGTCTGCAGACGTGGCTTTCTGTATTTCCTCTGCATGTATAAGATGTAGGCATAGCTTTCAGAGAGTCAGGGCCAGGGCCTCTGTGAAGGGCCTTTAGCAAAGCCGAGAGGCAGCAAGCCTGCGCCTCCATCGCAGAAATACAATTGTAACCCCCCACGCCCGTTTTCTTCTCTGCCCTCTTTCCTCTACTTCTACCTCTCCTTTTCCTCCCCCCTCCTCTTCCCTGCCCTCCTTCTCCTTTTGTCCTTCCAGCTCCCCTTTCTCTCCCTCCCCCTTTTATTCTTGTTCTAGAGAATGAAGAACACAGTGTTAGCAGAGGCAGGAGAGTGATCAAGGTCTGTTTAGATTTGTCCACCAGGTTGAGTCATTACACAGTCTCCTGCATGAAGATGCTTTAGTCAACGGTGGATTGAATATGATAGTGGTCCCATGAGATTATAATAAAGCTCAAATATTCTCGTTTCCTAGTGATTTGTCTTAATGCCACACTTGTCTATGGAGATACTGGCGTATATACACCTTCCATGCCAGTCATGTCAAAGTTGAGCACAGTTATGTGTGTGACACTTACTAATGACAATAAATAACCATGTTAGTGGGTTTATGTATTTACCATGTTGCACTATTTAAAGATTTATTTATTTTACTTTTTTATGTATGACTGTGTTGCCTACATGCATGTCCCTGTACCATGTGAATGTCTGATGTCCTTGGAGGTCAGAAGAGAACAGATCCCCTGAAACTGGAGTTACAGAAGGTTGTGAGCCATCTTGTGGTTGCTGGGAGTATAACTCAGGTCCTCTTTCTTAACCACTGAGCCATCTCTCCAGCCCCCATTATATACTTTTTATGATGATCACACACACACACACACACACACACACACACACACACACACACACACACACTTGAGACAGGGTCTCATGTAACCAGACCGGCCTTGAACTTCTGATCCTTCTTCCTTATTCTCCAGAGTTGAGTGCTGGGATTACAATCATGTGCCACCACACTGTTTATATTGGTGCTGGGGATGGGACCCCCAGCTTTGTGCATCTAATATGAACTCCATCTGCAGCCCCTACTTACTGTATTTAGAACAGCTTCAGGGAAGTCCTTTAGGATTCATTCAGAAGAATTCAGGCATTGTTATTATAGGGGCAATGACAAGTCCATGCAAGCTTTTACCTCTGGAAAACTTCCAGTAAGAAAAAGGTAGAAGACCTTGTACAGGTCTGACTACTGTATATACTTTTGTCTTAATTTTTAATTAAAAAAATAAATTTAACCGGGCGGTGGTGGCGAACGCCTTTAATCCCAGCACTCAGGAGGCAGAGCCAGGCGGATCTCTGTGAGTTCGAGGCCAGCCTGGGCTACCAAGTGAGTTCCAGGAAAAGGCACAAAGCTACACAGAGAAACCCTGTCTCGAAAAACAAAAAAAATAAACAAAAAAAAAATAAATTTAAAAGTAGCAACAAGTTTATATAATGAATCTGTAAAGACAAAATATTTTAGTGGGTTTATTTTTGTTTGTTGGAGGTATGTTATAGATGGTTGTCCTAAGTAACATAGGTCTACCTTGAACTCAAAACAATCCTCCTGCCCCAGCCTTCCGCGTCCTGTAATCACAGTCACGCATGACTAGGCTCACCTAGAAAAATATTTTTGTATAGTTGTATTTTTTTTAGCCAAGTATTATTTGACAAAAAAAATTTTTAGAAACCCAGAAAAATTAGAAACTTTTTAAAGTAAAAATGTTAGAGCAACCTAAATTAGTTTATTACTTAAAATAAATTAAAATAGATGTAGCGAAGTCCGTGTGTATAGTGCTCATAAGGCCTTCAGCAGGGTATGGTGACATCTTCCGCATTCCATCCCCACCCAGTCCCTGACTCCCAGACTTCTAGTCCTGCAAGCTCCATTAGGGGACGTGCCCCAGTGGGTGTGCCATTGAGGCTCTCATGCTGTCCTGCCATTGTACCTTTTATTGATTTGGATACATTTAGATACTCAGATGCTTAACCACTTGTGGAGTTACCTGAATTGTTCTACCATTGTCTCTAGTGTTCAGTTTCAGAAATGAGCCCTGCGGATTTGTGGCTTAGGAACAAAGAAGGCTATACCATGTAGCCAGGAGTTTGCTGGGCCACACCTTCAGGATTTGTCAACCAGGAAGTGCTCGTACACTGAGTTATACCTCGTCTTTGTTTTTGCTTTTTGTTTTGTTTCAGTTACCCAGGCTTGTCTTGAATTCATTCCATATCCCACACACCCCTTGAACTTATGATCCTCCGACCTCCATCCTGTGAAACTAGGATGGCAGGCCTATACCACCAGGCCAGGCTCTGTCTGAGTTCATGTTCCCACAACCAGGAAAATACCTAAAGATTCTTTCATCATAATGGATTGATAGACTGTAACTATTAAACAATGCATGACCATAGCTAAAACAAAATACCTCATATATGAAAAATATGACAGATTTTTATTAATAACTTTTGTTTCTTGACAGTTCCATATATGTTATGTAGTACATTCTAGTTACATTCTCCCACATTCTCTCTTATCTCCTTCCCACCCATGCAAGTCCCACTTCCTCACAAATCTCATTTTTCCATTCATGACTTTTTTGTTTTGTTTTGTTTCTGACTGAGTTTAACTCGGGTCATCTGTGACTATGGGTCTGGATGATGGGCTCACCAGTTGGCACACAATTAGATACTATGCCTCACCCTCTAGAATCTGTTAGCTGCCTGTAGTTCAACAGTAACTGGTAAAGTTCCACGAGGCCCCCCAGTCGACAACTGACTGTTGGCCAGGACAGTCTTGTTTTGGCCTAGCGCCAGTAAACACAGTTGCTGCTAGTTCATGATTACCATGGCCATCTCATGCCTAGAAGGTGGCATTTCATAGCTCTTCTATCTGTCTCCCAGATCTTTCTTTCTGTCTGCCTCCTCTTCCAAGATGATCACTAAGCCTTAAGGAGGTGGTATAGATGGGTATAGATGTGTTGTTTAGGGCTAAGACCTCAACAGCCTAATTCTTGGCATCTTGTGTTGCCATGGGTTCCATGTTCACCGCCACTCACTGCAAAGAGAAATTTGTAGACGAATTTCTAAACAGTCTTATTAAATAAGAAACACAGAGTCAAACACAGAGCTAATAGCCAAAGAGAGCAGAGAACTGGCGAAGAGCCACGACTACCTTATCTTACACCTCACCTTCGCCAGAGAGAGCTTCTTCCTGCCTAACCTGCACTTTTATTGCCTTCCTTTTCTGCCTTCTCATTGGCTCTAAGCCCAGCCGCATCACTTCCTCATCACTGCCTGTCTATACAGACCTCCAGGTCTCTATGGTTGGTACTGGGATTAAAGGCTCATGTCACCACACTTGGCTGTGTCCTTGACCACACAGAGACTCTGTCTGCCATGTGATTGGATTAAAGGCGTGTGCTACCACCGCCTGACTCCTGTTTATGGCTATGTGACCTTGCTGTGTGACCTCTGATCTCCAGGCAAACTTTATTTATTAACATACAAGTAAAATCACATTTCAGCACAATTAAAATATCACCACAGAAATTTTCTTTAAGTGAGGTGGAAAGTAGCCTTTGTTTATCATATAAATATAGCTATTTAGAAGGTGGTTTGATGCTGTGTCAATTCAGCGATGCAGGAGTAGTATGTTCTCACTTAGGTCCTAAGACCACTGCCATCATGGGTTTTTGACTCAGTTTATAATACTAGGCATGGAGACTGTCTTGTGGAACAGTCCAAATCCAGCCAGAGAGCAGTTAGCTAACACTATAACAGTTGTGCCGCTATTCCACCAATGGGTGCATATTAAAGTCGCAACAGTTTCGGGCTAGAGAGATGCGTCAGCATTTAAGAGTGCTCTTCCAAAGGACCCAAGTTCAGTTCCTGGCACCCACCCTGGGCAGCTCACAACCGCCTGTAACCTCAGCACCTGCCTTTGATCTCCACGGGCACCTGCATGCATGCCTATAGTATACACACACACACATACATATGGATACACTTTCAAAAATCTTTCAAAAATTCAACAGTTTTTGAGCCACTCTTTATGGCTAGTGAATCCCACCCTCTATTTTCTTTCATTTATTTTTTTAAAATTTATTCTTCTCTCATACATCAGCTCTCAACTGCAGTTTTCCCTCCCTACACCCCTTCCAGTTCCCCACTGCCCCCTCTCCTCTCCTCCAGATCCACTTCTCCATTTCCCGTCAGAAAAGAGCAGGCCGCCCAGCATAACAAATTACCACAAGACTAGGCATAAACCCTCATATCAAGGATGGATGAGGCACCCCAGTAGGAAGAAAAGGGTCCCAAGAGCAGGTAAAATCAGAGATACACCCCACTCCCACTGTTAGGAGTCCCACAAGAACACCAAGCTACACAACCATAACGTATATGTAGAGGACCTAGCACACACCCAGGCAGGCTCCCTGATTGTCACTTCTGTCTCTGGGAGCCCCTATGAGCCCTGCTTAGTTGATTCTGTGGGCCATTTTCTTGTGGTATCCTTGACCCCTCTGGCTCCTACAATCCTTCCTCCCCTTCTTCTGAGGAGTTCCCTGAGTTCCACCTAATGTTTGGCTGTGGGGGTCTGTATCTGCTCCCATTAGTTGCTGCTATCCTTGATTTTCATATTTTTATCTGTTATTATTATTACTATTGTTATAATGCTGCAGCAGGATTATTATAGTATGGAAGTTGCCCAGCTTTTTCTTGATTTGATAGCAATTTGATATAATCTACAGTTTCCATTGAATGGTAGATGGACATTGAATATCTTGGCTGGCCCCTTGCCTGCCCTTCAGCTTTCAAATACAGTTTTATCTTGACTTTCTAAATTAAATGATACTTATTTGCATGATTATTTCTCACTGCTGAACTGGGGGTGGAATTTTCTTCAACCACGTTTTGTTTTGCTCGCATCTCTGTGTTTCCTTCAGGGGCTGCCATCTCTCTCCATCGACTTTCCTTTTCCCTGTGTCAAGTTACAGGTTCGGCTGCTTTGACTCTGCTCACAGCTGCACCAGCAGATTCCGCATAGCTTCTGCATGAGGCTGTCTCTTCCTGAGGCTCCAGAGCCCACAGATGGCGCAAGGACACTTAGAAAGGGTGTGGTGGGGCAGGGTGAACAGGCTGAGATCATTGTCTTGACACCACAGCTAAGATTTCCCCACCCACCCCAGTGTTTTCCTTTCCTTTCTTTTCTCTCTCTAGTCTTCTCTCCTTATCACTTTCTTTTAATTTGGAGTGTAACACATTCAACACATGTAGGTTTTAAGTGTATACTTGATTAATTTGGAGATAAATTAAAATATATATATATATATATATATATTGTCTGATGAAAGAAAACACATTTTTCCTCATGTTTCTTCCTAGTTACTCAGCCCCACCTACAAGAATCTTAACTCTATCCCCACTAATGAGTTGTGCTGACTTTCAAAGATCTCAGGCATTTCTCAGCTTAGATTCCTTTTCATCTTTTTTCCTGAGGGTTTTAATAATCTTCCTTAACTACATATCTCAAGAGGAAATTCATGATGTGTGGTACTCTAAATGGCCTCTCACTTTATCCCACTGGGTTTGGCATGATGGTACCATTTTGCAGAGGAAAAACTGAGTCTGAGATGTTAAATGATGAACTTGATTTCAGATTGTCGCTTCTCACACAGCAAAGAGCAGAGCCTGTATTGAACTCAGACCAACACGACTCCCAAGTGTGAGTCCCCTCCTTGTTAAGCCAGGATCCTTATAAATGCTGTCTGCTCATGAATAACATTTAGTAGAGGTTTTTCCTATGTGTATGGATATAGTTTCATGTACATGTGTATGCACATATTTGTGGAAGCTAGAAGTTCACATCAGGTGCCTTCTTTAATTGATTTCCACCTTATTTTTTGGAGAAAGAGTGAACCTGGAGCACACTGTAGACTGTCGGACCAGCAAGCCCTGGAAGTCTACCTTTGTTTCTCTGTAGCGCAGTGATTACAGGCATGCAGCTTTTGGGTTCTGGTCATCTGAACTCAGATCTCCATCTAATATTTTCAACCAACTCACCACCACAGTTCCATTTTTTAGATGAATCATTATTCAAGTTTAAATAGGCCATAGAAACCTTTCTTCATATTTTGAGAAAGATGCCACGATGCTGCCACCTTCATCTGTTTCCATCTCACTTCTCCGTTGTCTGGAGCCACCTGCCCGTTCTAGCTCACTCTCAGAGCGAAACTGGCCTCAGACTTCCACAAGCACAAAGTAAGGTTCAATTCCCATTCTTTCCAGAAGAGGACAGTAGACTCCACACTAAATTGAAAAAGGCATCCAAAAAGGAAGGCAGACAAATAAATCCCTCTGGTCAACTGGATGTAGCTCATTTATTGAAGGTTTATTATTTATTATGATTATTGTGGAGTTTACACATGCTTAATTTTTTTATGCCTACAAGTTTTAAGTAAAAAATATTTTTTTTTGTTGGGGAGTATTTTGTCACATAGAGCAGACTGGTCTGGATCTCACTATATAGCCCAGGATGGCCTCAAACTTTCAGAGTTCTTGTTTCTACCTTTGAATGCTGGGATTACAGGCAGAAGCCGGCTCCTGTCTTTAGAGCAGAGTTCTCTGTAGGCATTCTTTGCTCCTACCTTGTCCGGATCTTTCTTTCTTTCACTGAAGCCCTTGCCCTGCCCTCCTCCCAGCTCCCCGAACAAATGGGTGGGGTTTTGTTTTCTACAGGTTGTCTTCTCCCTAGGACAATTCCAAAAAGGAGCTGCCTGCGTGTCACGTGGCTCAGTGTGGCAGCTGGTGCATGATGTCAGTGCAGCGGGTGTTGCCCCCACCCACTCAGTGCTGG